>NW_026974707.1:237270-1437270 GCF_015220805.1 Pogoniulus pusillus
CACAGTGAGCACTGTGAGACATCACAAAGAGTATTGTGTGACGTCACAGAAAGCATTGTGATGTCACAGTGAGCATTGTGTGATGTCATAAACACCATTGTGTGACATCATAGAAAGCATTGTGATGTCACAGTGAGCATTGTGTGACGTCACAGAAAGCATTGTGATGTCACTGTGAGCACTGTGTGATGTCAGAAAGACCATTGTGTGACGTCACAGGAAGCATTGTGATGCCATAGTGAGCACTGTGTGATGTCACAGAAAGCAGTGTGATGTCACAGTGAGCATTGTGTGACATCACAAAGACCATTGTGTGGCATCACAAAAAGCATTGTGATGTCACATTGAGCAGTGTGTGATGTCACAACGACCATTGTGTGACGCCACAGAAAGCATTGTGATGTCACTGTGAGCACTGTGTGATGTCACAAACACCATTTGTGTGACGTCACTGAAAGCATTGTGATGTCAGAGTGAGCACTGTGTGACGTCACAAAGTCCATTGTGTGACCTCACAGAAAGCATTGTGATGTCACAGTGAGCATTGTGTGACGTCACAAAGACCGTTGTGTGATGTCACAGAAAGCATTGTGATGTCACAGTGAGCATTGTGTGACGTCACAAAGACCGTTGTGTGATGTCACAGAAAGCATTGTGATGTCACAGTGAGCACTGTGTGACGTCACAAAGTCCATTGTGTAACCTCACAGAAAGCATTGTGATGTCACTGTGAGCATTGTGTGATGTCAGAATGACCATTGTGTGACGTCACAGAAAGCATTGTGATGTCACAGAAAGTATTGTGTGACGTCATAAACACCATTGTTAGACGTCACAGAAATCATTGCGATGTCACAGTGAGCATTGTGTGACATCACAAAGACCATTGTGTGACGTCACCGAAAGCATTGTGATGTCACAGTGAGCACAGTGTGACGTCACAAAGTCCATTGTGTGACGTAACAGAAAGCATTGTGATGTCACAGTGAGCACTGTGTGACGTCACAAAAGCCATTGTGTAGCGTCACAAAGTCCATTGTGTGATGTCACAGGAAGCATTGTGATGTCACAGTGAGCGTTGTGTGACGTCACAAAGTCCATTGTGTGGCGTCACAAAGACCATTGTGTGACCTCACAGAAAGCATTGTGATGTCACAGTGAGCATTGTGTGATGTCACAGAGACCATTGTGTGACGTCACAGAAGGCATTGTGATGTCACAGTGAGCACTGTGTGACGTCACAAAGTCCATTGTGTGACATCACAAAGACCATTGTGTGACGTCACAGACAGCATTGTGATGTCACAGTGAGCACTGTGTGACGTCACAAAGGCCATTGTGTAGCGTCACAAAGACCATTGTGTGGCGTCACAAAGACCATTGTGTGACATCACAAAGACCATTGTGTGACGTCACAGAAAGCATTGTGATGTTACAGTGAGCACTGTGTGATGTCACAGTGAGCATTGTGTGACGTCACAGAAAGCATTGTGATGTCACAGTGAGCGTTGTGTGATGTCACAAAGAGCATTGTGTGGCGTCACAAAGACCATTGTGTGACGTCACAGAAAGCATTGTGATGTCACAGTGAGAATTGTGTGATGTCACAGAGACCATTGTGTGACGTCACAGAAGGTGTTGTGATGTCACAGTGAGCACTGTGTGATGTCACAAAGTCCATTGTGTGACCTCACAGAAAGCATTGTGATGTCATTGTGAGCATTGTGTGACGTCACAGAAGGCATTGTGATGTCACAGTGAGCACTGTGTGACGTTGCAAAGACCATTGTGTGACGTCACAGAAAGCATTGTGATTTCACAGTGAGCACTGTGTGACGTCACAAAGACCATTGTGTGACGTTACAGAAAGCATTGTGTGACGTCACAGAAAGCATTGTGATGTCACCGTGAGCGTTGTGTGACGTCACAAAGACCATTGTGTGACGTCACAGAAAGCATTGTGATGTCATAGTGAGCACTGTGTGATGTCACAAAGCCCATTGTGTGACGTCATAAAGACCATTGTGTGACATCACAGAAAGCATTTTGATGTCACAATGAGCATTGTGTGACGTCACAAAGACCACTGTGTGGCGTCACAAAACCATTGTGTGACGTCACAGAAAGCATTGTGATGTCACAGTGAGCGTTGTGTGACATCATAGAAAGCATTGTGATGTCACAGTTGCACTGTGTGACTTCACAGAAAGAATTGTGATGTCACACTGAGCACTGTGTGACGGCACAAAGACCATTGTGTGATGTCACAGAAAGCATTGTGATGTCACAGTGAGCATTGTGTGACGTCACAGTGAGCATTGTGTGACGTCACAGAAAGCATTGTGATGTCACAGAAAGCATTGTGTGACGTCATAAACACCATTGTGTGACGTCACAGAAAGCATTGTGATGTCACAGTGAGCACTGTGTGACGTCACAAAGGCCATTGTGTAGCGTCACAGAAGCTTTGTGATGTCACAGTGAGTATTGTGTGACGTCACAGAAAGCATTGTGATGTCACAGTGAGCATTGTGAGACATCACAAAGAGTATTGTGTGACGTCACAGAAAGCATTGTGATGTCACAGTGAGCATTGTGTGATGTCATAAACACCATTGTGTGACATCACAGAAAGCATTGTGATGTCACACTGAGCATTGTGTGACGTCACAGAAAGCATTGTGATGTCACTGTGAGCACTGTGTGATGTCAGAAAGACCATTGTGTGACGTCACAGGAAGCATTGTGATGCCATAGTGAGCACTGTGTGATGTCACAGAAAGCAGTGTGATGTCACAGTGAGCATTGTGTGACATCACAAAGACCATTGTGTGGCATCACAAAAAGCATTGTGATGTCACATTGAGCAGTGTGTGATGTCACAACGACCATTGTGTGACGCCACAGAAAGCATTGTGATGTCACTGTGAGCACTGTGTGATGTCACAAAGACCATTTGTGTGACGTCACTGAAAGCATTGTGATGTCACAGTGAGCACTGTGTGACGTCACAAAGTCCATTGTGTGACCTCACAGAAAGCATTGTGATGTCACAGTGAGCATTGTGTGACGTCACAAAGACCGTTGTGTGATGTCACAGAAAGCATTGTGATGTCACAGTGAGCACTGTGTGACGTCACAAAGTCCATTGTGTAACCTCATAGAAAGCATTGTGATGTCACTGTGAGCATTGTGTGATGTCAGAATGACCATTGTGTGACGTCACAGAAAGCATTGTGATGTCACTGTGAGCATTGTGTGATGTCATAAACACCATCGTGTGACGTCACAGAAAGCATTGTGATGTCACAGAAAGTATTGTGTGACGTCATAAACACCATTGTTAGACGTCACAGAAATCATTGCGATGTCACAGTGAGCATTGTGTGACATCACAAAGACCATTGTGTGACGTCACAGAAAGCATTGTGATGTCACAGTGAGCACAGTGTGACGTCACAAAGTCCATTGTGTGACGTAACAGAAAGCATTGTGATGTCACAGTGAGCACTGTGTGACGTCACAAAAGCCATTGTGTAGCGTCACAAAGTCCATTGTGTGATGTCACAGGAAGCATTGTGATGTCACAGTGAGCGTTGTGTGATGTCACAAAGTCCATTGTGTGGCGTCACAAAGTCCAGTGTGTGACCTCACAGAAAGCATTGTGATGTCACAGTGAGCATTGTGTGATGTCACAGAGACCATTGTGTGACGTCACAGAAGGCATTGTGATGTCACAGTGAGCACTGTGTGACGTCACAAAGTCCATTGTGTGACATCACAAAGACCATTGTGTGACGTCACAGACAGCATTGTGATGTCACAGTGAGCACTGTGTGACGTCACAAAGGCCATTGTGTAGCGTCACAAAGACCATTGTGTGGCGTGACAAAGACCATTGTGTGACATCACAAAGACCATTGTGTGACGTCACAGAAAGCATTGTGATGTTACAGTGAGCACTGTGTGATGTCACAGTGAGCATTGTGTGACGTCACAGAAAGCATTGTGATGTCACAGTGAGCGTTGTGTGATGTCACAAAGAGCATTGTGTGGCGTCACAAAGACCATTGTGTGACGTCACAGAAAGCATTGTGATGTCACAGTGAGAATTGTGTGATGTCACAAAGTCCATTGTGTGACGTCACAGAAAGCATTGTGATGTCATTGTGAGCATTGTGTGACGTCACAGAAGGCATTGTGATGTCACAGTGAGCACTGTGTGACGTCGCAAAGACCATTGTGTGACATCACAAATACCATTGTGTGACGTCACAGAAAGCATTGTGATGTCACAGTGAGCACTGTGTGACGTCACAAAGACCATTGTGTGACGTCACAGAAAGCATTGTGATTTCACAGTGAGCACTGTGTGACGTCACAAAGACCATTGTGTGACATCACAAATACCATTGTGTGACGTCACAGAAAGCATTGTGATGTCACCGTGAGCATTGTGTGACGTCACAAAGACCATTGTGTGACGTCACAGAAAGCATTGTGATGTCATAGTGAGCACTGTGTGATGTCACAAAGCCCATTGTGTGACGTCATAAAGACCATTGTGTGACATCACAGAAAGCATTTTGATGTCACAATGAGCATTGTGTGACGTCACAAAGACCACTGTGTGGCGTCACAAAACCATTGTGTGACGTCACAGAAAGCATTGTGATGTCACAGTGAGCGTTGTGTGACATCATAGAAAGCATTGTGATGTCACAGTTGCACTGTATGACTTCACAGAAAGCATTGTGATGTCACAGTGAACACTGTGTGACGGCACAAAGACCATTGTGTGATGTCACAGAAAGCATTGTGATGTCACAGTGAGCACTGTGTGACGTCACAGAGATCATTGTGTGACGTCACAGAAAGCATTGTGATGTCACTGAGATCATTGTGTGACGTCACAGAAAGCATTGTGATGTCACAGAAAGCATTGTGTGACGTCATAAACACCATTGTGTGACGTCACAGAAAGCATTGTGATGTCACAGTGAGCACTGTGTGACGTCACAAAGGCCATTGTGTAGCGTCACAGAAGCTTTGTGATGTCACAGTGAGTATTGTGTGACGTCACAGAAAGCATTGTGATGTCACAGTGAGCATTGTGAGACATCACAAAGAGTATTGTGTGACGTCACAGAAAGCTTTGTGATGTCACAGTGAGCATTGTGTGATGTCATAAACACCATTGTGTGACATCACAGAAAGCATTGTGATGTCACAGTGAGCATTGTGTGACGTCACAGAAAGCATTGTGATGTCACTGTGAGCACTGTGTGATGTCAGAAAGACCATTGTGTGACGTCACAGAAAGCATTGTGATGTCACAGTGAGCACTGTGTGATGTCACAGAAAGCAGTGTGATGTCACAGTGAGCATTCTGTGACGTCACAAAGACCATTGTGTGGCGTCACAGAAAGCATTGTGATGTCAGATTGAGCAGTGTGTGATGTCACAACGACCATTGTGTGACGCCACAGAAAGCATTGTGATGTCACTGTGAGCACTGTGTGATGTCACAAAGACCATTGTGTGACGTCACAGAAAGCATTGTGATGTCACAGTGAGCACTGTGTGACGTCACAAAGTCCATTGTGTGACCTCACAGAAAGCATTGTGATGTCACAGTGAGCATTGTGTGACGTCACAAAGACCGTTGTGTGATGTCACAGAAAGCATTGTGATGTCACAGTGAGCACTGTGTGACGTCACAAAGTCCATTGTGTGACCTCACAGAAAGCATTGTGATGTCACTGTGAGCATTGTGTGATGTCAGAATGACCATTGTGTGACGTCACAGAAAGCATTGTGATGTCACTGTGAGCATTGTGTGATGTCATAAACACCATCGTGTGACGTCATAGAAAGCATTGTGATGTCACAGAAAGTATTATGTGACGTCATAAACACCATTGTTAGACGTCACAGAAATCATTGCGATGTCACAGTGAGCATTGTGTGACATCACAAAGACCATTGTGTGACGTCACAGAAAGCATTGTGATGTCACAGTGAGCACAGTGTGACGTCACAAAGTCCATTGTGTGACGTCACAGAAAGCATTGTGATGTCACAGTGAGCACTGTGTGACGTCACAAAAGCCATTGTGTAGCGTCACAAAGTCCATTGTGTGATGTCACAGAAAGCATTGTGATGTCACAGTGAGCGTTGTGTGATGTCACAAAGTCCATTGTGTGGCGTCACAAAGTCCAGTGTGTGACCTCACAGAAAGCATTGTGATGTCACAGTGAGCATTGTGTGATGTCACAGAGACCATTGTGTGACGTCACAGAAGGCATTGTGATGTCACAGTGAGCACTGTGTGACGTCACAAAGTCCACTGTGTGACATCACAAAGACCATTGTGTGACGTCACAGACAGCATTGTGATGTCACAGTGAGCACTGTGTGACGTCACAAAGGCCATTGTGTAGCGTCACAAAGACCATTGTGTGGCGTCACAAAGACCATTGTGTGACATCACAAAGACCATTGTGTGACGTCACAGAAAGCATTGTGATGTTACAGTGAGCACTGTGTGATGTCACAGTGAGCATTGTGTGACGTCACAGAAAGCTTTGTGATGTCACAGTGAGCGTTGTGTGATGTCACAAAGAGCATTGTGTGGCGTCACAAAGACCATTGTGTGACGTCACAGAAAGCATTGTGATGTCACAGTGAGCATTGTGTGATGTCACAGAGACCATTGTGTGACGTCACAGAAGGTGTTGTGATGTCACAGTGTGCAATGTGTGATGTCACAAAGTCCATTGTGTGACCTCACAGAAAGCATTGTGATGTCATTGTGAGCATTGTGTGACGTCACAGAAGGCATTGTGATGTCACAGTGAGCACTGTGTGACGTCGCAAAGACCATTGTGTGATGTGACAGAAAGCATTGTGATTTCACAGTGAGCACTGTGTGACGTCGCAAAGACCATTGTGTGACATCACAAATACCATTGTGTGACGTCACAGAAAGCATTGTGATGTCACAGTGAGCATTGTGAGACATCACAAAGAGTATTGTGTGACGTCACAGAAAGCATTGTGATGTCACAGTGAGCATTGTGTGATGTCATAAACACCATTGTGTGACATCACAGAAAGCATTGTGATGTCACAGTGAGCATTGTGTGACGTCACAGAAAGCATTGTGATGTCACTGTGAGCACTGTGTGATGTCAGAAAGACCATTGTGTGACGTCACAGGAAGCATTGTGATGCCATAGTGAGCACTGTGTGATGTCACAGAAAGCAGTGTGATGTCACAGTGAGCATTGTGTGACATCACAAAGACCATTGTGTGGCATCACAAAAAGCATTGTGATGTCACATTGAGCAGTGTGTGATGTCACAACGACCATTGTGTGACGCCACAGAAAGCATTGTGATGTCACTGTGAGCACTGTGTGATGTCACAAAGACCATTTGTGTGACGTCACTGAAAGCATTGTGATGTCACAGTGAGCACTGTGTGACGTCACAAAGTCCATTGTGTGACCTCACAGAAAGCATTGTGATGTCACAGTGAGCATTGTGTGACGTCACAAAGACCGTTGTGTGATGTCACAGAAAGCATTGTGATGTCACAGTGAGCACTGTGTGACGTCACAAAGTCCATTGTGTAACTTCACAGAAAGCATTGTGATGTCACTGTGAGCATTGTGTGATGTCAGAATGACCATTGTGTGACGTCACAGAAAGCATTGTGATGTCACTGTGAGCATTGTGTGATGTCATAAACACCATCGTGTGACGTCACAGAAAGCATTGTGATGTCACAGAAAGTATTGTGTGACGTCATAAACACCATTGTTAGACGTCACAGAAATCATTGCGATGTCACAGTGAGCATTGTGTGACATCACAAAGACCATTGTGTGACGTCACCGAAAGCATTGTGATGTCACAGTGAGCACAGTGTGACGTCACAAAGACCATTGTGTGACGTCACAGAAAGCATTGTGATGTCACAGTGAGCACTGTGTGACGTCACAAAGGCCATTGTGTAGCGTCACAAAGTCCATTGTGTGATGTCACAGAAAGCATTGTGATGTCACAGTGAGCGTTGTGTGATGTCACAAAGTCCATTGTGTGGCGTCACAAAGACCATTGTGTGACCTCACAGAAAGCATTGTGATGTCACAGTGAGCATTGTGTGATGTCACAGAGACCATTGTGTGACGTCACAGAAGGCATTGTGATGTCACAGTGAGCACTGTGTGACGTCACAAAGTCCATTGTGTGACATCACAAAGACCATTGTGTGACGTCACAGACAGCATTGTGATGTCACAGTGAGCACTGTGTGACGTCACATAGGCCATTGTGTAGCGTCACAAAGACCATTGTGTGGCGTCACAAAGACCATTGTGTGACATCACAAAGACCATTGTGTGACGTCACAGAAAGCATTGTGATGTTACAGTGAGCACTGTGTGATGTCACAGTGAGCATTGTGTGACGTCACAGAAAGCATTGTGATGTCACAGTGAGCGTTGTGTGATGTCACAAAGAGCATTGTGTGGCGTCACAAAGACCATTGTGTGACGTCACAGAAAGCATTGTGATGTCACAGTGAGAATTGTGTGATGTCACAGAGACCATTGTGTGACGTCACAGAAGGTGTTGTGATGTCACAGTGAGCAATGTGTGATGTCACAAAGTCCATTGTGTGACGTCACAGAAAGCATTGTGATGTCATTGTGAGCATTGTGTGACGTCACAGAAGGCATTGTGATGTCACAGTGAGCACTGTGTGACGTCGCAAAGACCATTGTGTGACATCACAAATACCATTGTGTGACGTCACAGAAAGCATTGTGATGTCACGGTGAGCACTGTGTGACGTCACAAAGACCATTGTGTGATGTGACAGAAAGCATTGTGATTTCACAGTGAGCACTGTGTGACGTCGCAGAAAGCATTGTGTGACGTCACAGAAAGCATTGTGATGTCACCGTGAGCGTTGTGTGACGTCACAAAGACCATTGTGTGACGTCACAGAAAGCATTGTGATGTCATAGTGAGCACTGTGTGATGTCACAAAGCCCATTGTGTGACGTCATAAAGACCATTGTGTGACATCACAGAAAGCATTTTGATGTCACAATGAGCATTGTGTGACGTCACAAAGACCACTGTGTGGCGTCACAAAACCATTGTGTGACGTCACAGAAAGCATTGTGATGTCACAGTGAGCGTTGTGTGACATCATAGAAAGCATTGTGATGTCACAGTTGCACTGTATGACTTCACAGAAAGCATTGTGATGTCACAGTGAACACTGTGTGACGGCACAAAGACCATTGTGTGATGTCACAGAAAGCATTGTGATGTCACAGTGAGCACTGTGTGACGTCACTGAGATCATTGTGTGACGTCACAGAAAGCATTGTGATGTCACTGAGATCATTGTGTGACGTCACAGAAAGCATTGTGATGTCACAGAAAGCATTGTGTGACGTCACAATCACCATTGTGTGACGTCACAGAAAGCATTGTGATGTCACAGTGAGCACTGTGTGACGTCACAACGACCATTGTGTGATGTCACAGTGAGTATTGTGTGACGTCACAGAAAGCATTGTGATGTCACAGTGAGCATTGTGAGACATCACAAAGAGTATTGTGTGACGTCACAGAAAGCTTTGTGATGTCACAGTGAGCATTGTGTGATGTCATAAACACCATTGTGTGACATCACAGAAAGCATTGTGATGTCACAGTGAGCATTGTGTGACGTCACAGAAAGCATTGTGATGTCACTGTGAGCACTGTGTGACGTCACAAAGACCATTGTGTGACGTCACAGGAAGCATTGTGATGTCACAGTGAGCACTGTGTGATGTCACAGAAAGCAGTGTGATGTCACAGTGAGCATTGTGTGACATCACAAAGACCATTGTGTGGCATCACAAAAAGCATTGTGATGTCACATTGAGCAGTGTGTGATGTCACAACGACCATTGTGTGACGCCACAGAAAGCATTGTGATGTCACTGTGAGCACTGTGTGATGTCACAAAGACCATTTGTGTGACGTCACAGAAAGCATTGTGATGTCACAGTGAGCACTGTGTGACGTCACAAAGTCCATTGTGTGACCTCACAGAAAGCATTGTGATGTCACAGTGAGCATTGTGTGACGTCACAAAGACCGTTGTGTGATGTCACAGAAAGCATTGTGATGTCACAGTGAGCACTGTGTGACGTCACAAAGTCCATTGTGTGACCTCACAGAAAGCATTGTGATGTCACTGTGAGCATTGTGTGATGTCAGAATGACCATTGTGTGACGTCACAGAAAGCATTGTGATGTCACTGTGAGCATTGTGTGATGTCATAAACACCATCGTGTGACGTCATAGAAAGCATTGTGATGTCACAGAAAGTATTATGTGACGTCATAAACACCATTGTTAGACGTCACAGAAATCATTGCGATGTCACAGTGAGCATTGTGTGACATCACAAAGACCATTGTGTGACATCACCGAAAGCATTGTGATGTCACAGTGAGCACAGTGTGACGTCACAAAGTCCATTGTGTGACGTAACAGAAAGCATTGTGATGTCACAGTGAGCACTGTGTGACGTCACAAAAGCCATTGTGTAGCGTCACAAAGTCCATTGTGTGATGTCACAGGAAGCATTGTGATGTCACAGTGAGCGTTGTGTGATGTCACAAAGTCCATTGTGTGGCGTCACAAAGTCCAGTGTGTGACCTCACAGAAAGCATTGTGATGTCACAGTGAGCATTGTGTGATGTCACAGAGACCATTGTGTGACGTCACAGAAGGCATTGTGATGTCACAGTGAGCACTGTGTGACGTCACAAAGACCATTGTGTGACATCACAAAGACCATTGTGTGACGTCACAGACAGCATTGTGATGTCACAGTGAGCACTGTGTGACGTCACAAAGGCCATTGTGTGACGTCACAAAGACCATTGTGTGACGTCACAAAGACCATTGTGTGACATCACAAAGACCATTGTGTGACGTCACAGAAAGCATTGTGATGTCACAGTGAGCATTGTGTGACGTCACAGAAAGCATTGTGATGTCACAGTGAGCGTTGTGTGATGTCACAAAGAGCATTGTGTGGCGTCACAAAGACCATTGTGTGACGTCACAGAAAGCATTGTGATGTCACAGTGAGCATTGTGTGATGTCACAGAGACCATTGTGTGACGTCACAGAAGGTGTTGTGATGTCACAGTGAGCACTGTGTGATGTCACAAAGTCCATTGTGTGACCTCACAGAAAGCATTGTGATGTCATTGTGAGCATTGTGTGACGTCACAGAAGGCATTGTGATGTCACAGTGAGCACTGTGTGACGTCGCAAAGACCATTGTGTGATGTGACAGAAAGCATTGTGATTTCACAGTGAGCACTGTGTGACGTCGCAAAGACCATTGTGTGACATCACAAATACCATTGTGTGACGTCACAGAAAGCATTGTGATGTCACCGTGAGCGTTGTGTGACGTCACAAAGACCATTGTGTGACGTCACAGAAAGCATTGTGATGTCATAGTGAGCACTGTGTGATGTCACAAAGCCCATTGTGTGACGTCATAAAGACCATTGTGTGACATCACAGAAAGCATTTTGATGTCACAATGAGCATTCTGTGACGTCACAAAGACCACTGTGTGGCGTCACAAAACCATTGTGTGACGTCACAGAAAGCATTGTGATGTCACAGTGAGCGTTGTGTGACATCATAGAAAGCATTGTGATGTCACAGTTGCACTGTGTGACTTCACAGAAAGCATTGTGATGTCACAGTGAGCACTGTGTGACGGCACAAAGACCATTGTGTGATGTCACAGAAAGCATTGTGATGTCACAGTGAGCACTGTGTGACGTCACAGAGATCATTGTGTGACGTCACAGAAAGCATTGTGATGTCACAGTGAGCATTGTGTGACGTCACAGAAAGCATTGTGATGTCACAGAAAGCATTGTGTGACGTCATAAACACCATTGTGTGACGTCACAGAAAGCATTGTGATGTCACAGTGAGCACTGTGTGACGTCACAAAGGCCATTGTGTAGCGTCACAGAAGCTTTCTGATGTCACAGTGAGTATTGTGTGACGTCACAGAAAGCATTGTGATGTCACAGTGAGCACTGTGTGACGTCACAAAGTCCATTGTGTGACCTCACAGAAAGCATTGTGATGTCACAGTGAAAATTGTGTGACGTCACAGAAAGCACTGTGATGTCACAGTGAGCATTGTGTGATGTCTCAAAGCCCATTGTGTGACGTCACAGAAAGCATTGTTATGTCACAGTGAGCATTGTGTGGCGTCACAAAGACCATTGTGTGACGTCACAGAAAGCATTGTGATGTCACAGTGAGCATTGGGTGACATCACAAAGACCATTGTGTGATGTCACAGAAAGTACTGTGATGTCACAGTGAGCATTCTGTGACGTCACAGAAAGCATTGTGATGTCACAGTGAGCATTGTGAGATGTCACAAAGGCCATTGTGTGAAGTCACAGAAAGCATTGTGATGTCAGAGTGAGCATTGTGTGACCTCACAGAAAGCATTGTGATGTCACAGTGAGTACTGTGTGATGTCAGAGTGAGCATTGGGCGATGTCACAATGACCATTGCTTCACGTCACAGAAAGCATTGTGTTGTCACTGTGAGCACTGTGTGACGTCACAAAAAGCATTGTGATGTCATAGTGAGCATTGTGTGCCGTCACAAAGACCATTGTGTGACGTCACAGAAAGCATTGTGATGTCACAGTGAGCATTGTGTGGCGTCACAACGACCATTGTGTGATGTCACAGAAAGCATTGTGATGTCACAGTGAGCATTGTGTTACGTCACAGAAAGCATTGTGATGTCACAGAAAGCATTGTGTGACGTCAAAAACACCATTGTGAGACGTCACAGAAAGCATTGTGATGTCACAGTGAGCACTGTGTGACGTCACAAAGACCATTGTTTGACGTCACAGAAAGCATTGTGATGTCACAGAAAGCATTGTGTGACGTCATAAACACCATTGTGAGACGTCACAGAAAGCATTGTGATGTCACAGTGAGCACTGTGTGACGTCACAAAGACCATTGTGTGACGTCACAGAAAGTATTGTGATGTCACAGTGAGCATTGTGGGACGTCACAAAGTCCATTGTGTGATGCCACAGAAAGCATTGTGATGTCACAGTGACCATTCTTTGACGTCACAGAAAGCATTGTGATGTCACAGTGAGCGTTGTGTGACATCACAAAGTCCATTGAGTGACGTCACAGAAAGCATTGTGATGTCACAGTGAGCACTGTGTGACGCCAGAAAGTCCATTGTGTGACCTCACAGAAAGCATTGTGGCGTCACAAAGACCATTTTGTGATGTCACAGGAAGCATTGTGATGTCACAGTGAGCACTGTGTGACGCCAGAAAGTCCATTGTGTGACCTCAGAGAAAGCATTGTGATGTCACAGTGAGCATTGTGTGATGTCAATAACACCATTCTGTGTCATCACAGAGACAATTGTGTGACGTCACAGAAAGCATTGTGATGTCACAGTGAGCACTTTGTGAAGTCACGAAGGCCATTGTGTGACGTCGCAGAAATCATTTTGATGTCACAGTGAGCATTGTGTGATCTCACAAAGACCATTGTGTGATGTCACAGAAAGCATTGTGATGTCACAGTGAGCACTGTGTGACGCCACAAAGTCCATTGTGTGACCTCACAGAAAGTATTGTGGCGTCACAAAGACCATTGTGTGATGTCACAGGAAGCATTGTGATGTCACAGTGAGTACTGTGTGACCTCACAGAAGGCATTGTGATGTCACAGTGACCATTGTGTGACGTCACAAAGACCATTGTGTGGCGACGCAAAGACCATTGTGTGATGTCACAGAAAGCATTGTGATGTCACAGTGAGCACTGTGTGACGTCACAAAGTCCATTGAGTGACGTCACAGAAAGCATTGTGATGTCACAGAGAGCATTGTGTGATGTCAGAAAGACCATTGTGTGACATCACAGAAAGCATAGTGATATCACAGTGAGCATTGTGTGACGTCACAGAAAGCATTGTGATGTCACAGTGTGCCTTGTGTGACGTCACAAAGACCATTGTTTGGCGACGTAAAACCATAGTGTGATGTCACAGAAAGCATTGTGATGTCACAGTGAGCATTGTGTGACGTCACAAAGACCATTGTGTGGCGACGCAAATACCATTGTGTGATGTCACAGAAAGCATTGTGATGTCACAGTGAGCACTGTGTGACGTCACAAAGTCCATTGTGTGACGTCACAAAGACCATTATGTGACGTCACAGAATGCATTGTGATGTCGCAGTGAGCGTTGTGTGATGTCACAAAGACCATTGTGTGGCGACGCAAAGACCATTGAGTGATGTCACAGAAAGCATTGCGATGTCACAGTGTGCATTGTGTGACGTCACAGAAAGCATTGTGATGTCACAGTGAGCATTGTGTGATGTCACAAAGGCCATTGTGTGACGTCACAGAAAGCATTGTGATGTCACAGTGAGCACTGTGTGATGTCACAATGATCATTGTTTGACGTCACAAAGACCATTGTGTGACGTCACAGAAAGCATTGTGATGTCACAGTGAGCATTGTGTGACATCACAGAAAGCATTATGATGTCACAGTGAGCACTGCGTGACATCACAAAGGCCATTTTGTGACGTCACAGAAAGCATTGTGATGTCACAGTGAGCATTGTATGACCTCAGAGAAAGTATTATGATGTCACAGTGAGCACTGTGTGACCTCACAGAAAGCATTGTGATGTCACAGTGAGCATTGTGTGACGTCACAAAGACCATTGTGTGGCGTCGTAAAGACCATTGTGTGATGTCACAGAAAGCATTGTGATGTCACAGTGAGCATTGTGTGATGTCACAATGTCCATTGTGTGACCTCACAGAAAGCATTGTGATGTCAAAGTGAGCATTGTGTGACGTCAGAAAAAGCATTGTGACATCACAGTGAGCATTGTGTGACGTCACAAGGACTATTGTGTGACGTCACAGAAAGCATTGTGATCTCACGGTGAACATTGTGCGACGTCACAGTGAGCATTGTGATGTCTCAGAGTGCATGGTGTGACATCAGAAAGACCATTGTGTGATGTCACAGTGAGCATTGTGTGACGCCACAAAGACCATTGTGTAATGTCACAGTGAGGATTGTGTGATGTCACAAAGACCATTGTGTGACCTCTCAGAAAGAATTGTGACGTCACAGAGTGCATTTTGTGATGTCACAAAGAGCATTGTGTGATGTCACAGAAAGCATTGCGATGTCACAATGAGGATTGTGTGATGTCACAAAGACTATTGTGTGACGTCTCAGAAAGCATTGTGACGTCACAGAGTGCATTTTGTGATGTCACAAAGAGCATTGTGTGATGTCACAGAAAGCATTGTGATGTCACAGTGAGCATTGTGTGATGTCACAAAACCATTGTGATACATCTCAGAAATCATTGTGAAGTCACTGTGAGAATTATGTGATGTCACAATGACCATTGTGTGACCTCAGAGAGACCATTCTGTGATGTCACAGAAAGCATTGTGATGTTACAGTGAGCATTGTGTGACGTCACAAAGACCATTTTGTGACGTCAGAGAGAGCACTGTGTGATGTCACAATGACCACTGTGTGACATCACAGAGAGCATTGTGTGATGTCACAAAGACCATTGCATGACGTCAGGGAAAGCATTGTGATGTCACTGATTGCATTGTGTGACATCACAGAGTGCATTGTGTGACGTCACATAAAGCATTGTGATGTCACTGTGAGCATTGTGTGACATCATAAAGACCATTGTGTGGCGTCACGAAGACCAATGTGTGACATCACAGGGACCATGGTGTGACGGCACAGAGAGCATTGTGATGTCACCGCGAGCATTGTGTGATATCACAAACACCATTGTGTGACATCACGGAGTGCATTGTGTGACGTCACAGTGAGCATTGCGTGATGTCACAGAAAGCATTGTGATGTCACAGATTGCATTGTTTGACATCACAAAGACCATTGTGTGACGTCTTAGAGAGCATTGTGTGATGTTACAAAGACCATTGTGTGATGTCACAGAAAGCATTGTGATGTCAGAAAGAGCATTGTGTGATGTCACAGAAGGCATTGTGAGATCACAGTGAGGATTCTGTGATGTCACAAAGACCATTTTGTGACGTCATAGAATGCATTGTATGATGTCACAAAGAACATTGTTTGATGTCACAAAGGACATTGTGTGATGTCACAGAGTGCGTTGTGTGATGTCACAAAGACCATTGTGTGACGTCATAGAAATCATTGTGATGTCTCAGAGAGCATTTTGTGACGTCTCAAAGACCATTGTGTGACGTCACAGAGAGCATTGTGTGATGTCACAAAGGCCATTGTGTGACATCAGAGAAAGCTTTGTGATGTCACAGATTGCATTGTGTGACATCAAAGTGTGCATTGTGTGACGTCTCGGAAAGCATTGTGATGTCACAGTGAGCATTCTGTGATGTCACAAAGACCTTGTGTGACATCATAGTGTCTTGTGTTCAAATGCAGGTTCCCATAGACTCCTCTTCCCCCTCCTCTCCCAAAGATAGTGAGAGATAACGGTAGGGACACTCAAATAAATCAATCTCACTCGATTTGAAAGTTAAAAAAGAAAAGTTTAACAATAACTTAGAAAAGGGATTGGGGGTAGGGGTGTTTACAATGGATAAGGACGGGAAAACAGCAAAATACAAACAGGGATGGATACAACCCGAGCAATGTGATGGTGTCTCTGTGTGCTAGTTTGAAGCAAGCTGGAAAGTTTTGGTAAAAGAACTAGATAACAGGCAGTGAAATGAAAACAATTGATGTCAACTTCTCTCACAGTCACGCTGAGAACTCTGGGAAGAAGAAGTAAACTTTCTCCATTTTGTTCCTCAGTCTTGCTTTTGCCTTAGACTGAGACACATCTTTCTAACATCACTGCTTTCTAACATTGCTCCTTAACCTCTTGGCTGCACCTCTTTTCTTCCTGAGAACTGGGGTAAGGTTGAGAGGGGCCGGAGGAGGTGTTGGGGTGGTTTGAGAGCCCCTCCTGGGGACTCAGGTTTCTGGGAGGGGAGTTGTGCTTTTGTATTGTTTATCCTTTGTATATTTCTGTATATAATTGTATATAACTGTATATATTGTAAATAGCTGCTTGTAAATTCTGCTAGCTGTAAATAAATTGCTTCATCTATATTCCCAGGGTCCGTCTGAGTTAGCTGGGGCAAATTCAAAAGTGTGGGGGGGCGGGGTAACCCCCAAACCATCACACTCTGCCTCGTGGCTGCCATGTGGTGTGCTGATATGCAGTATGAGTGTGTGTGGTCATGAGTGAATGCAGGAAAAGAGAGTGAGACAGGAAACTCCTCTGTCTTTTATACCACAGGAAGTGGGGGGAGTGGGCTAACCACCACCTGGAGTGTGGCCCACCCCTGGGGAGGGGCCAAGACCCCTAGGGTTAGGTTCAGGGTTACTCCCCCAGGAGTGTTAACCCTATACATTCCACCCCTTGGTTAGACCACTTCCACCTTCCTACGAGCACTCTTCTTCTCCAAAGATGGGAAAAAGTGTCCATGGGTTAAGAGTTCTTGAAGTCCTTCTTGGTCCCCGGCTGTATCTCAAGGCGATGTGCTCCTCTGGTCCGGTGCAGGTTGGTGAGGTGTGAGCAGGACAGGAACGGAAGAAAAGTCAGTGAAGCAGGAACAGTTCTTGTTGGAACTCAGGAAAGAGTCTTTTCCCTCTGTGAAGAAAAACATCAGGAACAGTCTCTTGGTGTCTGGCATCAGGGGAACAGGTGTAGATGAGATGGCTGTAGACATCCTCTGGAGGGAAAATCAGGAACAGTCTCTCACTGCAGGGCATCAGTGACGAATCAGGTGCAGGGTTCTGGTTGGACGCCGTGGTGTGATGTGATGCTGTAGGACTCTGGATAGCTGCTGCTGTGGTGTAGGTTCTGTTGGACGCCATGTAGTGGTGAGAGTATAACTACAAAAACAACTTGTAACCCCTTATGAACTATGATACAAGTATTACACAACTATGATACAACTATGATACAACTATAATACAACTATAATACAAGATAACCTGAAATATCTGGAGCACATGGAATCAACTCTGAGATTTCAAAACCTTTTCAGCTAAAGAGAGATTTCTCTGAGGGACACACTCGATAACACCAGTTTCCATCATCACCCAGTAAGTGTGACCAGGACCCTCTGCAGATACCACCCCTTTGATAGGTTTTCCCCCACCAGAGGCAGGAGCAACCCACACAGTTTTCCCCAGTAGATTCCTTTCACAGACCATAAGGAACTCCATCTCCCTCAGCTATGGGCAGTAGGGCAGACTGAGCAGGAACAGCTCTGTTAACTGATCCCCTGCTGTTCACCAGCCAAGTGGCTTCTGCAAGGTGCTTCTCCCAGTTTCTGAGAGTTCCACCTCCCATAGCCTTCAGGGTGGTTTTCAGCAGGCCATTGTGTCGCTCAATCTTTCCTGCAGCCTGTGGGTAGTATGGGATGTGGTAAACCCATTCTATCCCATGCTCTTTTGCCCAGTTGCTTACAAGGTGGTTCTTGAAATGGGTCCCATTGTCTGACTCAATTCTCTCTGGGGTGCCAGGTCTCCACAGGATGTGGCTCTGCAGACCCAGAATGGTGTTACAGGCAGTAGCATGAGGTACTGGGTAGGTTTGCAGCCACCCCGTGCTTCCCTCCACCATGGTTAACACATACTGCTTGCCACTGCGAGGCCGAGGCAGAGTGATGTACTCAATCTGCCAGGCCTCCCCATACCTGTACTTTGACCATCGTCCCCCGTACCACAAAGGCTTCATGCGCTTAGCTTGCTTTATGGTGGCACAGATGTCACATTCATGGATAACCTGGGCTATGGCCTCCATGGGTATGTCCACGGACCTGTCTTGGGCCCATTGGTATGTGGCATCTCTTCCTTGGTGGCCAGAAGAGTCATGTGCCCACTGAGCTAAGAACAGTTCACCTTTGTGATTCCAGTCCAGGTCAATCTGGCAGATGTGGGCAGCCAGGTCAGCTTGGTGGTTATGCTGCTGTTCTTCAGTGGCTCTGCTCTTTGGGATGTGAGCACTGATGTGTCGGATTTTAACTGGTAGTTTCTCCAGGCGTGCAGAAATGTCTTGCCAGAGATCAGCAGCCCAAATAGGCTTCCCTTTTCTCTGCCAATCATTTCTCTTCCACTCCTTCAGCCACCCCCATAAGGCATTTGCTACCATCCATGAGTCGGTGTAGATGTATAGCATTGGCCACTGCTCTCGTTCGGCAATGTCCAGGGCCAGCTGGATGGCTTTCACCTCAGCATACTGGCTGGATTCACCTTCTCTGTCCCTTGCCTCTGCAACCTTGTGTGTGGGGTTCCAGACAGCAGCCTTCCATCTCCGCTTGCTGCCTACCAGGCGGCAGGATCCATCTGTGAACAGAGCAGATGCCTTTTCCTCCTCAGGGAGGTCACTGAATGGGGGGGCTTCCTCGGCATGGGTCACTGCCTTCTCTTCTGCTGGCTTTCCAAAGTCAGTGCCCTCTGGCCAGTTGGTGATGACCTCTACAATGCCTGGGTGCTCGAGAGTCCCCATCCTAGCCCTCTGAGTTATCAGAACCATCCACTTACTCCAAGTGGCATCTGTGGCATGGTGCGGAGTTGAACCCTTCCCTTTAAACATCCAAGTCAGGACTGGAAGCCTTGGAGCTAAAAGGAGTGGTGACTCTGTCCCAATCACCTCAGAGGCAGCTCTAACTCCCTCATAGGCAGCTAGGATTTCTTTCTCTGTGGGGGTATAATTGGCCTCTGAGCCTTTGTATGCCTTGCTCCAGAACCCCAGTGGGTGCCTTGTGTTTCATCAGGAGCTTTCTGCCATAGGCTCCAGCTAGGACCATTCTCACCAGCTGCTGTGTAGAGAATGTTCTTAATCTCTGGGCCAGTTCGAACTGGTCCCAAGGCCATGGCATGGACCACCTCTCGTTTGATCTGGCCAAATGTCACCTGCTGCTCAGGTCCCCACCCAAAGTTATTCCTCTTTCTTGTAACGTCAAAGAGGGGTTTCACAATTTGACTGTACCTGGGAATGTGCATCTTCCAAAAGCCCAAAAACCCCAGGAAGGATTGTGTCTCCTTCCGGTTAGTGGTTCCACCATAGTGGCCACTTTATTCACCACATCCATAGGGATGTGGCATCGACCATCCTGCCATCGAACTCCCAGGAACTGGATCTCTCTGGCAGGCCCTTTCACTTTGCTTCTCTTAATGGCAAAACCTGCATCCAACAGGATATTAATGATCTTCTCACCCTTCTCGAAGACCTCCTCTGCTGTCTCACCCCGTACAATGATGTCATCGATGTACTGCAGATGTTCCGGAGCGCCACCCTTCTCCAGTGCAGTCTGAATGATGCTGTGGCAGATTGTAGGGCTGTGCTTCCACCCTTGAGGCAGTCTGTTCCAGTGGTACTGGACTCCTCTCCAGGTGAAGGCAAACTGTGGCCTACATTCTTCTGCAATGAGGATGGAGAAGAAAGCATTAGCAGTGTTGATTGTGGCATACCATTTGGCCTCCTTCGTTTCCAGTTCATACTGCAGCTCCAACATATCAGGCACGGCTGCGCTGATTGGAGGAGTCACTTCCTTCAGGCCTCGGAAGTCCACAGTCAGTCTCCATTCCCCATTCTCCTTCCACACTGGCCATATTGGGCTGTTGAATGGTGAGTGGCTCTTGCTGATGACAAGCTGCTGCTCCAGGCGGCCAATCAGCTGCTGGATGGGCAGCAGGGAGTCTCTGTTGGTGTAGTATTGCCTGCGATGAACTACACGAGAAGCAATGGGTAACTTAACATCTTCCACCTTGTGGGTACCAACCACGGAAGGGTCATCCGACAGGCCAGGCATGATAGACAGCTGCTCTTTGTCTGCAGTCTCTACAGCTGCTATGCCAAATGCCCACTTGTTCCCCTTGGGATCTTTAAAGTACCCTTCCCGGAGAAAGTCGATCCCCAGGATGCAAGGTGCATCAGGGCCAGTTACTATCGTGTGCTTCTCCCACACATTCCCGGTGAGGCTTATCTCAGCCTGCAGCACAGTCAACTCCTGAGACCCCCCTGTGACTCCTGCAATTGTAACAGTTTCTGTCCCCCTGTGGCTGGAGGGGATCAGAGTGCATTTGGCACCAGTGTCTACCAACGCTCTGTACTTCTCGGCTTCAGAAGTGCCAGGCCATGTCCCAAACACGTCCCAATATACTCTGTTATCCCTGGCCTCTGCCTGCCTGGAGACAGGGCACCTCTAATGCTGAGCAGTGTGACCGCATGAGGCACATGGACCCGAGTTACTGGCTTCACCACCCCTTGGGCGAGAGGGCTGCCTGCAGGACACTGGGGCAACCCCTCTTCTGGAGGAGTTATTCCCTGTGTTTGTCCCCTGCAGTTCCCTTACCCTGGCCCATAGAGCTGAGGTGGGCTGGCCATGCCATCTGTCCATGTTTTCCCCATGTTCACACAGTGTTCTCCAGAATGAACCCCTGGGTGTCCCCTGTCTGCTCTGGGCTGGTCTCCTACGGGGAGGAGGAGGAGGAGCACGGTGGCGTGTGTTCCTGACAGCTGAGACTTGCACCCATTCTGAAGGTGAAGAGCAGTCACCCTCTGCCTTCTGCAGTTCAGAGAAAGAGGCTTTCAGCTCATTCACTTCTTGGGTGAGGGTCTCTACAGTGGCAATTAAGGTTTTCCTCGACAAACTGTCTTCAAACTGTCTCAGGTCATTCACAAACTCCCTGATTGTGGGAAGGTTGTTGGGGTCTCTGCCCAGCAGCAGTGCTCCCAGTGTAGGGGCATATGTGGAAGGGGCACACTGGGTCAGTTTCTTTAAGAGGGCTGGCTTCATGCAGACATCATCAGGGTCTGAGGGCATCTGGCCGGCTCCATAGATTATCTCCTGTACAGCCATTTGCCTCAGGTATGAGATCCCCTGTTCCATATCTGTCCATTTAAGGGGATGGAAAATTATGTCATCCTTAGTCGGGTACCTGTACCTCACGGCGATGAGAAGCCTGGCCCAAAGTGAGTGGGTACCATCGAGCCTTCCCAGCTCCTTATCCACACCTCCATTCCTCGACAAGGATCCCAGCTGCTTTGCCTCCCTCTGATCTAGGTCCACGGTTTCTGCTCCTGCATCCCAACATTTCAAGAGCCAGGCTAAAAGGGACTGTCCGTTTGCCCTTGCATACTCCTGCCTTGTGTGCCTGATTTCCTTTCTGGGCATGGAGCTGATAAGGATAACTCCATTATCAGGTCCATTTCCAGCTGGTTTCTGTTGCTGGGGGGTGCTGGTTCCCGAAGAGGTCCCTTGCCCTGGATCTGTGTCTGTGGGAGGGTTCGGGTTTGATCTAACTTGCCGCGTGGTGATGGGGGCGAGGTGAATGGGGCTGGGCTGTGGGGGCAGGGTCTGGGGGGGCTGCCCTGGGCAGGACCGGGGGCGGAGTTCGGGGCGGAGCCGTGCTAGGGGCGGTGCCTGTGCTCGGGGCTGCCTGACCGGTCGGACCAGTCTCACCTGTCACCCACCCCCCGCAGCTGCAGCCAGGGCAGTGAGACCCACCCCTCCCCTTAAGCATCCTAATGGTGGCGCCCACTCGAGGTCTCCACGTGTTCCAGCTCAGAGCTACATTGTAAATTCCCAAACCCACATTTACACACAGTGAAATAACAGCTATCCAGTACCATTTCTCCCCCAAAATATCTGGAACTTCTGTGTCCCAACACACATACTCAGATTGATTCCATGTTCCAGAAACATTTCTAAACACAGTGAGATTACTAACAGAATTCAGGAAATAGGCATAGACTCGGGCAGGCAAATGCTTAGAATATTCCCAGACCATATCAATGACAATCCAGAAGACATGGGAACTTATAAACTTTAACAGCCAGGACCAAAACAGCCATGCAAAAGCCTGAATGATTAAGACTCTCAGAATATCCATTTTTTTTAACTTCCAAATCTTCTCTGAAAGAATTCTTTCTACCCAGCCCCACGTTGGGCGCCAAATAAATTGTCCTGGGTTCAAATGCAAGTTCCCAGAGACTCTAATAAATTTAACAGACCCAATGACAATTTATAGAATTTATAGAGTGCCCTCCCCTCTTCCTCCTCCTTTTCCCAAAGATAGGGAGAGAGAGAGATAAGCACACCCAAATAAATCAATCTCACTCGATTTGGAAGTTAAAAAGGAAAAGTTTAACAATAACTTAGAAAAGGTATTGGGGGTAGGGGAGTTTACAAAGGATAAGGAAGGGGAAACAGCAAAATACAAACAGGGATGGATACAACCCGAGCAATATGATGGTGTCTCTGCCTCGTGGCTGCCACGTGGTGTGCTGGTATGCAGTGTGTGTGTGTGTGTGTGTTGAGAGGGAGCGAAGAAGAGAGAGAAAGAGACAGGAAGCTACTCTCTCTTTTATACCACAGGAAGTGGGGGGAGTGGGCTAACCATCACCTGGAGTGTGGCTCACCCCTGGGGAGGGGCCAAGACCCCTAGGGTCAGGTTCAGGGTTACGCCCCCCCTGGAGTGTTAACCCTATACAGATTGGGACAGGGCCCAGACTGTACTGGGAAGGTAACAAGATTGTGGAAGGATTTCTTGCTAACAGGACATGAGCTGACAAGCAATAAGCAAACCTGTGCTGCAAAGTGTCCTGGAGTCCATCTTGGAAGCAGGCGGTGGGAGGCACCACCCACATGCGGCTTCATGGCAGAGCCTGCCAGCTGCAGGGGACAGACTCTACAGGTTGTTGGTATGGATTGACCTATCTGTGGCACACACATAACCTTGGGCCAATCTGTGCTTTCCACATGCACCAATCTCAAGCTGAGTTGGCCGTGCACACCTCTCCAAGTAGCATACAGCTGCTGTACTGCCTCAATAAAGGGCACTGTGCTCCATGCAGCTGACTGACATTGAGCTGTCAGTGCCCTGATCCCACCTCGGCTGGGCTCCCGTGGCCACACAGCATGTCCAGTTTGGACTTGAATGGATGCAGTCAGTCCTTGGAGGGGGGCAGGGGGTGCATTTTGTACTGGGATGGGACTGAGAGGATGCTGGGAGAGGGCAATAGGATCTAGATTGTTGTGGGAGGAGGCCACAGCTGTACTGGGAGCTGCTCAGGGTGTGCTGTTTTGACTGGGAAGGGACACAGCCTGCACTGGGAGCGTGGTCACCTTATGGACTTTGTCCCTGGGAGGAATTCACTTGATACTGGGACCTGTCCAGGGCTTCCAGGTTGTTCTGGGATGGGTCTCAAACTGTACTGGGATGGGATCAGGAGAATGAGTTGGTGCTGGGACAAGGCCAAGTCTGTGTATGAAGGGCTAAAAGGGACCCAGTTTGGACTGAGAGTCTATAGTGGGATGGGAGCAGGGTATCAGTTTGTGCTGTGATAGGAGCATTCTGCAGTGGGAAAGGTCAGGATATGGAATTATTAGTGGGATGGATGGAGTTGGTGTGGGAGAGGATCAGTTTGTATTGGGGTGAGGAACAGATTGCACTAGGAGGGGTCCAGGAGATGCAATGGGAACTTGAAGGTGCCAGTCTGTGTTGGGAGGGGGCAGGGGGTGTCCAGGGAGTGCTGCTGCCTGGCACTGCTGCTGTGCTGGGAGTCTTCTCCACCAACTCTGCACATAGAAATTCTCCCTGGAGCTTCAGAAAATTCGTGGAGGAAGGATGGCAGGAACAAAAATGTTCCTCAAAGGCTCTTTTGTTTGTTTACCCAAACAAGGAGCAGAGCTCCTCCTGCTTAAGCTCTTGGTGAGGAAAGCAAAGCAGAGAGGGAATTGGACAGGTGATGGCAACACCACAAAGAGTAAATATCCATCACAAATAGCAAAAGCTGGAGAAGCCAGACTGGGCCTGCACTGAGTGACACCAGAGCTGCTCTGCAGCAGGAGACAAAGAGTTTATTGCTTCTGAAAGCATCCAGGGAGCAGTTTGCTCAGGGCAGCCTTCAACTCCTGGTTCCTCAGGCTGTAGATGAGAGGGTTCACTGCTGGGGGCACCACTGAGTACAGAACTGACACAAACAGGTTCAAGGATGGGGAGGACATGGAGAGGGGCTTCAGGTAGGCAAAGGAGGCAGTGCTGAGAAATAGAGAGAGCACAGCCAGGTGAGGGAGGCAGGTGGCAAAGGCTTTGTGACGTCCCTGCTGAGAGGGCATCCTCAGCACTGCCCTGAAGATCTGCACATAGGACACCACAATGAACACAAAGCAGACAGAGGCTAAACAGTCACTGACCAGGATAGCCCAAACTTCCCTGAGGTAGGCTGTGGAGCAGGAGAGCTTGAGGATCTGGGGGACTTCACAGAAGAACTGGTGCACAGCATTGCCCTGGCAGAGGGGCAGGGAAAATGTAATGGCTGTGTGCAGCAGAGCATTGAGAACTGCACAGGCCCAGGCAGCTGCTGCCATGTGGGCACAAGCTCTGCTGCCCAGGAGGGTGCCATAGTGCAGAGGTCTGCAGATGGCAACGTAGCGGTCGTAGGCCATGATGGTGAGGAGAGAAAACTCTGCTGAAATGAAGAAGAGAAAGAAGAAGACCTGAGCAGCACATCCTGCATAGGAGATGTCCCTGGAGTGCCTCAGGGAATTGGCGATGGACTTGGGCACAGTGGTGGAGATGATACCCAGGTCAAGTAGGGCGAGGTTGAGGAGGAAGAAGTACATGGGGGTGTGCAGGTGGTGGTGCCAGGTGATGGTGGTGATGATGAGGCTGTTGCCCAGGAGGGCAGCCAGGTAGGTGGCCAGGAAGAGGCAGAAGTGCAGCAGCTGCAGCTGCTGTGTGCCTGCAAATGGCAGCAGGAGGAGGAAGTGGCTGATGGAGCTGCTGTTGGACATTGCCTGCCTCTGGCCATGGAGACCTGTCCAAGTAGGAAAAGTAGTGACAAGTTAGGGGACACTTCTCTCTGAAAACAAAGGTGCAGTGCCCACAGGACAGCCTCTGCCTCAGATGAGTGCATATTGCATATCCTAGGAGAAAATTAGCATCACAATTAGCCATGCCAGTGTGGCTGCTGTAGAAGGATGAAGAAAATAAGGAGCAAGAGGCAGGAGCCCTGGGGCTCTGAGGCTTCTGGGAGCTTCCTCTGAGCTGTTCCCTTCTATTCCTCTAGGTCCTTTCTTATTACAGTCCTCTTTTCATCTCAAATGTTTTGCTTATTGGGAAGGGGTTCTTGCTTCCATTATTTCAAAACATGACCAGTGACCTTTCTCAGACTTTAATAGGCACTTCCTGAAGAGGAAAAAGTCTTACTGCTGTGATGTGGGAAGCCAAAATCTAGAGCTCAGAGTGGCAGCCTGTGTGTTGTTATCACTGTGAGGTGGGACTGGGCATACTTATTTCTGCCTTCTCTCCTCAGCTCTGCTGGGATGACATGACAGAGCTCACTAATATCCTCAGCGTTACACTAACAGGGCCGAGGGGACTTTCAGCCATCCCCTAAACACTTTAGCAGAGCTGTAGCAGTGTGCTGTGGGGCAGCTTGGGGTTGGTCAGGGTTTTGAAACAGCTCTGAGAGCATCCTGCATCTGTGAGGCAGCAGGAGTCATCTGTGGTGCCATTCCCTGATGTTTTCCAAAATCCAAAGAGCTCCTGTGAGTGAGGAAGGGCTCAGCTCATGCCCCATCCCCACCAACCACTGGCAGGCTTCAGCACAGCTTCCAATGCAGCTTGGACACTCAGCTGCCATGAAGACACCTCCAGGGCAGGACCTGCAGAGTCAGTGTCAGAGCACAAAGTGACCACAGCCCAGCCCCAGTCCCACACAGCAGGAGTCCTGTGGCTCGAGGGAGACTCAGGGAGTAGCACTGCAGAGCTCTGCAAACAATGAAGTGAAGGCACAAAGGCAGAGGGGCTTGGTGTGAAGTCTTCTCCTTGCCCTGCTCTGCTCCCTGCACCTCCCACGCTGCAACTGAAGAGCTTTGGTCACCCTTCTGTGTGCACACTGCAGGAGCCTTCAGCTGCATGTGCAGATGCCAAGGCCATGACTCATGAGCTGGAGCCCACAGCTTTGAGGGCACTGCCTCTGCTGGGTCGGAGAGGAGACCAAAAGTGTCTCCAGGGCAGAGAGTGGCCCAGAGCTGCCTGATGCCTCTTGCCAGGCTGCTTGGCAGCAGATCCCTCTCCATCTGCCTGCCCATGTCTCTGCTGCCTGCAGCTGTCCCTGCCACCAGCTGCTTCTCTGTGCCCAGGTCTCTCCCTGCTCCCTGCTGACAGCTCCCATCCCACCTGCTGTGTGCTCAGCTCTACCCTGCAGACCCCTCCCAGCATCTGGGCACTGCCCAGGCTGATCTCGAGCTGGGCAGAGACTCAGGAGCAGCTCAGGGAAGCACCAAGGGGACCTGAGGCTTCAGTGTCTTCTGCAGAGTGGAGAACTAAATTCCAGTCTCACCCTGCCCACCAAGGAGAGCAAAGTCCAGGGCCAAGACTCCTTCCCTGCCAGGAAAGGCTGCCCTGATCTTCTGGAAAGGCTCCTCAGAAATGCCCAGGGGGAGCTGCAGCTGGGAGCAAACCTGACCCATGCAGCACCCTCTGCTCAGCAGAAGGACTCTGCCCTGCCCTCCTCTGCCCTTCCCTGCCCTGCCAGGGATGGCTTCTTCCACCCTCAGCTTCTGCCCACAGTGCCATGGGGAGCTCTGCAGGCAGGCTGAGAGCTGAGGCTGGCAGGCAGCAGAGTCCCTGCCCCAGCACACAGCCCCTGGGCTGCAGGGACCCTGCTCTGCAGGACAGCCCTGCCCACCCCTACCTGCAGCCCAGGGCTGCACAGCTCTTCACAATGGCCTGAGGAGAGCCTCTGGGCAGGGAGTCCTCCTTACAGAGCTCATCAGCTGTGGCTGTGCCAGCTGCAGGAGATGCCTCCAGGACCTGTAGCTGCACTGCCCTGCACCCACAGACTCACCTTGTCAGGGACTGCAGTGACTTCTCCTCCAGTGAGTTCTCAGCATCCTCCCAGTCCTGGCCACCTTGAAGCTCTCTCTGCCTCCCTCATCTGCCTGAGATGCCCTGGCAGTTCCCCCAGCTCTGCTGTGCTGTGCAGAGGAGCGGCTCCTGGACAGAGCTGTCTCTTTTCAGTGCTGCCTCCTTTCAGCAGCTCCCTGCAGCCCAGGAGCCCAGCCCAGATCAGCAGCAGAGGAGCAGCCCTGGGCATGTTAATGACCTCTCTGGTGGCTTTGGTGCCAGCTAAGCCTCAGAGGCTGAGAGGAAGATGATGAAACCTCTGCAGAAGATGAAGCCAGCTTCAAACTCTGAAGTTTCTTGCAGTTGTTAATGGGTCCCAGTGAGGACACTACTGGGAAGGTGTCCTCAGGCTCTGGTGAGGGCAGAGAACTGGAGGCAGTGCTGAGAGGGCAGGACAAGCAGGGGAAGGTGGCTCTGATGCTGAGCACACCTGGAGGGCTTTCATGAATCCAAAGGACCAAGCCTTGACCTCCACACCCTGGCAAGGGAGATCCTGTCCCTCCCTCAGTCCTCAGGGCACTTCCTGAGGCAGTAGCATGTGGACAGGAGCAATGCCGAGGGCAGGACTGTTATGCAGGGGCCAGATGAGATCTGAGTTTGGGCTGAAATGCAATGAGGCTGATTCAAAAGTTATTAAATAATTTATTAAGATATACAAAGAGAATTCCCCAAACTTATTTACAACTCTGCACACAAGTTCTTGGGTGCTGTCAGCAGAACTGTTTCACAGAATGTCTCTGCCCAATGGGATCTGGAAAGGTTTAGAAATGTCTTTGCCAGAGTCTGGCAGCTTCATTCACTGCTGGTGAGGTTAACCAAACTCCTTTAGCAGCTTGAATGAAGGATTCAGGACACTCACTGGTCCTCAGTGCTAATGTCTGTGGCCCAAAGCACAGGCAGGGAAATGTTCAACAGAAGTGCAGTGGTGAATTCCACCTGGGCTGCGATGTGGAATAGGCTGCTGGCTGAGGTGGCTGAGGCAGCTGAGGTGACTGCGGTGGCTGAATTGGCTGAGGTGGCTGAGGAGGCTGAGGTGGCTGAGGTGACTTAGGCAGCAGGTGAGTGGCAGGTGGGCGAGGAAGGAAGGAGCAGGCAATCTCCTTATTCACCTGTTCACCCCCTTTTATAGCACAGTGCCCGAGGCTAATGGTCTCATTGGCCACACAATCACCCAATCATACCCACAAAAGGCAGACCCCACAGGCTGTTCTCCTCCAGACATGGGGGGCGCAGACCCCTTGCACGTGACAGGGGTGTGGGCCTTATGGAACCCCTCTCGTGTGACCAGACTAAACCAGACTGGGCTGTCTGGGTTCCTTTTGTGCTGTTTTCCTGCCTCTGGCTGCAATGCAGACAGGCAGGCAAACATGTCTGGACAGGACAGGACACGCTCAAGCCCATTTTGTGACCCCTGGGACTCTCCACTACAAGGACTATGGCACAGACCCTGCCAGGCTCCTGAGGATGGACAAGGAGGCAATGAGGCCAATACAACCTGGGCTACAATGCAGCACAAACTGGATCCCCCTGAAGCTCCTGGGACTCACTGGATCCCTTCCAATTGGGACATGGATACTCTGAACCCCTCCCAGTACACACTGTGCTCCTTCCCAGTACTCGCTGCACCCTTGGCACCATCCCAGGGCACTCTGGGACATTTCCTAGTACAAATCAGACCTCCTGATCACCCCCAAGCTAGACCAGGCCACACACCAGTACAGACTGCTTTGGTTTTCCCTTTCTCAGTTCAGACCTGGCTCTCTACCACTGCTAATTGCTATTGGAGCCCACTCCCAGTACCCCTCTCAGCACAGCCTGGCCTCTCTTCCAGCGCAAACTGGATCCTCAGACACCTTCCCCATACTCACTGGTCCCAGTCCCATTACAAACTGGATCCCCTGATCCGCTCCAATGCACCTTAAGCCTCTCACACTCTCTCTAGCCAGTGTCCCCAAGCCCTATATGCCTAACCACTGCTCCTACCCTGACCTCAGGCCCCTGCTCTACCCAAAAGGAGCTGAGCCCATTCCTCACCTCACCCATTCAACCTCAGCCCCTCCTTAAACCATCCCTGCCCTCATTTCTACCTCCATTGCTCATCCTGGCCCCAGCCTTTACCCTTTGCATTGACCACTTGGCCTTAACTGCAGCACTCAGCCCAGCCACAACCCAATCCCTGCTCCTCAGAGCTGGCCCTCACCTGAACCCTGCCCAGCACCATCAAGAGGCCACCAAAGGCTCTCCTCAGCCTTGGCCTGAGCCCCAGCACTCAAAGGCATCTCTGAGCCTTCAGCCCTCCCATGGGCACCTCAGCCTCAAACCTCCTTCCTGTGCTCTGAACTCTCATCTGTAACCCATTTCCACCCTTGACTGACTCTGCTTGGCCTCTGGCACAGGGCAAGGGCCATGAGCTGCAGGAGCAGCCACATGGCCTTGAAAGAGGAGGTGTGGAGAAAGATGATCTGCCAGGATGGACTTTGGAGGCTCTCACTGAGAAGCTACAGGCTCAGGGAGTGCTGTGCTGCTGCCTCAAGGCTGCTTTGAGCTGCTGGAGCTTTCTTGGGTGTGGGTAGAGAAGGAAGCCTTTAGGAAGTGCAGCTTGGAAGGTTCAGGCTGGAGCTGAGGACAGAAATGTCACTCAAAGGGTAAAGCTGTGGTGCAAGAGGGGAGCCAGGAGTGTGGGCAGCCCATGTCTGGCTGTGTGCCAAGACAACTCCAGCAAGAGTGGAGATCCCTGAGGGAAGGAGTGGAAGTGTCAGGGTGAGAGCTGGCTGGGGAAGCAAGATGGGAGCCTGAAGGGCAAGAGGTGCAGGCATGGGACAGCACAGGACAGGCTGCAGTAAGCATGACCAAGGGCTCTGGCCAGGCTGAAAGCCCCAAGACGATCGAGGTGTTTGTCCCCTCAGCTCTGGCAGTTGCTTCTGCTCCAATGGCTGGGGAGATGAAACGTTGATTTGAGGCTCTCAGCATCTGCCTTGGCAAGGCCTGAGGGTCAGGGCTTGGCCTTTCTGCTTCACAAACCAAGCCAGGCTTTTCTGGCCTGCACTTTGCCTTTGCCTCCCTGCACTCATGGCCTCCAAGGAGCTGCTCTATGAAATCCCTCGGGAGGTTTCTCAGGAACAACCCTGTTGTGGAGGCAGGAATTAATGTGTGGCCGAGTCGGGAATTTTATACAAAAATAGTTATTTTATTTTCCCAAAAACCTGCCCCCAAAACTGTATATACAAAGATTAATTTAGTTTAGTCAGCAGATTCAGTCGCATGAGAATTACCTACAGGGATGCCATCAATAATCTGACTACTTTGCAAGTCAGAAGATGGAAAAGGCTTTAGCTATTAAATTATAGTGGCTTCTTACTAAATAAAGTTGAGCCAAAATAACTCACGGTCAGGCTTCCTCGTGCGGTCTGCCTCTGTCCTTCACCTTTCAGCAGCTATCTGGTGGACCATTAAGAGTCGTTAGGCTTACAAAGGTGTCAATAGGAAAGCAATTCTTTGAAGATCTCTCTGCATCGAAGGCTAGGGGAGAGTGGGGGAGCTCTCAGGCAAGCACGAGCATCCCAGCAGGGACAAACTCCAAAGCGGGAACCCCCAAAGGCAGGAAGACCCCAATATTTATACCCTTGATGGACAAAGGGCAGAGTTACCATACCTTAGGCAAGAAAGTGCACAGCCAGTCCCAGCCTGATTCCAGCACGGTCACTGCATGGGGCACTCCTCGTGGGGGCAGGACCCCTTTGTTTGCCCCCTTCACAGCTGCAGGGCAGGCAAGGGGGGGACGTGTTGTGAATAGTTCGGTGGAGCACTATGGGAAAATGACTCTTTGTTCACCAATATGGCTAGATGGTCAAATCCACTTTATTTCCGTGATGCAGTGACATATATGCATTTCTAGCAAGAGATGTGCTCCACCAAGATTGGTTACAGTCAGAGGGTCCAGAGTTACATGGAAGGCATGCATAGGGTAGCTTATCACAACATTCTAAGGGTCAGTCTTCCCGACCACCCACTCCAGCCCCCTTGGTTATCTAGTCTCTGCCCACTGCAGCTGTGTGTGGGGTGCTCCATTGTTTACAGCTCAATTTCCTGGGCTAGCAGGGTTCCAAGGACATTCCCAGCATGGGTTGCTCATGTTTATCATTTCTTGTGTGCTCTGCTAACAAAAATTTCTCCAACATATCCCTGTCTTTCTTTTGAGCAACCTGGGGCTGGTCTTTCAACTTACACAGGCTGTTTAACACAGGGGTGAATGGTGTAGCTACAAATCAACAGTGCTGAAATCAAAAGAGAATAAACCTGTTAGAGCTTTCATCAGTAGCAATAGTCTGGCAAGCTAACAACCCAAGCTTAGCTAACAATCCCAAAAGCTATTTCTGCAAGCGACAGTAAGTCATTCGTTCAGAAACCCAAAAGTGCAGATGAACATCACAGTCACAGGAGAGTGCAGGTGTGCCACATCTTCACTGGCTCTGAGTGGGAGTCGACATTGCAGACTTGCAGATCAATCAGCTCTCAAGTATTCTCCTCAGACTGCCACAGTTCTGGATTCACTCTGTAGTTCTCAGAAATCTCGATGTTCTCATCACACTCCTTAGCTATGAGCTGTGTCTGACTATTGTGCTTAAGAACTACTAACTTCTAATTACAATACAAAGATATGCCCTAGATGTTACTTTCAGGCTATCCTATTAGGCCTTTTCCCACAGTTTTTCATCTGCTTTTAGAATTTAGGGCAGTGTTTTTTATCCCTTGCAGGGCCCTTGCAAGAGACAAAAGCCACATTTCCATCTTATGCCAATTTGAGTGGGCTTTGGCCTTTACAAAGCTGTTAAACTGAACCTATTCTGTTAAACCACAATCACTGAAAACTCATGAGAATACTCAAATTTGTTAACCATGATCCAAACCTTAAGATCCATACACACACAATCATCATGTCAGTGCTCCTTTCAAGTCCTTTCACAGTTCTGCCATCTGAGCAAGACTTCTGCTCACTTTAGGAAAAAACAAGTTGGTCATAATCAGGTTGGTCTTCATCAAGGCCTGTGAAGATAAATGATTAAACGCAAGCAAATACAAGAACAAATGCAGACATATTCATTGCCTAGGCTAGCAGATCCACTGGCCTGGTCTGTATGCTGTGATTAGAAAAGTCTCAGAAAAAGAAAAAATTTCTTCTGCTATCCTACTGTCCTCTAACCCATTTCCCCACCCCCCTTCTTTTTTTTCCAATAATGCCCAGATATACCGAAGAAAAACATCCAATAACATCCTTATGTCCTAAATTCCCAAAACAAACCCTTAGCCTTAACTTCTCTTACTCTAAAAATCTATCAGCTACAGGAAATTCAAGAAAAAGCAAGGAAAATTCCAGAAGATAACAATGCCATGGTATTCTTCAGAGAAAGAAAAGATCAGAATTGTCACAAGACTCATTCCATTGTAATTAGCAGCTGCTTCAGTAAACTTCTGTACTCCAAAATATGGTACCATCAAAAAAAGAAAAGGCCTTCAGAAATAGTCCTGTCTTTATCTGTTTGAACAAGTTATTGGGGGGAAGGAGCTGACTGGCATTAGCCTACAAGCTCTATCATTCCCTGCTCCTAGTCTAGAATCTGGTTAGTGACTTTCAATGTGGATTTCAGCACCCATGCTCTTGCTGAGAGAGACAATGCATCTGAGTTCTAGTAATAAGTGTGCTAGTCTGTCCTGTTTGGTGCTTTCTGTGTCTGTATGATTTTCCACCCATTGTCAGTGGGACTGGCATCTCTGCTATTGCCTAGCAATCTCCCTTTCTTTTCTTTTGACACTGAACAAGAGTGCAAAAGTCGTTGCAGCCTAGTCTGCAGAAAGAATTCATCAATAAGGCGATGGGTGAATACCCCAGTCAAGAACTATTAGCTAACATTTCGAATGCAAACTGTCATTGTCAGGTGGCTAAAAAATACACCTGTGCATGTCCATGCCTGTACCAGGGCAAAAATGGTTCTAAGTCATCCTCGTTATTCTTGCTATCATTTCCATAAACTGTCTGACATCTGTCTTCAGTATCATAGTATCACAGTAGCAAAGTATCACAGTACCATCAGGGTTGGAAGAGACCTCAGAGATCATCAAGTCCAACCCTTCACCAAGGGGCTCAAGGCTAGACCATGGCACCAAGTACCATGTCCAATCTTGCCTTGAACAGCTCCAGGGCTCCAGAGATGGTGACTCCACCACCTCCCCGGGCAGCCCACTCCAGTATCCAATCAGTCTCTCAGTGAAGAGCTTTCTCCTCCCATCAGGCATTGTAATTTTCCACCTCAAAACAATCCCAAGGCTCTGCTTCTCCCAGCAGAAAAAAAAAAAAATCTGTATAAAGGGATAACTCCGGCAGAAAAAAAAAAATCTGTAAAAAGAAACAACAAGCTGGGGGGGAACGGGGCCCTGCAGGCCTCTCTGCAGGTGGCAAGTTGGGGGGAGGAGGAGGGGGAGGAGGGCTAGCAGCCCCAGCGCCGCTTTTGTCCTCGGCCCTCCATCTTGCCCGGCCCCCAGCCTTTTCAACTCGTCCATCTGGTGGTTGTTTCTTTCCTTCCCTCCCTCATATTTCCTGTCCCCATTCCTTAGTATTAAATCTACTCTGAAAACTTTTAAACTGCTGACTTTCTCTGACATTCAGACACACTCAAGACAGAAAGCAGAAACTCGAGAGAAAAAAAAAAAGAAAAAAGACAGGAGCTAAGCAAAGCTGTGTGAAGCCATTCAAATGGAGATCGGTCCCCATAGCTTTACAAATGCAGTTAACCTAGCACGCTGAAACAACTCAGATCAGGCAGATCCTAGATCCTTCCCACTGACTTTTGTCCCCAATGCACAAGTCTGCACCTCCCCTCACTCCAGAAACAAGACAAACACCCAGAAAGCAAGGCAAAGTCTGACTCTCTCCATCCCGGATGAAGTTAGCCCTCTGATTTCTGGAGATTCATCAGGAAACCTCTCGGCTGCAGGGTGCGGTCCGCTGGAGTGGGGCAGGCGGGCAGGGGCGCGGCAGTGAAGGGGGGTGGATCTGAAGCCCACTCTGCCAAGCTGTGGAAAAGTGGGGGGGGGGGGGTCCTGAGCCATCCGGTGTGGTCGCTTCTGTCGTCGGTCCCCTCTCTCTGCCATTCGCTCTTCTGTACCTTCAGTAGCATCTTTTACCGGTTGAAAGCTAAAAGTCTGTGTCCTGCATCGCATGCAATCATCGGCGGGGACGCGGGGGCATGGTGGGAAATGCTGCATTCCGGTCGATAAGAGACCCGGCGATCACGCTGCAGCAGCTGGCAGATTCGCTACAGCGGCAGATTCGACACAGCACACACGGCAGCAGGCAGCTGCTCTTTGCACAGCAGTCCTGAAAACTTTTTCAAGCTGAGAAGCGTTTATAACTCGTTGCTGTCGGGTGGCTATCGGCAGTCGCCATTCTGGGGTGTCGGTGAGTCACTACGGGCAGCCGCCATTACGGGGTGTCGGTGAGTCGCTACATGCAGCTGCCATTACGGGTGCTGGTCAGGGGAGGCTCCCGGTGACGTGTGGCAGCCATTGCCTGCTGGCGGGATTTTCATCCGTTAAGGCAATGATTTAAGTCTCACCAGGCAGATTCGAGCTATTTTTAACGGGTCTACAGTCAGCAGCAACTCACTCCCAAGCGCGTCTCTCCCACGTCTCTTCCAGCACTCCGGCTAGACCGAGATAAAGTCCTCTAGCCTCCTATGCACTCATATGACCCTGCGCATACACCCGAGCTAACAGCTCTTGGAGCTTAATGTCCAGCAGAACTTCTCTCATGAGATATATACGCCAGCAGATGCAGTACCCCAGCAAATTCCCTGTGGGCCTTACCTGTCTTACACATGGGCTGTTCACTCCGGAAATGAACGTCCAGCTACTGCCCCCGTCCCTAGCAGTGCCACCTGGCCAGCGGCACCGAATGACGATAATTCCTTCTATGCAAAGGACATCCACAGACAATCAGCCCCCTCTCTTCAGGCCAACCCTCCATCTCCTGATCGCAGTCTCACCTGCTGACGGTCTGCCTTGGTCAAGCCGAATGCCTGATTCCTCTGTTGAGGCGCCAATTGTTGTGAATAGTTCGGTGGAGCGCTATGGGAAAATGACTCTTTGTTCACCAATATGGCTAGATGGTCAAATCCACTTTATTTCCATGATACAGTGACATATATGCATTTCTAGCAAGAGATGTGCTCCACCAAGATTGGTTACAGTCAGAGGGTCCAGAGTTACATGGAAGGCATGCATAGGGTAGCTTATCACAACATTCTAAGGGTCCGTCTTCCCGACCACCCACTCCAGCCCCCTTGGTTATCTAGTCTCTGCCCACTGCAGCCGTGTGTGGGGTGCTCCGTTGTTTACAGCTCAATTTCCTGGGCTAGCAGGGTTCCAAGGACATTCCCAGCATGGGTTGCTCATGTTTATCAATTCTTGTGTGCTGTGCTAACAAGAATTTCTCCAACAGGGAGGGAAACCAGGCGGCTTTCCCTCTTCCCCCGAAGTCTGGGCAGGAGAGGAATTTAGGGGTACAGGACTCCAAGACAATCCCACCCCGGTGGTAATGAGCATCTTTGTCTAGAAATTGAGTGATAGATGATCCCCCTTGCAATTTAGTAACCTATTAATATATATATAGCTTAGCCTTTTCCAACATTAACAATATATAACAACACATTAATCGCCTCAACAATATTTAACAATACTTAACAAGGCTTAACAATAGCCCAAACAGTATTAAATAAAGCTACACAGTCAATTTGAAAATTGCTCTGTTCCTGGTAGAGCAACAAAGTTCGTGGCAGAGCTTTAGATACTCTGAGTCCATCACTGGAGGTCACAGTCTGTGGGTCCTGATGCCATCATCCACTGGCCACCCCAGTGATATGACTCCATCTCTTGTGTAGCTGTGTGGGAGAATTTCTCCCGCAGTGGGGCATGAGCTGTAAACATGAGGGAGATGTCCTTGAGCTTGCTGGCTCAAGGAAGCTAGGCTGCAGTCAAGTGAGCAACCCACGCACACCTGCCGGCCCCTGGGGCAGACACAGCTCCAGGGGGCTGACCCTGCCAGCCCCCTGGGGTGGAACCACGGGCTGTTTTGATAAGGGTAACCTATCTGCACCCTGCACATGGCTTAGGGTCAATCTGTACTGTCCACTTGTGCCAGTCCCAGGCTGGCTGGAAACACCTCCTCTGAGCAGTATATACCTGCTCTACCCTAATAAAATTGTACTGATGCATAGAAGTTGCTCTGTCGAGTCTTCAGTACCTCGATCTCGCCTCTCACCAGCCTCCAGACCCCGACAGATGGTGCCCGAACACACTGATTGAACCACCATATCGCTGCGGCCAGGCACTGAGGCCTGCATCCTGACCACCGGCAGGCCTCTAGGTCACGATCGACAACACTCTAAGCCCAGCCCTTGGACCGCTGGGTCCCCGATGAGGGGCTGAAACATTGCTTACCACACGGTAAGGAGCTGGCAGAAATGTAAGAGATCGGGCGCTACCATATCGCCTGCTGGGGAAACTCGCTTTTATTCCTTTTTTTCTCTTCTCTCTCGGGTGTGCTAGTTTGAAGCAAGCTAGAATGTTTTGGTGAAAAGAACTAGATAATGGGCAGTGAAATGAAAACAATTGTGTCTCCTTCTCTCACAATCATGCTGAGAATTCTGGGAAGAAGAAGTAAAACATTTGATAGCATTCTCCATTTTGTCTCTCACTTTGCTTATAGGCTTTGATGAAGCTACATCTCATTAACCTTGCTGCCACTAACCTTGCTCCCTAACCTCTTGGCTGCACCTCTCTTCTTTCTGAGAACTGGGGTAAGGTTGAGAGGGCAAGGGAAGGTGTTGGAGTGGTTTGTGAGCCCCTCCTGGGGACTCAGGTTTCTGGGAGGGGAGTTGTGCTTCTGTATTGTTTATCCTTTGTATATTTCTGTATATGACTGTATATACTGTAAATAGCTGCTTCTATATTGTGCTGCATGTAAATACATAGCTTCATTTATATTCCTGGAGTCCCTTCTGAGTTAGCTGGGGCAAATCCAAAAGTGTGGGGGGGTGAGTTAATGCCCAAACCATCACACTTGGGCAACCCGGTACTAACCACCAGGGATAGTTCCTACGTGGCCATAGATATGGACATTTACTGAAATTTGGAATCGCCTATAGATATAGGGATTATTCAGTAACGGCAGCTGTCGTGACGGCGAATGCAACCATATAGATGGGCGTTTCTAGGAGTGGTGATCACGCATAGATGGATCCTTTCCGGGAGCAGCTGTTGCCGCAAAGCAGCAACACACCCCTCCCCCCCCCCTCGCTTTCAGAGTCCTGCCGCTTAACGGAATCCCCACCCCCACCCCCCCCCTCTTTCGGCGGAATGGCAACCGCGCATCACCAGGAACCGCCCCCAACTAGCACCCGTAATGGCGGCTGCCGGTAGCCACTCCCACCACCCCGTAATGGTGATTTCCGATAGCTGCCTGGCGGCGGCAAGCTACAAAAGCTTCTCAGCTTGTAAAAGTTTCTCGGGACTGCTGTGCAAAGCGGCTGCTTACAGCCATCAATGCCGTGTCGAATCTGCTGGCCGCTGTGGCGCCTTCCTTCCGTGTTCGATCGTCTGGAATGCAGCCCTCCCACCACCGCATCCCCACCAAAGACAGCATGTGATGCAGGACAGAGACTTTTGCTTTTTAACCGGTAACACCACGCTGATGAAGGGACAAAAGGATGAAAAGCACAGAGAACGAGCAGAAACGGCAGGAGCGCCCACGCCAGAGGACTTGGAACACCCCCCCCACACACACTTTCTGAGTCTCGCCGCCGGCAGAGCCCCACTTCACACCTGCAGAGCTGAGTGGAGCCACGCCCCCCCACCTGCAGAGCTCAGCAAAGTCGCCTCTCCCCTCCCTCTCGCTTTCCGAGTCTCACCACCAGCAGAAAACACACACACACCCTGCCCCCCTGCCCAGCTGCGGAGTTCAGCGGAGTTCCTTTCCTGTCCCAGCTTGGAAAGCTCGAAAATGGCACCGGCTCCGTGGGTCACGAGACACCTCCCCTTCCTCCCTCCTCCCTCCCCTTCCCCCTTCCTCCACCTCTGCCTGGTGCCGGCTCTGCAAGACACCTCCCTCTCCCTCCTCCTCTCCACGGGACTGGAAGGCCCTCCCCCGCCTCTCTCCCCGGATGCGGAGTCGAGGTGGCTTGACTCTTAAAGTGACAGACTCGCATTTTCGTATCTTGCTACCTATGAGTATTGATGATAACTGATTGTATCAGAATTTCTAGGAGGATCTTATTTTTCCCTCTCTACTGATTCTGACTCTTCTGTGGTACCACACTTCTTGACTTTTCTTTGCTTTTTCTCCTATTTTCCTCCATTTCCTAGACCTTCAAGCTGCTAAAATAATATAGTTAAGGCTAAGAGTTTGTAATATGACAATTATGGGATTTTTTTGATATAGGGATATCATGGGATGTTCTGGTTTTGGGTTTTTCCTGCATATCTGGCTAGTACTGGAATAAAAAAAAAAAAAAGAGTGGGGAAAAACAGGGTAGAAAGACAAGGAAGCAGGTGTAAAGAAATTCTGCAGACAAGATCAATGGGTTTGTTAGCCTAGGCACTCAATATGTTTGTGTTTGTTTCTGTGTTTGTTTGTGTTTGATCACTTGCATTTGTCTCTGTATTTGTTTGTGTTTGATCCCTTATCTTCACAGGCCTTAAGATGGAGACCAGCCTGAGTATGATTAGCCTGTCCTTTCTTAAAGTGAGCAGAAATCCTGCTCAGATGGCAGAGTTGTGACAAGATCTTGAAAGGAGTACTGAAGTGATGGCTATGTGTGTATGGATCATAAGGTTTGGATCATGGTTAACGAATTTGAGTATTTTCATGAGTTTTCAGTGATTGTGGTTTAATGGAATAGATTCAGTTTAGCATCCCTTTGTAAAGGCCAAAGCCTACTGAAATTGGCACAAGATGGCAAAGTGACTTTTGTCTCTTGCAAGGGCCCTGCAAGGGATAAAAAACACTGCCCTAAATTCTAAAAGCAAATGAAGAACTGTGGGAAAAGGCCTAATAGAATAGCCTGAAAGCAACATCTAGGGCATATCTTTGCACTGTGTTTAGAGGCTAGTAGTTCTTAAAGCACAATGGACAGACACAACTCATAGCTAAGAAGTGTGATGAGAACATCGAGATTTCTGAGAACTACAGAGTGAATCCAGAACTGTGGAGTCTGAGGAGAAATACTGGACAGCTGATACATCTGCAGCTCTGCAACATCGGCTGCCACACAGAGCCAACAAAGATGTGGCGAATCTACACTCTCCTGTGACTGTGATGTTCGTCTGGACTTTTGGGTTTCTGAACGAATGACTTACTGTCACTTGCAGAACAGGCTTTTGGGATTGTTAGCTAAGCTTGGGTGGTTAGCTTGCCAGACTATTGCCACTAGCAAAAGGCTCTTAACAGATGCATTCTCTTAACTTTAGCAGCACTGATTTGCACTTGTATCATTCATACCTGTATCAAACACGGCATATATAAGATCTGATGTGGGTTGCTCAAAGAAAAAGAAGGGGGTATTGTGGGAGAATTTCTCCCGCAGTGGGGCATGAGCTGTAAACATGAGGGAGATGTCCTTGAGCTTGCTGGCTCAAGGAAGCTAGGCTGCAGTCAAGTGAGCAACCCACGCACACCTGCCGGCCCCCTGGGGTGGAACCACGGGCTGTTTTGATAAGGGTAACCTATCTGCACCCTGCACATGGCTTAGGGTCAATCTGTACTGTCCACTTGTGCCAGTCCCAGGCTGGCTGGAAACACCTCCTCTGAGCAGTATATAAGACACTGCACTACCCTAATAAAATTGTACTGATGCATAGAAGTTGCTCTGTCGAGTCTTCAGTACCCCGATCTCGCCTCTCACCAGCCTCCGGACCCCGACATAGCTGGTCCTCCCTTTCCCAGGTGCTGGTCAGGAACTGGTCCTTGACTGTCTTTAACCTGTAAGGAGACAAAACTTGCCTCGGCCTATAAAGGTCAGGCTTGACAATTAATAATTGGGGACAATCCACTGTGTGCTGATCTGGTGGCATTTTCCATTTGCATCTAGGGCTTCCCAGGCATATAAGCCTCTGGGTTTACCCCGTGCCATTGGCACTACCCCTATAGGTTGGCCTTTTGTACTGGGGCAGGTGGTCAGTGACCACGGGTGGCTCACCTAGGCAGGGGGTCTTTATTCTGGGGGCTTCTGTAGCTCTCCCCATGATTGCTGACCATTAAAAGCTGCTGAGCCACTATTACAGTAATTCAGTGTTTTGTCTCCCGTTTAGGAGACAAGAAAGGGTTAACCTTTCTGTCTGGGGATGAGCTGAAGTTCCCAGCCCGGGGGCTGCCGCTTCTGGGCATGCCTCCACTCTGGGATCCACTGCTGGGTGTGCCACTGCCGCTGGCCCTGGGCTTCTTACGGCTGCCTCTGGGCTTTGCAGCTAATTTCTGAAGGCACCGCACTAAATCTTTCAGCTGCCAATCTGCCAGCTGCTTTAAGACAGTTTTAGATACCCCTGAAGATTGGGCTTCTCGGTATCAGCTGTTCAGCTCTCTGAGTCTCCACTCACTGTGTCGGTCTCTCCCTCTACCCTTCGGAGAGAAACCTGCAGGGCCTGTCCCTCGGGGGGGGGGGGGGGGGGGGGGGGGGGGGGGGGGTGTCAGTCCTGCACTGGCAGGACCTACCTGCTGAGAGTCTCAGATTTTTCTGGGGGAGGAGCACAAGACTGTCTCTCCCCAGCCCTTTTTCCTTCAGGAGACCCAAACCCAAACTGGAGCCCCTGAGCATCTAAGTCAGCTAACAGTTCAGCCCAAGTCATTATATGCTCTTTGGCATCGTCCTCTGCATTTTTTGCAATCACCCTTTGAATCGTCTCTATATTCCTCATTGTCCGAATTTGCAGAGTTGCTGGCAAACCCTTCATAGTGGGGTGCAGTCTCTCCGGATCCACAGGGGCATAAAACGGGCAATCATAATTTCCCTTATCATATATAGCCTGCACACAGGTGAGTCTGTGGAGAGCAGTGATGAGCTCAGAGGAGCTGGTGACCCCCAGTTCTGTCGGCTCCCCCCAGTAGGCTGGACGGACACTGCTTGCCCAAGTAAGCGATCTGGGCTGTGAGGCTGTGCGTCCCCTCTGGTTCACGTGTCAGGAACACATCACCTCCCCAGTCTCTGGCTGCTTCCTCTGAGTCTAGAAGGACCTTGTCTCCACCAGCTCAAGACACTCTGTACACATACTCAGCAATCGAGTCCCCAGGATCTCTCACATATTTGACTTGCAAGTCACTGAGCTGAGTGTCTGTAAATTGCTTTTTGATAACGGTGGTCCCTGCACCATGTTTTCTGCCCTTCATGGACTGAGTCTTTATTACAGGCAGCACGTGCTTCTGCACCATGGCACCCTCCTCACTGGAGCTCTCTTCGCCACTAGCTACGGGAGGGTCTGGTCGGGACCTGGGCTTTCTGCGCAGCTTTGAGTTTTTTTGCCGCACAGAGACAGATGCAGAGGAATTGTCTGAGTCACTAGCAGAGTCTTTTCTGCCTGATTTAGGAGAACTCTTTTCCCCCAAAGGGCCCCTCGGGACATTCTCTGCTTTTCTCCCCGATTCCCGCAAATCACTCAAATCATATGCAGAGAGGGAGGGTGAAGAGCTAGTGTCTGAATACATTATCAGTCTCTCTTTCATCTGGGCAGTCAGTGCCCCGGTAAATCTCTTTGTCTGCGCCAGCATGTTTTCCCAGATATTTTGGCTCCTAGCTTTTTCCGCTAATAAATCCTTTTCCAAGGCCTGAATTCTTATCTCATAATTTTTGAATTCAGCCAGAGCCTGGGTCATGACTGACCCCAGAACAACAGAGTAATACTCCATTGGAGACTCGATAGTCACAGGGTCTGAGCTCTCAGCTAATTTCTCCAGGATTTTCTCTGGGTTTTTACAATTTTGCTGAGCCCAAATTAAATCAACTCCTGTGATTAGGCATCCCTTTTCATGTAGAAATTCTACGATTGAACTACCTTGCATTTGCCGCGCCATACTTTTGTGGAGGCAGGAATTAATGCGTGGCCGAGTCGGGAATTTTTATACAAAAATAGTTATTTTATTTTCCCAAAAACCTGCCCCCAAAACTATATATACAAAGATTAATTTAGTTTAGTCAGCAGATTCAGTTGCATGAGAATTACCTACAGGGATGCCATCAATAATCTGACTACTTTGCAAGTCAGAAGATGGAAAAGGCTTTAGCTATTAAATTATAGTGGTTTCTTACTAAATAAAGTTGAGCCAAAATAACTCACGGTCAGGCTTCCTCGTGCGGTCTGCCTCTGTCCTTCACCTTTCAGCAGCTATCTGGTGGACCATTAAGAGTCGTTAGGCTTACAAAGGTGTCAATAGGAAAGCAATTCTTTGAAGATCTCTCTGCATCGAAGGCGAGGGGAGAGTGGGGGAGCTCTCAGGCAAGCACGAGCATCCCAGCAGGGACAAACTCCAAAGCGGGAACCCCCAAAGGCAGGAAGACCCCAATATTTATACCCTTGATGGACAAAGGGCAGAGTTACCACACCTTAGGCACGAAAGCGCACAGCCAATCCCAACTTGATTCCAGCACGGTCGCTGCACAGGGCACTCCTCGTGGGGGCAGGACCCCTTTGTTCACCCCCTTCATGCCTGCAGGGCAGGCGAGGTGAGGAGGGAAACCAGGCGGCTTTCCATCTTCCCCTGAAGTCTGGGCAGGAGAGGAATTTAGGGGTACAGGACTCCAGGACAAACCCTCAGTGGGGCCCAACAAAACTTCGAGGTTCTTTGAGTTTTTCTTCTGCCTTAGATACCTTGAGAGGTCTCTTCACTCTCCTGGCAGTTCCTCAAGTTCATGCAATGAGCCCCAAGTGCTCTCAGGATCTGTTTTTCTCTCTGCAGTTACCTTCAAGCTGTCAAAACACAGCAAACACAGCTCAGTGCTCATGGCAAAGGGAAGTATTTGATTATCTCTCAGATGAGAGAAGAGTGAGAGCAGCACCCAGCAAGTGAGAGTGCTGCAGGCTGTCTGCTCAGGAGGTGTGGCCTGGCAGGAGAAGCTGTCCCTTGAGGGCTGACATTGAATGGACAACTTCACTGCCCACCCTCCCAACCCCCCCATGCCTCTCACTGCCCACCTGGGTCTTCCCTCACTGCTCCTTGCATCAGACTTCTGCACTGCTCTCTGCAGCTGGAGCTCACAGCTGCATGGTGTCACACAGCCTTCTCTACAGAGTCACATCACCTCTCTGGGATGTCAAAAGCCCTCTCAATGGTGTCTCACATCCCCTTCTGTGATGTCACAAAGCCACCTTGACTATGTCACACAGCGCACTCGGTGATGGCTCACACTCTATATTGCCACACAAGCCTCTTTGTGAAGTCTCACATCCTGCTCTGTGATGTGACAATCATGCAACCTGCTCTGTGGTGTTGTGTAACCCTCTCTATGTTGTCACACATCCTGCTCTGTGATGTCACAGAGCTGTTAGGAAGGGGAAATTAATTAATGCCAGATGATATTTTTCCAAAATTAATACCCTTTATTAATGTTGATGTTCAGAGCTCTTCCAGCCCCACCACTAATCTTAATAATGATCAGTTCTTCACACAACCATGGAAGCATTTCACAGATCAGATCTGGATCTAGCAAGAACTAGCAAAATAGAGACACAGTTCCTGGATGCCTCAGGTTCTGGGAATTCAGCCAAGAGTTATCTCTCTACCAAGAACATAGCAGACAGCCAAAGGGCTTCTTCTCCTCAAGCTGTCCAGGTTCCATCTGTTTGTAATTCTGCACCCAGTACAAATCCACAGGCAGCAGTTTCTAACCTTATACCAATGTCAAACTCACACACAGCAGTTCAGACCCTCAGATATTCAGATCCACCAGAAGAAACTTCTACCACCTTTCTGGATCCAGCAAAGGTACAGGCTACGACAAAACACTTGAGAAATAGTGATTCCAGAGACAATTTAGGGGAGGGTATCTCTGGCACACAAGAGGAAGAAGAGGAGAAATGCAGCCTTAGAGACTCAGTCCATTTACTTAGATCTCAAAGCAACGATGCAAAGAGCTATGTGAGATGGCTGCCATGAAGGAAGATGGCTATGGGCAGTTAAAGAGTGCTCCTGGAAAAGGTCTGTTTCCAGGACAAAGACAAACAGGACAACCAGAGGAAAAGGAGGAGGAGGATGATATCAAGGATTTCAACAGTCCACTCAGAGAGGTCAGGGAAGTTAGAAAGGAACACTCAAGGGAAGCAGTAGAGCCAATCCTAAACTGGCTGGTGAGATGCTGTAGCATTGGTTCTAAAGCCCTGCAGGTAGGAGACAAGTCTGCCAAGCAGCTGGGACCACTCACCAAGGAGAGTGGAGTGGACAAATACCTGGCAAGTCCTCTTGGTAAGATTAGCTTGTGGACACGCCTTTTGTTGGCTGTGGCTATGAGATATCCTTCCCGAGATGATCTGCCATGGGCTGCCAAGAAGTGGAACACCATTGAGCAGGGAATGAAGCTTCTGAAGGAGTTTGCTGTGAAGGAAGTGCTTTATGGAGATCATGGCACACATGAGCCTGATGACATTCCTCTTGGAACAGGTCTCATGAAGAAGCTTATAAAGCTTGCTCCTTCATCCTATGCTAACATCTTGGCCAGCAAGTTCCTATCAAGGAATGATAATGGAAGGTCTTTCACTGTTGGTGAATTCACTGACCAGCTCGGGCAGGTAGAGGACAGCTTGGCACACTCTGCTATAATCTGTGCCATAAAAACTCTGGGTACAGAGGTTAAAGATGGTATTAGAGATAGCATTAAGGATGGCATCAAAGCATGAAAGAACTGAAGGAGGATCTCAGAAACATTTCCAATCTGGTAAGAGATACCATTCCTGCATCATCTGAATGGGTGCATGTTTCTGCCATCAGGAACAGATGCCCACCTCCTGCAAGGCAATTCCAGCCCAGGAGGAGACAAATTCCACCCAGACAGCAGCAATCACGTGCGTCACTGTGGATACTTCTGCATGACACATATGGGGAGAACATGAACAAATGGGATGGTAAACCTACTTCAGCTCTTTCAAAGAGAGTCAGGGAACTGCAGAGTGGCAGAAACAGAGGCAGCAATGCCAGGAAAGCAGCTGTCACTTCTTCAGCTCCCAAGAGCAAATGCAATTATTCAAACAATTGCAATTTCTCTCACAACACCAATCATTGTGTACACCCTACATGCCATGTTCAGCATTAGGGGTGCCCTGCCTCCAGCCAGGAAGAGGAAAGGGATAGTGGAGAGAACGGAATCTATTGGAATATATTCATTAGGTGGCCTGGCAGTTCAAAAGTTCGGAAATACAGGGCTTTAGATTGTTGGAGAATTCTTGTTAGCAGAGGACACAGAAATGATAAACATGAGCAACTGTGCTGAGAATGTCCTTGAGTCCATCCTGTGAGTTAGATAGCAGGCACAGGGTACTTCCCCCCACATGCAGCTGCAGGGGGTGGAGTGCAGCTGCATGGTGGGCAGGGTTTAGTCAGCCCCAGAGGCTGACCCTCAGATTATTATGGTGTACTGACCTATCTATGCCTTGCAAGTAACCCTGTACCCTCTGATTGTAACCAATCTTAAGCTGAGCACACCTCTTGCTAGAGTGCATATAAGTCACTGTATCACGGAAATAAAGTGGATTATGACCATCTAACCATATTGGTGAACCAAGAGTCATTGTACCCAAAGCGCTCCACTGACACTCTCTGCCACAAGTGGCGTAGGCGGCAGAATCCCCTCCACGGCATCTCCTGTGCTAGTTTGAGGCTAGCTGGAATATTTGGGTGAGAAGCGCTCACAGGCTTGCTGAGATGTATCAAAATAAGAACACAAACAGATAGCAGAGTTACTCTCTGGCTCTGTCTGCCTGCACTGCTCTCTGTAACCTGCTGTCTGTGTAACTACTCTGTCTGCTTCCTAACCCCCCTGTCCAATTCTCCAAACTCACCTTGAAAGTAAGGCAAAGTCTGGGATAAGCTAGAGGGGTGGAAAGGAGGTGGAAGGGTGTTTGGGAACCCCTCCTGGGGACTCTGGTTTCCGGGAGGGCTGCTGTGTTTATGTATTATGTTTTAACTGCTATATTTCAGTATAGATGCATAGATTGTAAGTACCTGCTCGTGTATTGTGCTAAGCTGTAAATACAGAACTTCATTCTTAAATTTCCAGCTCTGCTGAGTCTAGTCTGAGTGATTTTTCTCAAGTGTGGGAGGGCAGGGAACACCCAAACCATCACACCTCCTCAGTCATTGTTCAGTCAGATTCCTCTCACCTCTGCTGCTGCTCTGCACTTGTCATGGAGGGTCTGTAGGTGCAAAAATAGGCTTGTTTATGCCTTGCCCTGCCTGGACATGTTTTTCTGCCTTAACCAGAGGTAAACACATTAAATGGATACAAGAGGCCCAATAGGCCTGGTACCATAAAGTCTGGCCTGCCCAGGACCCCTGGTTGTAAACATGTTGTGTAAGCCCCCCCACACCCAGCTCATGTCTCCCTGGTGTAGGCCCATGTGATTGCCATATTTGGGAAAGTCCAGGCAAGTGTTTTTGCCTATTATGGTGAGGTTTGGCTGACTGCCAACCTGATTGGTCATTCTAGTGGCCAAAGGGGCTATTAATCTCGGCCCACATTCAATAAATAGGGGTACACAGGTAAACAGCGTGCTCAGACCCTCATGCTCTGACCCACATGCAGCTCAGACTCCCCTGCCTGAATACCTCAGTTGCAGAACTCACTTAAGCCTGCCTATATATATGTGGAGCCTATAGTCTCCAGCCAGCTGTGCACATCTGCATGCCACTGTGTTATCAGGACCAGATGCTGCATTGTCTGCCTTTACCTATGCAGCTCAGACTCCAAGCAGCCGTGCACACCTTGCATGCCGCTGCCTATCCTTGCCTGGTAGGCGCCAGGAGCAGACTCTGAATTGTCTGCATGTGATCAGCCTGTCTGGCCAGCTTTAGACCATGCTGAAACTGCATGATATTCTCCTCCTGCACCTGAGATCCTGCCTAAGAATCCCTGGTCAGAGCATCCAGAAGAAGCCAGCAACACAAGGGCAGAGATTGCATCCTTCGCCAGGAGAACAAGGCACAGACTGTCATTTCCCCACAAGCTGGGAAGATTCATCCTTTCCCCTCGAGCCAGGAGGATTCCAGCCTCAAAGTCCATGGGCAGAGTTACCCTGAAGTTTGGACACTGGCATAGGCTGTGACGTAGCCCCGGAGGGTGATTATTGATGAATAAGAGTTGTGAGTAAAAAATTTAATGCCTCTCTAATATCTGTGGTCTCTGCCACAGAGCAGAATCAGTTTCCAGCCCACTCTGCTGGGCAAATAGCAAATGGAGCCCAAACGCTATTTGCCGTGGGGAAAACTCCTCTCTCTGTCCATGGTTTGAATGTTTGCTGGTTATGAACAAGTCACTGCAGATATCTATCCCAGAATGTTTTCATAACCATGTAAGAACATTTCAATATTAACATACAGTGGTTGGGGGTGGCAGAGTTCAGAACATTGAGTTTAATAAATATACATTTTTATAGAACATTATCTCACTCCAATTGATTTCTAATCTCCGCCAAAATCGGCATAGGTGGCAGAATACCCCTCTGTGACAGCACTGCAGGGAGCAGAAGCTGACCTGGCTTTGAGCAGCCTCCCTGTGCCCTGAGCCACCTCTGGCATTGTGTTTCTCTATTGTAGCTGCCTGCCTAAAGCATTGCTGCTCAGAGCATGCCTTGGAGAGAGACAACCTGCTGAGAGACAGCCTGTGCTGAGCAGATGGCTCCGTGGGGCTTGGGTTGCTGAGGGAACATTCTCAGTCTTTGCTTTGCTTTGCTTCCCAACAGCAACAATTCCTCTGTGGCTGTGAGCAGCCATTTGTGTAAGGAGAGCGGGGGACAGCTGTGCCATGGAGCTGTGAGCTCCAGCTGCAGATAGCAGTGCAGAAGTCTGATGCAAGGAGCAGTGATGTTAGCCCCAGGTGGGCAGTGAGAGGCATGGGGAGGCTGGGAGGGTGAGAAACAAAGTTGTCCATTCAGTGTCAGACCTTGTGATGGTTTGGGCTCTTACCCGCCCCCCCACACTTTGAATTTGCCCCAGCTAACTCAGACGGACCCTGGGAATATAGATGAAGCAATTTATTTACAGCTAGCAGAATTTACAAGCAGCTATTTACAATCTATGCAGTTATATACAATTATATACAGAAATATACAAAGGACAAACAATACAAAAGCACAACTCCCCTCCCAGAAACCTGAGTCCCCAGGAGGGGCTCTCAAACCAACCCAGCACCTCCCCTGGCCCTCTCAACCTTACCCCAGTTCTCAAGAAGAAGAGAGGTGTGGCCAAGAGGTTAGGGAGCAAGGTTAGTAGGAGCAGGGTTAATGAGATGTGACCAGGTCTGAAGGCAAAGGCAGAAGAAAAAGACAAAATGGAGAAAGTTTACTTCTTCTTCCCAGAGTTCTCAGCGTGACTGTGAGAGAAGGAGACACCATGTTTTCATTCCACTGCCTGTTATCAAGTTCTTTTACCAAAACATTCCAGCTTGCTTCTAACTAGCACAGACCTCAAGGGACAGTTTCTCCTGCCAGTGCAGACCTCCTGAGCAGACAGCCTGGGCTGGTGTCATTGTTGTATTCTCACCTCTGCTCTAGACTGAAAAGCAATCAAATATTTTACCTGTGACAGAGCAAAATGAACTTTGTTAGGTGCACTTTGACAGCTTGGAGAGAATTACAGAGACACAAACAGCTCCTGAGGGTACTTGGGGCTCGTTGCAGGAACCTCAGGTACTGAGAGGAAACTGAAGACACTGCTCAAAAAGTCTAATCAAATCCCAAAATACTTTGAAGCATTGATTGGCCTCACTGAGGGTTGTTACTGACAGAGCCTCCAAAGGGACTCATTAGAGGCCAGGAGTGCAGGGAGGCAAAGGCAAAGTGCAGGTGAGCAAACCTGGGTTGGTTTAGGGAGCTCTGACCATAGCCCCTGGGCAGGCAGATCCTGGCTCAGGGCTCTTCAGGTGCAGTGGGTGTGGGGTTTGTGATGCTGAGTGAAGGACAAGGGGTGACAGCCCCCATCCTGCCTGGGGCTGTGCAAGGAGGCAGTGAGGGCCTCCTGTTGCCTCAGGACAAGGTCTCCTCACAGGCCTTGTTGGCAGGTGATTGCCATAGCCAAAGGTTCTGCCAGCCTTGAGTTCTCTTGATGACTGTCAGCCTTGCCTGGGCCTTTTGCCATCTCCACCACAGGCTGTCCTGTGCTGTCCCACAGCTGCTTCTGCTTCCCTGCAGGCTGCAGACACTCATCTCACTGCCCCACCTTGGCCTTTCCATACCTTCACTGACCTCTGTCCACACCCACACTCTGCTCCTTGGATCACAAAGAGATGGACTCATCCCAGACTCCTTCTGGACACCTTCTCATACCACAGCACTACCCTGTGAGGGAGGTTTCTTGCTCCTCATGTCCAGCCTGTACCTGCCAAGCTGCACCGTGTGGCAGTGCTCCTCTGTGCTGCTGTTTCCTACCTCCAAGGAACTCTTTGCCTCCTGGGAAAGGGCACTTAAGCAGGCACCCAAAGCATCAGCATTCCTGAGGCCTTTCAGCTGTGCAGACAGGAGTGGCCTCACCATGAGCTCCCAAGGCTGCAGGCCCTGCAGCTCCTCAGACAGACACCACCAAGCCCTGTGCCTGCTGCTGTCCCATTACATCCTCAAGCAGCAGAGACACAGCAACCAAACTGTTGGGAAAACCCGTTTGCTGGAGTGCTATGGGAAGATGACTCTTTGGTCACCACTATGGTTAGATGGTCAAATCCACTTTATTTCCGTGATGCAGTGACAATCTGAGGGTCATCCTCTGGGTCTGGCTAAACTCTGCCCACCTGCAGCTGCACTCCACCCCCTTCAGCTGCATGTGGGGGGAAGCCACCCTGTGCCTGCTATCCAAACTCCCAACATGGATTCAAGGACATTCCCAGCAGGGGTTGCTCATGTTTATCAATTCTTGTGTGCTCTGCTAACAAGAATTTCTCCAACACCAAACCATGAGCCCCTCTCTGGGGTGAGCCCAGGCCCTGTGGCAGAGAGGAGCTCACAGTCACTGTGCCGGCCAGGTGCCCTCTGCTGGCCTGGCAGAGATGCTGTCAGCTGGGAGCTCAAAAGCACATCTGCCATGAGCTGCCCTATCAGCTCCTGCAGACACAGCTCACCTCACACTCCCTTTCCCAGATGTGTTCCTGCTGTTGGCCAATCCTCTCCTGAGGCAGAAGTGACCTCACAGCCCCTGCACTGTCTTTGGCTTCCTACTGAGCTATGAGTTCCTGAGACAGAGCTGACCACATGATTCCATGCCCAACCACCACCCTCCTTGTGGCCAGACCCTAGGCAGATCAAAGTTTCACCAAATCCACCTGGCAGAGTTCCTGCCAAGGCTCTGAGTGCAGAAACCTTCCCCAGAGGAGCTGCTGGATCTGTGCTGGTGCATTTGTGCAAGAGGTCCCTGCACAGCATCTTGTCCAATGGTGCTGCTCAAGGCAGGGTTAAGCAGATGAGGTCCCTCAAGGGCTCTGCCCAGCCTGGCCTCATCCTCAAAGGAGCTGCAAGGGCCCTGGGTCAGATGGGAGGAGCTGCTGATGAAGACACTTCACAGAGCTGGCCTAACAGCTTGCCCTGAGGGATGCCAATGGGAAGTGGCTGCCAGGAGCACTCTGCACTGGTGACATTTGGCCCTGCCCCACCAGCTGGCTTCCCACCACCTCCTCATCCATTCCTTCAGTCCTGCTCTCACCAGCCTGGCCCTAAAGAGACTGTGGGAGACCATGGCAAAGTCCTGACAAAGGTCCAGGCACAAAACATCTCCTTGCTGCTACCCAGACAGGTTCTTCAATCCCTCTCTTGTCCTGCAAATGGCTGCAGGAGTGTTTGACCTATCAGATTCCCAGGGACTGTGGTGAGGGTGAGCAGCCTGGAATTTGCCTATCCTCCTTCTTGGCCTTCTTGAAGATGCCCTTTCCAAGGAGCCCAGGACCTCTCTGATGGCTCTGTGCACATTTCAGGGCTCAGGCCAGAAAGGGTCACATGAGCAGAGAGGAACATTTGCAATGAGCCTGTCCAGGACACCTGAGATGAATCCCCCTGGGGCAGTGGGGATTGTTCTGCAGTCACACAGAGAAATGTCAGGGCGCTGTTAGGTGCCCACATCTGAGCTGGCCTCATGGACTCCTGGTGCCCTCTGGCATGTTCAGAGGCAGAGTCCTTCCCCATCACTCCCACAGGCCCTGCAATGCAGCAGTTAGTGTCCTGCTGACCTGCTGCTGCCCCTGCCAGAGGCTGGGAGGCTCCTGAAGCCTCCAGTGTCATGGTACCCCCAGGAGCAGCTGATGGTGTTTGTGCTCACTCAGGTTCATCTCACCTCACAGCTATGATGTCCATGCTGACCTCTCATCACAAAGTGCAAACAGGGACTGCTGAGCTCCTGATGTTGTGTTCAGAGAACTTATGCAAGCCGAGGTGAGAGGCCAGGGCTGGAAATGCTGCCTGTGAGGGGCCAGTCCAGCATGCTGGACCTGTGGCAGCTTTCCCAGGGTTAGATCCAGCAAACACGGGTTTGGAGCTGCTGCTGCTCTGCTGCTCCTTCACATCTCCCATGGGAGGCCTCTCTCTGCAGAACACTTCTGCCTGCCCCACCCCTGCACACTCACATGCTTTAGCTCTTCCCTGCTGTTTTCATCTATGGGACACTTTCTTGGGCACTTGGGAAAATGAAGTTCCAGAAAAGACTTTGGAGAAGGATCTGAGGAACGAAGATGTTACTGGAAGGGCTTTTATTTTGTTTAAAGAAACAAGGAGCACAGCTCCTCTGTCAGAAACCCTCAAAGAGAACAGCAAACAGAAAAGGGGTGAGAGCATCCAGGATATTGAGGTGCTGGAGTGGGTCCAGAGGAGAGTGATGAGACTGGTGAGGGGGCTGAAGGGGAAGTCTCATGATGAGAGGCTGAGGGAGCTGGGGGTGTTCAGCCTGGAGAAGAGGAGACTTAGAGGGGACCTTATCACACTCTACAACCAGGTTGTAGTCAGGTGGGGTTGGGCTCATCTGCCAGGCACCTTGTGAGAGGACAAGGGCATAGCTTGAAGCTCCCTGAATTCAGAGGAGGTTTAGGTTGGATATTAGGAAGCACTTCCTGATGGAAAGGTGATTAGGCAGTGGAGAGGACTGCCCAGGGAGGTGGTGGAGTCACTATCCCTGGAGGTCTTTAAGAAAGGATTGGATGTGGCACTCGGTGGCATGGTTTAGCTGATGTGGTGGTGTTAGGTTATAGGCTGGACATGAGGATCTCAGAGGTCTTTTCCAGTCTCAATGATTCTGTGATTCTGAGTGTTCTCACAAGTGAAAATATCCACCACCAGGAGCAAAAGGACTAGAATCCAGGTTAGGCCTGCTCTGAGTGACATCAGAACTGCTCTGCAGCAGAAGACAAAGAGTTTATTGTTTCTGAAAGCATCCAGGGAGCAGTTTGCTCAGGGCAGCCTTCAGCTCCTGGTTCCTCAGGCTGTAGATGAGAGGGTTCACTGCTGGAGGCACCACTGAGTACAGAACGGCAAGCACCAGATCCAGGGTTGGGGAAGAGATGGAGTGGGGCTTCAGGTGGGAAAAAGTGACAGTGCTGACAAACAGGGAGACCACAACCATGTGTGGGAGGCAGGTGGCAAAGGCTTTGTGGCGTCCCTGCTGAGAGGGCATCCTCAGCACTGCCCTGAAGATCTGCACATAAGACACCACAATGAACACAAAACAGACAAAGAATAAACAGACACTGACTACAATGAGCCAAAGTTCCCTGAGGTAGGCTGTGGAGCAGGAGAGCTTGAGGATCTGGGGGATCTCACAGAAGAACTGGTGCACAGCATTGCCCTGGCAGAGGGGCAGGGAAAATGTATTGGCTGTGTGCAGCAAAGCATGGAGAAGGCCACAAGCCCAGGCAGCTGCTGCCATGTGGGCACAAGCTCTGCTGCCCAGGAGGGTGCCATAGTGCAGGGGTCTGCAGATGGCAATGTAGCGGTCGTAGGCCATGATGGTGAGGAGAAAATACTCTGCTGAAATGAGGAATACTAAAAAGAAGAGCTGGAGAACACATCCTGCATAGGAGATGGCCCTGGAGTGCCTCAGGGAATTGTCCAGGGACTTGGGCACCATGATAGAGATGGTGCCCAGGTCAAGGAGGGCGAGGTTGAGGAGGAAGAAGTACATGGGGGTGTGCAGGTGGTGGTGCCAAGCGATGGTGGTGATGATGAGGCTGTTGCCCAGGAGGGCAGCCAGGTAGGTGGCCAGGAAGAGGCAGAAGTGCAGGAGCTGCAGCTGCTGTGTGCCTGGGAATGGCAGGAGGAGGAACTCAGTGATAGAGCTGCTGTTGGACATCTGCTGCCTGGGCATGGATCAGCTGTTGCAAGAGGAGAAGACACTGCACAAGTCAAAGCATAATTCCTGGAGACAATTCCATGAGCATGTCCCAGAAATCCACTCAGAATGACTCCTCTTTCTCTGGAGGAGCTTTGTGCCCTCTCAGCCACACTCCCTTGCAGCCATCCCAGCAGAAGGCAGCTCTCATGTCCTCTGACTCCGATGGTGCAGATGGGAAGCTCTGCTCTGGAGCATCTCCTCCTCCTCCTGTGCAGCAGAGAGATCCCAGAGGCTGTGGGATGTGGCAGCTTTAGCAGCTCCAGGAGCTGCAGATCCCTTCTGCAGCAGAGACTCTCCACGGCCAGGGCTGGGAAGGTTTCTCCTCTTTGAGCTCTCAGTCAGCCTCCCAGTCCTGGCCACCTCGAAGCTCTCTCTGCCTTCCTCATCATCCTGACATCCCCTGGCAGTGCCCTCAGCCCTACTGTGCTGTGCAGAGGAGTTGCTCCTGGGCAAAGCTGTCTCTCTGCAGTGCTGCCTGCTTGCCAGCAGCTCCCTCCAGCCCAGCAGCCTGCCCCAGCTCAGCAGCAGAGGACCAGCCCAAGGTATTTTAAGGACGCCTCTGGTGGCTTTGGTGCTGAGTTCATGAACCTCAGAGACTGAGGAGCTGAAGAAACCTCTGCAGAATTCAGAGTCAAACTCTAAAGTTTCCTGGAGTGTTAATGGGTCCCAGGGAGGGACACTGCAGAAGTGTCCCCAGTGCCTGCTTAGAGCAGCAGGAGGCAGTGGGTGCAAGGGAAGCATCCCTGGAGGCACTGAAGCACCTGCAGGGGCTGGACAGAGCAGAGAGCTGGAGGCAGAGCTGACAGCTCAGGACAGCAGCTAAAGGTGGCTCTGAGGCTGAGCAAACCTGGAGGGGTTTCATGAGTGCAAAGGGCCAAGCCCTGACCCCCAGCCCCTGGCAAAGGAGATCCTGTCCCTCACCTGTGCCTCTGGCCTCTGCTGGAGGCAGTGGGGAGTGAGGGTGAGCAGTGAGCAGGGCAGGACACTCTGTGACACTCTGTGGCCTCCCCAAGAAGGAGCAAGCAGGAAAGCAACTGCAGAGCCTCAGCAGAAGCTTCTGCTGGCAGCATCTCTGCGTCAGACACAGCTTGTGCTGAGCAGATGCTGCAGAGTCTGTTCCTTGGCAGCAGCCTGGGGCAGGCTCTGCTCTGCTTTGCTTGCCCAGAGACAACTCCTTCTGGGAAGTGATGAAATGTTCCCTTGCAAAGCATTGTGAGCAGATGCTTCTCAGAACAAAAACCTCTCCAAGTAGCTGCAGAGCTCTTGGCAAGCAGCAGAGGCTAAGTTGTGGCTCATCAGGGTTTGAATGAGCCCCGTGGAGTGTTTGGGGCTGAGTCCATGCTCCTCAGGTGCTGCCAGCAGCCTGAAGGAGCCTCTGCAGCAGTGCAAATTGGAAGCAAGACGTAAAGTGCCTTGAAGCATTGATTGGCCCCACTGAGGGTCGTTACTGACAAAGCCTCCCAGGGACTCCTTAGAGCAGCTCATTGAGGCCATGAGTGCAGGAGACAAAGGCAGAATGCAGGGCAGAAACCCTTGGGCTTGGTTTATGGAGCAGAAAGGCCAAGCCCTGACCACAGCCCTTTGTCATGGAGGACCTGGAGGCCCGAAAGAGGCTTGCTCTGCCAGGACATGTTTTTCTGTGTAAACCAGACGTAAACACATAATGGGCACAAAGGGGGACAACAGACCTGGTGCCACGGAGTCTGGCCTGCCTAGGGTCTGTGTTGTATAAGGTGTTTGTGAACAGGCTGTGTAAGCCCCACACACCCAGCTCCTGCTTCCCTGGTGTCAGCCCATGTGAGCATCATATTTGGAACGTCCAGGCAAGTGCCTTTTGCCTATTATGGTAAGGTTTGGCTGACTGCCAACCTGATTGGTCATTCTAGTAGCCAAGGGACCATTAATCTCAGCCCACATTCAATAAATAGAGGTGCTCAGACCCCCAGCTCGGACTTCCCCTGCATAGCTCAGACTCCGTACATGGATTGCCTGCTTGTGTACTGAGTTCCAGAGCTCACTTAAGCCTGCCTGTATATATATGGAGCTCAAAGTCTCACAGCAGCCCTGCACACCTTGCATGCCGCTGCCTATCCTTGCCTGGTAAGCGCCACTGCCGCTGAGTTACCAGGACGCAGACTCTGGATTGTCTGCACATGATCAGCCTGCCAGCCACGTGAGAACTGTGCTGAGACAGCACAGCATCCTTCTCCTGCACCTGAGGGCCTGCCTAAGAATCCCTGGACAGAGCATCCAGAAGAAGGCAGCAGCACAAGGGCAGAGATTGCATCCTTCGCCAGGAGAACTAGGTCACAGACTGTCATTTCCCCACAAGCTGGGAAGATTCATCCTTTCCCCTCGAGCCAGGAGGATTCCAGCCTCAAAGTCCACGGGCAGAGATCCCCTGAAGTTTGGACACTGGCACAGGCTGTGACGTAGCCCCAGAGGGTGATTATTGATGAATAAGAGTTGTGAGTAGAAGCTTTAATGCCTCTGTAATATCTGTGGTCTCTGCCACACAGCAGAATCAGTTTCCAGCCCACTCTGCTGGGCAAATAGCAAATGGAGCCCAAACGCTATTTGCCGTAGGGAAACTCCTCTCTCTGTCCATGGTTTGAATGTTTGCTGGTTATGAACAAGTCACTGCAGATATTTATCCCTGAATGTTTTCATAACCCTGTAGAACATTTCAATATTAACATACAGTGGTTGGGGGTGGCAGAGTCCAGAACATTGAGTTTAATAAATATCTGTTTTATAGAACATTATCTCACCCCAATTGATTTCTCCTCTCCGCCTCAATGTCATAGAGAGGGCTCTGTGACATCATCAAGACTGCTGAGTGATGCCAGAGAAGTGATTATGTGCCTATATAACAGGACTCCATAACCACCTAGAAGGGATTCTGTGATGTCATGGACAAGTCTGTTTGATGGCTCAGAGGGGATTGTGTGTCAGCCTAAAGAGGGCTGAGTGACATCATAGAGAGGATTTTGTGGCAACATGGAGAGGTCTGTGTTAAATCACAGAAGGCATTGTGTGACATCATAGAAAGGGCTGTGTGACATAAGAGAGGGCTGTATGACATCACAGAAGCTATTCTGAGACGTCACAGAGAGGTCTGAGTGACATCATAATGAGGGCTGTGTGACACCATGGAGAGTATTTTGTGCCATCTTAGAGAGGGCACTCTCAGATCATAGAGGACTTAGTGTGACCTGATAGGGAGGCCTGGGTGACATCATAGACAGGGCTGTGTGCTGTCACAGAGGTGATTCTGTAACTTTATGGAGAGGACTGTTTGACGTCATTGTGGGGATTCTGTGACATCATAAAGAGCGCTGTGTGCCATAGAGAATACTTTGTATCATCTTAGAGAGTGCACTGTGACATCATAGAGGAGTTTGTGTGACATCATAAAGAAGTCTGTGTGACATCCCAGAAGGCATTCTGTGACATCATTGAAAGTGATGCATGACATCATAGAGTGGGCTGTGTTTGGAAACACGACTGAAAAGGCAAATCTCTCTTTGTCTTTCTCATGCAGAGGTATTGAGAAAAAATAGTCTTTGATGTCGAGGATGGCACAGGGTTGTTCATTCAGAACCATCGGATTCATAGGCAGCATCGTTTGGATGGGACCCATAGGCTGGATTCTCTTATTCACCTCACGCAAGTCATGTAGAAGGTGAAATCCTTCACCACTCCTCTTTGGTATTACAAAAACTGGGGTGTTCCATGGGCTGGTAGAGGGCTCTATGTGGCCTCGTTGCAGTTCGTGATCTACTAATTCAAACAGAGCATCCATTCGAGGCTTTGATAGGGGCCACTGCTCGACCCACTCTGGGTCTGATGATTTCCATGTCAGCCTGATTGGTGGGAGTGGTAACATGGCAGTGGCCCTCAGGGTAAATTTGTCACTCTGGCTTTTAGCAGGACTACGGCATCTCTTCCCAGCAGAGGTGGGGCTCCAGATATGACATATGGAAAGAGGGTGATAGTTTTCTCTGGCCCTGTCTCAGTGTGAAGTATTATTGCTACCAGTCCCGCACTCTTTCTAGCTTTTGATATGCCCCCACTCCTCCTACCATGGGGGCCTCTATTAATTTCCAATCTGGTGGCCAATTTGTTTTGGGGATGACTGTAACATCTGCTCCTGTATCGATTAGGAAAGGGACATTGATGGTAACACTGTTCTGAGTATTGTGAAGAGAACACATTCCCCAGACCACTGGTCGATTATTACATTTTATTACCAATGCCACCCTGAGATCCCTCCCCCAGTTTGTGGTTCTGACTGCCTCTGGTGTGAGGGCAGATCTGGCTGGGTTGTTGGCTGAGCTGTGAAACTGGTTGCTTCTTGGGGGGGCGTGTATGTGATAGGTGGGCTGGGATGTGTCTCATCCCAAGCTGGGTAGGTGTAGGTGGGCTGCCTCATACTCCAACTGGGAGAAGGCTGGATGTGGCTTGGGAGCCCCCTCCCTCCCTCCCCCCCTCCCTCATTTCTCGAGTTCTTTGATCTACAGTCTTTAGCAAAATGTCCTTTCTTTCCTCAGACCCAGCATATCCCTCTAATACAATTAGTGCATGGGGGAGGTGCTGCTGGTGGTCCCCCTTTTTGGGGGCAGTTTGCTTTTAGATGACCCATCAGGCCACATCTAATACACACCATTGTGTTGGCTACTGCGGTGTGTATGGCATTCACTGTTTCCTGTGTCTTAGCCATTGCAGTGCAAACAACCTCTTGGATTGGAAACTCGCATTCTTCTTTCATGGTGCACTTGATCATGTCTGCAATGCTTGCTCCTCTTTGCAGTGTCCACAGTATCTCTCTGGTTGCTGGATTACACTGCTGGTGCACTCATTCTGCCATTGTTTGATTTCTTTCTTCTGCAGGTAGGGCTGAAGAGTCGTGGGGTGGGGTGTTTACCTTGTGTGTATTCTGATTGGCTTTTTGTGTCTTGCTCGTGTTTCCTCCCTCTGTGTCATCACTCTCATTGTCTTCCTCTGACTCTTCTGCCTTCCCTTTCTCCCTGCCATGCGCACCTTCACCACGCCCTTCACCTTGCCGCTCGGTACCATCTTTGGGCACATAGGGTGGCAGCTTAGCCCAGGTTTCGTCAGACTCTCCTCCCTCCGCCACATTCCCAGCCTCCTGAATCAGCTTGTCCCAGAAGGACTTCACTGGCAACTGTTCCTCCTTTGGTGGGTCAGGATCTGGATGTTGAGTAGGGCGTTGTGAGGGGATGTTTCCCTCTCGATCTTTTGACTCAGTGAGATTGTTTTCGCTCGGGGGGTCTGAGGTCTGTGTGACCACCCTGACTCCCAATTTCGGAGTGGCTAACAGATACTCCTTAGCCATCTTCCAAGTTTCTTTTTCCTCCATGGCCTTTTTAAGGGTCTGTTCAACTCTTCCCCAAGCCTTTAGATGTTTTGCACTGCCCGTGGACTTAGTTTCACTGGCTAATGCTGTGGTACACTTAAGCCACACCTCTGGGTGGAGTACATCCACTGGGTGGTCAATGACCCCAATTTGCAAGAGTCTCGCAATGATGAGAGTAAAATCTTTAGCCTTAAAATCTATGCACCACTGTTCATGTAATTGAGACACGACCTTCACAAGAGCTTCCATGCTCCTTGCGGGTCCTGGGGGTGTGTGCTAGTTAGAAGCAAGCTGGAATGTTTTGGCAGAAGAACTTGATAACAGGCAGTGGAATGAAAACATGGTGTCTCCTTCTCTCACAGTCACGCTGAGAACTCTGGGAAGAAGAAGTAAACTTTCTCCATTTTGTTTTTTCTTCTTCTGCCTTTGCCTTCAGACCTGGTCAAATCTCATTAACCTTGCTCCTACTAACCTTGCTCCCAAACCTCTTGGCCGCACCTCTCTTCTTCCTGAGAACTGGGATAAGGTTGAGAGGGCCAGGGGAGGTGTTGGGGTGGTTTGAGAGCCCCTCCTGGGAACTCAGGTTTCTGGGAGGGGAGTTGTGCTTTTGTATTGTTTATCCTTTGTATATTTCTGTATATAGTTGTATATAACTGTATATATTGTAAATAGCTGCTTGTAAATTCTGCTAGCTGTAAATAAATTGCTTCATCTATATTCCCAGGGTCCGTCAGAGTTAGCTGGGGCAAATACAAAGTGTGGGGGGGCGGGTAAGAGCCCAAACCACCACATTTTTAATTGGCTTTCCCAACGTGGGGCTAGATATATTTGAGTGATTGGAAATTAGCTCTGGGAATTAAGATGAAGCTAATCAAGCAGCTATTGTATTTGGTTGGGGCATTGCTCTGGTCTGGTTTTGTTTTCTTGGCATTTAGTTGGTTAAAAGCTCAAATTGTTGCTTGTTTTATTGATCTGGCTTATAATAAGGCTAAAGCTAAGGTTTCAGATATATTCTGGAGCTGGGGTGATTTGATTCTTGGTTATGCTGGTTTTAATATCTCTGAGAATATTACCAAGGATATTACAGGAGCTTTTGTCAATAATATGACAATCAATGGAAATTCTGCTTTAAATACGGCTCCAATGAGAGTTATTCAGCCTAAGACAGGAATTCCAACTGTTTGTTTAGGGACATGCTCGTGTAAAACTGTTTTGCTACTCACAATTTTTAATATTTGCCTCATGATTTTAATTTTCATATTAATTTTGGCATTATGTGTGAAAAATTCAAAACCAGCTTCTGTAAGAGCTAGGAAAAATTCTGTCTCAAAACCAAATTCAGTAACAGTTTCTCAGCAATCTTCTTCCCCCCAGGCAGCCTCTCCACCCTCCTCTGTAGGTTCTGGGAATTCTGCCAATGTTCCCGCTGGTAACATAAACAATGATAAGGATAACAAAAACAACGGGCAGAGTTTGACAGGAGCCCTAGGAGGACAGGCAGGTACCCAAAATCAGAATGTTCCTAGCAACAATGATAACACGTCAGGGCTGGCAGGCATCCCAGGAGGACAGGCAAACAATCCCACTAATGCTAATAACACTAATGCTGGTAATGCTAGCCCAGTCAGTCCAAATCCTAATGACACCAGCTCAGCCAATTCGAACCCCCAGCCAGCAGACCAGAACCAAAATCCTCCTGTTAAAAGCAAGGCAGATTTGAACTCACAAGCTCCAGGTCAGACCCCCAATGATTCAAACCCTCCAGGTCAGACCCCTAATGATTCAAACCGTCCAGCAGATATGTCCAAGTCTGTTGTTGTTCAGGCCTTTCTGGCACCTGCTAAGGCAAAAGCTAAGACAAAGAGTGGTTCACAGGAGGATGGAAGAGAGGGGACCTCTAGTGATCAGCAAGGAGAAGAGGAGGAGGAGATAGTTAGTCTGCAAGACCTTGCAGATACGCTGAGACATCAGTACTCAAGTGAGAGGAGCGCTGTGAGGTTAGCTGCCAAGAGAGAGGATGGTTCCAATGAGTTTAGGAATGCTATGAGGAAGATTGTGTTAGGCCAGGCACCACCAGAACAACAGGAGGAAGGGGAGGTGGAAGACGACATCCAGGGCTCCAAGGATCCACTCAGAGAGGTCAGGGAAGTTAGGAAGGAATACACAAGGGAATCAGGTGACGCCACGCATGAGTGCAGCTGTGCCAGACATGCTGGAACTCCAGTACGAGCTGGAATCGAAGGAGGCTAAATGGTATGGAACCATAGACATTGCTAATGCTTTCTTCTCTATTCCCATAGCAAAGGAGTGCAGGCCTCAGTTTGCATTCACCTGAAGAGGAATCCAGTACCAGTTCAATCGTTTGCCTCAGGGGTGGAAACACAGCTCAACCATCTGTCACTCAGTCATCCACAATGCACTGGAGAAAGGTAAAGCTCCAGAGCACATCCAGTACATCGACGACATCATTGTGTGGGGCCAAACTGCTGAGGAAGTCTTCGAGAAAGGTAACAAAATCATTGACATTCTGCTGCAAGCAGGTTTTGCCATTAAGAGAGACAAGGTCAAAGGACCTGCCCGAGAAATTCAGTTTCTGGGAGTGCGGTGGCAGGATGGTCGCCGTTACATTCCACCGGATGTGATCAACAAAGTCTCTACCATGGCAGTTCCCACCAGTAAGAAGGACACACTTTCTTTCCTTGGTGTGGTGGGATTTTGGAGACTACACATTCCTGGTTTCAGTCAGATTGTCAAACCTCTGCACAATGTGACTCATAAGAGAAACAATTTTGAGTGGGGACCTGAACAACAAGCAGCCTTTGATCAAATCAAATGAGAAATAGTCCATGCAGTGGGCTTGGGACCTGTGAGATCTGGTCCGGACATTAAGAACATTCTGTACACGGCTGCCAGTGACAATGTCCAACTTGGAGTCTTTGGCAGAGAGCTCCAAATGAGACACGTGGTCGTCCACTTGGTTTCTGGGGACGCTGTTACAGAGGTTCAGAGACAAATTACACTGCAACTGAGAAAGAGAAACTAGCAGCTTATGAGGGAGTGAAAGCAGCTTCTGAAGTGATTGGAACTGAGTCACAATTGCTTTTAGCTCCTAGACTGCCAGTTCTAAACTGGATGTTCAAGGGCAAAGGTTCATCACCACATCATGCCACAGATGCAACCTGGTCTAAATGGATGGCCTTGATAACCCAACGAGCACGAATGGGTAATCTTGACCAACCTGGTCTGGTGGAGGTGATCACCAACTGGCCGGAAGGCACAGACTGTTCCAAACCTCCAGAGGAGAAAATAACTCGTGCTGAGGAAGCTCCTCCCTATGGTGATCTCTCTGATCAGGAAAAGAACTATGCTTTGTTCACAGACGGTTCCTGTCGTCTTGTTGGGAACAAGCGAATATGGAAGTCAGCGGTTTGGAGTCCTACCAGGAGAGTTACTGAAGCGAGAGATGGTGAAGGAGAATGCAGTCAGTTTGCTGAGGTAAAAGCTGTCCAACTTGCTCTTGATGTGGCTGAATGTGAGAATTGGCCTATTCTTTACCTCTACACCGACTCGTGGATGGTAGCCAATGCCCTATGGGGTTGGCTGAAGGACTGGAAGAAGAATGGTTGGCAGAGGAAAGGAAAGCCTATTTGGTGTGCTGATCTATGGCAGGACATTGATGCACAGCTGGAGAGAACTCCAGTGAAGGTGCGGCACGTAGACGCACACATGCCTAAGAGCAGAGCCACTGAGGAACATAAGCATAACCAGAAGGCAGACCAAGCTGCTAAGATTGCTCAAGTTGATACCAACTCTGATCTTGACATTGACCTTGATTGGAAACACTGAGGTGAACTGTTCTTAGCTCGCTGGGCCCATGATTCATCTGGACATCAAGGCAGAGATGGAACATACCGATGGGCTCGCGATAGGTCAATTGACTTGTCCATGGACGCTATCACCCAAGTCATCCATGACTGTGACATCTGTCCTGCTATTAAGCAGGCTAAGCGAATCAAGCCCTTATGGTATGGTGAGAGATGGTCAAAGTACAAGTATGGTGAAGCCTGGCAGATTGACTACATCACTTTACCTCGATCACGTTCTGGCAAGCAGTATGTGCTAACGATGGTAGAGGCCAGCACTGGATGGTTGGAAACCTATCCAGTTCCACATGCTACTGCACGTAACACCATTCTTGGCTTGGAGAGACAGATCCTGTGGAGACATGGAACTCCAGAGAGAATCGAGTCAGACAATGGCACTCATTTCAAGAACAATCTTGTGAAAAACTGGGCCAAAAAGCATGGTATTGAATGGATCTATCACATACCCTACTGTGCTCCAGCTGCAGGGAAGATTGAGCGCTACAATGGTTTGCTGAAAACCACCCTAAAAGCCATGGCGGGTGGAACTCTAAAAAACTGGGACAAACATTTAGCACAAGCTACCTGGTTGGTAAATAGTAGAATTCAGTAAATAGAGCAGGACCTGCACAATCAGACTTGGTCCAAACATTAGATGGTGATAAATTTCCTGTTGTAGGTGAGAAGAATCTGTTAGGGAAAACTGTTTGGGTATTTTCTCCTTTGGGCGAAGGGAAACCTGTCTGAGGGGTGGTGTCTGCTGAAGGTCCTAGTCATACATACTGGGTAATGCAGGAGAATGGTGAAACCCAGTGTGTGCCACAGAGAAATTTAACCTTAGCTGAGAGAGTTTAAATTCAAGCTGTTAAGAGTTTTCTGTTCTAGGTAACATTGGCGCCCAACACTGAGAGAATCTACGACAGAATCTACAGTACGTGAGCACGAACCCAACATCACCTGGGAGTCCCTGTTCTGAGCTTTTGAATCACCTACATCTGATTGAAGTGTGAACTGAACTTGTATATATTGTTTTAGTGTAAATATTGGTTTAGATTAGATTGGATAATTCTCAGCGATACTCTGAGCGAAGTAGACAAGGGGTGGATTGTGCTAGTTTGAAGCAAGCTGGAATGTTTTGGTAGAAGAACTTGATAACAGGCAATGGAATGAAAAACATGGTGTCTCCGTCTCTCACAGTTGCGCTGAGAGCTCTGGGAAGAAGAAGTAAACTTTCTCCATTTTGTTTTTTCTTCTTCTGCCTTTGCCTTCAGACCTGGTCACATCTCATTAACCTTGCTCCTACTAACCCTGCTCCCAAACCTCTTGGCCGCACCTCTCTTCTTCCTGAGAACTGGGGTAAGGTTGAGAGGGCCAGGGGGGGTGTTGGGGTGGTTTGAGAGCCCCTCCTGGGGACCTTGGTTTCTGGGAGGGGAGTTGTGCTTTTGTATTGTTTGTCCTTTGTATATTTCTGTATATAATTGTATATAACTGTATAAATTGTAAATAGCTGCTTGTAAATTCTGCTAGCTGTAAATAAATTGCTTCATCTATATTCCCAGGGTCCGTCAGAGTTAGCTGGGGCGAATACAAAGTGTGGGGGGGTGGGTAAGAGCCCAAACCATCACAGGGTGTCCCCCATTCTCGTCCCTGCTGGGTGAGTCTCGCCGCTCCAATCGCTGTTCACTCGAACCCAGGTGATGTTCCCGGGTTTCAGCACCACTTGTTACCCTGAGGGGCGCGCAGTGACCTGGCTCAGGAGTGGCACAGCGACCAGCCCTCACCTGCACGGACCATCAGCTCACAGACACCGATGTGGTGGAAAGCAAATGGCATTTATTAGTGGGCAACGCTGGGTTATGTAGTGTGGGTTAATACATCATTTCCGTCTGCTTACATCATGAGCTGAATATTATTGGTTATGGCAATAAGGAGAGGGGCCCTATCTTTCCGTACAGCACGGTATCTTCCAGCCGCTGGGCCCTAGCTGCCCACATTCCCACACACCATGAGCTGAGCAGGGATTTTGTTCCTCCTGGAGAGAGCAGGGAAGGGAGGAGAAGAGCACAGCATCAGCCAGGAACTGCCTTATGAGCTGTGGTTCTGGAAAGCAGAATAGGACAATGTTACAATACCCTGGGAGGAACAGGTGCAGCCCCTGGGATGAGACTTTGTGGTCTTACAAGGCCCTGGGCCCCTCCAAACCTGCTCTACCAAGCTTTCATGCTGCAACAGAAGCTTTGCCGCGCCTCAGTTTACCAGGGAGCAGCATGAGAGCCAATGCAGCAGGCAGTAAGCCTGTGCCCACAGACTGCCACTAGCAGGTACAGCTGTTGGAAGCAATCAGCTGCTCCTAGCTGGAGAGCAGCTGGCACAGACCTCACTGCAGTTGACACTGTGAGAGAGAGCAGGTTGGTGCCATGTCACAGGACATTGCATCTGCTGCACACCTGCAAACCTCCATGCCAAGCCCTGAGCCCTGGCAGGACACTGCCTGCCTGAGAATGGACTAAGAGCAGGGCAGAGACCCTGCCAGAGTCCTGGGAGGCTCTCCAAGCTTCTGCTGCTTACCACACCAACTCCAGCAGCCCTCCAGGTGCTTTGGCACTGTCTGGACTGCAGTGCAGCCCTGGGAATGCAGAGAGACTAATCTGTGAGGGAACGTTCTAGAAAGCCTCTTTGTAATAAGTTCTCTGCTTGCTCTGTGTTTGTGCCTCCTGATTGAGCAGGGAGGAGCCTCTCGAGTGCCCCTAGGGGGAAAGCAGCATATTGCACTGCAGGAATCTCTTCACAGTTCACTGCTTTGCATTTTGCTGGTCCTGCTGAATTGCCATTGGTTGGTGCTGCCCTGAGCACTGTGCACTTTCTGTAATCCATTTGCACAGCCCAGCACAACAGACCTGAAATAAGCTAAGAAGAATATTTGTGTTCATAAATAATATTTGATAATTAATAATGGAATCCACATCCTGCTGCATCCCCTTGGGAGCTGCTCATTGGTTCCTGCTGAAGGGCTGCTCTGATCCAACCTCTGCAGCTGCTTCTCCCTGCCCAGAGATCCTGACTGGCTGCTGACTCATAACCATGTCAGGACTTGGTGGGTTTGCCACATGGTTGTGCAGTGGCAACCTACTGAGAGACAGCCTGTGCTGAGCAGATGGCTCTGTGGGGCTTGCATTGCTGAGGGAACCTTCTCAGCCTTTGTTTTGCTTTCCAACAGCAACAATTCCTCTGTGGCTGTGAGCAGGGGACAGCTGTGCCATGGAGCTGTGAGCTCCAGCTGCAGAGAGCAGTGCAGAAGTCTGATGCAAGGAGCAGTGATGTTAGCCTCAGGTGGGCAGTGAGAGGCATGGGGAGGCTGGGAGGGTGAGAAACAAAGTTGTCCATTCAGTGTCAGACCTCAAGGGACAGTTTCTCCTGCCAGTGCAGACCTCCTGAGGAGATCTCCTGGGCTGGTGTCATTGTTGAATTCTCACCTCTGCTCTAGACTGAAAAGCAATCAAATATTTAAGCTGTGACAGAGCAAAATGAACTTTGTTAGGTGCACTTTGACAGCTTAGAGAGAATTACAGAGACACAAACAGCTCCTGAGGGCACCTGGGGCTCATTACAGGAACCTCAGGTACTGAGAGGAAGTGGAAGACACTGCTCAAGAAGTCAGAAGCAAAACCTAAACTACCTTGAAGCACTGATTGGCCTCACTGAGGGTTGTTACTGACAAAGCCTCCCAGGGCCTCGTTAGAGCGGCTCACTGGGGCCATGGCTGCAGGCAAACAAAGGCAAAGTGCAGAGCAGCAAACCCTGGGCTTGGTTTGTGAAGCAGAAAGCCTAGTCCTGAAGCTACTGCCAGAGCTGAGGGGACAAAGGCCTCAATCCTCTTGGGCCTTTCAGCCTGGCCACAGCCCTTGGCCATGCCTGCTGTAGGCTGTGCTACACTGTCCCATGCCTGCACCTCTTGCCCTTCAGTCTGCTGACTCCCATCTTGCTTCCCCAGCCAGCTCTCACCCTGACATTTCCACACCTTCCCTCAGGGCTCTCCACCCTTGCTGGAGTTGCCTTGGCACACAGCCAGGCATGGGCTGCCCACACTCCTGGCTCCCCTCATGCACCACAGCTCTGTCCTCTGAGTGACATTTCTCCGTCCTCAGCCCCAGTCTGAACCTTCCAAGCTGCACTTCCTAAAGGCTTCCTTCTCTGCCCACAGCCAAGCAAAGCTCCAGCAGCTCAAAGCACTCTTGAGGCAGGAGCACAGCACTCCTGAGCCTTCAGCTTCTAGAGAGAGCCTCCAAAGTCCATCCTGGCAGATCTTCTCTGGAACCTCTCCAGTTCCTCCTCCTGCCTCCAGACCAAGGAAGCACACAGCAGACATCACCAATGCAGATGTGGCCACAGCAGTGCTGAGTGCAGGGGAGGACAACCCCCGTGCCTGGGTGGCTACACTCCTGCTGGCACAGCTCATCTGCACTTGGCCATCTTCTCTCTCTGCAGGCTTTGCTCCACCCCAGGACATTAGCAATGGTCCCTGCCAGAGACTGTGCTGCCTTTTGCCGGGTGACAGCACAGAGCAGAACTTCCAGCTCCAAACCAACACCCAAGCCCCCTCCCTGCTGCTGCCTCTTAGCTTGGCAGCCTCAAGGGACGTCACAGTGGCCAGCCCAGTCCTGTGTTGGATCAGGGGATCCAGCTTCTGTTGGGACAAGGCTTAAGGTGTACTTGGAGGGTTTAATGGGTCCCTGTTTGGACTGGGACAGTACCCATACTGTACTGAGAGGGCAAGAGAGTGTCCAGTTTTTACTGCAGTCAGTCCTGAGAGGCAGCCATGGGATGCACTTTGTACTGGGATGGGACCCAGAAGGCAGTGGCAGCAAAGAAGAATATCCAGTGTGTACTCGGAGTAGGCCACAGCTGCACTGGGAGGAGGCCACAGCTGTACTGGGAGCAGCTCAAGGTGTGCAGCTGTGAAGGATTATGCAAAATTGATAATCTGCATTAATTTTGCTATCCAGGTGATGATTAATAACTATGAAAACTGTTTATTGACATTAAAACTCACCAGAAACTGATTCTCAGGCTCAAAACAACACACAGGTGGGAAATGTGCACAGGCAGGGCACAGGCAAAACCTGAGCACTTCTTTCTTACAGTGGAAAACACAAATATTGTACTGGAAGAGGCTTTGAAATGTTCCCTCACAACATTATAGATCAGGCAGTACCCAGAGCAGGTGGAGCTCTGTCTGATTGGCTGCTGAGACTTGGTTTCTCCCAGGCTTCTGGGCAGGAGGCTGACAAGCTCTGACCTTGTCCCCAGCTCCTCTGGACAATCTGTGTATCTCCAGGACTTGTAGCCTTAGCAGGAAGACTTTCAGGGGCAGGCAGGATGTCTTGAGGTGTGCAGGGTCTCAGCACAGTGCCACGCTGGGGGCTCTGCAAGGTGACTGCCTGCAGGCATTTGCAGCCTGCTCCTGGTCAGCTGTGCAGGCAAATTCGGGATGCAGAATGAGGCAGCAGCAGCCTCGTGCTGCCTGCTCATCCCTTTGATCAGTATCCAGCCAGCCACTAGTGGGGCACTGGGCATCCATTAGCCAATGGGAATGGCATTCTGCAGGGCCTCACCATAGCAGGCACAGCCAGACCTGTCCCGTCCCAAGGCTGCTTCCCCAGCAGAGGAGGAGGGGGCAGACAAAGATGTCTGGGCATGGATAAGCCCTTGTTTGCCCCATCAGGCCTAGCACCACAGCAGCTTTGACTGGGAAGGGACACAGCCTGTACTGGGAGTGGGTTCTAAATAGCCACTTAGCACTGGGAGGGGTTCAGCTGAGAGAGGGACAGGGCCAAGGTTGCCAGTTTGTACTGGGATGTCTCTCACACTGTACTGGGATGGGATCAGGGGAATCAGTTTGTACTGGGACAAGGCCAAGTCTGTACTTGGAGGGGTCAAAGGGAACCTGTTTTGACTGAGATGGGGCCCAGAGAAGGCTGGGATGGGTCAGGGAGTCAGTTTGTAGTGGGAATGGAGCCTTTGTGCGCTGAGAGGGGGCAGGCTATGGAATTGTTGTGGAGAGGAGTTTTGGGGAGTTTTGGGGAACGAAATGCGAGGCTGATTTTATGGAAGTTTCAATGATTTATTACTATAAACTAGAATCCCCTTCCCCAAACTTATTTATAACTATCCCACGAAAGTTCTTGGTCTGCGATTGCGAATTAAAATACAGAATGACTAAAATGAAGAAAGTCTGTGATTTGAGAGAGCTCACTGGAATCTTGAGACATTATCCAGTCTTAAAATTAAGTTTTATCAGTTACTCACTGTCTGGATTCAGTTCTGAGAAGTCTTAGAGTATTATGGATTAAGGCACATTGTCTGAGCCTCCGTGGGTCCAGGCCAGGCTGGACGCTGGCTTCCGAAGCTTGCAAGGATCGTAGCGCTGCCAAGTTCTGTGCCGTCCCGAGCTGGCTGTAGCTTTGCTGCTGTGAATGCCGAGCGGGCGCTGATCTGTGCCGTTCCGTGCGTGTGTGTGCAGGGCAGGGTAACAAGCAAAAGAGAGGTGCAAGGTGCAAAGGTGCACTCAATGAAGGCAAATGCAGCATTTTTATAGTGTCCAGAAGAGGTGTGTTAGCCAACTCAGGCGGACTGACGTGAACTTTACAGATTGGTACAAAGTTATAACCAATTCATACATTGGCTAATTTTTACCAAAACAACCTGTGGTACCACCCAGGGGTCAGCCCCCAGCAGGTGTTCATGGGGTGGTCACAATGTATGAGAACCAAGGCCTTTTTTCCAAAACAATAGCCTATGTTTACAGTTTCTGCCCCTCTAGGGGAGAGATCTTCCCAGAGGCTGTACGGTTGCTGGGACAGCAGCTGCCATCATGCAAGCAGATGAAAGTAATGTTTTGACTTTTCGATGGCTGACCTTTATGTGAGCCACAACCCTATGTACAAATGAAGGTTTTGCAAGGGGGCTCTGCTACCTTCCATGACAGGAATTTGTGCTGGGATGGATGGAGTTGGTGTGGGAGTGAGTCGGAGAATTAATTTATACTGGGATGAGGATAAGTTTGTACTAGGAGGTGTTCAAAGCATCCAGTTTGTATTGGGAGGGCCCAGTCTGTACTGGCAGGGGCTGGGAGTGTCTGGTTTGTGCTGTGGTGGAGGTGGTTGTTACTGGGAGGGGGTCAGGGTGTCCAGTTTGTGCCGTGGTGTACGTGGTTGTTACTGGGAGGGGTTCAGGGTGTCCACACTGTGTCCTGGGACACAGCCTACACAAAGTCCCTGGCCAAGAGCTTCCAGTGAGAGACTCTGCTGATGCTGCAAAAGTGTTGCTCTAGAGGGGCCCTCACCCTCTGGCTCCTCATGCTGTGGCAGCCCCCTTCAGCCCCTGCCCCAACCCAGATTCAGTGGGGCTTTGAAGACAGCTCTGCTCCAGGGTGGCAGTATAGGGAAGAAGAGAGGCTGTACTGAGAGGGGTCACGCTATGGAATTTGTACTGGGATGAATAGAGTTGGTGTGGGAATCATAGAATCAACCAGATTGGAAGAGACCTCCAAGCTCATCCAGTCCAACCTAGCACCCAGCCCTATCCAGTCAACCAGACCATGGCACTAAGTGCCCCAGCCAGGCTTTTCTTCAACACTTCCAGGGATGGTGCCTCCACCACCTCCCTGGGCAGCTCATTCCAATGCCAATCACTCTCTCTGACAAGAACTTCCTCCTAACATCCAACCTAGACTTTCCCCAGCACAACTTGAGACTGTGTCCTCTTTTTCTATTGCTGGTTGCCTGGGAGAAGAGACCAACCTCACCTGGCTACAATGTCCCTTTAGCTAGTTGTAGACAGCAATGAGCTCTGCCCTGAGACTTCTCTTCTCCAGGCTAAACAACCCCAGATCCCTCAGCCTCTCCTCATAGGGTTTGTGTTCCAGGCCCCTCATCAGCTTTGTCGCCCTTCTCTGGACACATTCCAGCACCTCAACATCTTTATTGAATTTAGGGGCCCAGAACTGGACACAGCACTCAAGGTGTGGCCTGACCAATGTTGAGTACGGGGGCAGAATAACCTCCCTCCTCCTACTGGCCACACTGTTCCTGATCCAGGCCAGGATGCCATTGGCTCTCTCGGCCACCTGGGCACACTGCTGGCTCATGGTCAGGCTGCCAGAGCTGCTCTACAGCAGAAGACAAAGAGTTTATTGCTTCTGAAAGCATCCAGGGAGCAGTTTGCTCAGGGCAGCCTTCAGCTCCTGGTTCCTCAGGCTGTAGATGAGAGGGTTCACTGCTGGAGGCACCACTGAGTACAAAACTGACACTACCAGGTTCAAGGATGGGGAGGACATGGATGGGGGCTTCAGGGAGGCAAAGGAGGCAGTGCTGAGAAACAGAGAGAGCACAGCCAGGTGAGGGAGGCAGGTGGCAAAGGCTTTGTGACGTCCCTGCTGAGAGGGCATCCTCAGCACTGCCCTGAAGATCTGCACATAGGACACCACAATGAACACAAAGCAGCCAAAGACTAAACAAACACTGACCACAATGAGCCAAAGTTCCCTGAGGTAGGCTGTGGAGCAGGAGAGCTTGAGGATCTGGGGGATCTCACAGAAGAACTGGTGCACAGCATTGCCCTGGCAGAGGGGCAGGGAAAATGTATTGGCTGTGTGCAGCAGAGCATAGAGAGCCCCACAGGCCCAGGCAGCTGCTGCCATGTGGGCACAAGCTCTGCTGCCCAGGAGGGTGCCATAGTGCAGGGGTCTGCAGATGGCAATGTAGCGGTCGTAGGCCATGATGGTGAGGAGAGAAAACTCTGCTGAAATGAAGAAGAGAAAGAAGAAGACCTGAGCAGCACATCCTGCATAGGAGATGTCCCTGGAGTGCCTCAGGGAATTGGCCATGGACTTGGGCACAGTGGTGGAGATGGCACCCAGATCAATGAGGGCGAGGTTGAGGAGGAAGAAGTACATGGGGGTGTGCAGGTGGTGGTGCCAAGTGATGGTGGTGATGATGAGGCTGTTGCCCAGTAGGGCAGGCAGGTAGGTGGCCAGGAAGAGGCAGAAGTGCAGGAGCTGCAGCTGCTGTGTGCCTGGGAATGGCAGGAGGAGGAACTCAGTGATGGAGCTGCTGTTGGACATTGCCTGCCTCTGGCCATGGAGACCTGTCCAAAGGTGAAAACACAGTGACAGGTTAGGGAATGTTTCTCACAGGCTCACCATAACCTCCCTCCCTGAGTTGCAAATGTAATGGATCGGCTCAAATCCAACAGCTTCAAATGCAGAAGGGACACGGAATTGCCACGAAGAGACCTCTGGTGTCTGAAGAAAAAGTGACCCAAATTCCAATCCTAGGGAACAAGAGTCCCATGGAGAGGTGGAGAAACAGGGAACAGCACCGCAGTGTTCCAGAGACAATGAAAGGAAGATGAAAGGCAGAGGGGTTGCTGTGAAGCCTTCTCCTTACCCAACTCTGCTCATTGCTGCTCACATAATGACACCAAAGGGCATTTGCCATCCTTCTGTGTGCACACTCCAGGAGCCTTCAGCTGCAATCAGCTGCTGAGATGAAGGTACCTGCAGGAACTGCAGCTGCTGTGTGTCTAAGAATGGCAGCAGGAGGAACTCAGTGATGGAGCTGCTGTTGGACATCTGCTGCCTGGGCATGGATCAGCTGTTGCAAGAGGAGAAGACACTGCACAAGTCAAAGCATAATTCCTGGAGACAATTCCATGAGCATGTCCCAGAAATCCCCTCAGAATGACTCCTCTTTCTCTGGAGGAGCTTTGTGCCCTCTCAGCCTCACCCCCTTGCAGCCATCCCAGCAGAAGGCAGCTCTCATGTCCTCTGACTCTGATGGTGCAGATGGGAAGCTCTGCTCTGGAGCATCTCCTCCTCCTCCTGTGCAGCAGAGAGATCCCAGAGGCTGTGGGATGTGGCAGCTTTAGCAGCTCCAGGAACTGCAGATCCCTTCTGCAGCAGAGACTCTCCACGGCCAGTGCTGGGAAGGTTTCTCTTCTTTCAGCTCTCAGTCACGCTCCCAGTCCTGGCCACCTCGAAGCTCTATTTGCCTTCCTCATCTCCCTGACATCCCCTGACAGTGCTCTCTGCCCTGCTGTGCTGTGCAGAGGAGCTGCTCCTGGCCAGAGCTGTCTCTTTTCTGTGCTGCCTCCTTGACAGCAGCTGCCTCTGCCCCAGGGCCCTGCCCCAGCCCAGCAGCAGAGGACCAGCCCAAGGCATTCTAAGGACCCCTCTAGAGGATTTGGTGCTGAGTTCATGAACCTCAGAGACTGAGAAGCAGTCTGGACACGCTCAAGCAGTCTCTGCAGAATTCAGAGTCAGAGTCAAACTCTGAAGTTGCTTGGAGTCTTAATGGCTCCCTGGGAGGGACACTGAAGAAGTGTCCCCAGTGCCTGCTTAGAGCAGCAGGAGGCAGTGGGTGCAAGGGAAGCATCCCTGGAGGCACTGAAGCACCTGCAGGGGCTGGACAGAGCAGAGAGCTGGAGGCAGAGCTGACAGCTCAGGACAGCAGCTAAAGGTGGCTCTGAGGCTGAGCAAACCTGGAGGGGTTTCATGAGTGCAAAGGGCCAAGCCCTGACCCCCAGCCCCTGGCAAAGGAGATCCTGTCCCGCACCTGTGCCTCTGGCCTCTGCTGGAGGCAGTGGGGAGTGAGGGTGAGCAGTGAGCAGGGCAGGACATTCTGGGACAATCTGTGGCCTCCCCAAGAAGGAGCAAGCAGGAAAGCAACTGCAGAGCCTCAGCAGAAGCTTCTGCTGGCAGCATCTCTGTGTCAGACACAGCTTGTGCTGAGCAGATGCTGCAGAGTCTGTTCCTTGGCAGCAGCCTGGGGCAGGCTCTGCTCTGCTTTGCTTGCCCAGAGACAACTCCTGCTGGAGAGTGATGAAATGTTCCCTTGCAAAGCATTGTGAGCAGATGCTTCTCAGAACAAAAACCTCTCCAAGTAGCTGCAGAGCTCTTGGCAAGCAGCAGAGGCTAAGTTGTGGCTCATCAGGGTTTGAATGAGCCCCGTGGAGTGTTTGGGGCTGAGTCCATGCTCCTCAGGTGCTGCCAGCAGCCTGAAGGAGCCTCTGCAGCAGTGCAAATCAGAAGCAAAGCCCAAAGTTCCTTGAAGCATTGATTGGCCCCACTGAGGGTCGTTACTGACAAAGCCTCCCAGGGACTCCTTAGAGCAGCTCTCATTGAGGCCACGAGTGCAGGAGACAAAGGCAGAGTGCAGGGCAGAAATCCTTGGGCTTGGTTTATGGAGCAGAAAGGCCATGCCCTGTGTGATGGTTTGGGTGTTCTCCACCCCCCACCTTTAGCAATCACCCAGACTAGACTCAGCCAGCTCTGGGAATATGAATGAAGCTATTTATTTACAGCTGGCACAATGTACAAGTAGATATTTACAGTATATACAGTTATAGACAGAAATAGGCAAGGTAAAATGTAATACAGCAACACAACTCCCCTCCCAGAAACCTGAGTCCCCTGGAGGAGCTCTCAACCACCCCCTTCACCTTTCCCCTACCCCTCTCAACCTTAACTTAGTCCCAAGAAAGAATGGAGGTTCAGCCAGAGGGTTAGAAAGCAAAGTGGAGGGCCTGTAGGCCCAAAAATAGGCTTATTCATGCCTTGCCCTGCCAGGACATGTTTTTCTGTGTAAACCAGAGGTATCACAGTATCACAGTATCACAGCATCATCAAGGTTGGAAGAGACCTCACAGATCAAGTCCAACCCTTTACCACAGAGCTCAAGGCTAGACCATGGCACCAAGTGCCACGTCCAATCCTGCCCTGAACAGCTCCAGGGACGGCGACTCCACCACCTCCCCGGGCAGCCCATTCCACTGTCCAATGACTCTCTCAGGGAAGAACTTTCTCCTCACCTCAAGCCTAAATTTCCCCTGGCGCAGCTTGAGGCTGTGTCCTCTTGTTCTGGTGCTGGCCACCTGAGAGAAGAGAGCAACTTCCTCCTGGCCACAACCACCCCTCAGGTAGTTGTAGACAGCAATAAGGTCACCCCTGAGCCTCCTCTTCTCCAGGCTAACCAATCCCAGCTCCCTCAGCCTCTCCTCGTAGGGCTGTGCTCAAGGCCTCTCCCCAGCCTCGTCACCCTTCTCTGGACACGCTCAAGCATCTCAATGTCCCTCCTAAACTGGGGGGCCCAGAACTGAACACAGGACTCAAGGTGTGGTCTAACCAGTGCAGAGTACAGGGGCAGAATGACCTCCCTGCTCCTCCTGGCCACACCATTCCTGATGCAGGCCAGGATGCCACTGGCTCTCTTGGCCACCTGGGCACACTGCTGGCTCATGTTCAGGTGGGTATCAATCAGCACCCCCAGATCCCTCTCTGTCTGGCTGCTCTCCAGCCACTCCGACCCCAGGCTGTATCTCTGCATGGGGTTGCTGTGGCCAAAGTGCAGCACCTAGCACTTGGAGCTATTGAACACCATCCCATTGGACTCTGCCCATCTGTGCAGGTGGCCAAGGTCCTGCTGCAGAGCCCTTCTGCCCTCCAACTCAGTCACACCTGCCCCCAGCTTAGTGTCATCTGCAAACTTGCTGATGACTGACTCGATGCCCTCATCCAGATCGTCCATGAAGATGTTAAAGAGGATGGGGCCCAGCACAGATCCCTGAGTGACACCACTAGTGACAGCCGCCAGCTGGATGTGGCACCATTCACCACCACTCTCTGGGCTTGGCCCTCCAGCCAGTTCCTCACCCAACACAGAGTGTTGCCATCCAAGCCGTGGGCTGACTGCTTAGCCAGCAGTTTGCTGTGGGGGACAGTGTCAAAGGCCTTGCTGAAGTCCAGATTGTTGTGGAGGCAGGAATTAATATGTGGCCAAGTCGGGAATTTGATACAAAAATAGTTATTTTATTTTCCCAAAAACCCACCCCCAAAACTATATATACAAAGATTAATTTAGTTTAATTAGCAGATTCAGTAGCATGAGAATTATCTATAGGGATACCATCGATAATCTGACTATTTTGGCAGTCAGAAGTTGGAAAAGGCTTTAGCTATTAATTAATAGCATTTTCTTACTAATAAAGTTGAGCCAAAATAACTCATGGTCAGGCTGACTTCCTCGCAGTCTGTCTCTCTCTCTCGTTCCTTTTTCAGCGGCTGCAGGTGGACCATTAAGAGTCGTTAGGCTTACAAAGGGTGTCAATAGGTGAAGCAGTCTTTGAAGATCTCTCTCCATCCAAGGCGAGGGGAAAGAGGCCCGGGAGCACGATGGTTCAGGCAGTAACTAACTCCAAGCAGGGATGAACTCCAAGGTGGGAACCCCCAAAGGCGGGAAGCCTCCTAATATTTATACCCTCGCTAGACAAAGGGCAGAATTACCACACCTTAGGCGCGAAAGCACACAGCCAATCCCATCCCGATTCCAGTGAGGGCACTGCACGGGGCACTCCTCGTGTGGGCAGGACCCCTTTGCTCACCCCCTTCACGCCCGCAGGGCAAGCAAGGTGGGGGGAAACAGGCGGCTTTCCCACTCCCCCGAAGTCACAGCAGGAGAGGAATTTAGGGGTATACAGGACTCCAGGACAATCCCACCCCGGTGGTAATGAGCATCTTTGTCTAGAAATTGAGTGGTAGGTGACCCCCTTGCAATATAGTGACCTATTAATATATATATAGCTTAGCCTTTCCAACATTAACGATATATAACAACACATTAATCGCCCCAACAATATTTAACAATACTTAATAAGGCTTAACCATAGCCCAAACAGTATTAAACAGTCACTCCATGCCACTGAGCTTGAGGTGAGGGACGAAGGGGTTGAGAGTTTGTGGGTTAAAATCAGAGGGAGGACTAATAAATCTGACATCCTGGTTGGAGTCTGTTACAGACCACCCAACCAGGACGAGGAAACAGATGAGATATTTTACAAACAGCTGGAGGCTGTCTCAAGATCAGATCTTGTCCTTGTGGGTGACTTTAACCTGCCAGATATCTGCTGGGAACTTAATTCAGCAGAGAGGAGGCAGTCCAGGAGATTTCTAGAGTGCATGGAGGACAGCTTCATGTCCCAGCTGTTAAGTGAGCCTACTAGGGGTCAAGCTCAGCTTGACCTGCTGCTGTCCAACAGAGAAGGGCTGGTAGGAGATGTGATAGTGGGAGGCTGCCTGGGGTGTAGTGATAACGAGTTAGTGGAGTTCTCAATATACAGGGAGGTAGGGAGGCACTGCAACAAAACCTACACCTTGGACTTTCGGAGGGCAAACTTCCATTTGCTTAGGAAACTTATTTCCAAAGTCCGCTGGGCAGCAGTCCTTGGGAACAAATGGGTCCAGGATGGTTGGACCTACTTTAAACAGGAGCTCTTGAAGGCACAGGAGCTGGCAGTTCCCATGTGCCGAAAGATGAGCTGTCGGGGAAGGCGACCAGCCTGGATGAGCAAACAGCTCCTGAAGGAATTGGGGGAGAAAAAGAGGGTGTATCACCTCTGGAAGGAGGGGAAGGCTTCTCCTGACGTGTTTAAGGAGATAGCCAGGTTATGCAGGAGAAAAATTAGAGAGGCTAAGGCCCAGCTAGAACTTAGGCTGCCACCTCTGTGAAGGATAATAAAAAGCACTGTTATAAATGTATCAGTGCTAAAAAGAAGGGCAAGAAGAGCCTCCACTGCTTACTGGACCAGGAGGGGAACACTATAACTGATGACGAAGAAAAGGCTGAGGTCCTGAATGCCTTCTTCGCCTCAGTTTTCAACAGCAAGGAGGGAGGAGGAGGCAAGTGGCCTCTTGAACTGGGGAATGGGGTCAGGGAGCGGTGTGTTGCCCTGGAAATTCATGAAGAATTAGTTCAGGACCTGCTGAGCCACCTGGACACCCACAAGTCCATGGGACCAGATGGGATCCATCCCAGGGTGCTGAGAGAGCTGGCAGCTGAGCTGGCCAAGCTGCTCTCCATCATTTTCCAGCAGTCCTGGCTCACCAGAGAGGTCCCAGGAGACAGGAAAATGGCCAACGTGGTCCCCATCCACAAGAAGGGTCGGATGGAGGAACCTGGGAACTACAGACCTGTCAGCCTGACCTCAGTGCCAGGGAAACTGATGGAGCAGGTTATCTTGGGGGTGATAAGAGCACACCTGAGGGATGGCAAAGAGCTCAGGTCCAGCCAGCATGGATTTAGGAAGGGCAGATCCTGCCTCTCCAAACTGATCTCCTTCTATGATCAGGTGACTGCTTGGTGGATGTGGGGAGGCCTGTGGATGAGGTCTATCTGGACTTCAGCAAGGCCTTTGACACTGTCCCCCACAGCAAACTGCTGGCTAAGCTGTCAGCCCATGGCTTGGATGGCAACACTCTGTGCTGGGTTAGGAACTGGCTGGAGGGCCGGACCCAGAGAGTGGTGGTGAATGGTGCCACATCCAGCTGGCGGCTGTCACTAGTGGTGTCCCTCAGGGATCTGTGCTGGGCCCCATCCTCTTTAACATCTTCATAGATGATCTGGATGAGGGCATGGAGTCAGTCATCAGCAAGTTTGCAGATGACACTAAGCTGGGGGCAGATGTGACTGAGTTGGAGGGCAGAAGGGCTCTGCAGCGGGACCTTGACCACCTGCACAGATGGGCAGAGTCCAATGGGATGGTGTTCAATAGCTCCAAGTGCTGGGTGCTGCACTTCGGCCACAGCAACCCCATGCAGAGATACAGCCTGGGGTCGGAGTGGCTGGAGAGCAGCCAGACAGAGAGGGATCTGGGGGTGCTGATTGATACCCACCTGAACATGAGCCAGCAGTGTGCCCAGGTGGCCAAGAGAGCCAGTGGCATCCTGGCCTGCATCAGGAATGATGTGGCCAGGAGGAGCAGGGAGGTCATTCTGCCCCTGTACTCTGCACTGGTTAGACCACACCTTGAGTATTGTGTTCAGTTCTGGGCCCCCCAGTTTAGGAGGGACATTGAGATGCTTGAGCGTGTCCAGAGAAGGGCGACGAGGCTGGGGAGAGGCCTTGAGCACAGCCCTACGAGGAGAGGCTGAGGGAGCTGGGATTGGTTAGCCTGGAGAAGAGGAGGCTCAGGGGTGACCTTATTGCTGTCTACAACTACCTGAGGGGAGGTTGTGGCCAGGAGGAAGTTGCTCTCTTCTCTCAGGTGGCCAGCGCCAGAACGAGAGGACACAGCCTCAGGCTGCGCCAGGGGAAATTTAGGCTGGAGGTGAGGAGAAAGTTCTTCCCTGAGAGAGTCATTGGACAGTGGAATGGGCTGCCCGGGGAGGTGGTGGAGTCGCCGTCCCTGGAGCTGTTCAAGGCAGGACTGGACGTGGCACTTGGTGCCATGGTCTAGCCTTGAGCTCTGTGGTAAAGGGTTGGACTTGATGATCTATGAGGTCTCTTCCAACCCTGATAATACTGTGTGATACTATGATGTCAGACAATGTTCTCTGTGAAGTCACACAATGCACTCTGTGATGTCACAATGATCTCTGTGCCGTCACACAATGCTCTCTGTGACGTCACACAATGCACTCTGTGTTTTCACGCAATAATTTCTGTGACGTCACACAATGTTCTCTGTGATGTCACACAATGCACTGTGAGATGTCACAATGTTCTCTGTGGTGTCACACAATGCTCTCTGTGATGTCACACAATGCACTGTCTGATGTCGCACAGTGCTTTCTGTGACATCAGACAATATTCTCTGTCATGTCACACCATGCTCTCTGTGACGTCACGCAATGCACTCTGTGACATCACAATGTTCTCTGTTGCATCACAATATTCTCTGTGATGTCACACAATGCACTCTGTGATGTCACAATGCACACTGTGATGTCACAAAATGCTCTTTGTGATGTCACACAATGCTCTTTGTTACATCATAATGTTCATTGTGACGTTGCACAATGTTCTCTGTGACGTCAGACAATGCACTCTGTGACATCATAATTTTCTCTGTGACGTCTCACAATGCTCTCTGTGAAATCATAATATTCTCTGTGATGTCACAATGTTCTCTGTGATGTCACACAATGCACTCTGTGATGTCACAAAATGCAATCTGCAACATCACACAATGCTCTCTCTGACGTCACAGAATGCACTCTGTGACGTCACAATGCTCTCTGTGACGTCACACAATGTTCTCTGTGACGTCACAATGTTTTCTGCCACATCACACAATGCACATTATGATGTCACACAATGCTCTCTGTGTTGTCACACAATGCCCGCTATGACATCATAATGTTCTCTGTGACGTCACACAATGTTCTCTGTGATGTCATACAAGGCACTCTGTGACCTCACACAATGCTCTCTGTGACGTCACACAACGTTCTATGTGACGTCACACAATGCACTCTGTTATGTCACAATATCCTCTGTGGTGTCACACAGTTCTCTCTGTGATGTCACACAATGTTCTCCGTGATGTCACATGATGTCCTCTGTGACGTCATGCAATGCACTTTGTGATGTCACAATGTTCTGTGTGATGTCACAATGTCCTCTGTGTGACATCACACAATGCACTCTGTGACATCACCATGCATACTGTGATGTCACTCAATACTCTCTGTGATGTCACACAATGCTCTCTGTGATGTCACACAATCCTCTCTGTGACACCATAATGATCCTTGTGACATCACACAATGTTCTCAGTGATGTCACAAAATGCACTCTGTGACGTTGTGCTAGTTTGAAGCAAGCTGGAATGTTTTGGTAAAAGAACTAGATAATGGGCAGTGGAATGAAAAACAATTGTGTCTCTTCGCTCACAGTCACGCTGAGAACTCTGGGAAGAAGAAGTAAAACATTCTCCATTTTGTCCTTCACTTCTGCCTTTGCCTTCAGACCTGGTCACATCTCATTAACCTTGCTCCTACTAACCTTGCTCCCAAACCTCTTGGCCGCACCTCTCTTCTTCCTGAGAACTAGGGTAAGGTTGAGAGGGCAAGGGGAGGTGTTGGGGTGGTTTGAGAGCCCCTCCTGGGGACCTTGGTTTCTGGGAGGGGAGTTGTGCTTTTGTATTGTTTATCCTTTGTATATTTCTGTATATAATTGTATATATTGTAAATAGCTGCTTGTATATTTGCTGCTGTAAAATAAATAGCTTCATTTATATTCCCAGAGGCCGTCTGAGTTAGCTGGGGCAAATTCAAAAGTGTGGGGGGGAGGCGGGTAAGAGCCCAAACCATCACATTTTTAATTGGCTTTCCCAACGTGGGGCTAGTTATTTGAGTGACTGGTAATTAACTCTGGGAATTAAGATGAAGCTAATTAGGCAGCTATTGTACTTGGTGGGGATTAGTGTGTGGCCTGTTTTCTGGATTATTGTGTACAATTGGATCAAAGATCAAATTGGTTATTTCTTGCTTCATGTAGCTTATAAGAAGGTCAAAGCTAAGCTTTCAAGCAATTTCTGGAGCTGGGGTGATTTTATCCTTGGTTATGCTGGTTTTAATGTCTCTGAAAACCTTACCAGTAATATTACGGGAGCACTCATCAATAATGTGACAATCAATCCAAATTCTGCTTTATCTACATCTTTGATGCGAATAAGTCAGCCTAAGACTGGGATTCCAGATGTTTGTTTAGCAAATTGCTCATGCAAAACTGTTCTAATTCTCTCAATTTTTAATGTATGTCTCATGGGATTAATATTCATATTAAGTTTGGCGTTATTGGTGAAAAATTCAAAACCAGCTTCTGTAAGAACTAGGAAAAATTCTATGTCTCAGAAGCAGTCTCTTTCACAGCAAAATAAGGGAACACAGTTATCGGCTTCCCCCTTGCCAGCCTCTGCCCCTCCTTCTCCAAATTCTGGGAATTCTGCCAATGTTCCCGCTGGTAACATAAACAATGATAATGATAACAAAAACAATCCACAGAGTTTGGCAGGAATCCCAGGAGCACAGGCAGGTACCCAAAATCGGAATGTTCCTAGCAACAATGATAACACGTCAGGGTTGGCAGGCATCCCAGGAGGACAGGCAAATAATCCCACTAATGCTGGTAACGCTAGCCCAGTCAGTCCAAATCCTAATGACACCAGCTCAGCCAATTTGAACCCCCAGCCAGCAGACCAGAACCAAAATCCTCCTGTTAAAAGCAAGGCAGATTTGAACTCACAAGCTCCAGGTCAGACCCCTAATGATTCAAACCCTCCAGCAGATACGTCCAAGTTTGTTGCTGTTAAGACCCTTCTGGCACCTGCTAAGGCAAAAGCTAAGCCAAAGTGTGGTTCACAGGAGGATGTAAGAGAGGGGACCTCTGGTGATCAGCAAGAGGAGGAAGAGGAGGTAGTTAGTCTGCGAGACCTCGCAAATGTGCTGAGACATCAATACTCAAATGAGAAGAGTGCTGTGAGGTTGGCTGCCAAGAGAGAGGATGGTTCCAATGAGTTTAAGAGTGCTATGAGAAATGTTCTGTTAGGCCAGAGACAACCAGATCAACAGGAGGAAGAGGAGGAAGATGATATCCAGGACTCCAATGATCCTCTCAGAGAAGTCAGGGAAGTTAGAAAGGAATACTCAAGGGAATCAGGTGAGCCAATCCTAACCTGGCTAGTGAGATGCCGTGGCATTGGTGCTAATGCCCTGCAGGTAGGAGACAAGTCTGCCAAGCAGCTGGGACCACTCACCAAGGAGAGTGGAGTGGACAAATACCTGGCAAGTCCTCTTGGTAGGGTTAGCTTGTGGACACGCCTTCTGTTGGCTGTGGCTATGAGATATCCTTCCTGAGATGATTTGCCATGGGCTGCCAAGAAGTGGAACACCATTGAGCAGGGAATGAAGCTTCTGAAGGAGTTTGCTGTGAAGGAAGTGCTTTATGGAAATCATGGCACACATGAGCCTGATGATATTCCTTTGGGAACAGGTCTCAGGAAGAAGCTTATTGAGCTTGCTCCTTCATCCTATGCTAACATCTTGGCCAGCAAGTTCCTAGCAAGGAGTGATAATGGAAGATCTTTCACTGTTGGTGAATTCACTGACCAGCTCAGGCAAATTGAGGACAGCTTGTCACATTCTGGTTTAGTCTCTGCCATAAAAACTCTAGGTACAGAGATAAGGGATGGTATCAAAGAGAGTATGAAAGAACTGAAGGAGGATCATAAAAACATTACCAATCTGGTAAAGGATACCATTCCTGCATCATCTGAATGGGTGCATGTTTCTGCCATCAGGAACAGACGCCCGCCTCCTGCAAGGCAATTCCAGCCCAGGAGGAGACAAATTCCACCCAGACATCAGCAATCACCTGCGTCACTGTGGATACTTCTGCGTGACACATACGGGGAGAACATGAACAAATGGGATGGTAAACCTACTTCAGCTCTTTCAAAGAGAGTCAGGGAACTGCAGAGTGGCAGAAACAGAGGCAGCAATGCCAGGAAAGTAGCTGTCACTTCTTCAGCTCCTGAGAGCAACTGCAATTGTTCCAACAGTTGCAATTCCTCTCACAACACCACCAATCATTGTGTACACCCCACATGCCATGTTCAGCATTAGGGGTGCCCTGCCTCCAGCCAGGAGGAGGAAAGGGATAGTGGAGAGAACCGAATCTATTGGAATGTATTCCTTAGGTGGCCTGGCAGTTCAAGAGTTCGGAAATACAGGGCTTTAGTTGACACAGGTGCTCAGTGTACTTTATTGCCATCAAATTGCAAAGGGACAGAGTACATATCTATCTTTGGAATCACTGGTGGATCTCAAGAGTTAACTAAGATACAGGCTGAGATCAGTTTAACTGGTAAAGAGTGGAAGACACATACTATTGTAACTGGTCCTGATGCGCCTTGCCTTCTGGGAATTGACTTTTTGAGACAAGATTGTTTCAAAGATCCTAAGGGTCACAAATGGGCTTTTGGAATAGCATCTGTAGAGACTGAGGATGGTAAATTGAAATTGTCCATTACACCTGAACTTTCTGATGAATCTGCAGTTGTGGGACATCATGACGTAGAGGATCTGGAAGTGCCAATTGCAACTCAAACTGTTCATCATAGGCAGTACAGAACTAACCATGACTCTTGGTTGCCCATTCATCAGCTGATTTGTCAATTGGAGAGTCAAGCTGTCATCGAGAAAGCTCATTCACCTTTCAACAGTCCCATCTGGCCTGTGCGTAAAGCAACTGACAGTTGACTTTCGTGCCCTCAACGAGGTGACGCCACCCATGAGTGCAGCTTTGCCACACATGCTGGAACTCCAGTACGAGCTGGAATCGAAGGAGGCTAAATGGTATGGAACCATAGACATTGCTAATGCTTTCTTCTCTATTCCCATAGCAAAGGAGTGCAGGCCTCAGTTTGCATTCACCTGGAGAGGAATCCAGTACCAGTTCAATCGTTTGCCTCAGGGGTGGAAACACAGCTCAACCATCTGTCACTCAGTCATCCACAATGCACTGGAGAAAGGTAAAGCTCCAGAGCACATCCAGTACATCGACGACATCATTGTGTGGGGCCAAACTGCTGAGGAAGTCTTCGAGAAAGGTAACAAAATCATTGACATTCTGCTGCAAGCAGGTTTTGCCATTAAGAGAGACAAGGTCAAAGGACCTGCCAGAGAAATTCAGTTTCTGGGAGTGTGGTGGCAGGATGGTCGCCGTTACGTTCCTCAGGATGTGATCAACAAAGTCTCTACCATGGCAGTTCCCACCAGTAAGAAGGACACACTTTCTTTCCTTGGTGTGGTGGGATTTTGGAGGCTACACATTCCTGTTTTCAGTCAGATTGTCAAACCTCTGCACAATGTGACTCGTAAGAGAAACAATTTTGAGTGGGGACCTGAACAACAAGCAGCCTTTGATCAGATCAAACGAGAAGTAGTCCATGCAGTGGGCTTGGGACCTGTGAGATCTGGTCCGGACATTAAAAACATTCTGTACACGGCTGCCAGTGACAATGTCCAACTTGGAGCCTTTGGCAGAGAGCTCCAAATGAGACACGTGGTCGTCCTCTTGGTTTCTGGGGATTTAGCTACAGAGGTTCAGAGACAAATTATACTGCAACAGAGAAAGAGAAACTAGCAGCTTATGAAGGAGTGAAAGCAGCTTCTGAAGTGATTGGAACTGAGTCACAATTGCTTTTGGCTCCTAGACTGCCAGTTCTTAACTGGATGTTCAAAGGCAAAGGTTCATCACCACAACATGCCACAGATGCAACCTGGTCTAAATGGATGGCTTTGATAACCCAACGAGCACGAATGGGTAATCTTGACCGACCTGGTCTGGTGGAGGTGATCACCAACTGGCCGGAAGGCACAGACTGTTCCAAACCTCCGGAGGAGAAAATAACTCGTGCTGAGGAAGCTCCTCCCTATGGTGATCTCTCTGATCAGGAAAAGAACTATGCTTTGTTCACAGACGGTTCCTGTCGTCTTGTTGGGAACAAGTGAAGATGGAAGTCAGCAGTCTGGAGTCCAACCAGGAGAGTTACCGAAACGAAAGATGGAGAAGGAGAATGCAGTCAGTTTGCTGAGGTAAAAGCTGTTCAACTTGCTCTTGATGTGGCTGAACGTGAGAATTGGCCTATCCTTTACCTCTACACCGACTCGTGGATGGTAGCCAATGCTCTATGGGGTTGGCTAAAGGACTGGAAGAAGCATGGTTGGCAGAGGAAAGGAAAGCCTATTTGGTGTGCTGATCTATGGCAGGACATTGATGCATGGCTGGAGAGAACTCCAGTGAAGGTGCGGTACGTAGATGCACACATGCCTAAGAGCAGATCCACTGAGGAACATAAACATAACCAGAAGGCAGACCAAGCTGCTAAGATTGCTCAAGTTGATACCAACTCTGAACTTGACATTGACCTTGATTGGAAACACTGAGGTGAGCTGTTCTTAGCTCGGTGGGCCCATGATTCATCTGGACATCAAGGCAGAGATGGAACATACCGATGGGCTCGCGATAGGTCAATTGACTTGTCCATGGATGCTATCACCCAAGTCATCTATGACTGTGACATTTGTGCTGCTATTAAGCAGGCTAAGCGAATCAAGCCCTTATGGTATGGTGAGAGATGGTCAAAGTACAAGTATGGTGAAGCCTGGCAGATTGACTACATCACTTTACCTCGATCACGTTCTGGCAAGCAGTATGTGCTAACGATGGTAGACACCAGCACTGGATGGTTGGAGACCTATCCAGTTCCACATGCAACTGCACGTAACACCACTGTTGCTTTGGAGAGACAAATCATGTGGAGACATGGAACTCCAGAGAGAATCGAGCCAGACAATGGTACTCATTTCAAGAACAATCTTGTGAAAAACTGGGCCAAAGAGCATGGTATTGAATGGATCTATCACATACCCTACTATGCACCAGCTTCAGGGAGGATTGAGTGGTACAACGGTTTGTTGAAAACCACCCTAAAAGCCATGGGGGGTGGAACTCTGAAAAACTGGGACAAACATTTAGCAGAAGCTACCTGGTTGGTAAATAGTAGAGGTTCAGTAAACAGAGCAGGACCTGCACAATCAGACTTGGTCCAAACAGTAGACGGTGATAAAGTTCCTGTTGTAGGTGAGAAGAATCTATTAGGGAAAACTGTTTGGGTATTTTCTCCTTCGGGCGAAGGGAAACCTGTCCGAGGGGTGGTGTCTGCTGAAGGTCCTGGTCATACATACTGGGTAATGCAGGAGAATGGTGAAATCTAGTGTATTCCACAGAGAAATTTAACTTTAGCTGAGAGAGTTTAAATTCAAGCTGTTAAGAGTTTTCTGTTCTAGGTAACATCGGCGCCCAACACTGAGAGAATCTACGATAGAATCTACAGTATGTGAGCACGAACCCAACATCACCTGGGAGTCCCTGTTCTGAGCTTTTGAATCACCTACATCTGATTGAAGTGTGAACTGAACTTGTATATATTGTTTTAGTGTAAATATTGGTTTAGATTAGATTGGATAATTCTCAGCGATACTCTGAGCGAAGTAGACAAGGGGTGGATTGTGCTAGTTTGAAGCAAGCTGGAATGTTTTGGTAGAAGAACTTGATAACAGGCAGTGGAATGAAAATAATTGATGTCAACTTTTCTCACAGTTATGCTGAGAACTCTGGGAAGAAGAGGTAAACATTCTCCATTTTGTTTCTCACTCTTGCTTTTGCCTTAGACCGAGACACATCTTTCTAACATCACTGCTTCCTTACCCTGCTTTTTACCCTCTTGGTTACACCTTTATTCCTGTCTCAGGATTGGGGTAAGGTTGAGAGGGCCAGGGAAGGTGTTGGGGTGGTTTGAAAGCCCCTCCTGGGGACTCAGGTTTCTGGGAGGGGAGTTGTGCTTTTGTATTGTCTATCCTTTGTATATTTCTGTATATAATTGTATATAACTGTATATATTGTAAATAGCTGCTTGTAAATTCTGCTAGCTGTAAATAAATTGCTTCATCTATATTCCCAGGGTCCGTCTGAATTAGCTGGGGCAAATACAAAGTGGGGGAGGGGGCTGGTAAGAGCCCAAACCATCACAGTCACACAGTGGTCTCTGTGATGTCACACAATGCACTCTGTCATGTCGCACAATGCATCCTGTGAAGTCACAATGTTCTCTGTGATGTCACACAATGCTCTCTGTGAAGTCATACAATGCACTCTGTGATGTCACAATGTTCTCTGTGACATCACGTAATGCTCTCTGTGACATCACACAACGCACACTGTGACATCACACAATGCTTTCAGTGACGTCACACAATGTTTTCTATGATGTCACTCAATGCTCTCTGTGAAGTCATACAATGCATTCTGTGACATCACAACGTTCTCTGTGATGTCAAACAATGCACTCAGTCATGTCGCACAATGCACTCTGTTATATCACTCACTGCTTTTTCTGACATCATAATGTTCTCCATGATGTCACACAATGCACTCTGTGATGTCACACAATGGTCTCTGTGACATCACACCATGCTATATGTGATGTCACACAACGCACACTGTGACATCACACAATGCTCTCTGTGAAGTCACACAATTCACTCTGTGACGTCATACAATGCTCTCTGCGAGGTCATACAATGCAAACTGTGACATCACGCAGTGCTTTCTGTGACATCACACAATGCACACTGTGACATCACACAATGCTCTCTGTGAATTCATACAATGCACTCTATGACATCATAATGTTCTCTGTGACATCACACAATGCTTTCAGCGATGTCACACAATGTTTTCTGTGATGTCACTCAATGCACTCTGTCATGTCGCACAATGCAGTCTGTGAAGTCACAATGTTATCTGTGACATCACACAATGTTCTCTCTGATGTAACATAAGGCTCTCTGTGAAGTCACACAATGCATTCTGTGACATCACAATGTCCTCTGTGATGTCACACAGTGCTCTCTGTGTTGTCACATAATGCTCTGTGTGAAGTCACACAATGCATTCTGTGACATCACAATGTCCTCTGCTATGTCACACAGTGCTCTCTGTGATGTCACACAATGCTTTCTGTGACGTCACACAATGCACTCTCCGATGTCACACAATGTTCTCTGTGATGTCGCACAATGGTCTCTGTGAAGTCATACAATGCACTTTGTGATGTCACAACGTTCTCTGTGACGTCACACAATGCTCTCTGTGATGTCACACAGTGTACTCTATGACGTCACACAACATCCTCTGTGATGTCACACAATGCACTCTGTGACGTCGCACAATACTTTCTCTGACTTCAGAATGTCCTCTGTGAAGTCACACAATGCACTCTGTGACATCACAATGTTCTCTGTGACGTCACACAATGTTCTATGTGACGTCACACAATGCACTCTGTGACGTCACACTACTTTTTCTGACGTCACATAATGTTCTCTGTGATGTCACATAATGCTCTCTGTGAAGTCACACAATGCACTGACTGAAGTCACACAATGCTTTCTGTGACATCAGACAATGTTCTCTGTCATGTCACACAACGCACTCTGTGACGTCACACAATGTTCTCTGAGATGTCGCACAGTGCTCTCTGTGAAGTCTCACAATGCACTCTGTGACATCACAATGTTCTCTGTGAAGTCTCACAATGCACTCTGTGACATCACAATGCACTCTGTGACGTCACACAATGTACTCTGTGATGTCACATGCACACTGTGATGTCACACAATGGTCTCTGTGATGTCACACAATGGTCTCTGTGACATCATAATATTCTCTGTGACATCACACAATGTTCTATGTGACGTCACGAAATGCACTCTGTGACGTCACAATGTTCTCTGTGATGTTACACAATGTCCTCTGTGATGTCACACAATTGTCTGTCATGTCACAGAATGCACTCTGTGATATCACACAATACTTTCTCTGATGTCATAATGTTCTCTGTGATGTCACATAATGCTGTCTGTGAAGTCACGCAATGCACTCTGAGACGTCACAATGTTCTCTGTGATGTTACACAATGCCCTCTGTGATGTCACAATGTTCTTTGTGACATCACACAATGCCCTCTGTGATGTCACAAAATGCTCTCTGAGATGTCTCACAGTATACTCTGTGACGTCACACAATGTTCTCTGTGATGTCACACAATGAATTCTGTGATGTCACAATGTCCTCTGTGAAGTCACACAGTGCTCTCTGTGTTGTCACATAATGGTCTCTGTGAAGTCACACAATGCATTCTGTGACATCACAATGTCCTCTGTGATGTCACACAGTGCACTCTGTGATCGCATACAATGATTTCTGTGACGTCACACAATGCTCTCTGTGATGTCACACAATGCACTCTGTGATGTTGCACAATGCACTCTCTGATGTCACACGATGCTTTCTGTGACGTCACACAATGCTCTCTGTGATGTCACACAATGAACTCTGTGATGTCACATAATACTCTCTGTGACATCACACGATGCACTCTCTGACATCAAAATATTCTCTGTGATGTCACACAATGCTCTCTGCGATGTCTCACAATTCTCGCTGTGATGTTACACAATGGCCTCTGTGATGTCACAATATTGTCTTTGCCATCACACAATGTTATCTGTGATCTCACACAATGCACTCTGTGATGTCAGAATGAACACTATGATGTCACAGAATGCTGTATGTGACACCATAATGATCTCTGTGATGTCACACAATGCAAAATGTAACATCATAATTTTCTATGTGACGTCACACAATGCACTCCGTGACCTCACACAATTTTCTCTGTGACGTCACACAACGATGTCTGTGATTTCACACTATGTTCTATGTAATGTCACACAATGCACTCTGTGATATCACAATGTTTTCTGTGATGTCTCACAATGCTCTCTGTGATGTCACACTTAGCACTCTCTGACATCATAATGTTCTCTGTGATGTCACACAATGCACTCTGTGACATCATAGTGTTCTATGTGACATCAAACAATGCACTCCATCACATCACTATGTCCTCTGTGATGTCACACAATGTTCTCTGTCATGTCACACAACGGTCTCTGTGACGTCACACAACGTTATCTGTGACATCATAATGTTCTCTGTGACGTCACAATGTTCTCTGTGACATCATAATGTTCTCTGTGACATCACACAATGCACTGTCTGACATTATAATGTTCTCTCTGACGTCACACAATGCTCTCTATGACGTCAAAAAATGCACTCTGTGATGTCACACAATGCTCTCTGTGATGTCACAACGTTCTCTGTTACGTAATAATTTTCTCTGTGACATCAAATAATGCACTCTACGACATCACCATGCATACTGTGATGGCAGACAATGCCCTCTGTTGTGGAAGAATTTCTCGCCAGTCGAGGACATAAAGTCATAAACATGGGTAACTGGCGCTGAGAACGTCCTTGGTTCCCAGCGAGGCTAGGAAATCGAGATGTAAACAACTGAGCACCCCACACACAGCTGCAGTGGGCAGAGACTAGATAACCTAGGGGGCTGGAGTGGGTGGTCTGGAGGGTTGACCCTTGGAATGTTGTGATAAGTTAACCTATGTGCACATTACATGTAACCTTTCAATTATCACCTGTAACCAATCTTAAGCTGAGCACGCCTCTTGTTAGAATGCATATAAGTCACTGTATCACGGAAATAAAGGGGATTTGACCATCTAACCATATTGGTGAACAAAGAGTCATCTTCCCATAGCGCTCCACCGAACGTGATTCCCAACATTTGGCGCTCGAACAGAGGAGTCAGGACACAAGCCGGCCGCAGGTGAGACGCGTTGGGGGCCGGAGGGTTGGCCCAGAGAAGAGGGGGCCGATTATCTTGTGGGACGTTCTCCGTATCGGAGAGAGTAAACGTCATTCGGTGCCGCTGGGCCGGGTAGCGCTGCCCCGAGGTGGCAGTAGTCTGGACGTTCATTTCCGGAGTGAACAGCCCGTGTGTAAGGCAGGTAAGGCCCACAGTGGATTTGCTGGGGCACTGCGTCTGCTGGCGTATTTATCTCGTGAGAGAAGTTCGCCGGACACTGAGCTCTGAGAGCTGCTGGCCCGGGCGTATGCGCAGGGTCATGCGAGTAAAGAGCCTCCCATGATTTTAGAGATCGAAAGTGCAGCGGGAGGTCAGAGACGCACTGTGGGACGCGGTTCTTAGCAATGGAACAGACTCTGAGTCGACCCGCCAGCTAAGTCCCGCCCGGCGGGAGGTGCTCCGTGCGTTACTAAGGATGAAAGCCGAGAGAAACACGGCGGCAGTGGTTCTCCTGGTACTTATAGCCCTGCCGGCCGTTGAAAACAGCTCTGACGCGTGCGCGGTGCCAGGTTTCTCCTCCGCCCCCGCCCCGAGCGTCCCGAAGAAAGAAAGCTCCGTGGTTCAGTTTTTCGGTCTCGGCAGAGCTGCTTCTGTTAAAGGCGTGGCTGGGAAGGTTGCCAGCTCTGTGGCGGAGTTGAAAATGGGCGTACATCACGATCCTGGCGGGCACCCATGTCGCCCGCCGCCCGCCCCGCCTCCGCGCCCGGTAACCCGATTTTAGCCACGTTGACCGCAGGAGCGATACGCGGTTCGCAACAAGGTTGCCGGCGATTTGCCTTTATAGTACCATCTGTGACTGAAGCTAGGCCTGCGAGCCGCTCGGAGTACACAACTTTGCTGCGAGGCATGCAGACCACACCAACTCTCTGCTGATTGTTCGTTGCAAAGCACTGCAAGACCCCCGAAAAGAACTGGGCGTGTGCAATTGTTTATCACTATGTGAATGACTTTGTTTTCTGTCCCTGCTGACGAGTCTTAGTCTCCGAGAGACATCTCGTCGTGTTTCAGCTCTGTGGGCTGCGCGTAGGAAGCTAAGGACTTTTTGATCGGTCTAGCCAGAGCGCTAGGAGAGACGCGCTTGGGACTGAGTTGTTGCGGCTGCCTATAGCGACTCACTGACACACCCATGATGGCGGCTGCCCGTAGCGACCCGCCGGCAGCCAGTTACAATCGCTTCTCAGCTTGGAAAAGTTTTCGGCCCTGCCGCGCGGAGGGCGGCTGCCTGCCGCTGTGTGTACTGTGTCGAATCTGCCGCTGTAGCCCGCGCGTCCCCGCGGATGACTGCGTGCGATACGGGACACGGACTTTTAGTTTTCAGCCGGTAAAAGACGTTACTGAAGGTACAGAGGAACGGACGGTAAAGAGAGAACGGACCGACGGCAGACGCGACCGCACCGGACGGCTCGGGACCCTCCCTTTCCCGCGGCTCGGCGGAACAGTCTTCAGATCCGCCCCCTTCACCGCCGCACGCCCGCCCATCTCCGACGGACCGCATCCCAAAGTCGAGGGGTCTCCCACGAGTCTTCAACAGCTGGGGGACTGAGGGGGATGCTGAGGGGTCGGTGGGGTGGGAAGGATTTGTGGGTTTCCTTGGGTCGTTTCGGAGTTTAGTCAATTTGCGTTTGTATGGCTACAGGGAGATTAGCAGTTCGATAGCTCACAGCTTCACCTCTGCCTTTTTTCTCTGTCTGTCTTGAAGAGCCTGAGAGGGAGGACGGCAGTTTGGAAGTTTTCAGAGTAGATTTCGTATTATGTACTAAGGATAGGTAATAGGGGGAAAGAAGGACGGAAACAGCAAGTGGTGGCTGACCAACAGCTGGGGGTTGGGCAAGCTGGAGGGCCGAGGACAAAAGCGGCACTGCGGCTGCTGGCCTCCTCCCCCTCCTCCTCCCCCTCCTCCTCCCCCCCCCCCCAGCCACCTGTGAAGGGCCCGCGGGGCCCCGTTCCCCCCCCCCCCCGCCCGTTGTTTCTTTTACGGATTTTTTTTTTTCCTTGCTAGGAGGCAGCGAAGCCTCGAAGCTGTTTAGACAACACCAGATGCGAGGAGAGAGCTCTTCACTGAGGGACTGATTGGATACTGGAATGGGCTCCCCGGGGAGGTGGTAAAGTCGCCGTCCCTGGTGCCCTGGCGCTGTTCAAGGCAAGGTTGGACGTGGCGCTTGGTGCCATGGTCTGACCTTGAGCCCCGTGGTGAAGGGCTGGACTTGATGACCTATGAGGTCTCTTCTAACCCTGATGGTACTGTGATACTATGCTACTGAAGACAGATGTCAGAAGGTTTATGGAAATGATAGCAAGAATGACGAGGATGACTTAGGACCATTTTTGCCCCTGTTACAGGCATGGACACGCACAGGTGTATTTTTTAGTCACCTGATGATAACAGTTTGCATTCGAAATGATAGCTGATAGTTCCTGGCTGGGGTATTTACCGTCACCTTACTGGTTAATTCCTTCTACAGATTAGGCAGCAATGACTTTTGCACTCCCTGCTCAGTGGCAAAAAGAAAAAGAGGGAGATTGCTAGGACATAGCAGAGATGCCAGTGCCACTGACCATGGGTGGAAACTTATACAGACACAGAAGGCACCAAGCAGGACAGACTAGAACTCAGATGCATTGCCTCTCACAGCGAGGGTGTAGGCACTGAGATCCACATTGCAAGTCACTAACCAGATTCTGGACTAGGAACAGGGAATGATAGAGCTTGTAGGCTAATGCCAGTCAGCTCCTTCCCCCAATAACAGATAAAGACAGGACTAGCATAGAAGTTTACTGGAACAGCTGCTAATTGCATGAACTGAGCCTTGTGACAATTCTGACTTTTCCCTTTTCTGAGAATACCATGGTATTGTTATCTTCTTGGATTTTCTTTGCTTTTCTTGAAGTTCCTATAGCTGATAGATTCTTAGAGTAAGATAAGTTAAGACTAAGGGTTTGTAGTTTTGGGAATTTAGGACATAAGGATGTTATGGGATGTTTTTCTTGGGTATATTTAGGCATTATTGAAAAGGGGAAAATGGGTTAGAGGACAGTAGGTTAGCAGAAGAAATCTTTTCCTTTTCGGGATTTTTCTAATCACAGCATACAGACTAGGCCAGTGGATCTGCTAGCCTAGGCAATGGATGTGTCTGCATTTGTTCTTGTATCTGCTTGTGTTTGACCATTTATTTTCACAGGCCTTGATGAAGACCAACCTGATTATGACCAACCTGTTTTTTCCCTAAAGTGAGCAGAAGTCTTGCTCAGATGGCAGAACTGTGAAAGGACTTGAAAGAAGCACTGACATGATGATTGTATTTGTATGGATCTTTAAGGTTTGGACCATGGCTAATGAATTTGGGTATTTTTACGAGTTTTCAGTGATTGTGGTTTAATGGAATAGGTTCAGTTTAACAGCTTTGTAAAGGCCAAAGCCCACTCAAATTGGCATAAGATGGCAATGTGACTTTTTTCTCTTGCAAGGGCCCTGCAAGAGATAAAAAGACACTGCCCTAAATTCTGAAAGCAGATGAAGAACTGTGGGAAAAGGCCTAAGTAGAATAGACTGATAGTAACATCTAGGGCATATCTTTGTATTGTATTTAGAGGTTAGTAGTTCTTAAGCACAATAGTCAGACACAGCTCATAGCTAAGGAGTGTAATGAGAACATCAAGTGAATCCAGAACTATGGGAGTCTGAGAAGAATACTCGACAGCTGAGTGATCTGCGAGTCTGCAGCGTCGACTGCCACACAGAGCCAGCGCAGACGTGGCACACCTGCACTCTCCTGTGACTGTGATGTTCGTCTGCACTTTTGGGTTTCTGAACGAATGACTTACTGTCGCTTGCAGAAATAGCTTTTGGGATTGTTAGCTAAGCTTGGGTTGTTAGCTTGCCAGACTAATGCTACTGATGAAAGCTCTAACAGGTTTATTCTTTTGATTGTAGCACTGTTGATTTGTAGCTGCACCATTCACCCCTGTGTTAAACAGTCTATGATAACTTCCTTAGCAATGAGGGCGGACACTGCGGTTCAAACAACACTGACAAGGCCCATGTTAGACCTTTAGGTGCTTCTGGAGTAAACAACTGGTGTTATGGTGTTAAAGCATCAAGAAGGGGCCGAGGTCATCTGTTGTGGAACAACAGAACCGCTAAGGCACTTCCCACTGGTGTGTTCCTTATTTGTGGTGATAGAGCCTGGCAAGGCATACCAAAGAACGTTTATGGAGGTCCATGTTATCTGGGTAAACTGACGATGTTTGCCCCTCATCTTAGTCAGCTCAGAGACCTAGCCCGACACCAATCTAAGTGATCTTTAAAATTGAGTCCTAGTTGCAATGACAACATTCAATTGTTATCCACAGCTGCTCGTGTTGCCTTAGCTGTATTTCTACCAGGAGGAGCAGCTGGAAAAGCATTAGTACAGCTAGAGAGACTCGCGTGTTGGTCAGCAAAACAAGCCAACGTCACCACAAAGGTTTTAGGACAACTATTGGTTGATCAAAATAGCCTTCATCATGCCCTATTGCAAAATCGAGGAACCGTTGATTTTCTTTTGCTAGCCCAAGGATACGGCTGCCAGGACTTCGAAGGGATGTGTTGTTTGAATTTATCAGATCATGGTGAGTCCATTCACAAGAGTATAACCTGGTAGAAAGGCCGTATTGATAAGATCAAGAAGGAAACATCGATTTTTGATGACTGGTGGCAGAACCTGTTTGGGACAATCCCGGGGTGGTTAAGCAGCTTATTAGGAGAAGGCTTACGGCTATTTGTCATTTTCATAATAATTCTGCTATGCGCTTGTATTGTCTTTGCTTGCATTAAGAAGAGCTTAACTAAGGTAGTTAGCCAGGTGTGGGTTGCTCAAAAAGAAAAAGAGGGAATTGTGGAAGAATTTCTCGCCAGTCGAGGACATAAAGTCATAAACATGGGTAACTGGCGCTGAGAACGTCCTTGGTTCCCAGCGAGGCTAGGAAATCGAGATGTAAACAACTGAGCACCCCACACACAGCTGCAGTGGGCAGAGACTAGATAACCTAGGGGGCTGGAGTGGGTGGTCTGGAGGGTTGACCCTTGGAATGTTGTGATAAGTTAACCTATGTGCACATTACATGTAACCTTTCAATTATCACCTGTAACCAATCTTAAGCTGAGCACGCCTCTTGTTAGAATGCATATAAGTCACTGTATCACAGAAATAAAGGGGATTTGACCATCTAACCATATTGGTGAACAAAGAGTCATCTTCCCATAGCGCTCCACCGAACGTGATTCCCAACACTCTGTGATGTCACACAATTCTATGTCACACAATGTTCTCTGTGATATCACACAATGTCCTCTGTGATGTCACACAATGCACTCTGTAACACCATAATGATCTCTGTGACATCACACTATGTTCTATGTGGCATCAAACAATGCACTCTGTGACGTCACATTGTCGTCTGTGATGTCACACTATGTTCTCTGTGACGTCACGCAATGTTTGCTGTGACATCACGCAATACTCTCTGTGACATCACAATGTTCTCTGTGACATCATAATATTCTCTGTGATGTCACACAATGCTCTCTGTGATGTCACACAATGCTCTCTGTGATGTCACACAATGTCGGGGTATGGAGGCTGGCGAGAGGCGAGATCGGGGTACTGACGACTCGAGACAGCAGCTTCCAGGCATCTGTGCATCAGTACAACTTTATTAGGGTAGTGCAATGGCTTATATAGTGCCTCTGAGGAGGTGTTCCCAGCCAGCCTGGGGCTGGCAGAAGTGGACAGTACAGATTGGCCCCAAGTTATGTGTAAGGCAGAGATAGGTTACCTGTGGTAAACAACCTGTGAGTACCACCCAGGGGAGCTGGCCAGGGTCAGCCCCCTTGGGGCTGTGTCCACCCCGGGGGCCGGCAGATTCCACCCCCTGACAGCTGTGCGTGGATTGCTCATGGTCTGTTAGCCTAGGCCCCTGGGAATCAGTAAGACTCCAAGGACACTTCCCATCACAGGGCCTGATGTTTACATTCCATACCTCGTTGCAGGAAAAAGCTTCCCACAACACAATGCTCTCTGTGACGTCACAGTATGTTCTCTGTGATGTCACACATTGCTCTCTGTGATGTCACCCAATGCACTCTGTGATGTCACAATGTTCTCTCTGACGTCACACAATGCTCTATGACGTCAAAAAATGCACTCTATGATGTCACCATGCATACTGTGATGTCACACAATGCTTTCTGTGATGTCACACAATGCACTCTGTGACATCATTATGTTCTCTGTGACATCACGCAATGTTCTATGTGACATCAAACAATGCACTCCGTGACGTCACAATGTCCACTGTGATTTCACAACATATTCTCTGTCATTTCACACAATGCTCTCTGTGACATCACACAATGCTCTCTGTGATGTCAGACAATGTTCTCTCTCATGTCAGATAATGCTCTCTGTGACGTCACCCAATGCACTCTGTGATGTCACAATGTTCTCTGCGACATCACACAATACACTGTCTGACATTATAATGTTCTCTCTGACGTCACGCAATGCTCTCTATGACGTCAAAAAATGCAATCTATGACGTCACATTGTTCTCTGTGACATCATAATGTTCTCTGTGACATCACACAATGCTCTCTCTGATGTCACACAATGCTCTCTGTGACACCATAATGATCTCTGAGACATCACACAATGCTCTCTGTGATGTCAGACAATGGAGTCTGTGATGTCAGAATGCACTCTGTGATGTCACAATGTTCTCTGTGATGACACACAGTGCACTCTCTCTCATAATAATGTTCTCTCTGACATCACACAATGCTCTCTATGATGTAAAAAAATGCACTCTGTGACATCACACAATGTTCTCTGTGACATCATAACGTTCTCTGTTAATTAATTTTCTCTGTGACGTCACAATGTTCTCTCTCACGTCATACATTGCACACTGTGATGTCACAAATCCTCTCTTTGACATCACACAATGCACTCTGTGATATCATAATGTTCTCTATGACATCACACAATGTTCTCTGTAATGTCACATAATGCACTCTGTGACGTCACACAATGCAGCCTGCGACATCACACAGTGCTCTCTTTGATGTCACGCAATGCAGTCTGTGACATCACACAATGTTGTCTGTGACCTCACAATGTTCTCTGCCATGTCACACAATGCACGCTGTGATGTCACACAATGCTCTCTGTGATGTCACACAATGCACTCTATGACATCATAATGTTCTCTGTGACATCGCACAATGTTCTCTGTGACGTCACACAATTCACTCTGTGACATCACACAACGTTCTATGTGATCTCACACAATGCACTCTGTGATGTTACAATGTCCTCTGTGGTGACACACAATTCTCTCTGTGATGTCACACAATGTTCTCTGTGAGGTCACACAATGTTCTCTGTGATATCACACAATGTCCTCTGTGCCGTCATGCAATGCCCCCGTCTCTCTTTGCGCCCCGCTTTGCCCCCCCTTTCCCCCATCTTTGCCCCCCCTTTGTGCCCTGCTTTGCCGCCCCTTTGCGCCCCACTTTGCTCCCTGTCTTTGCGCCCCGCTTTGATCTCCCCCTTCGCACCCATTTTTACCATCCCCTCTTTGAGCCCCGCTTTGCCCCCCCTCTTTGTGCCCCACTTTTCCACCCCTCTTTGTGCCCCGATTTGCCCCCCTTTTTCGCCTCGTTTTGCCCCCCCCCTCTTTGTGCCGCTCTTTGCCCCCCATTTCTTGGCTCCCCGATTTCCCCCTACCCTCTTTGTGCCCCGCTTTGCCCCCTCTTTGCCCCCCCTTTGGCCCCCCTTTGCACCCCACTTTGTCCCCCTCTTTACGCCCTGCTTTGCCCCCCTCTTTGCGCCCCGCTTTGCTCCCCCCTTTGTGCCCCGCTTTGCTCCCCCCTTTGTGCCCCGCTTTGCCTCCATCTCTCTCTTTGCGCCCAGCTTTGCCCCTCTTTGCACCCCACTTTGCCCCCCCTTTGCCCTCCCTTTGCGCCCTGCTTTGTCCCCCCTTTATGCCTCGCTTTGCCCCACCCTTTGTGCCCCGCTTTGCTCCCCCCTTTGTGCCCCACTTTTTCCCCCTTCCCCCCCTTTGCACCACGCTTTGTCCCACCTTTATGCCCCACTTTGCCCCCCCTTTGCCCTCCCCTTTGCCCCCCACTTTGCCGCTCTCCCTGTTTGCGCCCCACTTTGCCTCCTCCTTTGCGCCCCGCTTTGCCTCCCACTTTACGCCCCGCTTTTCCCCATCTCTCTTTGCGCCCCGCTTTGCCCCGTCTCTCTTTGCGCCCCACTTTGCCCCGCCTTTGCGCCCATCTTTGCCCCCTCTTTGCACCTATCTTTGCCCCCCCTCATTGTGCCCATCTTTGCCCCCTCACTTTGCGCCCCGCTTAGCCCCCCCTCTTTGCGCCCTGCTTTGCCCCCCCTCTTTGCGCCCCACTTTGCCCCCCCTTTTGCTCCCTGCTTTGCCCCCCCTTCTTTGCGCCCTGCTTTGGCCCCCACCCTCTTTGTACCCCGCTTTGCCCCCCTTTGCACCCTGCTTTGCCGTCCCATTTGTGACCTGCTTTGTCCCCCTCTTTGCACCTCGCTTTGCCCCCCTCTTTGCGCCCTGCTTTGACCCCCTTTGCACCCCATTTTGCCCCCCCTTTGCACCCCACTTTGCCCCCCCTTTGTGCCCCGCTTTGCTGTGCCCTCTGTTTGTGCCCCACTTTGCCCCTCCCTTTGCACCCCGCTTTGCCCCCCTTTTACACCCTGCTTTGCCCCCCTTTGTGCCCCGCTTTGCCCCCATCTCTCTTTGTGCCCCGCTTTGCCCCCCCTTTGCGCCCATGTTTGCTACCCCTCATTGCACCCATCTTTGCCCCCCCTCATTGCGCCCTGCTTTGCCCCCCTCTCTTTGCGCCCCACTTTGGCCCCTCCTCTTTGCACTCTGCTTTGGCTCCCCCCACCTTTGCACCCCGCTTTGCCCCCCTCTCTCTTTTTGCCCCGCTTTGCTCCCCCTTTGCGCCCCGCTTTACCCCTCGTACTTCAAAGGAAAGGAGCTAGGAGAAAGTTTCTTTTGCCAGTGTGTGAGTGTCATGGAAGGTGGTTAGTTTCTGGGAATCGTGGGGAAAATACGTGAGGCTCACTTGTAAAGTTCAAGTGATTTATTGCTCAAACACGGAGATCCCCCTCCCGAACTAGATTACCCACATGAATTCTTTTGATATGAGGTTGCAGAGTAACATTTCAGAAAATGGCAAATGAAAGAGAGTCTGTGATTTTTAGAGTTTTTTCGAGTCTCTGAATTTATTCAGTCTTTAGGTAAAAGAGTCCATTGCTTTACTCACTGTTAGGCAGTTCAGTTGAGCAGAGTTCAAAGCTCTGGGCGTTGTCCCTTCCTTTGTCAGGATCGGGCCCAAGCGGGCCTCTGGCCTTCACAGCGCCTGCGTCGGGCAGGGCTGATCAGGAGTGAGAGGTCACTGGGGCAGGAGCATCAGGCGGGCAGGCGATGACAGGCGAGCGAGCAAGCAGAGAGCAGGCAAAAAGCTCCCGATCCATGCAGGCACACTGTTTTATAATGTTTCAAAAGAAGTGTGCCCGAGCACTTCAGGTAATTTTATGTTATTTCTACAGACTGGTACAAATTATAATTAACCCATATAATTGGACAATTTTACCATAAACAACTTCTAAGACCACCCCAAGTTCGGCCCACACCAGGTGTTGAGCGGGCATGAGAACCAAGGCCGGCAGTTGGAAAAACAGTGGCCAATGATTACCTTTTATCTTCACTAGGGAGGCATTTCTCTTGGGACTGGAAGATTGTTTTGGTTTTGAGATGCTTTTGGTCTACAATGTGAGACACTGTAATTTGCACAACATGGAGGCCTGCTAGGAGCTTTTGCTACTCTCCATGACAGTGAGGCAGCTGGAAAGCTGCAGAATGGTGCATGGGATTCCAGGCTAGGCCATTCCTGGCTGGGTCTATAAGCAGAAGGAGTGCTCTTTCTAAACAGCATTTCTATGGTTCTTCAATGGGGCTAGGATGTAAACGTGTTTCTGCTTCAAAGGAAAGGAGCTAGGAGAAAATTTCTTCTGCCAGTGTGTGAGGCTGGTGGAAAGCTGCAGAATGGTGCAGGGGATTCCAGGCTAGGCCATTCCTGGCTGTGTCTATAAGCAGAAGGAGTGCTTTTTCTAACCGGCATTTCTATGGTTCTTCAATGGGGCTAGGATGTAAACGTGTTTCTGCTTCAAAGGAAAGGAGCTAGGAGAAAGTTTCTTTTGCCGTGGGCAGGGACACTTATAACAGGTAGCTCAAACCTTCATCCAACCTGGCCTTGAGCACCTCTGGGGAGGAGACATCCACAACCAACACCCTCAAGGCTTTTCTTTCAGGCCTGCTCTCAACCCACTCTGCACCCTGCCTGGATTTGTGCTGGGGTTGGCCCAGCCCAGTTGCAGGACCTTGCCCTGTGGCTTGTTGAACCTCATGCAGTTGGCACTGGCTCAAGCCTGTCAAGATCCTTCTGGGCGGATGCCATCCCTCAGGTGAGTCCCCTGCACCACGCAGCTTGGTGTCAGCAGCAGACTTGCTGAGTGCACTCAGTGCCACTGTCCTTGTCACCAACAAAGATGTTAAACAGCTCTGGACCCAGGACAGACCCCTGAGGAGCTCCACTTGTCACTGGTCTGCACCTGGACATGGAGTCATTGATCACAACTCTTTGGCTGCAGCTGAACTTCTCTTGCTAGCCCAAAAAATGTCATCTCCTGCTCCAGAGCTCCTGGATGCTGTGTGGCAGGTTCAGGGTGGCTTTCCCAGAGCTCCTGGATGCTGTGTGGCAGGTTCAGGATGCCCCCTCCCCATCTCAAGCATCACTTCTAAAGGTGTCCTTCTGGATTGCTGCAGGTGGCTTTGATTTCTTCAGGACCAGCTGGCTCTGGTTGGGTTAATGAGACTCTCTTGAGAGCAATGACCCTAAAGTTTGTCCAGTTCTGGCGTTGCTTTTGTTGCTGTATCTTCTTCTCCTCTTAGCTATCTTAGATGTGTGAGTATTGAGTCCAACAAAGCCCATGGCTCCCTGAACACTGAGGTTTCTGGAGCTCCCCTGTCCAGTTGTGGTCCTCTTGCTCAAGTGTGATGGTTGGTCACCTGTGAAAGCTACCAGGAGGTTGTCCTCCAGATATGGTAGTGGCTTAGTAGCGGTGCTGGGATTGTGAGCTTGAGGTGAGACTTGGTGAGCTCAAAGGTCTCTTCCAGCCTGAGCAGAGCTGTGGTTCCATGATTCTGGAACGACAATCAGGAGAAGGCAGTTAACTGCATGTCACTTAGGATTTACTTCATGGCTCTTTGTTTTGTTACACTCAAGGAATCTGCAGAAGGCTGCCCCGGGAGGTGGTGGAGTCACCGTGCCTGGAGGTGTCCAAGCACCGAGGTGGAGGTGCACCCTCAGCATGTTTGCAGGTGGCCCCAAGCCGAGTAGTGCTGTGGAGAAAGCAGAGGGGCAGGATGGCATCCAGAAAGCACCTGGGCAGGCAGGAGAGCTTGGCCCAGGTGGAGCTTGTGAGGTTCAACGAGAGCAAGGGCAGGGTGCTGCATGTGGGTGGGAGCAAGCCTGCAGGCTGGGGTGGAGGCAATAAAGAGCAGCCCTGGGGGTGTGTGGGCGAAGCTGCGTGTGAGCACATGGTGTGAGCTTGCAGGCCAGGAGGAGTCTGTTGGTGTCTGCAGGTGTGTGCAAGCATCTGTGGAAGTCTGTCCAGGTAAGTTGCCATCTGCAGGGGTCTTCTAAAAGGTCTGGAGGCTTCTCTGAGTCTGCAGAGGGGTCTGGAGGCATCTGTAGGAGTCTGCAGGCACCTTTGAGAGATCTGAAGTTGTCTGTAGGAGCCTGTAGATGCCTCTAGGGTACAGCAGGGGTGTGGAGGGGTCTGCAGGCACCTCTTAAATGCCTGGAGGGGTCTGTAGCTGTCTGCAGAGCTCTCTAGAGCTTTGTAGAGGAATGTGGGTGCCTGCAGCTATCTCTAGGGGTGTGTGGAGGTCTGCAGGCACCTTTCAAATGTCTGGAGGGGTCTGCAGAGCTCTGTCAGGGTCTGTAGGTTTTGGCAGAGTTCTGTAGGAGTCTCTGGGCAACTTTTAAAGGTGTGGAGGGGTCTGAAGATGCCTGTGGGGCTTTGTCCATGTCTGTGGTGGTGTGCAGGTGACTGTGGGTGTCTGCAGAGGTGTGTGATGTCAGTGACTGCATTGTGTGATGTCAGTGACTGCATTGTGTGATGTCACAATGATCATTATGACATCACGGAGAGTGCACTGTGTGACGTCACGGAGAGTGCACTGTGTGACGTCACTATGACCACAGTGAGACATCACGGAGAGCATTGTGTGACATCACAGAGTGCACTATGTGACATCACAGAGCATTGTGTGACATCACAGAGTGCATTGTGTGATGTCATCTACAGACTCCTACAGGCAACTTCAGATCTTTCAAAGGTGCCTGCAGACCCCTACAGATGCCTCCAGAAGATGCCTGTGGGGCTTTGTCCATGTCTGTGGTGGTGTGTAGGTGACTGTGGGTGTCTGCAGAGGTGTGAAGGGGTCTGAAGGTGCCTGCAGAGCTTTGTCCATGTCTGTGGTGGTGTGTAGGTGAGTGTGGGTGTCTGCAGAGGTGTGAAGGGGTCTGTAGCTATTTGTCAGGGTCTGAAAGAGTCTGCAGAGGTCTGTAGGTGTTTGGAGGTTTCTGTGTGGGTCTGTAGGTGCCTGCAGGCATCATTTAAGGCTCTGGAGGGGTCTGTAGATGTGTGCAGGGGTCTGTTAAATAGCTGGAGGGGTCTGTGGAGTTCTGTAGGGGTCTGTATGTGTTTGCAGGCATCTGCAGGGGTCCGTAGATGTCTGTAGGGATTTGCAGGGGTTTGTTAGTTGTCTGTAGAGGTCTGGAGGTGCCTTTTAATGGGTCTGTGGAGGGCTCTGTAGAGTTCTGCAGTGGGCTGCAGTGGTCTGTCAAAGGTGTGGAGGGGTCTGTAGGTGTCTGCATTCAGTGAAGGAGTTCTTTGGCTCCAGGACACTTTTGTCCAGTGTCTCTAAACTGTGACTGTCCCAAATGAGATAGAGCTGCACTGGCAGCATGTTTGCAGATGGCTCCAAACTGAGTGGTGCTAGAGAGAAGGCAGAGGGGCAGGATGGCATCCAGGAAACACCTGGGCAGGCAGGAGAGCTGGGTCCAGGTGAAGCTTGTGAGGTTCAATGAGAGCAAGGGCAGGGTGCTGCGTGTGGGTGGGAGCAAGCCTGCCTGTTGCTGCAGGCTGGGGGTGGAGGCAATAAAGAGCAGCCCTGGGGTGCTTGGGAGAAGCTGAGTGTGGGCACATGGTGTGAGCTTGCAGGCCAGGAGGAGTCTGTTGGTGTCTGCAGGGGTGTGCAAGCATCTGTAGAAGTCTGTCCAGGTGTGTAGATGTCTGCAGGGGTCTTCTAAAAGGTCTGGAGGCTTTTCTGAGTCTGCAGAGGTGTGCGGGGGTTTGGAGGCATCTGTAGGTACCCTTAGGGGTCTGGAGGGCTCTCTGGAAGTCTGTGGGGCTCTCTAGGTGCCTGTGGAGGTGGTTAGGGGTCTGTAGAGGTGTCTGTGGTGCTGTAGGTGTCTCAAAAGGCTGTAAAGGTCTTGAGGTGCCTTGCAAAGGCCTCGAGGTGTCTGTAGAGGTCTTTAGGGGTCTGCAGGGTTCTCTGGACATCTGTAGAGGTCTTTGGGGGTCTCTAGAGCCCTCTTAAAGATCTATAGGGGTCTGCAGAGGTCTATTGAAAGGTCGGGAGGGGTCCCTAGAGGTCTCTAGGAGACTGGAGGGTTCTGTAGATTTCTGGAGGGATGTGCAAGTATCTGTAGCATTCAGTAGGTGTCTGGAGGTTTCTGTTATGGGTCTGCAGGTGTCTGCAGGCATCATTTAAATGTATGAAGTGGTCTGTGGAGCTCTGTCAGGCATCTCTTAAGTCTCTGCAGGAATCTATTAAAGGTCTGGAGTGGGCTGTGTGGTTCTGTAGGGGAGTCTGTGTGTGTAGAGGTCTCAAGGGTATGAAGAATTTGGCAGGGATCTGTAGGGGTCTGCAGACACCTTTGAAAGGTCTGAAGTTGTCTGTAGGAGTCTGTAGATGTCTCTAGGGTACTGCAGGGGTCTGGAGGCAACTTTTAAATGTCTGTAGGTGTCTGCATTCAGTTAAGGAACTCTTTGGCTCCAGGACACTTGTGTCTAATGTCTCTAAACTGTGACAGTCCCAAATGAGATAGAGCTGCACTTTCAGTGTGTTTGCAGATGGCCCCAAATGGAGTGGTGCTGTGGAGAAAGCAGAGGGGCAGGATGACATCCAGGAAACACCTGGGCAGGCAGGAGAGCTGGGCCCAGGTGAAGCTTGTGAGGTTCAACAAGAGCAAGGGAAGGGTGCTGCGTGTGGGTGGGAGCAAGCCTGCCTGTCACTGCAGGCTGGGGGTGGAGGTGATAAAAAGCAGCCCTGAGAAGGCCTTAGGGGTGCCTGGGAGAAGCTGAGTCTGAGCAGACTGTGTGAGCTTGCAGGCCAGAAGGAGTCTGTCAGATGTGTGACGTCACAGGGTGCGTTGTGTGACGTCACAGGGTGCGTTGTGTGACGTCACAGGGTGCGTTGTGTGACGTCACAAATAACACTGAAATCACAGAGAGCGTTGTGTGACATCACAGAGAGCATTGTGTGATGTCATGCCGCAACAGAGGGACGGGGAGATTCTTGGATGCCAAGAAAGTTCCGTTTATTGTAACAAATCCATGATCTTTTATAGGCAATACAGTTCTATTCTATACAGATAACTCTCAGTGATTGGTTCATTAAGCCTCTCGTGTATACTTCTGATTGGTTACTCTAGCTCATCTTCTTGCTAAGATTTCACAACTTCTGCCTAGCTCTAACTTCTGAGTAACACAGCAAGCATTGTAACATAAACAGGTCAGCGTGTCATAAATTTCTTCTTCTTATCAGCTTAGTACATGTTATTCTACACATCTCTAGCCCAAGGTTTATGTTGTAACTCCTCCAAGGCTATCAGTTGTTCTTGGCTAACAGCGAGTGACCCTGCATCTCCCCCTTTCTGTTGTACAACAAAGATCTAAGCAGTAGCTCTATCAATCATTCTTTGTATGCATTGAAATATACAAGGCAATAGCAAAAGCAATACTAATACTACAATAATAACATAGCACAATGTTTTTACAAGACTTCTAATCCATCCTGAAAGACCCCATCCTGAAAACAATCTATCAAGCCCCTATTAAAAAAGCGATTCCAATTGTATTCCCCATTGAGACAAAACGTCTCTTCCCCACAAGACCAGTGGTATGGGCATTACATATGGTCGAATGTTGGCTATTCTACCCTCAGGTCCAACAATTTGAACAACCCCCACACTTTGGTAGCTGTTTCCCACACCCCCCACCCCTGCTAACGGCTGAGAGGTGTAAGTCGCCACTGACGTGGCCATTTTGCTCGTGATATTACTGTAACATCCACTCCAGTCCTGTAACAGAAACCTGCTGACCATCCTGTTTCATTATGCACTGTTTCATAGGTCGATCTTTTGATATTGTTTGTGTCCATAGAACCTGGGGTTGGCCCGTGGAACCAAAAGCGCCTTGTCTGATAACACCTGTGGATGGAGAAACACTGTCCAGAGGAAATAAAATAAGTTGTGTGATCTTACTTCCTGCTGGTACCTCACAGGGCAGTGTAGGCATCCATGCCATGATCTTGATTTCCAAGGCATCGTTGTCGATAATGCCGGGCAGTACAAAAAGACCTGTTAAAGTAGTCGATGATCTTCCCATTACGAGGGCGAACATTCCCTCTGGCAGTGGTCCCTGAAAAACTGTCTCTAAGAGATGCACAGAAGAGTCAGTTATGACAACTGTGTACTGGGTTGACAAATCCAATCCAGCACTGCCGCTGGTTGCTTGTTCAAGACCGAGTTTATCAGCGGTAGCTGTGTTGTCTGCGGCTGAGGGATTTGTGTCTGAGCGCGGCGCCGTCCCGCGCTCTGCCTCCAGTTTCCCTGCTGTGAGATCAATTGGCCTTGCTTGTTAAATTTTGAGCGGCATTGACCAGCGGGGTGTCTGCCTTTATTGCACCTACTGCAGATGGGCATTCTTAAGCAATTCTTTATGTGTCCCTTTTGTCCACACCCATAGCAAGTCAATTCTTCTTTTACTGCTCACATTGGCCCCCTCATTGCCGCAAAGGCATTTGCCATTGTTTCATATTTATATTCTGAAGTTCCGAAGCGGTTACACGCCTCCGTCATCTCCACTAAGATAGGATTTGGATTAGGTAGAGACTTTAGGAGTCTTTTGCAGTCTGCATTGGCATTCTCAACTGCCAACTTAAGCAGCAGAATATTTCTAGCTTCCAAATTATCAATCTTTTTCTCCATGGCTCCTTGCAATTTTGAAATAAAGTCCATGTAAGGCTCCTTAGGTCCCTGCATGCGTTGTGTGACGTCACAGGGTGCGTTGTGTGACGTCACAAATAACACTGAAATCACAGAGAGCGTTGTGTGACATCACAGAGAGCATTGTGTGATGTCATGCCGCAACAGAGGGACGGGGAGACTCTTGGATGCCAAGAAAGTTCCGTTTATTGTAACAAATCCATGATCTTTTATAGGCAATACAGTTCTGTTCTATACAGATAACTCTCAGTGATTGGTTCATTAAGCTTCTAGTGTATACTGCTGATTGGCTACTCTAATTCAGTTTATTGCTAAGATTTCACAACTTCTGCCTAGCTCTAACTTCTGAGTAACACAGCAAGCATTGTAACATAAACAGGTCAGCGTGTCATAAATTCCTTCTTCTTATCAGTTGAGTACGTGTTATCCTACATGTCTCTAGCCCAAGGTTTATGTTGTAACTCCTCCAAGGCTATCAGTTGTTCTTGGCTAACAGCGCGTAACCCTGCAAGCTGAAAGCCTCTTTCTCTGAACTGCAGAAGGCAGAGGATGACTGCTCTTCACCTTCAGAATGGGTGCAAGTCCAAGCTGTCAGGAACACATGCCACCATACTCCTCCTCTTCCCCGCAGGAGACCAGCCCAGAGCAGACAGGGTACACACAGGGGTTCACGTTGGAGAACACTGTGTGAACATGGGGAAAACATGGACAGATGGCATGGCCAGCCCACCTCAGCTCTATGGGCCAGAGTAAGGGAACTGCAGGGGACAAACACAGGGAATAACTCCTCCAGAAGAGGGGTTGCCCCAGTGTCCCGCAGGCAGCCCTCTTGCCCAAGGGGTGGTGAAGCCAGTAACTCAGGTCCATGTGCCTCATGCGGTCACAGTGCTCAGCATTAGAGGTGCCCTGTCTCCAGCCAGGCAGAGGCCAGGGATAACAGAGTATATTGGGACATGTTTGGGACATGGCCTGGCACTTCTGAAGCCGAGAAGTACAGAGCATTGGTAGATACCGGTGCCCAATGCACTCTGATCCCCTCCAGCCACAGGGGGACAGAAACTATTACAATTGCAGGAGTCACAGGAGGGTCTCAGGAGTTGACTGTGCTGCAGGCTGAGATAAGCCTCACCGGGAATGTGTGGGAGAAGCACACGATAGTAACTGGCCCTGATGCACCTTGCATCCTGGGGATCGACTTTCTCCGGGAAGGGTACTTTAAAGATCCCAAGGGGAACAAGTGGGCATTTGGCATAGCAGCTGTAGAGACTGCAGACAAAGAGCAGCTGTCTATCATGCCTGGCTTGTCAGATGACCCTTCCGTGGTTGGTACCCATAAGGTGGAAGATGTTAAGTTACCCATTGCTTCTCGTGTAGTTCATCGCAGGCAATACTGCACCAACAGAGACTCCCTGCTACCCATACAGCAGCTGATTCGCTGCCTGGAGCAGCAGCTTGTCATCAGCAAGAGCCACTCACCCTTCAACAGCCCGATATGGCCAGTGTGGAAGGAGAATGGGGAATGGAGACTGACTGTGGACTTCCGAGGCCTGAAGGAAGTGACTCCTCCAATCAGCGCAGCCGTGCCTGATATGTTGGAGCTGCAGTATGAACTGGAAACGAAGGAGGCCAAATGGTATGCCACAATTGACATTGCTAATGCTTTCTTCTCCATCCCCATTGCAGAAGAATGTAGGCTACAGTTTGCCTTCACCTGGAGAAGAGTCCAGTACCACTGGAACAAATTGCCTCAAGGGTGGAAGCACAGCCCTACAATCTGCCACAGCATCATCCAGACTGCACTGGAGAAGGGTGGAGCTCCGGAACATCTGCAGTACATCGATGACATCATTGTATGGGGTGAGACAGCAGAGGAGATCGTCGAGAAGGGTGAGAAGATCATTAATATCCTGTTGGATGCTGGTTTTGTCATTAAGAGAAGCAAAGTGAAAGGGCCTGCCAGAGAGATCCAGTTCCTGGGAGTTCGATGGCAGGATGGCCGACGCCACATCCCTATGGATGTGGTGAATAAAGTGGCCACTATGGTGGAACCCACTAACCAGAAGGAGACACAATCCTTCCTGGGGTTTGTGGGCTTTTGGAAGATGCACATTCCCGGGTACAGTCAAATTGTGAAACCCCTCTTTGACGTTACAAGAAAGAGGAATAACTTTGAGTGGGGACCTGAGCAGCAGGTGACATTTGGCCAGATCAAATGAGAGGTGGTCCATGCCATGGCCTTGGGACCAGTTCGAACCGGCCCAGAGATTAAGAACATTCTCTACACAGCAGCTGGTGAGAATGGTCCTAGCTGGAGCCTATGGCAGAAAGCTCCTGATGAAACACGAGGCCGCCCTCTCGGGTTCTGGAGCAAGGCATACAAAGGCTTAGAGAGCAACTATACCCCCACAGAGAAAGAAATCCCAGCTGCCTATGAGGGAGTTAGAGCTGCCTCTGAGGTGATTGGGACAGAGTCACCACTCCTTTTAGCTCCAAGGCTTCCAGTCCTGACTTGGATGATTAAAGGGAAGGGTTCAACTCCGCACCATGCCACAGATGCCACTTGGAGTAAGTGGATGGCTCTGATAACTCAGAGGGCTAGGATGGGGACTCTCGAGCACCCAGGCATTGTAGAGGTTATTACCAACTGGCCAGAGGGCACTGAATTTGGAAAGCCAGCAGAAGAGAAGACAGTGACCCGTGCTGAGGAAGCCCCCCCATACAGTGACCTCCCTGAGGAGGAAAAGGCATCTGCTCTCTTCACAGGTGGATCCTGCCGCATGGTAGGCAGCAAGCGGAGATGGAAGGCTGCCGTCTGGAACCCCACACGCAGGGTTGCAGAGGCAAGGGACAGAGAAGGTGAATCCAGCCAGTATGCTGAGGTGAAAGCCATCCAGCTGGCCCTGGACATTGCCAAACGAGAGCAGTGGCCAATGCTATACATCTACACCGACTCATGGATGGTAGCAAATGCCTTATGGGGGTGGCTGAAGGAGTGGAAGAGAAATGATTGGCAGAGAAAAGGGAAGCCTATTTGGGCTGCTGATCTCTGGCAAGACATTTCTGCACGCCTGGACAAACGACCAGTTAAAATCCGACACATCAGTGCTCACATCCCAAAGAGCAGAGCCACTGAAGAACAGCAGAATAACCACCAAGCTGACCTGGCTGCCCACATCTGCCAGATTGACCTGGACTGGAATCACAAAGGTTCTTAGCTCAGTGGGCACATGACTCTTCTGGTCACCAAGGAAGAGATGCCACATACCAAGGGGCCCGAGACAGATCCGTGGACATATCCATGGAGGCCATAACTCAGGTTATCCATGAATGTGACATCTGTGCCACCATAAAACAAGCTAAGTGCATGAAGCCTTTGTGGCACGGGGGACGGTGGTCAAAGTACAGGTATGGGGAGGCCTGGCAGAGCAATTACATCACTCTGCCTCGGTCTCGCAGTGGCAAGCAGTATGTGTTAACCATGGTGGAGGGAAGCACGGGGTGGCTGGAAACCTACCCAGTACCTCATGCTACTGCCCGTAACACCATTCTGGGCCTGCAGAGCCACATCCTGTGGAGACCTGGCACCCCAGAGAGAATAGAGTCAGACAATGGGACCCATTTCAAGAACCACCTTGTAAGCAACTGGGCAAAAGAGCATGGGATAGAATGGGTTTACCACATCCCATACTACCCACAAGCTGCAGGAAAGATTGAGCGACACATTGGCCTGCTGAAAACCACCCTGAAGGCTATGGGAGGTGGAACTCTCAGAAACTGGGAGAAGCACCTTGCAGAAGCCACTTGGCTGGTGAACAGCAGGGGATCAGTTAACAGAGCTGTTCCTGCTCAGTCTGCCCTACTGCCCATAGCTGAGGGAGATGGAGTTCCTTATGGTCTGTGAAAGGAATCTACTGGGAAAGACTGTGTGGGTTGCTCCTGCCTCTGGTGGGGGAAAACCTATCAAAGGGGTGGTATCTGCAGAGGGTCCTGGTCACACATACTGGGTAATGCTGGAAACTGGTGTTATCGAGTGTGTCCCTCAGAGAAATCTCTCTTTAGCCGAAAAGGTTTTGAAATCTCAGAGTTGATTCCATGTGTTCCAGATATTTCAGGTTATGTTGTATCACCACCGTTGGGTGTATCACCACCGTTGGGTGTATCACCACCGTTGGGTCGAGGTTACAAGTTGTTTTTGTAGTTATACCCTCACCACTACACGGCATCCAACAGAACCTACATCACAGCAGCAGCTACCCAGAGTCCTACAGCATCGCATCACAACGAGGCGTCCAACCAGAACCCTACACCTGATTCGTCACTGATGCCCTGCAGTGAGAGACTGTTCCTGATTTCCCTCCAGAGGATGTCTACAGCCATCTCATCTACACCTGTTCCCCTGATGCCAGACACCAAGAGACTGTTCCTGATGTTTTTCTTCACAGAGGGAAAAGACTCCTTCCTGAGTTCCAACAAGAATTGTTCCTGTTTCACTGACTTTTCTTCTGTTCTTGTCCTGCTCACACCTCACCAACCTGCACCGGACCAGAGGAGCACATCACCTTGGGATACAGCCGGGGACCAAGAAGGACTTCAAGAACTCTTAACCCATGGACACTTTTTCCCATCTTTGGAGAAGAAGACTGCTCGTAGGAAGGTGGAAGTAGTCTAACCAAGGGGTGGAATGTATAGGGTTAACACTCCTGGGGGAGTAACCCTGAACCTGACCCTAGGGGTCTTGGCCCCTCCCCAGGGGTGGGCCACACTCCAGGTGATGGCTAGCCCACTCCCCCCACTTCCTGTCCTATAAAAGACAGAGGGGCTTCCTTGCTCGTTCTCTTTTCTTCGCTCCCTCTCGACACACACACACACACTGCATACCAGCAGCACACCATGTGGCAGCCACGAGGCAGAGACACCATCACATTGCTCGGGTTGTATCCATCCCTTTTTGTATTTTGCTGTTTTCCCTTCCTTATACTTTGTAAACTTCCCTACCTCCAATACCTTTTCTAAGTTATTGTTAAACTTGTTTTTTCCTTTGTTAACTTCCAAATCGAGTGAGATTGATTTATTTGGGTGTGCTTACCTCTCCCTCTCCCTGTATCTAATCTCTATTTTTTGGGAAAGGAGGGGGAAGAGGGGAGGGCACTCTATAAATTCTCTAAATTGTCATTAGGTCTATTAAATTTATTAGAGTCTCTGGGAACTTGCAAGTGAACCCAAGACACAGCATCACAGAGGTGGGTGACCCAGTGGAGGACACTTAGGAGCTGCCCATCTGGCTAGGTGCGAGGTGACAGATGCTGGAGAGGGCCAAGGTGCTGCCCGGCTGAGCCCAGTCGCTCTGTGGCTGCTGCCAGCTGCCCTGCAGCTTAGGCTCTGGCACCACTTCCCCTCCGCCTCTTTCTGGTTCACTTCTGAGGGCTATGGGAGTCTGGTCCCATGCTCCTCCCAGCAGCACATCATCTAAATAGGAGCAAGGAGCTGAGCCGAGCCCAGGCACTGCTGCTGGAGGCAGCTTTGCACTTTCCTCTCCTGCCTGTGCCAGCTGAGCTGAACAACTGCATGGCTTAAGCTCCCCCAGAAAACTCTGCTGCTGCACTGTCTTGGGTGTCTGTGGGGGCTGAGAAGAGTTTGTTTGGTATGGACACTGCTGTGGAGGTGACTGATGGTCCTCATGCTGACTCCACTTTGCCAGAGCTCAACACTTCACCTTTCTCACACTGAGCATTTGCCCTCTTTCTGCTTCCCAGACCCAGCTGCTTCTGTGTTCCCCTTCACCTGCAGACACAGTGCTTAGGCAACAAGAAACCTCTGAAGCCAGGAGTGATCTGAGGGGCAAAAGTCCTCCTGCTTTAGCCCTCCTGGCCAGATGAGAGCCATCGTTCTGGTTCTAGAAGCAGCCTTGGAGGTGGATCTGTTACAGAGGTGTGTGTTGGGGGTGATAGGGGTGGGGCATAGACCCCTGAAGTGGTTCTCAGAGTCCCACCTGGTGATTTCACATTTAGGCATGGTCTGGAAACCTCCCAGTGGTACACAGGCTGTGAGCCCATAATATTGCACCCACATCCAAGAGCACAGGGCAGGTGGAAGGAAGTGTGGAAGGAAGCCCTAAGAGACAGCTCAGTGGATGGAGCCATAAGGCAGATGGCAGTGGGGAAGTGCTTCCCTGTGTGCCCTGTGTGAACGGAACTACTGTAGCATGGAGAAGGACAAGGATATGCTCTGAGGCGGTTCAGGTGGCTTGCACAGCAGCTATGGTGGGGATGGAAGCCTTGCAGCCTGCCCAGCTTGGGGCTGGGTATGGCACTTGTCCAGCACTGGGGCTGCTGGCTGGGAAACTGAGGTAGGAGCAGAGGCCGCTGAGGCGAGAGCTCTGTTCCAGCACTGGCAGGAGGCCCCTCCAGAGGGGCAGTCCTGCAGTTTGGCCTCACATCACTCACTTTTCTGTCACTCAGGAAGGAAAAAGGTGTATGGCTTGGGGCTGGTGATTGCCCAGCTCCTTAGCTGCCCTCAGCACTGCAGGGGAGGTTGTTTTGCTGCCACAAGCAGCCTTCTTTCCATCAACATCCTTATCTCACGTTGTGCTCCTGCTGTGCTGGGGCAGCCAGGATGACTGCCACATTGGGCCTGCTCCATCATGCCACAGCACTCCTCCCTCAAGCCACTGTCCTCCTAGAGAGGTGTCTGATCTGCTTCCCATCTCCTGTCTCCTGAGCAGTGTGGCAGATGGCCGCACACCCTGGCTCTGCTTTCGCACACCTCCCTCTCTCTGCCCTTCTCTGCAGTGCTCAGAGCAATGCAGACAGCACTTCAGAAGGTTGCTTTTGGAGTGGGGCATCTCCTGGCCAGAGCTGATTCCCTGATTGTGCAGCTATGGCAGAAGTGCTGCTCAGGCTTTCTCGAGGAGCTTTGTGTTTTCCTCCCTGCAAGGCCTTGGTCTCTGCTGCTCGGCATCCCTCCTGGAGTGCCAAAGCTGCCAACAAGCTGCCATCAAGCTCTGGTCTAAGGCTTACCCTTGCTGCCACTGACTGCCTTGCTCTGGAGGCTCCTTCCACACCTCTAGCTGCCTCTTTGGCAGGTAGTTGCCCTGCTCTCCTCCGGGCGTTGAGGCAGGGCAGATTGTGGCTGGAGGCTGGGCAGGATGCAACATGCCCTGCTCTTCTCCTGCCTAGGGACCTTGTGCAGGTGTCCTCTGGCTTCAGACGCTCACAGCCTCTCTGAGGATGGAGCACCAGGGGAGGACAGGTGTGGGGTAAGCAGGGGACCATCATCAGCGTGTCTCATGGAGGAAGAATGGGAAAGGAGAGGGGAAAGAGCAGGGCTCCTGCATGTGTGTGCTGCAGGAGGAGAGATTGGATGGAGTGTTTGGGCTGGTAAGGCCTCGTGTCTGTGGGTGGCAAAGGAGGGCACTTCTGAGTAGCCAATTTCCACTGAACTCATCTGCAGTCCTTCCTTCCTGGGAGTGCTTCCTGAAGCAATGTATCTTCTTGTGTGTGTGTTGAGGAGAGGCTCACCTGGCTTCACTGTGGCCTGAACTGCTCTGCAGCCCTTGGTGTCTTGTGGTGCAGCTGGATGTCCTGGAGTCCTGTACCCCTAAATTCCTCTCCTGCCCGGACTTCGGGGGGAAGGGGAAAAGCCGCCTGGTTTCCCCCCCCCCGCCTGCCCTGCAGCCGAGAAGGGGGCGGCGACTGCCCCTGAGTTCCCGCGCTGGAGCCAGGCTGGGATTGGCCGTGCGCTTTCGCGCCTAAAGTGTGGTAACTCTGCCCTTTGTCTAGCCAAGGTTATAAATATTGGGGGTCTTCCCGCCTTTGGGGTTCCCGCTTTGGATTTTGCCCGTGTTGGACGTATGTCTCTGCCTGAGTTCGTTCACTCCCCTGTGCCTGGACTGCAGAGAGACTAAGGACTTGCTTTGTTGTTAGGCACACACCTTTGTCTGCCTAACGACCCTTAACGACCCTTAACGACTCCTGCAGCCGCTGGAGGAGGAAGACAGACCGCACGAGCCAGCCTGAGTGAGTTATTTGGCTTAGCTTAATTTAGTAAGAAACTGCTATTAATTAATAGCTGAGTCCTTTTCCAAAAACTGACTTCCAAATATATATAGTCAGATTATTAATGGTATCCTTGTAGAATTCTCATGTAACTGAACCTGTTTATCAAACGAAATTAATCTTTGTATATATAGTTGTGGGGGCGGGTTTTGTAAAAATAAAAAAATATCTATTTTTGATAAATTCTCGACTCGGCCACGTATTACTGCCCTCTGCAACATTATGGCGCAGCGAGCAGGGTAGTTCAATCATAGAATTTCTACAAGAAAAGGGATGCCTAATCACAGGTCTTGATTTAATTTGGGCTCAGCAAAATTGTAAAAATCCGGAGAAAATCCTGGGAAAATTAGCTGAGCGCTCAGACCCTGTGATTACTGAGTCTCCAATGGAGCATTTCTCTGTTGTTCTGGGGTCAGTCGTGACTCAGACTCTGGCCGAATTTGAAAATCATGAAAAAAGAATTCAGGCCTTGGAAAAGGACTTATTAGCAGAAAAAGCTAAGAGCCAAAGTATCTGGGAAAGCATGCTGGCGCAGACAAAGAGCCTGACCGCGGCACTGACTGCCCAGATGAAAGAAAGGCTTGTAACGCCTGCAGACACCACCTCTTCGGTCTCCATGTCTGAATTTGAATGGAGTGATTCGCGGGAATCGGGGAGAAAGGCAGAGAATGCCCCGAGGGGCTCTTCGGGGGAGAGGAGTTCCCCGAAACCAGGCACAAAAGACTCTGCCAGAGACTCAGAGAATTCCTCTGCACATGCCTCTGCGCGGCAGAAAGCCTCAAAGCCACGCAGAAAGCGCAGGTCCTGACCGGACTCTCCCGTAGCTAGCGGAGAAGAGAGCTCCGGTGAGGAGGGCGCCGCGGTGCACAAGCACGTGCTGCCTGTGATAAGAACTGAGTCCGTGAAGGGCAGGAAAGGCGCTGCAGGGACCACCGTGATCAAAAAACAGTTCACAGACGCACAGCTCAGTGACTTACAAGTCAAATATGCGAGAGATCCTGGGGACTCAGTCGCTGACTATGTGTATCGAGTGTCCCGAGCTGGTGGGGACCGGATCCTTCTAGACTCGCAGGAAGCTGCTGGAGACTGGGGGGACGATGTGTTCCTGACACGTGAACCCGAGGGGACACACAGCCTCACCGCTCGGATAGCCTACTGGGCAAGCAGTGTCCGCCCAGCCTACCGGGGGGAGCCAACGGAACTAAAGGTCACCAGCTCCTCTGAGCTCATCACTGCTCTCCGCAGACTTGCCTGTGTCCAGGCTATCTATGATAAGGGACATTACGATTGCCCATTTTATGCCCCTGTGGACCCGGAGAGACTGCACCCTATTATGAAGGGTTTGCCAGCAACTCTGCAAATCCAACTAATGAAGAATGTTGAGAAAATTGAACGTGTGCTTGGAGAAAATGCAGAGAACGATGGTGCTAAAGAGCACGTAATGACTTGGGCTGAACTGTTAACTGACTTGAATGCCCACGGGCTGCAGTTTGGGTTTGGGTCTCCTGAAGGAAAAGGGGCTGGGGAGAGACAGTCTCGTGCTTCTCCCCCAGAAAATCCCAGGACTCTGCGCAGGCAGGTCCGGCCAGTGCAGGACTGCCCCCCCAGGGGGACGGGTCTTGCAGGCTTCTCCCCGAGGGGAAGGAGCAGAGACCAACAGAGTGATTGGAGACCCAGAGAAAATAACAGTTGGTATAGACAAGCCCTGACTTTAGGGGTACCAAAAACTGTTTTAAGGCAGCTGGCAGACTGGCAGCTGAAGGATCTAGTGCGGTGCCTTCAGAAATCGGCTGCAAAATCCAGAGGCAGCTGCGAGAAGCCCAGGGCCAGTGGCAGCGGCACGCCCAGCGGTGGCTCCCGGAGCGGCTCACCCAGAAGCGGCAGCCCCCCCGCTGGGAACTGCAGCTCATCCCCAGACAGAAAGGTTAACCCTTTCTCGTCTCCCACACGGGAGGCAAAACACTGAATTAGTGTAATAGTGGCTCGGCAGCTTTTAATGGTCAGCAGTCATGGGGAGAGCTACAGAAGCCCCAGAATAAAGACCTGCTGCCTAGGTGAGCCACGTGGTCACTGACCACCTGCCCCAGTACAAAAGGCCAACCTATAGGGGTAGTGCCAATGGCACGGGGTAAACCCAGAGGCTTATATGCCTGGGAAGCCCTAGATGCAAATGGAAAAGGCCACCGGATCAGTGCACAGTGGATCGTCCCCAATTATTAATTGTCAAGCCTGGCCTTTATAGGCCGAGGCAGGTCTTGTCTCCTTACAGGTTAAGGCCGAGGCAGAGGACCAGTTCCTGACCACCTGACCAGCACCTGGGAAGGGGAGAGCCAGCTACACGAGAGATGGAGTCATATCACCGGGGTGGCCAGTGGATGATGGCATCCGGACCCACAGACTGTGACCTCCAGCCATGGACTCTGAGCATCTAAGGCTCTGCCATGAACTTGGTTGCTCTACCAGGAACAGAGCAATCTTCAAATTGACTGTGTAGCTTTATTAATACTGTTTGGGCTATTGTTAAGCCTTGTTAAGTATTGTTAAATATTGTTGGGGCGATTAATGTATTACCTATTGTTAATGTTGGAAAAGGCTAAGCCATATATATATATTAATAGGTTCCTAAATTGAAGGGGGATCACCTCTCACTCAAGTTCTAGACAAAGATGCTCATTACCACCGGGGTGGGATGTCCTGGAGTCCTGTACCCCTAAATTCCTCTCCTGCCCGGACTTCGGGGGGAAGGGGAAAAGCCGCCTGGTTTCCCCCCCCCCGCCTGCCCTGCAGCCGAGAAGGGGGCGGCGACTGCCCCTGAGTTCCCGCGCTGGAGCCAGGCTGGGATTGGCCGTGCGCTTTCGCGCCTAAAGTGCGGTAACTCTGCCCTTTGTCTAGCCAAGGTTATAAATATTGGGGGTCTTCCCGCCTTTGGGGTTCCCGCTTTGGATTTTGCCCGTGTTGGACGTATGTCTCTGCCTGAGTTCGTTCACTCCCCTGTGCCTGGACTGCAGAGAGACTAAGGACTTGCTTTGTTGTTAGGCACACACCTTTGTCTGCCTAACGACCCTTAACGACCCTTAACGACTCCTGCAGCCGCTGGAGGAGGAAGACAGACCGCACGAGCCAGCCTGAGTGAGTTATTTGGCTTAGCTTAATTTAGTAAGAAACCGCTATTAATTAATAGCTGAGTCCTTTTCCAAAAACTGACTTCCAAATATATATAGTCAGATTATTAATGGTATCCTTGTAGAATTCTCATGTAACTGAACCTGTTTATCAAACGAAATTAATCTTTGTATATATAGTTGTGGGGGCGGGTTTTGTAAAAATAAAAAAATATCTATTTTTGATAAATTTTCGACTCGGCCACGTATTACTGCCCTCTGCAACACTGGAGCACACAGAGCAGGAGCACCAACAGCTCCACTAGCAGCAGTCACAGGTCAAGCGTGAGGTGAGCTGGGATGCTCCAAAGTGCTGTGCTTGTTTCAGCCTGCTGCTTTAAAAGGAAGCTGCTGCACACACTTCCCAGAAGCTGGCCCTGACTGTGGCCTCACTTCTGAGGGGATCTCCACAGCAGAACTCTGTTCTCTCCAGTTCCTCAGGAACCTTCTCAACCACAGCCAGTACTGCCCCACTGTGCCAGGCTTGAGGGATGCCCGTGGGAGCCCTTAGGCTGGTGAGAAGAGTTCACTTCGCATTCCACACTGCTCAGAAATCTCCATTTAGAAACCAATCACACAATGACCTTGGGTTTGGCATCTGCAGTCTGCTGGCAGGTGAAAATAAACCAATCTCAGTGAAGCAGAACCAGCTCTGTGCTCCTTTTCCTCCAGCTGTCACGAGGAAGTTGCTGCCACCCAGACTGCACCGCAGGGCAGCTCTGAGCCTCAGCTGCCCTTTGGGAGCTGCTCTGCCTCTACCCAAACCTCTGTCCCAAGAGCTCATCCTCACCACTCTCACTGCAAAGAACTTCTTCCTCCTAGCACCCGATATGAAGGAAAAGACTAACCCCAGCATGATGCAGTTCAGGATGCTGCAGCTGTGTTTCACTCACATCCTTCTCCTGGCTTCCCTCCCGCTACTCCTACAGGTCTCACTGAGCCTCTACGCTCAGCAGTCTCATTGCAGAGGCCTCCTCTTGGTGCAGGGGAGGGGTAATGTGTTGTGAGCTGTCATCCCCTGGAGCCCTTTGCTGGGAGAAGTATGGGGCTAGTGTCGATGCTATCTTCTTCCTCACTGTAGAACCCAAAGAACTCTGGAGTCATGTTGAGGTTTTCTAGCTCACTTTTGTACCCTTCTCTTCCCTTCCCTGGTCTGCAGCTCCATGCTGCATCCAAATTCCCCATGTAGGATGTTCTTTAACCATGCTGGATGTTATTTCTGTGCTCTCTTTGTTACCCCTGAGACTTTGTGCAGCTCCAGCTCTGCCTCTGTTACTGCTGTCTGTACAAGCCTATGGCTGTACCACACAGAGGGAAGCAAACATTAACCATGCATCCTTAGACTCACACCCTGCAGCTTGTGCAGGAAGAGTGGGCAGAGGTTCCTGTGAGGGGCAGATGCCAGCCAGAGAGTGTGGAAGAATTTCTCACCAGTCGAGGACATAAAGTCATAAACATGGGTAACTTGCGCTGAGAACATCCTTGGTTCCTAGTGAGGCTAGGAAATCGAGATGTAAACAACTGAGCACCCCACACACAGCTGCAGTGGGCAGAGACTAGATAACCAAGGGGGCTGGAGTGGGTGGTCTGGAAGGCTGACCCTTAGAATGTTGTGATAAGTTAACCTATGCACACCTTATATGTAACTCTGGACCCTCTGACTGTAACCAATCTTAAGCTGAGCACACCTCTTGCTAGAATGCATATAAGTCACTGTATCACAGAAATAAAGTGGATTTGATCATCTAACCATATTGGTTAACAAAGAGTCATCTTCCCATAGCGCTCCACCAAACGTGTTTCCCAACATCTGGCGCTCGAACAGAGGAGTCAGGACACAAGCCGGCCGCAGGTGAGACTGCGTTGGGGGCCAGAGGGTTGGCCCGAAGACAGAGGGGTCCAATCATCTTGTGGGACGTTCTCCGTATCGGAGAGAGTAAGCGTCATTCGGTGCCGCTGGGCCAGGTAGCGCTGCCCGGAGGTGGCAGTAGTCTGGACGTTCATTTCCGGAGTGAACAACCTGTGTGTAAGGCAGGTAAGGCCCACAGTGGATTTGCTGGGGCACTGCGTTTGCTGGCGTATTTATCTCATGAGAGAAGTTCGACGGACATTGAGCTCTGAGAGCTGCTGGCCCGGGCGTATGCGCAGGGTCATGCGAGTAATGAGCCTCCCATGATTTTAAAATCGAAAGTGCAGCGGGAGGTCAGAGACGCACTGTGGGATGCGGTTCTTAGCAACGGCACAGACTCTGAGTTGACCCGCCAGCTAAGTCCCGCCCGGCGGGAGGTGCTCCGCGCGTTACTAAAGATGAAAGCCGAAAGGAACGCGGCGGCAGTGGTTTTCCTATTACTTCTTGCCCTGCCAGCTGTTACAAACAGCTCTGACGCGTGCCGGGTGCCAGGTTTCTCCTCCGCCCCCCGCCCCGAGCGTCCCGAAGAAAGAAAGTTCCGTGGTTCGGTTTTTCGGTTTTGGCGGAGCTGCTTCCGTTAAAGGCGTGGCTGGGAAGGTTGTCAGCTCTGTGGCGGAGTTGAAAATGGGTGTACATCACGATCCCAGCGGGCACCCATGTTGCCATGCTCCAGCCAGGAATGCCTCCCTGCAGCTTGCCATCGAGGCCAGGTCCTCCGGCTCTGGGCAGTGGCAGTGAGTCCCTTCTTAGTCCTGGACGTTCATCTTTGGAGGTCTGCTCGCTGCAGTATGGAGCTGCACTTTCTGGCCAAGGCATCCACAGGCACTGGAGCAGGAAGGTGAGCACAGTGCAGGCAACTAAAGAACTCCTGTCACGCTCTGGGCCTCCAGGGGCAAACACCCAGCAGCACCAGAGCCCAAGGAAAGTCTGCAGCCAAAAGTACCAAATCCCTGTCCCACAGCACTGCCTCAAGTGCTGCCTGAGCTCCCAGCCTCGGCCCTGCTCCAAACTGCAGCATCCCTGCCAACTCCTTCACAAGGATGCCATTGCCTGGCACTTGCTACCATCTCACCACACAACTCTCAAAGCCAGACAGATGAGCAGCAGGTCAGGAGAGGAGCCTCCAGGCAGCAGAACAGAGGAACTGATCTCTCCCAGGCTCTCCAGGAGCACCTCGCCTCCAAACCACCCCACACCAACCCCCAAGCAACCAGGCTCTGACTGGCTTACCGAGGCAGCAGCTTGCAGGTCTTTATGAAGGGCTGCAGTGGTCCTGGCTTGCTCCTGGGCTGTGCTGCTCAGCCTGCAATGTTCACCTTGGACCCTGACAAGCAAGCACAGGCCTCAGCACAGAAGTGCACAAGAGCACAAAGACCCAGAGAAGCCTGGAACACAACCTCACCTACAGCAAAAGCAGCTCTGGCCACCCTGTGCTGCCTTGCTGGGACACAAGAACACAGAGAGCAGAGCCTGGCTCCACTCTGAGCTCCTCACCGCTTCAGGCCTCCTGCCAGCTCTTGGACAGACGCAGTTCCCCTGCAGGCATCCTCCAGGTGGGTTCCTGCAAGTTCTGCCTTGGCTTCTGTGCTGCTTCCACTTAGGAACTGAGCTCCTCCTGCTGCACCTCTGGGCTCAGTCTCTGGGCAGGGACTGCGCTCCCTGAAGCCCAGGGCATGGCTGTGCTGCCGCTGCCTGCTGCTAGGAGAGGAGGCTCAGTGCTCAGCCCGGACATGCCATCCTCGCAGGGGCTGCAGCTGGCAGAGCACAAGGAGAGTGCCCAGCACTCAGCTGGGGTTGGATCCAAAGGAGCAGACTGCTTTGGCTGTCACACTGACTCTCAAGGGTTCAGGTTTTGCCCTGGCCCCTCTCCAGCATCTACACTGCTTTCCTAGGCTGCATCCAAGAGCCTGCCACAACACTCCTCCCCTAGCAAGGATGCTGAATTTCACTCTGCAGCCCCTGCTTGGCTACTCAACACACCTTGGAGCTCCTCCTGTTCCAAAGGGACCTTGCAACTCCATCACAAGAAGGGAATACAAACCAAGCACCAGCACAACCCTCTGCTCTGCCTACTCTTTCTCCAGCAGCACCTGCCCTGCTCTGCCAAACCTAGTAGCAGTGCTAGGAAATAAATACACCTGTCCTCCTGCTCCAGTTATGGACAAAGGGACCTCACTCTCAGGCACCTCTCTAACTGCAGGCCCCAGGCTCACAAAACAAAGCTCAGTCACTCATAGGTCACTCCCTCTGCTCTTGGGGCAAAGTTGGCTTGAGTGCACTAAGACTGCTGTAGGGCAGCCACCTGCTGCCAAGAGAGAGGCTTTCTCCATACCTTAGCTTCAGATCTCTCCAGCTCCTCCTGCAAACTGACATTCTCCCTCTGCAGCTCACTGCTCTTCTGCTGCAGGCATCTGCTGGAAAGCTTCCGGACTTCATGGGAGGACTCTGCCAGAGGCTGCACTCTGCCAGCGTGCACAAGCTCCTGCTGCAGCTGCAGGACCTTTTGTTACAGAAACGGAGTTCCATGAGCAGGGAGAGGTCAGGCAGAAGCACACAGGAGGAAAGAGGCTTTGATTCAAGGCACTGTGTCATTACCTGGCTCTTCAAAGTGCTCAGCAGAGCAGGGCAGGCGATTCTGCCCTTCCACTGCACTCTGCTGTGGCTCCTCCTCACCTGCTGCATCCAGCTCCCCAGCACAGGGAAGGCATCAACCAGCTAAGAGCGGGGCCAGAGAAGGCCACAGAAGGAAACAGGGAGCTGGAACAGCTCTGCCACAAAGGAAGGCTGAGCTTAAGCTCTTCAGCTTCGCCTGAAGCAGGCTGCTGGGGGATGTCATTGCAGCCTTTCAAGGGAGAGAGATGGAGAGAGAGACGTTAGCGAGGGCTGCAGGGACAGGACAGGGCCTGTACGTGGCATGGGCAGGAGCTGGGGGCTGCAACCGTGCAGCTGATGGATGGAGGTTCCTCTCCCCTTCCAGTGCCCTCTCTGCAGGCAGAGGACAGCAGCAATGGTTTGCAGCTCTACTGAGGGCTTTCTGCTTGAGGCTCTGCCCCTTTGACTCTGGCCTGACTCTGAAGGATGCCAGGAATGTCCATGGCTCATCTGAGCCCCTCAGAGTTCAGGGATCCTCTAAGGGGCTATGGAGAGGCCAACAAAGGCAGCCAGAGCCTGGCCCCAGCTGGGAAAATCCCCTCAGCTGTGCCCGTGCTGCCCTTTGCCAGCTCTGCCAGGTGAGGCCATGGGAGCTTTGCCACAGGGCACTGCCCACCCCCACTGCTCCTTTGCCCCCAGCCTCTGGGCGCCGACTCTCTGCCACTCACCTCTGCCGGCTGGGAGAAGCAGAGGTGATGCAGGCTGCCGCCGCTGGCATCTCGCTGCCGCTGGGCTCCACCACAGCCACCGTCGCCGAGCACCGTGGCCGGACGCCTGCAGGGCTCAGGGCGGCTCCCGCCGGTGGGACGGAGTCGGACGGCAGCCGCCGAGGGCCGTGGCGAGGCTCGCCTGGGCCGGTCCGGCCCTGCCCTCAGAGCTGCTGCCCGGCGTCTCAAGAGCTTCGCTTGCCGCCGCCTCTTGGTGCTGCAGGCTCCTGCTTTACTCCCCTGCCTCACTGGCGGCTGTGGGGCTGAGAGACTCTGAGCTTCGCCCTGCCCCGGCTCTGTGCTCTGCAGGCAGGAGGAGGCAGTCAGCTGAGCACACAGCACCAGCATCAGCCATACAAACTCCTCTGCCCGGGAAGGTTCCTCTTGCTCAAAGTGCCACAACGGCAGCCAGCAGCGGCCACAACGGCATCCACAATGGTGGCCAGTGGCAGTCAGCAGCTCTTCGCCTCACCGCCGCTCTCCGGCGGCTGCACTGCGTCCCGGCTGCTATAGCAACAGGGCCGCGGGCACGCACCGGCACTGTGACAGCAGTAGGGACAAAGAGGGGAGTGCTCAGGGTGGGACAAGAGAGCAGACAAGGGGCAGAGCCCACCCAGGCCCAGAGCGGAGCGGGGGCTGCCTGCGCACCCACTGCTGCAGCTCGGCCAGCCCAGGCCTGCAGGCTGCTCTCCACCAGCACCCCCAGGGCTTTCCTGCAGGCAGCAGGACCCCAGCACACTCCCACCCGGCCTGACATAGCCCCCGGGGCCCCGGCACACGCCGCCCCCAGGCACTCACCGCCCCAGCAGCCGATCCGATCCCGCTCCACTGCCTGATCCCAGCACCCCTCTCCAGCACTCTCAAACAGTGCCACTGACCACGGCCCCCCGCACTGATTGGTCAAGGGCCGAGCACAGCCTCCCATTTGCTGCGGAGTGCCTTGCGCCCCACCCACTCCCGCCCCCGCGGCCAGCCCCTCCCCGCCCCTCCCTCCCGCGCTCTGCCCGCTCCACGCAGCGCCCCCTGGGGCCTGCAGTGCTGCCAGTGCCTGGCACCACCTCAGGCTGCAGCCAGCCCCGGCCCGGCCCCGCTGCACCTGAGGCGGGCAGAGCCTGCAACCCCAGCGCCGTGCGGCCAAGAGATTCCAGCCCAGGGCCCGGGGCGTGCTGAGCGGCTCGGGGCCCCGCACGGTGCCAGCCGCGGCTGTGGATGCACTCAACAGCAGGCCTGAATGGCAGCTGCGGCACTCAGCGGCTGCTGACGGCTCTGGCCCCAGGGAGACCCCACGGCCTCAGCCTCCCTAATTAGCGTAACCCGCCCTTAATTACCGGGGCTGGGGAAACGGTTTGGTGCAAGGGCTGAGCTCCCCCAGCTGCCTCTGCTGCCTTCAGTCTCTTACCAGGAGACAGGAAAGGAAGGTAAGAAAAGGCAGAGGCTGCAGGTGACTGGCACCGAGCGAGGCTCAGGGCTGGCACTCTCCTGGCAGCAGCAGATGAGAGCAGTGCTGAGCCCGGGCCCTTTTTTGGCTCCTCTCCCTGCCACCCCACGGCTACTCTGTGAGTATCTACCTGGCTCCACCTGCAGCACTGCCTCCAGTGCTGCTGTGCCCGGCCCAGGGAGGACCTGGAACTGCTGAGAGGGTCCAGAGGAGGCCACCAGGGTGAGGGGAGGGCTGCAGAGCCTCCCCTGTGGGGCCAGGCTGGGGGAGCTGAGTCTGTGCAGCCTGGAGAAGGGAAGGCTCCAGGGAGACCTTAGAGCAGCCTTGCAGTGCCTGAAGGGCTCCAGAAGAGTTGGGGTGGGACCTGTGACAAGGGCTGGGAGCGCCAGGATGCGGGACAGTGGCTCTGAGCTGGGAGAGGGGAGAGTGAGAGTGGAGGTGAGGAAGGAATCCTTGGGAGTGAGGGTGGGCAGAGGCTGGCACAGGTTGCCAGGGGAGGTTGTGGCTGCCTCCTGCCTGGAGGTGCTCAAGGTCTGAGCAAGCTGTGCCGGTGGGAGGTGTCGCTGCCCATGGCAAGAGGTTGGAACTGGATGATCCTGAAGGTCCCTTCCGACCCAACTCATTCTCTGCTTCTCTGCCTCTGTGCCAGGAGCAGGCTGTTGAAGGAAGCTGCCCAGCAGCGTGGGTCCTGCAGAGCAGCAGCGTTTGCTGTCCCGCAGGGCGGCCAAGGGCTCTTTAGGAGGCTTTCTTCAGCTGGCTGCAGGCAGCTCGGTGATTCACTGTTTGATTGTCTCCAGCCATTAGGAGGATGTTGCCTCCTGTGCTTGGCCTGTTCTGAAAGATTCTTTGGCAACTGCTCTTTGATGGCTGTTAAAGGGCGTGGAGCAGGGATACAAAAGGGAACTCTTGCTCCTCTGTGCCACAATTGCCCTAGGAGGAGAGTTGGCCAAAGGGACCGATCCTTTCTTGGCTGCCTTCTTTCTGAAGGTAAACCTAATGTTTGTCCTTCCTTTCTTCTGTTTGCTGCAGCTTCCACAGAAAACTGCATCAGGGTTTGACTGCTGCAAGCTGAGGGACTCCTGAGGCCCTGCCCACTTGAAGACATCCACTTCAGCTGGATCTTCTGCAGCCTGTTCCCCTGGGTGGGTGTTTGTTTACTTGTGAAAGGTGATTTGCTCTGGCTGCAGGCAATCCTTGATGCAAAGACTGAACCAAACCTGCCCCCACCACGCCAGGCCCATTCTGATCTTTCCCAGCGGGGCATGAGCTGCATTTCATCTTGCTTTGGATTGCAGGGTGCCCAAAGGGCATTTTCTTGTCTGCTTAGTCTGCTAATCAGGACTCATTTCAGCCTGTTGGTTTCGTGCCCTCAGAGGCCCATGCTGGGTGGGCAGAGGAAGGGCAGCAGCCCTCAGCGAGATGGTGCCCACAGATCACAGCCCACACAAGCCAGGTTTATGATCAGCTGCCTGCCCAGCCAGGAGAAGAGAAGGCTCTGGGGAGAGCTAACAGCAGCCCTCCAGTACCTGAAGGGGGTCTACAAGAAGGATGCAGAAAGATTGTTTACGAAGGCCTGCAATGACAGGACAAGGGACAAAGGCTGCAAAGCAGAGCAGACTGAGATTGGATGGTAGGGAAAAGTTCTGCGCCGTGAGGGTGGTGGAGCAGGTTGCCCAGGGAAGTAGTTGAGGCTCCATCCTTGCAGGTATTCAAGGTAAAGCTTGGCAGGGCTTTGGGCCACCTGATCTAGCTGAGGCTGACCCTGCTTACTGGAGGGAGTGTTAAAATTGAGCCACCAAAACCTTAGAGCTAAGTTGAAGGAGTTTTATTTTGGCAAGCCAGGAGCAGCGCTGGGTGCAGGCAGTTTATCTCCACAGCTGCGCACTGCACACATGCAGCTGCAGGGTTTTTATTCCCCGCTCACACACACACTCACAGAGCAGTGTAATCCAGATTGTATCATTTCCCAAAACGGTTGCAGTTTTTCCTGGAACTGTTGCGCATGCCTGCTAATCCTCCTGGGGTTCTCTCTGGTGGTCGTGAGGCTGAAGTAATGAGTCTTCCTCAGGTGTCTTTGTGACTCAGCTATTTGCATCTTCACAGTCACCTGCTTTACGGTCTTCTTATCTACCATGCTCATGGTGGTTTCTGTTATCGTTCATCCCTGGCCTTGCTCAGGTAGCTCTGGCACACCCCTGTTTTTTTCATGTCCCCTATTCACAGGGGCTATCTCTTCACAGTGCTTTCTGTTATCGCTCCTAGGTTCCAACGTCTCCAGCTTAGTTAGCTCTGACACACCCTGCTCTGCCATTGCACAGTGACATATTCTCATTTTCTCATATTCTTATATTTTGCTTTGCCATTCTTTTATTGACACAGGTACCATTTTTCACAACCTGTTCCAAGAGGAATATCATCAGGCTCATGTGTGCCATGATCTCCATAAAGCACTTCCTTCACAGCAAACTCCTTCAGAAGCTTCATTCCCTGCTCAATGGTGTTCCACTTCTTGGCAGCCCATGGCAGATCATCTCGGGAAGGATATCTCATAGCCACAGCCAACAGAAGGCGTGTCCACAAGCTAACCTTACCAAGAGGACTTGCTAGGTATTTGTCCACTCCACTCTCCTTGGTGAGTGGTCCCATCTGCTTGGCAGACTTGTCTCCTACCTGCAGGGCATTAGCACCAATGCCATGGCATCTCACCAGCCATCTTAAGAATGGCTCACCTGATTCCCTTGAGTATTCCTTTCTAAATTCCCTGACCTCTCTGAGAGGATCGTTGGAGTCCTGGATGTCATCCTCCTCCTCTTCCTGTTGTTGTCCCTGGCCTAGAAACAGAACCTTCCTCATAGCACTCTTAAACTCATTGGAACCATCCTCTTTCTTGGCAGCCAACCTCACAGCGCTCTTCTCATTTGAGTACGGAGACCTCAGCATGTTTGCAAGGTCTCGCTGACTACCTGCTTCCTCTTCCTCCTCTTGCTGATCACCAGAGGTCCCCTCTCTTACATCCTCCTTTGAGTCATACTTGGCTTTTGCCTTAGCAGGTGCCAAAAAGGCCTGCACTGCAACAGACTTTGATGTGTCTGCTGGAGGGTTTGAATCATTGGGAGTCTGGCCTGGGGTCTGTGAGTTCAGATCTGCCTTACAGCTAACAGGGTTTTGGTCTGCTGGCTGGGAATTCGAACTGGCTGAGCTGGTGTTATCAGGAACATTCTGATTTTGAGCCTGTACTCCCGGGACGCCTGCCAAACCTGGTGCATTATCTTTGTTTTTATTCCTGCCAGGAACACTGGCAGCCTTCCCAGAATCTAAAGAGGGGGGTATAGTAACTGGTGGTTGAGACGCTGAGCTGCTCGCTTTTAAAACAGAAACCTTTCTATTTCTTACAGGCAGTACATTTGAATTTTTCACACATAGTGCCAAAATTAATATGAAAATTAAACCCATAAGACATAGATTGAAAATTGAGAGTAGAGACACAGTTTTACATGAGCAACCACCTAAACAATCATCTGGCATCCCAGTTCTGGGGTGAATTACCCTCATCAGGGCTGTAGTTAAAGCAGTATTTTGATTGCTTGTAATATTATTGACAAGTGCCCCTGTAATGTTACTGGTAAGATTTTCAGTGACATTAAAACAAGCATAAACAAGAATGAAATCACTCCAGGACCAAAAAACGTCTGAAACTTTAGCTTTAGCCTTCTTATAAGCTAAATTAAGAAAATAAGCAACAATTTGGGCTTTTATCCAATAAAATGCCAAAAAACATAAGCCAGACCAGATAAGAGCGCCCCCCAAATACAATAGCTGCTTTACTAGCTTCATTCTGATTCCCAGATTTAATTAACAGTCACTCAAATGAATTTGCCCCACGTTGGGTGCCAAATAAAAGATGTGGTGGCTTGGCTGTTACCCACCCCACACACACTTTTAGAAATGCCCCAGCTAACTCAGACGGGCTCTGGGAATATAAATGAAGCTATTTATTTACAGCTAGCACAATATACAAGCAGCTATTTACAATATATACAGTTATATACAGAAATATACAAGTTAAAAGTAATACAGAAGCACAACTCCCCTCCCAGAAACCTGAGTCCCCAGGAGGAGCTCTCAACCACCCCTGCACCCTCCCCCTACCCCTCTCAACCTTACCCCAGTTCTCAGGAAGAAAAAAGGTGCAGCCAAGAGGTTAAGAAGCAAGGTTAGTGGCAGCAAGGTTAAGGAGATGTGGCTCGGTCTGAAGCCAAAAGCAGAGTGAGAAAATGGCAAAAGTTATCTAATGTTTACCCTTCTTGTTCCCATAGCTCTCAGCGAGACTGTGAGGGAAGGAGACACAACCATTGTTTTCATTTCACAGCCTATCATCTATTTTTTTTTCTCATCAAAACATTCTAGCCTGCTTCAAACTAGCACATCAGGGGACAAAGTACCTAGAGTGGATTACATATACCCATTGTGCAAACAGTATACAACCATATTACCTTAGGTAGATTGTTTCATGCTATACAAATGCAATAACTATGCATGTAACCATCATGAATATTAGGTTATACAAACTGTACATGAACAATATATATATAACCATATTCTAAACAAAGGTGAAGTAGATCAGCTTCTGTGTCCACCTCACTGACAACAAAATGGCTTTATTGTACATTTCAAACATCTGCAGGGAAACAAATTTACTTTAATATGTGAAAGCACTTTTAAACAGTCAGAAATCAGGAATTATCCATCATGCACTTATGCGGTGTGTTTTCCTGTTTACGTCGGTGGCTTCCCATGCATATAACCCTCTCGGTTTAGCTAGGGTCATGGGCATGACTCCAATTGAAGGTAAATTCACTAGTACTGGTTGACCCACCTGTAACTTGGTGAGTACTGAGATTTCTGTTTGGGCCCACCTGGCATGTGGTTAGTATACCCCACTGGTTCAGCAGCAAAGAATGCCTTAATTTTCGGACTGCCATAGTTCCCCCACCTGTTGTTCACAGTGGAAACTGCATGAGGTAGACGTTTGTCCCAGTTGCCATTTGAGATATTGGCATGTTTTTTGTTCAGGCCATTTGTCCTCTCGACAATGCCATTATCCTGGGGGTACTAGAGGATATGGAATACCCATCTAACCCCCTCACCTTTAGCCCAGTCTTGCACTGATAATGCGGTGAAGCATGGTCTGTTGTCACTCTGGATACACTCAGGTATTGCCAAAATGCTGAACCACTGTCTCAGAGCCTCAATGGTTTGAGCACCTGTGGCAGTACTGGTGGCTGTAGCCATAACCAAGCCTGAAACAACTTCCACCCCCACCAGTATGTATCTCTTTCCATGTGAGGGCCTGAGCGGACCCACATAGTCAATTTGTGTGCTAGTTTGAAGCAAGCTAGAATGTTTTGGTAAAAGAACTAGATAATGGGCAGTGAAATGAAAAACAATTGATGTCAACTTCTCTCACAGTCACGCTGAGAACTCTGGGAAGAAGAAGTAAACTTTCTCCATTTTGTTTCTCACTCTTGCTTTTGCCTTAGACCGAGACACATCTTTCTAACATCACTGCTTGCTAACCCTGCTCCCTAACCTCTTGGCTGCACCTCTCTTCTTCCTGAGAACTGGGGTAAGGTTGAGAGGGGCCGGGGGAGGTGTTGGGGTGGTTTGAGAGCCCCTCCTGGGGACTCAGGTTTTGGGAGGGGAGTTGTGCTTTTGTATTGTTTATCCTTTGTATATTTCTGTATATAATTGTATATAACTGTATATATTGTAAATAGCTGCTTGTAAATTCTGCTAGCTGTAAATAAATTGCTTCATCTATATTCCCAGGGTCCGTCTGAGTTAGCTGGGTACCTACACAGTGTGGGGGGGGCGGGGTAACCCCCAAACCATCACATTTTTAATTGGCTTTCCCAACGTGGGGCTAGAGATATTTGAGTGATTGGAAATTAGCTCTGGGAATTAAGATGAAGCTAATCAAGCAGCTATTGTACTTGGTGGGGATTTTTGTGTGGCCTGTTATCTGGTTTTTTGTGTACAACTGGATCAAAGATCAAATTGGTTATTTCTTGCTTCATGTAGTTTTTAAGAAGGTCAAAGCTAAGCTTTCAAGCATGTTCTGGAGCTGGGGTGATTTTATTCTTGGTTATGTTGGTTTTAGTGTCACTGAGAATATTACTAGTGATATTACAAGAGTTTTTGTCAATAATGTGACAATCAATCAAAATTCTGCTTTATCTACTGCTCTCATGAGGGTCATCCAGCCCCAAAGTAAAATGCTAAATCCCTGCAAGGATTTCTACTCGAAACAGAGCATGGCAGGGTTGCTGGGCATTATACTGGCTCTTGAAGTTTTAAATTTCATATTAATTTTGGTATTATTTGTGAGAAATTCAAAACCAGCTTCTGTAAGAACTAGGAAAAATTCTGTGTCTCAGAAGCAGACTCTTTCACAGCAAAACAAGGGAATACAGTTATCGGCGTCCCCCTTGCCAGCCTCTGCCCCTCCTTCTCCAAGTGCTGGGAACACGGCCAATGTTCCTGCCAATAACAGAAACAATGATAAGGATAGCAAAAACAACGGGCAGAGTTTGGCAGGAATCCCAGGAGCACAGGCAAGTACCCAAAATCAGAATGTTCCTAGCAAAAATGAAAACACGTCAGGGTTGGCAGGCATCCCAGGAGGACAGGCAAATAATAACACTACTAATGCGGGTAACGCTAGCCCAGTCAGCCCAAATCCTAATGACACCAGCTCAGCCAATTTGAACCCTCAGCCAGCAGACCAGAACCAAAATCCTCCTGTTAAAAGCAAGGCAGATCTGAACTCACAAGCTCCAAGTCAGACCTCCAATAATTCAAACCCTCCAGGTCAGACCCCTAATAATACAAACCCTCCAGCAGACACATCCAAGTCTGTTGCTGTTCAGGCCTTTCTGGCAGCTGCTAAGGCAAAATCTAAGACAAAGAGTGGTTCGCAGGAGGATGTAAGAGAGGGGACCTCTGGTGATCAGCAGCAAGAAGAGGAGGAGGAGATAGTTAGTCTGCGAGACCTTGTAGATACGCTGAGACAACAATACTCAAGTGAGAGGAGCGCTGTGAGGTTAGCTGCTAAGAGAGAGGATGGTTCCAATGAGTTTAGGAGTGCTATGAGGAAGGTTCTGTTAGACCCAGTACCACCAGATCAACAACAGGAAGAGGAGGTGGAAGATGACATCCAGGGCTCCAAGGATCCTCTCAGAGAGGTCAGGGAAGTTAGGAAGGAATACTCAAGGGAATCAGGACAGCCAAGCCTAAGTTGGCCAGTGAGATGCCGTGGCATTGGTGCTAATGCCCTGCAGGTAGGAGACAAGTCTGCCAAGCAGCTGGGACCACTCACTAAGGAGAGTGGAGTGGACAAACACCTAGCAAGTCCTCTTGGTAGGGTTAGCTTGTGGACACGCCTTCTATTGGCTGTGGCTATGAGATATCCTTCCCGAGATGATTTGCCATGGGCTGCCAAGAAGTGGAACACCGTTGAGCAGGGAATGAAGCTTCTGAAGGAGTTTGCTGTGAAGGAAGTGCTTTATGGAGATCATGGTACTCATGAGCCTGATGATATTCCTTTGGGAACAGGTCTCATGAAGAAGCTGATTAAGCTTGCTCCTTCATCCTATGCTAACATCTTGGCCAGCAAGTTCCTATCGAGGAGTGATAATGGAAGATCTTTCACTGTTGGTGAATTCACTGACCAGCTCAGGCAGATTGAGGACAGCTTGTCACATTCTGGCCTAATCTCTGCCATAGAAACTATGACTTCTGAAATAAAGAGCATGAAAGATGGTTTTGAGAATACCATGAAAGAACTGAAGGAGGACCTTACAACCTCAATTTCCAATCTGGTAAAGGATACCATTCCTGCATCATCTGAATGGATGCATGTTTCTGCAATCAGGAACAGACGCCCACCAACTTCAAGGCAATTCCAGCACAGGAGGAGACAAATTCCACCCAGACAGCAGCAATCACGTGTGTCACTGTGGATACTTCTGCGTGACACATACGGGGAGAACATGAACAAATGGGATGGTAAACCTACTTCAGCTCTTTCAAAGAGGGTCAGGGATCTGCAGAGTGGCAGAAACAGAGGCAATAATGCCAGGAAAGTAGCTGTCACTTCTACAGCTCCTGAGAGCAACTGCAATTGTTCCAACAGTTGCAATTCCTCTCACAACAACACCAATCACTGTGTACACCCTACATGCCATGTTCAGCATTAGGGGTGCCCTGCCTCCAGCCAGGAGGAGGAAAGGGATAGTGGAGAGAACCAAATCTATTGGAATGTATTCATTAGGTGGCCTGGCAGTTCAAGAGTTCGGAAATACAGGGCTTTAGTTGACACAGGTGCTCAGTGTACTTTATTGCCGTCAAATTGTAAGGGGACAGAGTCCATATCTATCTTTGGAATTACTGGTGGATCTCAAGAGTTAACTAAGATACAGGCTGAGATCAGTTCAACTGGTAAAGAGTGGAAGACACATACTATTGTAACTGGTCCTGATGCGCCTTGCATTCTGGGAATTGACTTTTTGAGACAAGGTTGTTTCAAAGATCCTAAGGGTCATAAATGGGCTTTTGGAATAGCATCTGTAGAGATTGAGGATGATAAATTGAAATTGTCCATTAGACCTGAACTTTCAGATGAATCTGCAGTTGTGGGACATCATGGCATAGAGGACCTGGAAGTGCCAATTGCAACTCAAACTGTTCATCATAGGCAGTACAGAACTAACCGTGACTCTTTGTTGCCCATTCATCAGCTGATTCGTCAACTGGAGAGTCAGGCTGTCATCGAGAAAGCTCATTCACCTTTCAACAGTCCCATCTGGCCTGTGCGTAAACCTACGGGCGACTGGAGACTGACAGTTGATTTTCGTGCCCTCAACGAGGTGACGCCACCCATGAGTGCAGCTGTGCCGGACATGCTGGAACTCCAGTACGAGCTGGAATCAAAGGAGGCTAAATGGTATGGAACCATAGACATTGCTAATGCTTTCTTCTCTATTCCCATAGCAAAGGAGTGCAGGCCTCAGTTTGCATTCACCTGGAGAGGAATCCAGTACCAGTTCAATCGTTTCCCTCAGGGGTGGAAACACAGCTCAACCATCTGTCACTCAGTCATCCACAATGCACTGGAGAAAGGTAAAGCTCCAGAGCACAGACAGTTCATTGACGACATCACTGTGTGGGGCCAAACTGCTGAGGAAGTCTTCAAGAAAGGTAACAAAATCATTGACATTCTGTTGCAAGCAGGTTTTGCCATTAAGAGAGACAAGGTCAAAGGACCTGCCAAAGAAATTCAGTGTCTGGGAGTGCGGTGGCAGGATGGTCGCCGTTACATTCCTCCGGATGTGATCAACAAAGTCTCTACCATGGCAGTTCCCACCAGTAAGAAGGACACACTTTCTTTTCTTGGTGTGGTGGGATTTTGGAGGCTACACATTCCTGGTTTCAGTCACATTGTCAAACCTCTGCATGATGTGACTCGTAAGAGAAACAATTTCGAGTGGGGACTTGAACAACAAGCAGCCTTGGATCAAATCAAACGAGAAGTAGTCCATGCAGTGGGCTTGGGACCTGTGACATCTGGTCTGGACATTAAGAACATTCTGTACACAGCTGCCAGTGACAATGGTCCAACTTGGAGTCTCTGGCAGAGAGCTCCAAATGAGACACGTGGTCGTCCACTTGGTTTCTGGGGACATTGCTACAGAGGTTCAGAGACAAATTACACCCCAACAGAGGAAGAGATACTAGCAGCCTATGAAGGAGTGAAAGCAGCTTCTGAAGTGATTGGAACTGAGTCACAATTGCTTTTAGCTCCTAGACTGCCAGTTCTTAACTGGATGTTCAAGGGGAAAGGTTCATCACCACATCATGCCACAGATGCAACCTGGTCTAAATGGATGGCTTTGATAACCCAACGAGCATGAATGGGTAATCTTGACCGACCTGGTCTGGTGGAGGTGATCACCAACTGGCCGGAAGGCACAGACTGTTCCAAACCTCCAGAGGAGAAAATAACTTGTGCTGAGGAAGCTCCTCCCTATGGTGATCTCTCTGATCAGGAAAAGAACTATGCTTTGTTCACAGATGGTTCCTGTCGTCTTGTTGGGAACAAGCGAATATGGAAGTCAGCAGTCTGGAGTCCAACCAGGAGAGTTACCGAAACGAAAGATGGAGAAGGAGAATCCAGTCAGTTCGCTGAGGTAAAAGCTGTTCAACCTGCGCTTGATGTGGCTGAACGTGAGAATTGGCCTATCCTTTACCTCTACACCGACTCGTGGATGGTAGCCAATGCTCTATGGGGTTGGCTAAAGGACTGGAAGAAGAATGGTTGGCAGAGGAAAGGAAAGCCTATTTGGTGTGCTGATCTATGGCAGGACATTGATGCACGGCTGGAGAAAACTCCAGTGAAGGTGTGGCACGTAGATGCACACATGCCTAAGAGCAGAGCCACTGAGGAACATCAACATAACCAGCAGGCAGATCAAGCTGCTAAGATTGCTCAAGTTGATACCAACTCTGATCTTGACATTGACCTTGATTGGAAACACCAAGGTGAGCTGTTCTTAGCTCGGTGGGCCCATGACTCATCTGGACATCAAGGCAGAGATGGAACATACCGATGGGCTCGTGATAGGTCAATTGACTTGTCCATGGACGCTATCACCCAAGTCATCTATGACTGTGACATCTGTCCTGCTATTAAGCAGGCTAAGCGAATCAAGCCCTTATGGTATGGTGAGAGATGGTCAAAGTACAAGTATGGTGAAGCCTGGCAGATTGACTACATCACTTTACCTCGATCTCGTTCTGGCAAGCAGTATGTGCTAACGATGGTAGAAGCCAGCACTGGATGGTTGGAAACCTATGCAGTTCCACATGCTACTGCACGTAACACCATTGTTGGTTTGGAGAGACAGATCATGTGGAGACATGGAACTCCAGAGAGAATCGAGTCAGACAATGGTACTCATTTCAAGAACAATCTTGTGAGAAACTGGGCCAAAGAGCATGGTATTGAATGGATCTATCACATACCCTACGATGCACCAGCTTCAGGGAAGATTGAACGCTACAACGGTTTGCTGAAAACCACCCTAAAAGCCATGGGGGGTGGAACTCTAAAAAACTGGGACAAACATTTAGCACAAGCTACCTGGTTGGTAAATAGTAGAGGTTCAGTAAACAGAGCAGGACCTGCACAATCAGACTTGGTCCAAACAGTAGACGGTGATAAAGTTCCTGTTGTACGTGAGAAGAATCTGTTAGAGAAAACTGTTTGGGTATTTTCTCCTTCGGGTGAAGGGAAACCTGTCTGAGGGGTGGTTTCTGCTGAAGGTCCTGGTCATACATACTGGGTAATGCAGGAGAATGGTGAAATCCAGTGTATTCCACAGAGAAATTTAACCTTAGCTGAGAGAGTTTAAATTCAAGCTGTTAGGAGTTTTCTGTTCTAGGTAACATCGGCACCCAACACTGAGAGAATCTATGATAGAATCTACAGTATGTGAGCACGAACCCAACATCACCTGAGAGTCCCTGTTCTGAGCTTTTGAATCACCTACATCTGATTGAAGTGTGAACTGAACTTGTATATATTTCCCACTCAGAGTACCTCAGCTCAGTCTCTTTGAATGCTGTGGATGAAAATAGGAGAGCTCTACTAGGGCCATTGGGTCCCTTCTGGAATATCTCACAGTATGAGACATGTTCTGAAAAGCCCCATTCAGCCCTTAGGGCATCTTGTGGGTGCAGAGGCCCCAGTTTCTGATAAGCCTTCAATTCATCTTTGAGAACTTTCAGGCTCTCAGTGTGTCGTGGGGTCCAGTCCCAGACTTTATGCTTTTTAAGCACATCATAGAGGTGACAGGTGATTACGGAGAAGCCTGGAATGTGTTTTCTCCAGTAACCTAAGGTGCCCAGCAGCTGCTGCAGCTCCTTCCTGTTACTGGGTGTTTGGCCTTTCTCATGTTCTCTAAAGCATCCCCTGGCACTGATACTGCACCTGCTATCCACCAGGATCCAAGGAATTTGACTTCCTGGCTTGGGCCCTGACATTTATCTCATGGAATGGTTAGCCCCTGCTTGGTTAATAATTTCCAGATGGCCCTGGCTACTGACCCTACCTGTTCTTTGTTATTTCCTCCCACTACGATGTCATCAATGTAATGATAGACGCTGACATCTTTTGGTATCTGGATGGTGCTTAGCAGGGCTGCTAGTGTGTTGTGTGCTATGGTGGCACTGTGTTTGTATCCTTGTGGAAGGCTGTTAAAAGTGTATTGGATACCTTGCCAGCTGAAGGTGAACTGTGCCTTGTCCTCCTCCCTCATCAGTACCATGAAGAACATGTCCTTTACGTCCATGGTGGCCATCCAGGTGTGGGATGCTGCTTGAATTGCTGTTACTGTGGAGGTTAAACTTGGAACGGCAGCCGTGAAAGGAAGGGTGTTGCTGTTGAGTTTCCTAAAATCTATGGTGAGCCTCCACCGACCATTTGGCTTGCAGACTGGCCAGGTTGGTGAATTATACGGGGAGTGAGTTCTTGCAATGATTTTCCTTTTCTCCTCTTCCTCAGTAATGCCTTGCCTGGCTGCTGCTGGCAACAGGTATTGTGCAACACAAGTTATGTTTGATTTTGGCAGTGGGGGAGCAGTCTGCAAAGTGCAAATATGAGCTAATTTTACTCCCTTTGTCCTTACCCCATAAGAGCCAAAGCTCCATAGTGTGACATCAGGAAGACGCCATCTCTTACCAGCCAGGACATCAAATCCCACAATATTCTCTGGATAAGAGCCTAAGGCAACTTCTACTATGGTGCTCTGATTGTCACCTGGTAGCCACAGCCTTATTTTAGCCAGGTGTCAGGTGTCAGGGAGCCCTGTGACACCCATTATCTTTACCTTTTTCCTTGATGGCAGGATTCTTAGGCATTTTGCCAGTTGCACATTCAGCACAGTAATTTCTGCACCTATATCTATGAGGAACTTTATGGCATTCCTATCTGGTCCTGTGGGAGTCATGATAAAAGGTTCTGGGTTGTCAGACCATTGGCAGGCATTAACAAAGCAATGAATGAGGCCCGGAGCACTCACTGCTGTTTTTAGGTTTTTTTTTGACTTGTTCCCAGTACCCTGCTGGCCAGGAACAAAAGGATGGTCTGTTTTATCAGAGGAGGCAGCTCTGGGGCTCTTGATGCAGTTCCCTTTTGCCTCATCTCTATCAAGGATGTTATTAGATTGGTTTATAAGTATGTCAATTATTTTGTCAAATCCCCTTTTCGAGTAGTCAAATTCAGATCTCTCCATGCATTCTCCTGGGCCCCTTTTTGGCAGATCATGGGGTTTTATCCCGTATTGTGCATTCTGCCTGTGGTAGGAATTCTGCCCCCTAGGTTTCCCCATGTAACGGCGGTTCAGCTCTGGGCTTCCCTTTGGGCTGCCTCTTGGGCTCACGGGGAACGCAGTTGGGGACGCTCTGGCGTAGTGCACTTCCAGTTTCTTACCACACGGAGCTGCCATGTGGCTGCCTTTTGATCCCATATACTATTTCTTGTGGGAGGATCTTGGTGAGAGCACTGGATTAGAATAACCCAGGTCCCAACCCTTCGTGGATAACTCCTCTAATAATTCTTCCTGCAGTGAACCAGATCTCACGGAGAAGTGTCGGGGTCCGGAGGCGAGACGCGGATCAGGGTACTGAAGAGTCGACACAGCAACTTCTATGCATCAGTACAATTTTATTAGGGTAGTGCAGTGTCTTATATAGTGCTCAGAGGAGGTGTACCCAGTCAAGCTTTTGAATCACCTACATCTGAGATAACCGGAATGAAGTGCGAACTGAACTTGTATTGTTTTAGTGTAAATATTGGTGTAGATTAGATCAGATAATTCTCAGCGATACACTGAGCGAAGTAGACAGGGGTGGATTGTGCTAGTTTGAAGCAGGCTAGAATGTTTTGGTGAGAGAAAGTAGATAATTGGCTGTGAAAGGAAAACAATGGTGATGTCTCCTTCCCTCACAGTCCCGCGGAGAGTTATGGGAACAAGAAAGTAAACATTAGATAACACTTTCTCCATTTTTGTTTTCACTTTCTGGCTGACTTCTGGACACAGCTGCAGCTCCCTAACCTCACTGCCACTAACCTTGCTTATTAGCCTCTTGGCTGAACCCCTTTTCTTCTTAGGACTGGGGTAAGGTTGAGAGGGGCAGGGGGAAGGTGCAGGGGTGGTTGAGAGCCCCTCCTGGGGATTCAGGTTTCTGGGAGGGGAGTTGTGTTTCTGTATTGTTTTTACCTTGTATATTTCTGTATATAACTGTATATACTGTAAATAGCTGCTTGTATATTGTGCTAGCTGTAAATAAATAGCTTCATTTATATTCCTGGAGTCTTTAGCTGGGGTACCTTCTAAAGTGTGGGGGGGTGGGTAACAGCCAAAACACCACAAACTTCTATGCATCAGTACAATTTTATTAGGGTAGTGCAGTGTCTTATATAGTGCTCAGAGGAGGTGTACCCAGCCAGCCTGGGGCTGGTACAAGTGGACAGTACTGATTGGCTCCAAGCCACATGCACGGTGCGGATAGGTTACCCTGTAGCAAAACAACCTGTGGTTCCACCTCAGGGGGCTGGCAGGGTCAGCCCCCAGCAGGTGTGCGTGGGTTGCTCACTTGACCGCAGCCTAGCTTCCTTGAGCCAGCAAGCTCAAGGACATCTCTCTCATGTTTACAACTCATGCCCTGCTGCGGGAGAAATTCTCCCACAGAGAAGGGTTAATCACAATATGAAAGAACACCACACAATCCAATGTGGATCAAAAGCGAGTGACAACTTTATTCAGTATAAGTGCACTTAAATGTGTTACAGATAATATATGCATACATTGAAGAAGCTAAATGGATGAATCTCTAAATACCCCACTTGCATGGTGCACCTACTTGCTGCTACAGCTGCAAGCTGCAAACCTACTTTCTTATCTCATTCAGAGTTAGCTGGATTCTGCTCTGCTTGAGTTGTTTGCTAACTCGTCAAGAACAGTGCCTCCCTGCCTAGTTATATTAAATGCTGCCTTTGTTTCTTCAGTGTGGCCTTTGTTTCATTATGGCCTAGCACAGCCTTATTTTAGTTCTATATATTCATCCTGCTTGCCCAGCTCTAAGTCACGTCCATTTTCCTTTATCCAGTCTGCAAGAATTCCCCTTTTTTGTTTTTGGGCAAGCAGGGCTGTACCCCCGGTAACTCGATCCACACTCTTCATAATGCATCTATACCGTACGCGTAGTAATATAAGCATAAGCAGTACTATTCCCAGCAGGCAGAGCCCCTCCTTAATAAGCTGTAGTATCCAGGGAGACAAACCTGCAAAGATTGATGTTAGCCACTGGTCAAAGGGATTTTCATTAGCAATAATGCGGTTAGTATGATTTTTCAGCCAAGCAAGCTGTTTATGGATAGACTCCCCATGATGTGAGAGATTAAAGCAGCACATTCCCTCAAAATAGCTACAACCATAGTGCTAAAATCAGAAAGAGAATAAACCTGTTAGAGCTTTTACTAGTAGCATTAGTTTGGCAAGCTAACAACCCAAGCTTAGCTAACAATACTAAAAGCTTTTTCTGCAAGCAACAGTAAGTCATTTGTTCAAAAGACCAAAAGTCCAGATGAACATCACAGTAACAGGAGAGTGCAGGTGTGCAGCGTCTTCGTTGGTTCTGTGTGGTAGTTGATGTTGTAGAGTCGCAGATATATCTGCTGTCCAGTATTCCTTCTCAGACTCCCATTGTTCTGGATTCACTCTATAGTTCTCAGAAATCTTGATGTTTTCACTACACTCCTTAGCTATGAGCTGCATCTGTCTACTGTGCTCAAGAACTACTAATCTCTAAATATGATACAAAGATATGTCCTAGATGTTGCTTTCAGGCTAATCTATTAGGCCTTATTCCCACAGTCCTTTATCTGCTTTAAAAATTTAAGGCAGTGTTTCCCATCTTTCTGCAGGGCCCTTGCAAAAAGATAAGAAGCACATTGCCAATTAAGTGGGTTTTGGCCCTTACAACACATGCTAAACTGATTTTTTTTTTTTTTTTTGCAATTATCCATTCCATTAAACCTCGTGAAAATACCCAAATTTGTTAACCATGATCAAAACCTTATAATCTATACACATACATCACCATTTCAGCACTCCTTTCTAGTCCTTGCCACAATTATTCATTGCCTAGGCTAACAAATCCATTGGCCTAGTCTGTACGACGCAACCACAGAAACTTCAACATTCCCTTTTCTTTCTCCTACTTTCCTTTCCTTCCTTCTGTCATGGAAGGGAGCAGAGCCCTCTTGCAAAGGCCCCATTTGTACACAGGGTCGTGGCTCACATGGGTACCTTCTATCGAAAAAGTCAAAACAATATTTCTATCTGCCTGCAATGACGCAGCTGCTGTACCAGCAGACGTACAGGCCCTGGGAGAATCTCTCCCTCACAGGAGCAAAAGACATAACATGGCTATGTTTTGAAATAAAGGCCTTGGAGTTTTCAGACATGGTGACCACCCGCCGAACATCTGCTGGGGGCTGACCCCTGGGTGGTCCCATAAGTTGTTTTTGGTAAGAATTATCCAATTGTGTGAGTTGATTGTAACTTTGTACCAATCTGTAAAATTTACGCAAGTCTGCCTGAGTTGGCTGAACACACCTCTTCTAAAACACTATAAAAACGCTGCATTTGCCTTAGTTGGGCACCCTTGCACCCTTAACTGAGCCCCTCACTCTTTACCCTGCTCTACTTGCACCTCTCTTTTGCTCATTACCCTGCTCGCTGATTACACACGCACACACGCGGCATTCACAACGCTACAGCCAGCTCCAGGCAGCGCCCAATCCTCGCGAGCCTCGGAAGTCAGCGTCCAGCCTGAACCGGACCCGCGGAAACTCGAACAGTGCGCCCAAATCCACGATATTTAGAACTTTTCTGAACTACATTTGGATAGTGAGTAACTGACAAGAACTTAATTTAAAGACTGAATAATCTCTCAAGGTTCCAGTGAACTCTCTCAAAATTACAGACTCTCTTCCTAAATCCTGGCATTTTCAAGCCACAGACTCTTTTCTAAATTCTTTTACAAACTGTTACTAAATTCCTGATTTCTTGTACATAGTCATTCTGTGATTTAATTCGCAAACTGCATATAAAGAACTTACGTGGGATAGTTGTAAATAAGTTTGGGGAAGGGGATTTCTGGTGTATATAATATTAAATCATTTATACCTTTTTATAAAATCGGCCTCGCATTTAATTCCCCAAAACTCAAACAAAAACTTTCCCCTCCACAACACCTTCCTCTATTCTCTATTCTCCCCCTCCTTTTTTTTAGTGAGTTATACATAATCCTAGTGATATCTAAATATACAGAAAAAATCTTAAAAAATATTCTACAATATCCTTGTATCATAAAATTCTACAATTATATTTACAAACTCTTATCTAGCAAATGAAGGAAATACAAGAAAAGGCAAAGAAAATTCAAGAAACATGGTATCATGATATCCTTAGTGTCAGCACAGAAGAAATAAGCAGTAATTTATACATTATAGTAATTATTGAACATGTTCAGGTAACAAGTATTTAACATACTCTATTTTAATTACTTACTCTATTTTTACTTACTTAAGTCCTACTATAAATACTCTGCTAAAAGTATTCTAAAACTTATCTTACTACAATTAACATCATATCCACTAAACTCTCAAACTCTAACATTTGCCTGTATATTCTGTTAAGCTGTAAATATAAAGTTTCATTCAACTTCCAGAGCCAGCTGAGTCTCGTCTGGGTGATTTCCAAAGTTGGGGTAGGGGCAGGTAACACCCAAACCACCACACTCGCTTTTGCCTAATTTGGGAAAAGCACAGGCCTTGCACTAGACAGGCACAAGCTAAGTGTGTGTACCTTCCACCACAGGACCCTGGGCAGGCCAGACTCTCTGGCTCCAGGTTCCTTTGTGTCCGTTTCCCATGCTTGCCTCTCTGGTGGAGCAGAAAACCATGCCTAGGCAAGGCAGAACATGTTTAAGCCTATTTTGGGCCTATCAGGCCAACCACAACAGTTCTGAACCCTCCCAGCAAAGACAGTGCTCAAGGAGGTGTCCTGCAGCTTGGACAGGGCTGGCAGCAGCTGAGGAGAGAAGACGTAAGGCAAAGAGAGGGCAGAGAGTGACCAGCAGAGAACTCAGCACCACACCAGCGTCCAGCAGCCTGCAGCAGGGCTCCCATCTTGGCTCCCAAGATGCTGAGCACCCACTGGGCTGGGGTGTCCAGCACAAGGCAGCCATGGAACTCCAGAGCAGGAATTCTCCAATCCCAGGGATTTGGATTCTTGCTTCCTAGAGCCAGGAGGCACCAAACTGGTTGGCAGCAGCCCAGAAGGCCAAGTGCAGTCTGCGCTGCATCCACTGCAGCATGGGCAGAGCTGCGGAGAGGGGATCCTGCCCCTCTGCCCTGCTCTGGGGAGATCTCACCTGCAGGGCTGGGGAGAGACATGGGGACCCCAGCACAAGGCACACAGGAACCTGCTGGAGAGGCTCCAGAGGAGGCCACAAAGATGATCAGGGGCTGAAGAATCTCTGCTCTGGGTACAGGCTGAGGGGGCTAGGGGTGCTCAGCCTGGAAAGCAGAAGGCTCCAGGCAGAGCTCAGAGCAGCTGCCAGGGCCTGAAGTGGCTGCAGGAAGGCTGCAGTGGGACTGTTCCCAAAGGCTCCAGCCCTGGGCAAGGAGAGCAGAGCAAGTGGAGATTGGATGTGAGGAGCAAGTTCTGCACCAGGAGCCTGCTGCAGCACTGACACAGCCTGCCCAGGGAGGGGCCTGAGGCCCAGCCCTGCAGACAGCCCAGGACAGGCTGCACAAGGCCCTGAGCAACCTGCTCTGCTGGCAGTGTCCCTGGGCCTCTGCCAGCTGTGCCTTGGCCTCTGCAGCCCTGACAGGATGGTAGCAGGGAGCTCCTGTACCTGCTAGCAGCTGCAGGGCTGACCCCAACCCCCACATTAGCCCCCCCAGGACTGCCAGCAGGGGGCTGGGGGGTGCCCACCCCAGGCAGAACGGCAAAGGAGCAGCTCTGGGCAGCTGCAGCCTGGAAAGAAGCTGCAGGGACAGCTGGGACCAGAGCTGCCACCCCCATGGCCATCCCTCACCCAAAAAAACCTGCAAGAAGTCACCCCACAGGCCCTGGGGGTACATGAGGAGCACAGAAGGCATTTTGGGGATCCAGGGAGATCATGTTGGGGTCCTGGGAACAATTCTGAGGTGCCAGGAGGGAAACTAAAGGATCTTGGGAAAGCATTTTGGGGTGCCAGGCTGTTACCTGAGGTTGCTTCAGAACATTTTAGGGTCCTGGGCTCTACTCGGGCATCCTGGAGGAACATTTTGAGTGCCAAGACCCAATTTGGAGGCCCCCATATCCATTTTGGAGTCCAGTGGAACATTTTGTGGCTCCATTGGAGCAGTTTTATGCCCACTTTTAGCTCCCATTGATAAAGTATCCTGGAGTTTAACAGCCTCCACTTGGTGGAAAGGAGTCCCCAAAACTGAAAGGGTCTCCCAAAATCAGGGGGTCCTCATCAGGAGGGAATCTGGAACTTCCTGTGGAGCAGCACAGGGGCAGGGGGGCTGAGAGCACCCTGCAATGAGAGGGTCCCCAAACACAGGCAGGGGGCTGGTGGCACCTGAGTCAGTGCTGGCAGCACAGGGCTGGGCACACCACACCCCCACAATAAGGCTCTGGGGGGGAGAGGGCTCTGATGCCACCACCCCCAGCACAGCCAAACCGCCCCACAGCTGCCACCGGCCCCAGGTGCTCCCAAGCTCAGGCTCGGCACAGCCACAGCACCCACGCCTGGCACCCCCACCAAAGCCAGCCCACGGCCCGCCCCGGGCTCCCCCCCGTGCCCGGCCCTCAGCCCAGCGCGGCCCTGCAGCACCGCAGCCGCCCGGGCCCTGCCGCCACCAAGCCTCCAAGCCCCCAGGGCTCGCCGCGGACACGAAGCCCCCACGGCAGCCTCTGCCACAAGCCAGCCCCACGCTCACTGCCACCTCTCCTGCCCACACCAGCCCCCACGGCGCCGCTCCCACCTCAGCTCTGCCGCCAGCCCAGCAGACAGCAGAGGGGCCAGGGCCAGGCACACAGCGCCAGGGCAGCCCACGCAGGGCACCCGTGGGCTCCGCTTGCTCACACAGCAGCGGCCACAGGGGGCCTGCAGCTGCCCCGAGCAGGACAGCGAGCAGCAAAGCGGCACCAGGAGCCCCCCACACACCCACCCCTGACCGGCCCCACCCGCGGCCACACACAGCCCTCCCACGGCACCGCACACACCCACCCTGCACACCTCTGCCGGCCCCACCCGCACCCCACGGACACAGCTCCCACACCGCCCCCAGCGCCGCACACCCACACAGCTCCCCACGGCTGCCCACGGCCCCACGCAGCTCCCCACGGACACAGCTCCCACACCGCCCCCAGCGCCGCACACCCACACAGCTCCCCACGGCTGCCCACGGCCCCACGCAGCTCCCCACACCCGCACGCAGCCTCTCACGGCCCCAGCGCTGCCCACTCCAACCCTCGCGGCCCTCACCCACGCAGCAGCCGCACAGAGCCTGCCCCACACCCACCCACCGCTGCCGCACAGACCTGCACCCACCCAGACCCCACGCACCCTCCGCACCCCAACCCCACGGACGTGTCCCTGGAACCCCACAGACCCCTCCCGAACCCGAGCACACGACTCTCAGCCCCTGGCGATTCCGATCCCCTCAGCCCCACAGCTTCCCTCACCCTACTCGGCGCACAAAGCGGACGCAGCGCAGAGGCCGAGGCAGAGCTCCGCGCACAGGACGGTGCCGAGCGCCGGCCCCGGCAGGCTCCTGCCGGCCTGGGGAGCTCAGAGCCTGCGGCGGAGGCCCCGGAAAGGACCTTCCAGGCCGCGAGCGGAAGCGGAGCTCGGCCCGGAGAGGAAGTCCCGCCCACAGCTGGGCAGCGGCAGCCAATCAGCGCCGCAGGAGCTCGGAAGCTCCGCCCCGTCGCCGAGGCCCCGCCCCTGCGTCCCGCGGGCGCCTTTGCCGCGGCCTGCGCTGGGCTCTGCTCTGCGTCCGCTGCGTGTGCAGGTGCGAGAGGGCAGCGCTGGGGCTGAGGGGGGCAGCGCTGGGCTGAGTGGGGCAGCCTGGGGCCGGGATTGCGATCCCGGGGCTGAGGGTTTGTGCTGGGGTGAGGATTAGGGAGAGGCCTGTGGGGCAGCTGGGGAGTTGCGGGTGCGGAGGGCCCGTGGGGCCTGGGGGGGTCGGTTGGGTTGCAGGAGGCTCTGTAGGGCTGGCAGGGGAGCTGTGAGGAGGGCGTCTGTGGGGTTCTGCTGGGGTGGTCTGTGGGGCTGGGGCGGCAGCGGTGGGGTCAGTAGGGTGTTGTGAGGTTCGGATTGGGATCCCTCCTGCCGCGTGAGGTTGGGGGTGCGGAGGGTGCGTGGGGTCTGTGTGGGTGCGCTGGGTGGGTGCAGCTCTGTGCGGTAGCAGTGGGTGGATGGGTGTGGGGCAGGCGCTGTGTGGGTGAGGGGCGTGAGGGTTGGAGAGGGCAGCGCTGGGGCTGTGAGAGGACTGTGTGCGGGTGTGTGGAGCTGTGTACGGCCGTGGGCAAGCTGTGGGGAGCTGTGGCGAGCTGAGCTTGGGAGCGCCTGGGGCCGGTGGCAGCTGCGGGGTGGTTTGGCTGTGCTGGGGGCGGTGACATCAGAGCCCTCATGTGGAGTCTGCTGTGCCCACTCCTGCAACGAGGATGACTCTGCAGGTATTTTCAGAGCTTCTTAAGCATTTTGAAGCGTTCTGAAGTCTTAAGGAGTCTAACATAGAAGAGAGAATGGTTTGCATTTGGAAGGGACCTCCAATGGTCACCCAGTCCAAGCCCTGCAGTGAGCAGGGACACTCCACTGGCTCCTGGAGCCATAACCTTAATCATTCTCTGGCATGAGGGCTGGGGTTAGTATGAGCTGCTGTTGGCATAGTGCCCATCTGTGTGATGGGTACAGCAGAGGCTTTGCCCTCGAGTCCGTGATGCTTGCGTGGGGTAAATAATCCGCTGCAGACATGCACAGAGAACAGAAGCAGATGTGTGCAGTACTGTGGTGCCTAGGGGGTAGGGCAGCTTAACAAGGCGTGGTTTAAGGTAGTTCCTGTGTTGAATTTCCAGGGACAGCCTTTTGAGTTGTAGACCTTGGAGAAAAGCCAAGCAAGAGCTGCTGTGCCCTATTGGATGCTGTTCCCAGGGGGTTGGCAGCTGCACCTAATCCGTGGCTGCACTGTGGGGTTGTAGTGGTTGTTAAAGAGAGCCAAAGGAAGTTAAACTCTCAGGTGAAATTGGAGAAAAAAACACAGAATTTTGTTTGGACAAAGGTACAGAGAGAGACATTACAAAGCAATTACCACATCCCTGGCAACCACCCTTGAACTTTCCCCCACCCCAAAGACTAAATCTAATACGCCCCAGTGCTCCAGTCCTCTCCCTCTCCCAATGCCTCTGCCACCCAAGAGGCCTGAACAGGCCTCTGGAGGCCCCAAAAGAGGCCTACTGCTTACATATTCTTCCCGATAAAATGGCTCCTGCCAGACACAGGGCAGGAGGAGGAGGAAAGGAGAACGAGCTGACCTTGTGAGTTTATAAAGAGACAGCAGAATTATGGGATTGAATAACAATCTTCTAGTCCCCAGAAGACTTTTTAACCCTCTAGTCTCAACCTGGGACAGGGGTGGTTGGGTTAGAGTTGGCATCAGCTGCAGGGTGTGGGTGGTTGCTGAGCCTTGGGGGTTTCTTTGTGGCTTTGGTATTGTTTATGGTTAATTTGGAGGCAATGTTTTGTCTCTTGCAGATCTGTGGTGGTGGATCCTGTTCTAGAGGCTTGGGGACGCTGAGGTGTGCTGGGGCATGTTTGGGTGTGGCACTGGCTGGGTGATGTTTGGTGCTTTGTGGAGCATTGGAAGTTTGGGGCTCTGACTGTTGGTGCTGGGGGGATGCTTTGTGTCTGTCTGGATTTCAGGGGTGTGGGTCTGTTATATTTGTGGAGGGTTGGGATGCTCTGTGTGGAGGTTGCTGCTAACTTTGTCGTGTCAGGATTAGTTCAGGGATTACCCTCAGGGGCGATTGGGGCAGCTGAGAGAGTTGTGTTGAGACCAAGTGACAGTGTGAGTTGTGTTGGAGAGCTCTAGGGCTGGGGCAGTGCCTTCAGTGGTGCCAGGATTGCTGCGGAGGTATGGGGATGGTTATTGGTGGGGATGTTTTGGGACAATAAGGGGTGTAAGGAGTCAGCTGCTATGCTGGTGCCTGGGGCAAGCAGTGGTAGGGTTAATGGGGGGAGTGTTGGGATGCAGTTGGATCCTGTTTGCACCAGTGAGGGCTGCTCTCTGAAGGGGTGATGGGAAGGGGGGCAACTCTGGAGTTGCTGATGTCAGTGGTGGTCAGTTCTGCTGCAGGACTTCTCATTTGGAGGCAAAGGCCTCTCAGGTGATGCACATCAGTGTGGTCAGGGCATAGCTGAGCTGATTGAGCCAAGTGAAGCTGTGGTGTTTCACAGGGGCAAGCTCCTGGGCAGGCAGAGCAGCAGCCTGGTCTGCCAGCTGGGCAAGAAAGTGTTGTGGGGAAAATGGGAGTTTTATCTGCAGGCAGGAACTTCACAAGTGAGCTTTTGCTGCTGTGTAGTGAAGGTTGTGCACTGTGAATAGGGGAATGGGTGGGGGAATGCAGCTGGGGTAGGAAATGTAGCTGCTGTTGAGAGCACGCAGTGGAAGTGAGCAACTACATGATGTGTGTCATGGAAGGCAGTACCTAGGGAGAAATTGGCTAAACCAGTTCTTGTTAGGCTTCCTAAGGTGCACAAGAAGACAAAGCACAAGGCTCATGGGGGTCTCATTTGCTGGTTCCGCTGTGAAGCGTAGCTGGTGAGCTGCAAACCTTGATTGCTGTGGGAATAGCCATGCTGATGGTAGCAGGTGTAAAGTGTGTCCAGGTGTCTACATCCATTCCTGCTGCCCATACCTGCTGAGTCAGGGGCCAGGCACCCACTGGCCAGTAGGGCTCAGGCTATTCCTGCAGAGCCTAATCACAGAATTAACCAGATTGGAAGAGACCTGGGATCATCGAATCTGGCCTATCACCTAACCCTTCTTATGAACTAACCCATGGCACTAAGTGCCCCCTTTTAAATACCTCCAGGGATGATAACTCCACCACCTCCTCAGGTAGCCCTGAGGGGGAAAAGCTGCCTGGCTACAACCTCCTTTTGGGTAGTTGTAGAGAGCAGTAAAGTCTCCCTTGAGTCTTCTCTTCTTCAGGCTGCACACCCCTAGCTCCCTCAGCCTCTCTTCACAGGGCTGTGCTCCAGGCCCCTCTCTAGGTTGTTGCCTAGTGGCACAGGACGTTGCTGTATGGAGATGATGCTGCAGCCTGGTAGAATGAAAATGAAAACTTCTGGGTGACCAAAGAAGCAGAAGTGCTGTGAGCTGTTGGGACAGGATTGGGTCACCTCCTCTGTCGAGTCACAGAATGTGGTGTTCAGGGTTTGGTCTGTAAGTGATACGGTAGTGCCTTGGCGAGGGCTGGGAGCCAGAGTAGAAGTTGGACAGCAGCAACAATGTCAGGTCATAGAATAAGGAGCTTGGCATCATGCAGTGGCTGTGGGGTTGTGTTGGCAACTGCTGTGAGGAAGTTACTTGCTCCTAGAGTGGATGACGCACCTGCTGGGGGTGCTGAAGAACTGTCTGCAGGTACTGAGGCTGTTGCTGAGCCAGGGTACCTGCGAGAAGGTGGCACAAAGAAACAGAGACAAGTCAGGAGCTAAGACTGCTGTGATGGTTTGGGGGTTACCCCGCCCCCCCACACTTTTGAATTTGCCCCAGCTAACTCAGACGGACCCTGGGAATATAGATGAAGCAATTTATTTACAGCTAGCAGAATTTACAAGCAGCTATTTACAATATATACAGTTATATACAATTATATACAGAAATATACAAAGGATAAACAATACAAAAGCACAACTCCCCTCCCAGAAACCCCAGTCCCCAGGAGGGGCTCTCAAACCACCGCAACACCTCCCCCCAGTCCCTCTCAACCTTACCCCAGTCCTCAGGAAGAAGAGAGGTGCAGCCAAGAGGTTAGGGAGCAGGGTTAGTAGGAGCAGGGTTAATGAGATGTGACCAGGTCTAAGGCAAAAGCAAGAGAGAAAACAAAATGGAGAAAAAGTCTTTCTTCTTCCCAGAGTTCTCAGCGTAACTGTGAGAGAAGTTGACATCAATTGTTTTCATTTCACTGCCCGTTATCTAGTTCTGTTACCAAAACATTCCAGCTTGCTTCAAACTAGCACAACTGCTCAGGAGGGTCAATGACTGCTGTGCAGTGCAGGACACAGCACAAGGAACACAGGAGGTTTCCCATCCCCAATGCAAGCTTTACAGAGTTCATACACCCTTAGCTACTGCAGACTCCTGCTGATTCCTGTTCCTTTGCGTTTGGCTCCTCTTGGCTATACCTGGCAGTGGCTTTTGGGAGTGGGCTGGGAGGAGCTGCTGCTTAGTGGCATTTTTCTTCTCCACCCCTAGTCTTTTTTCCCCTGTTCTTCTCACATCTGCAGGAACATCTGCTCTGTTCCTGGCCTCTTCTCCTGTTATCTGTACATTGTCTTAGGGAAGCATTGAACAGATTTACCTTCATCTAAACATGACATTGGTGTGTAGCAGCTTTCTTCCTCTGCAGTAAACAGGCCTTAAACTCCTAACTCATCCTGTCCCTCAAGCTCTCTGCTTTCCATACATTCATGTAGTTCCTGTTGTTCTGATCTCCATGCACTGGATGAGTGAACATGCAATTATCCTAAACAGATTAATCCAAAACAGGTTAATATAAGGCCTCTCCTTCCAGGGCAGTAGATAGTTTATGCTGTACCAGCTCTTGCTTTTATGGTGCAGGAGGGCAGAGGTAGGAGGAAAGATGAGGATAGGAGTCAAAAGCTGATTGTTTACACAGGGGAATGCTATGCCTGGGATGCCAGTTATGAGTGGTACCAGACAGTGCCCAAGTCCTCCAGTCATAATAGGTATAAAGAAGATTGTCAGGAATGCCTGTGCAGTGATGATTACCTCATAGATTTGGTTGTCTCCTAGCAGGGTGCCTGCTTGACCTAGCTCTGCGCAGATGAGTAGACTGAAGGCTGTACCAACTGTGCCAGCTCATGCCCGGAATATAAAGTATGGAATGCTGATGTCTTTGTGCGTGGCAGAGAATAATCATTGCTGGGTGAAGGCCATAGGTAGGATCTCTGAGTGTTAAGGCCTTAGGCTGTAGTCCTTTACACAGAGGTTTAATTCCTCTTTTGATCAGTCCTATAGTGAACCTCCTGTTGAATTGCAGGCTGAGGGCTGTCCATTGAGAGTGTCCCAGGGCTTAGGTTAGATGGAAGCCTGTTGGGTTTGGGCATCCAGCTGCAGAGTAGAGTTTTGTGGGATTGAAGCCTGCCTGTCTAGGTTGAGTTGAGTTTAGATTCAGGCCCTGGCTTAATGAACATGTCTGGGTTGCATTCAGGTGATGCAGAGTTGTGTCTTGTGTGTCTTAAAAGAATCTGAGAGGGTTTAACTCTTAAGGCTTTGAGGGCCTTTGCCTTAGGGCTGTCCTAAGCTTCTGGATAGTGGTCAGCATTATAGGAGAGAGCAGCAGGAGGAGGATTGGTAGGGCAGCTGGGGTGGTGATTGCAGTGTGTGATGTTTGTTGGTATGCCACTGTCTGATGTGGATAGTGGAGTTTGATGGAAGCTTGACTGTTGATTGGGAGGTAAGGTAGAGATAGAAGAGGAACATCAGTGGGGATAGGAGAGCAATGGTTAAAGCTGCTGTGGTTGTTCCTTGTTTGCTAAGTTAGTGAATGCTGAGCCATTATGTAAGAGCCTGTTGAGTGGTGGGAATGTGGCTGGGGGTAACAGTGTAAGTGTGAGGGGCTTTGTTCATGAGGATATTGTTGATAGCTTTAGGGGATTGGCTGTATTCAGGGTGAAAGTTATGGTGATGCTTATTAGGGTGTAGAAGCAGAAGGTGAACAGAGTGAGTTTAGGGTTGTAAATGCCAATAATGCTTGTGGAGCCTAGGTGAGAAATAGAGGATGAGGCTGGGATCTTTTAGCTCTGTGTTGGGTTGAGGCCTGTTGAGCCTCCTAAAGCTGCTGAGGCAATAGGTCTTAGTAGTGTGGGGTTGAGTGTGTTGGATGTGAGAAGCAGAAAGGTGCTTGGTGTAGGAATTCTATTCTAATTGCCAGGAGAAGAGCTGCAGTTAGTGGTGAGCCCTGGAGAACTTTTGGGGCCAGGCTTTATGGCAATTGCTGCTGTCAGCAGGAGGCAGGATGTTGGATTAGTTAGCTGAGTAATATCTCCCTGTCCTGTGGCCCGGGCATTCATTGTGCTTGAGAAGAGGATTGTGGCAGAGGCAGCTGCCTGCACTATGCAGTCTTTCCTTGTGGCCTGGCTGGTTGGTGGGCAGTGGATTTGGAGCTGCTTGAGATGAGGGCAAGGGTGTTCATTTCTAGCCTAGTTCAGGCTGGGGACTGCTTGAGATTGCAGTGGTTGCTCACAGGAGGAGTCTTAGAGATGTGATGAGTTTTGCACAGGGATTCATTAGTAGAGGAAGGGCTGAACCATGATTTTTGGAGTGTGGGCCTGATAGCTTTGTTAGCTGACCTAGCTAGGAAATTGTATAAAGCAAGTGTGGAGGCTTTGCCCTCTTCTGTGTAGGTTTGGTTGCTGCTTTTCTAAGCCCCTGCTCTGCTGTGTAGGAATTGAGAGGGTTGCTGTGGCTTTGTGTTGGCTTCATCAGTGAGCCAGGCACATTGTCTTAAATAAGGAGGTAGCCTGCCCAGGATTTGGGTTGTTTCTGTGTCCTAGGCATGATGCCAGTGTTGGCAGTGGGAAATCTTTTTCTAGGTGGAAGTTGGTCATAGCCAAATGTGATGCTTTGGGTGTTCCCTGTCCCCCCACACTTTAGAAATCACCCAGACTAGACTCGGCCATCTCTGGAAATAAGAATGAAGCTATTTATTTACAGCTGGCACAATATACAAGCAGATAGTTACAGTATATACAGTTATAGACAGAAATATACAAGGTAATACAGAAACACAACTCCCCTCCCAGAAACCTGAGTCCCCAGGAGGGGCTCTCAACCACCCCTTCTCCTTCCCCTTACCCCTCTCAACCTTACCCCAATGGTAAGTGGGAGAATTCTCCTGCAGCAGGACATGAGCTGTAAACATGAGAACTTGTGCTGGGAGACGTCCTTGAGCTGGAAGCTATAATGAGCAACCCACGCACACCTGCAGGGGGCTGGACCTGCCGGCCCCTGGGGCGGACACAGCTACAGGGGGCTGAGCACCACAGGTTGTTTTGGCACAAGGCAACCTGGCTGCACCTTGCACGTGGCTCTGGGCCAATCTGTACTGTCCACTTGTGCCAGCCCCAGGCTGATTGTATACACCTCCTCTGAGCACTATATAAGAGGCGTCGTCTACCCTAATAAATTGTACTGATGCATAGCAAGCTGCTGCGTTGACTCATCAGTACCCCGATCTCGCATCTCACCAGCCTCCCGACTCCGACACCCCAGTCCTGAGGAAGAATAGATGTTTGGCCAAGAGGTTAAGAAGGAAAGTGGGATTAGCCCAAATGGACGGTGAGGTTAGAGAGTAAGATGTTGCTCAGTCAGCAGCCCAAGCAAGAGTGAAAAAAAATGGCGAGAGTGTTATCTAATGTTTTTGTTTCTTGTTCCCATACTCCTCAGCAAGACTGTGAGGGAAGTAGACATCACCATTGTTTTCTTTTCACAGCCTATAATCTTCTACTTCTCAGCAAAACATTCTAGCCTGCTTCAAACTAGCACACCAAATCGTGGAGATGAGGCACGGATTGATGAGAGCCCTGAGGAAAGGAAAAGACCTTGTGTGGCTGAGGCAATTTGGAATGGTTCTGATGAGAGGTTTGGAGTGCTTGGATTAAGGACTAGGATGGCAGTGAGTGTGTCCATTGATACAATGTTAGCATGTTCAGCTAGGAGGAGTGAGCCCTGTGGCTTGCTTGACATTGGAGCTGGACACTGAGGTCTGATTGCCCTTCTGTAAGGTCGAGCACAGCGTAGTTTATTTTGGCAGTATGGAGATGCAGCCTGTAGTGGCAAGGGGTCAGGCAGATGTTGTGGAGGGCCTGTAGGCCTGAAAATAGGCTTATTTATGCCTTGCCCTGCCCAGACATGTTTTTCTGCCCAAACCAGAGGCAAACACACTAAATGAGCACAAAGGGGCATAACAGACCTGGTGCCACAAAGTCTGGCCTGCCTAGGGTCTATGTTGTATAAGGTGGTTGTAAACATGTTGTGTAAACTCCCACACGCCTAGCTCATGCTTCTCTGGTGCAAGCCCATGTGGTCCCCATATTTGGGGAAAGTCCAGGCCTATGGCATTTACCTATTATGGTAACATTTGGCTGACTGCCAACCTGATTGGTCATTCTAGTGGCCAAAGGGCCATTAATCTCGGCCCACATTCAATAAATAGGGGTACACAGGTAAACAACGTGCTCGGATTTCCCCCACATAGCTCAGACTCCCCAATTGCCTGCCTGCATACTTACTTGCAGAGCTCACTTAAGCCTGCCTATATGTATATGTGGAGCCTATAGTCTACAGTCAGCTGTGCACACTTGCACGCCACTGTGTTATCAGGACCAGATCCTGTATTGCCTGCCTTTACCTACGGAGCACAGACTCCTGAGCAGCTGTGTGCACCTTGCACACCCACTGCCTTATCATTGCCTGGTAAGCACCACTGCCGACGAGTTACCAGGAAGCAGACTCTGAATCATCTACACACGATCGGTCTATGTAGCCAGCTTTAGACTGTGCTGAGACAGTACAACATCCTACCTCTGCACCTGAGGTCCTGCCTGCCTAAGAATCCCTGGACAGAGCATCCAGAAGAAGCCAGCAGCACAAGGTCAGAGACTGTCATTTCCCCAGAAACTAGGAAGATCCATCCTTTCCTCTCAAGCTGGGAGGATTCCAGCCTCGAAGTCCACAGGCAAGGCTCCCTTGAGGTTTGGACGTTAGTAATAGGCTGTGACATAGCGCCAGAGGGTGATTATTGATTAATCAGAATTGTAAGTGAATGCTTTAATGCCTCTGTAATATCTGTTGCCTCTGCCATAGAGCAGGAAAGAGTTTTCAGCCCACTCTGCTGGGCAAATAGCATATAGACCCCGAGCGGCATTAAACTGCGGGGAAGATCCTCTCTCTGTTTATAGTTTGAACTGTTCGCTAGTTATTAACAAGTTACTGTAGATATTAATCCTAGAATGTTTTGATAACCGTGTAGAATCCTATTAATATACAGTGATTGGGGGTGGTGAGAGTTCAGAATATTGAGTTTAATAAAGATATGTTTTTATAGAATATTATCTTGTACCAATTAATTTCTTCCCTCCGCCAAAATTGGTGTAGGCGGCAGAATACCCCTCCGCGACAGCAGAGTGCCACAGAATACCAGGGTGTTATAAAGGGGACTAGTTGAAATCTGAGTTTGGAGTAAAATGCAATGAGGCCGATTTAAAAGTTATTAAATAATTTATTAATACACACAAAATAATTCCCCCAGACTTATTTTCAACTCTCACACAAGTTCTTGGATGTGGTTAGCAGAACTATTTGCAGAATGTCTCTATACAGTGGAATTTTTAAAAGATTTAATATAGAGTCTGGTGGCTTAATTTGCTGCTTGTGAGGTTGATTAGAATCCTTTAGCAACTTGAACAAAGAGTGAAGAATACTCACTAGTCCTAACATCCGTGGCCCAAAACATAGGCAGGAAAATATTCAACAGAAGTCCTGTGGTGAATTCCATGTGGGCTGCAAAGTGGAATCAGCTGCTGGCTGGGGTGGCTTGAGGCAGCTGAGACAACTGAGGTGACCGAGCGGGTGAGTGGCAGGTGAGCAAGGAATGAACGAGCACGCAAGCACCTTAATCACCTGTTCACCCCCATTTATAGGGTAATGGCCGAGGCTAATGCTCTCATTGGCCACACAATCACCCAGTCACCTCTGGCAATCACCCAAGTAGACCCAAAAATGGAAGAACCCACAAACTGTTGTCTTTCAAAAATGGGGGGCGCATACACCTTGCACGCGACAGGGGTGTGGTCCCCATGAAACCCCTCTCAGGCAACCGGACTAAACCAAACTGGGTTGTCTGAGTTTCTTCTGTCCTGTTTTCCTGCCTCTGGCTGCAATGCAGACAGGCAGGTAAATAAGACAGGACATGCTTAAGCCCATTTTTTGTCCTTTGGGACTATTCACCACACAGGGGTTGGAAGGGACCTCAAAAGCTCATCCAGTCTAACCCCCCTGCCAGAGCAGACTGCCTGCTCTGGTGTTCTGTTGCCCTCACAGGGAAAAAATTCCTCCTGTTTACATGAAATTTCCTATGCCTCAAGAAAGTAAAGAGATTCCTGTGTTTCATGTGTAGTCCCCACTTAGTGTAATTATGGGTAGGAATATGATGGCAGCAGTAACCTTGTAGGATATGGTTTGTGCCACTGCTCAGAGTGCGTCAATTTAATCCTGTTTTGAGCTAGAGGCTCAGCCTGATCCCAGAGTGGAGAACACTGCTAGGCGGGCTGTGGACAGGAGAAATAGAAGGCCTAGGCTGAGAGTAGTGAGTGAGAAGGGAAGGAACAGGACGGGTCAGATAGTGCTAGGAGCAGTGCTGGTGCAGGTGTTGTAAGGGATAATAGGGGGCTGAGGTAGGTGGTGGATGGGTTCTTTAATGCACAGCTGTGCTAGTTTGAAGCAAGCTAGAATGTTTTGGTAACAGAACTAGATAACAGGCAGTGAAATGAAAAACAATTGTGTCTACTTCTCTCACAGTCACGCTGAGAACTCTGGGAAGAAGAAAGACTTTTTCTCCATTTTGTTTCTCACTCTTGCTTTTGCCTTAGACCTGGTCACATCTCATTAACCCTGCTCCTACTAACCTTGCTCCCTAACCTCTTGGCTGCACCTCTTTTCTTCCTGAGAACTGGGGTAAGGTTGAGAGGGCCGGGGGGAGGTGTTGGGGTGGTTTGAGAGCCCCTCCTGGGGACTCAGGTTTCTGGGAGGGGAGTTGTGCTTTCATATCGTTTATCCTTTGTATATTTCTATATATAATTGTATATAACTGTATATATTGTAAATAGCTGCTTGTAAATTCTGCTAGCTGTAAATAAATTGCTTCATCTATATTCCCAGGGTCCGTCTGAGTTAGCTGGGGCAGACTCAAAAGTGTGGGGGGGGCGGGGTAACCCCCAAACCATCACATTTTTAATTGGCGCCCAACGTGGGGCTAGAGATTTCAGTGAGTGGAAATTAGCTCTGGGAATTAAGATGAAGCTAATCAAGCAGCTATTGTACTTGGTGGGGATTGCTGTGTGGCCTGTTTTCTGGTTTTTTGTGTACAACTGGATCAAAGATCAAATTGGTTATTTCTTGCTTCATGTAGTTTTTAAGAAGGCTAAAGTTAAGCTTTCAAACATGTTCTGGAGCTGGGGTGATTTTATTCTTGGTTATGCTGGTTTTAGTGTCACTGAGAATATTACTAGTGATATTACAAGAGTTTTTGTCAATAATGTTACAATCAATCGAGAGTCTGCTTTATCTACTGCTCTCATGAGGGTCATCCAGCCCCAAACTGAAATGCCAAGTCCATGCAAGGATTTTTACAGGAAAGAGATTGTGGCGGGGTTGCTGTACATTATCATGGCTCTTATGATTTTAATTTTCATATTAATTTTGGTATTATTGGTGAAAAATTCAAAACCAGCTTCTATAAGAACTAGGAAAAATTCTGTGTCTCAGAAGCAGTCTCTTTCACAGCAAAACAAGGGAACACAGTTATCGGCTTCCCCCTTGCCAGCCTCTCCACCCTCCTCTGTAGGTTCTGGGAACACAGCCAGCGTTCCCGCCACTAACGTAAACAATGATAAGGATAACCAAAACAAGCCGCAGAGTTCAGCAGGAGCCTCAGGAGCACAGGCAAATATCCAAAATCAGAATGTTCCTAGCAACAATCAAAACACGTCAGGGTTGGCAGGCATCCCAGGAGGACAGGCAAACAATCCCACTAATGCTAATAATACTACTAGTGCTAGTAACGCTAGCCCAGTCAGTCCAAATCCTAATGACACCAGCTCAGCTAATTCGAACCCCCAGCCAGCAGACCAGAACCAAAATCCTCCTGTTAAAAGCAAGGCAGATTTGAACTCACAAGCTCCAGGTCAGACCCCTAAGGATACAAATGCTCCAAGTCAGACTCCTAAAGATTCAAATCCTCCAGCAGACACATCCAAGTCTGTTGCTGCTCAGGCCCTTCTAGCACCTGCTAAGGCAAAAGCTAAAACAAAGAGTGGTTCGCAGGAGGATGTAAGAGATGGGACCTCTGGTGATCAGCAGCAAGAGGAGGAAGAGGAGGCAGTTAGTCTGCGAGACCTTGTAGATGTGCTGAGACAACAATACTCAAGTGAGAGGAGTGCTGTGAGGTTAGCTGCCAAGAGAGAGGATGGTTCCCATGAGTTTAGGAATGCTATGAGGAAGATTGTGTTAGGCCCGGCACCACCAGAACAACAGGAAGAGGAGGAGGAAGATGACATCCAAGGCTCAAAGGATCCACTCAGAGAGGTCAGGGAAGTTAGAAAGGAATACACAAGGGAATCAGGTGAGCCAATCTTAAGCTGGCTAGTGAGATGCCGTGGCATTGGTGCTAATGCTCTGCAGGTAGGAGACAAGTCTGCCAAGCAGCTGGGACCGCTCACTAAGGAGAGTGGAGTGGACAAACACCTAGCAAGTCCTCTTGGTAGGGTTAGCTTGTGGACACGCCTTCTGTTGGCTGTGGCTATGAGATATCCTTCCCGAGATGATTTGCCATGGGCTGCCAAGAAGTGGAACACCGTTGAGCAGGGAATTAAGCTTCTGAAGGAGTTTGCTGTGAAGGAAGTGCTTTATGGAGATCATGGCACTCATGAGCCTGACGATATTCCTTTGGGAACAGGTCTCATGAAGAAGCTTATTAAGCTTGCTCCTTCATCCTATGCTAACATCTTGGCCAGTAAGTTCCTAGCAAGGAGTGATAATGGAAGATCTTTCACTGTTGGTGAATTCACTGATCAGCTCAGGCAGATTGACTACATCACTTTACCTCGATCTCGTTCTGGCAAGCAGTATGTGCTAACGATGGTAGAAGCCAGCACTGGATGGTTGGAAACCTATCCAGTTCCACATGCTACTGCACGTAACACCATTGTTGGTTTGGAGAGACAGATCTTGTGGAGACATGGAACTCCAGAGAGAATCGAGTCAGACAATGGTACTCATTTCAAGAATAATCTTGTGAAAAACTGGGCCAAAGAGCATGGTATTGAATGGATCTATCACATACCCTACTATGCACCAGCTTCAGGGAAGATTGAGCGCTACAATGGTTTGCTGAAAACCACCCTAAAAGCCATGGGGGGTGGAACTCTGAAAAACTGGGACAAACATTTAGCACAAGCTACTTGGTTGGTAAATAGTAGAGGTTCAGTAAACAGAGCAGGACCTGCACAATCAGATTTGGTCCAAACAGTAGACGGTGATAAAGTTCCTGTTGTACGTGAAAAGAATCTGTTAGGGAAAACTGTTTGGGTATTTTCTCCTTCGGGCGAAGGGAAACCTGTCCGAGGGGTGGTTTCTGCTGAAGGTCCTGGTCATACATACTGGGTAATGCAGGAGAATGGTGAAATCCAGTGTATTCCACAGAGAAATCTAACTTTAGCTGAGAGAGTTTAAATTCAAGCTGTTAGGAGTTTTCTGTTCTAGGTAACATCGGCGCCCAACACTGAGAGAATCTACGATAGAATCTACAGTACGTGAGCACGAACCCAATATCACCTGGGAGTCCCTGTTCTGAGCTTTTGAATCACCTACATCTGATTGAAGTGTGAACTGAACTTGTATATATTGTTTTAGTGTAAATATTGGTTTAGATTAGATTGGATAATTCTCAGCGATACTCTGAGCGAAGTAGACAAGGGGTGGATTGTGCTAGTTTGAAGCAAGCTAGAATGTTTTGGTAACAGAACTAGATAACAGGCAGTGAAATGAAAAACAATTGTGTCTACTTCTCTCACAGTCACGCTGAGAACTCTGGGAAGAAGAAAGACTTTTTCTCCATTTTGTTTCTCACTCTTGCTTTTGCCTTAGACCTGGTCACATCTCATTAACCCTGCTCCTACTAACCTTGCTCCCTAACCTCTTGGCTGCACCTCTTTTCTTCCTGAGAACTGGGGTAAGGTTGAGAGGGCCGGGGGGAGGTGTTGGGGTGGTTTGAGAGCCCCTCCTGGGGACTCAGGTTTCTGGGAGGGGAGTTGTGCTTTCATATCGTTTATCCTTTGTATATTTCTATATATAATTGTATATAACTGTATATATTGTAAATAGCTGCTTGTAAATTCTGCTAGCTGTAAATAAATTGCTTCATCTATATTCCCAGGGTCCGTCTGAGTTAGCTGGGGCAGACTCAAAAGTGTGGGGGGGCGGGGTAACCCCCAAACCATCACAACAGCTTTGCTCCATCTGCTAAGGGCCATGAAAGCCCCAAAGGACCAATGATGTTTGGAGCCCTTGGGGCCTGCATGGAGCTCAGGACTTTTTGTTCAACTCATGTTAGCAAAGCTGATGCAGTTAAGATCTGTAGTTTTCTGGCTCACTGGAGAGGTCCCTGAAGACTGGCAGCTGGCCAATGTGATACCCATTCACAAGAAGGGTCGTAAGGAGGAGCCAGAAAACTACAGACCTGTGAGCCTGACCTCAGTGCCAGGCAAGGTCATGGAACAGGTAATCTTAGGTTCCATCACAAAGCACCCACAGGATGGCCAAGGGATCAGGCCCAGCCAGCATGGGTTTAGGAAGGGCAGGTCCTGCCTCACCAACCTGATCTCCTTTTATGATCATATTACCCACCTAGTGAATGTGGGGAAGGCTGTGGATGTAGTCTACTTGGACTTCAGCAAAGCCTTTGACGCTGTCTGCCACAAGAAGCTCCTAGCCAAGCTGGCAGCTCATGGTTTGGACAGATTCACTCTGTGCTGGATCAAGAACTGGCTGGATGGCAGAGCTCAGAGAGTGGTGGTGAATGGTGCCACATCCAGTTGGCAGCCAGTCACTAGTGGTGTCCCCCAAGGCTCAGTGCTGGGCCCAGTCCTGTTCAATGTCTTTATTGATGATCTGGACGAGGGGATTGAGTCGCGCATCTGTAAGTTTGCAGATGCCACCAAGCTAGGAGCAGGTGTTGATCTGCTGGAAGGTAGGAGAGCCCTGCAGAGGGATGTAGACAGGATGGATGGGTGGGCAGAGGCCAATGGGATGAGATTTAACAAGGCCAAGTGCAGGGTTCTGCACTTTGGCCACAACAACCCCAAGCAGTGCTACAGGCTGGGGACTGAGTGGCTGGAGAGCAGCCAGGAGGAAAGGGACCTGGGGATACTGATAGATAGTAAGCTGAAGATGAGCCAGCAGTGTGCCCAGGTGGCCAAGAGAGCCAATGGCATCCTGGCCTGCATCAGGAAGAGTGTGGCCAGTAGGAGGAGGGAGGTTATTCTTCCCCTGTACTCAGCACTGGTCAGGCCACACCTTGAGTGCTGTGTCCAGTTCTGGGCCCCTCAATTGAAGAGAGATGTTGAGGTGCTGGAAGGTGTCCAGAGAAGGGCAACAAAGCTGGTGAGAGGCCTGGAACACAAATCCTATGAGGAGAGGCTGAGGGAGCTGGGCCTGTTTAGCCTGGAGAAGAGGAGAATCAGGGGTGATCTTATTACTGTCTACAACTACTTGAAGGGAGGTTGTAGGCAGGTAGGGGGTGGCCTCTTCTCCCAGGCAACCAGCAATAGAACAAGGGGACACAGTCTCAAGTTGTGCCAGGATAGGTATAGGCTGGATGTTAGGAAGAAGTTCTTCACAGAGAGAGTGATTGGCATTGGAATGGGCTGCCCAGGGAGGTGGTGGAGGCACCGTGCCTGGGGGTCTTCAAGCAAAGCCGGGATGAGGCATTTAGTGCCATGGTCTAGTTGTTTGGTTAGGGCTGGGTGATAGGTTGGACTGGATGATCTTGGAGGTCTCTTCCAACCTGGTTGATTCTATGATTCTAAGATAGGGACAGCATGGGAAAGTGACATGGGTAGGTAGTGCGGATTGGAGTGTGAGTCATAGGTAAGTGATGGCAGCAAGGGAGAGGACTTAAGCCTTTTGCATTTGCTAAGCTGTGCCATGCCAGCTCTCCTTTTCTAGCATGAGGTTTGTGGATCCCTGTAGTGGTTGATTTGGTTTCCTCACTTAAGGAGAAGGCCTGCTTATATGGAGAGGCCTTATTTTTCTAGTCTTCTTGTACTAGGAAAAATCCATCCTAGATAGAAACTGACCTGGATTGCTCTGCTCTGAACTCAGGTCATATAGGACCGTTAATGGCTGAACAAAGGAACCCTTTGTACCATCTGCACCATTGTGATGTCCTAGTCCGACACTGAGTTCCTAAGCCTCCTTGTGTGTATGGGCTGTTGTAGGGGCTGGCGCTGCTGTCCCTGGGGCAGCTTGGTCATTCATCAGTTCTGCTGGGTCTAGTAACTATTATCACATTCAGATGCTGCTCTTGGTTAAGAGCTGTGCTCCTGTCTGAGGAGGATTTCTCTTTTTGTAAAGCAAAAAATACAGGCCAGTAGGTGGAGAGGTGAGGTAAGTCTGATAGGTTTCTCTATCAGAGGAAGCACTCAGGTCCTTCAGGCATGTGGCTCACTCTTCCCCCGCTCAGCCCCTAACAGAGGGCCATTTACTGCTTCCAGGCTTACATTGTCTTGGTAGCACATCAGATGTCAAGGAGTAAAATGTGAGGTAGCCCAGACTTGGGAAGAGATGAGCTGTAGGTCTGGCACTGGAGTAGATGATGTGTTCTTGTGGCAGTGAAGACATCATTGGTGGAGGGGCATCCCCACTCATAGCAGGGAGGTTGGAGGTCCATTCCAGCCTGAGCCATTCTGTCTGGCTCTGATGTGTGCTGCCCATCAGCTTCTAAGTTCCGTGAGGTCTCCTCTTCTTGTGTTTTTCTTCCTGCTCTTGCCCAGAAAGATCAGTGTCACTGATTACCTGTAAGAGGCTTTTCAGGCCTCACTTAGCCTCTCAGACAAGTCTTGCTTTATGGGGCAATTGGTTGTGCTGCCTTCACATGGGTAGGATCCCACAGCCATTCAACGAGACCTCACCAGGCAGGCACCACCTTCACTACTTGGTGTGCTGCCAGCTGTGGTTTTGGTAAACAGCCAGGCCTTGGCTTTGCCCAGTTCCTTTTACAGATGTAAATGTTCCTGCTGGGTGCTCCTGAGTCAGTCTGTCAGGATGGTTTGACATAGGGCTTGCTAGAATGAGGGTGTCTGTTATTAGTCCATTAATAGTGTGGTGACAGAAGTTTGCACCAAGAGGGAGTGACTCCAGTTACTGACTCCAGCATTGGCTCTCCTGCTCTTATTTGCTGCCACGTTAGTGGGGAGAGAGCCATGCTGGACTTGTGTTGTGGGATCAGAGCTTTGACACGCTCTTTGCTGATGGCTGTTGAAAGCTAACAATTTGGTGTTAGTTAGGGATGGTTATCTGATGGGAGAGGTTGTGTTCTTTTTTCAAGGAGCTGTGCCCCCTTGCAGTGACTCCTGGTAAATTCTGTGGTGGTTGGGATCAGTGTCTGTGTGGGAAGCAGTCAGGGAAGAACTTGGGTTCATTTGGCAGGCAGGCAGCTCTCTCCCAGCTCTGTTGGCTTTTCACCTCTCCTAACAAGTCCTCCCACTCTTGTTCCACAGAGACAGGTTGGCTCAGAGACAACTGCTTGTGAGTAGCTCCTTTGGGTTTCAGGGTGGCAAGCTTGAGTCCATTTTGCTTGGTTGTTCTTGCTGGATGATGATGCAGAATGTCCAAGGGCTGATCTCTGCTGCTCAGTGCTTAGGTTTTGTTATGAAATTATTCAATTATGAATAAGGCACATACAACAATAAAGTTACTAATTATTAATTATTGCTTATTGCTAATTAAAAATATTGCCATAGCTTATTTACAGGATCATTGTGCTCAGTTGTGCAAGATATTTGCAGGAGATGTGCAGTGCTTAGGGCAGTATTGAATAACCGTAAACAGTTTAAACAAAACTGGAAAATGTAAATGGAGGATTTAAACTGGGAAGTCTCCCATGGTGCAGTATGCTGCTTACCCTCTAGGGGGAGTGTTGGGAAATGGCTGGAAAATGAGGGACACAAGCCCCTAGAAGTGTGTACAATCAAGCCTTGGATGTGAGGTCTGAGTATTGAAGCCAGTAAGCTGCAGCGCTATGTGTGAAGAAGCTATGGGGAATTTGTCCTTGAGCCTTCTGATAAACAGCGTCTGTGGGGCTGTGTGCAAAGCAGGAGGGAATTGGGAGGAATATGCACATTCCAATACTTAGGTGCACTAAAAATGCTTTTGCAGTAACTGCCAGTAGGGAAGATTATGCATATTCAAATATTGAGATAGGCCAAATGATAAGGAAAAGTATCACTTGTATGCTGTATGCGTTTCACACTTCTCACCCTAATTGAAAAGTATGTGCTTTGTAACTTGGAGTCTGATGCTCTCAATAAAGAAAGGGAGCTTGGATTGCTTAGCTCAGATTGGGTCGTTGCCAGTTCCCATCCCCTTCCGCAGGGGCGACTCTAGAGGAACCTTACTGCCAACTGACAGCAGCCACAAGATCTAAGGTAGAGTTAAGCAGAGAAACTTTAACAGAGAGACTTTATAGAAAATGTTTACTCACAGGTTAGTATCTCTGGAATCTTTTCAGGGCTGTGTTTACAGTCCCATGGATGCAGTTTAAACACAAAGCAAAGTGGTGTTGGTCCAGGTGCTGTCTCCCAATGGGGTTTCTCCTGGTTCCCAGGGCACTGCTGCCTCTCTTGGCTGCCCTGAGGCTCTGAGTGTGGAGCGGGTGCTGAAAGCAGTTTATGGCTGTCAGGGGTGCAGCTGCTTGCTTGCAGCAGTACAGCTCCCCAGGGGCACCAGGCTCACCTGGGCTTGCGCATTCCTGCCTGGTCTGGGCAGCTGGTTGCCTGCCAGCAGGGTTCCTGATGAGGCATCAAGACTGGCATGCTTCTGGCCAGTGTTTGGTAATGACTTCTTTGCCTACAAGCGATGCGCAGGGCACTTGTACTTCTCCCGAGTAAACTGAGGCATGGCAGAACTCCCTGTAAACAAGGCACAAAGCAGCAAGGCAATGACTAAAGCGTCAAGGCACCGTGTCTGCAGCTTTGGCTTGCTTGTATCATTTGCCTGAGACTTGATTTCGCCATAGGAAACAGAGGGAAACAAAAGGCATCAGCCAATGGAATGGCAGTGATCCAAATTTGGTGGGACGCAGGAACTTGCCCCAAGGTGAGCATCCACAAGATGCTTGCTCCTTCTTTGCCACAAGATGTAAACACAAGCAAAACATGTCTGGGCAATGCCTTGTTATTCAGACTCCCTGGATCCTGCTCTTTTGTCCTTTCCCCATGTTCCCTGGACTCCAGAAGGGGGAGGGCAAAGTCATGGAACAGGTCATCTTGAGTGCCATCACAAAGCACCTACATGATGGCCAAGGGATCAGGCCCAGGCAACATGGGTTTAGGAAGGGCAGGTCCTGTCTCACTAACCTAATCTCCTTTTATGTTCAGGTTACCTGCCTGGTGAACGTGGGGCAGGCTGTGGATGTAGTCTACCTGGACTTCAGTAAAGCCTTTGTGATGGTTTGGGCTCTTACCCGCCCCCCCACACTTTGTATTTGCCCCAGCTAACTCAGACAGACCCTGGGAATATAGATGAAGCAATTTATTTACAGCTAGCAGAATTTACAAGCAGCTATTTACAATATATACAGTTATATACAATTATATACAGAAATATACAAAGGATAAACAATACAAAAGCACAACTCCCCTCCCAGAAACCTGAGTCCCCAGGAGGGGCTTTCAAACCACCCCAACACCTCCCCCGGCCCTCTCAACCTTACCCCAGTTCTCAGGAAGAAGAGAGGTGCAGCCAAGAGGTTAGGGAGCAGGGTTAGAAAGCAGTGATGTTAGAAAGATGTGTCTCGGTCTAAGGCAAAAGCAAAAGTGAGAAACAAAATGGAGAATGTTTACCTCTTCTTCCCATAGTTCTCAGCATAACTGTGAGAGAAGGAGACATCAATTGTTTTCATTCCACTGCCTGTTATCAAGTTCTTTTACCAAAACATTCTAGCTTGCTTCAAACTAGTACAATCCACCCCTTGTCTACTTCGCTCAGAGTATCGCTGAGAATTATCCAATCTAATCTAAACCAATATTTACACTAAAACAATATATACAAGTTCAGTTCACACTTCAATCAGATGTAGGTGATTCAAAAGCTCAGAACAGGGACTCCTAGGTGATGTTGGGTTTGTGCTCACGTGCTGTAGATTGTATCATAGATTCTCTCAGTGTTGGGCGCCGATGTTACCTAGAACAGAAAACTCCTAACAACTTGAATTTAAACTCTCTCAGCTAAGGTTAAATTTCTCTGTGGAATACACTGGATTTCACCATTCTCCTGCATTACCCAGTATGTATGACCAGGACCTTCAGCAGAAACCACCCCTCAGACAGGTTTCCCTTCGCCCGAAGGAGAAAATACCCAAACAGTTTTCCCTAACAGATTCTTTTCACGTACAACAGGAACTTTATCACCGTCTACTGTTTGGACCAAATCTGATTGTGCAGGTCCTGCTCTGTTTACTGAACCTCTACTATTTACCAACCAGGTAGCTTCTGCTAAATGTTTGTCCCAGTTTTTTAGAGTTCCAACCCCATGGCTTTTAGGGTGGTTTTCAGCAAACCATTGTAGCGTTCAGTCTTCCCTGAAGCTGGTGCATAGTAGGGTATATGATAAATCCACTCAATACCATGCTCTTTCGCCCAGTTTTTCACAAGATTGTTCTTGAAATGAGTACCATTGTCTGACTTGATTCTCTCTGGAGTTCCATGTCTCCACATGATTTGTCTCTCCAAACCAACAATGGTGTTACGTGCAGTAGCATGTGGAACTGCATAGGTTTCCAACCATCCAGTGCTGGCTTCTACCATCGTTAGCACATACTGCTTGCCAGAACGTGATCGAGGTAAAGTGATGTAGTCAATCTGCCAGGCTTCACCATACTTGTACTTTGACCATCTCTCACCATACCATAAGGGCTTAATTTGCTTAGCCTGCTTAATAGCAGCACAAATGTCACAGTCATAGATGACTTGGGTGATAGCATCCATGGACAAGTCAATTGACCTATCACGAGCCCATCGGTATGTTCCATCTCTGCCTTGATGTCCAGATGAGTCATGGGCCCACCGAGCTAAGAACAGCTCACCTTGGTGTTTCCAATCAAGGTCAATGTCAAGATCAGAGTTGGTATCAACTTCAGAAATCTTAGCAGCTTGGTCTGCCTTCTGGTTATGTTGATGTTCCTCAGTTGCTCTGCTCTTAGGCATGTGTGCACACCAAATAGGCTTTCTTTTCCTCTGCCAACCATGCTTCTTCCAGTCCTTTAGCCAACCCCATAGAGCATTGGCTACCATCCATGAGTCGGTGTAGAGGTAAAGGATAGGCCAATTTTCACGTTCAGCCACATCAAGAGCAAGTTGGACAGCTTTTACCTCAGCGAACTGACTGGATTCTCCTTCTCCATCTCTCGCTTCAGTAACTCTCCTGGTAGGACTCCAGACTGCTGACTTCCATATTCGCTTGTTCCCAACAAGACAACAGGAACCATCTGTGAACAAAGCATAGTTCTTTTCCTGATCAGAGAGATCACCATAGGGAGGAGCTTCCTCAGCACAAGTTATTTTCTCCTCTGGAGGTTTGGAACAGTCTGTGCCTTCCGGCCAGTTGGTGATCACCTCCACCAGACCAGGTCGGTCAAGATTACCCATTCGTGCTCGTTGAGTTATCAAAGCCATCCATTTAGACCAGGTTGCATCTGTGGCATGATGTGGTGATGAACCTTTCCCCTTGAACATCCAGTTAAGAACTGGCAGTCTAGGAGCTAAAAGCAATTGTGACTCAGTTCCAATCACTTCAGAAGCTGCTTTCACTCCCTCATAGGCTGCTAGAATCTCTTTTCTCAGTTGCAGTGTAATTTGTCTCTGAACCTCTGTAGCAACGTCCCCAGAAACCAAGAGGACGACCACGTGTCTCATTTGGAGCTCTCTGCCAAAGACTCCAAGTTGGACATTGTCACTGGCAGCCGTGTACAGAATGTTCTTAATGTCTTGACCAGATCTCACAGGTCCCAAGCCCATTGCATGGACTATTTCTCGTTTGATTTGATCAAAGGCTGCTTGTTGTTCAGGTCCCCACTCGAAATTGTTTCTCTTACGAGTCACATCATGCAGAGGTTTGACAATCTGACTGAAACCAGGAATGTGTAGTCTCCAAAATCCCACCACACCAAGGAAAGAAAGTGTGTCCTTCTTACTGGTGGGAACTGCCATGGTAGAGACTTTGTTGATCACATCCTGAGGAATGTGACGGCGACCATCCTGCCACTGCACTCCCAGAAACTGAATTTCTCTGGCAGGTCCTTTGACCTTGTCTCTCTTAATGGCAAAACCTGCTTGCAACAGAATGTCAATGATTTTGTTACCTTTCTCGAAGACTTCCTCAGCAGTTTGGCCCCACACAATGATGTCGTCGATGTACTGGATGTGCTCTGGAGCTTTACCTTTCTCCAGTGCATTGTGGATGACTGAGTGACAGATGGTTGAGCTGTGTTTCCACCCCTGAGGCAAACAGTTGAACTGGTACTGGATTCCTATCCAGGTGAATGCAAACTGCGGCCTGCACTCCTTTGCTATGGCAGTAGAGAAGAAAGCATTAGCAATGTCTATGGTTGCATACCATTTAGCCTACTTCGATTCCAGCTCGTACTGGAGTTCCAGCTGAAGTTGACATCAATTGTTTTCATTTCACTGCCTGTTATCAAGTTCTTTTACCAAAACATTGCAGCTTGCTTCAAACTAGCACAGCCTTTGACACCGTCTGCCACAAGAAGCTCCTAGCCAAGCTGGCAGCTTGTGGCTTGGAGAGATTCACTGTGTGCTGGGTCAGGAAGTGGCTGTCTGGCAGAGCCCAGAGAGTGGTGGCGAATGGTGCCACATCCAGTTAGCAGCTGTCTCTAGTGGTGTACCCCAGGGCTCAGTGCTGGGCCCAGTCCTGTTCAATATCTTTATTGATGATCTGGACGAGGGGATTGAGTCCAGCATCAGTAAGTTTGTAGATGCCACCAAGCTAGGAGCAGGTGTTGGTGTGTTGGAAGGTAGGAGAGCCCTTCAGAGGGACGTAGACAGGCTGGATGGGTGGGCAGAGGCCAACAGGATGATATTTAAGGCAGCCAAGTGCAGGGTTTTGCACTTTGGGCACAACAAGCCCACGCAGTGCTACAGGCTGGACACAAGAGTGGCTGGAAGGCAGGCAGGAAGAAAGGGACCTGGGGTTACTGGTAGACAGTAGGATGAAGATGAGCCAGCAGTGTGCCCAGTTGGCCAAGAGAGCCAATGGCATCCTGGCCTGCATCAGGAAGAGTGTGGCCAGCAGGACAAGGGAGGTCATTCTTCCCCTGTACTCAACACTGGTCAGGCCACACCTTGAGTGCTGTGTCCAGTTCTGGGCCCCTCAATTGAAGAGAGATGTTGAGGTGCTGGAAGGTGTCCAGAGAAGGGCAACAAAGCTGGTGAGGGGCCTGGAACACAAAGCCTATGAGGAGAGGCTGAGGGAGCTGGGCTTGTTTAGCCTGGAGAAGAGGAGGCTTAGGGGTGACCTCATTGCTGTCTACAACTACCTGAAGGGAGGTTGTAGGCAGGTGGGGGGTTGGCCTCTTCTCCCAGGCAACCAGCAACAGAACAAGGGGACACAGTCTCAAGTTGTGCCAGGGGAAGTGTAGGCTGGATGTTAAGAGGAAGTTCTTCCCAGAGAGAGTGATTGGCATTGGAATGGGCTGCATGGGGAGGTGGTGGAGTCACCGTCCCTGGAGGTGTTCTGGATGGGGCACTTAGTGCCATGGTCTAGTTGACTGGACAGGGCTGGGTGCTAGGTTGGCCTGGATGATCTTGGAGGTCTCTTCCAACCTGGTTGATTCTATGAAAGGGCACAGTCTGTGGCAGAAACCTACCTGCCATCAGCACAGGGCTGACAAACAGGGGGGATGGGACCACTGCCTACGGACCAGGGTCTCTCAGCCCCCGCAGCACTGGCACCTGGGATCTCAGCACAAGTATTAGAGATCTGACCCCACATCATAGCAAGAAGTGAGATTTCAAGACCACTCTCCAGTTTTTGCCCCAGCTGAATGTTGGTGACTGGGAGGTGTCACATGTGAGGTGCTGTATTTATCCAGTCAGGGTATCAGGGTTTGAGCTGCTGGGCTCAGGTGTATCCGTCTTCCCTAGGTAACAGCAGTGACCTCTTCCCATACCATCATGGCCTCATAGAAGGGCCCAGATAAGAACTGGGAGAAGCAGCACCCATAAAACAAGATGGAGCAGGCAAAGTGCAGCCCCAAGGAAGAGGGCAAGACAGAGGATGACAGTGAGGGGAAAGATGACTGTGATGATGATGATGATGAGAGTAAAGATGACCAGGATGAGGAAGTGGAGGAGGAGGGTGTGTTCATTTTAGCCCACTCTGTGCCACTGAAGCAGTTGATTCAATGCCCTGTATATGGCGCTTCCACACGGCGCTCCAGCCTCATTGCCCACACCAGTGAGAAGTCCTTCAGCTGTGCTGACTGTGGCAAGAGCTTCACACGGCGCTCACACCTCATTAACCATCACCGAACACACACTGGTGAGAAACCCTTCAGCTGTGCCGACTGTGGCAAGAGCTTCACACGGCATTTTGGCCTCATTGCCCACCGCCGTACCCACACTGGTGAGAAGCCTTTCAGCTGTGCTGACTGTGGCAAGAGCTTCACACGGCATTTTAGCCTCATTTCCCACCGCCGAGCCCACACTGGTGAGAAGCCCTTCAGCTGTGCTGACTGTGGCGAGAGCTTCACACTGCGGTTACATCTCATTAACCATCACCAAACCCACACTGGTGAGAAACCCTTCAGTTGTGTTGACTGTGGTGAGAGCTTCACACAGCGTTCACACCTCGTTAACCACCACCGAATCCACACTGGTGAGAGGCCTTTCAGCTGTACTGTCTGTGGCAAGAGTTTCACTCAGAAGTCTGCCCTCATCCGGCACCACAGTGTCCACACCACTGAGAAGTCCTTCAGCTGCAAGGACTGTGGCAAGAGCTTCAAACACAGCGCATATCTCACCATTCACCACCGCACCCACACTGGAGAGAATCTCTTCCCCTGCGCAGAGTGTGGCAAGAGCTTCACCACGAGCTCTAAATTCCTCCAACACCGACTCGTGCACAGCGGTGAGAAACCCTACACCTGCTCTGATTGTGGCAAGAGCTTCACTCACATCTCCACCCTTACTGTCCACCGCCATGTCCACACTGGTGAGAGGCCCTTCACCTGCTCTGACTGTGGAAAGAGCTTCACCCAGAGAGGCAGTCTCAGTTACCACCGCCTCACCCACACTGGTGACCAACCCACACTGCAGGGCAAGCACAATTAGACCCACCTCAGGTCTCTCAGGGTAATTGTGCCCCCACCCTGAGAAGGCCTTTCCAGCAGATTGAACCAAAATTGCCTCTTTTTCACCTGCATTTCTCAGTGACTGGGGGCTCCAGCAGGAAGAAAGACCTCCTGCTCTTCTGAGCACCAATATGTGCTGGTGAGAATAATTATGGTGATGAGTGGGAACAGCTGGAACTGCCACTGGAGCTGGGCTGAGCTTTGCCAGGATTTGTCTGGTTCTTCCTCTATTCTTTGTGTCTCCCTGGGGTGAAACCCCCTCTCTCCAGTGTTCAGTGATGTCAATAAAACCCCAAAGTGACCCAAATTGTGTCTTTTCCCTTTCATTTTAGACATTCCTACTTGCAGGACCCAAATGCTGGGGGCATTTGTCCCCTAGGAAGGGGGCTGGAGACCTGTGCTAGATTCTGTGGTCCTGCTCTGGCAGGAGGGTTGGACTCAATGATCTATGGAGGTCTGTTTCAACCCCTAACATCCTCAGATCCTGTGAAAACAGGTGCTGAAAGCCATCTGTTAGAATGAGAGAATGAGAGTTGGTCATAAACAGTGAGCCCAGGGGTCAGGAGACTTTGGGAAGTAAAACAGGTAAGCCACAGCCTGGTTCGGCAAGAGAGAGCAGGACCGAGGCTAGCTCAGCTGAAACGCACTTTCTCGAAGCTTTTTTCTCCTCCATTTTGCAGCTCTCTCGATCCGAGGAGCCCAGAAGGGGGCAGGGAGCGGCAGGCGCTAAGTGCTCACTGGAAGGTGAGGCAGAGGGGTGGTGCCTGGTGAGCGGCAGATTTAAACGAGGAGCAGTCATCTCTGCTGAGTGCAGCGCAGCATGTGCTGGGGAGGGGAAGAAAAAAAAAAATCCATACTAACTTAACTCCCATCAGACCTTCAGGAAAGCAGACATGGTGCAAACTAGGTCCAGGCTGTACAATACTTGTTAAACTGTGGGCACCCAAACAGAGCCCACCTGTAGGAATGCAGATGTGCAGACGACTGGATGTGAGGAGTGCTGTAGCCTGGCACTCAAAGTCGAGGGAGACACAGACATTGGCTGCATTAGGTGTGAGCAGATAATAGTCTGCTTAACCTGGTGGCTGAACTCAAGGGAGAGGTGGAATGCCTCAAGGCTGAAAGGGAACGTAAAAGAGAGCACCATGCTCTGCAGTCCCCCTTGCCAGAGGGAGATGAACTAACCAACCAAGGAGAATTGATGCAGGTACCTGCCAGATGGGGCAAGGGTAAACCCTTCCAGCCATCCTCACATCCTCAGCTGCCCTTACACAACAGATAGAGGGCACTAGAGGTCGAGGATGAGGTGGTTTTGGAGCAGACAGAAGAATCACCGGCTGGGAGGGCAACTGAAACAAATCAGTTGCCCCCTTGCATCAGAACAAGTACTCAGAAGAAAAAAAGGACGGTGATTGTTATTGGTGACTCCCTTCTGCAGGGAACAGAGGGCCGTATATGCCACCAGACCCCTTCCACAGGGAGGTCTGCTGCCTCCCTGGAGCCCGGGTCAGGGATGTTACCAGGAGGCTGCCTACTGTAGTGCAGCCCTCTGATTACTATCCCTTATTAGTTATACAGGCAGGGAATTATGAGGTTGATACCAGAGGGCTAAAAGCTATCAAAAGGGACTTCAAGGCACTGGGAAAAGCAGCTGAGGAGCAGGGGCACAGGTAGTCTTTTCATCTGTACCCTTAGTCACAGGTTGGAATGCAGAGAGGAATAGGAAAGCATATTTGATGAACAAGTGGCTCAGAGGCTGGAGCCTTCAACAAAACTTCAGATTCTTTGATATTGGGGAACTTCATCTTGCCACAGGTCTGCAATCAGCAGATGGGGTACAACTGACGCAGAGGGGGAGAAGGACCCTGGCACATGAGCTGGCTGGGCTTGTTGAGAGGGCTTTAAACTAGAGTGGAAGGGGGAGGGGGTTAAACATGACACCACTAGAGATAAAGAAAACTGAGGACGGTAGGCTAGAGCTAGGGGTAAAAGCAGCAGCCCAGCTGAAGTGCATGGACACTAATGCACACAGTATGGGTAACAAACAAGAGGAGCTGGAAGCCTTGGGACTGAAGGAAAACTGATATTGTCACCATCACTGAAACGTGGTGGGATGGCTCACATGATTGGTGTGCTGTGATCAATGGCTACAGACTCTTCAGGAGAGACAGGCAAGGGAGAAGAGGTGGGGGAGTGGCTCTGTATATTAGGAATGCTTTGGATGTCATGGGGGTAGAAATCAAGGATGATCAAGTTGAGTCATTATGGGTGAGAATTAAGGGGAAGGCCAACAGGGCTGACATCCTGGTAGGAGTCTGTTATAGACCACCCAATCAGGAAGAAGGGGTTGATTTATTACTCTTTAAACAACTGGAGGCTGCCTCAAGATCACCTGCCCTTGTTCTGGTGGGCGACTTTAACCTCCTAGACATCTGCTGGGACTTAAACACTGCGGAGAAGAAGCAGTCTAGAAAGTTTCTAGAGGGTGTGGAAGACAACTTCTTATCCCAGCTGTTACGTGAGCTTACCAGGGGGGCAGCCCTGCTTGACCTGCTGCTCACAAATAGAGAGGGGCTGGTAGGGGATGTGGTGGTTGGGGGCTGCCTGGGGTCCAGTGACCATGGAATTATAGAGTGTTCGATACATGGAGAAACCAGGAGGGTATCAACAGAACCTCCACACTGGACTGCCCAAGGGCAGACTGCAGCCTATTTAAGGAACTAACTCAGAAAGTTCCTTGGCAAAAAGCCCTTGAAAACAAAGAGGTCCAGGAAGGTTGGAGCTGCTTCAAGAAAGAACTCCTGCAGGCACAGGAGCAGCTGTGCCATTGAGCCAGCAGAGGAGCCGAGGAGGGAGGCAGCCAGGCTGGATGGGCAGGGAGCTGCTGAAGGGATTAAAGATAAAAAGAGAGTGTATCACCTTTGGAAAAGAGGGGAGGTGTCCCAGGAGAAGTTCAAGGAAGTTGCTAGGTCTTGTAGAGGAAACATTAGAGAGGCAGAAGCCCATTTGGAGCTTAGGCTGCCACTGCTGGTAAGGAGAATAAAAAATGTTTCTTTAAATATCTGAATGGCAGAGAAGGGCCAAGGACAACCTCCAGTCCTTGTTAGATAGAGAGGGGAATAGAGTGACAAAGGATGAGGAAAAGGCAGAGGTGCTTAACACCTTCTTTGCCTCAGTCTTCAGTAGTGGGACAGGTTGTCTCCAGGACAGCTGGACTCCTGAAGTGGCAGATGGAGGCAGGGACCAGTATAGTCTCCCTCTAATCCATGAGGAAGAAGTAAGGGACCTGCTGGAGACACTTGGATCCTCACAAGTCCATGGGACCGGATGGGATCCATCCTAGGGTTCTGGAGAGCTGGCAGCTGAGCTGGCCAAGCCACTCTCCACCATTTATCAGCAGTCCTGGCTCACTGGAGAGGTCCCTGAAGACTGGAAGCTGGCCAAGGTGATGCCCATCCACAAGAAGGGTCGTAAGGAGGAGCCAGAAAACTACAGACCTGTGAGCCTGACCTCAGTGCCAGGCAAGGAGATGGAACAGGCCATCTTGAGTGCCATCACAAAGCACCTACATGATGGCCAAGGGTTGGGGCCCAGGCAGCATGGGTTTAGGAAGGGCAGGTCCTGTCTCACCAACCTGATCTCCTTTTATGATCAGGTTACCTGCCTGGTGAATGTGGGGCAGGCTGTGGACGTAGTCTACCTGGACTTCAGCAAAGCCTTTGACACTGTCTGCCACAAGAAGCTCCTGGCCAAGTGTCATGGAAGGTAGCAGAGCCCTTTAGTAGGCCTCATTTCTGCACAGGGTCGTGCCTCACATGAAGGCCAAGTCATCTCAAAATCAAAACAGTATTTCCAGTTACTGTTCCAGCAGCTACAGGGCCCCTGAGAAGATTCCTCCTTCAGAGGGGTAGAAGGTAAACATTAGGTATGTTTTGAGCCAAAAGACCTTGGTTCCCATAGCCCGCTGGACACCTGTTAGGGGCTGACCCCTGGGTGGTCCTACAGGTTGTTTATGGTAAGAATTGTCCAATTATATGAATTGATTATAACTTTGTACCAATCTGAAAAATTAACATAGATCGCATGAACTGGCAAAACACACCTCTCTTGAGACACTATAAAAAATGGTGCATTGGCCTTAATCGAGCACCTCTCCAACCCCTATTCCTACCCTTACTCTGCACTTCGAGACCCTCTCGCTCTCAGCCTTGCTGAATGACACCCTGCCTGCATATGCATCGCTCGGCATTCGCACCGCAGCATTAAGAATTACAGCCTGCTCGGCGTGAACTCGGCAACGCCCGATCCTTGTAAGCCTTGGAGGCTAGGGCCCAGCTCAGCCTAAACTGGCAGAAGTCTCGGACAATGCCATAAACTTCATAATACTTCAAAACCCTGCTGCCTGGGGAGGTGGTGGAGTCGTCATCCCTGAGGCAGTTCAAGGCAAGGTTGGATGTGGTACTTGGTGCCATGGTCTAGCCTTGGGCACTGTGGTAAAGGGTTGGACTTGATGATCTGTGAGGTCTCTTCCAACCTTGGTGATACTGTGGTACTGTGAACTGCTTTGGACAGTGAGTAACCAACAAACTCTTTATTTAGAGACTGAAAATCTCTCAAGACTCAAATGAACTCTTTTAAAATCATGGACTCTCTTTATTTTGGTCATTTTCTATTTTAATCTGCAACTGCAAAGTAAGAACTTATGTGGGATAGTTATAAATAAGTTTTGGGGAAGGGGACTTTAGTGTTTTAGTAATAAATCATTTAATCTTTTTTATAAATCGGCCTTGCATGTTTTTCCCCTTAAATTCCCCTAAACTACATTCCACAACACCAAGCTGGCAGCTCATGGCTTGGAGAGATTCACTGTGTGCTGGATCAGGAACTGTCTGGATGGCAGAGCCCAGAGAGTGGTGGCGAATGGTGCCACATCCAGTTGGCAGCCAGTCACTGGTGGTGTTCCCCAAGGCTCAGTGCTGGGCCCAGTCCTGTTCAATATCTTTATTGATGATCTGGACGAGGGGGTTGAGTCGCGCATCAGTAAGTTTGCAGATGCCACCAAGCTAGGAGCAGGTGTTGGTGTGTTGGAAGGTAGGAGAGCCCTTCAGAGGGACGTAGACAGGCTGGATGGGTGGGCAGAGGCCAATGGGATGATATTTAAGGCAGCCAAGTGCAGAGTTTTGCACTTTGGGCACAACAAGCCCATGCAGTGCTACAGGCTGGGGACTGAGTGGCTGGAAAGCAACCAAGAGGAAAGGGACCTGGGGGTACTGATAGATAGTAGGCTGAAGATGAGCCAGCAGTGTGCCCAGGTGGCCAAGAGAGCCAATGGCATCCTGGCCTGCATCAGGAACAGTGTGGGCAGTAGGACAAGGGAGGTTATTCTGCCCCTGTACCCAGCACTGGTCAGGCCACACCTTGAGTCCTGTGTCCAGTTCTGGGCCCCTCAATTGAGAGATGTTGAGGTGCTGGAAGGTGTCCAGAGAAGGGCAACAAAGCTGGTGAGGGGCCTGGAACACAAAGCCTATGAGGAGAGGCTGAGGGAGCTGGGCTTGTTTAGCCTGGAGAAGAGGAGGCTCAGAGGGAGACCTCATTGCTATCTACAACTACTTGAAGGGAGGTTGTAGGCAGGTGGGTGGTGGCCTCTTCTCCCAGGCAACCAGCAACAGAACAAGGGGACACAGTCTCAAGTTGTGCCGGGGGAAGTGTAGGCTGGATGTTAAGAGGAAGTTCTTCCCAGAGAGAGTGATTGGCATTGGAATGGGCTGCATGGGGAGGTGGTGGAGTCACCGTCCCTGGAAGTGTTCAAGAAAAGACTGAATGAGGCACTTAGTGCCATAGTCTAGTTGACTGGATAGGGCTGTGTGCTAGGTTGGCCTGGATGATCTTGGAGGTCTCTTCCAACCTGGTTGATTCTATGATTCTATGATCTCCCAATAGATTGGTGCTTGTCCTGCACACTGGGACTACTGCCCCACCTGTACCAAGGGTCACATCTCCATGAATTCATGTCTGTGAGTTTGCATTTCAGCTCTGCACTTTGGGGCCTGGCAGGCTGAGCCCAAGATGTTAATGCCAGATGGAAACAGAAACCCCAAGGAGCTCTGCTAAAATGGGATCTAGAGTCTCAAACACATGGCCTGTCTAGAGAGGCTGAAGGACCTGAGATTCATGAGCCTGGTGAAGTAGAAGCTCCAAGCATTGCACTCACAACCTGTAGCTACTTGAAGAGTGGCTTCAGAGCTGGTGGAGCTGATCTGGATAGTGGAAAAAAATCAGAACATAGGAAGAATGGCAGAAAATGTGTAGCAGCTACCTGTTTGCTGCTGGGGAGAAATGTGATCAAAGGTCACACAGATCAGTGTGATCAGAGCGATGCTGCATGGACTCCAGATGATTCGATGTGAATTATACTGGACACCTTTATTGATCATTCTGCCTCTCATTATATAGTCTTGATCTTAGAGCACACACCTCCACATTAGCATGATTAGGCAAGAACAACCTAGTCTTTTACATGCACCACACCTTGTTTTTCTTATCAACAAGATGTCCACTTATCTATTCTTCTCCCTAGATAAGTAGCCTGCAGCTGTGGGAACCAAGGTCAGTCTTCACTTGTTATTATTCCTTCTCACATTGCATTCCCACAAAAATGTAGCTTGGGAGGTGGAGACCAGAAATGAGAAGGAAATTTCCCTGCAAGGGCAGTACTTTGGTACAAGAGGGCAGTCAGACGGAAGCTGGGCCAGCCCATGATTCTCAGGAACAGGCAGGAAGGATGGAGAGGTGCCAATGAGGGTGATAAGAGATTGAGGTGAAATTGAAGAGAAGATTGACAGTCTTCAAAGAGCTGCCAATGTAGGACACCATACGGCAGGCTGTGGTGGGGACCACTGTAGGCTGTGAAAAGACTGAAAGCCTCTAGCAGAGATGACCTCTTCATCATCATGGCTGTGGATGTTGCCTCTGCAACTGAGGCCTACCAGGAGGTGTCTTAAGTGAACTCAGGAGGAGTTCATGACCTCCTTGCCCCACCCAGCAGTACCACACCACAGACCTCCTGCTCCAGCCATTGTACATCCTCACATCCACTGCCCCAGGAAGAGCCCTGAGCCATGTGTGAAGGACAGGATCTCCCTTCCCAGAGACTAGAAGACAGGACTTGGCTCTTTGATATGATAAAGCCTATCCAAGTTTTCTCAGCATCAGAGCAATCCTGACATTGTCTTGAGCTCTCTGTTGTTCTTGCTTCTGGTGTTCTGCTCAAACAAGCCCCTGGGGAGGCTTTCTCAGTAATGGATCACAGGATCACAGGATGTGAGGAGTTGGAAGATCATCGAGTCCAACCCCCCCTGCCAGAGCAGGACCATAGCATCTAGCACAGGTCACACAGAAACACAACCAGACAAGGAGACTCCACACCCTCTCTGGGCAGCCTGTGCCAGGGTTCTGTGACCCTTACAGTCAAGAAGTTCTTCCTCATGCTGACCTGGAACTTCCTGTGCTGCAGTTTCCATCCACTACCCTTGTCCCATCCCAGGGCACAAGTGAGCAGAGGCTTTCCTTGTCCCTTCCTTCCTGAGCCCCAGCCCTCAGATGTTTGTAGACATTGGTTAGATCCCCTCTCAGCCTTCTCCTCTCCAGACAAAACAGCCCCAGGTGCCTCAGCCTCTCCTCATCAGGCAGTGCTCCAGCCCCTTCAGCATCCTTGTAGCCCTCCCTTGGATTCTCCCCAGCAAATATTTGGCCCTCTTGAGCTGGGGATCCCAGAACTGGATGCAGTTCTCCAGGTGGGGCCTCACTAGGGCAGAGTAGATGGGGAGGAGAACCTCTCTGGATCTGCTGGCTACATTCTTCTTAATGCACCCCAGGATCCCTTTGGCCTTTTTGGCCTTGAGGGCACACTGGTGTTGCAGGTAGAACTTGTTGCCCTCCAGGACTCCCAGGTCCTTCTCCAGAGGGCTGTTCTCTGACTTTAGGTAACAATTGGTAAGTGCTGTAGGGTTTACACTCCTCTCTAAGTCTGTGTTGTGCAGATCACCTCTGCTTAATCTGAGGCTCCCCAGGAATTGTCAGTGGAGTCCTATCAATCAGATGGATACTGTCCCACCAGGCAGCAGTGCAGCAGAAGCATCACCAGACTGAAGGGAAGGAAAAAGGGAACTTAAAATCTCATCACTTAAATCTAGAGAGCAAGGCCCTGGTAGAAAATGTCCATTGTGAACTAATACAGCAAAAAGCTGATAAGAGTTGATAAGAGCACCCAGTGCCCTGAGAATGCTAGAAAGGGGGAGGGAAGGGACACTAATTGGCATTCCAATACCTGTTAATACCTCCTGGACACACTTGTGGGTAAACTCTTTAAGGAAAATCCAGAGTTAGAAGCACAGGATGGGAGATAGAAGGGGTTCTTGACCCAGAGGAGAGCTCTTCTTCAGGGGCCAGAGATGCAACCCTCCTAACTGATTAGCAGATGTTGGCTGTTGAAGTAAAGTCTCCTTTGTGTGAAAACAATCAGGGTGTGCAGAGGACCTGGGAGTCCTGGTGCATGGGAGGTTGACCATGAGCCAGCAGTGTGCTCTGGTGGCCAAGAGGGCCAAGGACATCCTGGGGTGTATTAGAAGGGCTGTGGTTAGTGTTGCAGAGGGGAAATTAATTGATGTGAGATGCTATTTTCCAAAATTAATATTCGTTAAGTTTGCTATTCAGAACTCTGCCACCCCTGACCACTAATTTTAATAATATTTCAGTTCTTACACGGTTATGAAAATGTATTATGGATTACATCTACATCTAATATAACCAGCAAATTATATAAACATTAATTGAACTGGAGTAGAAGGTTCCTGTGGTCAAATTCTGCTTGCCCACTAGATGGGCTCAAGGATCTTTTTCTGCTCTGTGCAGAAGGCAGTAGAGAATTACAGAGACACTAAGCATTTACTCCCAGATTATTATAATTACCCTTGTGGGGGCTAGCCACTGTTCAGACAGTGCCTGAATGCTTTCAGAGGACTCCATCTTGTTGGACATTGAGACTTGAATCTTCCCAGCTTCTGGGGAAAGGACACAGACAATCTCTGATCTTGTTCTCCTGGCTTCTGCTGGATGATCTGTGTATATGTCCAGGAATTCTAAGCAGGACCTTCAGGTGCAGAAGGCAGAATGTTGTGCAGTCTCAGCATGATGTCACACTGACCACACAGGCCGATTGTTGTAGGCATCCAGGGTCTGCTGCTGGTAACTCGTGTCAGTGGAGTTTACCAGGCAAGCAATAAGGCAGTGTGCAATAGCAGCATGGGTGGGCACAGCAGAGAGAGCACAGCAAAGAACAGGGAAGCAAAAGCAGGTTGTTCACCTGTGTATTTCCTTTTATCAATGTGGGACAAGATTGAGTGCGACCTGGAAGCTGGTGGAGGCGAGATCGGGGCACTGACGATTCGGCTCACAATCAGCTAGCTGCAAGCAGTACGTTTTATTAAGGCAGTACAGTGGCTTATATACTACTTGGAAGAGGCGTGCACGATTAGTTTGGGGTTGGCACAAGTGGACAGTACAGATTGGCTCAGAGTTATGTGTAAGGTACAGATAGGTCACCCTGTATCAAAACAATCTGTGGTGTCCACCCCTGCAGGCTGGCAGGCTCAGCCCCCTGCAGCTGTGTGTGGGGTGCTCATTGTTTACAGCTTGGTTTCGTGAGCCCAAGACAGCCCAAGGACACTTCTTAGCACGAGTTCTCATGTTTACCAGCTCATGTCCTGCTAGTGGGAGAATTCTCCCACAATTGAATGCCCTTTGGACACAATATCCAATCAGGATGGCAGTTAGCCAACCCATACCATATTAGGCAAAGCCACAGGCTTGCTTTTCCCTAACTTGGGAAAAGCATGGGCTTTGCACTAGGCAGGCACAAGCTAAGTATGTGTCCCTTACACTATAGGACCCTGGGCAGGCTGGACTCAGTGGCTCCAGGTTTTGTGTCCGTTTCCCTTGCGCGTTTCTCTGGTGGAGCAGAAAACCATGCCTAGGCAAGACAGGACATGTATAAGCCTATTTTGGGCCTATCAGGCCTACCACAACAATTGGTAGGTCAAGAGAGGTTTTTCTGCCCTGATGAGGCTGCATCTGGAATATTATGTCCAGTTCTGGGTCCCTCAGTGTTGCAGTAGGCCTGATAGGCCCAAAATAGGCTTATACAAGTCCTGCCTTGCCTAGGTGTGTTTCCCTGCTCCACCAGAGAGGCAAGCATGGGAAGAAGTCACAAAAGAACCTGTAGCTACTGAGTCTGGCCTGCCCAGGGTCCTGCGGTAAACAAGGTACAGACACTTAGCTTGTGCCTGCCTAGCACAAGGCCTGTGCTTTTCCCAAATCAGGGAAAAGTGAGCCTATGGCTTTGCCTTAATATGGTGAGGTTTGGCTAACTGCCATCCTGATTTGCCATTCTCTGTCCAAAGGGCAATTAATCTTGGCCCACATTGATACAAGGAGATACGCAGGTAAACAACGTGCTTTTGCTTCCCTCATCTTTGCCGTGCTTTTCTGCTGTGCTCTGCTGTTGCCTGCTGCAATTGCCTACTGTCTTATTATTTGCCTGGTAAACTCTACTGCCACAAGTTACCAGAAGCATACCCTGGATGCCACCACACGATCAGCCTGTGTGGTCAGCTTGACATTGTGCTGAGACTGCACACCTCAAGACATCCTGCCTGCCCCTGGAAGTCTTCCTGCTAAGACCACAAGTCCTGGAGATACACAGATCATCCAGAAGAAGCCAGGAGAACAAGGTCAGAGATTGTCTGCCTCTTTCCCCAGAAGCTGGGAACATCAAGTCTCAACATCCGACAACACAGAGTCCCCTGAAAGCGTTTGGGCACTCTGTGGACTGTGGCTAGCCCCTGTGAGGGTAATAATAATAATTTGTGAGTAAATGCTTAAATGCCTCTTTGTAATTGTTCATTGCCTTCTGCCATAGAGCACAAAGAGATCCTTGAGCCCATCTAGTGGGCAAGTGGCATACTGACCACAAGCAGCATTTGACCACAGGAATCTTCTCTTCCAGTTCAATTAGAATCATAGAATCAGCCAGGTTGGAAGAGACCTCCAAGATCCAACCTATCACCCAGCACTATCCAGTCAACTAGACCATGGCACTAAGTGCCATTAATGTTTATATATTTTGCTGGTTATTACTAGATCTAGATTTTATCCATAGAATGTTTCCATGACTGTGTAAGAATGGAAATATTATTAAAATTAGTGGTCAGGGTGGTGAGAGTTCTGAACAGCAAAATTAATAAGCAATATTAATTTTGGAAAAATATCATCTTGCATCAATTAATTTCCCCTCTGCAACACTCAGTTCAAGAAGCACTTCAGATAACAAAGACAACATCTTAAACATTGGTAACAAAAACAGCTGTTCCCCATCATTGCCAACGAGTGGGTCTGGCCCTTCAACTTAATAACAAAGGTCAACTGGCAGCTCTATTTTACAGTTACCTATTCATTAAACAGAATTGCTGAAAGCTTATGAAATACCTAAATTTGTTAAGTGTCATCAAAGCCTATGTACAACTCCTAGCACAGGGTCAGGATAATGCAGCTATCATCCATGCATGCACACTTCCTGTTGTTTGCTTGTGCTTATAGGTTACAATCATAAGAGTGCTTGATGCTAATAAGGCCAACAAGGTTAACAACCACATCCCCGGATACATTTCAATTTCTTGCCACAGTATCTGCACAGCCATCTGAGCAAGACTTCTGCTCACTGCCAAAAGCAAACTGGACATAACAAGCTGGTATCTATCAAAGACCTGTGAGCATACATAAACAAATACAAGCACATTCATTCTCTAGGCTGACAAATCCATCGGCCTTCTCTAGGGTGAATCTCTCCGTGTATTTATCTGGAGAATTTTTCTTCTCTCTTTCCTCCCCCCCCCCTTTTTTTTTTCTGAATGCAATAGTGTTAGCACAAGCAGGTGCTAAGTATAGTATCTGAGCATACAACTCCATAAGTATGATGGTACCTTTGAATAATTGCAGTGGCCCATCGCAAACCATCTTTTTGAAGTGTGACCTCATTTTATGTATGTGCTATAGAAAACCAGTGCCCAATCTGGCGTGAAAACTGATTTCGATAATCTTTGCCATATGAACTTTGCCAGTGTATCATAACAAGAACTGTTACCTCTTTCTTATTTTTTTTTACATGATCCTTATCCTATAGTGCTACCTTTGATAAAAAGAAAAAAAAAAAAACTAAGAAAACAATATCCTATAATATCCCTATTATAAGCTGTATTAATGCAGAAATCGATTAACTAAAACAGAAGTTAAACCACTGAATCAATTCTGAATACAGAAAAGATAATAAACCCCAAAGAAAAAATAAAAAGGATGTTACACCATGTAGCACTCTTTGAAAATGCCATGGCATATTTTGGCTGCCGAGCCGAGAGAGTGAAAAGCTCTGCGGGGATTGCTGCTGGGTTTGGTTTTGCTGCTCCGTTCTGCTGCTCTCCGTGGTTCTGAGACACGATAAGGTAAGCAGAGGGGGCGGCTGGGCTGTGGTCTCGCGAAAGAGTGAGACTGTGACAGGGCTGCTGACGTCAGCCGCGGGAGATTTAAAATCCCGCCGCGTGCCGCGCCGGCCGCCATTTTGGCTGCCGAGCTGAGAGAGTGAAAAGCTCTGCAGGCCTACCTGCGGCTTTTTTTTTTTTCTCCTGTTTCTGACTGTCAGTGTCACTGTGCACTGTGCCTGTCAGTATCACTGTGCACTGTGCCTGTCAGTATCACTGTGCACTATGCCTGTCAGTATCACTGTGCACTGTGCCTGTCAGTATCACTGTGCACTGTGCCTGTCAGTGTCACTGTGCACTGTGCCTGTCAGTATCACTGTGCACTGTGCCTGTCAGTGTCACTGTGCACTATGCCTGCCAGTATCACTGTGCACTGTGCCTGTCAGTGTCACTGTGCACTGTGCCTGTCAGTATCGCTGTGCACTGTGCCTGTCAGTATCACTGTGCACTGTGCCTGTCAGTATCACTGTGCACTATGCCTGCCAGTATCACTGTGCACTGTGCCTGTCACTCGTGCTACAAAGGGCAGGAGGAGCGTGTGCACACAGACTGACGTGACCTGGGAAAGCACAGGAGTCCAGGCTACTGGATGCAGGGAGTGCTACAGCCTCTCACTTGCTGCAGAAGGGGAAGGGGAGAACAATTGCACCAGGTGTGAGCAGGTGAACTTCCTTCTCACCTTGGTGGCAGAATTGAAAGATGAAGTGGCCGAGCTGAAGGACGAAGTGTCCAGGCTCAGGTCAATAAGGGAGAATGAAAGGGAGCTGGATCTGTGGGTGCAGGCTCTGCAGATCCCCCCTGCTAAGGAAGCTGCCCCTGGAAACAGTGAGGGATGGATACAGATCCCTGTCAGGGGTAGTAACGGAAATCCATCCAGGCCCTCTCCTCCTCTTCCTCTGCCCTTGCACAACAAGTATGAGGCCCTGCATGCAGAGGGTACAGAGGGTGAGAACAACGAGGAGCATCCAACTGTGACATTGCCTAGAGTGGAGCAGTCGCCACCAACTGTGGTGACCAGCTCCACAAAAAACAAGAAAAAGAGAAGGGTTGTAGTTGTTGGAGATTCTGTCTTGAGGGGGACAGAGGGACCCATTTGTCGTCCCAACCCATCTCACAGGGAGGTCTGCTCCCCTCCTGGTGCCCAGGTTAGGGACATCACCAGGAGAATCCCTAACCTAATCCAGCCCTCCGATTATTACCCCTTGCTGGTAATACAGGCTGGCAGGGATGAAATTGAAAAGAGGGGGACCAGGGCAATTAAAAAGGAATTTAAGGCCCTGGGGAAATTGATAGACGGGGCAGGAGCGCAGGTGGTGTTCTGCTTAGTTCCCTCTGTGCAAGGGAGTTCACAAAGAGGAACAGCAGAACCTACGATATCAATAAATGGCTCAAGGGATGGTGCCAGCAGCGGCACTTTGGGTTCTTTGACCACGGGGGAACTTTTACTGTGCCAGACCTGCTTGATTGTGATGGGGTGCAATTGTCTAGGAGGGGCAGGAGAGTCCTGGCAATGGAGTTGGCAGGGCTCATTAGGCGGGCTTTAAACTAGGTCTGAAGGGGGTGGATGAGGCAATTACTCTCTCTGAGAAGGAGAGAGTGGGAAGGAAACTAGGGACAATTGGGGAACCCAGAGCCCAGCTGAAGTGCATCTACACCAATGCACGCAGCTTGGGTAACAAGCAGGAGGAACTGCAAGTCCTGGTCCACCAGGGTGACTATGAGATAGTTGCCATTTCAGACACTTGGTGGGATGACAGGCACGACTGGAGTGCTGTACTGGGGGGATATAACCTCTTCAGGAGAGATAGGCAAGGGAGAAGAGGAGGAGGGGTGGCTCTGTATATTAGGGAGTCACTCCATGCCACTGAGCTTGAGGTGAGGGATGAAGGGGTTGAGAGCTTGTGGGTTAAAATCAGAGGGAGGACTAATAAATCTGACATCCTGGTTGGAGTCTGTTATAGACCACCTAACCAGGATGAAGAAACAGACGAGATATTTTACAAACAGCTGGAGGCTGTCTCAAGATCATCAGATCTTGTCCTTGTGGGTGACTTTAACCTGCCAGATATCTGCTGGGAACTTAATTCAGCAGAGAGGAGGCAGTCCAGGAGATTTCTAGAGTGCATGGAGGACAGCTTCATGACCCAGCTGTTAAGTGAGCCTACTAAGGGTCAAGCTCAGCTTGACCTGCTGCTGTCCAACAGAGAAGGGCTGGTAGGAGATGTGGCAGTGGGAGGCTGCCTGGGGTGTAGTGATCACGAGTTAGTGGAGTTTTCAATATGCAGGGAGGTAGGGAGGCACTACAACAAAACCTACACCTTGGACTTTCGGAGGGCAAACTTAAATTTGCTTAAGAAACTTATTTCCAAAGTCCCCTGGGCAGCAGTCCTTGAGAACAAAGGGGTCCAGGATAGTTGGACCTACTTTAAACAGGAGCTCTTGAAGGCACAGGAACTGGCAGTTCCCATGTGCCGAAAGATGAGCCGGCGGGGAAGGTGACCAGCCTGGATGAGTAAACAGCTCCTGAAGGAATTGGGGGAGAAAAAGAGGGTGTATCACCTCTGGAAGGAGGGGAAGGCTTCTCCTGACGTGTTTAAGGAGATAGCCAGGTTATGCAGGAGAAAAATTAGAGAGGCTAAGGCCCAGCTAGAACTTAGGCTGCCACTTCTGTGAAAGATAACAAAAAGCACTGTTATAAATGTATCAGTGCTAAAAAGAAGGGCAAGAAGAGCCTCCACTGCTTACTGGACCAGGAGGGGAACACTATAACTGACGACGAAGAAAAGGCTGAGGTCCTGAATGCCTTCTTCGCCTCAGTTTTCAACAGTAAGGAGGGAGGAGTTCAGGGCAAGTGGCCTCTTGAACTGGGGGATGGGGTCAGGGAGCGGTGTGTTGCCCTGGAAATTCATGAAGAATTAGTTCAGGACCTGCTGAGCCACCTGGACACCCACAAGTCCATGGGACCAGATGGGATCCATCCCAGGGTGCTGAGAGAGCTGGCAGCTGAGCTGGCCAAGCTGCTCTCCATCATTTTCCAGCAGTCCTGGCTCACCGGAGAGGTCCCAGGAGACTGGAAACTGCCAACGTGGTCCCCATCCACAAGAAGCGTCGGATGGAGGAACCTGGGAACTACAGACCTGTCAGCCTGACCTCAGTGCCAGGGAAACTGATGGAACAGGTTATCTTGGGGGTGATAAGAGCGCACCTAAGGGATGGCAAAGGGCTCAGGTCCAGCCAGCATGGGTTTCGGAAGGGCAGATCCTGCCTTTCTAATCTGATCTCCTTCTATGATCAGGTGACCTGCTTGGTGGACGTGGGGAGGCCTGTGGATGTGGTCTATCTGGACTTCAGCAAGGCCTTTGACACTGTCCCCCACAGCAAACTGCTGGCTAAGCTATCAGCCCATGGCTTGGATGGCAACACTCTGTGCTGGGTTAGGAACTGGCTGGAGGGCCGGACCCAGAGGGTGGTGGTGAATGGTGCCACATCCAGCTGGCAGCTGTCACTAGTGGTGTCCCTCAGTGATCAGTGCTGGGCCCCATCCTCTTTAACATCTTCATAGACGATCTGGATGAGGGCATCGAGTCAGCCATCAGCAAGTTTGCAGATGACACCAAGCTGGGGGCAGATGTGACTGAGTTAGAGGGCAGAAGGGCTCTGCAGCGGGACCTTGACTGCCTGGACAGATGGGCAGAGTCCAAGGGGATGGGGTTCAATAGCTCCAAGTGCTGGGTGCTGCACTTTGGCTACAACAACCCCATGCAGAGATACAGGCTAGGGTCGGAGTGCCTGGAGAGCAGCCAGGCAGAGAGGGATCTGGGGGTGCTGATTGATGCCCACCTGAACATGAGCCAGCAGTGTGCCCAGGTGGCCAAGAGAGCCAGTGGCATCCTGGCCTGCATCAGGAATGGTGTGGCCAGCAGGAGCAGGGAGGTCATTCTGCCCCTGTACTCTGCACTGGTTAGACCACACCTTGAGTACTGTGTTCAGTTCTGGGCCCCCCAGTTTAAAAGGGACGTTGAGATGCTTGAGCGTGTCCAGAGAAGAGCGACGAGGCTGATGAGAGGCCTTGAGCACAAGCCCTATGAGGAGAGGCTGAGGGAGCTGGGATTGTTTAGCCTGGAGAAGAGGAGGCTCAGGGGTGACCTTATTGCTGTCTACAACTACCTGAGGGGTGGTTGTGGCCAGGGGGAGGTTGCTCTCTTCTCTCAGGTGGCCAGCGCCAGAACAAGAGAACACAGCCTCAGGCTGTGCCAGGGGAAATTTAGGCTTGAGGTGAGGAGAAAGTTCTTCACTGAGAGAGACATTGGACACTGGAATGGGCTGCCCGGGGAGGTGGTGGAGTCGCCGTCCCTGGGGCAGTTCAAGGCAAGGTTGGACGTGGCACTTGGTGCCATGGTCTAGCCTTGAGCTCTGTGGTAAAGGGTTGGACTTGATGATCTGTGAGGTCTTTTCCAACCCTGATGATACTGTGTGATACTGTGATACTGTGAAAGAAAATAGAAACCTTTAAGTCAGTAAAAAAAAGAAAAAAAAGTTACTCTATCAACTTTACCCTGTGTGCTAGTTTGAAGCAGGGTAGAATGTTTTGGTGAGTGGAACTAGATCATAGGCTGTGAAAGGAAAACTATGGTGATGTCTACTCCCCTCAGAGTCTTGACGAAGAAAAGTAAACGTTAGATAAGACTCTCGCCATTTTGTGGCACTCTGGCTGGGCACTGACTGAGCTGCATCTCCCTAACCTCACCTTCCACTCACCTTTGCTTCTTAACCTCCTGGCTGAACCTTTATTCTTCTTTAGGACTGGGGTAAGGTTGAGAGGGGTAGGGGGAAGGTGCAGGGATGGTTGGGAGCCCCTCCTGGGGACTCAGGTTTCTGGGAGGGGAGTTGTGTTTCTGTATTACTTTTACCTTGTATATTTCTGTGTATAACTGTATATATACTGGAAATAGCTGCTTGTATATTGTGCTAGCTGTAAATAAATAGCTTCATTTATATTCCCAGAGCTGGCTGAGTCTAGTCTGGGTGACTTCTAAAGTATGGAGGGGGCGGGGTACACCCAAACCATCACACCCTGTTAAAATTACTACAAACTTACTCCAATTATAATATTCTATTACAATTAACAAGCACGTAACATCGTATCCAGTAACTTTTAAACTCTAAGGTGTATTACAGTCAAAAGCTAAAACCATCAGGATTTATATTTGCAAGATTCTACCACTAAAATACAAAAAGGTGAAACTACCACTTTAAGTGTAAAACACTTCGCCACCGAAAGATAAGCTACAAGAAAAAAAAAAAAGAAGGGGGAGTGTGGACCCTGCTGAGCTGATGCCAGGGGAGGGGGGGAGGTATCCCAGTGCCAGGCTGCTCTGTAAACTCAAGTGGGGGGGTAATCCCAGTGTCAGGCTGCTATGTAAACTCAAGTGGGGGGGCATCCCAGTGTCAGGCTGCTCCATGGACTCAAGTGGGGAGGTTTGGGAGTGTCAGGCCATGCTGGGTGGAAAACCCAAAAACAAAGGGAAAAAAAAAACGAAACAAAACAAAAGATTAAGATTAGCCTCTTCACATCTCAAATGGAGGGAAACGGACTGCTACAATCACCTGGTGTTTCAAAGCCTTCAAGTCTTTTTCTTAACAGCAAACTTTATGATGTGATGTGATCTGAGATGAATGGAGGGTGAGGATGTCCCTTGTTGTGCAGAGCCTGCATGTTTGTCCATGACAAGGTTATTATCACAACTGATGGAATCTGTTTCCACAGTTTGACCCATCTTGCCAGGACCCACCAGATGTCGTACCCTGTAAGTAAACACGTATACCCTCGACCAGTCATTTTCACTTCCATGGGACCTTTCCATTCTTTTGTATTTAAATATTTAATTGATCAAGGAAATTTGAATACTTTTCAGTATATATATGTTGGTTAAGGCGGGTGTAGATAGGGAAGGATCATGAACAGTTGACAAAGCTCTGTGTGCCAATTGTTGTGATAATTGTAACACCTCTGTGTGAAAGGCCTGCTTGAAAGCTTGCATATGCAAATGGCCCAGCTCCCTGAGGCAGTTGCGATTGAACTCTGTACAAGGGGTCTGTGTTCTGCCGTGGTGTAGCTGCAGCACTATCACATAATTCTGCCCATTTGTGGTAAAATTGTAATTGCTGAGAGGGAGTAAGTATGGTATTTACAAACATTCTTATGTCATATAGCATTAATAACTGAGCTGTAAATGAATGCTGCAGTAACGATTGAGTAAATGGAGACAGGAACCTGCAAGTTGTTATCACCTGTTTAGCCTTTTCAATTACTTTCCAGTCTAATGCAACCCATTGCCCTCCCCTCTGAGCCACCATAACCACAGGAAATGCTGATGGGAGCATTTCACCTTCTTGATAATTCCTTTCCATCTAGTAACTGGATCAGCCCTAGCAGTAGGTCCCACAACCCCTGTCCCAAGCAATGGGGTATTGCAAGACACAGGACACATCCCTGGGGTAGGCACTGGGACAGGTATTGTAGGATTTAATGGAAGGCAGATGGGGGGTGCTGGCAAGTGACCAGCATTATATTCATCTGCTTTCTTCACTGGTTCATCCTCAGCCTCTAACGTTTGTAGTCTGTCAAGAAGGACTTTCAGCTGTGCGTCTCTCAACCCTGGGGATTTGTCATCTTGGGGGTGAACTATGGGTGTTGGAGGCATGGAGTGCAACAAAGGTGGATATAGGGATTGGCTTTCCCTTGGAGATGTTGATAGTGGAGGAGGGAGGGGGAGGGGCACTCACTGCAGGGGTGGTATTCAGATCACTGTCAGTCGATCTTGAAGAGGATGATGGAGGTGTTTTTGGCTTTCATCGCTTCTTCTTTTTCTTTTCCTGTTTTTCATACTTTTGTTTTGTGTGATGGTTTGGATGTTCCCCGCCCCCCCCCCACTTTAGAAATCACCCAGACTAGACTCAGTCGGCTCTGGAAATATGAATGAAGCTATTTATTTACAGCTAGCACATTATACAAGCAGCAATTTACAGTATATACAGTTATATACAGAAATAGACAAGGTAAAAGTAATACAGAAACACAACTCCAGTCCCAGAAACCTGAGTCCCTAGGAGGGGCTCCCAACCACCCCTGCACCTTCCCCCTACCCCTCTCAACCTTACCCCAGTCCCAAGAAAGAATTGAGGCTCAGCCAGAGGTTAAGAAAGTGTGGTGGTTTAGGTGTTACCCACCCCCCCACACTTTAGAAGGTACCCAAACTAGACTCAGCCACTTCTGGGAATATAAATGAAGCTATTTATTTACAGCTAGCACAATATACAAGCAGCTATTTCCAGTATATATACAGTTATAGACAGAAATATACAAGGTAAAAATAATACAGAAGCACAACTCCCCTCCCAGAAACCTGAGTCCCCAGGAGGAGCTCTCAACCACCCCTGCACCTTCCCCCTGCCCCTCTTAACCTTACCCCAGTCCTAAGGAAGAATTGAGGTGCAGACAAGAGGTTAAGAAGCAAGGTTAGTGGCAGATGAGGTTAGGGAGATGTATCTCAGCCAAAGCCCAGCCCAAAAGTGAAGACAAAAATGGCGAAAGTGTTATCTAATGTTTACATTCTTCTTCAGCAAGACTCTGAGGGAAGGAGACATAACCATTGTTTTCCTTTCACAGCCAATTATCTACTTTTTTCTTACCAAAACATTCTACCCTGCTTCAAACTAGCACAGAAAGGAAAGTGGGTTAGGTCAAATGGAAGGTAAGGTTAGGGAGTAAGATGTTGCTCAGCCAGCAGCCCAAGCGAGAGTGAGAGAAAATGGTGAGAGTGTTATCTAATGTTTTCATTTCTTGTTCCCATACTCCTCAGCAAGACTGTGAGGGAAGCAGACATCACCACTGTTTTCCTTTCACAGCCTGTAATCTAGTTCTTCTCAGCAAAGCATTCTACCCTGCTTCAAACTAGCACAGTTTTGGTTGATTGATTTTTTACCACAGCAGGTGGCAGAGGAATAGTAGGCACTTGAAACAGTTGTGATGACACTGATAAGGGGACTTGAGTGGTGGAAGTCTCACTGCTCCCTTTGAGAGCAAAAGCTGCAAATGCTGATGCGGCAGCAATTCTATCACCCTTCATAGACATCAGAGTGTCAAAGATCAATTGCCACAGAAGGATGAGTTTTACAGCCTCTTTGGAGCCCTAGTTTATTTCATCCTTCAGGACCTTTCCCATCATCTCCCAGGTGGCCACTTCAAAGGCTGCATCCACCCTGGGGATCAAAAATCGCTCCTTTGTCCAGCAAAATAGACACTTCTCATAGAAGAAATTTTTGAGGGGAGCTTCCACCACTGCTTCTTCTTCATCAAGTGTGGACCCCTCTCCCCCACAACTGCTCACCTGATCAGAGCGACATTCCCCAAATTCCTGTGTGTGTCTTAACCAGTTCCCCGGGGCAGAGACTGAATTTGGTCAGCTTTCCTGCTTCTTCTTCTCTCTCTCTCTCTCTCTTCTGCTGTCCACACTTCCTCTCCTGAAGAATAACAGCTTTTAGAGGAAAGTCCCATCCCTGTTTGGGCACCAGATGTAGCAGCTACCTGTTGCTGCTGCAGGAGAACGTGATCAAAGCTCACACAAATCAGTCTGATCAGAGCACATAGACACCAGAAGATTCCCTGTGAATTATACCAGAGACCTTTATTGATCGTTCTGGCTCTCGTTATATGGTCTTGACCATAGAGCACACATCTCCACATTAGCATAATTAGGCACGAACAACCCAGTTGTCTTTTACGTACACCACACCTTGTTTTTCTCATAAATGAGATGTCCACTTATCTATCCTTCTCCCTAGATAAGTAGCTATCATGGAGGGGGATTCTCAGCACCTTTGCCAGATTTGGGGAGAAATTAATTGGGGCAAGATAATATTATATAAAAATATGTATTTATTAAACTCAATATTCTGAACTCTGCCACCCCCAACCACTGTATATTAATATTCATTACATGGTTAGGAAAACAATCTAGGATAAAATATGTACAGAAACTTGTTCATTAACCAGCAAACATTCAAACTATAAACAGAGAGAGGCGTTTTCCCCACAGCTTAATGCTGTTTGGGGTCTGTACACTATTCGTCCAGCCGAGAGGGCTGAAACTGATTCTGCTCTATGGCAGAGGCAACAGATATTTACAGAGGTATCAAAGCATTTACTCACAACTCTTATTAATCAATAATCACCCTCTGGGGCTACGTCACAGCCTATGCCAGTGTCCAAACTTCAGGGGATCTCTGCCCGTGGACTTTGAGGCTGGAATCCTCCTGGCTTGAGGGGAAAGGATGAATCTTCCCAGCTTCTGGGGAAATTATGGTCTCTGACCTTGTTTTCTGGTGAAGATGCGATCTCTGCCTTTGTGCTGCTGGCTCCTTCTGGATGCTTCTGTCCAGGAATTCTCAGCTGGAAGGATCTCAGGTATAGGAGAAGAATATCGTGCTGTCTCTGGCACGGTTCTCGTGGCTAGCAGGCTGTGTGTGCAGACAATCCAGAGTCTGCTTCCTGGTTATCTCAGCAGCAGTGGCGCTTACCAGACAATGATAGGCAGCAGGCATGCAGGATGTGTGCGGCTGCTGGGAGTCTGAGCTCCATAGATAAAGGCAATGCAGGATCTGGTCCTGATAACAGTGGCGTGCAGATGTGCACAGCTGGCTTAGGTGACTAGAGGTTCCTCATAAATATATAGGCAGGCTTAATTAAGCTTCTACAACTAAGGTACGTAGGCAGGCAGCTGCAAGTCAGAGCATGAGGGTCTGAGCCTCTGAGCATCGGAGCTAGGCAATGGAGCCCGAATGTGGGGGTCTGAGCGGTGGAGCTATCAAGGTAGTGTCTGAGCAGCTGAGCCGTGCAGGGTCTGTGCCTGAGGGTCTGAGCTGAGCACTGTGTTTACATGTGCACCCCTATTTATTGAATGTGGGCTGAGATTGATGGGCCCTTTGGCCACTAGAATGACCAATCAGGTTGGTAGTCAGCCAAATCTTATTATAATAGGCAAAAGCTACTTGCCTGGACTTTCCCAAAGATGGGGATCACATGGGCTTACACCAGGGAGACATGATCTGGGTGTGGGGGGGCTTACACAACGTGTTTACAACCAGGGGTCCTGGCAGAAAAACATGTCCAGGCAAGGCAAGGCATAAACAAGCCTCTTTTCAGGCCTATAGGCCCTCCATGACATTAGCCTGCAGCTGTGGGAACCAAGGTCGAGGTTTACTTGTTAATTATCCTTCTCACTTTGCATTCCCACAGTCACCCAGACATGGGGGTTGTCCTCTCCTGGACTCAGCACTGACGTGGCCACACCTGAGTTCTTGGTGTCTGGGTGTGGGAATGGAATGAGATGGATAATAACAAATGGATGCTGACCTTGGTTCTCACCAGTGGCTGTCTATCTTATCTCAAAAAGGATAGATAATGGATATCTCATTAATGAGGAAAACAAGGTGTGGTTTATGCAGATGGGCTGGGTTGTTCTTGCATAATTATGCTAATGTGTAGGTGTGTGCTCAATGCTCTGAGGCTATATGAGAGCCAAAATGATCAATAAACTTCTCTGGCTGTCCTGGGTTACGGTGGATCCCTTCCCCAGTAGAATAAACTCACCACAACACAGATTTTTTTGGGGAGTCAGGGAAAGATGAAATTGTATTTCTTATGGTGTAAGTATAACAGTATAAAGAGAACTAAACTACTAGAGAAAAAAATTGTAATAACCTTAAGGGAGATGGGGAAGGGGTCAGGGGGTCAGTCAACAGTGAAGCAGCAAAAGGAGCAGGAGCCAAAACAGCAGCCAGGGAAGATAGCAGGCAGGCGCAGCTAAAGCAGCAGAAGCCAGTGAGGAGAAAGAACAAGCTGTGCTTCTAGACATAAAGCTCTTGATGCTCCAATGAAATGATATTAACTTATCCATTGTTGCCATTATATGGCCTGCCCCCGAAATGTTCACCTCTCCCCTATGTCTGAGCTAGAAAATCCTCTCAAATGGCCACAACCCACCCCTTTAATATAATTCCCATTGCCACATCAAGTCATTCCATCTAACTAGGGATAGCATCAGTGTCATGGATGATTGTTGTCCTGGCTTCAGGCATTTTTCTCCAATTCCCAGTCATTCATCTCCTCATTTCCATCTGTCTCAGGCTAGCTCAGAAGTGTTCAAGAAACAGTCAGATGTTTTCTTCAGTGAATGGGATGGAGCAGAACTCTTGGCACTCACAGCGTTCATGCTCATGTATGGTGGGTCCTTCATGGATTTTTACAGGCACCACAATCATCTGCAAAAGAGCTCATAACAACATATCCACATTCTCTCTGCCATTGTCAAGTTCTTTTGTGGAACACATTGTATTTCACCATTCGTATGCATAATCCAGTATGTATGACCAGGTCCTTCAGCAGAAACCACCCCTCAGACAGGCACTGCTTCCCCTGAAGGAGAGAATACCCAAACAGAGTTCCCCAAAAAATTCTTTTCATGAATGACAGGTGTGCTAGTTTGAAGCAAGCTAGAATGTTTTGGTAAAAGAACTAGATAACGGGCAGTGAAATGAAAACAATTGATGTCAACTTCTCTCACAGTCACGCTGAGAACTCTGGGAAGAAGAAAGACTCTTTCTCCATTTTGTCTTCTTCTGCCTTTGCCTTCAGACCGAGACACATCTTTCTAACATCACTGCTTTCTAACCCTGCTCCCTAACCTCTTGGCTGCACCTCTCTTCTTCCTGAGAACTGGGGTAAGGTTGAGAGGGCCGGGGGAGGTGTTGGGGTGGTTTGAGAGCCCCTTCTGGGGACTCAGGTTTCCGGGAGGGGAGTTGTGCTTTTGTATTGTTTATCCTTTGTATATTTCTGTATATAATTGTATATAACTGTATATATTGTAAATAGCTGCTTGTAAATTCTGCTAGCTGTAAATAAATTGCTTCATCTATATTCCCAGGGTCCGTCTGAGTTAGCTGGGGCAAATACAAAGTGTGGGAGGGGCGGGGTAACCCCCAAACCATCACAACAGGAACCAAGTTGTTTGTAGCAAGCCATTGTAACATTTGATTTTACCTGAGGCAGGTGCATTGTAGGGGATGTGGTAAATCCACTCAGTACCATTCTCTTTGGCCCAAGTTTTTTATGAGATAATTGTTTAAAATGGGTGCCATTATCTGATTCAGTTCTCTCTGGAGCACTGTGTTGCCACAGGATTTGTCTTTCCAAGCCCCAAATGGTGCTACATGCAGTAGCATGGGAAACTGGATAGGTTTCCAGCCATCCAGTGCTTGCTTCTACCATGGCCAGCACATACTGCTTTCCAGTCCGAGAACGAGGTAGAGTGATGTAATCAATCTGCCACGCTTCACCATGTTTGTGCTTTGCCCATCGCTCACCATACCACAAGGGCTTCAGATGCTTGGCTTGTTTAATAGCAGCACAGATATCACAGTCCTGTATAACTTGTGTTATGGCATCTATGGATATGTTGATTGCTCTATCCCATGCCAATTGGTAGGTAGCATCTCTACCTTGATGCCCCTAGGAATCATGGGCCCTCTGGGCTAAGAACAGTTCACCTCAGTGTTCCCAGTCTAAATCCAAGTTACAGTTTACATTGGTTTGAAACACCTTGGCAGCCAAATCTGCCTGATGGCTGTGTTGATGTTCCTCAGTAGCTTTACTCTTGGGCATGTGAGCATCTGTGTGTCGTACTCTTACAGGGATTTTCTCTAGACAGGTAGCAATGTCCTGCCATAAGTCAGCAGCCCAAATTTGCTTTCCTTTCTGTTGCCAATTATTTCTTTTCCAGTCCTTTAGCCAACCCCATAAGGCATTGGCCACCATCCACGAATCAGTATAGAGGTAAAGCATAGGCCAGTTCTCACGTTCAGCCACAACAAGAGCAAGTTGGACAGCTTTTACCTCTGTAAACTGGCTCGACTCACCTTCTCCAGCTTTTGCTTCAGCCACTGCTCACATAGGGCTCCAAACTGCAGCTCTCCATTTTCTCTTGTTTCCAGCAAGGTGACAGGAACCATCAGTAAATAGAGCATAGTTCCTTTCTTCTTCAGACAAATCACTGTAAGGAGTAGCTTCCTCAGCCTGAGTTATTAGCTCCTATGGAGGATTTATACAGTTTGTACCTTCTGGCCAGTTGGTGATCATCTTGTCGTGGAACGCAGTTTCGCGGCAGAGTTTATGGGGGAAATACGCGAGGCGTTGACTATTTTATCAGTGATTTATTGCAAAAATGCGAATTCCCTCTTCCCGAAACTACGCCACCCTTGTGAATTCTTTTGATCGAGGTCGAAATAACATTTCAGAGAATGGCAAATTAAAGAGTCTATGATGTTTAAAGAGAGTTCTTTTGAGTCTTTGGGGTTTTGAGTTAATAGTTCGTCAGCTACTCACAGTCTGTAGCTTGGTAGGGAGTCCCTTTCTCCCGGTGAGGGTCCAGGCATGTGCAGGCTTCCTGCCTCTGCGGCTCGGCGTGTCCGCTCGAGGCGAGGCTAGATCGGCAAGCAGTTTGTTGTTGTTAGAAGTTCGAGGAAGGACAGGAGCGAGGGTGAGGTCCAGAAGGACGGGAAAAAAACCAGAAAGGCTGGAAAAACCCAGAAGGGCAAGGGCCTCGATCCTGGCCTGTCCACCATTTTTATAATGTTCCAAAATAGGACTAGCCCACAATTCGGACCACTTTTACGTTGTTCACATACATTGGTAAAAAACAGTAAGCAACTTATACAATTGGATAACATTACCTAAACAATATAAAGACCACTCCTCAGGCCAGCCCTCCTGCAGGTGTGGGGCAGGCTTGAGAAAGTCGTTTCTACTAACCAAAACAATACCTTGTTGTCTGGAAAGCAAGGCCACTCTCATCCCACTTTGACGCCAAGTAAAAGGAAAACATGGCCAGTGTTTACCCTCTACTTGCCTTAGGCCGAAACCTTCCCATGGGACTGAAATATTGTTTTGGGTTTTTCGATGCTTTCTGCTTGAATGTGAGACATAAGAAACTACACAATATAGCAAAAGCTGAGAGAGCTTTTGCTACTCTCCATGACAATCTCCACTATGCCAGGTCGTTCAAGGCTCCCCATGCGTGCTCGCTGTGTTATGAGAGCCATCCACTTAGACCAGGTAACATCGGTTGCGTGATGTGGTGATGACCTTTCCCTTAAACATCCAGTTCAAAACTGGTAATCTGGGAGCCAAAAGAAGCTGAGAGTCTGTTCCTATTACTTCTGAAGCAGCTTTTACACCTTCATAAGCAGCAAGGATCTCTCTCTCTGTTGGTGTATAGTTTACTTCTGACCCTCTACATCCTCTATTCCAGAAACCAAGTGGTTGGACATGTGTTTCTCCTGGGGCTCTTTGCCATAGGCACCAGGTTGGACCATTATCACTTGCAGCTGTATATAGAATGTTCTTAATGTCTGGACCAGTTTGAACTGCTCCCAAACCCGTTGCATGAACTACTTCCTGTTTTATCTGATCAAAGGCTGCTTGTTGTTCAGGTCCCCACTGAAAGTTGTTCCTCTTTCGAGTCACACCATACAAAGGTTTTACAATTTGGCTGTACCCAGGGATGTGCAGCCTCCAAAATCCAACTGTTCCCAAGAAAGACAATGTGTCCTTCTTATTTGTGGGATTTGCCATGGCAGAAACTTTATTTATCACATCCATTGGAATGTGATGGTGACCATCTTGCCAATGAATTCCCAAGAACTGAATCTCTCTAGCAGGTCCTTTCACCTTGTCTCGCTTTATGGCAAAACCTGCCTTCAGCAGAATGGCAATTATTTTGTTACCTTTCTCAAAAAATTCTTGTGCCATGTTCCCCCAGACAGTGATGTCATCAATGAACTGCAGGTGCTCTGGAGCTCCACCTTTCTCCAATGCATCATGGATCACTGCATGACAGATCGTTGAGCTGTGCTTCCACCCCTGGGGCAAACGATTGAATGTATACTGAATCCCCCTCCAGGTGAAAGCAAATTGAGGCTTGCATTCCTCTGCTATTGGAATAGAGAAGAAAGCATCAGCAACATCTATGGTTGCATACCATTTGGCCTCCTTGTATTCCAGCTCATACTGGAGTTCTAACATGTCTGGCACAGCAGAACTCATGGGTGGAGTCACTTCATTTAGGTCGCGAAAATCACCTGTCAGTCACCATTCTCCATTTGCCTTTTGCACAGGTCGTATGGGACTGTTGAAAGGTGAAAGCATTTTTTTAATGATGTCTTGGAGCTCCAGATGACAAATCAGATTATGTATGGGCACCAAAGAGTCATGGTTTGTTCTATATTGCCTGTGGTGTTCAATTTGGGTGGCAACTGGCAACTTCACATCCTCTACATTATGCTGTCCAACAACTGCAGACTCATCTGAGAGCTCAGGCCTAGCAGACAACTTCAGTCTGTCTCCAACAGCTTCTACAGTTGCTATTCCAAAGGTCCATTTAAAACCCTTGGGATCCTTGAAGTGCCCTTCTCTCAGAAAGTAAGTTCCCAAAATGCAAGGTGCATTCAGACCTGTTACAATGGCATGCCTTCACCAATCACTCCTAGTCAAACTCATCTCTGCCTCTAACCTTGTCAATTCTTGAAAGCCTCCTGTGATTTCAGACATAGTAATTGACTCCATTCCTTCACAACTTGAAGGCATCAATGTACATTGAGCACCTGTGTCCACTAGAGCCCTGTATTTCTGAATTTCCAAGGTACCAGGCCATCTAACTGTGCTAGTTTGAAGCAAGCTAGAATGTTTTGGTGAAAAGAACTAGATAATAGGCTGTGAAAAGGTATACATGATTGTGTCTCTTCTCTCACAGTCCCACTGAGAACTCTGGGAAGAAGAAATAAACATTAGATAATATTCTTCATTTTTGTCTCTCATTCTGCTTTGAGCTTCAGACCTAGCCACATCTCCTTAACCTCACTGCCACTAACCTTCCTTCTTAAACTCTTGGCTGCACCTTTATTCCTTTCTCAGGATTTGGGGTAAGGTTGAGAGGGCAAGGGGAGGTGTTGGGGTGGTTTGAGAGCCCCTCCTGGGGACTCAGGTTTCTGGGAGGAGAGTTGTGCTTCTGTATTGTTTATCCTTTGTGTATTTCTGTATATAACTGTATATATTGTAAATAGCTGCTTGTATATGTGCTGCTTGTAAATAAATAGCTTCATTTATATTCCTGGAGGCCTTTTGAGTTAGCTGGGGCAATTCCAAAAGTGGGGGGGGGGGCCACGGGTAAGAGCCCAAACCATCATACTAACATACACATTCCAGTATATGCTATCATCTTCATGGTCCCTGGCTTCCGCCTGGTAAGAGGCAGGGCCCCCCTAATGTTGACCATTACAAGTACAATTGGCACAGTGTTTAATGGTATCAGCTGAATCATTGCCAGAAGTGTCCAAGTCATGTGGGGAAATTAAGGCAACTACCTTTAGTCTTCTCATTCTGCAACTCACTCTTTTTAGGAGAAGTGAGGTAGGTTTCCCATCCCATTTATCCATGTTTTCACCAAACTGGTCACGTAAGATTACCCAAAGAGACCCACGTGACTGTTGTTGCCTATTTCTGAGTGAGTTAGTTTGAATTTATCTTCCGGGAGGACGCCCATCTCTGATGGCCAAGACATGTACCCACTCTGATGGCGAATAAGAAAGGTCATTGTCCTTCACCAACTGGGATATGGAGGTTTTCAGTTCCTCCTTGAGTTGTCCCATGCCATCTTTTATCTCTTCAGCCATAGTATTTATGGCTGACACCATGGCATTAAATGTAAGGCTGTCCTATATCTGCCTCATCTGATCAGCAAACTCACCCACAGTCAGAGTTGTTTCATTATCTTTCCCCACCATTTTACTTGCCAATGTGTGGGCATAATTAGAGGGGGTGAGCTGAATAAGTTTCTTCAGGAGAGCACAGCTCACAGGTACCTCATCAGGGTCCTCTGTCATAGAATCATAGAATCAACCAGGTTGGAAGAGACCTCCAAGATCATCCAGTCCAACCTATCACACAGCGCTAGCTAATCAACTAGACCATGGCAATAAGTGCCTCACCCAGTCTTTTCTTGAAGACCGCCAGGGACCTCCCTGGGCAGCCCATTCCAATGCAAATCATACTCTCTGAGAAGAACTTCCTCTTAACATCCAGGCAAGACCTCCCCTGGCACAACTTGAGACTGTGTCCCCTTGTTTTATTGGTGGTTGCCTGGGAGAAGAGACCAATCCCCACCTGGCTACAACCTCCCTTCAGGTAGTTGTAGACAGCAATGAGGTCACCCCTGAGCCTCCTCTTCTCCAGGCTAGATAACCCCAGTTCGCTCAGCCTCTCCTCACAGGGTTTGTGTTCCAGGCCCTTCACCAGCCTTGTTGCCTTTCTCTGGACACCTTCCGGCACCTCAACATCTCTCTTAAATTGAGGAGCCCAGAACTGGATGCAGTACCCAAGGTGTGGCCTGACCAGTGTTGAGTACAGGGCAAGAATAACCTCCCTCATCCTACTGGCCACACTCTTCCTGATGCAGGCCAGGATGCCATTGGCTCTCTTAGCCACCTGGGCACACTGCTGGCTCATCTTCAGCCTATTATCTATCAGTACCCCCAGGTCCTTTTCTTCCTTGCTGCTCCCCAGCTGTAGCACTGCTAGGGCTTGTTGTGGCCCAAGCGCAGAACCCTCCACTTAGCCTTGTTCAGTCTCATCCCATTGGCCTCTGCCCACCCATCCAGCCTGGCCAGGTCCCTCTGCAGGGCTCTCCTACCTTCCAACACACCAACACCTGCTCCTAGCTTGGTGGCATCTGCAAACTTACTGATGCTGGACTCAATGCCCTCGTCCAGATCATCAATAAAGATATTGAACAGGACTGGGCCCAGCACTGAGCCTTGGGGAACACCATCAGTGACAGCTGCCAACTGGATGTGGCACCATTCACCACCACTCTCTGGGCTCTGCCATCCAGCCAGTTCCTGATCCAGCACACAGTGAATCTCTCCAAGCCATGAGCTGCCAGCTTGCCTAGGAGCTTCCTGGGGCAGACAGTGTCAAAGGCTTTACTGAAGTCCAGGTAGACTCCATCCACAGCCTGCCCCACATGCACCAGGCAGGAACCTGATCGTAAAAGGAGATCAGGTTGGTGAGACAGGACCTGCCCTTCCTAAACCCATGCTGCCTGGGCCCCATCCCTTGGCCATCCTGGAGGTGCTTTGTGATGGCACTCAAGATGGCCTGTTCCATCACCTTGCCTGGCACTGAGGTCAGGCTGACAGGCCTGTAATTTTCTGGCTCCTCCTTTCCACCCTTCTTGTGGATGGGTATCACCTTGGCCAGCTGCCAGTCTTCAGGGACCTCTCCAGTGAGCCAGGACTGTTGGTAAATGATGGAGAGTGGCTTGGCCAGCTCAGCTCCAGCTCTCTCAGCACCCTAGGGTGGATCCCATCCGACCCCATGGACTTGTGAGAATCCATGTGTCTCAGCAGATCCCTTACTTCTTCCTCATGGATTACTGGGGGACCAGAGGTTAGAATTGCTGTCAAGATGTCCTAAGTGCTTATCTATGCCATTGTCTCTTGAGAAAACTCCCAACTGCCTTACTGTCCGAGGGTTTATTTCTATGGTGTCCATGCCTCCATCCCAGCATCTGTTCAGCCAACTCATCAACAGTTCTCACTCTTTCCAGATATCATCTTGCTTAATATGCCTGACCTCCTTCCTTGGCAATGAGGCTTTCTCCTCATTATCACTACCATCTGTCTCCTGAGTGTATTTTCCCTTAGCTCTAGCCTTTCCATTTCTTTTACCCACGAGGGTACTAGCCTTCACACCAACAGATGTACCCTCTCCTGGATCCTCTTCCCTTTGCTTCATGAGTTGAGCAGACTTCTGAAGCTCTTCAGCTGCAGCAAAAGGGCTCCTGACAGTTCCCTCCCTGGGATTACCCTGCTCTGGTTTGTCCCCATCGTCATCTGAGCTGTCTCAGCCCCTAAGGCTAGCTGCCATTTTTCTCCTTGTTTTAATTGGAGCAAGGGAGATCTTAACGCTTCCATTTGAATCTTCCTACTCACTACCATCTGTCTGAACTTTGCCTAAAGTAAATTGTTTCCTACTCTGGGAGGTGTCTTTCATTTAATCATTTAAATTTTGTTTGTCTGCTGGCTCTGTTCCTCACATGGTGGTGGAACTGGGACTGAGGCAGAAGGACCCTTTCCCACAGCAGCAGCAGCAGCCAGCTCGGCAGAGACAATCTGGGCTAAGGAAGGAGCAGCAGAATCAGCAGGCTTGATGGCATTAGTGGTCTTGCCCTCCAAGGACCCTGCCACATCCCCTGGTACCGCTTCCAGTCCCCTGGTTGCAGGTGAAAGAACCTTTGCCTCAACAGCCCCTCTAATGCCAGAGGCTCAGGTGTCAGCAACTCTCCTACAGATCAAAACATTCAAGCTGCATTTTCCACAAAGAAGTTCCTCAGTTTTATCCATCCGAGGGACTTTGCCATTGCACTAAAAAAAAAAAAAAAGCAGGAGGGGAAGAGAGAGAAGGCCAATAAATTTGTTTGGCCTAGGGAATGAATGTGCTTGGGTTTCTTTGATGGATATCAGCTTTTTATGTTCAGTCTGTTTTCGTGGCAGTGAGCAGAAGTCTTGCTCAGATGGCTGTGCATTGGATTGTATACTGAGATGGGGTTGTGCTTTGATCATGGTTAATGAATTTAGGTACTTCACAAGCTTCTAGCAATGCTGTTTTAATGAATAGGCAATTGTAAAAGTAGAGTTGACAGTTCAACCCTCTGTTGTTAGGGGCAGACCTACACACTGGCTAAGATGGAGAACAGCTGCATTAGTAGTGTTTTTGGGTGTTGTGTTTTTTATTCTTTTTGCAAGGGCCCTGCAAATTGGATGGGAAACACTGCCTTCATTTTTAAAACAAAAAGGAGAAACTGTGGGGACAGAATGGGAAGGATAATAACAGACGGATGCTGACCTTGGTTCTCAACAGCAGCTGGCTACCTTAACTCAGAAAGGACAGATGACGGAAACCTCATTAATGAGGAAAACAAGGCATGGTTTATGCAGTTAGACTGGATTGTGCTTGCCTAATTATGCTAATGTGTAGGTGTATTCTCTATGCTCTGAGGCTAAATAGTGAGAGACAAAATGATCAATAAACATCTCTGGCATAATTCACATTGAATCGTCTGGAGTCCGTGTGGCATTGCCTTTGATCACACTGATCTGTCAGGGCCTTGACCACATTCCTGTGGCAGCTAATCAGGTTTCTGCAACATCTGGGTGTGGGGCTCTCTGGTCTGGAGGAGTGGAGAGGGACTGAAGGGGCTGCAGAGATCTGCTAGGATGGAGGTTGACTTCTCTATGGAGAGGCTGAAGGACCTGAGCTGTTTCAGCCTGCAGAGGGAAGGCTCAGGGCACTGCAGCAGTAGTATGCACATGGCTGAAGGGTGGGGTTAGAGGTGATGAATCTTTTCTGGGAAGAAACTAAAACCTCTACAAAGTCCAGCTTGGAAAGTTCAGTCTGGAGCTGAGGACAAAGAAATGTCACTCAGAGGGCAGACCTGATATGGATGAGGTCACTCAGAGGTCTCAAGGAATGGCCACTGAGAGCAACAAGGAAGGCCAAAGCCCTCTTGGAACTGAAGCTGGCAAGGGAAGTAAAACAGAACAAGAAAGGCTGCTTCAAATCCATCAGTAGAAAAAGGAAGAACAGGGAAGGTGTGGGGGCACTGCTGAACAAGAAGGCAGCCTTGATAACTGAGGATGCAGAGAAGGCAGAGTTGCTGAATGCCGCCTTTGCTTCAGTCTTTACTCCTAAGGCTGAACTCCCCTATGGACTACAAACCCTGGATGAAGGAGAGGAAGCCTGGAGGAGGGAGTGCTCCCCACAGCTCAGTGCAGACTGGGTTAGGGGTCAGTTACACAAATTAAACATCAAGAAGTCCATGGGCCCTGATGAGATGCACCCAAGGGTGCTGTGACAGCTGGCTGATATTATTGCTCTACCACTCTCCACCATCTTGGCCAAATAATGTCAGACAGGAGAGGTGCCTGAGGGCTGGAGCAGAGCCAATGGCACTCCAGTCTTCAAAAAGGGCAAGAAAGAGGCTCCAGGAAACTACAGACCAGTCAGCCTCACCTCCATCCCTGGAAAAATAATGGAGCGGCTCCTGCTGGAGGGCATCTCAAGGCACTTGGAAGAGAAGAAGGTTATCAGGAGCAGTCAGCATGGATTTACCAAGAGGCAGTCATGCTTAACTAACCTGAGAGCATTTTATGGTGCCATAACTGAATGGGTAGATTCAGGGAGAGCAGTGGCTGTAGTCTACCTTGACCTTAGCAAGGCCTTTGGCACCATCTCCCATGGCATTTTAGTGAGTAAGCTGAGGAAGTGTGGGATGGGAGAGCAGACAGTGAGGTGGGCTAGGAACTGGTTGCAAGCCAGAGACCACAGGGTGGTGATCAGTGGTGCCTGTTCCAGCTGGAGAGCTGTGACTAGTGGTGTCCCCTGGGGATCAATGCTGGGGCCAGGCCTGTTCAACATCTTCATCAATGACATTGATGAGGGCACAGAATGTCTGCTCAGCAAGTTTGCTGATGACACCAAGCTGGGAGGCTCAGCTGAGACAGCTGAAGGCTGTGCAGCCATCCAGAGAGATCTGGACAGACAGAGCTGGGCACAGAGGAACCAGATGAAGTTCAACAAGGACAAGTGCAGAGTCCTACATCTGGGGAGGAATAACAAACTGCACCAGTACAGGCTGGGAGGTGATCTGCTGGGGGTCCAGGTGGCTAACAAGTTAACCATGGCACAGCAAAGACTTCCTCAGCAGTTTGGCCCCACACAATGATGCCGTCGATGTACTGGATGTGCTCTGGAGCTTTACCTTTCTCCAGTGCATTGTGGATGACTGAGTGACAGATGGTTGAGCTGTGTTTCCACCCCTGAGGCAAACGGTTGAACTGGTACTGGATTCCTCTCCAGGTGAATGCAAACTGAGGCCTGCACTCCTTTGCTATGGCAATAGAGAAGAAAGCATTAGCAATGTCTATGGTTCCATACCATTTGGCCTCCTTCGATTCCAGCTCGTTCTGGAGTTCCAGCATGTCTGGCACAGCTGCGCTCATGGGTGGCGTCACCTCCTTGAGGGCATGAAAATCAACTGTCTTTGCTTCCAAACAGGAATAATTCTCCTGTGGCTGTGTGCAGCGAGTTCTGTGAGGAGAGCAGGGAGATGCTGGTGCCATGCAGCTGTGAGCTCCAGCTGCAGAGAGCGGTGCAGAAGTCTGATGCAAAGAGCAGTGATGGAAGCCCCAGATGGGCAGAGGCAGGCATGGGGAGGTTGGGAGGGTGAGGAGCAAAGTTCTCCATATAGTGTCAGAGCTGCAGGGATAGATTTTCCTGCAAGGGCTGGTGAGACAGCCTGGGTCAGCATCACTTGGTGAATTCTCACCTGCTCACTAAAATGAAAGGCAATCCAATATTTTACCTGTGACAGAACAAAATGAGCTTTGTTAGGTGCACGTTGACAGCTTGGAGAAAACTGCCAAGACACAAATAGCTCCTGATGGCACTTGGGGCTCCTTACAGGAACCTCAGCAACTGAGAGGAGATTGCAGAAACAGCACAAGAAGTCAGAAGCACCTTGAAGTATTCATGGGCCATACTGAGGGGCATTACTAACAAAGCTTCTCAGGGACTTGTTAAAGCAGTTCACTGCAGGCTGTGATTGCAGACAAAGGCAAAGTGCAGGGGAACAAAACCTGAGTTGGGTTTATGAAGCAGAAAGGCCAAGCCCTGACCCCAGATCCTGGTCACTCATCTGCAGGTCAAATATCTTCAGATGCAGTGTGGTGTGAGGTTTGTGATGCTGAGTGAAGGACAAGATTATGACAGTCCCCAGCTATGATGGGGCTGTGAAAGGAGGCAGTGAGCAGCCTCACCACACACACACACATATATATATATACACCTCTGCAGCATTGCCTTAGGACAATGTCTCCTCATAGACCTTTGTGGCAGATGACTGCCTTAGCCAAGGAGACAAAGCCTTGGGTTCTCTTGATGACTGCCAGCCTTGCCAGTGCCCTTTGCCATCTCCACCACAGGACATCCTACACTGTCCCACAGCTTTCTGTTCCCCTCCAGGCTGTAGGCACTCATCTCACTTCCCCATCCCAAAGTGGTCATTTCCGTGCCTTCGATGATGTCTGTCCACCCTCACACTCTGCTCCTTGAAACACAAACAGGTGTGCTGATTTCAGACTTCTTCTGGAGAACTTCTCATACCACAGCACTACCCTTTGAGTGAGTCTTCTTAGTCCTCCTGCCCAGTCTCTACCTGCCAAGTTGCAACGTGTAGCAGTGTTCCTCTCTCCTGCTGTTTTGTACCACAAAGAAAGCTCCACCACCTGGGAAATAAAACACTTCAGGCAGGCACTTCAAGCTTTCCTGTGGCCTTTCACCTAACAGAAGTGGCTTCACCATGAGCTCCCAAGACTGCTGGCCTTGCAGCTTCTCAGATAGACATAACCAAGCCATTGTCCTGCTGCTGTCCCATTGTGCATTCAGGCAGCAGTGTGAGGAGGGTATCAATGGATTCCAGACAGGATTGCATTTTTTTCAGTTTATTGATGTTGATATTCAGGACTCTCAACACCCACACAGTGATTTTAACAATAATAGGTTCTTTGCAACAGTCATGAAAGCATCACAGCTATGAGAACAGAGGCTGGAACATCTGAGAAACAGCCAGCAATGGTACAACAAACCTTAAACTCAGTTGAACTGGAAAGAGGTTCTTGTAGTCAATTATCCTGCTTGCCCACTAGAGGGACTCAGGAAGCTCCTTTCTGCATACTGCAGAAGGCACTTGCATGCACTGAGAGTTTCAGAGTTTTGCTAAAAAGGCTCGTGAGTATTTACTCACAAACATTAATCTCTGCATTCCCAGGGCTAACTGCAGTTTCCAGACAGTACTCAAACACTTGCAGGGAGTTCTGTTGGTATCTTGCCAGCCATTGAGAGGCTTCTGAGCTTCCTAGGCTCTTATCAGAGGTGGTGGGAGAGAAGCAGATGATCTCTGATCTGGTCCTGGTTCCTCTTGGCTCCAGACTTGGCATGGAGGCTTGCAGGTCAGGCAATGTCATGCTGGCTGACATTGCCTGACATGCTGGCTAAGCAAGCCTGTCGCCTGGAGGCACCTAAGGCCTGTTCCCAGTAAACTTGAGGCAGTTCCAGGTAGACAAAGCCAAAGCACCAGGGCTTGTTATTATGCAGCAGGGTTAGCTTATAGCTTAACAGACACAATGCTGCAGAGCATGGCAGGATGCAATGGCATCAAGGCAGAGCACTGCCCAAAGCACAGAGCGCATTAAGGCAGAGGCACTGGCAGAAGCGCCTTGTGTTTACCTGCTCATCTCTTTTTATCAGTGTACCTGATACTAATGGGTCTTTGGCCACAGATCAGCCAATCAGAACGGCACTTTGGCAAGCTTGACCGTATTAGGTAAAGTCAGAGCTGACTTTTATCTTTGTAAGGCAGAACACAAACAAGTGTGTAAACACATGCTGGTACTCTGTAAACAGGTTGGAAGAGACATGGTGGCACTAGGCTTTTTGACCTTCTTTCCTGCAGTTGCTTCTCATATCAGCAGAAGGAGGGAGAGCAAAAAGACATGTCTGGACAAGCCAGGACATGTTTAGGCCTAATTTGGCCCATTTTGACCTTCCATGACCAGCAGACACAGCAACCGAAACACGAGCCCTTTCCTGCAGTGAGCCCAGGTCCTTTGTCAGAGGAGGTCTCAGTCACTGTGACAACCAGGTGCCTTCTGCTGGCCTGGCAGAGATGCTGTCAGATGAGACCTTAAAAGTAGATCTGCCAGCCATGAGCCTACGGCTGCCCTATCAGCTCCTGCAGGCAGAGCTGGCCTCACGGTCCCTTTGACAGCCATGTCTCTGCTGTCAGCCAATCCCCTCCACAAGCAGAAGTGACTTCACAGCCACATCACAGCCTTTGGCTTCCTGCTGAATGATGAGTCCTTGAGACACAACTGACCACAATACCACACACAGACATTGCCCTCCTTGTGGCCAGAACCTGAACAGACCAAAGTCACCTTGTTTCGTCCATTTTATCCAGCAGATTTCCTATCAAGGAATTGGGTTAGGGAAACTGCTGGATTTACACTGGTGCATTTTAGAGCTCCACTTCTTCCTCTCTTCATGGTTTCCCTTATTCTTCTGTCTAATTTGTCTTCCAGTAAGTCTCCAGGGAAAATATTCATGGAATCATAGCACCTCATAGGTGGGAAGAGAGCTGTGAACATTGTCTTGGTAATTGCAGGATGACCAGACAGGGTTAAGCAGATGAGGTCTCTCAAGGGCTCTGCCCAGTTTGGCCTCATCCCCAAAGGAGCTGCAGTGGCCCTGGGTCAGATGGGAACAGAGAGTTGATGAAGACATCCCACAGTGCTGGCCCAAGAGCTTGCCCTGAGGGATGCCACTGGGAAATGGCTGCCAGGAGGGCTCTACACTGGTGACATTTGGGATTGATCCACCGGCTGGCTTCCTTCCCAGCTACCACCTCATCCATTTCTTCAGTCCTGCTATCGACAGTCTGGCTCTAAAAAAGCTATGGGAGACCATGGCAAAGGCTTGGCTAAGGCCCAGGGACATAACATCCCCTTATTTTCCCTATCCATAGAGGTTCTTAATCCCTCTCTTGTCCTGGAAATGGCTACAGGAGGGTTTGATCCACCACCTTCCCAGGGACTGTGGTGAGGGTGACCAGCCTGGAATTTGTCCATCCTCCTTCATGTTGTTCTTGAAGATGCCTTTTCCAAGGAGCCCAGAATCTCTCCAAGGGCTCTGCATGCATTTCAGGGCATGGTTCAGAAATGGTGACCTGAGCAGACAGTGCCTGTCCAGGATGCCTGAGATGAATCTTGCTGGGGCAGTGGGATTTGTTCTGGAGTCACACACAGAGAAATGCCAGGGCTCTGTCACGTGTCCACATACAAACTTGCCTTGTGGGCTCCTTATGCACTGTGGGATGTTCAGAGCCAGAGTCTTTCCCCACCACTCACAGAGGCCCTGTGTCGTGGGTTTTTGAAGAGAGCTGACAGAGATTAAACTCTCAAATCAAATTGGAGAGAAAATACAGAATTGTATTTAGACAGAGAGAGAATACAGTGATAGACATTACAGAGCAATTACCATGGCAACCCCTCTTGAAGTTTCCCCCATCCCCAAAAAACTAAATCTGCACTCCCCAGTGCTCCAATTCTCCCCCCCCCCAATGCCTCTGCCATCCAAGAGGCCTCCTGCTTACATGTTCCTGATAAATTGGCTCCTGCCACACACTCAGGGCAGGAGGAGGAGGAAAGGAGCACGAACTGACCTTGTTGTCAGTCTATAAAGAGAGAGCAGAATTATGGCATTGAATAACAATCTTCTAGCCCCAGAATTTTTTTTTTTAACCCTATAGCCTCAACCTGGGAGACCCTGCACTGCAGCAGGCAGAGAGTCTCCCTGGCCTCCTGCTGCCCCTGCTGGAGGCTGGGAGGCTTCTCAAATCTCCAGTGTCTTGGAACCCCAGGAATAGCTGATGGTGCTCTTGGTCACTCAGGGCCACCTCGCCTCATGTACTTACATCTGATCTGCACAGTGCAAACAGGCACTGCTGACCTACTGATTCTGTGTTCTGCCACAGAGGGACAGGGAAGCTCTCCAAGCTGGGGTGAGAGGTCAGTGCTAGAAACAGTGGTTGTGAAGGGCTAGTCCAGGATGATTGCCCTGGGACAGCTTCTCCACGGTATCAAGTGAACACAGGCAAAAGCAAAACCCATCTCTGAAGGTCCTTCAGGTCTCTTGCAGGAGGCCTGGCTGTGAGGACACTGCTGTGTGACCCTTCCCTACACATTCACTCAGTTCAGCTGTTCCCTGGGGTTTGCATCTGTTGGGCATGCACTTGAGGGAAACTCTGGATGAAGACCTAAGCCTTCAGACACTGCCCTGAGGAGATCACCTTTCTTTGAGGAACTGCTCTTCTGGAGGCCAGCTCAGCCACAGAAGTCCCCATGGCCTGTCTGTGCCCATGGTCATGGGACTGCCATGCAACAGGAGAGTGAGCAAGGTGCCAGAGCAGTCAGGCCTTGCCTCAACACTGGGGCAAGAAGACACTGCAGGAGAAGACAGTTTATTGCTTCTGAAAGCATCCAGTGATCAGTTTGCTCAGGGCAACCTTTTGCTGCTGGTTCCTGAGGCTGCAAAGGAGAGAGTTCACTGATGAAGGCACCAGTACAGAATTGACTGTGGGCTTCAGGTTGGCAAAGAAACCAGTGCTGAGAAACAGGGAGAGCACAGCCAGGTGAGGAAGGCAGGTGGCAAAGGCTGTGTGAAGTCTCTATTGAGAGGGCATCCTCAGCACTGCCCTGAAGGTTTGCACGAAGGACACCACAATCAACACAAAACTGCCAAAGACTAAACAGGCTCCAGCTACAGTTGCTCCAACTTTCAGGTTTGCTTAAGGCCCAGTGCAAAGCTCCTAGGAGCAAGCAGCTTGTGGCTGTGGTCTCTGCCATGCCATCTGCCACTGCAGAGGAGCTTGAATCCACCAGCTCTCCAGGCAGGTGCTGCCCACTCTGGACTGCCCTCTGCCTGCCTTTCAGCACACTAAAGGGGCTCAGCTGCCTCTGGCTTGCCACATAGCTCATGCACCTTAGGCCCCTAAGCCCTTCACAATAGACTTTCTCTGGACCTTCTCCAGTTTCTCCATGTCCTTTTAAAAATGGGAACCTCACATCACAGCCTGTCCTGATGTATGAGGTTTTTGTGCCCAGTGCAAACCTTACCCCCCTTGGCCTTGTTCAACTTCAGGAGGCCTTTGTTGGCCAAATCCACTCACATGTCAAGGTCCTGTGGACTGGAATTCCAGCACAACATCATTTAATGCCCGAGGGCAGTGCCTCAAACAAGGTAACAATGTGGGGAGTCGCAGGACACTCCAGGCACAGGATGAAAACTGTTTCATGGAGTTGCTACCCAAGGTGGTAAATAGCACAGAAACCTCAGCAGCAGCATTAGAAGGTGCAGCGTCAGCAGTGCATGGCCAGAGGGGGCAGATGTTATGTGTGAAGCATGTCACAACAGTGACAGAGAAGGTCTTGACTGGGAACAAAGACAAACAGAAGCAAAGTTCTGTACCCCAGTGCTGTCTGGGGTACCCTGTGAGGAAGCTCTGCCCTTGGTGTGAATGACTGCTGGGATCAGGGAGACTCCAAGAGCTTTCCCTAATTGAAACTATGAAGTGAAAGGGAGGAGAGCATCATCAGGGCTGCAAGGCACTGCAGGAGATGTCTCAACTAACCCCAGCTCTAACCAGGATCATATCAGATTCCTCAGGGTTTTCTCCACCTCTTGGCACACAGCTGGTGCACACTCCCTGGGAAACAGCTTCCAGTGTTTGACTATGCTCATGTTGGAAAATTGTCTCTCTGTGCAGCCTGAACCTCACTCCTCAGCTCACTGCTGCTGCCCTGTGTCATGGACAAGAGCCTGACTCAGTCTTCCCAGCAACAGAGCCATGCTGCTGCTTGTGCCTCCCAAGATCTTCCTTTCTCCAGTCTGGACAAGCCCAGCACCCTCTGCTGGGACTCTCTCCCCCTTCCCCTCTGCACACAGGCATGGCCCTGCAGTTCCACAGAAGGCTTGCAGGAAGGAGCTCAGAAAACATAGTCCCAGAAAGGTCCTTGATTGTGTTACACATACGGGGAGCAGAGTTCCTCACGTCTGCAGTTTCTGGGTCACCCCAGGCAGATCAGTGCTGAAACAGAAATGGTCAGAAGCAAGATATTTCTGGGAGAACAACATCCTCACATGGATAACACCACCAGAAGAAGTCAAAACTAGAGCAGCCAACCTGGGTCTGCACTGAGGGACATCAGAATTGCTCTGCAGCAGAAGACAAACAGTTTATTGCTTCTGAAAGCATCCAGTGAGCAGTTTGCTCAGGGCAGCCTTCAGCTCCTGGTTCCTCGGGCTGTAGATGAGAGGGTTCACTGCTGGAGGCACCACTGAGTACAGAACTGACACAACCAAATCAGTCAGAGACTGAGAAGCTCAAGAAACCTCTCCAGAATTCAAAGTCAGAGTCAAACGCTGAAGTTTCTTGGAGTGTTAATGGGTCCCATGGAGGGACACTGGAAAAGTGTCCTCAGTGCCTGGTTAGAGCAGGAGACAGTGGATGCAAGGGAAGCATTGCCAGGGTTTGGGCAGAACCGAATAGTCTGAGAAGATAAGGAGAGTAAGCAGCATTGAGTAACTGAAGTGACAAGGAGGCACAGCTGCAGATGGGTGGCATTGGGAGGCTGGCAGAGAAGCTGAGCGAGTTCTGAGCTGTGCCAGAAGGTAGGCTGCTCAGCCCTGGGAACAAGCAATGTTATGGCTAGGTTCTGGCAAAGGAGGGTAGTTGGTCAGGTCTGCCTCTGTGCCTGTGGACAGCCCATCTCTGCTTGGCAAGTCTGTCAAAGTACAGACCCCTCTGCCGAACTCCACTATAGAGGTTCATGCTGAGTTTCAATAAAGGGATTGACCATTATGCGTCACATTGGTGCAAGCCTGGGGTCTCTCCATCTCCCACAAGGCCTAGAAGAGAGGCCAACTCAGCAAAGCATCACTGGAGGCACTGAAGCACCTGCAGGGGCTGGGCAGAGCAGAGAGCTGGAGGCAGAGCTGACAGCTCAGGACAGCAGCTAAAGGTGGCTCTGAGGCTGAGCAAACCTGGAGGGGTTTCATGAAGGCAAAGGGCCAAGCCCTGACCCCCAGCCCCTGGCAAAGGAGATCCTGTGCCTCACCTGTGCCTCTGGCCTCTGCTGGAGGCAGTGGGCAGTGAGGGTGAGCAGTGAGCAGGGTAGGGAACTCTGACACTTTGTGGCCCCCCCAGAAAGGAGCAAGCAGGAAAGCAAGTGCAGAGCCTCAGCAGAAGCTTCTGCTGGCAGTATCTCTGTGTCAGACACAGCTTGTGCTGAGCAGATGCTGCAGAGTCTGTTCCTTGGCAGCAGCCTGGGGCAGGCTCTGCTCTGCTTTGCTTGCCCAGAGACAACTCCTGCTGGAGAGTGATGAAATGTTCCCTTGCAAAGCATTCTGAGCAGATGCTTCTCAGAACAAAACCCTCTCCCAGTAGCTGCAGAGCTCTTGGCAAGCAGCAGAGGCTAAGTTGTGGCTCAGCAGGGTTTTAATGAGCCCCATGGAGTGTTTGAGGCTGAGTCCATGCTCCTCAGGTGCTGCCAGCAGCCTGAACAAGCCTCTGCAGCAGTGCAAATCAGAAGCAAACCCCAAAGTGCCTTGAAGCATTGATTGGCCCCACTGAGGGTCGTTACTGACAAAGCCTCCCAGGGACTCCTTAGAGCAGCTCATTGAGGCCATGAGTGCAGGAGACAAAGGCAGAGTGCAGGGCAGAAACCCTTGGGCTTGGTTTATGGAGCAGAAAGGCCAAGCCCTGACCACAGCCCTTGGAACAGCAGAGCCTGAAAGCCTCCAAGAAAAAGTTTCTCCTCCCAGGCCTTGGTGGCAGAGGCAACTGCCAGAGCCAAGGGGACAGAGACCTTGGTCCTCTTGGGCTTTCAGCCTGTCCAGAGCCCTTGGCCCTGCCTGCTGCAGCCTGTGTTACACTGTCCCATACCTGCAGCTCTTTCCTTCAGGCTGTTGACTCCCATCTTGCTTCCCCTCCCAGCTCTCACCCTGACATTCCCACACCTTCATGAGGTGTCTCTGCTCTCAGTGGCCATTCCTTGAGACCTCTGAGTGACCTCATCCATATCAGGTCTGCCCTCTGAGTGACATTTCTTTGTCCTCAGCTCCAAACTGAACTTTCCAAGCTGAATTTTGTAGAGGCTTTAGTCTCTTTCCACTACCCAGAAAAGCTTCATCACCTCTGACCCCACCCTTCAGCCATGTGCATACTACTGCTGCAGTGCCCTGAGCCTTCCCTCTGCAGGCTGAAGCAGCTCAGGTCCCTCAGCCTCTCCATAGAGAAGTCAACTTCCATCCTGGCAGATCCTTGCAGCCTCTCCAGTCCCTCCCCACTCCTCCAGACTGGAGAACTCCACACCCAGACACCAAGAACCCAGATGTGGCCACACCAGTGCTGAGTTCAGGGGAGGACAACCCCCATGACTGGGTGACCACACTTCTCCTGCCACAGCCCAGCAGCACTTGGCCCTCCTCACTGTCTGCAGGGTTTGCTCCATCCCAGAGCTTTTGGAATGGTCCCTCCCAGACACTGTGGTGCCTCTCTGACTGGGGATAGGACACACCAGAACCTCCAGGTCCAAACCAATAAGGAACCAGTTTGTACTGGGATGAGGCCCAGTCTGTCTGGGTGTGGGTAAGGGGATGCAGGTTGTGCTGGGAGGAGTCTCAGCCTGGTGGTTGAAGAACTTCAGGTGGTGCAACCTTCAGTGGGAGTGAGCACAACCTGTAGTGGGAAAGAGTCTGTTATGTGATCTGCACTGGGAGGGTGCATTTGGAACTGGGATGGGGACAAAGCTTCAACTTTGCTCTAGGACAAAACCATGTCAGTAGTGGGAGAAGATCAGGAAGTGCAGCTTGCACTGGGCTGATCTCTTGTCTCTACTTGGTGATGTCTTTGGATCACCAAGTTTGTTCTGGGACAGGTCCCCAGATAATGTCTTGCTCAGTATTGCTCTATGAAATGCAGACAGGCCTCAGGCCTGGGCTTGGAAATGGGAGCTTAGGGTAACAAAACAGGCTCAAGGCCTGGGCTGTAAGGTGACATTTGCCCCTTTTGAGGTTTGTTCATTTCGTGCAGAGATCTGAACTCTTCCCACAGATGTCCTTGCTCTGCCCTGTTCTAGCCCTGACACAGAACACCACTCACCATGCACTGGCTTATGACAAACAGGCAAACAAAGGGGAACAAACTCATCCTTAGTGTCTCAACCAACTTCTTGAGGCTGAAGCCCAAGTCAGGAACCCACAATGACAGCCAGTCCCAGACTGATGAGAATCCCCAGGTGGAAGTGACCTCAAAATTTCATCCAGTCCAAAGCCCCTGCCAGAGCAGGATCTCCTACACCAGATCACACAGGAAGGCATCCAGACAGGTCTTGAATATCTGCAGAGAAGGAGGTTTCACAAGCCCCTGGGCAGCCTGTTCCAGGGTTTTGTCACCCTCACAGTGAAAAAAATTCTTCCTCATGTTTCCATGGAACTTCTTATGCCTCAACTTCCAACATTGTGCTGTCATTGGGCATCACTGAGCAGAGTCTGGCTCCAGCCCCTGGGCACTCACCTTTACATTTTCATAAACATGGATGAGGGCAACCCTCAGGCTCCTCCTCTCCAAGTTCCAAGCCCCAGCTCCTCAGGCTCTCCTCATAAGGAGCAGCAGCTTTGTGGTTCTGCAGTGGACTCTCTCAAAAAGTTCCCTGAGGTGTTTTCTTGAACTGAAGGACCCAGAACTGGACCCAGTATTCCAGATACAGCCTCACCAGGGCAGAGTAAAGGTGGAGGGAGAACCTCTCTTGACCACAGCCCTTCTAATACACTCCAGGATGTCCTTGGCCCTCTTGCACACTGCTGGCTCATGGTCAACCTCCCATGCACCAGGACTCCCAGGTCCTCTGCACACCCTGATTGTTTTCACACAAAGGAGACTTTACTTCAACAGCCAACATCTGCTAATCAGTTAGGAGGGTTCCATCTCTGGCCCCTGAAGAAGAGCTCTCCTCTGGGTCAGGAACCCCTTCTATCTCCCATCCTGTGCTTCTAACTCTGGATTTTCCCTAAAGGAAGTGTTCATCCACAAGTGTGTCCAGGAGGTATTAACAGTATTGGAATGCCAATTAGTGTCCTCTCTCTCTCCCTTTCTTAGCATTCTCAGGGCACTGGGTGCTCTTATCAACTCTTATCAGCTTTTTGCTGTATTAGTTCACAATGGACATTTTCTACCAGGGCCTTGCTCTCTAGATTTAAGTGATGAGATTTTAAGTTCCCTTTTTCCTTCCCTTCAGTCTGGTGATGCTTCTGCTGCACTGCTGCCTGGTGGGACAGTATCCATCTGATTGATAGGACTCCACTGACAATTCCTGGGGAGCCTCAGATTAAGCAGAGGTGATCTGCACAACACAGACTTAGAGAGGAGTGTAAACCCTACAGCACTTACCAATTGTTACCTAAAGTCAGAGAACAGCCCTCTGGAGAAGGACCTGGGAGTCCTGGAGGGCAACAAATTCTACCTGCAACACCAGTGTGCCCTCAAGGCCAAAAAGGCCAAAGGGATCCTGGGGTGCATTAAGAAGAATGTAGCCAGCAGATCCAGAGAGGTTCTCCTCCCCATCTACTCTGCCCTAGTGAGGCCCCACCTGGAGAACTGCATCCAGTTCTGGGATCCCCAGCTCAAGAGGGCCAAATATTTGCTGGGGAGAATCCAAGGGAGGGCTACAAGGATGCTGAAGGGGCTGGAGCACTGCCTGATGAGGAGAGGCTGAGGCACCTGGGGCTGTTTTGTCTGGAGAGGAGAAGGCTGAGAGGGGATCTAACCAATGTCTACAAACATCTGAGGGCTGGGGCTCAGGAAGGAAGGGACAAGGAAAGCCTCTGCTCACTTGTGCCCTGGGATGGGACAAGGGTAGTGGATGGAAACTGCAGCACAGGAAGTTCCAGGTCAGCATGAGGAAGAACTTCTTGACTGTAAGGGTCACAGAACCCTGGCACAGGCTGCCCAGAGAGGGTGTGGAGTCTCCTTGTCTGGTTGTGTTTCTGTGTGACCTGTGCTAGATGCTATGGTCCTGCTCTGGCAGGGGGGGCTGGACTCGATGATCTTCCAACTCCTCACATCCTGTGATCCTGTGATCCATTACTGAGAAAGCCTCCCCAGGGGCTTGTTTGAGCAGAACACCAGAAGCAAGAACAACAGAGAGCTCAAGACAATGTCAGGGTTGCTCTGATGCTGAGAAAACTTGGATAGGCTTTATCATATCAAAGAGCCAAGTCCTGTCTTCTAGTCTCTGGGAAGGGAGATCCTGTCCTTCACACATGGCTCAGGGCTCTTCCTGGGGCAGCGGATGTGAGGATGTACAATGGCTGGAGCAGGAGGTCTGTGGTGTGGCACTGTTGAATGGGGCATGGAGGTCATGAACTCCTCCTGAGTTCCCTTAAGACATTTCCTGATAGGGCTTGTGTCGTGGAGGACCCATAGGCCCAAAATAGGCTTATACCTGTTTACCTATCAAACGGGCACAAAGGGCCTGGCGCCATAAAGTCTGGCTTGCCCAGGGCCCAGGCTGTATAATGCTGTTGTGTAAGCCCACACTCCTAGCTTATGGCCTACTCGGTGCAAGGCCTGTGCTCTTCCCATATTTGGGCGAGCCAGGCCTGTGGACTCTTCCTAATTTGGTATGTTTTGGCCTACTGCCAAAAGCCGATTGGATGATATCGTGGCCAAAGGACCATTCCTCTCGGCCCACAGCTGATAAGTAGGGGAATACAGGTAAACAAGGTGCTCACCTCTCCCTGCTTGTTTGCTGCCTGCTGCTGCTTTTGTTCTGTTCGCTGCCTATCGCTTCCTGCGCTTCTGTGTGCTACGGCACTTTGCATCCAGCCAGGGGATGATCAAGCTCCAATATAGGTAATGACCCAGCAACAACCTAGCAATGAGTTTCGACACTGGGACTTGCCAGCTCGGCACTCCAGCCTGCTGTGCCAGCCAGAGGGACAACTTCCTGCTATACACAGCACTCAATCGGACTGCTCCAGCCCACCAGCCTGGCCCCTGTTTTGCCCAGGTGGCTGACCACCTGATGACATCCTGAGAGCCATGCAAGACCCCTCTCGTGCTCGTGAACCGTTCTCAGGCGGTGTGTTTAATTTGGACTGAACAAGCAGCAAAGCCACATTGCATCACTACCACGTGAAGTGCACCCACGTGGCCTTCACTACATATATTATGGGTGAGACTTAAGGCGAAGGCCAACAAGACTGATATCCTGGTTGAAGTCTGTTATAGACCACCCAATCAGGAAGAAGAGGTTGATTTATTAGTCTTTAAACAACTGGAGGCTGCCTCAAGATCACCTGCCCTTGTTCTGGTGGGCAACTTTAACCTACCAGACATCTGCTGGGACTTAAACACTGCAGAGAAGAAGCAGTCTAGAAGGTTTCTGCAATGTGTGGAAGACAACTTCTTATCCCAGCTGTTAGGTGAGCCTACCAAGGGGGCAGCCCTGCTTGACCTGCTGCTCACAAATAGAGAGGGGCTGGTAGGGGATGTGGTGGTTGGGGGCTGCCTGGGGTCCAGTGACCATGAAATTATAGAGTGTTCAATACATGGAGAAACCAGGAGGGGCATCAACAGAACCTCCACACTGGACTGCCCAAGGGCAGACTGCAGCCTATTTAAGGAACTAATTCAGAAAGTTCCTTGGCAAAAAGCCCTTGAAAACAAAGGGGTCCAGGAAGGTTGGAGCTGCTTCAAGAGAGAACTCCTGCAGGCACAGGAGCAGCTGTGCCATTGAGCCAGCAGAGGAGCCGAGGAGGGAGGCAGCCAGGCTGGATGGGCAGGGAGCTGCTGAAGGGATTAAAGATTAAAAAGAGAGTATATCACCTTTGGAAAAGAGGGGAGGTGTCCCAGGAGAAGTTCAAGGAAGTTGCTAGGTCTTGTAGAGGAAAAATTAGAGAGGCAAAAGCCCACTTGGAGCTCAGGCTGGCCACGGCTGCCAAGGAAAATAAAAAGTGTTTCTTTAAATATCTGAATGGCAGAGAAGGGCCAAGGACAACCTCCAGTCCTTGTTAGATAGAGAGGGGAACATAGTGACAAAGGATGAGAAAAGGCAGAGGTGCTTAACACCTTCTTTGCCTCAATCTTCAAAAGTGGGACAGGTTGTCTCCAGCACAGCTGGACTCCTGAAGTGGTGGATGGAGGCAGGGACCAGTACAGTCCCCCTCTAATCCATGAGGAAGCAGTAAGGGACCTGCTGAGACACTTGGATCCTCACAAGTCCATGGGACCGGATGGGATCCACCCTAGGGTGCTGAGAGAGCTGGAGCTGAGCTGGCCAAGCCACTCTCCATCACTTAGCAACATTCCTGGCTCACTGGAGAGGTCCCTGAAGACTGGCAGCTGGCCAAGGTGATGCCCGTTCACAAGAAGGGTCGTAAGGAGGAGCCAGAAAACTACAGGCCTGTGAGCCTGACCTCAGTGCCAGGCAAGGGCATGGAACAGGTCATCTTGAGTGCCATCACAAAGCACCTCCAGGATGGCCAAGGGATGGGGCCCAGGCAGCATGGGTTTAGGAAGGGCAGGTCCTGCCTCACCAACCTGATCTCCTTTTATGATCAGGTTCCTGCCTGGTGAATGTGGGGAAGGCTGTGGATGTAGTCTACTTGGACTTCAGCAAAGCCTTTGACACTGTCTGCCACAAGAAGCTCCTGGCCAAGCTGGCAGCTCATGGCTTGGACAGATTCACTCTGTGCTGGATCAAGAACTGGCTGGATGGCAGAGCCCAGAGAGTGGTGGTGAATGGTGCCACATCCAGTTGGCAGCTGTCACTGGTGGTGTTCCCCAGGCATCAGTGCTGGGCCCAGTCCTGTTCAATATCTTTATTGATGACCTGGACGAGGGGATTGAGTCCAGCATCAGTAAGTTTGCAGATGCCACCAAGCTAGGAGCAGGTGTTGGTGTGTTGGAAGGTAGGAGAGCCCTGCAGAGGGACCTGGCCAGGCTGGATGGGTGGGCAGAGGCCAACAGGATGAGATTTAACAAGGCCAAGTGCAGGGCTCTGCACTTTGGCTACAACAACCCCAAGCAGTGCTACAGGCTGGGGACAGAGTGGCTGGAGAGCATCCAGGAGGAAAGGGACCTGGGGGTACTGATAGATAGTAAGCTGAAGCTGAGCCAGCAGTGTGCCCAGGTGGCCAAGAGAGCCAATGGCATCCTGGCCTGCATCAGGAAGAGTGTGGCCAGTAGGACAAGGGAGGTTATTCTTCCCCTGTACTCAGCACTGGTCAGGCCACACCCGGAGTACTGTGTCCAGTTCTGGGCCCCTCAATTCAAGAAAGATGTTGAGGTGCTGGAAGGTGTCCAGAGAAGGGCAACAAAGCTGGTGAAGGGCCTGGAACACAAAGCCTATGAGGAGAGGCTGAGGGAGCTGGGCCTGTTTAGCCTGGAGAAGAGGAGGCTCAGGGGTGATCTTATTACTGTCTACAACTACCTGAAGGGGCATTGTAGCCAGGTGGGGGTGGCCTCTTCTCCCAGGCAACCAGCAATAGAACAAGGGGACACAGTCTCAAGTTGTGCCGGGGTAGGTCTAGGCTGGATGTTAGGAAGAAGTTCTTCACAGAGAGAGTGATTTCCCATTGGAATGGGCTGCCCAGGGAGGTGGTGGAGGCATTGTCCCTGGGGGGTCTTCAAGCAAAGCCTGGATGAGGCACTTAGTGCCATGGTCTAGTTGACTGGATAGGGCTGGGTGATAGGTTGGCCTGGATGATCTTGGAGGTCTCTTCCAACCTGGTTGATTCTATGATTCTATATTTTCCTGTTTATGCTTTTGGAGCACAAATACTGAGACTTCTGTCCAGTGAGTACTCTAGCTCTCTTTGCTCATGTTTGTAAAGGTTTATGCTTAACCTTTCAGTGGCAGTTTGTGCTACAAGTGTCTCTAAAGGTTTCTAAAGATTTTTCCTAAATCATTTAATTTGGTTGCACACAATCATCCTGCACAAACAGTTCTACTAACCACGTCACAGAGTTTGTGTGGGTTAGTTGTAAATAAGTTTGGGGAAGTTTTCTCTGTATATAGTAATAAATTATTTAATAACTTTTGCGTCGGCCTCATTGTATTTCACCCCAATACCCAGGTTCAAACCTAATTCCCTCCTTAACACCTTGGTTGCAGAGCCAATAGCCACAGCTATGATGAGGAAGAGGTCATCTCTGCTGGGGGCTTTCAGTGTTTTCACAGACTACAGTGGTCCCCACCACAACCTGCCCTGTAGTGACCTATATCTGCACTTCTTTCTTTGAAGACTCTCAATCCTCTCTGCAAGTTCACCTCAATCTGTCACCACCCTTACTAGTATCTCTCCATCTTTCCTGCCTGTTCCTGAAAGAGAGTCATGATCTGGGTCAGCCTCTTGTGCCACAGCACTGCCCTTGCAGGACAATTTCCTTCTCATTTCTGGTCTCCACTTCCCAAGCTACATTTTCTGCCATTCTTCCTGTGTCCTGAGTTTTTTTTCACTATCCAGAACAGCTCCACCAGCTCTGAAGCCACTTTTCAAGCAGCTGCAGTTTGTGAGTGCAATGCTTGGAGCTTCCACTCACCAGGCTCATGAATCTCCGGTCCTTCAGCCTCTCCAGACAGGCCATGTGTTTGAGGCTCCAGATCCTATCTTAGTAGAGCTCCTTGTGGTTTCTGTTTCCAGCTGGCATTAACATCTTGGACCCAGCCTGCCAGGCCCCAAGGTGCAGAGCTGAAATGCAAACTCACAGACATGAATTCATGGAGAGGTGTGCTGGTTTGAGGCTAATTGGAATATTTTACTGAGAGAAATTAAATCCTTAGCTGTGAGAAGACAGAAAAAAAAATAACAGTAACCTATATCCCTTGTTTTTCTGGTGAGAAATGCAACTAGTCAAAATATAGCTAAGCCACTCACTGCTCAGACACTGCTCAGCTCTCAGATCTGTGCCTTCTTTCTGGTGGTCTGGTCTCTGTGGCTGCCTCTGTCTTAACTCTAACCTGACCTAACCCTTTTTCCTCTAACCTCCTTGTTGTCTTTTTGACATCTCACCCCAGACCTCTCCAGATTTATCATGTGAGATATACAGGGACTGATCTGGTTACTTCTGAAGGGAGGGAAGGGAGGGGGTTTGGGTTGGGAGCATCCTGGCAATCTGATTGATTTGGGAGGGAATTTGTTGTGTTTCTTTTTTACTTTTAACTTGTCTCTATCTGTATATATTTGTGTATATCTGCTTGTATGTTGTGCTAAGCTGTAAATAGAGCTTCATTCCTTAACTTCCATCCAGCTGAGCCTAGTCTGGCTGATTTCATAAGAGTAGAGGGGGCAGGTAACTCCCAAACCATCACAAGAGGTGAACCTAGGTACAGGTGGGACATTGGCCCCAGTGTGCAGGACAAGCACCATGCTATTGGGAGATGCTTACCTGCTTTACTTCCCTTCCCACAGCCTCCCAACCCTTAGGGTCAGTTTATGACCACACTCATTCTCTCTCTCTAACAGATGGCTTTCAGCACCTGTTTTCACAGGATCACAGATGTTAGGGGCTCCAAGGGACCTCTGGGGGTCATCGAGTTCAACCCTCCTGACAGAGCAGGACCATAAAATCTAGCACAGATCACACAGGAATGCATCCAGACAGGGCTGCAAAGTCTCCAGAGAAGGAGACTCCACAACCTTTCTGGGCAGCCTGTTCCTGTGCTCTGTGACCCTCACAGTAAAGAAACTCCTCCTCATGCTGAGGTGGAACTTCCTGTGCTGCAGTTTATACCCATTATCCCATATACCCATTATGCAATATTCCAGGTGAGGTCTCACCAGGGCAGAGCAGAGGGCAAAGAGAACCTCCCTGGATCTGCTGGCCACACTCCTCTTAATGCACCCCAGAATCCCATTGGCCTTCTTGGCCACCAGGGCACATTGATGTCCCATGCAGAACTTGGTGTCTGCCAGCACTCCCGGGTCCTTTTCCACAGGGCTGCTCTCCAGCAAATCACATCCCAGCCTGTACTGCTGCAGTTTATTCTTCCTTCCCAAGTGCAGGACTCTGCACTGATACCTGTTGAACCACATCAGATTCCTCTTTGTCCTGCTCTCAGTCTGCCTAAGTGCCCCTGAATGGCCACACAGCCTTCAAGTGTGTCAGCCAAGCCTCCCAGTTTGGTGTAGTCAGCAAACTTGCTAAGCAGACTCTGTTCTCTCATGCTGCCCATCAGTGCAGCACTTCTGTACTGCTGCACCTCTCATTAGCTCCCACATGAGTGTGAAGTGTGGCAAAACATCTGATTATCTGCCCACTCTGGGTTCCCACATCTCCTCCTTGGTTTGTTTTTCAGTGTTGAGTCCCATGCCAATCCTGGCATTCAGACCAGGTGCAGATGCCTCTAGGTTCATTTACACACAGTCTGGCTCAGCTCAGCACAAGCACTCTGCTCTACTGTGTTCCAGTCTCATTCACATGGTGGCCATTGCTATTGGCCTCAGGTCAGTTTACTTCCAGTTTTGGCTGCACAACCATCAGAAGAGTCAGTTTGCATTTGGCTGTCTGTGTCATGGGCAGGGGGCTTCAGCTGCTTCACAGAGTGGTGAGACCTATAAAGCAAACCCAAACCAGCATTTCTAAGTTCAGACCTGTAAAGCAGTGCTTAGAGTTGAGCCAGGGTAGACTTCAGTCTGACTTCCATGGTGTTACTGTACATTAACTTCTGCACACAGCTTTGCAATCTCTTGCTGCAGACTGCCAGCAAAGCTCTTTGCAGATGCATCTTGCTTAAGCTTTGAGTTATGCCATTTTTGCTGTGGTTACGTTCTGGCTGGACACAGCACATGGTGCTTGTACTGCTGTGGTTGCAGTGGCCTGTGGCCAGCCCCGGCTCTTGTTGATGCACACAAGGGGGGCCCATAATGTCATGCAACATTCAGAAGCTATGACTGACTCCCAAGGAGGGAGCCAAGATGCCCTAGGTGTTTCAGTTGATTCTCCTGTGCTGTTGTTCCTATGCTGTCACTGCTACCAGCACCTTGGGATCCCAGCCACTAAGCAGGGCAGCAGCAGATGGGTTCTGACACACCTGCTGCACCTGACCACTTGCTCTGGCCCAGGCAAGATAAAAAAACCTCACACTGAGCATCAAGTCAATTGAGATAAGGGCTGGGTGGGCAAGAAAGGCGTTTCCTGATGCTGGCAATGCCCCTACCTGTGCTATCATGAGTTCTGCTCTCTGTTGTAGTTGCTTCAGACTTCCCCAAGTGACAGTTGCAGTCGTGGGGCTCCCAGCAGTGCTTCGCCTATGCCTCCACTCCTGCAGCACCAGCTGAGGAGTTTGTGGGACCAGGCTGTGGAAGTGCTCTTCCCAACTCATGAGACGGCTTAGCTTTTCTTGTTGGCACCTACCGAGGACCTGTAAGTGACAAAACACAATCACAGCCCTTCCCATTTTGTAAGGCAGGGGCTTCACTGTGGTGATTCTATAGAATTATCTGAGTATGGTACAGCTGTTGGAAACTGAAATACTGGAACATAAGCCATGGACAGGCAAGAGAGCACGAGCTCAGTAAGTGCTGAGTGGAGATAAAGTGGAAGGTTGGAATGACCTTAGAGAATGGTGTAACAAATAGAAACAAATGGTAGGCTGGAGTCTGCGGTTTTTGCTTATCTCTGATGACTTAGATTGCTCAGACACAATGTAGGTGCTGTTGAGAGAATGTGATGAGTGTCTACACTAATTAGCATGCAATTTCTAAGGCAAGTACCTGTAACCAATTGTAGTTTAATACAATTTGTAGCCTTCTGATGAAAGGTATAAAAACACCTTTGGAATACAATAAATGGATTGGATTGGCTTGTGTCAGGCCATCGCCCCGTCTCTTCTGATGCCTACGGCATTGAGCCTGTGGCAAGTGGTGTACCCCGATTTGATGGGGAAAGTGATCACCAGGTAGGTGATTTGCCACAGGGCCCCTCCAGAACATAAGCTGCAGAAAGGAAGCAGGATCAGGCCCCGAATTGAAGGTATGATGGAGGTGGAACTGAAAGTGAAGAATTAGGAGGAATTAAACTTCCTCTGTTGAAAGAGACGTATTACTTATGAAAAGAGCTCTTTAAGAAGCATGGCAAGTTGCTATTATGAACTGTTTCAGACTTCTAAAGGACTTAAGCCAGCTGTTTCAACAATGGAGGTCTGCAAAAAAGCAGAAGAGTTATGACAGTGATAAACATTGCAAAGCCATAAATCTGATGCTGAAGTCTGAGAAAGAAAGAGACAGAGGAAAAAAAAAAGAGGGCTCTGAATTTTTTCTCTCTGTGAGAGATGGACACTGAAGCTTTAAAAGTTACGTTTGCTGTGCAAAAAGTCTGATTTTTAAAATCACCTGAGATATGGTGAGAAAAGTTTGAAAAAAGCTTCAAAAGGCTCACAAATCTGCCGATAAGGGAAGACACAAAAAGCAAAACAGAGGAAAGTAGCGGAGAGCCAGCAGCTAACGGCCGCAAAGGTGTTTGAAGAATTTCTGATAATCTGAATGACGTAGAAGTCCTTACCTGATTGCGAACTCCTTTAAGCATCTGCAGCTCAAAAAAGCATCTGCAGCTCAAAAAAGCATCTGCTTAAGAAGTTACCTTTTCAAGTTACAAATATGGAGCATTGGGACAAAACAGAGGAAAAGAAGAAGAGGAAGTGATCGAGAGCTGGTAGTTGATGTCAGAGATTGAACACAGGAAGCTGGATGCCGTTTCCTGCAGTGAAGTGCCCTCCACTCATCGCCTTCCTCCAGTCACAACACCTCCAAAAAGAAGCAGTGAATCTGCTGAGCTGTACCAACTCTACTTGGGATGCCGTGGCAATCCATGGAAGTGGCGGCCCCCCCGCAGGATTTGTCTGCTTGCTACCGCCACCACTTGGGTGCTGCTGCTGCCAACGCAGGACACCGCCCCTGCAGCATGCTGCCCCCTGCCTGCTGGAGCCACGGGGGCTTACCCTGCCATTATCTAATTTTTTTTCCTTACAGCCGCTGCAACAAGAAGCTCCTTTGGTTTTTAAAGGGACCTGACTGCTTTTCTGATAGCTACTTTGTGAATTAAAATCCTAATAATGGTTTTTAGCTTTCCTTGTAATACATTTTTAGAGTTTAGGAGTTTCCTGGATAAGCTGCTAACTGCAACAGGATAAGTTTAGGAATAATTCCAGCAGAATAATTGTAATAAAGCCTTAAGTAATTAAAATAGAGTGTATTAAGTAATTGGTAGAATATAATGGAATATTATGTTAAGATTTTTTTTGGTGAATATATAGGCTAATGATTATCTCTTTTATACTGATTTAAGGTTCTTCTCTTTTTTTCTAAATACCTAGGTATTTCCAGTCTTCTTGAATTTTCTTTGTTTTTTCCTCAGTAATGATTTACTGGTTTAGATTTTTTAAGTTGCTAATATAGTTAAGGTTAAGAGTTTACAATAGAATATTATAAAACATTTTTCTTATTTTTTTCTGTATATTAATATAGCATTATAGGATAAGGATTATATAAAAACAAACAAAAATAACTTTTTCAAAAAATAAAACAAATAAAATAAAATATATTAAAAAAAAGAGGGGGAACAAGGGCAGCCACCCTGAAAGGGGGACTGCAAAAGAAAACCAGCTGGCGGCCGGTCACTAGCGGTGTCCCTCAAGGATCAGTGCTGGGACTCATCCTCTTTAACATCTTCATAGATGATCTGGATGAGGGCATGGAGTCAGTCATCAGCAAGTTTGCAGATGACACCAAGCTGGGGGCAGATGTGGCTGGGTTGGAGGGCAGAAGGGCTCTGCAGTGGGACCTTGACTGCCTGGACAGATGGGCAGAGTCCAATGGGATGGCATTCAATAGTTCAAAGTGCAGGGTGCTGCACTTTGGCCACAACAACCCCATGCAGAGATACAGGCTGGGGTCGGAGTGCCTGGAGAGCAGCCAAACAGAAAGGGATCTGGGGGTGCTGGTTGATACCCACCTGAACATGAGCCAGCCCAGTGTGCCTAGGTGGCCAAGAGAGCCAGTGGCATCCTGGCCTGCATCAGGAATGGTGTGGCCAGCAGGAGCAGGGAGGTCATTCTGCCCCTGTACTCTGCACTGGTTAGACCACACCTTGAGTCCTGTGTTCAGTTCTGGGCCCCCCAGTTTAGGAGGGACATTGAGATGCTTGAGCGTGTCCAGAGAAGGGCGACGAGGCTGGTGAGAGGCCTTGAGCACAGCCCTACGAGGAGAGGCTGAGGAAGCTGGGATTGTTTAGCCTGGAGAAGAGGAGGCTCAGGGGTGACCTTATTGCTGTCTACAACTACCTGAGGGGTGGTTGTGGCCAGGAGGAGGTTGCTCTCTTCTCTCAGGTGGCCAGCACCAGAACGAGAGGACACAGCCTCAGGCTGTGCCAGGGGAGATTTAGGCTTGAGGTGAGGAGAAAGTTCTTCACTGAGAGAGTCATTGGATACTGGAATGGCCTGCCCAGGGAGGTGGTGGAGTCGCTGTCCCTGGAGCTGTTCAAGGCAAGATTGGACGTGGCACTTGGTGCCATGGTCTAGCCTTGAGTTCTGTGGTAAAGGGTTGGACTTGATGATCTATGAGGTCTCTTCCAACCTTGGTGATACTGGGATACTGTGATAATTTACATTTTTTAAACAGCTTTCTTATGGATAATAACCCCTGATCAGTAGATATTTTAATGCCAATGATTCTTTTGAGAGAACAGAGAGAAGAAAAAAATGGAAAGTTCTCTGGTCACATCATACAGAGAGACTCACCCTAGAGAAGGCCAATAGGGCCCAGGGAATCAATATGTTTTTATCTGTTTATGAGATTGTTCATGCATATTTACAGGCTTCTGATGGATACCAGCTCAGAGGACAGGTACTGTGACAAGAACTTGAATGCTGAGATAATGGTTGTGTTTGCACAGGTTATAGGGTTTGATCATGCTTAATGAATCTGGGTACTTTCATGAGCTTTCAACAATTCCCACTCATAGGCAAAGATGGGGCACAACTGTTTTGTTAACAATGTTTAAAGTCCTGTGATTGCTGTCTTTTTGCAAAAGGTGCCTTGCAGGGAGAGAGGAAGCACTGCCTTTATTAAAAAAAAAAGGAACTGTTTGGTACAGTAATATTAAATGTAGTGATTCTATAGAATTGTCTGATTTGGTACAGCTGTTGGAAACTGAAATACTGGAACATAAGCCATGGACAGGCAAGAGAGCACGAGCTCAGTAAGTGCTGAGTGGAGATAAAGTGGAAGGTTGGAATGACCTTAGAGAATGGTGTAACAAATAGAAACAAATGGTAGGCTGGAGTCTGCGGTTTTTGCTTATCTCTGATGACTTAGATTGCTCAGACACAATGTAGGTGCTGTTGAGAGAATGTGATGAGTGTCTACACTAATTAGCATGCAATTTCTAAGGCAAGTACCTGTAACCAATTGTAGTTTAATACAATTTGTAGCCTTCTGATGAAAGGTATAAAAACATCTTTGGAATACAATAAATGGATTGGATTGGCTTGTGTCAGGCCTTCACCCCATCTCTTCTGATGCCTATGGCATTGAAGCCCATGGCAATAAACACCTTCAGCTGTTGCCTGTGCTGTGATGCCCTAAGGGATGTTTGTCCTGTGCCAATGCTGCCATGGCTGTACAATAATTGGATGTTCCATGTTGTGCAGGCAGCTCTGTTCTCTGCTTTCTCTTCACCCTTTTGTGACTGCAGAATAGCTCAGGCAATGACTCCGTGTGTCTGTGATCTTCTCTCTGGCACCTGCAGTGGCATGTATCAAGCTACTCCTTACAAGCACCAAGTCTTTCTATTTCTCTGCTCTAGAAAGCTACACCTAATCAACTGTGTTCCTCATTAAATCTCAGTGTATGTTTGAAAACTAATCCTTTAGCTTGTGCCAGTTCACTGCCACAGAAACCTCTGTTTGCTAAATGCCAGCATAATCCTTATCCTTACAGCATCAGCATTGATAGAAGGGAAAGACCAGAAACATTCTCTATATCCCTCCTCTAAACTCTCTACTCTGCCTCTGCTAAAGCAGAGAGCTACCTTTAAGAGCTACCTTAAAACTGAACCATCCAATCAACTTCTGAGAAACGGGAAAAAAGATTTTCCATTGCACAGAGCGAGCTGGGAATGGTGTGCAGCAAAATTCCTACAGCATTCCAACTGCAAGGGAACCATTGGCCTGGGAGCTTACAAACCACTTACTAAAACTGCTCCAATCACAAAACAGTTTTATTTACTGATGACTGCCATTTGGCTATTATCAGTTGTTATCATCTCTGTTATCATTAGCATCATTATCACTACTATCACTCCTGTTATCATCTGCATCCCTGACATTCTTAGAATAGTTATTGCATTATTATAATTATTGCTATTACCTATTATTATTATCTCTATTTCTGTTATTGTTGTCTTCTCTAATATCACTGTTATTGCTCCTATCACTATTGATATTATCTACTAGGACTTACCCTGCATTATTTTTATTACACTATTATTATTGTTACTTACTGCTATTACTTACCATCTATTATTACAATTATTAACTACTTACATTATTGCTATTATTATTATTATTATTCCTCTTATTCTTCTTAGTATTGTTACTGACAATATCATTGCTCTATATTGAGTTTGGGCTGGGCTGGAGTTAATTCTCCCCTGAGCACCTCTCTAATGCTGTGTTTTGCAGTGCTCTTGCTGGGTGTTGATAAGACAGCAGGCTTTTGGCCGCTGCTGAACCAGTACCCAGGCTGTGCTTTTCCAACATTTCCCTGCCCCAAGAGTACACTGAGGGGTGGGCAAGATCCTGGGAGGGGACCCAGCTGAGCCAGCTGGCCAAAGGGGTGCTCCATGCCAGATGAGGTCAGCTCAGATGTAAGAACCAAGTGGAAGAAGAAAGGGTGGCCTCTGTCTTCCACAGCAACCAGTACACACAGAACCCTGCTTCCTGGGAGTGACCAAGCACTGTGTGCTGATGGGCAGTGGAGAATAAAATCTTTTTGCTTTTGCTGCCTCGTGAGGCCTTTGCCTGTGCTTCACATTATTAAATTGCTTCTACCTCATTAGTGGCCTTTGGTTGCATTTCCCCTTTCCCTTGTCTGGCTAAGAGGGGGAGTGACAGAGTGGCTTTGTTGGGCATTTGGCCCCCAGCCAGGGCCAAACCACCACACAAAGGTTTGACACTCCAGACCTTGAAGGCATCTCTGGCACCAGTTCAGGCATAAGCCACACTGGCCCAAGCTCTGACAGTGCCCAAAGAGAAGAAGCAATGGTCACCATCCATAGCTCAATGACATCACATTCCACCTCCAGGCAACATTATCCTGCATGACCTGGCCTCCAGCACAAGACACTCATCAGCCTGTGGCCCTACAGAATCCCAGCTGCCCCAGGGCTTCTATCAGCTACTGCAGGAGCCCAGCACTGACCCTGCTGCATCCCAGCAGACCCGAGGCTTCTGAGAGACTAGTAAATGCTACAGAACCTACCCTGCACAATTCCAGTGGGTCCAGAGCTTATGGTGGAATTTCCTCAAGCTCTCCAGTGGAACTTATTCCTTCCAGCAGGCTAGAAGCTCTCTACAAGGTTCCCATTGATTCACTAGTGGCAGAATGTCTTCCAGCAGGCCTGGGAATTTTAAGTGTGTTTCCACTAACCCTCCTACTATCTCTTCATACCAGGGACTCTGAGCAGCTTTCCCTTCTCCCAACAGGTGCTGCTTTTCTGTGCACCCTGTGCTTCCAACAAGAATTCTACTGCCCCACCAGTGCCCTTCAGTCATTGCAGTGATCCTGGTGTATCAGACTCAAAGCTTAAACACTCTTTATCTCAACCTGCTGCCTCAGGAAAGAAGGTTCTTGTAAGGATCTCCTAAATGAAACTGAATTGGAGCCAGGAGTTGCTTGAGAAAGACACTTCCATGTTATTTTTGCTTCTGTCTGCCAAAAGAAAGTTAAAGGATAGGAAAGGAGGAATATGGGAATGCAGAATGCAGAAGAGTTGTGGGGTGCAGGTGCAGGAGAGCTGTGGGAACGGAATGAAATGACAACAGGCAGACCCTTGTAATACCAGACCTTGGTTCTCACATGCAGCTGGCCACCTTATCTCAGAAGGGGTAGGTAATGGACCTTGCTAACGAGAATAACAAGGTGTGGATGTATGCAGATGTGGTGGGTTGTCCCTGACTAATTATGCTAATGTGTAGGCCTGTGCTCCACTGGCTGAGTGTATATATATTTCAGGGTGTAAGTAATAAAATTGGCTTCTGCATCATTCACATTGAATTGTCTGAAGACCCTCGTGGCTGTCCCAACACCATATTGGTCTATGGGCTTGTTTACCGTGGCCCGCAGCAAGCAGTGACAGCAGGCAGCACGGTCTGCAACATCTGGTGCACCGAACAGTGGGATTTGACCCTCATGGGCACATGGAACAGAGAGGCTTGGCCTTTCTCTGCAGCTGTAAATTCTCCTTGTGAGGATGTGGAAGAATGCTGAAGAGAGAGAAGGGAGCAGGAGAACCGGCCATATCAATCCCTGCCCCGGGGATTGGGTTAAGATGTGCACGCATCCAGAGATACTTCAATCCTACCCCCTATCAAGGTAGGCAGCCAGGGTGGGGCATGGGGTCCACACTTGGAGAAGCAGTGGTGGAAGGCCCCCCAAAGAAGTCTCTATGAGATGTTGAAGGCTCTATTTTTGCTGGCCAAAAGGAGCGATTCTTGATCCCTGCAGTATGTGGCCTTTTGAAGCGGCCATCTAGGAGACGATGGGTAACAAACCCTGGGGAAAAAAAAAAAGTAAATGTGGTTTCTAAAGACTCTTAGATTTGCCGTAAAGTGAGACTGGGGAGTGTAATGAAAGCCGCAGAGGTATTTCAGGAGTTTTTTGCTGCTATCCAGAGACTGCTGTCCGCAACTGTTGGCTGATAAGCCAAATCCCAGCTAAGTGATTAACTGCCAGCTGAAGTGTGTCAAAGTCCATTCAAGCTAACTTTTCAGCTGCAAAGCTCGAGAGGAAAAGCAGAGACCAAGAAGCAGCAACTGAGTCCACATCAGAGGATGCTTCATCCTCCTCTGGAGACCTACTCTTGCCATCCCCCACGCATCGTGAGATTGCCCCTCAAGAAGGACGGAACCCCACAGGTCGAAGTGTCTGAAAGACCTTCCTGAGATGGCTGAGTACAATCCATCCCTCACTGACTGTGGGACCTGTGAGATGCTTCCATCCAGCATTTCCTGTGGTTGCGACTGATACATCACGTCCGGGGGTGGTGGGTCTGTTTTGGGGAGGTGCTAGGTCTCTGTCTGGGCTTCAGGGAGCTGAGCTGTTCACATTCAACAGGTTGGATTGAGGGTTTTTTTCTTTACCTTGGAACTTCTCTCTGCAAGATGCAGGATGGAGGATGGGTTGCGGCGTCTCTTCGCCGGATTCACCAGCTGCACATCCCCCCCTATCCTTGGTCTCGGACTACATCGTGGGGCTTGGGAGTTTCTGGGCTGGTTTTTGGTTGTCGATTTTATGCCTGCATGCCCCCACCCCTCCCCCCGCGCCTGACGGAGCAGCAGGGCCCCTCCTTCTCCCAGTGCTGGCTCTGCGGGACACATGCACCTTCCCCCTTTCCCTCCTCCTTCCCCATGGGAGTGGGAGGCCCCCTGCTTCCCTCCCCCAGCGTTCGGTGAGCACGGCTCACCTACACTTCCCCTCTCCCTGCACTTTCCCAGCTGAGAAGGGAGGCTTGCATCTTTAAAGTGACAGAGTCATACTTTTGTATCTTGCTGACTGTATGCTCCTGACGTAAATCCTGATGATGTTTTTATCCTTCTGGTTGTACTGAATCTTAGAGGTTACTGGGTAAGATGTTAAGTGCTTGTTAATTGTAGTAGTATATTGGAGTAAGAATGCTAAATTTGTGACTAGTCCTGCCAGGGTGAAACTGATGGATTAACAATTTTTTTCCCTTTTTGGATTGACTGACCTGAAGTTTTCTTTTTTCTTCTCCATGCCATGGCTTTATAATTTTTTTTCCTGACAGCACTACGTAGTGTAACAATTATTTTTTTTTTTTCTTTTGGGTTTCTTATTTTTTCTGTATTTGGAATCGATTCCAGGATTCAAATTTTTTCCTTTATCAATTTTTAGCATTAATATAGTTAAGGATCAGAGTTTATCATAGGTATATGTCCTGGAGTCCTGTATACCCCTAAATTCCTCTCCTGTCGTGACTTTGGGGGAGAGAGAAAGCCGCCTGGTTCCCCGCCTCCCCTCACCTGCCCTGCAGGAGTGGAAGGGGGTGAGCAAAGGGGTCCTGCCCGCACAAGGAGTGCCCTGTGAAATGCCTGCGCTGGAATCGGGCTGGGATTGGCTGTGCGTTTTCACGCCTCAGGAAGTGGCAACTCTGCCCTTTGTCTAGCGAGGGTATAAGTATTGGAGGCTTCCCCCATTTGGGGGTTCCCGCCTTGTTCATCCCTCTTGGAGTTCGTTACTGCCTGAACCTTCGTGCCTGCCTGAGACTTCTCTCCCCCACCCCCGCCCTCGCCTGGTGCTCTGCTCCAAAAGGATTGCTTCACCCATTGACACCTTTTGTAAGAGCTGAATACCTCTTAACGACTCTTCGGCAGCTTCTGCAGGAGAACGAGAGGGACAGGCTGTGATGAAGTCAGCCTGACCGGGAGTTATTTTGGCTCAGCTCTGCTTTATTAGTAAGAAAACCACTATAATTTAATAGCTAAAGCCTTTTCCAACTTCTGACTTCCAAAATAGTCAGATTATTGATAGTATCCCTGTAGATAATTCTCAAGCAACTGAATCTGCTAATTAAACTAAATTAATCTTCGTATGTATAGTTTTGGGGGTGGGTTTTTGGGAAAATAAAATAACTATTTTTGTATAAAAATTCCCAACTCGGCCACACATTAATTCCTGCCTCCACAACAGTATATTGTAGGATAATTTTTTCTTAGGATTTCTCTTTTAAGGGCAAGAATCACGTGGAAAAAGAACACAACAAAACACCACAGACAGGTAACATGGTAATGATTTTGGCAAGGTTACTATGGCAAAGATTTTTGGATCCAGTTCCATGCCAGCTTAGGCACTGGCTTTCTGTGGGATTGGCCTGTGACAGGTCACTGCCATTGTACCATCACACTTATGCAAGTTATATGCTCAGATATGCTGCTTGCACACCATGGCGCTCACAAAACACAAACAAAACCAAAAAAAAAAAAGGGGAGAAAGAGAGCAAATGTGCCTGGATTTTTGGTTTGGTGGATGGCAGCCTGTATGGTCAGTCTGTTTTCTTGGTGGTGAGCAAAGACTTTTGCTCAGATGGCTGTATATTGGAATGTATACTGAGATGTGGTGAAGCTTTTAATCACGCTTAATGATTTAGGTTCCTGCTTCACAAGCTTCCAGAAGTGCTATTTAAGGAGTAGGCAATGGCACAAGTAGAGTTGCCAGCTGGACCCTCTGTTATTAGAGTGCAGAAGAACCTACGCATTGGATGAGATAAGGAGCAGCTGCCTTTGTTAGCAGTGTTTTAGAGGTGCTGTATTTTTTCATTTCTTTTGCAAAGGGCTCTACAGCCTGGATGAGAAACACTACCTCCATTTTTAAGAAGAAACAGAAAGGGGAGATGTGGGAATGCAGAATGCAGAAGAGTTGTGGGGTGCAGGTGCAGGGGAGCTGTGGGAACGGAGTGAAGAGAATTGACAACAGGCCCATCCTTGCAATAACAAACCTTGGCTCTCACATGCAGCTGGCCACCCTATCTCAGAAGGGGTAGATAATGGACCTTGCTAACGAGAATAACAAGGTGTGGATGTATGCAGATGTGGTGGGTTGTCCCTGACTAATTATGCTAATGTGTAGGCCTGTGCTCCACTGGCTGAGTGTATATATATTTCGGGTTGTAAGTAATAAAATTGGCTTCTGCATCATTCACATTGAATTGTCTGAAGACCCTCGTGGCTGTCCCAACACCATATTGGTCTATGGGCTTGTTTACCGTGGCCCGCAGCAAGCAGTGACAGCAGGCAGCGTGGCCTGCAACAGAGGAACAGCAGGGAATGCTAAAGCAAGTATGCAGCAATGTCTCACCACTCCTAAAAGACTTCCTGCAGTGAGGTAGCTCCACATATCCAAGTTGCTCTCACAGTTTCAGTTCCCCAGTCTCATTGGTGGTCACACTTCCTTAGCTGGTTGCCAGTTCCTTGCCCCAGAGCTCCAAACTGTGCCTGTGCCACTTATTTGAGGGGTGGAGTCTCTCTGTCTGAAGATCTCTGACCCATCCCATGACATCTGCACATTTTCAGCTTCCAGTGCAGCATCTTGAGCACAGACCCTGTGGGTTTGTGCAGCAGCTCAGTGAGCTCCAGCTTGTGTAGCAGCAGCTCACAGTTCTGCCAGGCACACTGCTGAGCTGTAGAGCCAACCCTAGAGCCAAGTGTCAGAGGAGAGGTCCTGCAGGGAGCACTGTTGGAACTGTGCTGAGGCACAGCAGCCTCTCTTGGGATGGTTTAACTCTCTGCACTCCTAAAAGCTCCTGACCACTCAAAGAAATCTCTTCCCACTTCTGGGGTGGGCGGAAAGCCTCAGGGAAGTCAAAGATCAACAGGAATCCAGCAGGAATACTGCTGCGCTAGGGAGAAGGCCTTTGGAAGCCTCAGGCCTGCTGGAAAGCAGCAGAGCCCTTTACTGGGAATCTGATAGAAGCCTTCCAGGTGTTTCCAAAGACCTCCCTGAGATGTCCTCTACACTCTACAAAGCTCCCTAAAGTCAAGCCTAGAACCCTCCACCCCCCACCCCCCGCCAAATACCTAACATTCCCTGGCACCCCTGAAAAAGTCTCTGAGATGCCCCTGAGATTATTCTCAGCAAGAGACTCTCAAGACTCTTCTGAGAACCTCACTTTGACCTCCCCAATCTGGGCACAGGGCTCCAGCCCCAATCCTTGGGAACAAATGCCCACAACATTTGGGCACTGTGGCCAGCAATAGCTATAATAAAAGCAAAAAGAGGATTTAGGTCACTTTGGGGTTTTATTGACAAAACTGGGCAAGGGACAGGGGGGGTTTTAACCCCAGGGAGACACAAAGAGTAGGGGAAGAACCAGACAAATCCCTGCACAGTTCAGCCCAGCTCTAAAGACAGCTCTGGCTGTGCTGACTCATCACCACAATTATTCTCAGCAGCACTAATTGGTGCTCAGCAGGGCAGGAGGTGTTTGTTCCTGCTGGAGGCCCCAGCCTCTGAGAAATGCAGGTAAAAAAGAGGCAATTTTGGTTCAATATGCTGGAAAGGCCTTCTCAGGGTGGGGGCACAATTTTCATAACAGACCTGGGGTGGGTCTATTTGTGCTTGCCCTGCAGTGTGGGCTGGTCACAACTGTGGGTACGGCGGTGGGAAGTGAGACTGCTGCTGTGGGTGAAGCTCTTGCCGCAGTCAGAGCAGGTGAAGGGCTTCTCACCACTGTGGCTACGACGGTGCTGGGTCAGGGTAGAGCTGTGGGTGAAGCTCTTGCCACAGTCAGAGCAGGTGAAGGGCTTCTCACCAGTGTGGGTGCGACGGTGGGAAGTGAGACTGCTGCTGTGGGTGAAACTCTTGCCACAGTCAGAGCAGGTGAAGGGCTTCTCACCAGTGTGAACACGACGGTGCTGGGTGAAGGTAGAGCTGTGGGTGAAGCTCTTGCCACAGTCAGAACAGGTGAAGGGCTTCTCACCACTGTGGATACGACGGTGCTGGGTGAGAGCAGAGCTGTGGGTGAAGCTCTTGCCGCAGTCAGAGCAGGTGAAGGGCTTCTCACCGCTGTGCATGAGTTGGTGCTGGATATATCTGTAGCTCGTGGTGAGGCTCTTGCTGCACTCTGCACAGGGGAGCAGATTCTCTCCAGTGTGTGTGCGGCAATGGATGGTGAGATATGAGCTGTGTTTGAAGGTCTTGCCGCAGTCCCAGCAGCTGAAGGACTTCTCAGTGGTGTGGACACTGCAGTGCTGGCTGAGGGCAGACTTCTGAGTCAAACTCTTGTCGCAGTCAGCATAGCTGAAGGGCTTCTCCCTAGTGTGGATGCGGTGGTGGTTAATGAGGTATGAGCGCTGGGTGAAGCTCTCGCCACAGTCAGCACAGCTGAAGGGTTTCTCACCAGTGTGGATCCGGTGGTGGTTAATGAGGCTAGAGCGTACTGTGAAACTCTTGCCACAATAAGCACAGCTGAAGGGCTTCTCACCAGTGTGGATTCGGCGGTGGTCAATGAGGCTTGAGCGCAGGGTGAAACTCTTGCCACAGTCAGCACAGCTGAAGGGCTTCTCACCAGTGTGGATCCGGCGGTGGTCAATGAGGCTTGAGCGCAGGGTGAAACTCTTGCCACAGTCAGCACAGCTGAAGGGTTTCTCACCAGTGTGGATTCGGCGATGGGCAATGAGGCTCGAGCGCAGGGTGAAACTCTTGCCACAGTCAGCACAACCAAAGGGCTTCTCCCTAGTGTGGATTCGGCGGTGGTCAATGAGGCTCGAGCGCAGGGTGAAACTCTTGCCACAATCAGCACAGCTGAAGGGCTTCTCCCTAGTGTGGGTTCGGTGGTGGTCAATCTGGCTGGAGCGCAGTGTGAAGCTCTTGCCACAATCAGCACAGCTGAAGGGCTTCTCACCACTGTGGGTTTGGTGGTGGGCAATGAGGCTGGAGTGCTGTGTAAAGCTCTGCCCATACTCAGGGCACTGAATCAGCTGCTTGAGTGACACAGAAGGGGATACCATGAATCCCTCTTCCTCCTCATACTCCTCCTCCATTTCCTCATCTTGGTCATCTTCACCCTCATCATCCTCTTCATACTCAGCATAGTCATAATTTTCCTCACTGTTATCCTCTGTCTTGACCTCTTTCTCGAGGCTGTACTTTGCCTGCTCCATCTTGCTCTCTGGGTGCTTCTTCTCCTTCCAGCTCTTGTCTGGGTCCTTCTGTGAGGCCATGCTGGTGGCAGAAGAGGTCATTGCAGTTACCTAGAGGAGATGGAAGCACCTGACCCTAGCATCTCAAACCCTGGTATCCTACGTGGGACAATACAGTTTCTTAACACCTGCCACCTCCCAGTAATTAACACTTAGCTGAGGCAAAGAATGGAGAGTGGCCCTCAAACCTCCACTTCTTGCCATGATGTGGAGGCAGATCTCTAATCCCTGTGCTGAGATCCCAGGTGCCAGTGCTGGGGTGGCTGAGACACCCTGGTCCTTAGGGAGTGGTCTCATCTCCCATTTGCAAGCCCTGAGCTGTTGGCAGGTAGCTTCCTGCTCCAGGCCCTGCCCTCTGACCTCTCCTGGTTCAGAAAAGAGGCAGCAATGCTGACCCAGGAAAACCAAACAATTTCTAACCCACTCCCACCCACACTGCACATTGCACCTCCAAACACAACCTCCTTCCACACAACCAACCCTGACCCACCTGGAGGGCCCCAAGACTCCCACAGCAGCTGATAGCCCTCAGAGCTCCAACGGCAGTGAAATGTGATGGAGCTGGAAGAGGGTGAGAGTTGCCACATGGATCAACCACAGTCTGGGATCCTGCTGTTGTCCCAGGCTGGGTTCTTTACCTGCTGGGCTCTTCCAAGCGGCAGCTCTGCAAACTCTGCTCTTCCCTGGCACAGAGTGACAGGGCTGATGGAGACAGGACATAGCCCCTGCCACAGAGAAGCAAAGGCCTCAGAGGAGAAGATTGACCTTCAAAGGATGGCTCAGCACTGCCCAGGACCATGCAGCAGAGCTGGGCCTCGCTGGAGGGGCAGATCTCAAGCCCAGCAGCACAGGCCCAGCAGCCAGGCAGGGCTACTGAAGATGGGAGGGCTGAAGAAGTGCAGATTCAGCTCCTTGCCCAGCACACAACCCCCAGCAGACAGCTGCAGAGTAGCACCACAGGAGAGCTGCCTTCAGCCAGCCTCTCCCAGGCCTTGGCTGGAGGCTCCTCCCACTGCCTGCCCAGGGCTCTGCTGACTGCAGCTGCATTTGCCAGGAGCCATTGCTCTGGCCCCAGCTCTCCTCCCTGGCCCTGCTCACACACCCCTCCCTACCCACTCTGTGCTCAGCTCTGCCCTGCAGGCAACTCCTGCCAGCAGGGCCCTGCCCAGGGTTATCTCTGTGCTGGCCACTCCTCAAGGGAAGATCGATCAGAGAAGCCCTGAAGAATGTTACTGCTCCCAGATGCAGGAAAGGGGGAATGGACTTGGTCAGAAGTGTCTTGCAAAACCTGTTTAGTCCTCACTCCAATGCTGGAGAAGTGTCTCAGTTCTAATTTAAATTCCCAGAGACTCAAATATGCATTTGATAGAACCAATAACAATTTATAGACTGTCCTTCCCTCTTCTCTCTTCTTTCACAGAAGAAAGGAATTAGATGTAGAGAGAGGAAACATCAACAGATTTGTCTGCCTCGTGGGTGATGGCCACATGGTAAAATAAAGAGAACCAGGAACAGGATGGTGATGCTGGTAAGCAGGGAGGCAGGGAGTGCAGAGAGAGAGAAAGAACCTGAAGTCCCCCCTGCTTTTATGGATTTTTAGACAGGAAGAGGGAGTGGGCTAGCCATCACTTGTTAGTGTTCAGACCCACCCCTGGGGAGGGGCCAAGACCACCTAGGGTCAGATTCAAGGTCACTCCCCCTGGAGGGTCAACCCTGTACAAGGAGTCTCTATCTCCCAGCCAAACCTGACACCTCCAGCACCATTCACACATCCGCAGCCTAAAAGCACTCATTTGAAAGATTTTTTTTTCCTTCCCTCCCTGTCCATTTCTGTCAGACTTCTCTTTGGAGTTCTCCTGAAGCTGCCATTCTACAGCCCCAAGAGAAAATGAGGTTTGCTATGAGGGCACAGTGCCCATAGTCTCTTGGCAATCTCCCAGCTGACACAGGGAGAGGTGCAGGACAGTTCGCTCCTCTTATCTCCTGTAATGCTGACACATTTCCTGCACACACAATTAAAATGCCTGAAAACTCTCAAAACTCATTCATTCATAAAAGAGATTTCAGTCAGTTTCTAGGCTTATTTCTACATTGGACACTCTTCAGAAACGCTTCAAATGGTTTGGAACAGCCCTAAAACCCATCAACATCTCTTCAAAACTCTTAAAAGGCCCTAACTGAAACATGCTGCAGACTCAGTAAAGGCACTAGAAAAGCTCAGCAGGTGCTGCAGAGACCTGTACCCAAGGGAAAGATGAAATAACTATGGAAACCAGTGGCGGAAGGGCCAAAGGGCCCTAAAGAAGTCCCAAAAGCAGTCCTAAAATTGTAGGAATAGGGGAAAGGCCTGTTAGCAGGGAACAGCTGCCCAAGACGAAACAAAACACAGTATAGACCTTGGGCATGTAATGTGTGGGTCAGACAGACCTCAGAAGAGTAAGATAAGTAAGATCCTGCGGTCAGGACTGCTCAGATAGTTGCATAGCAACTTATATCAAGGAGCAGAGAAGAAAGTAGAAATAGCATCTTCGGCCTGAGCAGAGTATCAGCCAATCATGTAACTTTTACTGTAGTTCTATCCAATCAGTGAGTAACATGCTAGCCCTTCTGATACAATATATACCTGCCTATTTTTCTAATAAAGTGGATTTTTGGCTTGCATCAAGTCGTTGCCCCGTCCCTTCATTGCGGCATAAAATATGTACCAAAGAGGCCCAAGCAAACCCAATACATACTGGCATGTCAGACCATAATGCCCCTCCTGCTTCGGAAGTCCAGGGAACACAGGAAAGGGAAAAAAAGAGCTGGAGCCACAGAGTCTGAATAACAAGGCCTTGCCCAGACACCCAGACATGTTCTGCTTGTGTTTACATCTTGTGGCAAGCAAGGAGCAGGCACCTGGTGGATGCTCACCTTGGGCCAGTTTCCTGCCTCCCGCCAAATTTGGGTCACTGCCATTCCATTGGCTGATGGCTTTTGTTTCCCTCTGTTGCCTAAGGCCAAATGATACAGGCAAGCCAAAGCTGCAAACACAGTGTCTTGATGCTTTGGGCCTTGCCTTATTATTTTGTGCCTCACATACCCCAAACTCTACCATGCCTCAGTTTACCCAGGAGAAGCACAAGTGCCCAAGCACACCTCTATAGGCAAAGAAGTCATTACCAAATGCTGGCTGGAACCACGCTAGTCTGGACACCTTGTCAGGAACTCTGCTGGCAGGAAAACAGCTGACCAGACCACGCAAAAAAAGGGGCAAGCCCAGGTAAGCCTGGTGCCTCTGGGGAGCTATGCTGCTGCAAGTAGGCAGCTTTACCCCAGTGAGCCATAAGCTCCTTCCAGCGCCCGCTCCACACCCAGAGCCTCAGCGCAGCCTAGAGAGCTGACAACGCCCTGGGAACCAGGAGAAACTCCAGTGGGAGCCAGGAATTGGCCCAGCACTACTTTGCTTTGTGTTTAAACTGCATTCTTGGGACTGTAAGCACAGCCCTGGAAAGATTCCAGATATACTAAACCTGTGAGTAAACATTTCCTATAAAGCCTCTCTGTAAAAGGTTCTCTGCTTAGCTCTACCTTGGACATTCCAATGTGAGATCAGCGGAGGGAGAGCCTCAGTTATGGCTGAGGTGTGCTTTCAATTTGGTTGGTTTGGGCTTTCTGTGGGAGGAATAACCCCAGGGAAAGGGCAGGACCGTCGAGAGCTGTCCTCAGCACACCTGCTCAAAAAGCGATGTAGCTAGGGGGTGCTGCCAGGGGACCACACAGAATTTAAATAGTCCAAAGGCGTGAGCCCCTCATTCCAATGCGAGATCAGCAGAGGGAGAGCCAACAGCCTGCTCACTGCAGCGAGGGGAGTAGCACCTGGGGTGGCGGGAAACAAATGAACAAACACAACTCAAACCCTAACCTGCTGGACTATAACCACATCACCATAGTAGGTAAACATAATGGTCTCCACCCAACAGAAGAAGGGGTAGGCTCCTGGTGCCAGCTAAGATGGAAATGGGAACACAGACAGAGGTTGAAATAAAAGTGGCTAAGATGCAGACCACAGGCTGCAGTGAATGCCTCAGTCTCTCCTCTGTACCAGGGAATTGTATATGCTGTGAACAGGTAGATTTCGTACTTAGAAGAGCAGCGCAGTTGGAGGATGAAGTTGAAAGTTTGAAGAATGAAGTTCATAGGTTTAGAAACATCAGAGAAGCAGAAGATGAGATAGACAGGTGGTACCAGGCTCTGGCAGCCCCAGTGGAGAGACAGGATTACCCAGTATCAGACACTGAGGGTCAACTACCTCCTGTATCCTCCCCCTGTCAGACTGAAGCCAGTAACTCAAAGGAAAAGAGGGAAGGGAGGCAAGTCCATGGTCAAGGCAGTAAAGAAATTCCTGCCTTGCCCATCTCCTACCCCCTGAACTCCCCCTACCAAATCAGTGAGGGGCTGTGGCAACAAATTCCCACCCACCGTGCAGGGAGTGTTGCTTCAGTTATTAACAGTGCTCCCCAGGTGCCTTTGCAGAACAAGTTTGATGTCCTGCAGGTACAACTGGCAAGCGAAGAGGGTAAACCATATGGCATGGAGGAATTCCCCAAATTAAAGCAGCTTAAGCCCTCCATACAAACATCTTGCATTTAAAAAAAAAGAAGTTATTGTCATAGGTAACTCGCTTTTGAAGGGTTCAGAAGGCCCAATATGCAGACCTAACCCACTCCAAAAGGAGGTCTGCTACCTACCAGGGGCCCAGGTCAAGGATATAACAAGAAGGCTTTCCTCCCTGGTATGGCCCACGGATTACTACCCATTGCTAACCTTCCAGACAGGTTACAATGACCTTGGAAGAAAACAATTAAAGGCTATAAAGAGTTCAGGGCCTTGGGTCAAGTGGTCAAGGGAGTGGGAGCCCAGGTAATATTTTCTTCATCCTTCCTGTTGAAGAGACTAACCCAGAGAGATGGAGGAGGACCCACATGCTCAATGCTTGGCTTCGAGACTGGTGCCTCCAACAGGATTTTGGCTTCTTTGACCATGGGTGCCCCCACATGACACCAGGTCTGCTGACAGCAGATGGGGTGCACCTCTCTCCAAGTGGAAGGAGGTTTATATTGCAGGGGTTGGCTGGGATCATTAATCATGCTTTGAACTAAGTTGGAAGGGAGAGAGGCTGGAAGCCAGGCTTACTATAAACAAGCCTGAGACAATTGTGGGGCCATGTGCCAGCTCCACTGGCAGCTCCACTGGTGACTCAGGGGAGGTAGGTAACAGTGAGTTGTGTGGTGGAGAAGAGGCAAGGTATGGAATATCAGGGAGGGAGACTATCAGGAGCATTCAGCCTGTTACTGTGCAGCACACTGGGGACACACAAGAACTCTTTATATCTTGTGGACATGGGCCACGTGGATCAAGGAATGAGCAATCAGCACATGCAGAGCTTACTGCTAGGTTGGGGGCCATGGAAGGGGCTGGGAATGGTGAGGCAGCAAGAGTGGAAGCTCATGGACTAAGTCCCCCCCTGAAATGCTTATACACCAATGCACAGAGCATGAGGAATAAGCAGGAGCTGGGGATCTGTGTCAGGCTGAATGACTATGATATTATTGCCATCACTGAAACACAGTGCAACAGCTCCCACAAATGGAATGTTCTCATGGATGGCTTTATACTTGTGATGGTTTGGGTGACACCGCCCCCCTCTTTGGAAAATCACCCAGACCAGACTCAGCTGGCTCTGGAAATTGAATGACGCTTATTATTTACAGCTGAGCACAATATACAAGCAGATATTTACAGTATATACAGTTACATACAGAAATATACAAGGTAAAAGGTAATACAGAAACACAACTCCCCTCCCAGAAACCTGAGTCTGGAACAGGGGCTCCCAACCACCCTTCCACTTTCTCTCTTCCCTCCTCTAAACCTTACCCCAGACCCAAGGAAGAATGGAGGTTCAGCCAGGGGGTTAAGAAGCAAAGTGGATTAATCAGAGAAGTGGCAGAGAGGCTAAAGAGAAATGCAGCTCAGCCAGTTCCCCAGCAGAAGTGCGTCATCAGTGTTTGGATTCTTGTTCTTACATCTCTCAACAGGCCTATGAGGGAAGCAGACATCACCACTGTTTTCCTTCCACAGCCTGTAATCTAGTTCTTCTCACCAAAACATTCTTGATAGCTTCAAACTAGCACAGTATTGTTCAGGGCGGACAGACCAGCAAGATGAGGTGGGGGAGTTGCCCTCCATGTGCGAGAGCTACTGAAATGTGCTGAGTTCTGTCCAAGGCAGGGGCAGAACAGGTTGCAAGCTTGTGGGTATGAATTAGGGGATGTGGAAAAGGAGATGAAATTGTTGTAGGGGTCTACTATAGATCACCAGACCAAGAGGAAGATGTTGATGAGGCCTTCTGCAGACAGCTGGAGGTAGCCTCTACAGCTAACTCCTTGGTACTCATGGGCAGGCACAGTCCAAAAGGCACTTGCAGTGTATCAACAATAACTTCTTGATGCAGGTAGTGGAGGAACCAACAAGGAGAGGTGCACTGCTATTAGTATTAACTAATAAAGAGGGACTTGTTGAGGACATTAAGGTCGGGAACAGCCTGGGGGACAGTGATCATGACATGGTGGAGTTTAGTATTCTAAAGGGCAGAATCAGAGCAACAAGTAGAATTGCAACCTTGAACTTCTGCAAAGCTAACTTTGTGCTCTTCAGGAACATTCTCGCAGAAATCCCATGGTCTAAGGCTCTGGAGGGGAAAGGAGCCCAAGAAAGTTGGCTAATTTTTAAAGACCACTTCCTCCAAGCCCAAGCCAGATGTGTGCCCCTGAGTAAAAAAATCAGGTAGATGTGCTAGGAGACCTGCACGGTTTAATAAGGAGTTCCTGAAGGAACTCTCAGGGAAGAGGAATCTTCCAATTCATGGAAGAAGGGATTGGTCACTTGGGAGGACTATACAGAAGTAGTCAGGGCTTGTAGGAAAGCAACAAGGAAGGTCAAAGCCCTCTTGGAACTGAAGCTGGCAAGGAAAGTAAAACAGAACAAGAAAGGCTGCTTCAAATCCATCAGTAGAAAAAGGAAGAACAGGGAAGGTGTGGGGGCACTGCTGAACAAGAAGGCAGCCTTGATAACTGAGGATGCAGAGAAGGCAGAGTTGCTGAATGCCGCCTTTGCTTCAGTCTTTACTCCTAAGGCTGAACTCCCCTATGGACTACAAACCCTGGATGAAGGAGAGGAAGCCTGGAGGAGGGAGTGCTCCCCACAGCTCAGTGCAGACTGGGTTAGGGGTCAGTTACACAAATTAAACATCAAGAAGTCCATGGGCCCTGATGAGATGCACCCAAGGGTGCTGTGACAGCTGGCTGATATTATTGCTCTACCACTCTCCACCATCTTGGCCAAATAATGTCAGACAGGAGAGGTGCCTGAGGGCTGGAGCAGAGCCAATGGCACTCCAGTCTTCAAAAAGGGCAAGAAAGAGGCTCCAGGAAACTACAGACCAGTCAGCCTCACCTCCATCCCTGGAAAAATAATGGAGCGGCTCCTGCTGGAGGGCATCTCAAGGCACTTGGAAGAGAAGAAGGTTATCAGGAGCAGTCAGCATGGATTTACCAAGAGGCAGTCATGCTTAACTAACCTGAGAGCATTTTATGGTGCCATAACTGAATGGGTAGATTCAGGGAGAGCAGTGGCTGTAGTCTACCTTGACCTTAGCAAGGCCTTTGGCACCATCTCCCATGGCATTTTAGTGAGTAAGCTGAGGAAGTGTGGGATGGGAGAGCAGACAGTGAGGTGGGCTAGGAACTGGTTGCAAGCCAGAGACCACAGGGTGGTGATCAGTGGTGCCTGTTCCAGCTGGAGAGCTGTGACTAGTGGTGTCCCCTGGGGATCAATGCTGGGGCCAGGCCTGTTCAACATCTTCATCAATGACATTGATGAGGGCACAGAATGTCTGCTCAGCAAGTTTGCTGATGACACCAAGCTGGGAGGCTCAGCTGAGACAGCTGAAGGCTGTGCAGCCATCCAGAGAGATCTGGACAGACAGAGCTGGGCACAGAGGAACCAGATGAAGTTCAACAAGGACAAGTGCAGAGTCCTACATCTGGGGAGGAATAACAAACTGCACCAGTACAGGCTGGGAGGTGATCTGCTGGAGAGCAGTCCTGTGGAGAGGGACCTGGGGGTCCAGGTGGCTAACAAGTTAACCATGGCACAGTAATGTGCCCTTGTGGCCAAGAAAGTCAATGGGATCCTGAGGTGTATTAGGAGTGTGCCCAGCAGATCAAGGGAGGTTCTCCTCCCCCTCTACTCTGTCCTGCTGAGACCTCATCTTGAATACTGTGTTCAGTTTTGGGCCCCCAGTTTAAGAGGGACAGGGATCTGCTGGAGAGGGTCCAGCAGAGGGCTACAAGGATGAGTGGGGAACTGGAGGGCATGGTTACAAGGAGAGGCTGAGGGACCTGAGGCTGGAGAAAAGAAGACTTAGAGGGGATTTGATAAATGTTTATAAGTACCTGAGGGCTGGCTAGGAATGGGGGGACAGGCTCTGCTCACTGCTCCTTGCAATAGGACAAGTAGCAATGGGTGTAACCTGCAGCAAAAGAGATTTCACCTCAACACAAGGGGAACTTCATTACTGTAAGGGTCACAGAGCACTGGAACAGGCTCCCCAGAGAGGCTGTGGAGTCTCCTTCTCTGGAGACTTTCAAGACCTGCCTGCATGTGTTCCTCTGTGATCTGTGTTAGATAGGATTGTCCTGCTCTGGCAGGGGGGGTGGACTCGATCTCCTTGGGTCCCTCCCAGCCCCCAATATCCTGTGATCCTGTGACCTTGTGGTTGCTGCCAGTTGGCAGTAAGGTTCCTCTAGAGTCTCCCCCTAGAGGGCAAGCAGCATATTGTGCCATGGGAGAGTCCTCCCAGTTTAAATCCTTGGTTTACATTTTCCAGTTTTGCTTAAACTGTTTATGGTTGTTCAATACTGCCCTAAGCACTGCACATCTCCTGTAAATATCTTGCACAACCAAGCACAATGATCCTGTTAATAAGCTATGACAATATTTTATATTAATAAATAATAATAAATAATTTGATTATCATATCTGCCTTATTAATAATTTCATAATTTCATAACAAAACCTAAGCACTGAGCAACAGAGATCAGCCCTTGGACATTCTGCATCATCATCCAGCAAGAACAACCAAGCAAAATGGACTCAAGCTTAGCACCCTGAAACCCAAAGAAGCTACCCACAAGCAGCTGTCTTGAGCCAACCTGTCTCTGTGGAACAAGAGTGGGAGGACTTGTTAGGAGAGGTGAAAAGCCAACAGAGCTGGGGGAGAGCTGCCTGCCTGCCAAATGAACCTGAGTTCTTCCCTGACTGCTTCCCACACAGATACTGATCCCAACCACCACAGAATTTACCAGGAGTCACTGCACGGGGGCACAGCTCCTTGAAAAAAGAACACAACCTCTCCCACCAGATAACCACCCCTAACTAACACCAAATTGTTAGCCTTCAACAGCCGTCAGCAAAGAGCGTGTCAAAGCTCTGATCCCACAACACAAGTCCAGGATGGCTCTCTCCCCACTAACATGGCAGCAAATAAGAGCAGGAGAGCCAATGCTGGAGTCAGTAACTGGAGTCACTCCCTCTTGGTGCAAACTTCTGTCACCACACTATTAATGGACTAATAACAGACACCCTTATTCTAGCAAGCCCTGTTATCAAACCACCCTGTGAGACTGTGATGGTTTGTGTGTTCTCTGCCCCCCCACACTTTAGAAATTACCCAGACTAGGCTCGGCCAGCTCTGGGAATATGAATGAAGCTATTTATTTACAGCTAGCTCAATATACAAGCAGATATTAATAGTACATACAGTTATAGACAGAAATATACAAGGTAAAAGTAATACAGAAGCACAACTCCCCTCCCAGAAACCTGAGTCCCCAGGAGGGGCTCTCAACCATCCCTTCACCTTCCCCCTGCCCCTCTCAACCTTACCCCAGTCCTAAAGAAGAATAGAGGTTCAGCCAAGAGGTTAAGAAGCAAAGTGGGTTAGGCCAAATGGAAGGTGAGGTTAGGGAGTAAGATGTTGCTCAGTCAGCAGCCCAAGCAAGAGTGAGACAAAATGGTGAGAGTGTTATCTAATGTTTTCATTTCTTCTTCCCAAACTCCTCAGCAAGACTTCTGAGGGAAGCAGACATCACCATTGTTTTCCTTTCACAGCCTGTAATTTAGTTCATCTCACCAAAACATTCTACCCTGCTTCAAGCTAGCACACAGACTGACTCAGGAGCACCCAGGAGGAAGATTTAAATATGTAAAAGGAACTGGGCAAAGCCAAGGCCTGGCTGTTTACCAAAACCACAGCTGGCAGCACACCAAGTAGTGAAGGTGATGCCTGCCTGGTGAGGTCACGTTGAATGGCTGTGGGATCCTATTCATGTGAACGCAGCACAACCAATTGCCCCATAAAGTGAGACTTGTCTAAGAGGCTAAGTGAGGTCTGAAAAGCCTCTTACAGGTAATCAGTGACACTGATCTTTCTGGGCAAGAGCAGGAAGAAAAACACAAGAAGAGACCTCGTGGAACTTAGAAGCTGATGGGCAGCACACATCAGAGACAGACAGAACCACAGCATGGCTCAAGCTGGAAGGGACCTTAGAGATCATCTACTCCAACCTCCCTGCTATGGGTGGGGATGCCTCTCAACTAGACTCAACTGCTCAAGGCCTCAGCCAGCCTGGCTCTGAACACCCCCAGGCAGGAGGCATCCACAACCTCCATGGGCAGCCTATCCCATAGTCTCACTACCCTCATGCTGAAGAGCTTCTTCCCAAGATCCAGTCTAAACCTACTCTCCCTCAGCTTAAAACCTTTCCCTCTTGTCCTGTTGCTTAGATACCCTTAAGCAAAGTCCTACTCCAGCCTTCCTGGAGAGTCCCTTCAGTTCAGCTAAGTGTATAAGGAAATTAATTCTGAGCTTTTCTTTGCTTTCCTGTTCTTGAGCCTTGAGGATGCTTTCTCTTAAGTGGCAGCGATCTCACACAAGCCCATCCTCATGGACTTGTAATCATGCAGTCCCCTGGTGCAGGACCTGGGTGTGCAGCAGCAGCCCCAACCCCTCCACCAATGATGTCTTCACTGCCACGAGAACACATCATCTACTCCAGTGCTAGACCTACAGCTCATCCCTGCCCAAGTCACATTTTCCTCCTTGACATCTGCTGGGCTACTGTTGTGGCAGGCCCCATGGGCTCAAAATAGGCTTATACATGTCCTGCCTTGCCTAGGCACATTTTTCTGCTCCACCAGAGAGGACAGTGTGGGAAAAGGGAAACAAAAGAACCTGGAGCCACTGAGTCTGGCCTGCCCAGGGTCCTGTGGTGTAGGCTTGTGCCTCCTAGTGCAAAGCCCATGCTTTTCCCAAATTAGGGAAAAGTGAGCCTATGGCTTTGCTTAATATGGTATGGTTTGGCTAACTGCCATCCTGATTGGCTATTCTTGTGTCTAAAGGGCAATTAATCTTGGCCCACATTGATAAAAGGAGATATGCAGGTAAACAATGTGCTTTTGCTTTCCTGCTCTTTGTCGTGCTCTCCCTTCTGTGCCCAGCTGTGCTGCTATTGCACACTGCCTTATTGCTTGCCTGGTAAACTCCACTGATGCCAGTTACCAGCGGCAGACCCTAGCTGTCTGCACACGGTCGGCCTGTGTGGCCAGTGTGACATCATGCTGAGACTGCACAACATCCTGCCTTCTGCACCTGAAGATCCTGCTTATAATTCCTGGACATATACACAGATCATCCAGCAGAAGCCAGGAGAACAAGGTCAGAGATTGTCTGCGTCCTTTCCCAGAAGCTGGGAAGATTCAAGTCTCAACATCCAACAAGATGGAGTCCTCTGAAAGTGTTTGGGCACTCTCTGGACTGTGGCCAGCCCCCGCAAGGGTAGTAATAATAATTTGTGAGTAAATGCTTAAATGCCTCTTTGTAATTCTCTACTGCCTTCTGCCATAGAGCATAAAGAGCTTGAGCCGAGCTACTGGGCAAGCGGTGTATTGCAAGCAGTGTATTGACCGCAAGCAGCATTTGACCACAGGAATCTTCTCTTCCAGTTTTATGAAATGCTTATGTATTTTGCTGGTTATTACTAGATCTGGATATTACCCATAGAATGTTTCCATGTGTGGCGGAGGGGTATTCTGCCACCTATGCTGATTTTGGTGGAGGAGAGAAATTAATTGGTGCAAGATAATATTCTATAAAAATATATATTTATTAAACTCAATATTCTGAACTCTGCCACTCCCAACCACTGTATATTAATATTAAAAGGATTCTACACAGTTATGAAAACATTCTAGGATTAATACCACACTATAACTTATTAATAACTAGCAAACATTCCAACTATAAACAGAGAGAGGATTTTTCCTTGCGGCTTAATGCTGCTTGGGGTCTATATGCTATTTGCCTGGCAGAGCGGGCTGAAGACTCTTTCTGCTCTATGGCAGAGGCAACAGATACTACAGAGGCATTAAAGCATTTACTCACAATTCTTATTAATTATCAATCACCCTCCAGGACTACGTCACAGCCTATTACTAGTGTCCAAACTTCAGGGAAGTCTTTGCCCAGGGACTCTGAGGCTGGAATCCTCCCAGCTTCAGGGGAAATAGTCTCTGAGCTTATGCTGCTGATTTCTTCTGGATGCTCTGTCCAGGGATTCTTAGGCAGCAAGACCACAGATGCAGAGGTAGGATGCCGTGCTGTCTCAGCACGATGTAACGCTGGCCAGACAGGCCAATCACATGCAGACAAGTCAGAGACTACTTCCTGGTAACTTGGCAGCAGTGGCGCTTACCAGGCAATGATAAGGCAGTGGCATGCAAGGTGTGAACAGCTGCTTGGGAGACTATAGGCTCTACATATATATAGGCAGGCTTAAGTGATCTCTGCAAGTAAGTACACAGGCAGGGGAGTCCGAGCGATCAGGAGAGTCTGAGCACAGGAGAGTCAGAGCACGTTGTTTACCTGTGTACCCCTATTTATTAAATGTGGGCTAAGATTAATGACCCCTTGGCCACTAGAATGATCAATCAGGTTGGCAGTTAACCAAACAATACCATAATAGGCAAAAGCCACTTGCCTGGACTTTCCCCACATATGGGAATCACACGGACTTACACCAGGAGGGCAAGAGCTGGGCATGTGGGGGCTTACACAACATGTTTACAATCAGGGGTCCTGTGCAGACCAGACTTTGGGGCAGCGGGCCTATTGTGCCCCTTTTGTCCATTTAATGTGTTTACCTCTGGTTTGGGCAGAAAAACATGTCCAGGCAGAGCAAGGCATAAATAAGCCTATTTTGGGGCCTACAGGTCCTCCATGACACCATGATCATGTAATAACCAAAATATTATTAAAATTAGTGGTCGGGGTGGCAGAGTTCTGAATATGAAAATTAATAAACAATATTAATTTTGGAAAACAGCATCTCACATCAATTAATTTCCCCTCTGCAACAGCTACCAAGACAATGTGAGGGGCTGAGTGGGGGAAGAGTGAGCCATGTACCTGAAGGACCTGAGAATCTCCTCTGCTACAGGAACCTACCAGACTTACCTCACCCCTCCACCTACTGACCTGTATATTTTGGCCTTGCAGAAAAAGAAATCCTCCTCAGACAGGACCACAGCTCTTAACCAAGAGCAGCCTCTCAACGTGCTAATAGCTACCAGGCCCAGCAGAACAGATGAACAGACCAAGCTGCCCCCAGGGACAGCTGCACTGTGCCCTACACCAGCCCATACAGACAAGGAGGTTTAGGACCTCAGTGTTGCACCAGGACATCACTGTGGTGCAGACACTATGAAAGGCTCCTTTGCTCAGCCATTTACAGTCCTGTATGACCTGAATTCAGAGCAATCCAGGTCTGTTTCTAAGATGGATTTTCCCTGGTACAAGAAGACTGGTAAAAATAAGGCCTACCCATATAAGCAGGCCATCTCCCTAAGTGAGAGACCCAACTACTACAGAGACCCATAAACATCATCCAAGAAAAGGAGAGCTGGCATGGCACAGCCTAGCAAATGCAAAAGGCTTAAGCCTTTTACCCAGAGGTTCAAGTCCTCTCCCTGGCTGCCATCACTTACCTATGACTCACACTCCAGCTCTAACTACCTACCCATATCCTTTTCCCACACTGTCACTATCTCACTTGCAGCAGCTTTCCTAATGTGACATGAATGAAAAATCCTGAGCTCTAAGCAGGCCCCAAAGCCCTTTGGAGCTTTCACAGCCCCTAGCAGATGCAGCAAAGCTGTGCATTAATGAACCCATCCCACCATCTACCTCAGCCCCCTATTATCCCTCACAACACCTGCACCAGCACTGCTCCTAGCACTATCTGACCCACCTGTTCCTTCCCTTCTCACTCACTACTCTCAGCCTGGGCCTTCTATTTCTCCTCACCACACTCAGCCTAGTAGTGTTCTCCATCCTGGGATCACACTGAGCCTCCAGCTCAAAAGAGGATTTAAGTGGCACACTCCAAGCAGTGCCACAAACCATCTCCTACAAGGTACCTCCTGCCAGCATCTTTCTACCCACAATTATACTAAGTGGGAACTACACATTAAACACAGGAACCTCTTCACCTTCTCTTCCCTGCCTGACCCCTCGCCAGCACACGCTGCATCTCCACACTGCCAAAACAAACTGCACTGTGCTCGACCTTACAGAAGAGCAATCAGAGCTCAGTGTCTATCTCTAACATGGAGCAGGTTGCAGAGCCACAGTGCTTACTGCTCCTAGCTGAACATGCTAACATTGTATCAATGGACACACTCACTGCCATCTTAGTCTTTAATCCAAGCACTCCAAACCTCTCATCAGAACCATTTCCAGTCACCTTAGCTACACAAGGCCCTTTCCTCTCCTCAGGGCTCTCATCAATCCTGTCTCATCTCCATGATTTGGCTACGACCAACTTACTTCCTAGGAAAAGGTTTCCCACCTCCATCACTGGTATCATGCCTGGGACACACAAGCAACTGTGAGAGTCTAAATCCTCTCTATTGTTCATCAACAAAGATAAGGATTACCTTTGTTAACCTCCAGGACTCAGACTAGGTGCTTGGCCAAAAGCTCAGGGATGCAGTACAGATTGGCTCAGAGTTATGTGTAAGGTGCAGACAGGTTGCCCTGTGTCAAAACAACCTGCGGTGTCCACCCCAGGGGGGCTGGCAGGCTCAGCCCCCTGTAGCTGTGTCCACCCCAGGGAGCCAGCAGGCTCAGCCCCCTGCAGGTGTGCGTTGGTTGCTCACCGTCCACAGCTTAGCTTCCTGAGCTAGCAGTGGCTCAAGGACACTAACCAGCACGAGCTCTCATGTTTACCAGCTCATGTCCTGCTGCAGGAGAATTCTCCCATAGTGGACCTCCATGAGACCACCAAGTGGACCTCCACCAGACTACCAGAGCTGCACCATCACCAAAAGAACCCCTGATGAACTCCACAGAAGATCATCCCTGGGCGATGCACCCATCTCTCTCTCCCCCGCATCTGCAACTGAGGGTAATATGATCCCATCTCTTTCCCTTCCCTCCTGCTTCTCTTCTTCTCCATCGTTCTCTTTATCTCTCTCTCTCTCCCCCTCTGTTTTGTCCAACTTTATCCTTTAATAAATAGTTTTGTGGTGATGTATGGTCTCATTTGCACCTTAATTTCACAATGCAGAAACCCGTAAGAACAGATCTTGCTCCTCTGGACAGGTATTGTTAATCTCTGTTCTCTGGACCTTGACAGCAACCCAGCTCCTAGGCAGACTATCTCCTTATTTAAGGCAATGTGCCTGAACCCAAAGCCTCACTCTGATAAAGCCAACACAGAGCCACAGCAACCCTCTCAATTCCTACACAGCAAAGCAGGGCCTTAGCAAAGCAGCAACCAAACCTACACATAAGAGGGCAAAGTCTCCATACCTCCTATATCTCGTTTCCTAGCTGGGTCAGCTAACAAAGCTATCAGGCCCAACACTCCAAAAATGATAGTTCAGCCCTTCTTCTACTAATGAATCCCTGTGCAAATCTAATCACATCTCTAAGCCTCCTCCTGCGAGCAACCACTGCAATCTCAAGCAGCCGCTGAGCAACAGCCTGAGCTAGGCTAGAAATGAACACCCTTGCCCTCAGCCCCAGCAGATCCAAATCCACTGCCCACCAGCCAGGCCACAAGGAAAGACTGCCTAGTGCAGGCAGCTGCCTCTGCCACAATCCTCTACTCAAGCACAATGAATGCCAGGGCCACAGGACAGGGAGATATTACTTGACTAACTAATCCAACATCCTGCCTCCTGCTGACAGCAGCAATTGCCATAAAGCCTGGCCCCAAAAGCTCTCCAGGGCTCACCATAATTCCCTGCCTCCACAACAACCACTAACTGCAGCTCTTCTCCTGTCAATCAGAATAAATTCCCACCAAGCACCATTCTGCTTCTCACATCCAACTCCCTCAACCCCACACTACTACCTACAACAGCTACTGCATTGGCAGCTTTAGGAGGCTCAACAGGCCTCAACCAACACACAGCTGAAAGATCTCAGCCTCCTCCTCTATTTCTCACCTAGGCTCCACAAGCATTATTGGCATTTACAGCCCTAAACTCACTGTTAACCTTCTGCTTCTACGCCCTAGTAACTACCACCATAACCCTCACCCTGAATACAACCAATCCCATAAACCTGTCAACAATAACCTCGTGAATAAAACCCCTCACACCCAACACAACGCTCACACTAACCCTGTTACCCCCAGCCACATTCCCACCGCTCAACAGGTTCTTACATAATGGCTCAGCATTCATGAACTTAGCAAACAAGGAACAACCACAGCATTCCTCTCCTATTCCCACTGACCTTCCTCTTCTACTTCTGCCTCACCTCCAATTCAACAGTCAAGTTTCCACCAAATTCCACTATCCACATCAGACAGTGGCATACCATCAAACAGCACACACTGCAATCATCATCCCAGCCTCCCTACCAACCCTCCTCCTGCTGCTCTCCCCTATAATGCTGACCACTATCTAGAAGCTTAGGACAGCCCTAAGGCAAAGGCCTTCAAAGCCTTAAACAAGAGTTAAACCCTCTCAGATTCTTTTAGGACACACAGGACACAACTCTGCATCACCTGAACGCAACCCAGACATCTTCATTAAGCCAGGGCCTGAATCTAAACTCAACTCAATCTAGACAGGCAGGCTTCAATCCCACAAAACTCTACTCCACATCTGGATGCCCAAACCTAACAGGCTTCCATCTAACCTAAGCTCTGGGACACTCTCAATGGACAGCCCTCAGCCTGCAACTCAACAGGAGGTTCACTACAGGACTGATCAGAAGAGGAATTAAAGCTCTGTGTAAAAGACTACAGCCTAAGGCCTTAACACTCAGAGATCCTACCTATGGCCTTCACCCAGCAATGATTATTCTCTGCCACGCACAAAGACATCAGCACTCTACACCTTATGTTCTGGGCATGAGCTGGCACAGCTCTCAGCCTACTCATCTGCGCAGAGCTAGGCCAAGCAGGCACCCTACTAGGAGACAACCAAATCTATGAGGTAATCATCACTGCACAGGCATTCCTGACAATCTTCTTTATACCTATTATGACTGGAGGACTTCGGCACTGCCTTGTACCACTCATAACTGGCACCCCAGGCATAGCATTCCCCTCTGTAAACAATCAGCTTTTGACTCCTATCCTCATCTTTCCTCCTACCTCTGCCCTCCTGCACCATAAAAGCAAGAGCTGGTACAGCAAAAACTATCTACTGCCCTTGAAGGAGACTTTTTGTATTAATCTCTTTTGGATTAATCTGTCAGGAATAACTGTACATTTATCCAACCAATGCATGGAGGTCAGAACAACAGGAACTAGATGAATGCATGGAAAGCAGAGAGCTTCAGGGACAGGATGAGTTAGGAGTTTAAGGCCTGTTTACTGCACAGGAAGAAAGCTGTCACACACCACTGTCACGTTTAGATGAAGGTAAACCTGTGCAATGCTTCCCTAAGACAATGTACAGATAACAGAAGAGGCCAGGAACAGAGCAGATGTTCCTGCAGATGTGAAAAGAACAGGGGAAAAAAGACCAGGGGTGGAGAAGAAAAATGCAACTAAGGGGCAGCTCCTCCCAGCCCACTCCCAAAAGCCACTACCAGGTATAACTAAGAGGAGCTAAATGCAAAAGAACAGGAACCAGCAGGAGTCTGCAGTAGCTGTGTATGAACTCTGTAAAGCTTACGTTGGGGACGAGAAACCTCCTGTGTGCCCTGTGCTGTGTCCTGCACTGGACGGCAGTCATTGAACAGTACCTCCTGAGCAGTCTTAGCTCCTGACTTGTCTCTGTTTCTTTGTACCACCTTCTTGCAGGTACCCTGGCTCAGCAGCAGCCTCAGTACCTGCAGGCAGTTTTTCACCACTTCCAGCAGGTGCATCATCCGCTCTAGGAACAAGTAACTTTCTCACAGCAGCTACCAACATAAGCCTGTAGCCACCGCATGATGCCAGACTCCTTACTCTATGACCTGACCTTGTCGCTGACACCTGACTTCTACTCTGGCTCCCAGCCCTTGCCAAGGCACTGCCATACCACTTACAGACCAAACTCTGAACACCACATTCTGTGACTGGCCAGAGGAGGTGACCCAATCCTGTCCTAGCAGCTCTTTTGGCTCTTTGGTCACCTAGAAGTTTCCATTCTCATTCTACCAGGCTGCAGCATCACCTCCACACAGCAACATCCTGTACTGCTAGGAAAGAGCCATTAGGCTCTGCAGGAATAGCCTGAGCCATACTGGCCAGTGGGGTCCTGGCTCCTGGCTCAGCAGGTATGAGCAGCAGGAATGGATGTAGACACCTGGACACACTTTACACCTGCTACCATCACCATGGCTATTCCCACAGCAATCAAGGTTTGCAGCTCACCAGCTACGCTTCACAGCAGAACCAGCGAATGAGGCCCCTATGAGCCTTATGCTTTGTCTTCTTGCTCACTGTAGGAGGCCTAACAGGAACTGGTTCAGCAAATTTCTCCCTAGGTATTGCTTCCATGACACACACTATGTAGTTGCTCACTTCCACTATGTACTTTCAATAGCAGCTCCATTTCCTACTCAAGCTGCATTCCCCTACCCATTCCCCCAATTCACAGGGCACAACCTTCACTACATAGCAGCAAAAGCTCACTTGGGAGTTATATCTGAAGGCAGAAACTTCACATTTTCCCCACAACACTTTCTTGCCCAGCTGGCAAACCAGGCTGCTGCTCTGTCTGCCCAGGAGCTTGCCCCTGTGAAACACCACAGCTTCACTTGGCTCAATCAGCTCAGCTATACCCTGACCACACTGATGTGCATCACCTGAGAAGCCTTCACCTCCAAAGAGGAAGTCCTGCACCAGAACTGACCACCACTGACATCAGCAACTCCAGAGTTGCCCCCTTCCCATTACTCCTTCAGAGAGCAGCCCTCATGTATGAATAGGGGAACAGTTTGTTAGCAAGGAACAGTTGCTCAAGATGAAACAAATAGAGCATAAACCTTGGGCACAGAATGTGTAGGTCAGTTAGACCTCAGAAGAGAAAGATAAACAGGATCTTGCAGTGAGGACTGCTCAGATAGTCACATAGCAACACATACCAAAGAGCAGGAAAATAACAAAGAAAGAAGAAACAGCACCTTACGCTTGAACAGAGCATGTTAGCCAATCATATAGTAGTTACTACTGTGTGTATACCCTCTTACTGTAACCCTAACCAATCAGTGACTAACACGAGAGCCCTTCTCAGAGAATATATCCCTGCCTATTTTTCTAATAAAGCAGAATTTTAGTTTGCATCAAGTCGTGGCCCTGTCCCTTCATCGTGGCACCCTCACTGGTGCAAACAGGATTCAACTGCATCCCAACACTCCTCCCATTAACCCTACCACTGCTTGCCCCAGGCACCAGCACAGCAGCTGACTCCTTACACCCCTTATTGTCCCAAAACATCCCCAACAATAACCATCCCCATACCTCTGCAGCAATCCTGGCACCACTGAAGGCACTGCCCCAGCCCTAGAACTCTCCAACACAACTCACACCCTCACCTGGTCTCAACACAACTGTCTCAGCACCCCCACTGAGCTGCCCCAATCACCCCTGAAGGTAATCCTTGCACTAATCCTAACATAGCAGTTAGCAACAACCTCCACACAGAGCATCCCAACCCCCCACAAATATAGCAGACCCACACCCCTGAAATCCAGACAGACACAAAGCATCCCCCCAGCACCAACTGTCAGAGCCCCAAACTTCCAATGCTCCACAAAGCACCAAACATCACCCAGCCAGTGCCACACCCAAACATGCCCCAGCACACCTCAGCTTCCCCAAGCCTCTAGAACAGGATCCACCACCACAGATCTGCAAGAGACAAAACATTGCCTCCAAATTAACCATAAACAACACCAAAGCCACAAAGAAACCCCCAAGGCTCAGCAACCACCCACACCCTGCAGCTGATGCCAACTCTAACCCAACCACCCCTGTCCCAGGTTGAGACTAGAGGGTTAAAAAGTCTTCTGGGGACTAGAAGATTGTTATTCAATCCCATAATTCTGCTGTCTCTTTATAAACTCACAAGGTCAGCTCATTCTCCTTTCCTCCTCCTCCTGCCTGTGTCTGGCAGGAGCCATTTTATCAGGAAGAATATGTAAGCAGTAGGCCTCTTTTGGGGCCTCCAGAGGCCTGTTCAGGCCTCTTGGGTGGCAGAGGCATTGGGAGAGGGAGAGGACTGGAGCACTGGGGCGTATTAGATTTAGTCTTTGGGTTGGGGGAAAGTTCAAGGGTGGTTGCCAGGGATGTGGTAATTGCTTTGTAATGTCTCTCTCTGTACCTTTGTCCAAACAAAATTCTGTGTTTTTTTCTCCAATTTCACCTGAGAGTTTAACTTCCTTTGGCTCTCTTTAACAACCACTACAACCCCACAGTGCAGCCACGGATTAGGTGCAGCTGCCAACCCCCTGGGAACAGCATCCAATAGGGCACAGCAGCTCTTGCTTGGCTTTTCTCCAAGGTCTACAACTCAAAAGGCTGTCGTCGGAAATTCAACACAGGAACTACCTTAAACCACGCCTTGTTAAGCTGCCCTACCCCCTAGGCACCACAGTACTGCACACATCTGCTTCTGTTCTCTGTGCATGTCTGCAGCGGATTATTTACCCCACGCAAGCATCACGGACTCGAGGGCAAAGCCTCTGCTGTACCCATCACACAGATGGGCACTATGCCAACAGCAGCTCATACTAACCCCAGCCCTCATGCCAGAGAATGATTAAGGTTATGGCTCCAGGAGCCAGTGGAGTGTCCCTGCTCACTGCAGGGCTTGGACTGGGTGACCATTGGAGGTCCCTTCCAAATGCAAACCATTCTCTCTTCTATGTTAGACTCCTTAAGACTTCAGAACGCTTCAAAATGCTTAAGAAGCTCTGAAAATACCTGCAGAGTCATCCTCGTTGCAGGAGTGGGCACAGCAGACTCCACATGAGGGCTTTGATGCCACCGCCCCCAGCACAGCCAAACCACCCCGCAGCTGCCACCGGCCCCAGGCGCTCCCAAGCTCAGGCTCGCCACAGCCACAGCACCCACGCCTGACACCCCCACCAAAGCCAGCCCACGGCCCGCCCCGGGCTCCCCCCCGTGCCCGGCCCTCAGCCCAGCGCTGCCCTGCAGCACCGCAGCCGCCCGGGCCCTGCCGCCACCAAGCCTCCAAGCCCCCAGGGCTCGCCGCGGACACGAAGCCCCCACGGCAGCCTCTGCCACAAGCCAGCCCCACGCTCACCGCCACCTCTCCTGCCCACACCAGCCCCCACGGCGCCGCTCCCACCTCAGCTCTGCCGCCAGCCCAGCAGGCAGCAGAGGGGCCAGGGCCAGGCACACAGCGCCAGGGCAGCCCACGCAGGGCACCCGTGGGCTCCGCTTGCTCACACAGCAGCGGCCACAGGGAGCCTGCAGCTTCCCCGAGCACGGACAGAGAGCAGCAGAACGGCACCAGGAGCCCCACACACACCCAGCTCTGACCGGCCCCACCCGCGGCCACACACAGCCCTCCCACGGCACCGCACACACCCACCCTGCACACCTCTGCCGGCCCCACCCGCACCCCACGGACACAGCTCCCACACCGCCCCCAGCGCCACACACCCACACAGCTCCCCACGGCCTGCCCACGGCTGCCCACGGCCCCACGCAGCTCCCCACGGACACAGCTCCCACACCGCTCCCAGCGCCGCACACCCACACAGCTCCCCACGGCTGCCCACGGCCCCACGCAGCTCCCCACACCCGCACGCAGCCTCTCACGGCCCCAGCGCTGCCCATTCCAACCCTCGCGGCCCTCACCCACGCAGCAGCCGCACAGAGCCTGCCCCACACCCACCCACCGCTGCCGCACAGACCTGCACCCACCCAGACCCCACGCACCCTCCGCACCCCAACCCCACAGTCCTCTCCCCAACCCGACCCCAGCCCCGGGGGGGCTCCGCTCCCCAGCCCAGCGCTGCCCTCTCGCACCTGCACACGCAGCGGACGCAGAGCAGAGCCCAGCGCAGGCCGCGGCAATGGCGCCCGCGGGACGCAGGGGCGGGGCCTCGGCGACGGGGCGGAGCTTCCGAGCTCCTGCGGCGCTGATTGGCTGCCGCTGCCCAGCTGTGGGCGGGACTTCCTCTCCGGGCCGAGCTCCGCTTCCGCTCGCGGCCTGGAAGGTCCTTTCCGGGGCCTCCGCCGCAGGCTCTGAGCTCCCCAGGCCGGCAGGAGCCTGCCGGGGCCGGCGCTCGGCACCGTCCTGTGCGCGGAGCTCTGCCTCGGCCTCTGCGCTGCGTCCCCTGCGTGTGTTAGGTTGGGGAGAGGGCCGCGGTGGGGCCGCGGGGGGCAGCCTGGGGCGGGGATCGCCATCCCGGGGCTGAGGGTTCTGTGCTGGGGTTCGGGAGGGGCCTGTGGGGCTGCCGGGGGCGGTGCGGAGCTGGGGGTGCGGAGGGTGCGTGGGGCCTGGGCGGGTCGGTTGGGTCGCAGGAGGGTTTGTGGGGCTGGGGAGCTGCGGGGGCTGGGCAGGGAGGCTGCGGGGAGGGCACCTGTGGGGTCCTGCAGGGGTGGTCTGTGGGGCTGGGGGCGGCACCGGTGGGGCTCGCAGGGGGGTTTGTGGGGTCGGGATTGGGACCCCTGGGGCTGGGGGTTGCGTTCGGATCCTTTGGGAGTGCCGGAGGAAAGCTGCGACTGGGATCGGGACCCCCTGGGGCTGGGGGGGTCTGTGGGCCGGGGCTGGGATCACGGGGGGCTGGGTGGGGGTGTGTGGGGCTCTGGGGGTCTGCAGTGCCGGGGCTCGGTGGGGCCTGGCTGGTCCTGCCTGCCGCAGCCTCCTTTTCTCTCAGCTACATCTGGGACTTCTTTGGGGACATTTTTCTTTCCTTTGGGATTGTTTTAGGGTGCCAGGAGGTACCTGAGGGTGCCAGGAAGGCATTTGGAGGACTCTGGCTGCCGTTGTGGCTTTCCTGGGGGTATTTTTTGGCTTTGCCTTCTCTTGTCTTGTTTCTGGCAGGGTCCAGTGTGTGTTGCCTGGGGGGGCACAGGGAGTTAGGGGAGGCTGTTTGGGGGTTTCAGGGCTTTAATCCCCCCCAGTGCCAGTCCCTGCATCTGGCTGTGCTGGGCCAGCAGCCAGGGGTACTCCTGCCTCGGCCCCTTGGCCTGGCACCTGCTGCTGGCAGTTTGTAGCTGTTCCTTCTGCTGAGGAGCTTTGGCTCAGGGCAATGGCTGAGAGCTCTGCTGCTGCTGGGCTGGCTTGGGGCAGAGATCTTGGTTGTCTGCAGCCCTTTTTAAGGAGTGTTGGACATAGCTGGGTTATCTTCAGGGGCTTAAGAGTTTTGCAGAGATGATGGCTTTCAGGGCACTTTGAAACCTTTTTGAGTGTGTTTGAATCCACCAAAGTCTCTTTAAAATGAGTTTTTAGCGTTTTAAGAAGATTCTGATGAAATCTGAAGTACTTTAGGTTTTGAAGAGATTTTGATGATTCTTCAAGTGCCTGCCAGCCTTGTTAAGCATTTTTGAGGGGTGTTGAACACTTGAGGCCTTGAAGTTCATTGAAATTGCTTACCAAAACAGTTTTTAGGAGTTTTGGAAAGATTTTAATGTCTTCTAAATGGATGTGGATCATTTTAGGTGGTTTTTGAAGAGATTTGAGGGCCAAAAAGGCCCTTCTGAGTTTTAATGTGTCCTTAAGACTTCTGAAGGCATTTAAGGTGGTTTTAAGCCTCCTGAAGTATTCTAAGAGGGTGTTTGTCTCAGTTCTAGTTTCAATTTCCCAAAGACTCAAATATAGTTAACAGAACCAGTAACAATTTCTAGGATGCCTTTCGCTCTCCCCTGCCCCGCCCCCCCCCCTTTTTATTTCAAATAAAAGGAATTAGATGTAGAGAGGAAAAGGTGAAACACTCAAAATCTCACTTCGATTTGGAAGTTAAAAGACAGAACTTTAGCAATAACTAAATCTCTTGGGTTCAAATGCAAGTTCCCAGAGACTCTAATACATTTAATAGACCCAAGGACAATTTATAGAATTTATAGAGTGCCCTCCCCTCTTCCCCCTCCTTTCCCAGAGATAGAGAAAGAGGTGAGCACACCCAAATAAATCAATCTCGATTTGGAAGTTAAAAGGAAAAGTTTAACAATAACTTAGAAAAGGTATTGGAGGTAGGGGAGTTTACAAAGGATAAGGAAGGGAAAACAGCAAAGTAAGCAAAGTACAAAAAGGGATGGATACAACCCGAGCAATGTGATGGTGTCTCTGCCTCGTGGCTGCCACGTGGTGTGCAGGTATGCAGTATGAGTGTGTGTGTGTCGAGAGGAAGCAAAGAAAAGAGGACTAGGAGCAGGAAGCTCCTCTGTTTTATAGGACAGGAAGTGGGGGGAGTGGGCTAACTATCACCTGGAGTGTGGCCCACCCCTGGGGAGGGGCCAAGACCCCTAGGGTCAGGTTCAGGGTTACGCCCCCCCTGGAGTGTTAACCCTCTACACTAAACATACTTGAAGTAGAGGACTTAGAAAGAGATATAGGGAAGGGAAAACAAGATACAATACATAAATGTATACACAACCAGATTGATGGCAATGGCCACCTGGTGCACTGATGACCACGTGGTCAAAGAAAGAGCAGCAGGAACAGGAGGGTGGTACTGCCAAGCAAGGAGGCAGGGAAAGGGAGAGCAAAACAGGTAGTTCCTCTGCTTTTTTAGGGCAGTAGGCAGGAAGTGGGAGTGAGTAAACACTACACCTGGAGTAGGAGTCAGACTCATCCCCAGGGAGGAGTAAGGAGGACCTGGGGTCAGGGTCAAGACTACTCCCGCAGGAGGGTTAACCCAATACAGTGTTGTAGGCTTAAAGAAGCCCAGAAAGTCCTTCAAAATCTACCAAATGAGATGTGAGGATTTTAGTGACTTTGGAGGAGTTTTGGAAGAGATTTGTGTGATTCTTCAGGTCTGTTTGAAGCATTTGTAAAACGAAGAACTCATTGAAATCTCTCCAACACTCTTAAAATAGAGATCTTCATTTCTCTTTGGGCAGTTTCAGGAACTTATGGGAGGCTTAAAAATATTTTAATGACTTCTTAGTGGAGTTTTAAAGTTTTTTGCTTTAACATTGTTGATCATCTGTTGACTTTTTTAAAGGCAGTTTCAGAACTTTTTAAGCTTCTTTGAAGGCTCAGACAAATAAATCAGCTTAGAAACTGACTGAAATCTCTTCAAAATAGGCTTTAAAGAGTTGTTTGGAGTTTTAAAGATATTTTAGAGAATCTTGAAGAGATTTCAAAGAGATTTGGAGAACTTTGGAAGAGGTTTTGATTTTTAAGGAGACCTTGATGATTTTTCAGGCAGGTTTGAAGAGTTTTGAGAATCTAAAATCTAATTAGAATCTCTCCAGCATTATGAAAAAAAAAATTTTTCATAGAATCATTTTAATGCATCTTTAGATGGTTTTAGGAACTCTCAGGAGTTTTGAAAAGACTTCACAGCATTTTTCTGGGCCTTCAGGTGTTCCAAAGAGATGATGATGATTTTAGGGCAGTTTTTAAATTCTAAAGCATTTTGGAAGTGCCTTGAACACATCAACAGAATCATAGAATGGTTTAGGTTGGAAGGGACCTCAAACTTCATTCAGCTTCACCCCCCTGCTATAGGCAGGGACACCTCTCAGTAGATCAGATCGCTCACGGCATCATCCAACCTGGCCTTGAACACCTCCAGGGAGGGAACATTCACAACCTCCGTGGACAACCTGTGCCAGTGCCTCACCACCCTCACTGTAAAGAACTTCTTTCTAAAACCCAGTTTAAATCTCCCCTCTGCCAGTTTAAACCCATTACTCCTTGTCCTGTCATTGCAGGCCCATGTCAGTAGTCCCTCCCCAGCCCTGCTGGAGCCCCCTTCAGATACTGGAAGGCCACTCCAAGGTCTCCTCAAAGCCTTCTCTAGTCTGCAGAGCCCCAACTCTTTCGGCCTGTCCTCATAGCAGAGCTGCTGCAGCCCTCTGAGCATCTTTGTTGCCTTCTTCAGACTGGCTCAAACAGTTCCATGTCCTTTTTGTGTTGGGGGCTCCAGAACTGCACACAGTATTCCAGGTGGGGTCTGAAGAGAGCAGAGCCAAGAGGCAGAATCCCCTCCCTTGCCCTGCTGGCCACACTGCTCATGCTGCAGCCCAGCACAGAGTTGTTGTCTGGGCTGCACTCACACTGCAGGCTCCTGTTGAGCTTTTCACCACCACAGACCCCCAGGGCCTGTTCCTCAGGGCTGCTCTCAGCCATTCCCCACCCAGCCTGGAGTTATGCTTGGAGTTGTGCTGACTCAGGTTTGGGACCTTACACTTGGCCTTGGTGAATGTCATGGGGTTGGCCTGGGCTCACTTCTTCAGCCTGTCTATGTCCTTCTGGACCTCTAGTAAGTCTACTGTGCCACACAGCTTGGTGCCATCTGCAGACTTGCTGAGGGTGCACGCGAGTCCTCTGTCCATGACGCCGACAAAGATGTTGAACAGCTCTGGTGCCAGCACTGACCCCCGAGGGATGCCTCTTGTCACTAGTCTGCAGGTAGACATTGTGCCCTTGATCACAACTCTTTGCATCCCACCATGCAGCAAATTCCTTATCCAGCAGTGCTCTACCCATCAAGTCCAGAAACTCAGTGAAATGTCTTCTGAAGTAGTGTTTAAGAGTTTTTAAGAGATTTTAATGATATTTTTTTTTGACAAGTCCTGAAAGGATTCAGATAATCTCTTTAAGCATTTTGGAAGGGTTTTGAACACAAATGTACAGGTATTGTGGTAGAGACCCTGGTGCTGCACTGGCTTTGAGCTGTGGGAAGCTCTGCCTTCACTTGGACATTGATGTGGCTGCTCAGGTGACACAGAGAGTGGCACTGCAGAATCATTCTCCTCGTTCATGTCCTCATTGTTCTTTTTCTCATACTCCTCATATTCATCATCATCCTTCTCTGCTTCCTCTTCCTCTCCCTGAGACTGCACTTAAGCTCCTCCAAACTTGTTCTTCAGGGTATTCTCCAGGGACCACTGTTTGGCCATGTTGGCACTGTAGTTCAGTTCTGGGGGCTTGATGGCTTCCTGGGGACTCGAGGGGGACATGAGTGCAGATGGGCCTGTGCACAGACAGATGGAGGGTCAAGGCTGCATGGGGGTGGGAGGGCATAGTTCACCAGCTGTGTGGCTCTGGCTGGCTCCTACCTGCAATGGTGATAGCAGAATCTGACCCTAGAAGCTCAAATTCCCAGATCCTGCCTGGGTCAGGACAGCCTCAGCATCCCACACCTCCAGACACTGACAGTCCCCTGACCCCCAACATCATCTGGCATCCAACACCCCCCAAGCATGGAAGGGGTCCTAATCCCACATACCACCCCATGCTTCATGACACTCCAGAGCTCAAGTCAGCTGAGCTCTCACTCCAGCTCTGTCCTCCCTCAGTTACTGCAGGAGGTGGCTGCAGGGTCCCTTCCCACACTCATCTGTAGACCTTCCCGCCCCTCATCTGTAACATCCCCACCCCTGCTGGGTGTGTTTCTCCCAGAATCCATGCAGGGACCCAGCATGACATGTTTCACATCAATGTGGTGCATAAGTCAGTGCCCTTTGTTGAAGCTAAGAGTGATGCTTATATAGTGCCTAATGCAACATGTATCATTCTGGTAAGTTACATAGCAGAATATGGGCTGTCCACACACACAGAGGCAGAGATGACCAACCAACCCCCCCCAAGTCCCCCTCGCACAGTTAACTATGGATAGCTCAAGGTTATTTTTCCCTGCAGCTGTGCTTCCTTATCAGAATGACCTAACATTACCCTTCCTGCTCTCCTTTTTTCAGACTGCTCAATTCTGCTTGAACCCTGACATCTCCCCCTTGCTTTTTAAATGTTGCACTACTGATCATGCCTTGTAAACGTTGTGCTACCCATGGTAAAAATACAGTGACCATCAAGAAAGCAAGTGCATATGCAATCATTTTAACCAGTCTTCTAAGCCTGTTAGTCCCCATTCTCCAAAGATCTTGTCGAGCCAATCCCATCTGTCTCCTTTGAGCCTTGATACACCATCTTTCAAGTGCCAGATGCTGGTGTGTATCAATTCTGAATGATCAGACAGGTTCATGCAACACATACCCTCAAAATCTTCACACCCATGGCCGTGTGCTAGAAGACCAAGCAATCCAGATCATCACAGTCCTTGGAGGATGCATGTGTGTTACATTTTCACCGGGCTCTGTGCAGTAATTGGTGCTGCAGGACTGTGGATGTGTTTGGAGTTAACAGAGAGACACTCTAACTACAGGGTTCTCCCCTCAGAAGTGAAGGAATAGCAGGCCAGGCCCTGTAAGAGCCCTGATGCACCCTGCTTTCCATTGTGCTCACCTAGTTGTCCCGTACTTTTCCTCAGACTCCCACAGTTCTGGATTCTCTCTATACTTAGCAGGAAATTTGATGTTTTCACCACACTCCCTTGCTCTGATCTGCATCTGCTGTCTGTTGTGCTTAAGGCCTGCTAGTTTTTTAATATGATACAAAAGATATGCCCTATATCTTCTGTGCTTTCTATTAGGCCTACTGCCTTCATCCAGTGCTGTTGTGCTACAGATGACTTTAAAGCATGAGGACTGTTTTCTGCTCCTGGCAGTTCTGATAAAGGTTTTTCCAAAACCACCTCAAATTACTGCTCTAATCTCCAGTTTTCTATGCTGTTTTGACAAATTGGACACTGCCAGTGCAGATCCTGCTCAAATCTATTTACACTCCTCCACGGCTGACAAATGGACCCATGGTTGTCACAGCACTGCTCGTTCAGACTCCATCTATATAGACCTAATTCCCACAATTCCTCTTTTTCATAGAATCAACCAGGTTGGAAGAGACCTCCAAGATCATCCAGGCCAACCTAGCACACAGCCCTAGCCAGTCAACCAGACCATGACGCTAAGTGCCTCATCCAGTCTTCTTTTGAACACCTCCAGGGACGGTGACTCCACCACCTCCCTGGGCAGCCCATTCCAATGCCAATCACTCTCTCTGTGAAGAACTTCCTCCTAACATCCAGCCTATACTTTCCCTGGCACAACTTGAGACTGTGTCCCCTTGTTCTGTTGCTGGTTGCCTGGGAGAAGAGGCCACCCCCCCACCTGGCTACAATGTCCCTTCAGGTAGTTGTAGACAGCAATGAGGTCACCCCTGAGCCTCCTCTTCTCTAGGCTAAACAACCCCAGCTCCCTCAGCCTCTCCTCATAGGCTTTGTGTTCCAGGCCTTTCACCAGCTTTGTTGCCCTTCTCTGGACACATTCCAGCACCTCAACATCTCTCTTGAATTGAGGGGCCCAGAACTGGACACAGTACTCAAGGTGTGGCCTGAGCAGTGTTGAGTACAGGGGCAGAATAACCTCCCTTGTCCTACTGGCCACACTGTTCCTGATGCAGGCCAGGATGCCATTGGCTCTCTTAGCCACCTGGGCACACTGCTGGCTCAGCTTCAGCCTACTATCTACCAGTACCCCCAGCTCCCTTTCTTCCTGCCTGCCTTCCAGCCACTCTTGTGTCCAGCCTGTAGCACTACTTGGGCTTGTTGTGGCCAAAGCGCAGAACCCTCCACTTAGCCTTGTTCAGTCTCATCCCATTGGCCTCTGACCACCCATCCAGCCTGTCTACGTCCGTCTGCAGGGCTCTTCTAACTTCCAACACACCAACACCTGCTCCTAGCTTGGTGTCATCTGCAAACTCACTGATGCTGGACTCAATCCCCTCATCCAGATCATCAATAAAGATACTGAACAGGACTGGGCCCAGGACTGAGCCTTGGGGAACACCACCAGTGACAGCTGCCAACTGGATGTGGCACCATTCGCCACCACTCTCTGGGCTCTGCCATCCAGCCAGTTCTTGACCCAGCACAGAGTGAATCCATCCAAGCCATGAGCTGCCAGCTTGGCCAGGAGCTTGTTGTGACAGTCAGTGTCAAAGGCTTTACTGAAGTCCAAGTAGACTACATCCACAGCCTTCCCCACGTTCACTAGGCAGGAACCTGATCATGAAAGGAGATCAGGTTGGTGAGACAGGACCTGCCCTTCCTAAACCCATGCTGCCTGGGCCCCATCCCTTGGCCATCCTGTAGGTGCTTTGTGGTGACACTCAAGATGACCTGTTCCATGCCCTTGCCTGGCACTGAGGTCAGGCTCACAGGTCTGTAGTTTTCTGGCTCCTCCTTACGACCTTCCTTGTGGATGGGTATCACACTGGCCAGCTTCCAGTCTTCAGGGACCTCTCCAGTGAGCCAGGACTGTTGGTAAATGATGAAGAGTGGCTTGGCCAGCTCAGCTCCAGCTCTCTCAGCACCCTAGGATGGATCCCATCCGCTCCCATGGACCACAGGAGTGGTTACAGGGAGTTTGATAATAGTGTTTGGGAAGGATATCTCCAAAAGCAGTCAATGTGACCTCACTTTAAAAAGGAAGGAACTTCCTGGGAACTTCAGGAACATAACAAATGCTCACAGCACTGTTTGCTGATTGTGAGAATTCCTCATTTCATCCCTTTTTATCGGCGAATCCTTCTGAGCTGCTACAGCTGCTTAGTCCATATGTGGAGTGAGGGAAGGGCTGAGAGGAAGAGCTCTATTCCTCCACAACTGACCTGTTTCTATGCACAATCAGTTCTTGTTTTGTCACACATCACCACAGGAGAGCATTTCCAAAGCCCAGACAACAGCAGTGGGGACTGGGAGCACACAACGACCTGTCCTCTGCTCAGTCATGCCCCAGCATGGCAGGGCACATGGCTTGGGGGAAGGGCTCATAAGTCCACTGGCCTGGATGGGGGAAGGAGTCTTCCCCTGGCTCCCTCTATCCCAGCTTCTCCACTTCACCTCTTCCCAACACCATGGGGTGGGGGAGGGAGCTTTGGATTACAGAATCACAGAATGTCAGGGGCTGGATGGGACCTCAAAAGCTCATCCAGTCCAACCCCCCTGCCAGAGCAGGATCACCAAGACCAGATCACATAGGAACTCTTCCAGGTGGGTTTTGAATATCTCCAGAGAGGGAGACTCCACAACCCCTCTGGGCAGCCTGTTCCAGTGCTCTGTCACCCTCACAGGGAAATAATTCCTCCTCATTTTTACATGAAACTACCTATACCTCGACTTCTACAAGGTTTGGCCAGAGGGGTTAGGAAGCAAAGTGGATTAGAAAAGAAGCAGAGGGTGAGGTTAGAAAGGCAGCTCAGGCAGTTCCCCAACAACAGTGACAGAGTATTATCTACATTTTGCTTTTATTTTTATACATATCAGCAAGCCTATGAGTGAAGTAGACATCACTGTTGTTTTCCTTTCACAGCCTGTGTGCTAGTTTGAAGCTAGCTAGAATGTTTTGGTGAGAAAAAGATCTTAGGCTGTGAAAGGAAAACAGTGGTGATGTCTGCTTCCCTCAGAGTCTTGCTGAACAAGGAAGAAAGTAAACATTAGATAACACTTTCGCCATTTTGTTTTCACTCTCGGGCTGGGCTTTGGCTGAGCTGCATCTCCCTAACCTCACCTTCCACTCACCTTTGCTTCTTAACCGCTTGGCTGAACCTCTATTCTTCCTTAGGACTGGGGTAAGGTTGAGAAAGGGCAGGGGGAAGGTGAAGGGGTGGTTGAGAGCCCTTCCTGGGGACTCAGGTTTCTGCAAGGGGAGTTGTGTTTCTGTATTACCTTTTACCTTGTATATTTCTGTCTATAACTGTATGTACTGTAAATATCTGCTTGTATATTGAGCTAGCTGTAAATAAATAGCTTCATTTATATTCCCAGAGCCAGCTGAGGCTAGTCTGGGTGATTTCTAAAGTGTGGGGGGGGTGGGTACACCCACACCATCACAGCCTGTAATCTAGTTCTTCTCACCAAAACATTCTAGCTAGCTCCAAACTAGCACACCCCTGCATGATGCAACTTGTAAGAGAAACAATTTCAAGTGAGGACATGAAAAACAAGCAGCCTTTGATCAGATCAAGTGAGAAGTAGTCCATGCAGTGGTCTTGGGGCCTGTACAATTTGGACATTAAGAACATTCTGTACACGGCTGCCAGTGACAATGTCCAACTTGGAGCCTTTGGCAGAGAGCTCCAAACGAGACACGTGGTCGTCTGCTTGGTTTCTGGGGACATAGCTACAGAGGTTCAGAGGCAAATTACACTGCAACAGAGAAAGAGATACTAGCAGCTTATGAAGGAGTGAAAGCAGCTTCTGAAGTGATTGGAACTGAGTCACAATTGCTTTTAGCTCCTAAACTGGATGTTCAAAGGCAAAGGTTCATGACTGAACCATGCCACAGATGCAACCTGGTCTAAATGGTTGGCTTTGATAACCCAACGAGCATGAATGGGTAATCTCGATTGCCCTGGTCTGGTGGAGGTGATCACCAACTGGCCAGAAGGCACAGACAGAATCACAGAATGGTTTAGATTGGAAGGGACTTCAAAGATCATCCAGTTCCAACCCCCTGCCATAGTCAGGAACACCTCTTACTAGAACAGGTTGCTGAAGGCCTCATGCATCCTAGCCTTGAACACCTCCAGGGAGGGAGTATCCACAGCTCTCCTGCATTACCTGTGCCAGTGTTTCACCACCCTCATTCTAAAGAACTCCTTCCTCACATCCATTTTAAATCTCCTCTCTGACAGTTTAAACCCATTGCTCCTTATCCTGTCATTATAAGACCTTGTAAATAGTCCCTCTCTAGCCTTCCTGTAAGCCCCCTTCAGATAACGGAAGGCAATTACAAGGTCTCCTTGTAGTGGAGGAGCTGAAACTGGTTTGTTTTTTTTCCCCCAAGTAGAAACACAGCAGAATAAGGCACTGAACAGCCTGGCAGAACATTGCACAATAACTGCACTTTGCGTTATGAGTTTTATCTCTGTTGATTTGGGTTCTATACTTCCACAAACAGAATAAAACCACAACAAGTTCTTTTAAGTCCCCTTGAAACAAAAAAGAAAGCAAACCAAACAGTTATCAGAAAAGATTATAAAGCTCCTGGTTGAGAATAGCTGTGTTACTACCTCCAGGACACACAGGAGAATGCAATCCTGTAATAAGCAAACCAACAACTGTCTAGAAATAGATTTTTGTTAAAATGGTCTGCATGCTCCCCAACATAACGTTTTCTAACCTGCATTTCACATAGTATTCACATGGCATCACTTGAGGAGGAAAAGAAGAGGGGGCACAGAAAAAACCATCTGTACATGACTGTACAAAACCTCCAGACGAGAGAGTAACTTATGCTGAGAAAGCTCCTCCTTCTGGTGACCTCTCTGACAAGAGAAAGAACTATGCTTTGTTCACACATGGTTCCTGTCGTCTTGTTGGGAACAAGCGAATGTGGAAGTCAGCAGTGTGGAGTCCTACCAAGAGAGTTACCGAAGTGAGAGATGGAGAAGGAGAATGCAGTCAGTTCGCTGAGGTAAAAGCTGTCCAACTTGCTCTTGATGTGGCTGAATGTGAGAATTGGCCTATCCTTCACCTCTACACCGACTCATGGATGGTAGCCAATGCTCTATGGGGTTGGCTAAAGGACTGGAAGAAGAATGGTTGGCAGAGGCAAGGAAAGCCTATTTGGTGTGCTGATCTATGGCAGGACATTGATGCACAGCTGGAGAGAACTCCAGTGAAGGTGCGGCACGTAGATGCACACATGCCTCAGAGTAGAGCCACTGAGGAACATCAACACAACCAGCAGGCAGACCAAGCTGCTAAGATTGCTCAAGTTGATGCCAACTCTGATCTTGACCTTGATTGGAAACACCGAGGTGAGTTGTTCTTAGCTCGGTGGGCCCATGACTCATCTGGACATCAAGGCAGAGATGCAACATACCGATGGGCACGCGATAGGTCAATTGACTTGTCCATGGATGCTATCACCCAAGTCATCTATGACTGTGACATCTGTGCTGCTATTAAGCAGGCTAAGCGAATCAAGCCCTTATGGTATGGTGAGAGATGGTCAAAGTACAAGTATGGTGAAGCCTGGCAGATTGACTGCATCACTTTACCTCGATCTCGTTCTGGCAAGCAGTATGTGCTAAAGATGGTAGAGGCCAGCACCAGATGGCTGGAAACCTATCCAGTTCCACATGCTACTGCACGTAACACCATTGTTGGTTTGGAGAGACAGAGCATGTGGATGCTTGTTTTGCTGTCAGGAATCTGACAGATTCAATGACATACTTTGGATTGAAGCAGGTGCTCTTTATTCCAGGCTGGAGTAAGCTTAACCTCCATTCTGGGCAGAGGACCAAAAGCCTAAGACCAAAAAGGCCCTGAAGGTAGCTCTGAGGAAGACTCCATCACCCTCGTGGTAGCTCCTTATATCCCATCATACAAATAATACATTAGCATAATTTAGGTGAGTACAGCCCAGTTTTTTACATACATCATGTCTTGTTTTTTCCCTGGGCCAGATGTCTCGCTATCTTTTTCTCTCCTGTGGAAGGCATCCTGAAGCTGTGGGAATGAAGGACAAGTTCTCATGCTATGATCATTATTTTTCTTTCTTACATGATATTCCCTCAGACTTGGAACTCCAGAGAGAATCAGATCAGACAATGGCACTTATTTCAAGAACAATCTTGTGAAAAACTGGGCCAAAGAGCATGGTATTGAGTGGATCTACCACACACCCTACTGTGCTCCAGCTGCAGGGAAGATTGAGCGCTACAATGGTTTGCTGAAAATCACCCTAAAAGCCATGGGGGGTGGAACTCTGAAAAACTGGGACAAACATTTAGCAGAAGCTACCTGGTTGGTAAATAGTAAAGGTTCAGTAAACAGAGCAGGACCTGCACAATCAGATTTGGTCCAAACAGTAGACGGTGATAAAGTTCCTGTTGTAGGTGAAAAGAATCTGTTGGGGAAAACTGTTTGGATATTTTCTCCTTCAGGCGAAGGGAAACCTGTCCGAGGGGTGGTATCTGCTGAAGGTCCTGGTCACACCTCCTGGGTAATGCTGGAGAGTGGTGAAATCCAGTGTGTGCCACAGAGAAATCTAACCTTAGCTGAGAGAGTTTAAATTCAGAGTGTATAATACAAGCTGTTAGGAGTTTTTCTGTTCTAGGTACCGTCGGCTGTTAGGAAAAACTGTTTGGGTATTTTCTCCTTCTGGCAAAGGGACGTCTGTCTGAGGGGGGGGGTGTCTGCTGAAGGTCCTGGACACACCTACTGGGTAATTGTCCCGGGTTAGGGTGGATCCCTCCCCCAGTAGAATAAGCTCACCACAACAGGGATTTTTTTTTTGAAAATCAGGGAAGGGTAAATTGTATTTCTTATAGTTTAAGTATAACAGTATAAAGAGAAATAAGCTACTAGAGAAAAAAAATATAATAACCTGCCAGGGTTTGGGTTTGGGTCCTTGGAACTCTCCGGTGTTCACTACTCAGAAGAGGTCTGGGAAATGGAGGCTGCTACAGGACCTGAGAGAAATAAATGCAGTAATGCAGGACATGGAAACCTTGCAGCCAGGACTGGCCTCACCAACCATGTTGCCAGAGGGATGGGATATGGTTGTGATGGATCTTAAAGATTGTTTCTTTACAATCCCATTGCATGCCGTCAACCACGAGAAATTTGCACTTACAGTGCCATAAATGAATCAAGCCACACCAGCGAAGCACTACCAATGGACTGTGTGGCTGCAAGGTATGAAGAATTCACCAACCATCTGCCAATGGAATGCGGACCTTGCTATCAAGGAGTTTAACCAACAAAACGCAGGGGCCATAACATACCACTACATGGATGATATATTAGTGTGCTATGAGGACTCTATCCAGCAGAATACCTGCACCCATTTGTTGCAGATTCTGAAGAAATGGGGGCTTGTAGTGGCTCCTGAAAAGGTCCAGTGAATGTCTCTGTGGAAATATCTGGGAATGACATTAACATCAATGGTGGTGCATCCACAGAAGCTACACATCTGATCTGAAATAAAGACTGTGAACGATGTTCAGAAATTGATAGGGGACATCCAATGGGTCAGAAATTTGTGCGGGATTATGAATACAGACATGGAACTGCTCTTTGAAATGCTCCGTGGAAGCACAGCTCCACGGGAAGAAAGGCATCTATCTAAAGAGGCCAGACAGGCTTTAGACACCATCTCAAAAAAGATAGCAAATGGGTTTGCATGTAGAATAAGCCCAGAGGCACTGGTGGGGCTACATGTTTACAATGAAGACAAAGAAGTTGCTGGCAATTTGGCACAGTGGAAGACAGAGGTCTGAGACTCGTTGGCAATTTTAGAATGGTTGTTCCTAGCAAACAGGGAGAAGGCATCAATTACTACAAGAACTGATGCCATTGCTCAGCTAACACTAAAGGGAACTGGGCATCTGATTACCATCTTGGGAAGAACTGCAGATACAGTGATGTTGGTTATTGCCTTGGACCTCATGCCTCATATGTGTCAAAAAAGCTTCACCTTTCCCACTGCAGTAATGGCTGTCAGAATGCAATTGGACAATCATTACCCTCGACATCCACTCTTTAAAACTACCCTCAACACGGAATAACAGTCTTGTGTTTCAGATCATCCATTGCTTGGGCCTACCATTTTTACTGATGCCAGCAGCAAGTCTGAGGAAGATGCATATACAAGGAGAGAATCAGGTTCCTGGAAGTCTCATACCTTAATCTCAGAAGGTTCAGTGCAGCTGCTAGAGCTGGAAGCGGTGATAGTGGTTATTATAGCACTGGCCAGAGGAAGACATCAACATTGTTTGTGACTCGCAGTATACAGTTGGGGTGGTACAGCAAATGCACAGGGCACTAATTGGCCATGTGAATAACCCGAAGTTGTTCCGGGCATTTTGCCACCTTTGGGCAACATTACAGCAAAGGACAGGCCGAGTGTTCGTATCGCACATCAAAAGCCTCACAATGTTAGCTGGAGGACGGGTAGAAGGTAATGCACAAGCTGACAGGATTGTTGCTAATGCTGAAGATGCAGATAAGCCAGGCAAATTCAAAGGAGCAAGGAAATCACATGCATCTTTTCATCAACCACCACAGTATCACAGTATCACCAAGGTTGGAAGAGACCTCACAGATCATCAAGTCCAACCCTTTACTACAGTGCCCAAGGCTAGACCATGGCACCAAGTGCCACATCCAACCTTGCCTTGAACTGCCCCAGGGACGACGACTCCATCACCTCCCCAGGCAGCCCATTCCAGTGCCCAATGACTCTCTCAGTGAAGAACTTTCTCCTCACCTCGAGCTGAAATTTCCCCTGGCGCAGCCTGAGGCTGTGTCCTCTTGTTCTGGAGCTGGCCACCTGAGAGAAGAGAGCAACCTCCCCCTGGCCACAACCACCCCTCAGGTAGTTGTAGACAGCAATAAGGTCACCCCTGAGCCTCCTCTTCTCCAGGCTAAACAATCCCAGCTCCCTCAGCCTCTCCTCGTAGGGCTTGTGCTCGAGGCCTCTCACCAGCCTCATCGCCCTTCTCTGGACACGCTCGAGCATCTCAGTGTCCTTCCTAAACTGGGGGGCCCAGAACTGAACGCAGTACTCGAGGTGTGGTCTGAGCAGTGCAGAGTACAGGGGCAGAATGACCTCCCTGCTCCTGCTGACCACACCATTCCTGATGCAGGCCAGGATGCCACTGGCTCTCTTGGCCACCTGGGCACACTGCTGGCTCATGTTCAGGCGGGTATCAATCAGTACCCCCAGATCCCTCTCTGTCTGGCTGCTCTCCAGCCACTCCGACCCCAGCCTGTATCTCTGCATGGGGTTGTTGTGGCCAAAGTGCAGCACCCTGCACTTGGAGCTATTGAATGCCATCCCATTGGACTCTGCCCATCTGTGCAGGCGGTCAAGGTCCCGCTGCAGAGCCCTTCTGCCCTCCAACCCAGCCACATCTGCCCCCAGCTTAGTGTCATCTGCAAACTTGCTGATGACTGACTCGATGCCCTCATCCAGATCATCTATGAAGATGTTAAAGAGGATGGGGCCCAGCACAGATCCCTGAGGGACACCACTAGTGACTGGCCGCCAGCTGGATGTGGCACCATTCACCACCACTCTCTGGGTCCGGCCCTCCAGCCAGTTCCTAACCCAGCACAGAGTGTTACCATCCAAGCCGCGGGCTTACAGCTTAGCCAGCAGTTTGCTGTGGAGGACAGTGTCAAAGGCCTTGCTGAAGTCCAGATAGACCTCATCCACAGGCCTCCCCACATCCACCAAGCGGGTCACCTGCCACAATACATCAAGGATTCGGCATATCCTTACCAGACGTGAGAGCGATTGTTGCATCTTGCCCTGATTGTGCTTGTGTGCCAACCCTACAATCAGGAGGGGTGAACCCTTGAGGCCTACAACCCAAAAAATTTGGCAGACAGATGTGACTGAATATGTCCCTTTCGGTCGACTGAAATATATTCATGTCTCTGTGGACACCTGTTCACATATGATGTGGGCTACAGTACACACAGCTGCTTTGGTGAAAGCAGCATGACAACACATGCTGCAGGCGTTCTCTCTGTGTGCTGGCTTGAAGCTAGCTAGAATGCTTTGGTGAGAAGAAGTAGATTACAGGCTGTGAAAGGAAAACAGTGGTGATGTCTACTTCCCTCAGTCTCACTGAGAAGTATGAGAAGAAGAAATGAAAACATTAGATAACACTCTCACCATTTTCTCTCACTCTTGCTTGGGCTGCTGACTGAGCTGCATCTCCCTAACACACCCTTCCATTTGGCCTAACCCACTTTGCTTCTTAACCTCTTGGCTGAAATTCTATTCTTCCTTGGGACTGGGTAAGATTGAGAGGGGCAGGGGGGAAGGTGAAGAGGTGGTTGAGAGCCCCACCTGGGGACTCAGGTTTCTAGGAGGGGAGTTGTGTTTCTGTAATACCTTTTACCTTGTATATTTCTGTCTATAACTGTATGTACTGTAAATATCTGCTTGTATATTGAGCTAGCTGTAAATAAATAGCTTCATTTATATTCCCAGAGATGGCTGAGTGTAGTCTGGGTGATTTCTAAAGTGTGGGGGGGGCGAGGAATACCCAAACCATCACAACCATGGTCAGCACATGCTGCTTTCCAGTCCGAGAAGGAGGTAGAGTGATGTAATCAATCTGCCACGCTTCACCATGTTTGTGCTTTGCCCATCGCTCACCATACCACAAGGGCTTCAGACACTTGGCTTGTTTAGTAGCAGCACGGGAATCACAGTCCTGTATAACTTGTGTTATGGCATCTATGGATATGTTGATTGCTCTATCCCATGCCCATTGGTAGGTAGCATCTCTGCCTTCATGTCCTGAGGAATCATGGGCCCACCGGGCTAAGAACAGTTCACCTCAGTGTTCCCAGTCTAAGTCCAAGTTACAGTTTACATCGGTTTGAAACACCTTGGCAGCCAAATCTGCCTGATGGTTGTGCTGATGTTCCTCAGTAACTTTACTCTTGGGCATGTGAGCATCTGTGTGTCGTACTCTTACAGGGATTTTCTCTAGGCAGGTAGCAATGTCCTGCCATAAGTCAGCAGCCCAAATTTGCTTTCCTTTCCGTTGCCAATTATTTATTTTCCAGTCCTTTAGCCAACCCCATAAGGCATTGGCCACCATCCACGAATCAGTATAGAGGTAAAGCATAGGCCAGTTCTCACACTCAGCCACATCAAGAGCAAGTTGGACAGCTTTTACCTCTGTAAACTGGCTCGACTCACCTTCTCCAGCTTTTGCTTCAGCCACTGCTCACATAGGGCTCCAAACTGCAGCTCTCCATTTTCTCTTGTTTCCAGCAAGGTGACAGGAACCATCAGTAAGTAAAGCATAGTTCCTTTGTTCATTATACAAATCACCGTAAGGAGGAGCTTCCTCAAGGAATTGGGCCCAGTCCTGTTCAATATCTTTATTGATGATCTGGATGAGGGGATTGAGTCCAACATCAGTAAGTTTGCAGATAGTTCCCTGACTCCACGCTTCACGGTCCGTGGGGTACAGGACATGTCCAACTACTTTTTCTTCTTTCAAAGGCCCCAAGGCAGGATGTTTTGCTGCTCTGTGAGCAGTCCATCTGCCCAGTGCCATGGCCTTCCCTTCCCCACTTCAGTTGCAGACTCTGTCCTTAACCCTTATCTCCCTGCTACTGCCTCCAGAATAGGTAAAAACCTCACTTGTAGCCTGTTTATTCCTGCATCTCTCTTGTCTCCAAACTACAATCAGACCTACAACAGCAGCCAGAAACATCAAGTTCAAGCATACTAGGCAGGCCACTGGGTAACTCAGCTCTCCCAAATAACTCCTAGTCTCTGACACCAGCACAACATACAGCACAGCCTCAGCTACATTCCTAAATCCTAAAACATCCATAACAAAATCTCCAATCTTTTCTAACACAGCTTTTACCCAGTTCCACACCATCTTAGCAAAGAAAGAACACACCTGGTACTGCACCATGGTGGTAAAACACTGCTGAAACTATAAGGTCAAAATTGAAGCAATAATGGGCCAAAATATACCAAATAAATTCATTTTTCCCTGACTTCCTTATCCTGATTATCAATCAAAAAGAAAAAACAAACCAAGATGGTGCCACACATTGGGCACCAAAAATTAATGTCCCAGGTTAGGGCAGATCCCTCCCTTGGTAGAATAAACTCACCACAACATGGATTTTTTTGGAAAGTCAAGGAAAGATGAAATTGTATTTCTTATAGTTTAAATGTAACAGTATAAGGAGAAATAAACTACTACAGAGGTATAATAACCTTAATGAAGATGGGGAAGGGGTCAAGCGGTGGTGAAGCAGGAAAAGTAGCAGCAGCCAAAACAGCAGCAGGGAAAGATAGCAGCAGGTGCAGCTGAAGCAGCAGAAGCCAGCAAGGGGAAAGAACAAGCTGTGCTTCTAGATAAAAAGCTCTTGATGCTCCAATGAAATTATATTAACTTATCCATTGTTGCCATTAACTTATCCATTGTTGGCATTCTATGGCCTATCCCTGGAATGTTCACCTCTCCCCTATGTCTGAGCTAGAAATCAGCTCAAATGGCCACAGTAATGCAGAAGAATGTTGAAATCCAGTGCGTGCACAGAGAAATCTCACCTTAGCTGAGAGAGTTTGAATTCAGAGTGTATCATACAAGCTGTTAGGAGTTTTCTGTTCTAGGTACTATTGGTGTCCAATAAGACACAATCTATGAGAGAATCTACAGTATGTGAGCATGAACCCAATGTCACCTGAGAGTCCCTGTTCTCTTTTCATCTGTGAGGAGACAAACTGTTCTGAGCTTTTGAATCACTTACATCTGAGACAGCTGGAATGAAGTGTGAACTGAACTTGTGATAGTCATTACTGTAAATCTTGTTTTAGCAGAGTAGTTCTCAGCAATACTCTGAGTGAAATAGACAGAGGTGGATTGTGCTAGTTTGAAGCCAGCTGGAATGTTTTGGTGAGAAGAACTTGATTATAGTCTGAAAGGAAACAATGGTGAAGTCTACTGCACTCATAGGCTTGCTGAGCTGTATAAGACCAAGAGTATAAACATAGATAAGAGAGTCACGCTCTGTCTCTTGGGGCTGCATGAACTTCTCCCTACCTAACTTGCTGCCTCACTAATCCGTCCGCTTCCTAACCCCCCCGGCCGACCCTCCAAACTACATTGAGCATAAGACAACATTTTGGGTAAGGTAGAGGTGTGGGGAGAAGGTGGAAGGGTGGCTGGAAGCCCCTCCTAGGGGCCGGAGGGTTGTTGTGTTTCTGTATTACTTTTTAACTTGTCTATTTCTGCATATTGCTACATAGATTGTAAATACCTGCTTGTGTACTGTGCTAAGCTGTAAATATAAAGCTTCATTCACTCAATTTCCAGAGCCTCTGAGTCTAGTCTGGGTGATTTTCCAAAGTGTTGGGGGCAGGTAACACCCAAACCATCACACCACCACAGGCAGAGGTGCAGTTTGTACTGTAATGGGCACAGCCACTGCTGGAAGGGGACAGGGGATCCACTCTGTACTGAAATGAGTCCCAGTCTGGGTCTAGACTTGGAGGTGATCAGGAGGTCTGATTTGTACTAGAAAATGTCCCAGAGTGACCTGGGATGGCGCCAAGGGTCCAGTGAGTACTGGGAAGGAGTACAGAGCGTACTGAGAGGGATTCAGAGTTTCCATTTTACACTTGGGAGGGATCCAGTGAGTACCAGGAGCATCAAGGGAATCCAGTTTGTGCTACATTGTAGCCCTGTCTGTACTGGGATGGGATCAGGGGAGCAAATCATCCTGGGACAAGACCAAGTGTGTCCTTGGAGAGTTGAATGGGATCCAGTTTGTAGCAGGACAAGGCTTAGTCTGTCCTTGGACACCTTAAATGGACACAGATAGGAGTGAGACAGGGCCCAGACCATACTGGGATTGGGGTCAGATGTGCAGTTTGTACTGGTAATGGACATGGGCACTGCTGGAAGGGGACAGGGGATCCACTCTGTACTGAAGGGAGACCCAGTCTGTACTGGGAGGGGATCAGTGGAACCAGTTTATACTGGGACAAGGCCAGGGCTGTACTTGGAGATATTGATGTGGCCCAGATTATGTGGGACAAGGCCCAGTCAGTACTGGGATGGGCTCAGGGTGTCCAGTTTGTGCTCTGGCCAGAGCCCATCTGCACTGGGAGCAGAGCAGGGCATGCAGTTTGTGCTGGGACTTGCCCAGTGTGTGCTGGGAGGGGTTAAAGAGATTGAGTTTGCAGAGGGAGGAGAGCCCAGTGTGAGCTGGGATGGCATCAGGGGGTCCTGTTTGCCCCACAATGAGGTCCAGTCTGTGCTGGGGTGGAATCAGGGGATGCAGGGGATGCACTTTGTACTGGGATGGGACCTAGGCTGTACTGGGAGATGGAAATGCAATCCCTTTTGTGCTGGGATGAGGCCACAGCTGTGCTGGGAGGGGTTCAGGAGATGCTGTTTGTACTGGGCAGAAACCAGACATGACTGGATCCCAGGGGATGCCAACTGTACTGTCAGGATCCACTCTGTACTGGGAGAGGAGTAAAGGGATCCAATTTATACTGGGACAAGGCCTAAAGTGTACTTGAAGGGGTTGAAGGGTCCCTGTTTGGACTAGGACAGGGCCCAGACTGTAATGGGAGCGCATCAGGTGTCCAGTTTGTACTGGAATGGATGCAGTCAATCCCCAGAGGGGGCAGGGTATGCATTTTGTAGTGAGATGGTGTGCTAGTTTGAAGCAGGCTAGAATATTTTGGTGAGAGAAAGTAGATATTTGGCTATGAAAGGAAAACAATGGTTATGTCTCCTTCCCTCACAGTCTCGCTGAGAGGTATGGGAACAAGAAAGTAAACATTAGATAACACTTTTCGCCATTTTCTCACTCTGCTTTTGGCTTCAGACTGAACTGCATCTCCTTAACCTCGCTGCCACTAACCTTGCTCCTTAACCTCTTGGCTGCACCTCTTTTCTTCCTGAGAACTGGGTTAAGGTTGAGAGGGGCAGGGGGGAGGTGCAGGGGTAGTTAAGAGCCCCTCCTGGGGACTCAGGTTTCTGCGAGGGGAGTTGTGTTTCTGTATTACTTTTAACTTGTATATTTCTGTCTATAACTGTATATACTGTAACTATCTGCTTGTATATTGTGCTAGCTGTAAATAAATAGCTTCATTTATATTCCCAGAGCCTGTCTGAGTTAGCTGGGGTACCTACTAAAGTGTGTGGGGGTGGATAACCGCCAAACCACCACAGATGGGACCAAGAGGATATTGGGAGAGGGCAAGAGGATCCAATTTGTTGTAGGAGAAGGACACAGTTGTACTGGGAGCTGTTCAGGGTGTGCACTTTGTACTGGGAAGGGATGTAGCCTGTACTGTTCATGTTATTGACTTTGCTCTTGGGAAATACTCCAGTTTGTTCCAGGATGGGTCTCAGGCTGTACTGAGATGGGATCAGGAGAATCAGTTTGTGCTGGGACAAGGCCAAGTCTGTGTGTGGAAGGCTTGAAGGGACCCTGTTTGGACTAAGATGGAGCCCAGCCCACAGTGGGATGGGATCAGGGTAGCAATTTGGGCTGTGATGGATCCACGCTGTACTGGGAGGGGTATGGAATTTGTACTGGGACAGAGGCAGTCGGCAGGCAGAGAGGCAGAGGATCAGTTTGTATTGGGGTAAGGAAGAGTTTGTACTAGGAGGGGTCCAGGAAATCCCGTTGGTACTGAAAGGTGCCAGTCTCTATTGGAGGGGGGGCAGGGGGTGCAGGGAGTGCTGCTGCTGCCTGGCAGTGCTGCTGTCTCTGGCAGCACTGCTGTGGTGGGACTCTTTTCTCTGCCAACTCTGCACACAGGAATTGTCCCTGGAGCTTTAGAAAATTCTTGGATGGAGGATCTCAGGAATAAAAATGTTACTGAAAGGTCCTTCTGTTTGTTTAGCCAAACAAGGAGCAGAACTCATCCCGCATAAACAATCAGTAAAAATAGAAAAGCAGAGAAAGAATTAGAAAAGTATTACAGGATTCCCAAAAGTAAAATTCCAGCACAAAAGCTGAGAAGCCAGACTGGGCCTGCTCTGAGTGATGTCAGAACTGCTCTGTAGGAGAAGACAAACAATTTATTGCTTCTGAAACCATCCAGTAATCACTTTGCTCAGAGCATCCTTCAGCTCCTGCTTCCTCAGGCTGTAGATGAGAGGGTTTGCTGCAGGAGGCACCACTGAGCACAGAACTGACACCACCAGGTTCAGGGATGGGGAGGAAATGGAGGGCTTCAGGTAGGCAATCATGACAGTGCTGATAAACAGGGAGAGCACAGCCAAGTGAGCGACGCAGGTGGCAAAAGCTTTGTGGCGTCCTGCTGAGAGGGCATCCTCAGCACTGCCCTGAAGATCTGCACATAGGATGCCACAATGAACACAAAACAGACAAAGACTAAACAAACACTTACCACGATGAGCCAAACTTCCCTGAGGTAGGCTGTGGAGCAGGAGAGCTTGAGGATCTGGAGGACTTCACAGAAGAATTGGTGCACAGCATTGCCCTGGCAGAGCATAGAGAGCCCTACAGGCCCAGGCAGCTGCTGTCATGTGGGCACAAGCTCTGCTGCCCAGGAGGGTGCCATAGTGCAGGGGTCTGCAGATGGCAACATAGCAGTCATAGGACATGGTGGTGAGGAGAAAATACTCTGCAGCAAGCAAGAAGAGAAAGAAAAAGACTTGTGTAGCACATCCTGCATAGGAGATGGTCCTGGTGCCCCTTAGGGAACTGAACATGGACTTGGGCACAGTAGTAGAGATGGTACCCAGATCAAGAATGGAGAGGTTGAGGAGGAAAAGTACATGGGGGTGTGCAGGTGGTGGTGCCAGGCTATGGTGGTGATGATGAGGCTGTTGCCCAGGAGGACAGCCAGGTAGGTGGCCAGGAAGAGGCAGAAGTGCAGGAGCTGCAGCTGCTGTGTGCCTGCGAATGGCAGGAGGAGGAACTGGCTGATGGAGCTGCTGTTGGACATCTTCTGTGTCTGGGCACAGGGATCTGTCCAAAGAGGAAAAAACAACAACCTGTTAGGGAAGACTCTTCTCATGCTCATCCTAACCCTGGTCCCTGAGCTGCATGAGGAATGGATCAGCTCATTCCCATCACTACCAACCAACAGCACAGTTCACCACAGCTTCAAATGCATCAGTGACACAGAATTGCCATGAAGATGTCTCTGGTGTCAGAGCAGAAAGTGACCCAAATCCCAATCCCAGAGAACAAGAGTCCCATGGTGCCGTGGAGGACCCATAGGCCCAAATATGCTTATACATGCCTTGCCTTGCCTAGACATGTTTTACTGCCCAAACCAGAGGTAAACACATTAAATGGATAAAGGGGGCACAATAGACCTGGTGCCACAAAGTCTGGCCTGCCCAGGGCCCAAGTTGTGTAACGAGTTGTGTGAGTGGTTGTATAAGCCCATGTGCTTTGCTTATGGCCCACCGGATGCAAGGCCCATGCTCTTCCAGTATTTGAGGGACTAGACCTGTGGACCCTTCCTAATTTGGTGTGTTTGGCCAACTGCCAGAAGCCTATTGGATGATATCATGGACAAAGGACCATCAATCTCGGCCCATGTCTGATAAATAGGGCAATCCAGGTAAACAAGATGCTCTTGCCTCTCTCTCCACTCACCTCTCCCTGCCTGCCTGCTGCCTGGGGCCACTACCTTTGCTCGCTTTACGTGACCCTTTGTTCCATGGCACTCTGCACTGATCCAGTGGATGATCAAACAAGGTGTTCCTGGCTGGCTGCTGCTCCAGCCTGCCACATCAGCCCGATTGTGCCTGTGGAATCTTCTCAGGCAGCATGCCCCAGTTCAAATTGAACTATTAGCTCCATGCAAAATCAACCACGTGGCTTTCGCTATATAATATTTTGGGACAACAGATACTGAGACTTCCAATCAGAGAGTATTTGAACTCTCTTGATTCAAGTTGCTAAGGAATTTCATTAACTTCACAAGCGGCAGTTTGTGCCGCAAGACTCTGACTAGGACATTTCTAAGACTTCTACCAAGTTGCTTAATTTGGCTGCATATAGACATCCTGTAAAGTAGTTTTACCAACCATACCAAAGAATTTGTGTGGGTTAGCTGTACATAAGTTTAGTGGGAAGTTCTCTTTGTATATATTAATAAATTATTCAATAACCTCATATCTCACCCCAAACTCAGACTCAAAACCCTCTATAACACATGGACAGGAGGAGAAACAGGGAACAGCACTGCAGTGCTCCAGAGCCAATGAGAGGAAGACAGAAAGGCAGAGGTGTTGGTGTGAAGCCTTCTCCTTACCCAGTTCTGCTCACTGCTGCTCACATAATGGCACTGAAGGGCTTTTGTCACCTGCTGAGATAGAGATGCCTGCAGGACCTACAGATGCAATGTCCTGCACCCACAGACTCACCATGTCAGTGACTGCAGTGACTTCTCCAGCAAGCTCTCTGTCACCCTCCTGGTGCTAGCCACCTTGAAGCTTTCTCTGCCATCCTCATCTCCCTCAGATTCCCTGGCAGTGCCCTTAGCCCTGCTGTGCTGTGCAGAGGAGCTGCCCCTGGCCAGAGCTGTCTCTTTTCAGAGCTGCCTGCCTGCCAGGAGCTTCCTCCAGCCCAGAAGCCAAGCACATCTCTGCACCAGAGGACCAGCGCAGGACATTTAATGACTCCTCTGGTGGCTTTGGTGCCAGATAAGCCTCAGAGACTCAGAGGAAGATGATGAAACATCTCCAGAAGTCAAAGTCAGATTCGAACTCCAAAGTTTCTTGTAGTGTGTCGTGGAGGGCCTGTAGGCCCGAAAAGAGGCTTATTTATGCCTTGCCTGGACACATTTTTCTGCCAGGACCCCTGGTTGTAAACACGTTGTATAAGCCCACACACATCCAGCTCGTGTCTCCCTGGTGCAAGCCCATGTGATCCCCATCTTTGGGAAAGTTCAAGCAAGTAGCTTTTGCCTATTATGGTAAGGTTTGGCTGACTGCCAACCTGATTGGTCATTCTAGTGGCCAAAGGGCCCATTAATCACAGCCTACATTCAATAAATAGGGGGGCACAGGTAAACACAGTGCTCAGCCACTCAGACACTACTTTGATAGCTCAGCCGCTCAGACTCCCAGGCTCGGACACCATTGTTCACACTCGGAGCCTCACTCGCAGCTCACCTGCCTGCGTACCTTAGATGCAGAGTACACTTAAGCCTGCATACATATATATATTTATGAGGAACCTATAGTCTACTAAGCCAGCTGTGCACATCTGCACGCCACTGTGTTATCAGGACCAGATCCTGCATTGCCTTTACCTACGGAGCACAGTCTCTCAGCAGCCATGCACACCTTGCATGCCTACTGCCTATCACTGCCTGGTAAGTGCCACTGCTGCTGAGATAACCAGGAAGCAGACTCTGAATTGTCTGCACACACGGCCTGCTAGCCATGAAGAACTGTGCCAGAGACAGCACAATATTCTCCTCCTGTGCCTGAGATCCTGCCTGCCAACAGTCCTTGGACACAGCATCCAGAAGGAGCCAGCAGCACAAAGGTAGAGATTGCATCTGTCGCCAGGAGAACAAGGTCAGAGACCAACATTTCCCCACAAACTAGGAAGTTTCATCCTTTCCCCTCAAGCCAGGAGGATTCCAGCCTCAAAGTTCACGGTCAGCGATCCCCTGAAGTTTGGACACTGGCATAGGCTGTGATGTAGCCCCGGAGGGTGATTATTGATTAATAAGATTTGTGAGTAAAAGCTTTAATACCTCTGTAATATCTGTGGTCTCTGCCACAGAGCAGAATCAGTTTTCAGTCCACTGCTGGGCAAATAGCATATAGACCCCAAACAGCATTAATCCGCAGGGAAAACTTCTCTCTCTGTTTATAGTTTGAATGTTTGCTGATTGTTAATGAGTTCCTGTACAAAATTTATCCTAGAATGTTTTCATAACCGAGTAACAAATATTAATATACAGTGGTTGGGGGTGGCAGAGTTCAGAATATTGAGTTTAATAGATCTATATTTTTATATAAAATTATCTCACCCCAATTAATTTCTCCCCTCTGCCAAACCAGCGTAGGCAGCAGAATACCCCTCTGCCACAACACAGTGTTAATGGGCCCCAGTGAGGACACTACTGGGAAGGTGTCCTCAGGCTCTGATTAGGACAGAGAACTGGAGGCAGTGTTGAGAGGTCAGGACAAGCAGGGGAAGGTGGTCACCAAGTTCCAGGCAAGAAGTGAAAAGTACACCATGAGGAAGACCCATGGTCTTCTTCCCAGAGACCATCGCCCACATCTAGAGGACCCCTGCCCACAATTCATGGAGGGAACTAGGCAGGCAGAGGACTGATAAGCTAATTAGCATACAAAGCAGGAGTAGGCAGGTTAAAGTAGTGAATATGTATAGGTGCCTTGTGAATATGTATGGTCTCACTGTATAAATGTGGGATGCTTGCTGCTTTGGGTGTGAACGTCTGTGGCGGAGAGGTCCCCCCTGCACCTGTGCACAATAAACACACCTACTTCATCACTTCCGAGTTAGAGAGTCCTTTCTGTACCTCAGATGGACAAGGAGGCAATGATGCCCCAGGGCTGGAAGGATGAGTTAATCTCCTCAGAGGCATCAGTGGCACAGACAACAGCTAGAAGCAAAGGCATGAAGAGCTTGGCTCTGCCAAGCCCTTTCAGCTCTTCCACACCCCTCTGTCCTCTCCACCTCAGGCTGTCCTATGCTGCTGCATCCCCTCAGCCTCTCTCCCTGCAGGCTGTAGTCACCACCCAGCTGCCCACTTTGCTGCCACCTTCCTTTGCTGCTGTCTCTGCATCCTCCCTGGGTGTTTCTTGAAGCACAAAGCCTTGGGCTCCTGTAGGCCCCTGTTGGGTGATGTCTTGCAGCACAGCAGTGCCCTGGCAGGGACATTTCTTTCTCTTCATGTCCAGCCTGGACCTCCCCAGCTGCACTTTGTGGCTTTATTTCTTTTGAAGTTTGTCAATACACAGAAAAGCTTCTCCATGTCTCAAACCATTTCACAGAGGCTCTCAGGCTACTTCTCTACTGTCCTCACTCTCCACACCACTGAGCCCAGAGCCTGCAGCCTCTATCTACTGGTCACGAGTTTGAGGCCTCCAAACCCCATCCTTACAGGTATCAGGGCACTCTCTCAGGGGTTTGCAGCTGAAAATGTAGTGGTCACAGCCCAAGAAAGAGACTTTGTGCCAAGCCCTGTGGTGGCTGGACAAGGGGCAGTGGTTTTGAACTGCGAGAGAGGAGAGTGAGACTGGACAGAAGGAAGAAATATTTTGTGGTGAGGGTGGCAGGAGACTGGCACAGGTTGCCCAGAGGAGGAGCTGCCACATCCCTGGAGGTGTCCAAAGTCAGGAACTTTGAGCCACCTGCACTAGCAGAAGCTGTCCCTGCCCATGGTCAGGGGGTTGGCCTGGATGCTCTTCTGCATCTCTTCCAACCCAAACCATTCCATGCTTCTTTGATTCTAGGATCCCAAACTGCTTCTCCACTGCACTGCGGACTCCTACGTACAGCCTGGGGCTGTTCCCATCTGGCCCAGTCCCCAACACACCCAGAGCAAGCAAGAGCTGACACTGCCAGGGCAGGAATGGTGTTGTGGAGGGCCTGTTGGCCTGAACAGAGGCTTATTTATGCCTACATGCCTGGACATGCTTTTCTGCCAGGACTCCTGGTTGTAAACATGTTGTGTAGCAAACACACACCCCACTCATGTATCCCTGGGGTCCGCCCATGTGATCCCCATATTTGGGAGAGTCCAGGCAAACAGCTCCTACCTATTATGGTAAAGTTTGTCTCACTGCCAACCTGATTGGTCACTCTAGTGTGGCCAAAGGGCCATTAATCTTGGCCCACAGTCTATAAAGAGGGGTGCAAAGGAGCACCACGTGTTCAGACTCAGCTCAGTGCAGCGCAGCTCAGCTCTCTGACCCACCCACAAGGATCAGCTATAGTTCTGACCTGCACCCAAAGCGCTCAGCCGCTCATACCCACATGCTCGGAAGCCAAAGCACTGCTCTGATGCTTTCTGAGGCATAGACCTCTTACTTTGATTCAATTCTCTGTTAACCTGTCTGCGTACCTTAGAAGCGGAGCTCATTCAAGCCTGCACCCATTCATATATATAAGGAGCCGATAGAACCTCTTAGAGCCAGCTGTGCATATCTGCCAGCTACCTGGATTTATCTAGGGAGCTCAGACTCCCAGCTTTTGCCTGGTGAAAGCCATAGCAGCTAAGAGAACCAGGAAGGCAGACCTCTGGACTGTCTGCACCCACACACACAGCCTGCTAGCTGTGAAGGACCATGCCAGAAACTGCACGGACAACATTCTCCTCCTGTTCCTGGAATCCTGCCAGCTGATAATCCCGAAGAAGGAGGCAGCAGCATCGAGGCAGGGATCACTTCACACCAGGAGAAAATGTTAGAGAAACCTGTTTACCCCAGAGACTGGGAAGATTTATCATTTCCCCTCAAGCTGGGAGGCTCCCCAATTTTCCCTCTCAAGCCGGGCAGATTCCAGCCCCACAGAGTCCACAGGCAGAGCCCCTGGAAGTCCAGACACTGGGCACAGGCTGAGATACAGCCCCGGGAGGGTGATTAATAATTAAGAGCAACACTTCTAAGTAAGCTTTGATTCCTCTGTAATGTAAGTTGCCTCTGCCTTAGAGCAGACACAGCTTCAGCCCACCCTGCTGGGCAAACAGCATAGCTCCCAAGTGGCACTAAGCCAAAGGGAAATCTCTCTCTGCAAATAGTTTGAAATAGTTTTGTCAGTTATTGTCCAAATCCCTGTATGTATCATATTTCTAAATTGTTTTCATAAACTTGCACAAAAGAACTAGACAGTGGTTGGGGGAGGCAAGAGCTTGTAAATATTAATTTAAATAAATTATATTTTTATATAAAATTAATACTGCACTGAGAACCCCCTCTGCGTCAAATGGCCATGGCTGTGCACAAACAAGGCACAACTCAAACGCACCTCACTCAGGAGGAGACTTTGTCAGAGTTTAATGAATTTGGTGGAATCCAGCAAAGCTAACAGAGATTTAACCAGGCTCAGGTGGGTGCCAAGGGTCACTCCATTACTGACTACATGGGAGAATTATGCACAGGGAAATCAATTTGGGGTAGGATTAGAGAGATTGTGAGAGGAAAATCTCCTTGGGGCAGGAATGGCATGGTTTTTCCTGGAGACTGGAATCAAAGGCACACAGGAAGCCCTTCTGTTGACTCCCAAGGTTCTGAATGGACTCCCTCACTCTCTGAACAACTTGAGAGAGCAGCCTAGGTGGTTTTAGATCCAATCCTAGTCCCAGACTTGGTCACTGGGTTAGGAGTCAGAGAGTTTGGGTGCAGGGGGTTCAGTGGCAGTGCTTTCCCATGGCCCTGTGGGTCCTGTAGAACTGGAAGGCAGCAGCAGCAGTTGGAAAGTCCTTAAACTGTTCTGGTGAATTGTAAGCTCAGGCTGTGGGATTTCCTAGCAGCACTTAAAAAGTCAAAGCCCAACAATTGGTTAAAATCCATGCCGGGATTTAGATCAGGATTCTACAGAGTTTGACCCATGGTCCCCATCTTGAGGTCACTCAGCTCAGGAGATGTGAGGAGAGAGGAAAGCAGTGAAGAACGAAGCAAAAGATGTTTGTGTAGCTCAGCCTTCTCCTTGCCCTTTGTAACCAGCTTGCCAGTTTTACTCATCCCAGGGGACTGCTTCCTGCTCATGGCTCCCCTGCTCTGGCCATTCCTCCTGCTTTCAGCCCAGCTCCCTATGGAGACAAAGGCAGGAATGTCACTTCCCAGATCCCATTGTAGGCAAGACTTGACTGACAGGAGCAGAGACTCGTACTCACACCACATCAGGTTGGAAGGGACCTCAGGGATCCTCTGGCTCAACCTCTCCTGGTACAAGCAGGGTCTGGCCAAGATGGCTCAGCACCCTTTGCAGCTGAATTCTGCAAGGGTTCAATGTTGGGGACTCCAACACTTTGTTGGGGAGATCATTCCAATGGTTGATCATCCTCATCATGAAAAACTTCCCTCGTGTCCAATCAGAACACTCTAGCAGCAACCTGCACCCACTGGCCTTTGTTTAGCCACCTGTGCTGTCACCCAGTCTGTCACCCTGCATCTCAAGCACTGCAAGCAGCACAGGCCAGTGCAAATGTGATGGTCACAGCAAACAGGAGAGCTGGCCTGGGGAGCAGAAGGATGGGCAAGAGCCTGCAGGGGTGGCAGCCATCAGGAGAAGAGCTGATCTCCTCTCCAGTTCAGAGGCAGCAGGGTGGCTATGGTGTGGAATCCTCCTGCTGCCCAGCTTGGGGAACATTTCTCAGTCTGGGGAGGTGACACAGTGTAGGCTGCTGCCTACAAGTGCTGGCAGGGTGGATGCAGAGATGGTGAAGTCTCTCTTAGTTGTGGGCAGAGAAGGAAACAACCACAAAGTGCAGCTTGGAAGGCTCAGGCTGGAATGTGACTCAAAAGGCAGAGATGTGGGGCAAGAGGTGAGCCAGAGGGTGTCTGAATCAGCCATGGTTTGTGTTCTGAGGAAGAGACAGAGATGGATGTAGACAGAGGAGTGAAGGTGTGGCAATGGTGGGAGCTGGGTGGGGCAGCAAGAGGAGTGTCAGCAGCTTGAAGGGGAAGAGCTGCAGCCATGGGACAGCCTGCAGGCCAAAACCAGAGCATCACAGAACTGTCCTGGTTGGGAAAGACCTTTAAACTCATCGACTCCAACCAGTACCTAAGACTGCCAAGCCTGGTGCTAAAGCATGGCCAAGGGTTCTGGCAAGGCTGAAAGGCTCAACAGGACCAAAGTCTTTGTCCCCTGGGCTCTGGCAGTTGTCTCTGCCAACAAGGCCTGGGAGAGGATCCTTTACTTTGAAGCTTTCAGGCTCTCCTCCCCCCAGGGCCATGCTCAGGCCTTGGCCTCTCTGCTTCATAGACCAAATTCAGGTTTGTTCAGCATCACAGACTCATGCATTTTACCTTTGCTTGGTCTGTAAATCACAGCCTCCAATTTTCTGCTCTAACAAGCCCCAGGGGAGGCTGTGAGAGTAACAACCTTCAGTGGGGCAAATCAGTGCTTCAAGGGACTTTGGGTTTGGCTTCTGATTGCCTGGGTAGTTTCTTCAGTCTCCTCTCAGTCCCTGAGTACCTGGAGTCAGCCCCAAATACTCCCTGGGGCTCATGAGAATGCAGAAAGCCCTCAGGAGCTTTGGCTCTGCCTGGGATTTCCTTCAGGTACTGTAGACTTGTCCAGCTAATTGGAGCATTTCACAGCTAATTGGAGCATTTCACAGCTAATTGGAGCTGTTTCACAGGGTAGTTAATTAGGAAGATTCCTCACTGGGCCTCATACCAATGTGGGTTGATTTGAAAGGACGTTTTTAGTGAGTTTCACTGCAGAGAAGGGAGCTGACAGCAGCATTCTCCATGAGATCCTGATCCAAGCTGTCTCCTCAGGAGGTCTGGACTGAGAGAAGGCACTGCAGGGACAACCTTGCTCCACAAAAACCCCAACCCCCATTCCTGTTGTCACCTTCCATGACACCTGTCATTGCCCCTCTGGGGCTTCCATCACTGCTCCATCAGACTTCTGTGCTGCTCTCTGCAGCTGGTGCTCACAGCTCTGTGGCACAGCTCCCCCCTGCTCTCCTTAGGGAAATGGCTGCACACAGGCCCAGGAGAATTATGCCTATTGGCAAGCAAAGAAAAGCAAACCTTGAGAAAGTTCCATCAGCAATCCAAGCCCCATGGACCCATCAGCACAAGCTGTCCCTCAGTAGGTTGCCTCTCTCCAAGGCATGATCTGAGCAGCAAAGTTTTAGGTAGGCAGATACAAGAGATGGAGAGAAACAAGAGAGGTGGCTTGGGGACAGTGGTAGCTTTTGCTCCCTGAAGGTCAGAGCAGCAACACAGCTGAGAGGAACTTAAATGGACAAAGAACGAGGGCAGAAGAAAAGTGGAGAATGATGGAAAGGGCGTTTGGCTGCACAGTCTGCAAATGGAAAGATGGCTTCAGAGATGGTCACTATGTCCTGGAGAGCTGACAGTGTATGGAAGCTTCATTAAGCAGATGGTCCAAGAGGCAGAAGAGTGGCAGTGAGGTGACAGGGGCAGATCAGTATGTCTTTAGAACATCCCTTTGGGAAGGTGTCCCAGGTTGAGGCTATAGGGTTAAAAACATTTTCTGGGGACTAGAATGTTGTTGGAGAAATTCTTGCTAGCTGAGGACACAGAAATGATAAACATGAGCAACCCATGCTGGGAATGTCCTTGAGTCCATCTTAAGAGTTAGATACCAGGCACAAGATGGCTTCCCCCCACACGCAGCCGCAGGGAGGTGGAGTGCAGCTGCAGGTGGGCAGAGTTTAGCCAGCCCCAGAGGCTGACCCTCAGATTGTTATGGTATACTGACCTATCCATGCCTTACGTGTAACCCTGTACCCTCTACATGTAACCAATCCTGATGGAGCACGCCTCTTGTTAGAATGCATATAAGTCACTGTGTCATGGAAATAAAGTGGATTATGACCATCTAACCATATTGGTGAACAAAGAGTCATTGTACCCAGGTGCTCCACCGGTAATACGCCAATAATTGGCACCTGAACAGTGAATCAGGCAGGCAGGTTAGACTGCAGCAGGCCGGCAGTGGGAAGGACCGCGTTCAAGAGGCCAGAGGGTTGGCAAAAAGGGGTCAATCATCCTGTGGACGTTTTTCACATCGAAAAAACCATCATCACCAGTGCCACCGGACCAGAGGGCATAGCTGAAAGAAGGGAGCAAATGCTGGAAGTTCAGTGCCACAGCTGAACACTCCGAGTGTACAGCTAAGGCCACGTGGAAACGGACGTGACACTGTCCCCGCTGCTGTGTTTACTCTCCGAGAGAGACATTCCGTCAGACTCGAACAAGCTCGATGAGCTGAGCGCATAGGAGGCTAGAGGACTTTGTATTGGGTCTAGCCGGAGTGCTGGGAGAGACGTGGGAGAGACACGCTTGGGACTGAGTTGCTGCTGACTGTAGAGCCATTAAAATCACTCAAATCTCCCTGGTGAGACTTAAATCATTGCCTTAGCGGACGAAAATCCCGCCAACAGGCGCAATGGCTCCCGCACGTCACTGGGAATTGCCCCTCACCAGCACCCACAATGGGAGCTGCCGATAGCCACTCACCAGCAGCAAGCTGCGACAGCTTCTCAGTTTGAAAAAGTTTCTGGGACTGCCATACAGAGCGGCTCGGCTGCAGCCATGTCTGCCGTGCTGAGTCTACTGCTGTGGCGAATCTGCCAGCTGCTGCGGCGCTTTCTTACCGCGATCGGCTGGGTCTGTTTAGCGTCCGGAATGTGTCGGTGGAGCTCTATGGGTAAAATGACTCTTTGGTCACCAATATGGTTACATGGTCATAATCCGCTTTATTTCCATGATACAATGACTTATATGCATTCTAGCAAGAGGTGTGCTCCACCAAGATTGGTTACAACCAGAGGGTACAGGGTTACTTGTAAGGCATGGATAGGTCAGCATACCATAACAATCTAAGGGTCAGCCCTCCAGACCACCTACTCCAGCCCCCTTGGCTATCTAACTCTGCCCACTGCAGTTGTGTGTGGGGTGCTCACTTGTTTACAGTTTGATTTCCTGGGCTAGCAGTGTCCCAAGGCCGTTTCTCAGCACAGTTGCTATAACTCCCAGGATGGGATCAAGGTTATTCTCAGCAGGGGTTGCTCATGTTTATCATTTCTGTGTCCTCAGCTAGCAAGAATTCTCCAACAATTCCCTCTCTTTCTTTTGAGCAACCTGGGCTGACCTTTCAACTTTACATAGGCTGTTCAACACAGGGGTGAATGGTGCAGCTACAAATCAACAGTGCTAAAATCAGAAAGAGAATAAACCTGTTAGAGCTTTCATCAGTAGCATTAGTCTGGCAAGCTAACAATCCCAAAAGCTATTTCTGCAAGTGACAGTAAGTCATTCGTTCAAAAGCCCAAAAGTCCAGATGAACATCACAGTCACAGGAGAGTGCAGGTGTGCCACGTCTTCACTGGCTCTGTGTGGGAATCAACGTTGCAAACTTGCAGATCAATCAGCTCTCAAGTTTTTCTCCTCAGACTCCCATAGTTCTGAATTCACTCTGTAGTTCTCAGAAATCTCAATGTTCTCATCACACTCCTTATCTATGAGCTGCATCTGTCTATTGTGCTTAAGATCTACTAGCTTCTAGATACAATGCAAAGATATGCCGTAGATGTTGCTTTCAGGCTATTCTGTTAGGCCTTTTCCCACAGTTCTTTATCTGCTTTTAGAATTTAGGGCAGTGTTTTTTGTCTTTTGCAGGGCCCTTGCAAGAGACAAAAGCCACATTGCCATCTTGTGCCAATTTGAGTGGGCTTGGCCTTTAGAAAAGGTGGTAAACTGAATCTAGTCCATTAAACTACAATCACTGAAAACTCATGAAAATACCCAAATTCATTAGCCATGATCCAAACCTTATGATCCATACACACATAATCATCATGTTAGTGCTCAAGTCCTTTCACAGTTCTACCATCTGAGCAAGACTTCTGCTCACTTTAGGAAAAAACAGCTTGGTCATAATCAGGTTGGTCTTCATCAAGGCCTGTGAAGATAAATGATCAAACACAAGCAAATACAAGAACAAATACAGACATATTCATTGCCCAGGCTAACAGATCCACTGGGCTGGTCTGTATAATGCAATTACCGAAATTTTGAAAAAATAAAAATTTCTTCTGCTATCCTGCTTTCCTCTAAACCCATTTCCCCCCCTCCTTTTTTTTTTCTCAATGATGCCCAGATATACCGAAGAAAAAACATCCCATAATATCCTTATATCCTAAATTCCCAAAATTACAAACCCTTAGCCTTATCTTATCTTACTCTAAAAGCCTGTCAGCTGAAGGAAATTCAAGAAAAGGCAAAGAAAATTCAAGAAGATAATAATGCCATGGTACTCTTCAGAGAAAGAAAAGATCAGAATTGTCACAAAGTTCAGTCCATAATTAGCAGCTGCCCCAGTAAATTCCTATGCTTCAAAATACGGTACATCAAAAAAGGCCTTCAAAAACAGTCCTGTAGTCTTATCTGTTTGAACATACTTACTGGGGGAAGGAGCTGACTGGCCTTATTAGCCTACAAGTTCTATCATTCCCTGCTCCTAGTCCAGAATCTGGTGACTTGTAATGTGGATTTCAGTGCCCATGCTCTCGCTGAGAGAGGCAATGCATCTGAGTTCTAGTAATAAGTGTGCTAGTCTGTCCTGTTTGGTGCTTTCAGTGTCTGTATGAATTTCCACCCATTGTCAGTTGCCGCAATGAAGGGACGGGGCAACGACTTGATGCAAGCCAAAAATCCACTTTATTAGAAAAATAGGCAGGTATATATTGTATCAGAAGGGCTAGCATGTTAATCACTGATTGAATAGAACTACAGTAAAAGTTAGTAACTACTACATGATTGGCTGATACTCTGCTCAGGCCGAAGACGCTGTTTCTACTTTCTTCTCTGCTCCTTGATATAAGTTGCTATGCAACTATCTGAGCAGTCCTGACCGCAGGATCTTACTTATCTTACTCTTCTGAGGTCTGTCTGACCCACACATTACATGCCCAAGGTCTATACTGTGTTTTGTTTCGTCTTGGGCAGCTGTCCCCTGCTAACAGGCCATTCCCCTATTCCTACATCTCCCCCTTTTTGTTATACAAAGGAGAACCTAACAGTAGCACAACCAATCATTCGTTAAATACACAGCAAAATACATAGTAGCAATATAAGTAGCAAGCATATTATAAGCAATACATAACAAAGCATTTTTACACACTACAAATAAATCCAATTAGTCCCCATCCCACAAAAGATTTTATAAAAAATAAATTCTAAAGAGTGACCATAACTAAACAAAGCAATTCTAATTCAGTGACATTAACTAAAGTAAACTAACAACTAATCCAACCTCCCATATTCCCAAGATCACAATAACTGTAACTTTCATCCTAGAGTCAAAGATATTACTTTGTCCTTGTCTGTCTGATCTTCTTGAATTGATCATTTGTAAGGACGAACATATTTTGCTGGTATCCATCTAGGACCTGACTCTGTGGAGACACAAGCATATCCTTTTCCCCATGTTATTAAAGGATAAGGACCTTTGACTTTACCTGATTCTAAATCACGAATTAAAACTGATGGCTTTTCCTGAAGCTCAAAAAGGCGATTATTTGCAAAATATCGCACTATTGGTGGAATATCATCTGTCCTTGTGCAATACAAAAAGTTGTAAACATAGAGAGCCTTTTGTAATCTTTCTTCAGGTGTCACTGAAATCCTTCCTCCCCCTTTTTGTTTCTGCAAAAGAGATTTCAAAGTCTGATGTGCTCTCTCAATGATAGATTGCCCTGTAGGGGAGTGTGGGATCCCAGTGACATGCCGAATTCCCCATGCTGAAAAAAAGCTTTGCAAGAATTGAGAAATATAGGCAGGGCCATTATCAATTTTAATAGCTCGAGGCACTCCTAACATGGCAAAGGCTCTAAGAAAATGCTTTTTTGCATCCTTTGCTTTTTCTCCTTTGTGACAGGAGGCATAGAATGCTCCAGAAAAGGTATCAATAGAAGAATGTACATATTTAAATATTCCAAAATCAGGAACATGAGTCACATCTGATTGCCAGATTTCTAAGCTGTTTTATCCACGAGGGTTAACACCTTCGCTACCTGTAGGTATAATGGTATGTTGGCAATCTGGACAGGATGCAATGATATCTGCTGCCTGTTGAGCAGACAATTCAAATTGCCTTCTTAAGCCTTTTGCATTTTGATGGAAAAACATATGACTGAGCTTGGCCTGAGCCATTCGATCAGGTAAAGTCAAAACTGGTAAAGTTAGTAAATCTGCTTGACGATTCCCTTCTGCAAAAAATCCTGGGAGGTCAGTATGAGATCTAATATGCATAATGAAAAATGAATGTTGTCTGTTATTTAAAAGAAAAATCAATTTCTGCAGCAAATCAAAAAGGTGAGGATTGGAAACATCTTTAAGTGCAGCAGCTTCAGCACGCATAACAATCCCTGCCACATAGGCAGAATCAGTGACTAAATTGGAAGGCTTATCATGATGTGATTGAAACACACCTGTTACTGCTGCTAGTTCCACTATTTGAGGGGAACCTGGATATAAAGAAACTTCTGAATTCCAACGTTGCATATTAACATCCCACCAAACTATTGCTGACTTTTGTGATGTTCCTGACCCATCTGTAAAAAAGGTAATTGCATCCAGTGGTTGAAAACTTCTCTTAGGTTCCTCTGCCAGAGCAAAAGATAAATGAAACAATTTGTGAGGTGGTGGGTGATTTAAAAACTGACCCACATACCCCTGGACTGCCACTTGAAATGGTAAGGAATTCTGCATCAGCCAGATAAAATAAGCATCTGTGAGTGGGGTGTAAATGACTGAAAATTGTTTGCCTGTTAGGGTAACTACCCTATTCCTAGCTTTCATAATAATATGAGCAAACATTTCTGGCTGGGAATAAATAGTTTTTGAAGGCTGATGGGGTAAAAAGACCCACTCAAGAAGTAGCAACGGATCTTTCAGGCTCAAATCCCATTGAAAGATGAGACCCAAAGGTTTAACATCATCCCACAAAATTATCAGAAACAGTGGCAGGTCAGGGTCCCAACGATGAGCCTGTCGTGATTGTATGGCTTCACAGATTTTTTGAATGGCTTTCTTTGCTTCTGGAGTCAAAGAAAGGGGGGCAGACAAATTAATGTCACCTTTTAGGAGTTCAAATAGTGGGGTCAAATCAGAATTAGAAATACCCAGAAGAGGCCGTAGCCAATTTATAGAACCTAGTAGTTTTTGAAGGTCATGCAAATTGCTCACTTGAGTTTGCATCTGAACCTTCTGAGGTGTTATTGTTTGAGCTCTTATTTTCCATCCCAGGTATTGCCAAGGTTCAAATCTCTGTATCTTTTCTTTAGAGATACAAAGACAGGCTTTTTCAATGGCTACACAAACCTCCTGTACCGCCCGTTCCATGTCAAATGGATCTTTGGCAGCAATAAGCAAATCATCCATGTAATGATACAGCAATACCTGAGGAAATTGCTCACGTACCAGAGACAATGCTTTAGCCACATACCATTGACAAATTGTGGGGCTATTTTTCATTCCCTGTGGCAATACAGTCCATTGATAACGCTTTAAAGGTGCTCACATATTAACACTTGGGATGGAAAAGGCAAACCGAGGAGCATCTTCAGGGTGAACAGGAATGCTAAAAAAGCAATCTTTCAAATCTATGACAGTTAAAGCCCAATTTTTAGGAATCACTGTGGGAGAGGGGAGCCCTGGTTGCAGTGCTCCCATGGATTCCATGGCATCATTAATTTTTCTTAAATCGTGAAGCAAACGCCATTTGCCAGACCGTTTTTGAACCACAAAACCAGGAGTATTCCAGGGACTAAAAGAAGGCACTATGTGCCCTTGCTCTGGCTGCTCCTGTACTAACTGTTCCAAGGCGTGAAGTTTTTCCTCAGGGAGGGGCCACTGATCTGCCCATACAGGAGTTTGTATTTTCCAAAATAATTTTGGGGTATCGTGCCCATCAGCAGCCCTCTCTAAAAATGTGTTTCCAGTGTGAGGCCCCATTGCGACAGGACATCTCTCCCCCACAGGACCATAGGTACCGGCAACACAAAAGGTTTAACAGTTGCAATCCTTCCCTCAGGCCCAACAATCTGTATAAATTCCACACTCTGCTGACCTTTCCCCACACCCCCTATTCCTGCCAGTGGCTGTAAGATTTTTGCCAGTGGCCATATCGAGGGCCATTTGGCCAAAGAAATAACAGTGACATCAGCACCAGTATCACTAATGCCATTTAAAACAACCTGCTGGTCTGCTTTTTTCATTATGCATTTTTGTATAGGTCTTTCATTAGACACTGACTGAGTCCAATAGACCTCTGGAAGTCCTGTTGAACTGAAAGCCCCTTCACATTTCTTCACTGTTTGAGGATTAAATGGATCCCTAGGAAGTAAAAGCAATTGAGCTATATGACTGTTTTTTGCAATCGTACAAGGAGGGAGTGGTGTCCAAAACATGATTTTCACTTCCTTTGCATCACTATCAATAACTCCTGGTAATACAAACAGACCAGTCAGGGTAGTTGACGATCTTCCCAAAATCAAAGCTGTTGTATTTTTTGGCAAAGGTCCCTGAAAGTTCGTGTCTAATAAGTGAACTGAAGAATCGAGTAAAGTCACTGCGTGTTTGGTTTCCAAGTCCAGTCCTGCACTGCCTGATGCGGCTCGTTGCAAGCCGCAGACTGGCGTTCAGAGAGCTGGTATGCCGGCTGTATCATTTGTGTCGGAGCGCGGCGCCGATCCGTGCTCTTCCGCCAGTTTCCCTGAAGCGGCTTCCCTTGTTTATCGTATTTAAAGTGGCACTGAGTTGCATAATGGCAACCTTTCTGGCACCGGGGGCATATTGATATAGGCTTATTCACTTGCCCCTTTTGAGCGTAACAGTTCTTCCTAATGTGACCTGGCTTCCCGCAGCCAAAACAAACAGTCGCCCTCCCCCCTGTGTTCACAGCAGCAAAAGCAGCCGCCATAGTCTCGCATTTAAAATCAGACGTTCCGAAGCGATTGCAAGCTTCCATCATCTCAACTAGGGAGGGTTTTAGATTCGGTAATGATTTCAGCAACTTCTTACAGTCCACATTGGCATTTTCAGTTGCTAATTGTTGAAGTAAAATCTCTCTAGCTTCCTCGTTTTCAACCTGCTTTCCAAGAGCTTCCTGCAGTCTTGCTACGAAGTCCATAAACGACTCCTTTGGTCCTTGCATGATAGTCGTAAAAGCCTTTTGGGGTTTGCGGGTGTCTGGAATCTTAAGGAGCGCCCGCTTAGCAGCCTCCTTAGTGGTGTCCAGAGCTTCTCTCGGACAATCTCTTGCCTCGGCGACGGGATCAGCTAACGGCCCCGTGCCCATCAGATGATCCATAGTTAAGGCTTGCAGGGCTGGATTATTCCCCGCTGCAAACCTTTGTAAAACAGTTTCTAAACTCTGACGCCATCCCGACTCCCAAAGCATGTATTGAGAAGAATTTAAAAGCAATTTGGCTGTTGTCTTCAGATCATAAGGTATTAAAATGTAACTTTCACAAACGGACTCAAGCAGTCCCGCAAAATAATGCGAACCCAGTCCATTATCAGCGGCAACACGGCGCAGCTCTTTGGTAACTGAAAAGCTGAGAGCTTCCCACTGGGGGTTGCCGCCACGTCCTGGATAGATCACCGGTGCTGCGATAATGCGGGCTGGTACTGTGGCAGGTCGGGGCAGAATCATAATACGTCCTGCCATGTCGGCATGCCCTTCGTCTAAAGCTCGTTGTTTAATTGCTGCCCACACCACACGGGGATCATGACCATCCGGTAGATACAGGTCTGGTTCCTTTTCGGGATCAAAGGGATCTAACTCAAAATGATCTTCGCTAAATGATGTTGATTGCGAAGTTCCCACATCGGGCTCAAATCGCACTCGCAGCTTAGGCGCCAATAGAGTAGGCAAGTTGTTAGCATCAAAAGGCAAGGGAGGGGCAGAGGGTTGAATCAGAGCATTCGTCTGCATTCCCTTCTTCTTTAAGGGATTAAATTCTCTCCCCGACTTCCCCTCCTGTTCTTTAACAGCCTCAAACACCTTTCGCCACGGTGCAAGCAAGCGCTGTGCTTCTAAATCACCATTTGTAGAAAGATCCCATAAACAGACCCCTACATTGTCCCATAGTTCTGACTCAAAAACCGTAATTTCTGTAGTGTCAGGGAATTTATCCTTGACCCATCTCATAAGTAATTCCAGCTCATAACCAGATATGTCTTTCTTATGTTCATATACAAAATCTTTCATGAGCTTATAAACGTCCCTTTCTTCATATGAGGTTTGATTCCCCATGTTTAAGTTCCTCTGAGCTCACCTACCAATCTCAAGGAGGTGATGAAGTGCGGGCCCGCGATCTGCTTCCTTTCAGCAGCTTTCAGTTCCCAGAGGCTTGCGGCTGTCGTCCTCATATCCCGGATGATAAGCACCGATATCACGTCGGGAGTCACCATTTGCCACAATGAAGGGACGGGGCAACGACTTGATGCAAGCCAAAAATCCACTTTATTAGAAAAATAGGCAGGTATATATTGTATCAGAAGGGCTAGCATGTTAATCACTGATTGAATAGAACTACAGTAAAAGTTAGTAACTACTACATGATTGGCTGATACTCTGCTCAGGCCGAAGACGCTGTTTCTACTTTCTTCTCTGCTCCTTGATATAAGTTGCTATGCAACTATCTGAGCAGTCCTGACCGCAGGATCTTACTTATCTTACTCTTCTGAGGTCTGTCTGACCCACACATTACATGCCCAAGGTCTATACTGTGTTTTGTTTCGTCTTGGGCAGCTGTCCCCTGCTAACAGGCCATTCCCCTATTCCTACAGTCAGTGGGACTGGCATCTCTGCTATTGCCTAGCAATCTCCCTCTCTTTCTTTTGACACTGATCAAGGGTGCAAAAGTTGTTGCTGCCTAGTCTATAGAAGGAATTAATCAGTAAGGCAATGGGTGAATACCCCGGTCAGGAATTTATTTGCTATCATTTTGAGTGCAAACTGTCATTATCAGGTGGCTAAAAAGATGCACTTGTGTGTGTCCATGCCTGTAACAGGGGCAAAAATGGTTCTAAGTTGTCATCGTTATTCTTGCTTTCATTTCCATAAACTTTCTAACATCTGGCATTGTACTCAAGTCCGTGTGTAAGTCAATCTCCTGAGGTGCGACTCTGGCCTCAGTAATTTTCCAGCTCAAAACAGTTCCGAGACTCTGCTGCTTCCAGCAGAAAAAAAAATCTGTAAAAAGAGATAATGGACAGATGAAGGAGGTGGGGGTGGGGAACCCCACGGGCCTCTCCTCAGGTGGAGAGTAGGGGGGGGAGGAGGAGGGGGAGGACCAGCCCCAGCACTGCTGGTGTCCTCTACTCCCCATCTTGCCCAGTCCCCAGTTGTTTCAGCTCAGCCATCATGTCATTGTTTCATCCCATCCCTCGTACTTCCTATCCTTACCATTAGTATGAAATCTACCCTGAAAAACTTTTAAAACTGCTGTCTGTGTAAGTCGATCTTTCAAGGTCTGATTGTGGCCTCAGTAATATCCCAACCTAAATAATTCTAGGGGCTCTGCTGCTGTATCTTTCCTGGGGCGACAATCAGACCACGTCTTGTGCAGACTGTCTCAATGGTTTTCAAGTCTGCAGGCACAAATGGCCGCAAATGACAAAAAAGAATGTCGTCCATATAGTGAGAGACAATTGTACATGCCCAATTTTTTGTAAGGGTTGCGATGCTCTGGCAATGAACAATTGGCAGAGTTGGTGAGTTGTTCATTCCTTGTGGCAAAACTGTCCACTCATAGCGGCTTGCAGGTTCGGCTTTGCTCACAGATGGTACTGTAAAGGCAAATCTCTGGCAATCTTGTTTGGCGAGGGAGATAGCGAAGAAGCAGTCCTTTAAATCGATTATCAGCAAATACCAGTCCTTCGGGAGCATACTGGGCAATGGTAGTTCTGGCTGAAGTGCTCCCATAGTTTGCATCTGGTCATTCACTGATTGAAGGTCTTGTAGTAGTCTCCATTTTCCAGACTTCTTTGGGATGACAAAAATAGGAGTGTTCCAAGGGCCAACAGAAGGTCGAATATGTCCCACCCTCAATTGTTCCTGAACAAGTACTCTTGCATGTTCAAGCCGCTCTGCAGACATAGGCCACTGCTCTATCCATACAGGTGTGTCTGTGTGCCTTGTGAGGGGTACGGGTGGCAGCTTACAGGCAGTGGCCTGAAATGAAAAAGTGCTTCATGATTGGTGGTAATCATGGCACTGACCTGACCAAGAACATCACGGCCAAGAAGTGCTTGCAGGCTGTCAGGCAAGAGCATGACATACACTCGCTGGTGCACGGTGCAGTCCTCCCAGCACAAGCGTACAGGATCTTTATTTTGCTGAGCAGTCGTACTGCCTCCCACTCCCACTACTCCAGACATCGGACTGGTGAGCAGCCAGGCCAGAGGCCACAGGTTCTGATTAATGATGGTGACGTTGGAACCTGTGTCAACCATAGCCGAGAGTCTTACCGGTCTCCCATGGGCAGATAATTCTAGCGTGATCATGGGTCTCTGCGTCAGAATCTTGGTGAAGCAAACCACTGGTCCGGTGGAGCCAAACCCTCCCACCCGTGGCATCCGGGCAGGGGGAGCCGGTGGCCGTGGCTGAGGGAATGCAGCAAGTTGTGCAATTTTACTGCCATCAGGGACAAACAGGGGTGGGGCAATTGTGTATGCCATTATGGCTATCGGCCCCGTATAGTCAGCATCGATGAGTCCTGGTATCACAATAAGACCTTTGAGGCCAGCCGATGACTGCCCGAGGAGAAGTCCCCCCAAAGAGCCCCGCAAGGTAGAAAGGGGACCCGAAGCAGTGGTAGGAATTTTCATGACTTGTGTATCTTGCAAGGTGACGCTTACTGCTGTTGCCAAGTCAACCCCGAGGCTCTTGCTGGTGGCTGGGTAGTGGGTGTCCAGGTACCCTTTGCCTCATCCTGCAGTACAGCTATTGTTGTCATTGCGCGGCTGCTTGCACTGTCTTTGGAGTTTCCCGACCGGCAGACTGCTGTAGCATGGCCAGGAGATTGACAATGGTCGCACCACACTGAAGCTGAAAAGCGCCGCTTTGTGTGACCCAGCTGGCCGCAGTGGTAGCAGCCTGCCGAGATCTGGCAGCGCTTCCACTGTTTTGCCATAACAAGAAGGACTTTTTGTCAAGTGCAGTCTCGACCGCCTGTCCCACTGCCTGGGCTAACTCTCCTGCCATAGCTTGATGAGATGCCTGCACAGTGTCCGCCACAAGTGCATATTGCTTCCGACCCTGGGCACAAGCTACTCATTCTAACATGTCTTCCACAGATGCCCCCACAGGCAACGTGGCTAAAATACCCCTGGTCTTGGGATTACCGTTTTCAAATGCCATGCTCTTCATCAGCCCTGCCTTGGTGCTATCATCTAACTCCCCTTCATGCGTTAATGCTGCCCACAATCAGTCAATGAAGTGGCAATATTCCTCATTCGTCCCCTGCCTGATTCCCACATAGGAGGGACCGGGCGTTAAGCCAGGAGCGCTATAAAAGGCTTGTAACACCAACCAGGCAGAGAGATCGTGAAGCTCTTGCGGGAAATGGAGCTGTGCCGCCGTAGACTGGTAGCTACCCTGACCAGTTAGAATATCAGGCGTAATCCCGTTCAAGGGATCCCCAGTCCGCTGGTGTCGAGCAGCTTCCCTGGTTGCCTGCTGAGACCACTCCCATTCCCACAGGAGAAACTGGGAAGGGGTCAGGATAAGACTGGCTAAATTACGGCAGCCCACCGGCATGCAGCAGTCAGCAGAAAACAGCCAATCTAACATCTGCCTGGCAGGTTCTCATCATACCCCGTATTCTTTAACTGCCTTCTGCACACACTCCAGGGGCTTCCACTCCCAGGCATCCCAGTGCACCTTGCCATTTGCCCCGGTTATCATGGGAAAGGCTGTGGACTGCGCAGGGCGCCACTCTCCCTCAAACAGGGCATTTTTAATGACACCAGACCACTTCAGATTACGCTGAGATGCTTTTTCCCGAATCTCAGCGTCCGGCTCCTGGATCTCCCGGAGGTGCTCGGCCAGGGGGTGGGGCGCCGGTGGAGGAGGGGGCGGCGGGGTGGGCAGAGTTGCCGGGCGCAGCAGCCCATTCTGTTGTTTCGCACTGTCAGGCGTCCATTTCTCTAACATCTTAACCACTTGTTCCAGCGACCGCTTGGTATGTCAGCAGTAGCTGTGGGCGACTGGTGGCCACTAATGTATGCTGAGCCACAAGAGCACACCCCTCCAGCTGCAGTGCCATCGCTTTTAACCGGTAAATCACGTTGCTGAGGGGACAGAGGGACGGAAAGCAGAGAAAAAAAAGGAACGTCAGAAGCAACTACGCCAGAGAAATCAGACCCCCCCCCCCCCCATTTCCTGCAGCTCAGTGAAGCAGTCTCCAGATCTGCCCTTCTTCACCGTTGCAGCCCGCCGCACCCCCGCCTGCCTGCCCCATTTCCAGTGGACTGCGCCCCGCAGCCGAGAACGGAGACAGTTGGACTCTTTGCCTTGATTCTCTCACTGTTTGTGTGTCTTGAGTGAGTCTGAGAGGAAAGATGGCAGTTTAAAAGTTTTCAGAGTAGACTTCATACTAAGGAATAAGGACAGGAAGTATGAGGGAGAGGGAAGGAAAGAAACAACAAATGGTGGATGAACTGAAACAGCCAGCTGGGCTGAAACAGCCAGCTGGGCAAGATGGGGAGCAGAGGACAACAGCAGTGCTGGGGCTGGCCCTCCTCCTCCCCCTCCTTCCTCCCCCCCCACCCTCCACCTGCGGAGTGGCTTGTGGGCCCTGTTCCACCCCCCCACCTCCTTCTTTTCAGTTATCTCTTTACAGATTTTGTTTTTTTCCTCTGGAAGCAGCAGGCCCTTGGAACTGTTTGAGCTGGAAAATTACTGAGGCCAGAGGCAGACCTCAGGAGATTGACTTACACACGGACTTCAGAGCAATGCCAGATGTCAGAAAGTTTATGGAAAAGATAGTGACAATAACCAATGAGGACTTAGAACCATTTTTTGCCTCTGTTACAGGCATGGACACACACAAGTGCATCTTTTTAGCCATCAACAGCAGTGGCAGTAAGGATGATAGCCAATAAATTCCTGGCTGGGGTATTCACCTGTTGCCTTACTGATTAATTCCATCTACAGACTGGGCAGCAACAACTTTTGCACCCATTGCTCAGTGGCAAAGAAAGAAAGTGAGATTTCTAGGCAATAGCAGAGATGCCAGTCCCACTGACAATGGGTGGAAATTCATACAGACACTGAAAGCACCAAACCGGACAGACTAGCACACTTATTACTAGAACTCAGATGCATTGCCTCTCTCAGCGAGAGCATGGGCACTGAATTCCACATTACAAGTCACTGACCAGATTCTGGACTAGGAGCAGGGAATGATAGAACTTGTAGGCTAATAAGGCCAGTCAGCTCCTTCCCCCAATAAGTATGTTCAAACAGATAAGACTACAGGACTGTTTTTGAAGGGCCTTTTTTGATGGTACCGTATTTTGAAGCCTAGGAGTTTACTGGAGCAGCTGCTAATTATGGACTGAACTTTGTGACAATTCCTGATTTTTCTCTTTTCTGAAGAATACCATGGTATTATTATCTTCTTGAATTGTCTTTGCCTTTTCTTGAATTTCCTTCAGCTTATAGGTTTTTAGGGTAAGATAAGATAAGGCTAAGGGTTTGTATCATGACAATTGTGGGAATTTAGGATATAAGGATATTATGGGAAGTTTTTTCTTGGGTATATCTAGGCATCATTGAAAGAAGAAAAAAAAAAGGAGGGAGAAAATGGGTTTAGAGGAAAGTAGGATAGCAGAAGAAATTTTTTCCTTTTTTGAGATTTCTGTAATTCCATCATACAGACCAGGCCAGTGGATATGTTAGCCTGGGCAATGAATATGTCTGTATTTGTTCTTGTATTTGCTTGTGTTTGATCATTTATCTTCACAGGCCTTGATGAAGACCAACCTGATTATGACCGACCTGTTTTTTCCTAAAGTGAGCAGAAGTCTTGCTCAGATGGCAGAACTGTGGAAAGGACTTGAAAGGAGCACTAACATGATGATTATGTGTGTATGGATCATAAGGTTTGGATCACGGCTAACGAATTTGGATATTTTCATGAGTTTTCAGTGATTCTGGTTTAATGAATGGATAAGAGCAAAATAAAGATTCAGTTTGGCACCTTGTGCTAGTTTAAAGCAAGCTGGAATGTTTTGGTAAAAGAACTAGATAACAGGCAGTGAAATGAAAACAATTGATGTCAACTTCTCTCACAGTCTCGCTGAGAACTCTGGGAAGAAGAAAGACATTTTCTCCATTTTGTTTCTCACTCTTGCTTTTGCCTTAGACCTGGTCACATCTCATTAACCCTGCTCCTACTAACCTTGCTCCCTAACCTCTTGGCTGCACCTCTCTTCTTCCTGAGAACTGGGGTAAGGTTAAGAGGGCCAGGGGGAGGTGTTGGGGTGGTTTGAGAGCCCCTCCTGGGGACCTTGGTTTCTGGGAGGGGAGTTGTGCTTTTGTATTGTTTATCCTTTGTATATTTCTGTATATAATTGTATATAACTGTATATATTGTAAATAGCTGCTTGTAAATTCTGCTAGCTGTAAATAAATTGCTTCATCTATATTCCCAGGGTCCGTCTGAGTTAGCTGGGGCAAATACAAAGTGTGGGGGGGCGGGGTAACCCCCAAACCATCACATTTTTTAATTGGCTTTCCCAACGTGGGGCTAGAGATTTTTGAGTGATTGGAAATTAGCTCTGGGAATTAAGATGAAGCTAATCAAGCAGCTGTTGTATTTGGTTGGGGCATTGCTCTGGTCTGGTTTTGTTTTCTTGACATTTAATTGGATAAAAGCTCAAATTGTTGCTTATTTTATTGATCTAGCTTATAATAAGGCTAAAGCTAAGGTTTCAGATATGTTCTGGAGCTGGGGTGATTTGATTCTTGGTTATGCTGGTTTTAATATCTCTGAGAATATTACCAAGGACATTACAGGAGCTCTGGTCAATAATGTGACAATCAATGGAAATTCTGCTTTAAATATGGCTCTAATGAGAGTTATTCAGCCTAAGACAGGAATTCCAACTGTTTGTATAGGCACATGCTCATGTAAAACTGTTTTTCTTCTCACAATTTTTAATATTTGCCTCATGATTTTAATATTCATATTAATTTTGGCATTATTGGTGAAAAATTCAAAACCAGCTTCTGTAAGAGCTATGAAAAATTCTGTGTCTCAGAAGCAGTCTCTTTCACAGCAAAACAAGGGAACACAGTTATCGGCTTCCCCCTTGCCAGCCTCTGCCCCTCCTTCTCCAAGTGCTGGGAACACGGCCAGTGTTCCCGCCACTAACATAAACAATGATAACAAAAACACAAACAATGGGCAGAGTTTAGCAGGAGCCCCAGGAGCACAGGCAGGTACCCAAAATCAGAATGTTCCAAGCAAAAATGATAACACCTCAGGGTTGGCAGGCATCCCAGGAGGACAGGCAAATAATCCCACTAATGGTAATACTACCAATGTTGGTAATGCTAGCCCAGTCAGTCCAAATCCTAATGACACCAGCTCAGCCAATTCGAACTCCCAGCCAGCAGACCAGAACCAAAATCCTCCTGTTAAAAGCAAGGCAGATTTGAACTCACAAGCTCCAAGTCAGACCCCAAATGATTCAAACCCTCCAGGTCAGACCCCTAATGATTCAAATCCTCCAGCAGACACATCCAAGTCTGTTGCTGCTCAGGCCCTTCTGGCACCTGCTAAGGCAAAAGCTAAGACAAAGAGTGGTTCGCAGGAGGATGTAAGAGATGGGACCTCTGGTGATCAGCAGCAAGAGGAGGAGGATGAGATAGTTAGTCTGCGAGACCTTGTAGATGTGCTGAGACAACAACACTCAAGTGAGAGGAGTACTGTGAGGTTGGCTGCCAAGAGAGAGGATGGTTCCCATGAGTTTAGGAATGCTATGAGGAAGGTTCTGTTAGGCCCAGTACCACCAGATCAACAGGTGGAAGAGGAGGAGGAAGATGACATCCAAGGCTCAAAGGATCCACTCAGAGAGGTCAGGGAAGTTAGGAAGGAATACACAAGGGAATCAGGTGAGCCAATCCTAAGCTGGCTAGTGAGATGCCGTGGCATTGGTGCTAATGCTCTGCAGGTAGGAGACAAGTCTGCCAAGCAGCTGGGACCACTCACTAAGGAGAGTGGAGTGGACAAACACTTAGCAAGTCCTCTTGGTAGGGTTAGCTTGTGGACACGCCTTCTATTGGCTGTGGCTATGAGATATCCTTCCCGAGATGATTTGCCATGGGCTGCCAAGAAGTGGAACACCATTGAGCAGGGAATGAAGCTTCTGAAGGAGTTTGCTGTGAAGGAAGTGCTTTATGGAGATCATGGTACTCATGAGCCTGATGATATTCCTTTGGGAACAGGTCTCATGAAGAAGCTGATAAAGCTTGCTCCTTCATCCTATGCTAACATCTTGGCCAGTAAGTTTCTAGCAAGGAGTGATAATGGAAGATCTTTCACTGTTGGTGAGTTCACTGATCAGCTCAGGCAGATTGCGGACAGTTTGTCACAATGTGGCCTAGTCTCTGCCATAAAAACTATGACCACAGAGATTAAAGATACCATGAAAGAACTGAAGGAGGATCTCAAAAACATTACCAATTTGGTCAAGGATACCGTTCCTGCATCATCTGAATGGGTGCATGTTTCTGCCATCAGAAACAGACGCCCACCTCCTGCAAGGCAATTCCAGCCCAGGAGGAGACAAATTCCACCCAGACATCAGCAATCACGTGCGTCACTGTGGATACTTCTGCGTGACACATATGGTGAGAACATGAACAAATGGGATGGTAAACCTACCTCAGCTCTTTCAAAGAGAGTCAGGGAACTGCAGAGTGGCACAAACAGAGGCAATAATGCCAGAAAAGTAGCTGTCACTTCTTCAGCTCCCGAGAGCAACTGCAATGATTCCAACAGTTGCAGTTCCTCTCACAACAACACCAATCATTGTGTACACCCCACATGCCATGTTCAGCATTAGGGGTGCCCTGCCTCCAGCCAGGAGGAGGTAAGGGATAGTGGAGAGAACCGAATCTATTGGAATGTGTTCATTAGGTGGCCTGGCAGTTCAAGAGTTCGGAAATACAGGGCTTTAGTTGACACAGGTGCTCAGTGTACTTTATTGCCATCAAATTGCAAAGGGACAGAGTCCATTTCTATTTTTGGAATCACTGGTGGATCTCAAGAGTTAACTAAGGTACAGGCTGAGATCAGTTTAACTGGTAAAGAGTGGAAGACACATACTATTGTAACTGGTCCTGATGCGCCTTGCATTCTGGGAATTGACTTTTTGAGACAAGGTTGTTTCAAAGATCCTAAGGGTCACAAATGGGCTTTTGGAATAGCATCTGTAGAGATTGAGGATGATAAACTGAAATTGTCCATTAGACCTGAACTTTCTGATGAATCTGCGGTTGTGGGACATCATGACATAGAGGACCTGGAGGTGCCAATTGCAACTCAAACTGTTCATCATAGGCAGTACAGAACTAACTGTGACTCTTTGTTGCCCATTCATCAGCTGATTCGTCAACTGGAGAGTCAGGCTGTCATCGAGAAAGCTCATTCACCTTTCAACAGTCCCATCTGGCCTGTGCGTAAACCTACGGGAGACTGGAGACTGACAGTTGATTTTCGTGCCCTCAACGAGGTGACGCCACCCATGAGCGCAGCTGTGCCGGACATGCTGGAACTCCAGTACAAGCTGGAATTGAAGGAGGCTAAATGGTATGCAACCATAGACATTGCTAATGCTTTCTTCTCTATTCCCATAGCAAAGGAGTGCAGGCCTCAGTTTGCATTCACCTGGAGAGGAATCCAGTACCAGTTCAACCGTTTGCCTCAGGGGTGGAAACACAGCTCAACCATCTGTCTTTCAGTCATCCACAATGCACTGGAGAAAGGTAAAGCTCCAGAGCACAGACAGTACATCGACAACATCATTGTGTGGGGCCAAACTGCTGAGGAAGTCTTCGAGAAAGGTAACAAAATCATTGACATTCTGTTGCAAGCAGGTTTTGCCATTAAGAGAGACAAGGTCAAAGGACCTGCCAGAGAAATTCAGTTTCTGGGAGTGCGGTGGCAGGATGGTCGCCGTTACATTCCTCAGGATGTGATTAACAAAGTCTCTACCATGGCTGTTCCCACCAGTAAGAAGGACACACTTTCTTTTCTTGGTGTGGTGGGATTTTGGAGACTACACATTCCTGGTTTCAGTCAGATTGTCAAACCTCTGCATGATGTGACTCGTAAGAGAAACAATTTCGAGTGGGGACCTGAACAACAAGCAGCCTTTGATCAAATCAAATGAGAAATAGTCCATGCAGTGGGCTTGGGACCTGTGAGATCTGGTCCGGACATTAAAAACATTCTGTACACGGCTGCCAGTGACAATGTCCAACTTGGAGTCTTTGGCAGAGAGCTCCAAATGAGACACGTGGTCATCCACTTGGTTTCTGGGGACGTTGCTACAGAGGTTCAGAGACAAATTACACTGCAACTGAGAAAGAGATTCTAGCAGCCTATGAGGGAGTGAAAGCAGCTTCTGAAGTGATTGGAACTGAGTCACAATTGCTTTTAGCTCCTAGACTGCCAGTTCTTAACTGGATGTTCAAAGGCAAACGTTCATCACCACATCATGCTACAGATGCAACCTGGTCTAAATGGATGGCCTTGATAACCCAGCGAGCACGAATGGGTAATCTTGATCAACCTGGTCTGGTGGAGGTGATCACCAACTGGCCGGAAGGCACAGACTGTTCCAAACCTCCAGAGGAGAAAATAACTCGTGCTGAGGAAGCTCCTCCCTATGGTGATCTCTGATCAGGAAAAGAACTATGCTTTGTTCACAGACGGTTCCTGTCGTCTTGTTGGGAATAAGCGAATATGGAAGTCAGCGGTTTGGAGTCCTACCAGGAGAGTTACCGAAACGAAAGATGGAGAAGGAGAATCCAGTCAGTTCGCTGAGGTAAAAGCTGTTCAACTTGCTCTTGATGTGGCTGAATGTGAGAATTGGCCTATCCTTTACCTCTACACCGACTCGTGGATGGTAGCCAATGCTCTATGGGGGTGGCTAAAGGACTGGAAGAAGAATGGTTGGCAGAGGAAAGGAAAGCCTATTTGGTGTGCTGATCTATGGCAGGACATTGATGCACGGCTGGAGAGAACTCCAGTGAAGGTGCGGCATGTAGACACACATGCCTAAGAGCAGAGCAACTGAGGAACATCAACATAACCAGCAGGCAGACCAAGCTGCTAAGATTGCTCAAGTTGATACCAACTCTGAACTTGACATTGACCTTGATTGGAAACACCGAGGTGAGCTGTTCTTAGCTCGGTGGGCCCATGACTCATCTGGACATCAAGGCAGAGATGGAACATACCGATGGGCTCGTGATAGGTCAATTGACTTGTCCATGGACGCTATCACCCAAGTCATCTATGACTGTGACATCTGTGCTGCTATTAAGCAGGCTAAGCGAATCAAGCCCTTATGGTATGGTGAGAGATGGTCAAAGTACAAGTATGGTGAAGCCTGGCAGATTGACTACATCACTTTACCTCGATCTCGTTCTGGCAAGCAGTATGTGCTAACGATGGTAGAAGCCAGCACTGGATGGTTGGAAACCTATCCAGTTCCACATGCTACTGCACGTAACACCATTGTTGGTTTGGAGAGACAGATCTTGTGGAGACATGGAACTCCAGAGAGAATTGAGTCAGACAATGGTACTCATTTCAAGAACAATCTTGTGAAAAACTGGGCCAAAGAGCATGGTATTGAATGGATCTATCACATACCCTACTATGCACCAGCTTCAGGGAAGATTGAGCGCTACAACGGTTTGCTGAAAACCACCCTAAAAGCCATGGGGGGTGGAACTCTGAAAAACTGGGACAAACATTTAGCAGAAGCTACCTGGTTGGTAAATAGTAGAGGTTCAGTAAATAGAGCAGGACCTGCACAATCAGATTTGGTCCAAACAGTAGACGGTGATAAAGTTCCTGTTGTAGGTGAGAAGAATCTGTTGGGGAAAACTGTTTGGGTATTTTCTCCTTCGGGCGAAGGGAAACCTGTCCGAGGGGTGGTTTCTGCTGAAGGTCCTGGTCATACATACTGGGTAATGCAGGAGAATGGTGAAATCCAGTGTATTCCACAGAGAAATGTAACCTTAGCTGAGAGAGTTTAAATTCAAGCTGTTAGGAGTTTTTCTGTTCTAGGTAACATCGGCGCCCAACACTTAGAGAATCTACGATAGAATCTACAGTACATGAGCACGAACCCAACGTCACCTGGGAGTCCCTGTTCTGAGCTTTTGAATCACCTACATCTGATTGAAGTGTGAACTGAACTTGTATATATTGTTTTAGTGTAAATACTGGTTTAGATTAGATTGGATAATTCTCAGCGATACTCTGAGCGAAGTAGACAAGGGGTGGATTGTGCTAGTTTGAAGCAAGCTAGAATGTTTTGGTAAAAGAACTAGATAACGGGCAGTGAAATGAAAACAATTGATGTCAACTTCTCTCACAGTCACGCTGAGAACTCTGGGAAGAAGAAAGACTTTTTCTCCATTTTGTCTCTCACTCTTGCTTTTGCCTTAGACCTGGTCACATCTCATTAACCCTGCTCCTACTAACCTTGCTCCCTAACCTCTTGGCTGCACCTCTCTTCTTCCTGAGAACTGGGGTAAGGTTGAGAGGGCCGGGGGAGGTGTTGGGGTGGTTTGAGAGCCCCTCCTGGGGACTCAGGTTTCTGGGAGGGGAGTTGTGCTTTTATATTGTTTATCCTTTTGTATATTTCTGTATATAATTGTATATAACTGTATATATTGTAAATAGCTGCTTGTAAATTCTGCTAGCTGTAAATAAATTGCTTCATCTATATTCCCAGGGTCCGTCTGAGTTAGCTGGGGCAAATACAAAGTGTGGGGGGGCGGGGTAACCCCCAAACCATCACACCCAGTTTTTCACAAGATTGTTCTTGAAATGAGTGCCATTGTCTGACTTGATTCTCTCTGGAGTTCCATGTCTCCACATGATCTGTCTCTCCAAGTCAATCTGCCAGGCTTCTCCATACTTGTACTTTGATCATCTCTCACCATACCATAAGGGTTTGATTCGCTTAGCCTGCTTAATAGCAGCACAAATGTCACAGTCATAGATGACTTGGGTGATAGCGTCCATGGACAAGTCAATTGACCTATCGTGAGCCTATGTCGCATCTCTGCCTTGATGTCCAGATGAATCATGGGCCCACTGAGTTAGTACAGTTCACCTCGGTGTTTCCAATCAAGGTCAATGTCAAGATCAGAGTTGGTATCAACTTGAGCAATCTTAGCAGCTTGGTCTGCCTGCTGGTTGTGGTGATGTTCCTCAGTAGCTCTTTTCTTAGACATGTGTGCGTCTACGTGCCGCACCTTCACTGGAGTTCTCTCCAGCCGTGCATCAATGTCCTGCCATAGATCAGCACACCAAATAGGCTTTCCTTTCCTCTGCCAACCATGCTTCTTCCAGTCCTTTAGCCACCCCCATAGAGCATTGGCTACCATCCACGAGTCGGTGTAGAGGTAAAGGATAGGCCAATTTTCACATTCAGCCACATCAAGAGCAAGTTGAACAGCTTTTACCTCAATGAACTGGCTGGATGCTCCTTCTCCATCTCTCGCTTCAGTAACTCTCCTGGTAGGACTCCACACTGCTGACTTCTATCTTCGCTTGTTCCCAACAAGACGACAGGAACCATCTGTGAACAAAGCATAGTTCTTTTCCTGATCGGAGAGATCACCATAGGGAGGAGCTTCCTCAGCATGAGTTATTTTCTCCTCTGGAGGTGTGGAACAGTCTGTGCCTTCCGGCCAGTTGGTGATCACCTCCACCAGACCAGGTTGATCAAGATTACCCATTTGTGCTCATTGGGTTATCAAAGCCATCCATTTAGACCAGGTTGCATCTGTGGCATGATGCGGTACTGAACCTTTGCCTTTGAACATCCAGTTTAGAACTGGCAGTCTAGGAGCTAAAAGCAATTGTGACTCAGTTCCAATCACTTCAGAAGCTGCTTTCACTCCTTCATCGGCTGCTAGTATCTCTTTCTCTGTTGCAGTATATTTTTTCTCTGAACCTCAGTAGCCACGTCCCCAGAAATCAAGTGGACGACCACGTGTCTCATTTGGAGCTCTCTGCCAAAGACTTCAAGTTGGACCATTGTCACTGGCAGCCGTGTACAGAATGTTCTTAATGTCTGGACCAGATCTCACAGGTCCCAAGCCCACTGCATGGACTATTTCTCGTTTGATTTGATCAAAGGCTGCTTGGTGTTCAAGTCCCCACTCGAAATTGTTTCCCTTGCGAGTCACATCATGCAGAGGTTTGACAATCTGACTGAAACCAGGAATGTGTAGTCTCCAAAATCCCACCACATCAAGAAAAGAGAGGGTGTCCTTCTTGTTGGTGGGAACTGCCATGGTGGAGACTTTGTTAATCACATCCTGAGGAATGTGACAGCGACCATCCTGCCACCGCACTCCCAGAAACTGAATTTCTCTGGCAGGTCCTTTGACCTTGTCTCTCTTCATGGCAAAACCTGCTTGCAACAGAATGTCAATGATTTTGTTACCTTTCTCGAAGACTTCCTCAGCAGTTTGGCCCCACATAATGATGTAGGTGATGAATTGAATGTGCTCTGGAGCTCTACCTTTCTCCAGTGCATTGTGGATGACTGAGTGACAGATGGTTGAGCTGTGTTTCCACCCCTGAGGCAAACAGTTGAACTGGTACTGGATTCCTCTCCAGGTGAATGCAAACTGAGGCCTGCACTCCTTTGCTATGGGAATAGAGAAGAAAGCATTAGCAATGTCTAGGTAGCTCAGTGGTAGAATTCTCGCCTGCCATGCATGAGGCCCAAAGTTTGATTCCCAACCAGTGCCTGGCGCATTGTCTTTGTTTACATTCCCGCCAGGAACATTGGCAGACTTCCCAGAATCTGGAGAAGGAGGTGCAGACCCTGGCAGGGGGGAAGGTAATTGCTGAGAAACTGTTACTGAATTTGGTTTTGAGACAGACGCTTTTGAAACAGACACTTTCTTAGTTCTTCATTTTGGCACTACATTCAAATTTTTCATACATGATGCAAAAATTAATATGAATATTAAACCCATAAGACATACATTAAAAATTGAGAGAATCAAAACAGTTTTACATGAGCAACTTCCTAAACAAACATCTGACACCCCAGTTCTTGGGTGTATTACTCTCCTCAGAGCTGTGGCTAAAGCAATATTCTGGTTGCTTGAAATATTATTGACAAGTGCTCCTGTAATGTTGATAGCAATATTTTCAGTGACATTAAAACTGTCATAACCAAGAATAAAATCACCCCAAGACCAGAAAATGCTTGAAAGTTTAGCTTTGACCTTCTTAAAAACTACATGAAGCAAGAAATAACCAATTTGGTCTTTGATCCAATTGTACACAAAGAAATAGCAAACAGGCCACACAATAGCCCCCACTAAGTACAATAGCTGCTTTATTTGCTTCATTTTGATTCCCAGAGTTAATTAACTTTCACTCAAATGAATTGGCCCCACGTTGGGTGTCAGATAAAAGATGTGGTGGTTTGGCTTCTATCCCATCCCCCCACACTTTTAATATGCCCCATCTAACTCAGACGGACTCTGGGAATATAAATGAAGCTATTTATTTACAGCTAGCACAATATACAAGCAGATATTTACAGTATATACAGCTATAGACAGAAATATACAAGGTAAAAATAATACAGAAGCACAACTCCCCTCCCAGAAACCTGAGTCCCCAGGAGGGGCTCTCAACCACCCCAGCACCTCCCCCTGCCCCTCTCAACCTTACCCCAATCCTGAGAAAGAAATAGAGGTGCAGCCAAGAGGTTAAGGAGCAAGGTTAGTGGCAGCGAGGTTAATGAGATGTTGCTCAGTCTAAAGCCAAAAGCAGAGTGAGACAAAATGGAGAATGTTATCTAATATTTACTTCTTGTTCCCATACTTCTCAGCAGGACTGTGAGAGAAGAGACACAACCATGTTTTCCTTTCATAGCCAATTATCTACTTTCTCTCACCAAAACATTCTAGCCTGCTTCAAACTAGCACAGCATAGCAGCTGTAGAGACTGCAGACAAGGAGCAGCTGTCTGTCATGCCTGGCCTGTCAGATGACCCTTCCGTGGTTGGTACCCACAAGGTGGAAGATGTTAAGTTACCTGTTGCTTCTCATGTAGTTCATCGTAGGCAATACTGCACCAACAGAGACTCCCTGCTACCCATACAGCAGCTGATTCACTGCCTGGAGCAGCAGCTTGTCATCAGTAAGAGCCACTCACCCTTCAACAGCCCGATATGGCCAGTGTGGAAGGAGAATGGGGAATGGAGACTGACTGTGGACTTCAGAGGCCTGAACGAAGTGACTCCTCATATCAGCGCAGCCATGCCTGACATGTTGGAGATGCAGTATGAACTGGAAATGAAGGAGGCCAAATGGTATGCCAAAATCAACATTGCTACTGCTTTCCTCTCCATCCCCATTGCAGAGGAATGTAGGCCACAGTTTGCTTTCACCTGGTGTCACGGAAAGTAGTTTGGGAGGTTGTGAGGGAAATACATGAAGGCTCACTTGTGGATTTCAAGTGATTTATTGCTCAAACACGGAGATCCCCCTCCTGAACTAAATTCCCCACGTGAGTTCTTTTAGGATTGAAGTTGTAGAATAACATTTCAGAAAATAGCAGATAAAGGAGAGTCTGTGACTTTCTTAGAGTTCTTTTGAGTCTTTAAAGTTACTCAGTCTTTAGGTAAAGAGTCTTTCCTCTGATTTACTCACTGTTCCATAGTTCAATTCACCAAAGTTCAAGGTTTTGGGTGGTGTCCCTTTGTTTGTCAGGATCAGGCCCAAGTAGGTTTCAGGCCTCTGCGGGTCCCTCATCGGGCAGGACCGATCAGGAACGCGAGGTCACCGCGGCAGGAGCGAGGCAAACAGGCAGGCAGGCAAGTTCAAACAAGCTAGCAAGCAAGTAAGCTAGCAAAAGCTAAAAAGCTCTCGATCCAGGAAGGCACACCATTTTTATAATGTTCAAAAGAGGTGTAACCCACCAGTCCAGGCTACTTTACGTTATTCTTACAGATTGGTACAAAGTTATAATCAATCCATACAATTGGCTAATTCTTACCAAAAACATCTTATGGAACCACCCAGGGGTCAGCCCCCAGCAGATGTTTGTTGAGTGGTCATCATATCTGAGAATTCAAACCTTTTTCCAAAACATAGCCATGTTTATGTCTTTCGTTTCTCCGAGAGAGAGATTCTCTCAAGGCCTGTACGTCTGCTGGTACAACAGCTACGTCAGTGCAAGCAGATAGAAAATATTATTTTGACTTTTTTGATGGAAGGCCTCTGAGCCACAATTTTGTGTATAAATGAAAATTCTGCAATAGGGCAAAAGGGCTCTGATCCCTTCCATGACACCTGGAGAGGAGTCCAGTACCACTGGAACAGATTGCCTGAAGGGTGGAAGCACAGCCCTACTATCTGCCATAGCATCATCCAGACCGCACTGGAGAAGGGTGGAGCTCCTGAACACCTGCAATTACAGTATCACAGTATTATCAGGGTTGGAAGAGACCTCACAGATCATCAAGTCCAACCCTTTACCACAGAGCTCAAGGCTAGACCATGGCACCAAGTGCCACGTCCAATCTTGCCTTGAACAGCTCCAGGGACGGCAACTCCACCACCTCCCCGGGCAGCCCATTCCAGTGTCCAATGACTCTCTCAGTGAAGAACTTTCTCCTCACCTTGAGCCTAAATTTCCCCTGGCGCAGCCTGAGGCTGTGTCCTCTCATTCTGGCGCTGGCCACCTGAGAGAAGAGAGCAACCTCCTCCTGGCCACAACCACCCCTCAGGTAATTCATTGATGACGTCATTGTATGAGGTGAGACAGCAGAGGAGGTCTTTGAGAAGGGTAAGAAGATCATTAATATCCTGTTGGATGCTGGTTTTGCCATAAAGAGAAGCAAAGTGAAAGGGCCTGCCAGAGAAATGCAGTTTCTGGGAGTTCGATGGCAGGATGGCCAATGCCACATCCCTATGGATGTGGTGAATAAGGTAGCCACTATGGTGGAACCCACTAACGAGAAGGAGACACAATCAGAATTCAATTTGTAGTGGGACAAAGCCCAGTCCTTACTGGAAGGGCTCAAAGAGATTCAGTTTGTGCAGGGAGGAGATTCCAGTGTGAACTGGAATGGCATCAGGGTGTCCTGTGTGCATGGGAATGGGGCCTAGGCTCTACTGGAAGGGAATCAGAACCTAGAGTGCAGGAGATCTTCAGACAAAGCCACACAGACAAATATGATGAGAGCGATGCCACACGGACCCCACATGATTCAATGTGAATCCCACCAGAGAACTTTATTGTTTGTTCTGACTCCATTTATATAGTTTTGAGCACAGAGCATACACATACACCTTAGCATAATCTAGGCAAGAACAACCCAGTCTTTTACATACACCATGCCTTGTTTTTGTCATCACCTGGATATCCACTATCTGTTCTCTCTCCCACATAAAGCATCCTGAAGCTGTGGGAACCAAGGTTGAAATGCTCAGTCAGCTTGTTAATTTTCCTTCTTTCATTGCATTCCCATAATCCCCCCTTTTTATTTTACAATGAGGGCAGTATTTCTCATCCTTTGCAAGGCCCTTGCAAAAGATAACAAACACATCACCTTAAGCATTGCTATACAACAGAACAGCTGTCCCCCATCTTTGCCAATGGGTGGGTCTAGCCCTTGAACAATAACAAAGGTCGATGGCAGGTCTATTGTGCATTTGCCTGTCTCATTGAACAGAATTGCTGAAAGCTAGCAAAATACCTAATTCATTAAGCATGATTAAAGCTTGTGCACAGCTAACTCCTAGCATCGTTGTTGTGGAGGAGTTTGTCTGGGTTTTGGGGGAATGAAATATGAGGCTGAATTTTTTAAGAGTTTAAAAATTATTTAATGTTATATACACCAGGAATCCCGCTTCCCCAAACTTATTTACAACTACCCCACACAAGTTCTTTGTATGCGGTTTCAAATTTATATTACAGAATGTCTATGTGCAACAAATTGGGAACTTAGCAAAGGTTTGAAAGGATTTAGGAAGAGAGTCTGTGGCATGAAAGTGCCACTGGTAGGCTATTGAGAGATTATTATGGCCTAGATCAAGTTTTCAGTTACTCACTGGCCGGAGTCAGTTTTGAAGGTCCCAAATATCGTGCATTGGAACAATTCAGGGGCTATTGGGGTGCGCTGTCTGAGCTTCCACAGGCACAGAGAGGAGTTTGTCTGGGTTTTGGGGAATGAAATGCGAGGCTGAATTTAAAAGAGTTTAAAAATATTTATTATTACAAACACTAGGAATCCCCTTCCCCAAACTTATTTATAACTATCCCACGTAAGTCCTTTATATGCGGTTGCGAATTAAATTACAGAATGACTACGTATGAGAAATCAGGAATTTAGCAACAGTTTGAAAGAATTTAGGAAGAGAGTCTGTGGCTTGAGAGAGTTTTACTGGAAGGCTTTGAGAGATTGTTCTGGCTTTAGATCAAGTTTTCTCAGTTACTCACTGTCCGAATTAAGTTCTGAAAGTCCTAAAATATCGTGGATTGGGGTGTGCTGCCTGAGCCTCTGCGGGTTCGGGCCAAGCTGGGTGTTGGCTTCCAAAGGCTGGTGAGGATTGGAGTGCTGCTGAGTCGGCTGTAGCTCCAATGCTGCAGTGCGATTGGTGCAGATGCGAATGCCATGTGAGTGCCGGGCTGTGCCGTGTGTGTGTGCTTGAGAGAGAGTGAGCGAGAGTATCAAGCTATTTTATTAGGAAAATGTCCTCTTTATACTGTTCAGAAGAGGTGTATCTAGCCAAACTTGGGCGAACATACGTGAACAATACAGATTGGTTCAAAGTTATGCGTAAAACAGAGATAGGCTATTTTTCACCAAAACAACCTGTGATTCCACCCCCAGGAGGCTGGCAGGATAAGCCCCCAGCAGATGTTCGAGGGGGCTCACAATGTCTGAGAACCAAGGTCTTTCTCCCAAAACAACGGCCTATGTTTACAGATTATGCCCCTCTGGGGGAGAAATCTTCTCACAGCCTGTAACGGCAATTTAGTCAGTTCACAGGCAGATGGGTGTCTGGGGGGGGGGGTAAGGTTTCATTCCCACGATTAATGGTCCTGTGAGCCACAATTCTGTATAAATGAGGGCTCTGCAAGAAGGCTTTGCAACCCTTCACGACAGGGCCAAGCTGGGTGTTGGGGTCCGGAGGCTGTCGACACGCGGCTCGGGGCACTGACGAGTCGACTCTATAGCTTCTGTGCATCAGTGCAATTTTATTAGGGTAATGCAGTGTCTTATATAGTGTTCAGAGGAGGTGTACCCAGCCAGACTGGGGCTGGCACAAGTGGACAATACAGACTGGCTCAAAGTTATGTGTAAGGCACAGATAGGTTATTTCTTATCAAAACAACCTGTGGTTCCACCCCAGGGGCTGGCAGGGTCAGCCCCCAGCAGGTGTGCGTGGGCTGCTCACAGTGCCTTCCAGTTCAAGGACCTTTTCCCATCACAAGGTCTCATGTTTACAGCTCATGCCCCGCTGCGGGAGAAATTCTCCCGCAGCTGGGAACAGCGGCTGGGACGGCAGCTGTCCAGGAGTGCCTTAGTCAGTTCCCTGGGCTGGTGCCGTGGGCTGTAGTCATGCAGCGGCGGTGGTCCCCAAAAGCGGCTAGAAGTGGCTACTAGCAGATGGGTGGTTGGGTGGAGCAAGGTTTTGACCCTGCGATTGATGGTCCTTGGGCCACAATTCTGTCCAATGCGGGCTTGGCAACAGGCCAAAACATACCAAATAAGGTGAGGTTTGAGGGTCTGGTACCCCCAAATATGGAGAGGCCGAGGGTGGGTTCCCCACCCCTAGGCACGTGGGCTTAACAGTCGTTTTGAGGCCTGTGCAACCCTCCACTACAATCATGTCAAGATAATGCAGCTATCATCATCATAAGTGTGCTTGATGTCAATAACATTAACAGCCACATCCCAGGATACATTTCAATTTCTTGCCACAGTATCTGCACAGCCATCTGAGCAAGACTTCTGCTCACTGCCAAAAGCAGGCCAGACATAACAAGCTGGCATCCATCAAAGACCTGTAGGCAACATAATGAATGCAAACACCTTCCTTCCCTACGCTAACAGATCTATTTGCCTTCTCTAAGGTGGATTTCTCTGCGTGATGTATCTGGAGAATTTCCCCCTCCCCCCTTTTTTTTTTTAATGTGATGGTGTTAAATTAGAATAAGCAGATGTTAAGTTATTACTTCCCTTGCAAAATGATTGTATATTGTGTGCTGTGTAGGCAGGTCTATTTGTTTTAATGTCTAAGCATACAACTGAATAGGTGTGAAGGTGTTGCGGAGGGGGTTTCTCTATGCCTCCCTGATTTGGTGGAGGAGAGAAATTAATTTGAGGCAGTATTAATTTTATATAAAAATATAATTTATTAAAACGAATATTTACAAATTCTTGCCACCCCCAACCACTGTGTATTAATATTTAGTTCTAGTGCAAGGTTATGAAAACAATCAGAATATAATATTTAAAGGGATTTGGTCAATAACTGGAAAACATCAACTGTTAAACACAGAAATTTCCCTTTGGCTTAGTGCTGCTTGGGGACTATGCTGTCTGCCCAGCAGGGGCTGAAAACTGTCTGCTCTAAGGCAGAGGCAATTTATATTACAAAGGATTAAAACTTACTTATAAGTATTGCTCTTAATTATTAATCACCCTCCCGGGGTTGTGTCACAGCCTGTGCCCAGTGTCCGGACTTCCAGGGGCTCTGCCTGTGGGCTCTGTGGGGCTGGAATCTTCCTGGCTTGAGAGGGGAAATGGTGATTCTCCCAGCTTGAGGGGAAATGATAAATCTTCCCAGTCTCTGGGGTAAACAGGTTTCTCTAACCTTTTGTTCTCCTGGTGAGGGATGATCTCTGCCTTGATGCTGCTGCTGTCTCTGGAAGTCGTGCCTGGGATTATCAGCTGACAGGATTTCAGGAGCAGGAGAAGGATGTCCATGCAGTTTCTGGCACGATTCTCTTCACGGATTCAGGCCGTGGGTGTGTGGGTGTGCTGACAGTTCAAAGGTCTGCTGTCCTGGTTCTCTCCAGGCTAAAGCTGGGAGTCTGAGCTCCGTAGATAAATGATATGGCTTGCAAATATGCACAGCTGGTAAAGGAGGCTATCGGCTCCTTATATATGTATGGGTGCAGGCTTGAATGAGCTTCTGCATCTGAAGTATGCAGACAGGTTAACTATGAACTGAAATCAATGCACGAGGTCTGTGCTTTAGTGAGCATGCAAGTGAGGGCCAGACTCTGTGCCTGGGCCTTGTAAGTAAGTCAGGGCAGCAGGAGCTGCAATGTGAATCAGAGAACTGAGCTGCACTGCAGGCAGGGTCAGAGAGCTGAATCTGAACAGATCTGATGAGAGCTGAGTCTGAACAGCTGAATCTGAACACGTGGTGCTCCTTCGCACCCCTCTTTATAGACCGAGATTAATGGCCCTTTGGCCATCCAAAGTGACCAACCAGGTTGGCAGTAAGCCGAACTTTACCTTAATAGGTAGGAGCTGTTTGCCTGGACCCTCCCAAATATGGGGATCACATGGGCGGACTCCAGGGATACACAAGGTGGGTGTGTGTCCATTATACAACCCTCTTTACAATCAGGGGTCCTGGCAGAAAAACATGTCCAGGCATGTAGAGGCATAGGGAACCTCTGCTCGGGCCTTCAGGCCCTCCATGATAGAAGGTACCTTTCAATAGTTGCAGTGGCCTTTCACAAGCCATTATTTTAAAGTGCGACCTCGTTTTATGCATACACTATAGAAAGCAGTGCCTAATCTGGCATGCTGCAAGTGAAATCTTAGTGTGTATGTAAAAACTGAATCTGGTAATCTTTGCCATATTAACTTTCCCAATGTATCATAACAAGAACTGTTATCTATCCTTTTTGACATGATCCTTATCCTATAGTGCTACCTTTGATATAAAGAAAAACCCCTAAAAACATTCCATAATATCCCTATTACAAACTCTTAGCTTTAATTATACTAATGCTAGAAATCTATTAACTAAAAGTTAAACCATTGAATCACTACTGAGGAAAAACAAAGAAATCCAAGAAGATGTTACATTACATAGAGCTCTTTGAAAACGCCATGGCTTGTAGAAAAAAAAGAAGATAAACCTTTAAGTCAGTAACCTAAAACAAAAATTGCAAATCCATCAATTTAAAATTACTCCTAACTTATTCCATGGATAGTATTCTATTATTTCTCCTCATCATCACTATCATCCATCTCCTGAGTGTATTTTCCCTTAGCTCTAGCCTTTCCATTCCTCTTACCCACAATGGTAGCAGCCTTCACATCAGTCAGTGTACCCTCTCCTGGATTCTCTTCCCTTTGCTTCATGAGTTGAGCAGACTTCTGAAGCTCCTCAACTGCAGCAAAAGGGTTCTTGACAGTTCCCTCCTTGGGATTACCCTGCTGCGATGAAGGGATGGGAAGACAGCTTGATGCAAGCTAAGTTCCGATTTTATTCGGCAACATACAGGGATATATATGCTATCAGAAGGCTTAAAGCTTTTACCTATTGACTAGTCATTTCATCACATGAAAATCATCTTCTCTTCTAATCTAAATTCTGTCTGCCACATCTGGTTCCCAGGGAGCAACAGTCTTAGCATATTCATCAGATAACAAGGTCCTGTTTCCTTGCTTCTTTTGATCTGCAAATTCTCATTCTTCTCTTGCACAATGTTTAGGGCCACAGTGACTCAGACAATTTGGCCCAGGGCTTGTGTTGCAGCTCTTCATTAACGACCTGTGATCCTACATTACCCTGCTCTGGTTTATCCCCATCATCATCTGAGCTATCTTGACCCCCAATGCTAGCTGCCATTTTTTCCTTGTTTTAATTGGAGCAAGGGAGATCTTAACTCTTCCATTTGAATCTTCTTGTTCACTGCCATCTGTCTGAACTTCTTTGCCTAAAGTAAATTGTGTCCTATTCTGGGAGGTGTCTTTCGTTGAATCACTTAAATTTGGTTTGTCTGCTTGGCTCTGTTCCTCAAGTGGTGGTGGAACTGGGACTGAGGCAGAAGGACCCTTTCTCCCAGCAGCAGCAGCTGGCTCAGCAGAAACAAGCAAGGCTGAGGCAGGAGCAGCAGAATTAGCAGGCTCGATGGCATTAGTGGGCTCACCCTCTGAGCACCCCTCCACATCCCCTGGTACTGCTTCTGGTCCCCTGGTTGCAGGTAACAGAACCTTTGCCTCAGCAGCTCCTCTAATGGCAGAGGCTCCGGTGCCAGGGACTCTCCTACAGATCAAAATGTTCAAGGTGCATTTTCCACAAACAAGTTCCTCAACTTTATCCGTGTGAAGGACTTTATTGTAGCCCACACCATCTGCAGCCAGATCCAGCACCACCACCACAGCCCTTTGTGACTGCGCTTCTGCAGGGGTTCCATTGCTTCTACTCTGGGAATGCAAAGTGAAGAAGGATAACAGACAGATGCTGACCTTGGTTCCCACCAGCTGCTGGCTACCTTATCTCAGAAAGGATAGATAATGGACAGCTCATTAATGAGAAAAGCTGTGGTTTATGCTGATGGAGTGGGTTGTCCTTGACTAATTACGTTAATGTGTAGGCACGTGCCTTACACCCTGAGGGATGTTATTGAGAGATTGTGATGGTTTGGGCTCTTACCCACCCCCCCCCACTTTGTATTTGCCCCAGCTAACTCAGACGGACCCTGGGAGTATAGATGAAGCAATTTATTTACAGCTAGCAGAATTTACAAGCAGCTATTTACAATATAAACAGTTATATACAATTATATACAGAAATATACAAAGGATAAACAATACAAAAGCACAACTCCCCTCCCAGAAACCAAGGTCCCCAGGAGGGGCTCTCAAACCACCCCAACACCTCCCCCGGCCCTCTCAACCTTACCCCAGTTCTCAGGAGAAGAGAGGTGTGGCCAAGAGGTTAGGGAGCAAGGTTAGTAGGAGCAAGGTCAATGAGATGTGACTAGGTCTAAGGCAAAAGCAAGAAGAAAGACAAAATGGAGAAAAAGTCTTTCTTCTTCCCAGAGTTCTCAGCGTGACTGTGAGAGAAGTTGACATCAATTGTTTTCATTTCACTGCCCGTTATCTAGTTCTTTTACCAAAATATTCTAGCTTGCTTCAAACTAGCACAGAGATGAAATGATCAATAACAATCTCTGGCATAATTCACTTTGAATCATCTGGAGTCCATGTGGTATTGCCTTTGATCACACTGATCAAAGGGCCTTGACCTCATTTCCTGTGGCAAACTAATCAGGTTTTTGCAACACCTGAGCTAAATCAGGTGTTTTGAAACATTCTACCCTTACTTTCTTCCGTTCTATTCAGTACAAATGGGAACCAGATAGTTTCCTGACTCCACACTTCAAGGTCAGTGGGGTATGGGCCATATCCAACTACTTTTTCTTCTTTCAAAGGTCCCAAGGCAGGATGTTCTGCTGCTCTGCAAGCAATCCATCTGCCCAGTGCTGTGGCCTTCCCACCCCTGCTTCAGTTGCCAACTCTGTCTTTATCCCCTATCTCCTTGCTACTGCCACTAGATAAGACAAAGGACTCATTTGTAGCCTGTTTATTCCTGCATCTCTCTTATCCCCAGACTACAACCAGACCTACAATAGCAGCCAGAAACATCAAGTTCAAACATACAAGGCAGGCCACTGGACAAGTCATCTCTCCCAAATAACTCCTAGTCTCTGACACCAGCACAACATACAGCACAGCCTCAGCAACATTCCTAACCCCTAAAACATCCATAACAAAACCTCCAATCTTTGCTAACACAGCTTTTACCCAGTTCCAGACCATCTTAGCAAAGAAAGAACACACCTGGTACTGCACCATGGTGGTAAAACACTGCTGAAACGATAAAGTCAAAATTGAAGTAATAATAGGCCAAAATATATCAAATAAATTAATTTTTCCCTGACTTCCTTATCCTGATTATCAAGCAAAAGAAAAAACAAACCAAGATCGTGCCCCACATTGGGTGCCAAAATTCATGTCCCAGATTAGGGTGGATCCCTTCTCTGGTAGAATAAACTCACCACAACATAGATTTTTTTTTTTTGAAAGTCAAGGAAAGATGAAATTGTATTTCTTATAGTTTAGCAGTATAAAGAGAAAAAAAATATAACCTTAATGAAGATGGGGAAGGGGTCAAGCTGCCGTGAAGCAGCAAAAGCAGCAGCAGCCAAAACAGCAGCAGGGAAGATAGCAGCAGGTGCAGCTGAAGCAACAGAAGCCAGCAAGGGGAAAGAACAAGCTGTGCTTCTAGACATAAAGCTCTTGGTGCTCCAATGAAATTATATTAACTTATCCATTGTTGCCATTTATTAAAATTAATATTTATGAACTCTTGCCACCCCCAACCACTGTGTATTAATATTTAGTTCTGTGCAAGATTATGAAAACAATTAGGGTAGAATATATACAGGGATCTGGTTAATAACTGGCAAAACATTCAAACTATAAACAGAGAGAGGAACTTCCCTTTGGCTTAGTGCCTCTTGGGAACTTATGTTATTAGCCCAGCAGAGGGGCTGAAACTCTGTCTGCTCTAAGGCAGAGATAACTTATATTACAGAGGAATTAAAGCTTTACTTATGAGTGTTGTTATTAATTATTAATCACCCTCCAGGGTTGTGTCACAGCCTGTGCCCAGTGTCCAGACTTCAGGGGATCTTTGCCCGTGGACCCTTGGACGCTGGAATCTTCCCGTCTTGAGGGGAAATGATAAATCTTCCCAGTCTCTGGGGTCTCAGGTTTCTCTAACCTTTGTTCTCCTGGCGTGGGACGATCTCTGCCTTGATGCTGCTGCCTTCTTCTGCATCCAGGGATTATCAGCTGGCAGGATTCCAGGAACAGGAGAAGAATGTCCATGCTGGCTCTGGCACAACTCCTTCACGGCTTCAGGCCCTGTGTTCGTGTGCAGGCAATCCAGAAGTCCGCTTCCTGGTTCTCTCCAGGCAAAAAGCTGGTTTAGGAGGCTATCGGCTCCTTATATATATATGTGTGTGCAGGCTTGAATGAGCTCTGCATCTAAGGTATGCAGTCAGGTTAGCTGCGATTGAGGTCAATGCATGAGGTCTGAGCCTCAGAGAGCATCGGAGCTATGCAATGGCATTCAAGCGTGTGAGTATGAGCAGCTGAGCACTTAGGTGAAGGTCAGAGCTATAGCTGATCCTTGCAGGTGGGTCAGAGAGCTGAGCTGAGCTGAACAGAACTGAACACGTGGTGCACCTGAGCACCCCTCTTTATGGACTATGGGCCGAGCTTAATGCACCCTTTGGCCACCAGAGTAACCAATCAGGTTGGCAGTTAGCCAAACCTTACCATAATAGGTAGAAGCTGTTTGCCTGGACTCTCCCAAATATGGGGGTCTCATGGGCTTGCCCCAGGGAGACAGGAGTTGGGGGGGTGTGTGTAACACAACCTGTTTACAGCCAGGGGTCCTGGCAGAAAAACATGTCCAGGCAAGTAGGGGCATAAAGAAGCCTCTGTTCAGGCCTACAGGCCCTCCACGACAGTAGCCTATCCCTGGAATGTTCACCTCTCCCCTATGTCTGAGCTAGAAAATCAGCTCAAATGGCCACATTCAGTCACACTTGAAGCATTCAAAATGAGTTGGTGTCATTGTCACTGATTCTTTCCCCTGAGGCAATCCCTCTAGTATCAGTCACTGATTGGTTCCCAGTGTGTCCTGGTAGGGCATAAATCCTGCCAGGCAGGTTTAACCCTGGCTCTCCTCATCCTGTTGAAGCAGGGTCCGGGAGCAAGTAGATGAACAAACAATAAGGGTTTCACCCCAGCAAGGCCTTGAGGGCTAGGGGGCTTATCACCACGTGTCAGGTGTCTTGTGCTGCTCTCATCGTGTCTGCATAGTCAAAGGAGGCATGAAGCTTTGAATGCATTGTCCAGAACAATGGTGCTAGTGCCTATTGGCCAGTTTGACTTCAAAATCAAGTATATAAAGGGGGATGATTTAGAAACCCAGCCTTTTCTGCACTGGCCTTTCTACACGAGCCTCTGTCTGCATCAGCCTTCCTATCTCTCCTCGTTTGCAACTTGTTACCAGGTGGCCACTGTGGTGGAGGGGCAGCAGCCCCAAAACTGAGGCCTCCCTATGCCTCTACATGCCTGGACATGTTTTTTCTGCCAGGACCCATGGCAGTAAACAGGTTGTGTAACACACACTCGCCCAGTCCGTGTACTCCTGGGGTCCACCCAGGTAATCCCCTATGGGAAGGTCCAGGGAAACAGCTACTGCCTATTAAGGTAAGGTTTGGCTTACTGCCAACCTGATTGGTCACTTTAGATGGCCAAATGAGCCACTAATCTTGGCTCAGAGTCTATAAAGAGGAGTGCAAAGGTGCACCACATGTTCAGAGTGTTCAGAGTGTTCAGAGGTTCAAGCTCAGCTCTCTGATCCATATAGCAGCACCCTGCTGCCCTGACCTGCTTGCATGGCCTAGACACAGAATCAGGCCTTTACTCTCTTGCAAACATTACTGAGGCTCAGACCTCTTGCAATTGATCTCAAGGCTCAGTTAAGCTGTCTGTGAACCCTTTGAGAAGCAGAGCGCCTGCACGCCTGCATTTAATACATATATGGGGAGCCGAGAGCCCCCTGCTTAAGCCTAGAGCAGCTGTACATACTAGCTTGATATCCTGCATTTATCTACAGAGCTCAAGTCTCCCTGCAGCCCAGCAGACCCTGCTTGCCAGCTGTTCTGTAAGCCTGGAAAGATCTAGACTCAGCAGATCTTTCAGGCTGTCTGCTAACCTACAAACACAGCCTGCTAGCTGTACAGACGACTGTGCTAGAAGCTGCATGGACAAATACTCCTCCTGCACCTGGAAATCATGCCAGCTGATCATCCCTGGACACACACGGCATCCAGAAGCAGCAGCACCAAGGCAGAGGCCACTTCACCAGGAGAGAAGGTCAGAGAAATCCTGTTTACCCCAGAGACTGGGAACACTTATCATTCTCCTGCAAGCTGGGACTGATTCCAGCCTCACCAAGACCTGAATATTGGGCACATGCTGTGACACAATCCCGGGAGGGTGATTAATGATTAATACTTAAGAGCAACACATTTAAGCAAGCTTTAACTCCTTTGTAATATAAGTTACCTCTGTCTTAAGAGCAGACAGTTTCAGCCCTTGCTGGGCAAACAGTATAGTTGTTAAGAGGCATTAAGCCTAAGGGAATCTTTCTCTCTGTCTATAGTTGTTAATTTGATATTTCCATTTAATAATCAAATCCCTGTAAATATATCCCTACCGTTTTCATAACTTTGCACAATGAACTTGATTACACAGAGGTTGGGGGTGGTCCAAATCTGTAAATATTAATTTTATTAAATAATTTTATGAAAAATTAATGCCGCCTCAGATTGGTTTCTCACCTCCCCTTAACAGAGGAGGAATAAGAGAAACCCCTCCACGACAGCCACATGTATGCAGCTCACACCAGTGGCTCAGCAGCATCTCTTCCCTCTGACTGAAATATTTTGTATTTTACCCTGGGATCACCACGAGTTTGAAAGTGTCTTTCATACAGGAGACTTACTCAGGGATCAAAGAGTCATGAGTACATCTGCTGGAGTGAATGCCAGGGCTCCATAGGCATAGTCAGAATTCTACCTGTTCTTGCGCTATTGTTCTCCAAGTTCTGATTGTTTAAACTGTTTCATTCTGTGCAATTGCTTCCTGCTGACCAGAAATCCAAAGAATCTCAGAGAATGTCCCTAGTTTTGAATATTAATAACAAAAATAATATTCATATAGAAATTAATAGTCATCATTATTAATTTCTGCTACACGGTGTCCACAGAGAAGGTTGCCATGGGTGTCCTGGGCTGTGTTAAACAAACAAGATCCTGGTTTTCTAAAATGTCAGCACCCATGGGACTGAATTCTCCTGCTCCTGGGATGCCAGTCAGGGCTCTCCTTGAGCCTTTTGGATAGAGGAGGTGCAGCCCTGCCAGCTGTCCTGGGCATGCTTTGCCCAGGCATGGGGAGCAGCTCAGTCTGCCTGCAGGGATGTAAACCTCCTCTGAGAGTTCTGCTGATTGGAGAGACCACAATGGTCTCAGCAGCACTCCCTGTGATGTGACACAGCCTGGTCTATGACATCACACATCCCACTCCATGTCACACAGCTCTCTCCATGACATCACACAATCCTCTCTATGATGTCACACAACCTGCTCCATGGCCTCAAGCTGAGATGTCACACAACTCTATGACCTCACACAGCCCAATCCATATCACAGACCCTGCTCTATGTTGTCACAAACCCCCTATGTATGATAGGCCAGAGGGACAGGAGGGCACCCAGGGGAATCTGGACCAGCTGCAGAGGTGGACCCAGGTGAATGTCAACAGGAGCAAGTGCAGGGTCATGCACCTGGGCCACAACAATCCTCCTTGTCAATACAGCCAGGGGCAGGAGCTGATAGAAAGCAGCCCTGAGGAAAATTACTTGAGGTTGCTTGTGGGAAGCTTTTTCCTGCAGCAGAGCATGAAATGTAAACATCAGACCCTGTGATGAGAAGTGTCCTTGGAGCCTTGAGGCTCCCAGGGGCCTGAGCTGGAGACCATGAGCAACCCATGCACAGCTGTCAGGGGGTGGAATCTGCTGGCCTCTGGGGTGGGCGCAGGCCAGGGGGCTGACTCTGGCCAGTCCCCCTGGGTGGGATCCTTAAGGTGTTTACTGTAAGCTAACCTATCTCTGCCTCACACTTAACCTGGAGCCAATCTGTACCTTCCACTTGTACCAATCTTGAGCTAAGTTAATTGTCTACACCCCCTTTGGGGGCTATAAAAGTCGCTGCATCACCCTAATAAATCGCACTGCTGCGCAGAAGCCACAGAGTCAGCTCTCAGTGCCCCGATCTCTCGCCGCAACAGTCTCCGTCCTCCGACAGTTGCTGAGGGACAAGAAGCTGAAGGATGTGAGCAGTCAGTGTGAGCCTGCAGCACAGAAGGCCAACAGCAGCCTGGGCTGCATCAAAAGATGCATTGGCAGCAAATCCAGAGAGGAGATTCTGCCACTTTGCTCTGGTAAGACCTCACCTGCAGTACTGCATCTGGGTCTGGAGCCCTCAACACAGGAAGCATATGGACCTGATAGAGAGGGTCTAGAGGAGGCCACAAAAGTGATCAGGGGGTTGGAGCAGCTCAGCTACAGGGACAGGCTGAGGGAGCTGAGCTGCTCAGCCTGGGGAATTGGAGGCCCAGGGGAGACCAAATAGCAACTTTCCAGTACCTGAAAGGGGCTACAAGAAGGCTGGAGAGAAACTGTGTTCAGAGGCCTGCAGGGACAGGATGAGGGCAAAGGCTTCAAACTAGAGCAGAGCAGATTTAGATTGGATGTTAGGAACAGGCTCTTTAGTATGAGGGTGGAATACTGGAACAGGTTGCCCAGGGAGGTGGTTGGGTACCCATTCCTGGAGATATTCAAGGTGAGCCTGGACAGGGCTCTGGGCAACCTGATCTAGTGGAGGATGTACTGTGTGCAGTTCTGGAGCCCCCAACACAAGAAGTACATGGAACTGTTGGAGAGAGTCCAGAGGAGGCCACAAAGATGATTAGAGGACTGGAGCAGCTCTGCTATGAGGACCGGATGAGAGAGTTGGAGCTCTGCAGCCTGGAGAAGAGAAGGCTTCAAGGAGACCTTCCAGTATCTGAAGGGAAGTCCTGCTGCCATCCAGGGGGTCTGGAGTCTCCTCTGGAGACTTTCAAGCCCTGTCTGCAGGTGTTCCTGTGGGACCTGCTCTAGATTTTATGGTCCTGGTCTGGCAGGGGAGTTGGCTTTGAGGATCTGTGGAGGTCCTTTCCAACCCCTAACATTCTGTGATCCTGTTGTCGCAGAGGGGCATTCTGCCACCTACGCCAATTGTGGCAGAGGGGAGAAATTAATTGGTGCGAGATGATAGTCTATAAAAATATACAATTTATTACCTTCAATATTCTGAACTCTGCCACCCCCAGCCACTGAATTTTAATATTATTTTGGATATTACACGGTTATGGAAGATATTCTAGGAATAACATCAAACAGTAACTTCTTAATAACCAGCAAACATTCAAACTATAAACAGAGAGAGGAATTTCCCTGCGGCCAAATGCCGCTTGGGGTCAATATGCTGCTTGCCCACTAGATGGGCTGAAGCTCTTTCTGCAGTAGCAGGAGGCAATCGAAATTACAGAGGCATTAAAGCATTTAGTCACAAATTCTTATTATCAATCACCCTCCAGGGCTACATCACAGCTCATATAAATGTCCAATCTTCAGGGAAACTTTGCCCGTGGACAGTGAGGCTGGAATCCTCCCAGCTTCAGAGGAAAGGAGAATCTTCCTGGCTTCTGGGGAAAGGACAGTCTCTGACCTTGTCCTCCTGGCTTCTTCTGAATGCTCTATCCAGGGATTCTTAGGCAGGACCTTCAGGTGCAGAGGTGTGCTAGTTTGAAGCAGGCTAGAATGTTTTGGTGAGAGAAAGTAGATAATTGGCTATGAAATGAAAACAATGGTTGTGTCTCCTTCCCTCACAGTCTCGCTGAGAGCTATGGGAACAAGAAGGGTAAATATTAGATAACATTCGCCATTTTTCTCTCTCTGCTTTTGGTTTCAGACCGAGCCACATCTCCTTAACCTTGCTGCCACTAACCTTGCTTCTTAACCTCTTGGCTGCACCTCTTTTCTTCCTGAGAACTGGGGTAAGGTTGAGAGGGGTAGGGGGAGGTGCAGGGGTGGTTGAGAGCCCCTCCTGGGGACTCAGGTTTCTGGGAGGGGAGTTGTGTTTCTGTATTGTTTTTACCTTGTATATTTCTGTATATAACTGTATATACTGTAAATAGCTGCTTGTATATTGTGCTGCTGTAAATAAATAGCTTCATTTATATTCCCAGAGCCGTCTGAGTTAGCTGGGGCATTTCTAAAAGTGTGAGGGGGCAGGATAGAAGCCAAACCACCACAAGAGGCAGGATGTCATGCAGTATCAGCACAGTATCACGTTGACCATACAGGCTGATCACATGCAGACAATCCAGGGTCTGCTCCTGGTAACTCAGCAGCAGTGGAGCTTACCATGCAGTGATCAGGCAGCAGGTGTGCAATGGGGTGCACAGCTGCATGGGAAACTGAGCTCCGTAGAGGCAGGCAATGCAGGATCTAGTCCTGGTAACTCACCGCAGTGGTGTGCAGGTGTGCACGGCTGGCTGGGAGCCCATGGGAGACTGTGGGTGAGCAGGCAGGAAGGCATGAGCAAAAGGCAAAGGCACGCTGATTACCTGGGTACCTCTAGTTATCAAATGTGGGCCAATATTAATGGCCCCTTGGACACCACAATGACCAATCAGCTTGGCAGTTAGCCAAGCCTTACCATAATAGGCAAAAACCACAGGCCTGGACCTCCCAAATATGGGGACAACATTTGCCTTAAAACCTGGTGGGCTATAAGCTAGGCGCATGGGCTGATACAACCACGTTACACAACCAGGCCAGACTTTATGGCACCAGGTTTGTTATGCCCCTTTATGTTTATTTATGTGTTCACCTCTGGTATGGGCAGAAAAACAAGTCCAGGCAAGACAAGCAATGAATAAGCCAATTTTTGGGCCTATGGGCCCTTCAGGACACCTCTGGGGATCCCAGTGGGAATGCTACCTGCCTGCAGGGAGCCCTGATGCATTCCAACTGCCCCAAGGCTTCTGAAGGGGTTTCCCATTGCGTTCCAGCAGGCCAGAGCCTTCCAACAGGCATTCAGTGACCCCAGCACTGGCCCTGCTGCACTCCAGCACCACAGAGGCTGCTGAGGAACTTTCAGCAACCCAACATTCCTCAGACAAATCCCACTGTGCCCAGGGCTTCCATCAGGCTGCCACAAGCTCAGCAGTGGACCTGACTTCTGCCAGCAGGCCTGAAGCTCCCCACAGCACTTCCATTGGTACACCAATGGCCATGATGGATTCCAGCAAGCCCAGAGATTCTTCCTTCCTTTCCACTGGACCTGGGCAGGTGAGATAGAAGTGCCCAGGCACCCCAAAAAGGACACCCTTCCAAGCCCCTTTGCTTGTCCCGTGGACACCCCAGAGGGAACCTTTCCTCACACAGCTCACCTCTGCTGCTGCCTGAACCAGGCAGGGCCAGGCAAACACAGGCAATGGCTCCAGAACAGGCTCCCACAGCTGCTGATGGCAGCTCCCAAAGCACCACCCAACACCATCTGAAGCCTCAAGGGCTTCACCCTCCAGACCTTGAATGTAACTCTGGTGCTAGTCCAGGCATGAGACAGACTGGCCCAGGCTCTGCCAGTGCCCAAACAGAAGCAGCAGTGGCCAAGAGGTCACCATCCATGGCTGACATCAAAATCCACCTCCAAGGGACATCATCCTGCACAACCTGGCCACCAGCACAAGCCACTCAGCAGCCTGCCAGGTGCCTCAGTGCCTTCCAGTGGGGCAGGGGCTTCCAACAAGCCTTCCATTAGCCACCATAGCTACTGCATTCCAGTAGGCTTCAGACTTCCCACAGGACTTCCACTGCACCAGCAGGGGCCCTCTGGAATTTCAGCTCCCCCAGGACTTCTATCAGGCATTGCAGGAGCCCAACACTGGCCCTGCTGCATCCCAGCAGAACTGAGGCTTCTGAGGGACTAATAAATGGCTCAAAATTTGCCCTACACAACTCTCTGGGCCCAGGGCTTCTGATGGACTTTTCTTAAGCTCTTCAGTGGAGCTGATTCCTTGCAGCAGGTCTGAAGCTCCCTACAGGACTCCCATTGGTTCACCAGTGGCCACGATGCCTTCCAACAGCACTTCTACTGCCCCACCAGTGCCCTGCAGTCATTGCAGTGACCCTGGTGCATCAGACTCTAAGCTTAAACACTCTTGATCTCAACCTGCTGGCTCAGAAGGTTCTTTTAACTCTTGATGCTCCTAAGGCTCCTAAAAACTCCTGAACACTCAAAGAAATCTCTTCCCACTTCTGGGGTGGGCAGAAAGCCTCAGAGAAGCCACAGATCAGCAGGAATCCAGCAAGAACACTGCTGAGCTAGGGAGAAGGGATCTGGAAGCCCTCAGCCTGTTGGAAAGCAGCAGGGCCCCTTGCCAGAAACATGTCAGAAGATTTCGAGATACTTCCAGAGACCTCCTTGAGATCCTAGTCAAATCTAGTCAATCCTAGAACTCTCCAGAACCCCCCAACACCTAACATCCTCTGACAGCTCTGAATAAAAAACCCTGAGATGCCCCCAAGACTGCCCCTAGCAAGACACTCTCAGGACTCTTTGAGAGTCTCCCTGAATTGGGCATAGGGCTCCAGCCCCATTCCTAGGAAACAAATGCCCCCAACATTTGGGCACTGTGGGCAGCAATGCCTAAAATAAAAGCCAAAAGACAGGATTTGGGTCGCTTTGGGCTTTTATTGACAAAACTGAGCATGGGATAGAGAGGTTTTACCCCAGGGAGACACCAAAAATAGAGAAAGAACCAGACAAATCCCTGCACACCTCAGCCTAGCTCCAAAGGCAGCTCTGGCTGTGCTGACTGAGCCCTGTAATTATTCTCAGCAGCACTAATTGGTGCTTAGAAGGGCAGGAGGTGTTTGCTCCTGCTGGAGACGCCAGCCTCTGAGAAACGCAGGTGAAAAAGAGGCAATTTTGTTCAATCTGCTGGAAAGGTCTTCTCAGGGTGGGGGCACAAATTACCTCAACAGAGCTGTGGGTGGGTCTATTTCTGCTTCCCCTGCACTATGGTTTGGTCACCAGTGTGGGTGCGGCGGTGGGAACTGAGATTGCCACTTTGGGCAAAGCTCTTGCCGCAGTCAGAGCAGGTGAAGGGCTTCTCACCAGTGTGGACACGACGGTGCTGGGTGAGATTAGAGCTGCGGGTGAAGTTCTTGCCGCAGTCAGAGCAGGTGTAGGGCTTCTCACCAGTGTGGATACGACGGTGCTGAGTAAAAGCAGAGCAGTGAGTGAAGCTCTTGCCACAGTCAGAGCAGGTGTAGGGCTTCTCACCAGTGTGGATGAGTTGGTGCTGGATGAAACTGTAGCTCGTAGTGAAGCTCTTGCCGCACTCCGCACAGGGGAACAGCTTATCTCTGCTGTGGATGCGGCAGTGGGTGGTTAGGTTGTGGCTATATTTGAAGCTCTTGCCACAGTCCCTGCAGCTGAAGGACTTCTCATTGATGTGGACACTGCGGTGCTGGCTGAGAGTAGACCTCTGAGTGAAACTCTTGCCGCAGACAGCACAGCTGAAAGGCCTCTCCCCAGTATGGATTCGATGGTGCTCAATTAGGCTGGAGCGCTGTGTGAAGCTCTCGCCACAGTCAGCACAGCTGAAGGGCTTCTCCCCAGTGTGGGTTCGGTGATGATTAATGAGATGTGAACGCACTGTGAAGCTCTTGCCACAGACAGCACAGCTGAAGGGCTTCTCCCCAGTGTGGGTTCGGCGGTGGTCAATGAGGCTGCAGTGCTGTGTAAAGCTCTTGCCACAGTCAGCACAGCTGAAGGGCTTCTCACCAGTGTGGATTCGGTGGTGGTCAATGAGGTGTGAGCGCCGTCTGAATTGCTTGCCACAGTCGGCACAGCTGAAGGGCTTCTCGCCGGTGTGGATTCGGTGGTGGTTGATGAGGCTGAAGCGGTGTGTGAAGCTCTTGCCACAGTCAGGGCACTGAATCAGCTGCTTGAGTGGCACAGATAGAGCTACCATGAACCCATCCTCCTTCTCATACTCCACTTCCTCATCCTGGTCATCTTCACCTTCATCATCCTCCTCATACTCATCATCATCACAGTCATTAGTCCCCTCATTGTCACCCTCTGTCTTGAAATCTTTCTCCTCTTTCTTGGGGCTGCATTTTGCCTGCTCCATCTTGTTCTCTGGGTGCTTCTTCTTCCAGCTCTTGTCTGGGTCTTTCTGTGAGGCCATGCTAGTGGGGGAAGAGTTCACTGCTGTTACCTTGGGAAGATGTAAGCATCTGACCCCAGCAGTTCAAACCCTGACATCCTGCCTGCGTCAATATAGCCTCTTACATCTGACATCTCCCAACAATCAACATTTAATTGAGTCAAAGAAATGGAGAGTGGCCCTCAAAGCCCCACTTCTTGCTATGATGTAGGGTCAGATCTCTAATCTCAGTGCTAAGATCCCAGGTGCCAGCGCTGGGAAGGCTGAGACATCCTGGTCCTTATGGAGCACTCCCAGTCCCCTGTTTACCAGTCCTGTGCTGTTGGCAGGTAGCTTCCTGCCCCAGGCTCTGCCCTTTGAGCTCTCCTGGTTCAGATGAGAGGCGCAATGCTGACCTAGGAAGACCAAAAAATCTCCAACTCTCTCCTGCCCACACTACACATCCCAGCCCCTAACACAACCTCCTTCCACACAACTGATCCTGACCCACCTGGGGGGTCCCCAGGTAGATGATGTCACTCAGAGCCCCAGTGGCAGTGAAATGTGGTGGAGCTGGGGGAGAGTGGGAGGTGCCACAAGGATCAGCAACAAGCTGGGGTCCTGCTGTTGTCCCAGGCTGAGTTCTTCACCTGCTGGGCCCTTCTGAGGGGCAGCTCTGCAAACTCTGCTCTTCCTCAGCACAGATGGACAAAGCTGATGGAGAGAGGAGAGGACTGACCTGCAAGGGATGGCTCAGCACTGCCCAGGACCATGCAGCAGAGCTGGGCCTCACTGGGAGCAGATCCCAAGCCCAGCACCATGGGCACAGCAGCCAGGCAGGGCTGTTGAAGATAGGAGAGCTGAAGAAGTGCAGACTCAGCTCCTTGCCCAGCACACAACCCCCAGCAGACAGCTGCAGGGCAGCACCACAGGAGAGCTGCCTCCAGCCAGACTCACACAGGCCTTAGCTGCAGGCTCTTCCCACTGCTTGCCCAGGACAATGCTGCTGCAGCTGCATTTGCCAGGAGCCATTGCTCTGACCCCAAGTCTCTTCCCTGGCCTGCTTACAAACCCCTCCCCACTCACTCTGTGCTCAGCTCTGCCCTGTAGGTAACTCCTGCCAGCAAGCACTGCCCAGAGCCATCTCTGTGCTGGCCACTCCTCAAGGGAAGATCAGACAAATTCTGAGGACACACAGAAATCAATGTTGCTGCTCTCCAGATGCAGGAAAGGAGGAAGGGACTTGGTCAGAGGTGTCTTGTAAAACCTGTTTAGTCCTCACTGTGATGCTGGAGGGGCCTCCCAGCCAAACCTGACACCTCCACCACCATCCACACACCTGCAGCCTAAAAGCACTCGTGCAAGATTTTTGTTTCCTTCCCTCCCTGCCCATTTCTGGCAGCTTTCTCTTAGCAGTTCTCCTGGAGCTGTCATTCCACAGCCTCAAGAGAAAATGAGGTTTGCTATGACAGCACAGTGCCCATGGTCTCTTGGAAATCTCCCAGCTGACACATGCAGAGGTGCAGGACAGTTCACTCCTTTTATCTCCTGAAATGCTGCCACATTTCCTGCACACACAATTAAAATGCCTTAAAACTCCTTCTGAAGAGATTCCAGTCAGTTTTTAGGCTTATTTCTACATTGGACACTCTTCAGAAACACTTCAAATGATTTGAAGCTGCCCTAAAACCCATCAGCATCTCTTCAAAACTCTTTAAGGCTCTAACTGAAACTTGCTGCAGACTCAGGAAAGGCACTAGAAAAGCTCAGCAGGTGCTGCAGAGAACTGTACCCAAGGGAAAGATGAAATAACTATGAAAACCTGTGGTGGTGTGGTGGAGGGCCACATAGGCCCAAATGGCCGTGTTTACAAGTCTATTCTTGCCCAGACATGTTGTCCCCCCAAAAGGTGTTGTCCTGCCCAAACTAAGGGAAAACAAATTAAGGGGGACAAAGGAGCACAATAAGCCTGGTGCCTTCGAGTCTGGCCTGCCTGCTCGCAAGGTTGAGGTAAACACATTGTGTAAGCTCATGTGCCTAGGGCGGGGACCCACCTGTGCTCTCTCCATATTTGGGGGTACCGGACCTGTGGATATCACCTTATTTGGCATGTTTTGGCCTGCTGCCAGACTCTTATTGGACAGTATTGTGGCCAAAGGACCATCAATCTTGGGCACACATCTCATGAAAGGGGCAATTCAGTGTTCCTGCCACCCTCCTCCACCTACTGCTCCTAGCCACTTTGGGGCCATCATCGCTGCTGCATGATCCCAACCCTCGGCACTTCGCACCAGCCCAGGGAAAATCGACCAAGGTGCTCCCGGCCAGCCGCGGCTCCAGCCCATCACTCCCAGCTCGATTGTGCCCGTGGAGCCTTCAGACAGCGCACCCCAAAATAATATTAGAACTATCCAGGTCCACAAGGATCAACAATGTGGCTTTGCCACACATATTTGGGACCACCGAGATTGTGACTCCGGCCAGTGAGTAACTGAACAATCTCAATTTGAGCAGCACAGACTTTCAGACTTTACCAGCGGCACTTTTATGCCACCAGACTCTATCCAAACCTTTCCAAACCTCTACCAAATTCCTAATTCCTGCTGTAAATAGGCATTCTGTAAAGTAATTTCACAACCACATACAAAGGACTTGTGTAGGTTAACTGTATGTAAGTTTTTAGGGGGGGGGGAATTCCTTTTGTATATAATATTAAATTATTTAAAACCCTTTTAAATTCGGCCTCATATTTAATCCCCTAAAACCCAAACTCACCCCTTCACAACAGGTGGAAGGGCCAAACAGCCCTAAAGAAGTGACAAAAGGAGTTCTAAAATATATCCTACAGAAGCCCAAAGAAATCCAATACATCCTGGCATGTCCAGACCATAATGCCCCTCCCCCTTCTGGAGTCCAGGGAATGCAGCAAAGGGACAAAAGAGCTGGAACCAGGGAGTCTGAATAACAAGGCCTTGCCCAGACATGTTCTGCTTGTGTTTACATCTTGTGGCAAACAAGGAGAAGGCACCTGGTGGATGCTCACCCTGGGGCAGGCTCCTGCCTCCCATCAAATCTGGGTCATTGCCATTCCATTGGCTGATGGCTTTTGTTTTCTTTTTTTGCCTATGGCCAAATGATACAAGCAAGCCAAAGCTTCAGACATGGTGCCTTGATGGTTTGCGCCTTGCCTTGTTGCTTTGTGCCTCATCTACCTGGAAATCTGCCATGCCTCAGTTTACCTGGAAGAAGCACAAGTGCCCAACGCTCTCCTGTAGGCAAAGAAGTCATTGTCAAATGCTGTCCAGAACCACACCAGTCTGGACACCTCATCAAGAACTCTGCTGGCAGGCAAACAGCTGCCCAGACCACGCACAAAGGGGCAAGCCCAGGTGAGCCTGGTGCCCCCAGGGAGCTGTACTGCTGCAAGTAGGCAGCTGACCCCTGTAAGCCATAAGCTCCTTCCAGCGCCTGCTCCACACCCAGAGCTTCAGGGCAGCCACGAGAGGTGACAGCGCCCTGGGAACCAGGAGAAAACCCAGCAGGAGCCAGCACTTGGCCCAGTACCACTTCGCTTTGTGTTTAAACTGCATTCCTGGGACTGTAAGCACAGTCCTGGAAAGATTCCAGAGATACTAAACCTGTGAGTAAACATTTTCTATAAAGCCTCTCTGTAAAAGGTTCTCTGCTTAGCTCTACCTTGGACACAGTGGCTGTCACCAGTTGGCAGTAAGGTTCCTTTAGAGTCTCCCCCTAGAGGGCAAGCAGTATATTGTGCCACGGGAGAGTCCTCCCAATTTATATCCTTGGTTTACATTTTCCAGTTTTACTAAAACTGTTTACAGTTGTTCAATACTGCCCTAAGCACTTCACATCTCTTGTAAATATCTTGCACAACCAAGGACAATGATCCTGTAAATAGCTGTAAATAAGGCAATACAAATATTATTACTTATTAATATAACATTATCATTTATTATCTGTCTTATTCATAATCATCCAGCAAGAACAATCAAGCAAAATGGACTCAAGCCTACCACCCCAAAACCCAAAGTAGCTACTCACAAGCAGCTGTCTCTGTGGCACAAGAGTGGCAGGACTTGTTAGGAGAGGTGAAAAGCCAACAGAGCTGGGGGAGAGCTGCCTGCCTGCCAAATGAAACTGAGTTCTTCCCTGACTGCTGCCCACACAGACACTGATCCCAACCACCACAGAATTTACAAGGAGTCACTGCAAGGGGGCACAGCTCCTTGAAAAAAGAACACAACCTCTCCCACCAGATAACCACCCCTAACTAACACCAAATCGTTGCCCTCCAACAGCCATCAGCAAAGAATATGTCAAAGCTCTGATCCCACAACACAAGCCCAGGGTGGCAGCAAATAAGAGCAGGAGAATCAATGCTGGAGTCAGTAACTGGAGCAATCCCCTCTTGGTGCAAACTTCCATCACCACACTATTCACAGAGTAATAACAGACACCCTTATTCTAGCAAGCCCTGTGTCAAACCATCCTGTCAGACTGACTCAGGAGCACCCAGCAGGAACATTTACATCTGTAAAAGGAACTAGGCAAAGCCAAGGCCTGGCTGTTTACCAAAACCACAGCCAGAAGCACACCAAGTAGTGAAGGTGATGCCTGCCTGGTGAGGTCACGCTGAATGGCTGCAGGATCCTACCCATGTGAAGGCAGCACAACCAATTGCCCCATAAAGTGAGACTTGTCTGAGTGGCTAAACGAGGTCTGAAAAGCCTCTTACAGCTAATCAATGGCATTGATCTTCCTGGGCAAGAGCAGGAAGAAAAACACAAGAGGAGAAGACTCTGTGGAACTTAGAAGCTTACGGGCAGCCCACATCAGAGCCAGATAGAATCACAAAAAGGCTCAGGTTGGAAGGGACTTCAGAGATCATCTACTCCAACCTCCCTGCTATGAGTGGGGATGGCTCTCAACTAGACTCAGATGTTCAAGGCCTCAGCCATCCTGGCCCTGAACACCCCCAGGCAGGAGGCATCCACAACCTCCATGGGCAGCCTATTCCAGAGTCTCACTGCCCTCATACTGAATAACTTCTTCCCAAGATCCAGTCTAAACCTACTCTCCCTCAGCTTAAAACCTTTCCCTCTTGTCCTGTTGCTTAGATACCCTTAGGCAATGTCCTGTTCCAGCCTTCCTGGAGGATCCCCTCAGTTCAACTACATAAGTTGTGCTAGTTTGAAGCTAGGTAGAATGTTTTGGTAGGAAGAACTATATTACAGGCTGTGAAAGGGAAGTGATGTCTACTTCACTCAAGCTTGCTGAGACACATAAGAACTAGAGTGTAAATATAGATAAGGGAGTCAGGAGTCATTCTCTGCCCAGGCTCTGGGCTGCACCTCTCTAACCTCACCTTCTGTCTCTCCGATTAATCCACCTGCTTCCTAACCCCCCCTGGCTGATGCTCCATTCTTCCTTGGGCACAAGGCAACCTCTGGGGTAAGGTTGAGAGCAGTGGGAGAAGGTGGAAGGGCAGTTGGGAGCCGCTGCTAGGGACTCAGGTTTCTGGGAGGGGAGTTGTGTTCCTGTATTACCTTTTACCTTGTCTATTTCTGTCTATAACTGTATATACTGTAAATATCTGCTTGTATATTGTGCTAGCTGTAAATAAAAGCTTCATTCAATTTCCAGAACTGGCTGAGTCTAGTCTGGGTGATTTCTAAAGTGTGGGGGGCAGGGAACACCCATACCATCACATCATTTATTTTGGCACTCCAACATGGGACAAATTAATTTCGAGTGATTGTTAATTAACCCTGGTGTTGAGTTGGCCTCTCTTCTAGGCCACGCAGGAGAGGGAGAGACACCAGGCTTACACCTAAGTGATGCATAATGGTCAAGCCATTTACTGAAGCTAAGCATGATACCTATATAGTGGGGTTTGGTACAGGGGCATGTACTTTGATAGGCTTACATAGGCCGAAAGGGGCTGTCCACATGCACAGAGGCAGATCTGACCACCTACCACTTTTAATCCCCCTTTTGGGCAGCTTAGCCACAACATTGCTTGTTCCCAGGGCTGACCAGCCTGCCCTGCTTGCACAGCTCAGCTACAGATAGCAGCTTCTCTGCCAGCCTCCCAAGGCCACCCCTCTGCAGCTGTGCCTCCTTATCAGAATGACCAAAGTCTGTTCAGTTACTCTGCCTGTTTTTTTCACTTCAGTTGTGCTCAAACCCCAATGCTCTGGGAATCAGAATGAAGCTAATGAAGCTAATTTACTTAGTGGGGCTATTGTCTGGCCTATTTTCTTATTTCTTGTCTGTAACTGGATTAAAGCCCAAATTAGTTACTTTTTGTTTAATCAAACTTTGAAGAAGATTAAATCAAAGATTACATCAAATTTTATTTTGGAAATCACATCCTTGGATATGTTGGATTTAATATTACAGGGTCTTTTATCAGCAACAATGCAGGAAATGTTACTGCTTTATCAACAGCTTTAATGAGAGTAATTCCGCCTAAGACCCAGTCACCTAATCCTTGCTCTGAATTTTATTCACATGAGACTGTAGCATTTCTGTTGTGTGTGATCTTAGGTCCTGTAATTTTGAATTTTATAATAATTTTGACATTGTGTATGAGAAACTCGAGTATGATGCCTCTAAGACAGGGGTCTTCAAACTACAGCCCGTGGGCTGGATACAGCCTCCCAGGGTCCTCACAATCTGTCCTGCTGGTATTTACAGAACCCTCCTGCTCCCCCCCCCCGCCAGGGGTTGGGGGGCAAACCAAGCAGCCACTTCATGCCACTTAATCCATGCGCCAGCCTCCGCAGCCCCCAAGCACAGGCTGGGACTGGGCTGGAACCAGCACCTTGTCCTCAACCTGCCCCCCTCATGGGGCACCTCTCAGCTACAAACCGTGCCACCACCACCCCGTTTTCCTCCTCCTCCTATTTCTCATTGGCACTCGATGAAGGCAATGATGTTTGTGATTCTGCACAACTTCTAATTTTCATTTGTGGGACAAATGATTCTTTCAAAGTCACAGAGGAGCTTGCTACACTGGAAAGCATCAAAGGAACAGCTACAGGAGAGGGTATCTATGAGAAAGTTTGCCAAACTATGAATGATTTGGAGCTGGACTGGGGTAAACTATTCAGTGTGACAACTGATGATGCTCCTAGCATGGTGGGGTCCATGAAAGGAGTGGCTGCAATCATTAACAAAGACATGGACAAATGCAACCATTTGCATCCAACAGCCATACACTGCATCATCCACCAACAAGCACTGTGCTGTACATCTCTGGAGCTGGACTCTGTCATGAAAATTGTGGTTTCTTGTATTAACTTCCTTAGAGCTCATGCACTAAACCACAGACAGCTTCAGGACCTTCTGTCTGAGCTAAATGTTGCCTATGCAGATAGTCTGTACTGCACAGAAGTCTGTTGGCTGAGTTGAGGGAGAGTTCTGAAATAATTTTATGACTCACTTCCACAGGTTTATGATTTTATGCTTTCTAAAAACAAAGAAGCAGCAGAGCTCAAAGATGCAGAATGGAAATGGCACCTTGCGTTCCTGACAGATGAAACAGAGCTACTCAACAACTTCAATGTCCAGCTTCAAGGAAAGGGGAAGCTCATCTGTGATATGTCCTCACGTGTGAAAGCATTTCAAGTCAAATTAGACCTGCTCATTAACCAAGTAATGGTGGAAAACTTCTGCCATCTCCCCACAACTCAAAACCTGTCTGCAGAAAAACCAGCAGTTGCATTCCCAAACAAAACATGTATGGATGTACTAAAAATGTTGCAAAACAAGTTTCAAATTAGCTTTGAAGAGCTTTGTCTCCATGAACAGGACACACAGACTTTCCAGAACCCATTTTCTGTTGACACCGAAACTGTTGATCCGATTTACCAAATGGCATTGGCCAAACTACAGACTTGTGACTTGCTGAAAGATGCACTCAAATCAAGCAGCCTTACTAATTTCTATGCATCTCTCCCCTCAGAGACATATCATAATCTCAGGAACAATGCACTCAAAATTGCAGCCATCTTTGGCAGCATCTATGTCTGTGAGCAGACTTCTTCCCCAGTAAAACATCTGAAATCTCCAATCAGATCCACTGGACACTTCCACCACTTGCTAAGACTAGCAGTGACAAATATGGAACCTAACACTGACCATCTCATTACCCAAAAGCAGGCCCATAGTTCACATTGAAGTATTATTTCCTTTTGTTGATTAAATTGTTCTTCATTTAAAATATTGCATTCTTTTTCCGTTTGTTTGTTTTTGTTGGTTTTTTTTTTTTTCTGCACTACTACAAATAAAATATGTGCAGTGTGGATAGGAATTTGTTCATTTTTTTCTAAACTATAGTCCAGCCACTGACAGTGTCTGAGGGACAGTGAACCAGCCCCCTGTTTAAAAAGTTTTGAGGACCCCTGCTTTACGAAGTAAAAAGACCAGCATCCCAGATAAGCAGACAGAACAGTCTAAACAACTCCACTTCGGAGAAAGAGCAAGGGGGGGGCCATCACTGCAACTCCTCCCACAGATTCTGGGAAAGCTGCCCAAGTCCTGGGCAACAGCAATAATATGGCACAAAGCCCAGGAACAGAGATAACTGCTTAGACTCAAAATGTTTCTTTGGCTAATTTGACTGCCCAGGCAGCAGGAACCCCTAACTCTAAACCAGATTTGAACTCACAGGCCTCAAGTCAGACCCCCAATAATTCAGACCCACTAGAGGGGCCGTCAAAAGCTACCTCAGCCCAGTTATTCCTGGCCTCAGACAAAGCCCGGGCTAAGAAGAAACATTAGGCAAAAAGTGATTCAAAAGAGGACTTATAGGAGAGGACCTCTGGTGCACAAGAGGAGGAAGATGAGACGTGTAGTCTTCAAAATTTGGCCAACATATTCAGATCTCAGTAGTCTGATGAGAGGAGCATTGCGAGATTTCCTGACAAGAAAGAAGATAGTTCCAAGGAGTTTAAGAGTGCTCTTAGGAAAGTTCTGTTTCTAGGTCAGGGACAACCAGTACAAGAAGAGGAACAGGAGAAGGATGACATCCAGGATTCCAATCATCCCCTCAAAGAGGTGAGGGAAGTTAGAAAGGAATACTCAAGGGAATCAGGAGAGCAAATTCTAAGATGGCTGGTGAGATGCCGTACTACAGGTGCCACTGCCCTACAGGCAGGAGACAAGTCTGCCAAGCAGCTAGGGCCACTCAGAGAAGAGGCCGGACAAATACCTAGCAAGTCCTCTCAGTAAGGTTAGCTTGTGGACACGCCTTCTGTTGGCTGTGGCTATGAGATATCCTTCCCGAGATGATCTGCCATGGGTGGCCAAGAAGTGGAACACCATTGAGCAGGGAATTAAGCTTCTGAAGGGGTTTGCTGTGAAGGAAGTGCTCTATGGAGATCATGGCACACATGAGCCTGATGACATTCCTCTTGGAACAGGTCTCATGAAGAAGCTCATTAAGCTTGCTCCTTCATCTTATGCTAACATCTTGGCCAGCAAGTTTCTATCAAGGAGTGATAATGGAAGGTCTATCACTGTGTCCTGGAGTCCTGTATACCCCTAAATTCCTCTCCTGCCGTGATTCGGGGGAGAGGGAAAGCCGCCTGGTTCCCCCCCACCCTCGACTGCCCTGCAGGGGTGGAAGGGGGTGAGCAAAGGGGTCCTGCCCGCATGAGGAGTGCCCCGTGCAGTGCCCGTGCTGGGATCAGGCTGGGATTGGCTGTGTGCTTTCACGCCTAAGGTGTGGTAATTCTGCCCTTTGTCTAGTGAGGGTATAAATATTAGGGGGCTTCCCATCTTTGGGGGTTCCCACCTTGGAGTTTGTCCCGCTTGGAGTTGGTTACTGCCTGAACCTGAGAGTTCCCCCACTCTCGCCTCGGATGCAGAGAGATCTTCAAAGACAGCTTCACCTATTGACATCTTTTGTAAGAGCTGAATACCTCTTAACAACTCTTCTGCAGCTGCTGAAAAGAGAATGACAGAGACAGACCTCACGGGCAAGTCGTGAGTTATTTTGGCTTAGCTCCGCTTTATTATTAATAAAACCACTATAATTTAATAGCTAAAGCCTTTTCCAACTTCTGACTTCCAAAATAGTCAGATTATCGATGGTATCCCTGTAGATAATTCTCAAGCAACTAAATCTGCTAATTAAACTAAATTAATCTTTGTATATATAATTTTGGGGGCGGGTATTTGGGAAAATAAAATAACTATTTTTGTTTAAAAATTCCCGACTCGGCCACACATTAATTCCTGCCTCCACAACACACTGTTGGTGAATTCACTGACCAGCTCAGGCAGGTAGAGGACAGCTTGTCACATTCTGGCCTAGCCTCTGCTATAAAAACTCAAAGTACAAAGAGAAGGGATGGCCTTAAAGATAGCATGAAAGAACTGAAGGCGGAACTTAAAGCTCTATTTCCAATTAAGTAAAGGATGCCATCCCTGCATTATCTGAATGGGTGCATGTTTCTGCCATCAGGAACAGACGCCCACCTCCTGCAAGGCAATTCCAGCCCAGGAGGAGACAAATTCCACCTAGGCATCAGCAATCACATGCGTCACCATGGGTAATTCTGTGTGACCAATACGGTGAGAACATGAACAAGAGGGATGCTCAACCTACTTCAGCTCTTTCAAAGAGAGTCAGGGAACTGCAGAGTGGCAGAAACAGAGGCAGCAATGCCAGGAAAGTAGCTGTCACTTCTTCAGCTCCCCAGAGCAACTGCAATTATTCCAACAATTACAGTTTCTCTCACAACACCACCAATCATTGTGTACACCCCACATGCCATGTTCAGCATTAGGGGTGCCCTGCCTCTAGCCAGGAGGAGGAAAGGGATAGTGGAGAGAACCGAATCTATTGGAATGTATTCATTAGGTGGCCTGGCAGTTCAAAAGTTGGGCAATACAGGGCTTTAGTTGACACAGGCTTTTGGAACAGCATCTGTAGAGATTGAGGATGGTAAATTGAAATTGTCCATTAGACCTGAACTTTCTGAGGAATCTGCAGTTGTGGGACATCATGACATAGAGGATCTGGAAGTGCCAACTGCTACTCAAACTGTGCACCACAGGCAGTACAGAACTAACCATGACTCTGTTGCCCATTCATCAGCTGATTCGTCAACTGGAGAGTCAGGCTGTCATCGAGAAAGCTCAATCACCTTTCAACAGTCCCATCTGGCCTGTGCACAAACTGAACAGCGATTGGAGACTGACAGTTGATTTTCGTGCCCTCAACGAGGTGATGCCACCCATGAGCGCAGTTATGCCGGACATGCTGGAACTGCAGTACGAGCTGGAATCGAAGGAGGCTAAATGGTATGCAACCATAGACATTGCTAATGCTTTCTTCTCTATTGCCATAGCAAAGGAGTGCAGGCCTCAGTTTGCATTCACCTGGAGAGGAATCCAGTACCAGTTCAACCGTTTGTCTCATGGGTGGAAACACAGCTCAACCATCTGTCATTCAGACATCCACAATGCATTGGAGAAAGGTAGAGCTCCAGAGCACATCCAATTCATCGATGACATCATTGTGTGGGGCCAAACTGCTGAGGAAGTCTTCGAGAAAGGTAACAAAATGATTGACACTCTGCTGCAAGCAGGTTTTGCCATTAAGAGAGACAAGGTCAAAAGACCTGCCAGAGAAATTCAGTTTCTGGGAGTGCGGTGGTAGGATGGTCACCGTCACATTCCACATGATGTGATCAACAAAGTCTCCACCATGGCAGTTCCCACAAACAAGAAGGACACCCTCTCTTTTCTGGGTGCAGTGGGATTTTGGAGACTACACATTCCTGGTTTCAGTCAGATTGTCAAACCTCTGCACGATGTGACTCGCAAGGGAAACAATTTCGAATGGGGACTTGAACAACAAGCAGCCTTTGATCAGATCAAGCGAGAAACAGTCCATGCAGTGGGCTTGGGACCTGTGAGATCTGAACCGGACATTAAGAACATTTTGTACATGGCTGCCAGTGACAATGGTCCAACTTGGAGTCTCTGGCAGAGAGCTCCAAATGAGACACGCGGACGTCCACTTGGTTTCTGGGGATGTGGCTACAGAGGTTCAGAGGCAAATTACACTGCAACGGAGAAAGAGATACTAGCAGCTGATGAAGGAGTGAAAGCAGCTTCTGAAGTGATTGGAACTGAGTCACAATTGCTTTTAGCTCCTAGACAGCCAGTTCTAAACTGGATGTTCAAAGGCAAAGGTTCATCACCACATCATGCCACAGATGCAACCTGGTCTAAATGGATGGCTTTGATAACCCAATGAGCATGAATGGGGAATCTTGATCGACCTGGTCTGGTGGAGGTGATCACCAACTGGCCGGAAGGCACAGATTGTTCCAAACCCCCAGAGGAGAAAATAACTCGTGCTGAGGAAGCTCCTCCCTATGGTGATCTCTCTGATCAGGAAAAGGACTATGCTTTGTTCACAGATGGTTCCTGTCGTCTTGTTGGGAATAAGCGAAGATGGAAGTCAGCAGTGTGGAGTCCTACCAGGAGAGTTACCGAAGCGAGAGATGGAGAAGGAGAATCCAGTCAGTTCGCTGAGGTAAAAGCTGTTCAACTTGCTCTTGATGTGGCTGAACGTGAAAATTGGCCTATCCTTTACCTCTACAGCGACTCATGGATGGTAGCCAATGCTCTATGGGGTTGGCTAAAGGACTGGAAGAAGCATGGTTGGCAGAGGAAAGGAAAGCCTATTTGGTGTGCTGATCTTTGGCAGGACATTGATGCACGGCTGGAGAGAACTCCAGTGAAGGTGGAGCACACAGACGCACACATGGCCAAGGACAGAGCTACTGAGGAACACCAACACAACCAGCAGGCAGACCAAGCTGCTAAGATTTCTCAAGTTGATACAAACTTTGATCTTGACCTTGATTGGAAACACCAAGGTGAACTGTTCCTAGCTCGGTGGGCCCATGACTCATCTGGACATCAAGGCAGAGATGCAACATACCGATGGGCTCGTGATAGGTCAATTGACTTGTCCATGGACGCTATCACCCAAGTCATCTATGACTGTGACATCTATGCTGCTATTAAGCAGGCTAAGCGAATCAAGCCCTTATGGTATGGTGAGAGATGGTCAAAGTACAAGTATGGAGAAGCCTGGCAGATTGACTACATCACTCTACCTCGATCTCATTCTGGCAAGCAGTATGTGCTGACAATGGTAGAGGCCAGCACTGGATACCTGGAAACCTATCCAGTTCCACATGCTACGGCACGTAACACCATTCTTGTCTTGGAGAGACAGATCATGTGGAGACATGGAACTCCAGAGAGAATCGAGTCAGACAATGGTACTCATTTCAAGAACAATCTTGTGAAAAACTGGGCCAAAGAGCATGGTATTGAGTGGATTTATCACATACCCTACTATGCACCAGCTTCAGGGAAGATTGAGCGCTACAATGGTTTGCTGAAAACCACCCTAAAAGCCATGGGGGGTGGAACTCTGAAAAACTGGGACAAACATTTAGCACAAGCTACCTGGTTGGTAAATAGTAGAGGTTCAGTAAACAGAGCAGGACCTGCACAATCAGATTTGGTCCAAACAGTAGACGGTGATAAAGTTCCTGTTGTACATGAAAAGAATCGGTTAGGGAAAACTGTTTGGGTATTTTCTCCTTTGGGCGAAGGGAAACCTGTCCGAGGGGTGGTTTCTGCTGAAGGTCCTGGTCATACATACTGGGTAATGCAGGAGAATGGTGAAATCCAGTGTATTCCACAGAGAAATCTAACCTTAGCTGAGAGAGTCTAAATTCAGAGTGTGTAATACAAGCTGTTAGGAGTTTTCTGTTCTAGGTACCATCGGCGTCCAACACTGAAAGGATCTGCAAGAGAATCTACAGTACATGAGCACGAACCCAACGTCACCTGGGAGTCCCTGTTCTCATCTCATCTGTGAGGAGACAAACTGTTCTGAGCTTTTGAATCACCTACATCTGAGATAGCTGGAATGAAGTGTGAACTGAACTTGTAAGTATTGTTTTAGTGTAAATATTGGTTTAGATTAGATCAGATAATTCTCAGTGATACTCTGAGTGAAGTAGACAGGGGTGGATTGCACTAGTTTGAAGCAAGCTAGAATGTTTTGGTGAGAGAAAGTAGATAATTGGCTGTAAAAGGAAAACATTGGTGATGTCTCCTTCCCTCAGAGTCTCCCTGAAGAAGAATGTAAACATTAGATAACACTTTCGCCATTTTGTCTTCATCTCTCGGGCTGGGCTTTGACTGAGCTGCATCTCCCTAACATCTCCTGCCACTCACCTTTGCTTCTTAACCTCTTGGCTGAACCTCTATTCTTTCTTAGGACTGGGGTAAGGTTGAGAGGGGCAGGGGGAAGGTGCAGGGGTGGTTGAGAGCCCCTCCTGGGGACTCAGGTTTCTGGGAGGGGAGTTGTGTTTCTGTATTACTTTTAACTTGTATATTTCTGTCTATAACTGTATATATACTGTAAATAGCTGCTTGTATATTGTGCTAGCTGTAAATAAATAGCTTCATTTATATTCCCAGAGTCCGTCTGAGTTAGCTGGGGTACTTTCTAAAGTGTGGGGGGGAGGGTAACAGCCAAACCACCACAGCCGAGAAGGACTCTAAGAGAATCTGCAATGAGTAATTGAGACATTGCATTGGGTAGTTGCTTGGATGCATGGACTGCAAAGAGTTGAGCGAGAATGGACTGGGACTGTCCATTGTTTGATGTTGTGTGCTGCTGAGCACAATGCAGGTGGAAATAGAGTTCCTTTGTTTGTGTAAAGGACTTGTTGGAGAACTGTATGGGTGTTTTCCACCTTTGGGTGGGGGTAAAACCTGTCCAAGGGGAGGTTATTTCCTGGTGGGGGAAGTCCAGGACATACATGTTGGGCGTTGCAGGAAGGTGGTGAGATCAAATGTGTTCTACAAAGGAGTTTTGATCTGGACTGAGACAGTTTGAGTTTAAAGTATGTACAAGTTGTTACTGAGTTTTTTTTTCAGATAGTTGACGTCATCTGAGAAGTCCCATTCGATGAGAAAAGTTGTGTCCAGGATCTGAGTGACAGATGGGGTTGAAGCACTGGAAAGATGCATGATTTATATGGCACTGTTCACTATATAGAGTCTGTTTCTAGTTAGATGTGTAGTGTGATGAGCAGGAATTATGGGATTGAAAAGGGGTGGAATGTCCAAGGTTGAGGCTATAGGGTTAAAAAAAATTTCTGGAGACTAGGAGATTGTTATTCAATTCCATAATTCTGCTATCTCTTTACAGACCCACAACAAGGTCAGCTCGCTCTCCTTTCCTCCTCCTCCTCCTGCCGTGTGTGTGTGGTGGGAGCCACTTTACGGTGAATAACATGTAAGCAGTAGGCCTCTTTGGATGGCGGAGGCATCAGGGGGGAGGACTGGAGCATTGGGGAGTGTAGCTCTTATTTTTTTGGGGATGGGGAAAAATTTAAGGGGGTTTGCCATGGATGGGGTAATTGCTTTGTAATGTCTCTTGGTGTATTTTTCTCTCTCTAAATGTAATTCTGTATTTTCTCTCCAATTTGATTTGAGAGTTTAATCTCTGTTGTCTCTCTTTAAAAAAAAACACGACAGAGCCTTTGGCAGAGAGCTCCAAATGAGACACGTGGGCATCCACTTGGTTTCTGGGGTCATAGCTACAGAAGTTCAAAGGCAAATTACACCCCAACAGACAAAGAGATACTAGCAGCCTATGAAGGAGTGAAAGCAGCTTCCAAATTGACTGGAACTGAGTCACAATTGCTTTTAGCTCCCAGATTGCCAGTTCTAAACTGGATGTTCAAAGGCAAAGGTTCATCCCTCACAACACCTGCACCAGCACTGCTCCTAGCACTATCTGACCTGCCCTGTTCCTTCCCTTCTCACTCACTACTCTCAGCCTGGGCCTTCTATTTCTCCTCACCACACTCAGCATAGTAGTGTTCTCCATCCTGGGATGAGGCTGAGCCTCCAGCTCAAAACAGGCTTTAAGTGGCACACTCCAAGCAGTACCACAAACCATCTCCTACAAGGTGCCTCCTGCCATCATCTTCCTACCCATAATTATACTAAGTGGGAACTACACATTAAACACAGAAACCTCTTCACCTTGTCTTCTCTGCCTGACCCCTCGCCAGCACAGGCTGCATCTCCACACTGCCAAAACAAACTGCACTGTGCTCGACCTTACAAAAGGGCAAGCAGAGCTCAGTGTCCAGCTCCAACATGGAGCAGGCCACAGGGCTCACTGCTCCTAGCTGAACATGCTAACATTGTATCAATGGATACACTGCCATCTTAGTCCTTAATCCAAGAACTCCAAACCTCTCATCAGAACCATTCCCAATCACCTTAGCTACACAAGGCCCTTTCCTCTCCTCAGGGCTCTCATCAATCTTGCCTCATCCCTATGATTTGGCTATGACCAACTTTCCTCCTAGGAAAAGGTTTCCCACTGCCAGCACTGGCATCATGCCTGGGACACAAAAGCAACTCAGCTCCTGGGCAGACTATCTCCTTATTTAAGGCAATGTGCCTGAACCCAAAGCCTCACTCTGATAAAGCCAACACAGAGCCACAGCAACCCTCTCATTTCCTACACAGCAAAGCAGCAACCAAACCTACACCCATAAGGGGGCAAAGCCTCCATACCTCCTTTACATAATTTCCTAGCCAGGTCAGCTAACAAAGCCATCAGGCCCACATCCCAAATATGATGGTTCATCCCCTCCTTTACTAATGAATCCCTGTGCAAAACTAATCACATCTCTAAGCCTCCTCCTGTGAGCAACCACTGCAGTCTCAAGCAGCCCCTGAGCAATAGCCTGAACTGGGCTAGAAATTAACACCCTCACCCTCGGCCCCAGAAGATCCAAATCCACTGCCCACCAACCAGGCCACAAGGAAAGACTGCCTAGTGCAGGCAGCTGCCTCTGCCACAATCCTCTTCTCAAGCACAAGGAATGCCTGAGCCACAGGACAAGGAGATATTACTCCGCTAACTAATCCAACATCCTGCCTCCTGCTGACATCAGCAAGCAACAGAGAGCTTGGCCCCAAAAGCTCTCCAGGGCTCACCACTAACTGCAGCTCTTCTCCTGTCAATGAGAATAAAATTCCCACCAAGCACCACTCTGCTTCTCACATCCAACTCCCTCAACCCCACACTACCTACAACAGCTATTGCCTTGGCAGCTTTAGGAGGCTCAATAGGCCTCAGCCTCACACACAGCTGAAAGAGCCCAGCCTCCTCCTCTATTTCTCACCTAGGCTCCAGCACCTTGATCGGCAATTATATCCCTAAACTCACTCTGTTAACCTTCTGCCTCTACACCCTAATAACCACCACCATAACTCTCACCCTGAATACAACCAATCCCCTAAAGCTATCCACAATAACATCATGAACAAATCCCCTCATACCCAACACAACGCTCACACTAACCCTGTTACCCCCAGCCACATTCCCACCACTCAACAGGTTCTTACATAATGGCTCAGCATTCATGAACTTAGCAAACAAGAAACAACCACAAGAGCTTTAACCATTGCTCTCCTATCCCCACTGATGCTCCTCTTCTATCTCTACCTTACCTCCCAGACAACAGTCAAGCTTCCATCAAACTCCACTATCCACATCAGACAGTGGCATACCATCAAACAGCACACACTGCAACCACCATCCCAACCTCCCTACCAACCCTCCTCCTGCTGCTCTCACCTATAATGCTGACCACTATCTAGAAGCTTAGGACAGCCCTAAGGCAAAGGCCTTCAAAGCCTTAAACAAGAGTTAAACCCTCTCAGATTCTTTTAGGACACACAGGACACGACTCTGCATCACCTGAATGCAACCCAGACATCTTCATTAAGCCAGGGCCTGAATCTAAACTCAACTCAATCTAGACAGGCAGGCTTCAATCCCACAAAACTCTACTCCACATCTGGATGCCCAAACCTAACAGGCTTCCATCTAACCTAAGCTCTGGGACACTCTCAATGGACAGCCCTCAGCCTGCAACTCAACAGGAGGTTCACTACAGGACTGATCAGAAGAGGAATTAAAGCTCTGTGTAAAAGACTACAGCCTAAGGCCTTAACACTCAGAGATCCTACCTATGGCCTTCACCCAGCAATGATTATTCTCTGCCACGCACAAAGACATCAGCACTCTACACCTTATGTTCTGGGCATGAGCTGGCACAGCTCTCAGCCTACTCATCCGTGCAGAGCTAGGCCAAGCAGGCACCCTACTAGGAGACAACCAAATCTATGAGGTAATCATCACTGCACAGGCATTCCTGACAATCTTCTTTATACCTATTATGACTGGAGGACTTGGGCACTGTCTGGTACCACTCATAACTGGCATCCCAGGCATAGCATTCCCCTCTGTAAACAATAAGCTTTGGACTCCTATCCTCATCTTTCCTCCTACCTCTGCCCTCCTGCACCATAAAAGCAAGAGCTGGTACAGCATAAACTATCTACTGCCCTGGAAGGAGAGGCCTTATATTAACCTGTTTTGGATTAATCTGTTTAGGATAATTGCATGTTCACTCATCCAGTGCATGGAGATCAGAACAACAGGAACTACATGAATGCATGGAAAGCACAGAGCTTGAGGGACAGGATGAGTTAGGAGTTTAAGGCCTGTTTACTGCACAGGAAGAAAGCTGTCACACACCAATGTCATGTTTAGATGAAGGTAAATCTGTTCAATGCTTCCCTAAGACAATGTACAGATAACAGGAGAAGAGGCCAGGAACAGAGCAGATGTTCCTGCAGATGTGAGAAGAACAGGGGAAAAAAGACTAGGGGTGGAGAAGAAAAATGCCACTAAGCAGCAGCTCCTCCCAGCCCACTCCCAAAAGCCACTGCCAGGTATAGCCAAGAGGAGCCAAACACAAAGGAACAGGAATCAGCAGGAGTCTGCAGTAGCTAAGGGTGTATGAACTCTGTAAAGCTTGCATTGGGGATGGGAAACCTCCTGTGTTCCTTGTGCTGTGTCCTGCACTGCACAGCAGTCATTGAACCTCCTGAGCAGTCTTAGCTCCTGACTTGTCTCTGTTTCTTTGTGCCACCTTCTCGCAGGTACCCTGGCTCAGCAGCAGCCTCAGTACCTGCAGACAGTTCTTCAGCACCCCCAGCAGGTGCGTCATCCACTCTAGGAGCAAGTAACTTCCTCACAGCAGTTGCCAACACAACCCCACAGCCACTGCATGATGCCAAACTCCTTATTCTATGACCTGACATTGTTGCTGCTGTCCAACTTCTACTCTGGCTCCCAGCCCTCGCCAAGGCACTACCGTATCACTTACAGACCAAACCCTGAACACCACATTCTGTGACTCGACAGAGGAGGTGACCCAATCCTGTCCCAACAGCTCACAGCACTTCTGCTTCTTTGGTCACCCAGAAGTTTTCATTCTCATTCTACCAGGCTGCAGCATCACCTCCATACAGCAACGTCCTGTGCCACTAGGCAACAACCTAGAGAGGGGCCTGGAGCACAGCCCTGTGAAGAGAGGCTGAGGGAGCTAGGGGTGTGCAGCCTGAAGAAGAGAAGACTCAAGGGAGACTTTACTGCTCTCTACAACTACCCAAAAGGAGGTTGTAGCCAGGCAGCTTTTCCCCCTCAGGGCTACCTGAGGAGGTAGTGGAGTCATCATCCCTGGAGGTATTTAAAAGGGGGCACTTAGTGCCATGGGTTAGTTCATAAGAAGGGTTAGGTGATAGGCCAGATTCGATGATCCCAGGTCTCTTCCAATCTGGTTAATTCTGTGATTAGGCTCTGCAGGAATAGCCTGAGCCATACTGGCCAGTGGGTGCCTGGCCCCTGACTCAGCAGGTATGGGCAGCAGGAATGGATGTAGACACCTGGACACACTTTACACCTGCTACCATCAGCATGGCTATTCCCACAGCAATCAAGGTTTGCAGCTCACCAGCTACGCTTCACAGCGGAACCAGCAAATGAGACCCCCATGAGCCTTGTGCTTTGTCTTCTTGTGCACCTTAGGAAGCCTAACAAGAACTGGTTTAGCCAATTTCTCCCTTGGTACTGCCTTCCATGACACACATCATGTAGTTGCTCACTTCCACTGCGTGCTCTCAACAGCAGCTACATTTCCTACCCCAGCTGCATTCCCCCACCCATTCCCCTATTCACAGTGCACAACCTTCACTACACAGCAGCAAAAGCTCACTTGTGAAGTTCCTGCCTGCAGATAAAACTCCCATTTTCCCCACAACACTTTCTTGCCCAGCTGGCAGACCAGGCTGCTGCTCTGCCTGCCCAGGAGCTTGCCCCTGTGAAACACCACAGCTTCACTTGGCTCAATCAGCTCAGCTATGCCCTGACCACACTGATGTGCATCACCTGAGAGGCCTTTGCCTCCAAATGAGAAGTCCTGCAGCAGAACTGACCACCACTGACATCAGCAACTCCAGAGTTGCCCCCCTTCCCATCACCTCTTCAGAGAGCAGCCCTCACTGGTGCAAACAGGATCCAACTGCATCCCAACACTCCCCCCATTAACCCTACCACTGCTTGCCCCAGGCACCAGCATAGCAGCTGACTCCTTACACTCCTTATTGTCCCAAAACATCCCCACCAATAACCATCCCCATACCTCTGCAGCAATCCTGGCACCACTGAAGGCACTGCCCCAGCCCTAGAGCTCTCCAACACAACTCACACTGTCACTTGGTCTCAACACAACTGTCTCAGCACCCCCACTGAGCTGCCCCAATCGCCCGAGGGTAATCCCTGAACTAATCCTAACACGACAAAGTTAGCAGCAACCTCCACACAGAGCATCCCAACCCTCCACAAATATAACAGACCCACACCCCTGAAATCCAGACAGACACAAAGCATCCCCCCAGCACCAACAGTCAGAGCCCCAAACTTCCAATGCTCCACAAAGCACCAAACATCACCCAGCCAGTGCCACACCCAAACATGCCCCAGCACACCTCAGCTTCCCCAAGCCTCTAGAACAGGATCCACCACCACAGATCTGCAAGAGACAAAACATTGCCTCCAAATTAACCATAAACAACACCAAAGCCACAAAGAAACCCCCAAGGCTCAGCAACCACCCACACCCTGCAGCTGATGCCAACTCTAACCCAACCACCCCTGTCCCAGGTTGAGACTAGAGGGTTAAAAAGTCTTCTGGGGACTAGAAGATTGTTATTCAATCCCATAATTCTGCTGTCTCTTTATAAACTCACAAGGTCAGCTCATTCTCCTTTCCTCCTCCTCCTGCCCTGTGTCTGGCAGGAGCCATTTTATCGGGAAGAATATGTAAGCAGTAGGCCTCTTTTGGGGCCTCCAGAGGCTGGTTCAGGCCTCTTGGGTGGCAGAGGCATTGGGAGAGGGAGAGGATTGGAGCACTGGGGCGTATTAGATTTAATCTTTGGGTTGGGGGAAAGTTCAAGGGTGGTTGCCAGGGATGTGGTAATTGCTTTGTAATGTCTCTCTCTGTACCTTTGTCCAAACAAAATTCTGTGTTTTTTTCTCCAATTTCACCTGAGAGTTTAACTTCCTTTGGCTCTCTTTAACAACCACTACAACCCCACAGTGCAGCCACGGATTAGGTGCAGCTGCCAACCCCCTGGGAACAGCATCCAATAGGGCACAGCAGCTCTTGCTTGGCTTTTCTCCAAGGTCTACAACTCAAAAGGCTGTCGTTGGAAATTCAACACAGGAACTACCTTAAACCACGCCTTGTTAAGCTGCCCTACCCCCTAGGCACCACAGTACTGCACACATCTGCTTCTGTTCTCTGTGCATGTCTGCAGCGGATTATTTACCCCACGCAAGCATCACGGACTCGAGGGCAAAGCCTCTGCTGTACCCATCACACAGATGGGCACTATGCCAACAGCAGCTCATACTAACCCCAACCCTCATGCCAGAGAATGATTAAGGTTATGGCTCCAGGAGCCAGTGGAGGATATCACTGCAGGGCTTGGACTGGGTGACCACTGGGGGTCCCTTCCAAACCATTCTCTGTTCTGTGATATTAGGCTCTGTAAGAGTTCGAGACGCTTCAAAATGCGTAAGAAGCTCTGAAAATACCTGCAGAGTCATCGCAGAAGGAGTGGGCACAGCAGACTCCACATGAGGGCTCTGATGCCACCGCCCCCAGCACAGCCAAACCGTCCCACAGCTGCCACCGGCTCCAGGCGCTCCCAAGCTCGGGCTCGCCACAGCACCCACGCCTGACACCCCCACCAAAGCCAGCCCACGGCCCGCCCCGGGCTCCCCCCCGTGCCCGGCCCTCAGCCCAGCGCGGCCCTGCAGCACCGCAGCCGCCCGGGCCCTGCCGCCACCAAGCCTCCAAGCCCCCAGGGCTCGCCGCGGACACGAAGCCCCCACGGCAGCCTCTGCCACAAGCCAGCCCCACGCTCACCTCCACCTCTCCTGCCCACACCAGCCCCCACGGCGCCGCTCCCACCTCAGCTCTGCCGCCAGCCCAGCAGGCAGCAGAGGGGCCAGGGCCAGGCACACAGCGCCAGGGCAGCCCACGCAGGGCACCCGTGGGCTCTGCTCCCTCACACAGCAGCGGCCACAGGGGGCCTGCAGCTGCCCCGAGCAGGACAGCGAGCAGCAAAGCGGCACCAGGAGCCCCCCACACACCCACCCCTGACCGGCCCCACCCGCGGCCACACACAGCCCTCCCACGGCACCGCACACACCCACCCTGCACACCTCTGCCGGCCCCACCCGCACCCCACGGACACAGCTCCCACACCGCCCCCAGCGCCACACACCCACACAGCTCCCCACGGCTGCCCACGGCCCCATGCAGCTCCCCACACCCGCACGCAGCCTCTCACGGCCCCAGCGCTGCCCACTCCAACCCTCGCGGCCCTCACCCACGCAGCAGCCGCACAGAGCCTGCCCCACACCCACCCACCGCTGCCGCACAGACCTGCACCCACACAGACCCCACGCACCCTCCGCACCCCAACCCCACAGTCCTCTCCCCAACCCGACCCCAGCCCCGGGAGGGCTCCGCTCCCCAGCCCAGCGCTGCCCTCTCGCACCTGCACACGCAGCGGACGCAGAGCAGAGCCCAGCGCAGGCCGCGGCAATGGCGCCCGCGGGACGCAGGGGCGGGGCCTCGGCGACGGGGCGGAGCTGCCGAGCTCCTGCGGCGCTGATTGGCTGCCGCTGCCCAGCTGTGGGCGGGACTTCCTCTCCGGGCCGAGCTCCGCTTCCGCTCGCGGCCTGGAAGGTCCTTTCCGGGGCCTCCGCCACAGGCTCTGAGCTCCCCAGGCCGGCAGGAGCCTGCCGGGGCCGGCGCTCGGCACCGTCCTGTGCGCGGAGCTCTGCCTCGGCCTCTGCGCTGCGTCCCCTGCGTGTGCCAGGTGGGGAGAGGGAAGCTGTGGGGCTGCGGATTTGGTCTGGGGCCGGGATCGCCATCCCGGGGCTGAGGGTTCTGTGCTGGGGTTCGGGAGGGGCCTGTGGGGCTGCCGGGGGCGGTGCGGAGCTGGGGGTGCGGAGGGTGCGTGGGGCCTGGGCGGGTCGGTTGGGTCGCAGGAGGGTTTGTGGGGCTGGGGAGCTGCGGGGGCTGGGCAGGGAGGCTGCGGGGAGGGCACCTGTGGGGTCCTGCAGGGGTGGTCTGTGGGGCTGGGGGCGGCACCGGTAGGGCTCGCAGGGGGGTTTGTGGGGTCAGGATTGGGACCCCCTGGGGCTGGGGATTGCGTTCGGATCCTTTGGGAGTGCCGCAGGAAAGCTGCGGCTGGGATCGGGACCCCCTGGGGCTGGGGGCGTCTGTGGGCCGGGGCTGGGGTTTTGTGGGGGACTGGGTGGGGGTGTGTGGGGCTCTGGGGGTCTGCAGTGTTGGGGGTCGATGAGGCCTGCGGGGCTGCTGAGGCTGCTGTGGGCGCAGGCCCTGCTGGGCGCCTCCAGCCGGGCCTTGGGCAGTAGGCGGCTGGGGCCGGGCAGGCTCCGGCGCTGCATGGAGGGCAACAAGCAGGCCCCGGGCAGGCTGCCAGAGCCTTGCATGGCTTTGGCTGCTGGCCCAGCACGGCCAGCTGCGGGTCCCGGGAGGCTGCGGGGGGAGTTCAACCCCTGAGTGCCCCAAACAGCCTCCCCGGGCCCCTGTGCCTCCTGCCACAAGCAGGAGAAGCAAAGGCCCAGCCCAAAATGCCTCCTGGTTCTGAGAATGTTCCCTCAGGACCCCAAAGTAAGACCCCAAGACCCTAAAGTGGTCTCCAGGGAATCCAAACCAGCAGCCTGGGACCCTCAGTTACTCCCCTGCACCCCAAAGGAACCGAAAATGGCCTCCAAGCCCCAGGTGGGCAGAAAGGGTCCCCCCAGAGGCAGCCAGGGCTGGGTTTTGGAGGGACTCTGAGCAGCAGGGTCCTGGCAGCAGCATTTGGGACCCTTCCTGCCTAGGGGCAAAGAGAGCAGGTAAGGCAGCAACATTTTCAGACCCTCCTGTTCTTCCCTCTCAGCTCCACCTGGGTCTCCTCTGGGGACATTTTTGTTTCCTTTGGGATAGTTTTGGGGTGCCAGGGGGCACCTGAGGGTGCCAGAGAGGTGTCTGCAGGTCTCAGGCTGCTGTTGTGGTTTTCCTGGGGGCATTTTGGGCTTTGCCTTTGCTCCCCTATTTGGGGGGGGTCCAGTGCCTGTCCCTCCCCCCCCCCCCCCCATTTGTGGAGGGGCATAGAGGGTTGGGGGAGGCTGTTTGGGGGTTTCAGGGCTTTAATCGCCCCCAGTACCAGTCCCTGCAGCTGGCTGTGCTGGGCCAGCAGCCAGGGGTGCTCCTGCCTCAGCCCCTTGGCCTGGCACCTGCTGCTGGCAGTCTGTAGCTGTTCCTTCTGCTGAGGAGCTTTGGCTCAGGGCAATGGCTGAGAGCTGTGCTGCTGCTGGGCTGGCTTGGGGCAGAGATGTTGACTGTTTGCAGCCCTTTTTAAGGAGTGTTGCACATATCTGGGTCATTTCCAGTCCTTTTAAATGATTTTTCTAAGAGATTTTGAATTATTTAAATCAATTTTTAAGGGAGTTTAAGAGCTTTGAAGAGTGTCAAAGAGATCAATCAGCCTCTAGAGAGTCACTAAAACCTCTTCAGGATTCATTTGTGTGACTTGTTAGGAGTTGTTCAAGAGATCTGAATGACATTGCAAGCATCTTGGAGCAGCTCTGTTGTTGCCTTCTGAGGAGGTTTGGAGGAGTTTCCAAGGTGCTTAGATGATTTTTTTCAGGCATATTTGAATAATTTTGAGAATACAAAACCCTCCTAAAATATCTCCAACACTCTTTAAAGGAGATTTTAATGCACCTTGAGGTGGTTTGAGGAACTTCTGGGAGGTTTGAAAGGATTGTAATGAGATTTGAGAGGCCTTTAAGTGGTTTAAAGAGTTGTTTGTAATGCAGTCTTAAGCCTGTTTCAGCCTTTCTTAAGGGTGTGAAAGGCTTAAGGACACCCAGAAAGTCACTGAAGCCTACAGAAGGAGTTGGAAGAGTTTCACAGAGATTTTTAATAACTTCTGCAGAGTTTTCTGAGCTATTTTGGTGATTTTCAGGCATATTTGAAGAGTTTGGCAAAGGCAGAACTCAGGAAAGTCTCTCCAGTGCTGTTTGAATGCATCTTTAGGTGTATCTAGGAACTTGGAGGAGTTTTGAAACTCTTTCAGTGAGGTTTTAGAGGCCTTTAGGAGTTTTGAAGAGCTGTGCCTCTGGACAGCAGCTGAAGCTGAGCTGTCTACAGCTGTCATTGCTGTCTACAACTACCTGAAGGGAGGCAGTAGCCAGGTGGGGAGTGGCCTCTTCTCCCAGACAACCACCAGTAGAACAAGGGGACACAGTCTCAAGTTGTGTTGGGGGAAGTCTAGGCTGGATGTTAGGAGGAAGTTCCTCCCAGAGAGAGTGATTGGCATTGGAATGGGCTGCCCAGGGAGGTGGTGGAGTCACTGTGCCTGGAGGTGTTGAAGCAAAGACTGGCTGAGGCACTGAGTGCCATGGTCTGGTTGACTGGATAGGGCTGGGTGCTAGGTTGGCCTGGATGATTTTGGAGGTCTCTTCCAACCTGGTTGATTCTATGATTCTTTTTGCTGCCTTCCACTGCACCGCCCTGCTCCTTCCTGGCTCCTTTGCTGGCTGTTGCTCAGCTTGAACTGTGCAATTAGTCCACTTTGGATACATTCCTGGAATGGTTTGGGTTGGAAGGGACATTAAATCTCATCCAGTTCCAACCCCTGCCATGTTCAGGGACACCTCCTACTAGCCCAGGTTGCTTAAGGCCTCATCCAGCCTGGCCTTGAACACGTCCAGGAAGGGGAACTCACAACCTCCTTGGGCAGGCTGCTCCAGTGTCTCCCCAGCCTCACTGTGGGGAATTTCTTCCTAGTGTCCAGTCTGGGTCAATTGATTCCCTCTTATCACTACAAGCCCCTGTCCAAAGTCCCTGTCCAGCTTTATTGTAGGCCCTTTCAGGTCCTTTTCTTCCAGGTGGACCTGTTTTTGAAGGAGTTGTTATGGGTTTAAGAACTGGGATGTCTGAAACTGTCAAGTACAGTCCTCTCAGGGTAAGAGCCCAGGAGGTGGACCAGAAAGTGTCATCTGTGTTACTTCATTCCCAAAATCCTGCATCCACAGCCCTTACAAACAGGCTGTGCTCTCACTTTTGTCCTATTCTTGTCCTTGACTCTCTCCCTTTGCAGTGTGGATCTCATCTCTGCTATGTGCAGGAGGTTTTCAGCCTGACTTTGGCCTTCGCTGAGCTCATTTTTTTGCTGCATCATTGTCGCAGAGGGGGAGTTCTGCCACCTGCACTGACTGTGGCGGAGGGGAGAACTTAATTAGTGTGAGAGGATATTTATAAAAAATATAATTTTATTTATTTCAACATTCTGAACTCTTGCCACCCCCAGCTGCTGAGTTTTAGTGTTATTTAGGATCTTGCACAGTTATGAAAGACATTCTAGGAATAATATCAGTAGCTTCTTAAAGAAAGGGGTACTGATAGACAGTAGGCTAAAGATGAGCCAGCAGTGTGCCCAGGTGGCCAAGAGAGCCAATGGCATCGTGGCCTGCATCAGGAACAGTCTGGCCAGCAGGACAAGGGAGGTTCTTCTGCCCCTGTACTCAGCACTGGTCAGGCCACACCTTGAGTACTGTGTCCAGTTCTGGGCTGCTCAATTCAAGAGAGATGTTCAGATGCTGCAATGTGTCCAGAGAAGGACAACAAAGCCAGTGAGGGGCCTAGAACACAAACCCTATGAGGAGAGGCTGAGGGAGCTGGGGGTGTGCAGCCTGGAAAAGAGGAGGCTCAGGGGTGACCTCATTGCTGTCTACAACTACCTGAAGGGATGTTGTAGCCAGGTGGGGAGTGGCCTCTTCTCCCAGGCAACCAGCAAGAGAACAAGGGGACACAGTCTCAAGTTGTGCTGGGGGAGGTCTAGGCTGGATGTTAGGAAGAAGTTCTTCCCAGAGAGAGTGATTGGCATTGGAATGGGCTGTCCAGGAGGTGGTGGAGTCGCCATGGTCTAGTTGACTGGATAGGGCTGGGTGCGAGGTTGGACTGGATGATCTTGGGGGTCTCTTCCAACCTGATTGATTCTATGATTCTGTAAACACAGAGAGGACTTTCCCTGTGGCATAATGCCATGAGCCCAGTGGATGAGCTGAAGCTCTTTCTGCAGTAGCAGGAGGCAATAGAAATTACAGAGGCAATAAAGCATTTACTCACAAATTCTGATTAATTATCGATCACCCTCGGGGCCATGTCACAGCCTATTACAAGTGTGCAATCTTCAGGGGAGTCTGCCCGTGGACGTCGAGGCTGGAATTCTCCTGGCTTCAGGTGAAAGGACAGTTTCTGACCTTGTTCTCCTGGCTTCTTCTGGAAGCTCTGTCCAGGGATTCTTAGGCAGGACCTCAGGTGCAGAAGAAGTACGATGCTGTGCAGTGTCAGCACGGTGTCACGCTGGCCATGCAGGCTGATCACATGCAAACAATCCAGGGTCTGCTCCTGGTAACTCGGTGGCAGTGCAGTTCACCAGGTAGTGATAAGGCAGCAAGTGTGCAATAGGGTGCACGGCTGCATAGGAGACTGAGCTCCCTAGATGCAGACAGGCTTAAGCATAATAATGAGAGTGAGTGAACGCTTTGTTTACCTGTGTACCTCTGTTTATCAAATGTGGGCTGAGATTAATGGCCCTTTGGCCACCAAAATGACCAATCAGCTTGGCAGTCAGCCAAACCTTACCATAATAGGGAAAAGCCACAGGCGTGGACCTTCCAAATATGCGAATCACATGGGCCTTACACTAGGCAGGCATGAGCTGGGTGTGTGGGGCTTACACAACCATGTTACACAACCTAAAGCCTGGGCAGGCCAGACTTTATGGCACCAGGCTTACTGTGCCCATTTGTGCCTGTTTGTGTGTCTAACTCTGGTTATGGGCAGATAAACATGTCTAGACAGGGCAAGGCATGAATAAGCATATTTGGGCCTATGGGCCCTCCACAACAGTGTTGTGGAGGGCCTGTAGGCCCAAAAATAGGCTCATTTATGCCTGTTGTGCCTGGACATATCTCTCTGCTTGCACCAGGGATAAATGAGCACAAAGGGGCACAACAGACCGGGGCCATAAAGTCAGTTGCCTAGGACATCTGATTGTGTAAGCCCTCCACACGCCCAGCTCATGTCTCCCTGGTGTAAGCCCATGTGATCCCCATATTTGGGATAGTCCAGGCAAGTGCCTTTTGCCTAGTATGGTAAGGTTTGGCTGACTGCCAACCTGATTGGTCATTCTAGTGGCCAATGAGATCATTAACTCTCGGTCCACATTTAATAAATAGGGGTACACAGGCTCACATGCAGCCTGCCCCACATTACTTGTGGGTCCGCCACATTGCTTGCTTGCCTGCCTGTGTACTTCCTTGAAGCTTTATGCCTGCCTTTATATGATTGCCTGGTTGTCGTGGAACGCAGTTTCATGAGAAATTCATGGGGAAAACGTGCGAGGCTGGCTTGCAGAGACCAAGTGATTTATTGCTAGAGTTCTCCCCTTCCCAAGAACCGAGTTACCCACGTGAATTATTTTTGATTAGGCTAGAGTAACATTTTAGAAAATGGTAAATAAAAGAGAGTCTATGGTTCTTTGAAGAGTTCTTTGAGTCTTTGAGGTTGTTCAGTTTCGATTTAAGAGTTCATCAGTCTACTCACAGTCAGCAGCTTAGCAGGGTTTCGGTGCACCACTAGGGCGTTGTCCCTTTTCCCCCGGCCAGGATCGGGTCCATGCAGGCCCTCGGTCTCTGGGAGTCGGGCATCAGCAGTCTTCCGCCAGGCTGAGACCGAAGCAGGCAGGCAGGCTGAAGCAGGCAAGCATGCTGGAGCAGGCTGATCAGTTGGAACGGGCCGCAGGCAGGTTGGTAGCATATGAACCGAACCAGCCGACCCGAACAGTCCGAACATCTGAACGATCCGAACAATCAGAGTGATTCAAACATCGATCCAGGCAGACACACCATTTATAATGTTCCAAAGAGCTGTGTTCACCAGTTCTGACAGTTTTTATGATATTATTACAGATTGGTACAAAGTTAGCATTAACCTGTGTAATTGGACAGTTCTTACCAAAACAACCTGTAGGACCACCCAAAGCTCAGCCCATCAGCAGCTGGTCAGTGTGCATGAGAACCAAGGCCGAAAGTTGGAAAACAAGGCCAATGTTTACCTTTTATCTCCTCTAGGGAGGAAACTTCTCATGGGACTAGAAGATTGTTTTGGTTTTACGATGCTTCTGGCTTAAAATGTGAGACACTGTAACCTTCATGACATGGGGACCTTTCAGGGGCTTTGCCACCCTCCATAACACTGGTGTGTGCCATTGCCACAAGTTGCCAGGAGCAGACCCACTTGTCTGCATTCGATTGGCCTGAGAAGCCAGCGTTAGACCCGTGCTCAGACTGCATGGAATCCTGCCTCTGCACCTGGAGATTCTGTCTGTGTACCCCTGGAGAGAGCAGCGAGCAGAAATCAGCAGCATGAGATCAGAGACTGCCATCTCCCCTGACACCAGAGGATTCCAGCCTCAAAGTCCACAGGCAGAGACCCTGAAGAATTGGAAACTTGCAATAGGCTGTGACGTAGTCCCGGAGGGTGTTTATTGATCAATCCGAATTGTGAGCAAACACTTGAATGCCTCTGTAATTTCTGTTGCCTCTGCCATAAAGCAGAAAGCAGATTATAGTATAAGACCCCAAGAAGCATTAAGCCGCAGGGAAAACTCTCTGTTAATAGTTTCAGTGTTTGCTAGTTATTAGTAAGTTTCTGCAGATAGATATTCCCATAATGTCTTCTTAACCGTGTAAAAAGGAATATTAATATTAAAGTTCAGTGGCTGGGTGTGGCGAGAGTTTGAATATTGGGAGATAATAAATATATATATATCTTTATAAATATCCTCTCGCATCAATTAATTTCTCCTCTCCGGCACAACTGGGGTACGGGCAGAACCCCCTCCACAATGTAATGTTATTCAGAGTTGGTATGGGGGAATTAGAGAGGTATGGTGAGGGGGGGGGCATGGAGGCCTGGGGTTTGGCCTGATTTGGAGGGAGGTTTTGCAGAGCTTTGGCCTGAAAAAGTGTTTGGAGAACTGTGGCTGAAGTGGCCTACGGGTGGAAAGCTTTGGCCTGAGGAGGAGCCTAGCAAGTCCTCTCAGTAAGATTAGCTTGTGGACACGCCTTCTGTTGGCTGTGGCTATGAGATATCCTTCCCAAGATGATTTGCCATGGGCGGCCAAGAAATGGAACACCATTGAGCAGGGAATTAAGCTTCTGAAGGAGTTGGCTGTGAAGGAAGTGCTCTGTGGAGATCATGGCACACATGAGCCTGATGACATTCCTCTTGGAACAGGTCTCATGAAGAAGCTTATTAAGCTTGCTCCTTCATCCTATGCTAACATCTTGGCCAGCAAGTTTCTATCAAGGAGTGATAATGGAAGGTCTTTCACTGTTGGTGAATTCACTGACCAGCTGAGGCAGATAGAGAGCAGCTTGTCACATTCTGCCCTAGTCTCTGCTATAAAAATTATGACCACAGAAATTGAAGGTAACATAAGAGAATTGGAGGCTATTAAAAACTCCATCTCACATCTGGTAAAGGATACCATCCCTGCATCGTCTGAATGGGTGCATGTTTCTGCCATCAGGAACAGAAGCCCACCTCCTGCAAGGCAATTCCAGCCTAGGAGGAGACAAATTCCACCTAGGCATCAGCAATCACATGCATCACTGTGGATACTTCTGCGTGACACATACGGGGAGAATATGAACAAATGGGATGGTCAACCTACTTCAGCTCTTTCAAAGAGAGTCAGGGAACTGCAGAGTGGCAGAAACAGAGGCAGCAATGCCAGAAAAGTAGCTGTCACTTCTTCGGCTCCCCAGAGCACCTGCAATTATTCCAACAATTGCAATTTCTCTCACAACAACACCAATCATTGTGTACACCCCACATGCCATGTTCAGCATTAGGGGTGCTCTGCCTCCAGCCAGGAGGGGGAAAGGGATAGTGGAGAAAAACTAAACTATTGGAATGTATTTATTAGGTGGCCTGGCAGTTCAAAAGTTGGGGCAATACAGGGCTTTAGTTGACACAGGTGCTCAGTGTACTTTGTTGCCATCCAATTGCAAAGGGACAGAGTCCATATCTATTTTTGGAATCACTGGTGGATCTCAAGAGTTAACTAAGTTGCAGGCTGAGATCAGTTTAAGTGGTAAAGAGTGGAAGACACATACTATTGTAACTGGTCCTGATGCACCTTGCATTCTGGGAATTGACTTTTTGAGACAAGGTTGTTTCAAAGATCCTAAGGGTCACAAATGGGCTTTTGGAATAGCATCTGTAGAGATTGAGGATGGTAAATTGAAATTGTCCATTAGACCTGAACTTTCTGATGAATCTGCAGCTGTGGGACATCATGACATAGAGGATCTGGAAGTGCCAATTGCAACTCAAACTGTTCATCACAGACAGTACAGAACTAACCATGACTCTTTGTTGCCCATTCATCAGCTGATTCGTCAACTGGAGAGTCAGGCTGTCATTGAGAAAGCTCATTCACCTTTCAACAGTCCCATCTGGCCTGTGCGCAAACTTAATGGCAATTGGAGACTCACAGTTGATTTTCGTGCCCTCAACGAGGTGACGCCACCCATGAGCGCAGCTGTGCCGGACATGCTGGAACTGCAGTAAGAACTGGAATCGAAGGAGGCCAAATGGTATGGAACCATAGACATTGCTAATGCTTTCTTCTCTATTGCCATAGCAAAGGAGTGCAGGCCTCAGTTTGCATTCACCTGGAGAGGAATCCAGTACCAGTTTAACCGTTTGCCTCAGGGGTGGAAACACAGCTCAACCATCTGTATTGCGTTCTCAGCATGTTCGCTAGGTCTCGCAGACTAAATGCCTCCTCTTCTTCCTCTTGCTTACCAGACGTCCCCTCTCTTACATCCTCCTTTGAGTCACACTTTGTCAAAAACTGTGTCTTGGCTTTTGCTTTAGCAGGTGCCAAAAAGGCCTGCACAGCAACAGACTTTGACGTGTCTGCTGGAGGGTTTGAATCATTGGGGGTCTGGCCTGAGGTCTGTGCGTTCAGATCTGCCTTAGAACTAACAAGGTTGTGGTCTGCTGGCTGAGGATTCGAACTGGCTGAGCTGGTGTTATTAGTATTAGTGGGATTATTTGCCTGTGCTCCTGGGATGCCTGCCAAACCTTGTTTGTTTTCGTCTTTGTTAGGAACATTGGCAGTTTTCCCAGAATCTGAAGAGGGAGGTGCAGAGACTCGCTGGGGAGAAGGTGGTGTTCCCGAATTATTTTGATTTCCACTAGTATTTTGTTGATATGAGACTGTCCCTGCATTTGGCTGGGAAAGAGGTTGCATTTGAGACACTTTCCCATTTGCTTTTGAAACAGAAACTTTCTGAGTTTTTACAGGCACTGCATTCAAATTTTTTACACATAATGCAGAATTAATATGAAATTAAAACTATAAGACATAAATTGACACACATCAGTACTGCCACAATTTGTTTTGAGTAAAAATCTTTGCAAGGGTCCGGCATCTCAGTTTGGGATTGAATTACCCTCACCAGGGCTGTAGTTAAAGCAGTATTTTGATTGGATGTAATATTACTGGCAAATACCCCTGTAATGTTACTGGTAAGATTTTCAGCGACATTGAAACCAGCATACCCAAAAATGAAATCACCCAAGACCAGAAAATGCTTGTAATTTTAGCTTTGACCTTCTAAAAACTACATGAAGCAAGAAATAACCAATTGGTTTTTGACCCAATTGTACACAAAAAACCAGCAAACAGGCCACACAATAGCCCCCACCACATAAAATAGCTGCTTTATTAGCTTCATTATGATTCCTAGAGTTAATTAACAGTCACTAAAATGAATTTGCCCCATGTTGGGGAGCCAAATAAAAATGTGTAGGTTTGGCTGTTACCCCGCCCCCCCACACTTTAGAAGGTACCCCAGGAAACTCAGCCGGATGCTGGGAATATAAATGAAGCTATTTATTACAGCTAGCACAATATACAAGCAGCTATTTCCAGTATATACAGTTATAGACAGAAATATACAAGTTAAAAGTAATACAGAAACGCAACTCCCCTCCAGAAACCTGAGTCCCCAGGAGGGGCTCTCAACCACCCTTGCACCTTCCCCCTGCCCCTCTCAACCTTACCCTTACCCCAGTCCTAAGAAAGAATAGAGGTTCAGCCAAGAGGTTAAGAAGCAAAGGTGAGTGGCAGGAGATGTTAGGGAGATGCAGCTCAGTCAAAGCCCAGCCCGAGAGATGAAGACAAAATGGCAAAAGTGTTATCTAATGTTTACATTCTTCTTCAGGGAGACTCTGAGGGAAGGAGACATCACCAATGTTTTCCTTTTTCAGCCAATTATCTACTTTTTCTCACCAAAACATTCTAGCTTGCTTCATACTAGCACATCGGCACAATCTGGCTCAATCCACAGTTGTCTCCAATGATGTGTCTGCACCCCTGGGGCAGTCAAGTGGGGCAACTAAATACAGTTCGCTTCCATTCTTCAAGCTGTTGCTCCAGTTTGCTTCTCACGCAGGAGGGAATATCCCTTTGTCACAGATTAATTCCATCTCTCTGTTGCAGATGAGTTCCAGTATCTACAGGAGTCCCATGCTTCCACTTGTCTCTTGTACCAGGCCATCCACCACCTCTGAGGGTCCGCCCTGCAATTCCTCTGCTCTAGCTGCACAATCAGAAGTGAACCCCCACACCATCAGTCCATGCCCTTATCTTCCTTCCCCAGGCTGAACAAAATAATTGTGATTTTTATTTAACCTTTCCCAGCACCTCTCCCTCCACCTTCTCAACAGACAACTGAGAAGGAGGAGGATCTGGTGGTGGACAAGGAGGAGGTGGCAGAATAGGGAAGAAAACAGGATCAGTGCCATTCACAGGAACCACTGCTTGACCAGGAGTGTCCATCCTCACCACTGCCTCACCGGCCAGAGGAGGCACTACCATCAGAGCACCCTTCTGGCTCACCCTGCCACCTGAACTCAGCTCCAGGGCTGCTGCTGCCACTTCTGCCACTGTTGGAAACTCAGTGGGGATACGCAGGGACACACTGCTGCTAGTTCTGGCTGGCTACCCTGTGCAGAACCGGCAGAGTGTGGGGGAAGCGGGGCAAACCCCCTCCCCTTCCCATGCTCGGTACCGCCAGTTCCACCACACTAAAGTTAAAGCTGAGTTGCAGCGGGGGAAGGGGATCCCCATCGCTACTGTCCACATATTCCCCATCAGGACACTCCGAATACAGACTCGTCATTTACAGCTGCAGCCTGCCCATACATGCTGCTTGGTGCTAGGACAAGAAGGGTACACAGTGTAGGGCTGTTTCTTCTGGAGTCACTAGCTCATCCCCTGAATAGGGAGTGGGTGCACCCATCAAGAGGATGGCGCAAACACCAATCAGCCTGCCAAACAGGACAGTGCTGCTTCCATGTGGCGCCATCTTTGAAATGCTGCCTGGGAACGCTGCTATAGGTCCAGGGGAGGCTAGCAGCATGGCCAGAGTTGCCTGCGTTTCCACAGATTCCCATCAGGAGGGGAAAACATGCATGGGTTTGCCTGCTCCACTGTACCTCACACCTCCACCTCACCCCGTGCAGTGCCGCTGAGAACCCTGCTGTGGGTCAGCGTGAGCCATGGCTGCTTCAGGGGCAGGGGTCCCATATCATCTTCAGCCACCTCAGACCTTTGAACTCATTTTTTGCCACTTCCTTCTCCCCCCTCCACCACCCAGGAGGGGAGCAGCTCACTTCTCCAAGCCTTCCAATTCTCCATGCCAACTTCACTGAGAGGCACCATTTTTCCTAGGCTGTGATTCTGTATTTTCTCCAGTTCAGTCTATGCAAATGTTTTGGAAGGGGATTTCTCAGTGCCTATGCCTATTTGGCGGAGGAGAGAAATTAATTGGGGCGATATACATTTTATATAAAAATATAGATTTATTAAATTCAATATTTTGAACTCTTGCCACCCCCAACCACTGTATATTAATATTAAAGGTTGTACAAGGTTATGAAAACAATTTAAGATAAAATTTGTACAGGGAATTAGTTATTTAACTAGCAAATATTCAAACTATAATCAGAGAGAGGAGTTTTCCCCGCAGCTTAATGCTGTTGGGCATCTCTATGCTATTTGCCAGCAGAGCAGGCTGAAACTTTCTGCTCTATGGCAGAGGCAGCTTATATTACAAAGATGTTAAAGCTTTTACTCAGAATTCTTATCAGTTATTAATCCACCCTTTGGGGTTGTGTCACAGCCTGTGCCTAGTGTCCAATTCTCCAGGGTCTTCTGCCTGCGGACTTGGAGGCTGAAATCTCCCAGCTTGTGGGGAGAGGATAAATCTTCCCAGTTTCTGGGGAAATATTGGTTTTCTCTAACCGTTGTTCTCCTGGCTGCAAAAATAGGACAAGCACACTGTCATCTGTGCCAATTAAGTGGGTTTTGTCCCTGACAATAGGTGCTAAACTGATCTTTATTTTGCAATTATCCATTCTGTAAACCTCGTGAAAATACCCAAATTTGTTAACCATGATCAAAACCTTATAATCTATACACACATAATCATCATGTCAGTGCTCCTTTCAAGTTCTTCCCACAATTCTGCCATCTGAGCAAGACTTCTGCTCACTTTAAAAAACAGGCTGGTTGAAACAAGCTGATTCTCCATCAACAACCTGTGAACATAAATGAACAAAGGCACAAACAAATACAAAAACAGATGCAAACATATTCATTTCCCTAGGCTAACAAATCCATTGGCCTAGTCTGTACAATGCAACCACAGAAATTTCAACATTCTCTTTTCCTTTCTTACCTTCCTTTCCTTCCTCTATTCTCTCCCCTCCCTTTTTTTTTATGAGTTATACATAATCCTAGTGCTACCTAAATATACAGAAAAAAATCTTAAAAAATATTCTACAATATCCTTATATCCTAAAATTCTACAATTATATTTACAAACTCTTAATTATGTTATCGGTCAACTTAAAAAATACATCAACTAAAGGAGATGAAACCATTAACTCAGTACTGAGAAAAAACAAAGAAAATCAATAAAATATCACATTCATGGAGCCTCCTTTGAAAATACTCTGGTACCAGAAAAGGAAAAGAGTCTTAGAAGTTATACACTTACAAACAACTCTTACTATAATATTCTATTATATTAACTATTAAACATGTGCAGCTGTCAAGTTCTCAACATACTCTATTTTAATTACTTAAGTCTTATCACAATTACTCTTCTAAAATTATTCTAAAACTTATCTTATTAAAATAAATATCAAGTCACAAAATAGCCATCAGAAATTTAGCCTGTTCCTTTAAGAAACAGATAGTTTTGTTCGCAGCAACTGCAAGGGAAAGAAAACACGGGAGAGAGGGAGGGCAGCAGGGGAAGGTGATAACACTGGGGGATGGGGGGGAAGGGAGGCTTGCATCGCTCATCTGAGCCATCCGGTCTCTCAGCCCCATCCCTTACTGTTCCAGTTGCTTCTGCTTCTTTTCTTTTCTGTTGATCGTCCCTCTGTCTCTCTGGCGGTTCTTTCTTTTTCCTGTGTTACTATTGATAGAGGCATGGTGGGGGGGGGTCTGTGTTGTCAGATGCTTAGCAGAGTCCTGTGGGCAGGTCACCAGCAGCACTCAGCACAGTTGGCACACAGGGCTGCAGGAGTGCTGAGAAACTTTTTAAATTGAGAAATCTTTTGATGTTGTGGCCGGCTGAGTGCTTGCTTCCATGTGAGACAGTGCTACCTTTTTATGCGTGGTCTTACTCCAGCTTCTACGCTCCAGGCTCTCATCGGGCTCCTCAGATACAGGAGACACATAGGAGCCTGAGTCCAGTGGTTCTAGGGGTGGAGGCGGTGATGGAAATTCTGATCGAGAAGGCTTTCTTGCCTCCACCCGTACTGAGATTTTGCTGCGAGCTTGCCACTCGCATAGGGATCTCTGTCTATTACTGCATCCCACAGTTCATTGCCAAAACACCCTCCATTCTGCTTCATCAAAATATGAATCAGGGGTTTTGAAAAAACCCTTACCATAGCCATACGCACAAAGTCCCAGCAAATACTTTGCATCAAAATTCACTTTTCACTTTTCTAAAAAGCAGGACATCAGGGAAAGGGCTACCTCTTTATCCATGACGTGGTGTCCTGCTTGCACCCCTTGCAGTGACGAAGGCTGCCCGTCTTGTCATTAGCCTCGGGCCCCCCAGATTGGTCCGCTACCCCATCCTAGCTTCATTGTGCTAGCAGGCATCACTCTCTCCCAGCAGCCAGTTCCGCTGGTACTTTCCTCCTCAGTGTCTCCTAGGGTACCCAAATCAGGGTCCCTGTTTGGGCACCAATCTGCAGTAAAACAGATCTCACGGAGAAGGGTTAATCACAACATGAAAGGACACCACACAATCCAATGTGGATCAAAAGCAAGTGACCACTTTATTCGGTAGATGCATGCTTATATGTGTTACAGATAATCTATGCATACATGTAAGGAGCTAAATGGCTGAATCTCTAAATACCTCCCATTTGCATGGTGCACCTACTTGCTGCTACAGCTGCAAGCTGCAAACCTACTTATCTCAGTTAGCTGGATTCTTCTCTGCTTGAGTTGTCTGCTGACTCATCAAGGACAGTGTCTCCCTGCCTAGTTATATTAAATGCTGCCTTTGTTTTTCAGTGTGGCCTTTGTTTCAGTGTGGCCTAGCACAGCTTTTTTTAGTTCTATATTTCATCCTGCTTGCCCAGCTCTAAGTCATGTCCATTGTCCTTTAGCCCATTCTGCAACACCTGGTGAGGGATGATCTCTGCCTTTGGTGCTCCTGGCTCTTCTGGATGCTGTGTCCAGGGATTATCAGCTGGCGAGGACTTCAGGAGCATGAGAATATCCATGCTGTCTCTGGACACGGTTCTTTCACGGCTTCAGGCTGTGTGTGTGTGCAGACAATCCAGAGTCTGCTTCCTGGTTATCTCAGCGACAACAGCTCTTAACCAGGCAATAAGCAAGTGGGCATGCAAAGTGTGTGCGGCTGCTGGGAGTCCGAGCTGCATAGGTAAATCAATGCAGGATCTGGTCTGATAGCATGATAGTGTGCAGATGTGCACAGCCGGCTTAGGAGGCTATAGGCTCCTTATATATATATACATATATGTGTGTGCAGGCTTAAATGAGCTCTGCAAGAAAGGTTATGCAGGCAGGTGAGCTGTGATAGAGTCAAAGCATGAGGGTCTGAGCCTCTGAGCATCGGAGCTGTACAATTGTGTCTGAGCGTGGGGGTCTGAGCAGGCTGAGCGCTGCAAGTGAGGGTCAGAGCTGTGTCTGAGCCATTGCAGGTGAGTCAGATCTGAACTGAGCACGCTGCAATGGGGGTCTGAGCTGAGCTGCGGGTAGGGTCAGAGCACGTTGTTTATCTGTGCACCCCTATCTGTTGGAATGTTGGGCCTAGATTAATGGCCTCTTTGGCCACTAGAATGACCAATCAGGTTGGCAGTAAGCAAACCTGCCATAATATGCAGAAGCTACTTGCCTGGACTTTCCCAAATATGGGATCACATGGATTTACCCCAGAGAGACATGAGCTGGGTGTGTGTGGGCTTACACAACTTGTTTACAGCCAGGGGTCCTGACAGAAAAACATGTTCAGGCAAGGCAAGGCATAAGTAAAGCTTCTTTTCAGGCCTACAGGCCCTCCAAAACAGCAAACCCAGCAGCCATCTTGTTCCCTGTATGATCCACCCAAAAATTCTGTCGTAGATTTTTTGAAGACAGCTGACAGAAATTAAACTCTCAAGTCAAATTGGAGAGAAAATACAGAATTGTATTCAGAGAGAGAAAAATACAGGTGATAGACATTACAAACATGGCATTACGAACATAGGCATTACATCCATGGCATACCCCCTCGAATTTTCCTCATACCAAAAAACCCCTAGATCTACACTGCCTCAGTGCTCCAATCTTTCCCCTGCCTCAATGCCACTGCCATCCAAAGAGGCCTACTGTTTACATTTTAATCCCCATAAAGTGGCTCCTGCCACACACACAGTGCAGGAAGAGGACAAATGGAGAGCGAGCTGACCTTGTGGGTCTATAAAGAGATAGCAGAATTATGGATTGAATAACAATCTTCTAGTCCCCAGAAATTTTTATTTAACCCTATAGCCTCAACCTGGGACAGGCTCGAAGTTGGACCATTGTCACTTGCAGCCATGTACAGAATGTTCTTAATGTCCAGGACAAGATTGCACAGGTCCCGAGCCCACTGCATGGATTACTTCTTGCTTGATCTGATCAAAGGCTGCTTGTTGTTCAGGGTCCCTACTTGAAATTGCTTCTCTTATGAGGTCACATCGTGCAGAGGTTCGACAATGTGGACTGAATCCAGGACTGTGTAGTCTCCAAATCTCACTGCACCCAAGAAAGAGAGAGTGTCCTTGTTGGTGGGAACTGCCATTAGTGGAGACTTTGTATGATCACATCCTGAGGACTGTGACGGCGACCATCCTGCCCCTGCACTCCAGAAACTGGAATTTCTCTGGCAGGTCCTTTGACTCTGTCTCTCTTAATAGCACAACTGTTTGCAACAGAAGACTCAAAGACTTCCTCAGCAGTTTGGCCCCACACAATGATGTCGTCTGTCCCGGGTTTGGGCTGATCCCTCCCCTGGAAGAAATTCACAACACAGACCCCCCTTTTTTGAAAGTCAGGGAAAGATGAAATTGCATTTTCTTATAGTATAACAATGTAAAGAGAGATAATAACTAGAGAAGGAAGGAAGAAAAAAAACCAAATACAATAACTCTTAAGGGAGATGAGGGAGGGGTCAAGTGGCGGCGAAGCAGCAGAAGCAGCAGTAGCCAAAACAGCAGCCGGGGAAGATAGGCGAAAGCTGCAGCAGCAGAAGCCAGCGGGAGAAAAGGAGGAGAACAAGCTGTGTCTCTAGACATTAAGCTCTTGATGCTCCAATGAAATTATACTAATTTATCTGTTGTTGCTATTATGTGGCCTATCCCTGGAATGTTCATCTTTCCCCTATGTCTGAGCTAGAAGATCAGCTCAAATGGCCACAATCCACCCCTTTAATATAATTTCCTCTTGCAGCATCAAGTCATTCTATGTAACTAGGGATAACATCAGTATCGTAGATGGTCATTTTCCAGGCTTCAAGCATCTTTCGGTCAATTTTCGGTCATTCATCTTCCCATTTCCATCTGTCTCAGGCATTGGCTAGCTCAATGGTTTTCTAGAACAGTCAGATGTTTCTTCAATGCGTGGAATAGAGCAGGACTCTCGGCACTCTCAAGGCTCATGCTCATGGATAGCAGGGCTCTTCATGGCTTTTGGGGCACCACAATCATCTGCAAAAGAACTCATAACAACATATCTACATTCTTTCTGCCAGTATCAGATTCTTTTGTGGCACACATTGTATTTCACTGTTTTTTCTGCATAACCCAATATATATGACCAGGTCTCTCAATAGAAACCACCCTCGGAGAGGTGTAGCCTCCCCCGAAGGGAAGAATACCCAAACAGACTTGCCCAACAAATTCTTTCCACGAATGACAGGAACCTGTCACCTTCTACCTTTTGTAAGACCTCTGAATGAGCTGGGCCAGCTCGGTTGGTGGAACCTCTACTATTCACTACCCAAGTGGCTTGGGCTAGATGTTTCTCTCCAGTTCTTTAAGGTTCCTCCCCCATTGTCTTTAAAGTTGTTTTCAGCAAGCCATTGTAGCATTCAATTTTGCCTGAGGTGGGTGCATAATAGGGGATGTGATAGATCCACTCAATGCCTTGCTCTTTTGTGGGAGAATTTCTCCTGCAGCGGGGCACGAGCTGTAAACATGAGAACTTGTGATGGGAGATGTCCTTGGAGCTCCAGCAGGCCCCAAGGAAGCTAGGCTGTATAGGCTGAGCAACCCACGCACACCTGATAGGGGATGGAATTTTCCAGCCCCCTGGGGTGGATACAGCTCCAGGGGGCTGACCCTGCCAGCCCTCTGAGGTGGGACCATGGGCTGTTTTGATAAGGGTAACCTATCTGCACCCTGCACGTGGCTTGGGGCTAATCTGTACTGTCCACTTGTACCAGCCCCAGGCTGGTTGTGCACACCTCCTCTGAGGGCTATATAAGTCGCTGTATTGCCTTAATAAAACGTACTGATGCATAGAAGCTTCTGAGTCGAGTTGTCAGTACCCCCGATCTCGCCTCTCGCCAGCCTCCGGACCCAACACTCTTCGCCAAGATTTTATGAGATTATTTTTAAAGTGGGTACCATTATCTGATTCAGTTCTCTCTGGAGTGCCATGTTGCCACAGGATTTGTCTTTCCAAGCCAAAATGGTGTTACGTGCAGTCGCATGGGAAACTGGATAGGTTTCCAGCCATCCGGTGCTTGCTTCTACCATGGTCAGCACATACTGCTTTTCCAGTCCGAGAACGAGGTAGAGTGATGTAATCAATCTGCCACACTTCACCGTATTTGTACTTTGCCCATCGCTCACCATACCACAAGGGCTTCAGACTCTTGGCTTAATAGCAGCACAGATATCACAGTCATGTATAACTTGTGTTATAGCGTCCATGGAGATGGTGATTGTTCTATCCCGTGCCCATTGGTAGGTAGCATCTCTGCCTTGAGTCCTGAGGAATCATGGGCCCACCGGCCTAAGAACAGTTCACCTCGGTGTTCCCAATCTAAATCCAAATCAATTCACATAGGTTTGAAACACCTTGGCAGCCAATCTGCCTGATGGTTGTGCCGATGTTCCTCAGTAGCTTTACTTTTGGGCATGTGAGCATCTATGTGCTGTACTCTTACAGGGATTTTCTCTAGACAGGTAGCAATGTCCTGCCATAAGTCAGCAGCCCAAATTGGCTTTCCTTTCCATTGCCAATTATTTCTTTTCCAAATCGTTTAGCCAACCCCATAAGACATTAGCCACCATCCACGAATCAGTATAGAGCTAAAGCATGGGCCAATTCTCACACTCAGCCACATCAAGAGCAAGTTGGACAGCTTTTACCTCTGCAAACTGGCTTGACTCATCCTTCTCCCAGCTTTTGCTTCAAGCCACTGCTCATAAAGGGCTCCAAACTACAGCTCTCCATTTTCTCTTGTTTCCAGCAAGGCGACAGGAACCATCAGTAAATACAGCATAGTTTCTTTCTTCCTTCAGACAAATCACTGTAAGGAGGAGCTTCCTCAGCCCGATTTACCTCGCTCCTCTGGAGGATTTATATAGTTTGTGCCTTCTGGCCAGTTGGTAATCATCTCCACTATGCCAGGTCGTTCAAGACTCCCCATGCATGCTCACTGTGTTATGAGAGCCATGCACTTAGACTAGGTAACATCGGTTGTGTGATGTGGCAATGACCCCTTTCCCTTAAACATCCAGTTCAAAACTGGTAATCTGGGAGCCAAAGAAGCTGAGAGTCTGTTCCTATTACTTCTGAAGCAGCTTTTACACCTTCATAAGCAGCAAGGATCTCTTTCTCTGTTGGTGTATAGTATACTTCTGACCCTCTATATCCTCTACCTCCAGAAACCAAGTGGTCGGCCACGTGTTTCCTCCTGGGGCTCTCTGCCGTAAGCACCAGGTTGGACCATTATCACTTGCAGCTGTATATAGAATGTTCTTAATGTCTGGACCGGTTTGAACAGGCCCCAAACCATTGCATGAACTACTTCCTGTTTTATCTGATCAAAGGCTGCTTGTTGTTCAGGTCCCCACTGAAAATTGTTCCTCTTTCAAGTCACACATACAAAGGTTTTACAATTTGGCTGTACCAGGGATGTGCAGCCTCCAAAATTCCAACTGTTCCCAAGAAAGACAATGTGTCCCTTCTTATTTGTGGGATTTGCCATGGCAGAAACCTTATTTATCACATCCATTGGAATGTGACGGCGACCTTCTTGCCAATGAATTCCCAAGAACTGAATCTCTCTAGCAGGTCCTTTCACCTTGTCTCACTTTATGGCAAAACCTGCCTTCAGCAGAATGGCAATTATTTTGTTACCTTTCTCAAAACTTCTTGTGCTGTGTTCCCCCAGACAATGATGTCATCAATGAACTGCAGGTGCTCTGGAAGCTCCACCTTTCTCCAATGCATCATGGATCACTGCATGACAGATCGTTGAGCTGTGCTTCCACCCCTGGGGGCAAACGATTAAATGTATACTGAATCCCCCTCCAAGTGAAAGCAAATTGAGGCTTGCATTCTTCTGCTATTGGAATAGAAAAGAAAGCCTTAGCAACATCTATGGTTGCATACCATTTGGCCTCCTTGGATTCCAGCTCATACTGGAGTTCTAACATGTCTGGCACAGCAGAAACTCATGGTGGAGTCCCTTCATTTAGGTCCGCGAAAATCACCTGTCAGTCACCAATCTCCATTGCCTTTCGCACAGGCCATATGGGACTATTGAAAGGTGAATGGGTCTTTTTAATGACGTCCCGGCGCTCCAGATGACAAATCAGATCATGTATGGGCACCAAAGAATCACAGTTTGTTCTGTATTGCCTGTGGTGTACAATTTGAGTAGCAACTGGCAACTTCACATCCTCTACATTTGCTGCCCAACAACTGCAGACTCATCTGAGAGCTCAGGCCTAGCAGACAAACTTCAGTTTATCTCCAACAGCTTCTACAGTTGCTACTCCAAAGGTCCACTTAAAACTCTTGGGATCCTTAAAGCGCCTTTCAGAAAGTCAGGTTCCCAAGGTGCAAGGTGCATTTGGACCCGTTACAATGGCATGCCTTCGCCAATCACTCCCGGTCAAATTCATCTCTGTCTCTAACCTTGTCATTTCTTTAGAGCCTCCTGTAATTCCAGAAATAGTAATAGACTCCATTCCTTTACAGTTTGAAGGCATCAATGTGCATTGTGAACCCATGTCCACTAGAGCCCTGTATTTCTGAATTTTCAAGGTACCAGGCCATTTAACATATACATTCCAGTATATTCTGTTGTCTTCCTGGTCCCTGGCCTCCACCTGGTAAGAAGCAGGGCCCCCCCTAATGTTGGCCATTACAAGTGCAATTGGCACAGTGTTTAATGGTGTTAGTTGAATCATTGCCAGAACCATCTGAGTCATGTGGGGAAACTGAGGCAACTACTCTTTTAGGCTTCTCACTCTGTAACTCTCTCACTCTTTTTAGGAGAAGAGAGGTAGGTTTTCCATCCCATTTATCCATGTTTTCACCAAACTGGTCACATAAGATTAACCAAAGAGACCCACGTGACTGTTGTCTATTTTTCAGTGAGTTAGGCTAGGAGGATGCCTATCCCTGATGGCCGAGATATGTACCCACTCTGAGGGTGAAGAAGAAAGTTCACTGTCTCTTGCCACCTGGGATATGGAGGTTTTAAATTCCTCCTTGAGTTGTTTCATGCTATGTTTAATCTCTTCAGTCGTAGTATTTATGGCTGACACCATAGCATTAACCGTAAGGCTATCCTCCATTTGCCTCATTTGATCAGTGAATTCACCCACATGTCATAGAAGTTGTTGCATCATCTTTCCCCACCATCTTACTTGCCAATGTATGGGCATAATTAGAGGGGGCGAGCTGAATAAGTTTCTTTAGGAGAGCTTGGCTCATAGGTATCTCCTCAGGGTCCTCCGTTGTATAATCTCCATAGATTAGCTCTCTTATGGCCATCTCTCGCAAGCACTGAACCCCCTGCCTTGATTATATTCCAGCATATGGGCCTCCAGGGTAAATCATCCCTGTTGGGGGTACCGCAGTACCACAGCTGTCCAATACGTGTGACCAGAGGTTTAGAGTTGCACCGAGATGTCCTAAGTGCTTATCTATGCCATTGTCTCTCGATGAAAACTCCCAACTGCCTTACTGTCTGAGGGTTTATTTTTATGGTGTCCATGCCTCCATGCCAGCATCTGTTCAGCCAACTCATCCACAGTTCTCGCTCTTTCCGGGCATAGTCTTGCCTAATATGCCTGACCTCCTTCCTTGGCAACAGGGATTTCTCATCATCATCACTATCATCTGTCTCCTGAGTATATTTTTCCTTTGCTTTAGCCTTTCCACTCCTTGTGCCCACAAGGGGTACTGGCCTTCACACCAGCTGATGTACCTTCTCCTGGATCCTCTTCTCTTTGCTTACCCTGCTCTGGTTTATCCCATCATCATCTGAGCTATCTCGACCCCCAAGGCTAGCTGCCATTTTCTCCTCATTTTAACCGGGGCAAGGGAGACCTTATCTAAAGTAAACTCTGTCTTACTCTGGGAGGTGGCTTTTACTGAATCATCTGAATTTTGTTTGTCTGCCTGGCTCTGTTCCTCATGGGGTAGTGGGGCTGAGGCTGAGGCAGAAGGACCCTTCCCCACAGCAGCAACAGCAGCCGGCTCAGCAGAGACAAGCGGGGCTAAGGCAGGAGCAGTTGCATTAGCAGGCTCGATGGCATTAGTGGGCTCGCCTTCCAAGGACCTCGCCGCCTCCCCCGGGAGCGCTTCTGGTCCCCTGGTTGCAGGCGAAAGAGTCTTTGCCTCAGCAGCCTCTCTGCTGGCAGAAGCTCTCGTGTCAGCGATACTCCTACAGATCAAAACGTTTGAGCCACATTTTCCACAAACCAGGTCTTCAACTTTATCTGTGTGAGGAACTTTGTCATAGCCCACACCGTCTGCAGCCAGATCCGGTGCCACCGCAGCAGCCCTTTGTGACTGCACTTCTGCAGGGGTTCCATCGCCTCTACCTTTATTTTTCTCTGTTCTATCAGTACAAACAGGAACAGATTGTTCCTGCCTCCATGCTTCAGGGTCAGTGGGGTACGGACCATGTCCAACCATTTTTCCCTCCTCTCAAAGGCTCCGAGGCAGGACAATTCGCCTGCTCTGCGAGCAGTCCTGTCTGCCCGGTGCCGTGACCTCCCTCCCCCGCTTCAGTAGCAGACTGTTTCTTTAACCCTTAGCTCCCTGCTATTGCCTCCAGTGAAGGTAAAAACCTCACTTACAGCCTCTTTGTTCCTGCATCTCTCATCTCCACACTACAACCAGACCTACAATAGCAGCCAAAAACATCAAGTTCACACATATTAGGCAGGCTACTGGGTAGCTCATCTCTTCCAAATTAACTCCTAGTCTCTGACACCAATGTCACATACGGCACACCCTCAACGACATTCCTAAACCCCATAATATTCCTAACAACATCTACCAACCTTCCTTAGCACAGCTTTTACCAAGTCCCAGACCATCTTAGCGAAGAATGAACACACCTGGTAGTACACCATAGCTGTAAAACAATGCTGAACCGAGAGTCAGAATTGAGGCAATAGTAGGCCAGAATATATCAAACAACTTCATTTTTCCCTGATGTTCTTATTCTGATTATCAATCAAAAGGGAAAAAAAAACAAGCCAAGATTGTTGCCCCAGTTGGGTTGCCAAAAATTCTGTCCCGGGTTTGGGCTGATCCCACCTCCCGGGAAGAAATTTCACAACACAGACCCTCCTTTTTTTAAAAAGTCAGGAAAGATGAAATTGTATTTCTAATAGTATAATAATGTAAAGAGAGATAATACTAGAGAAGGAAGGAAGAAAAAAAACAATACAATAACCTTAAGGGAGATGGGGAGGGGTCAAGTGGTGGCGAAGCAGCAGAAGCAGCAGTAGCCAAAACAGAAGCCAGGGAAGATAGGCGAAGCTGCAGCAGCAGATAGCCAGCGGGAGAAAAGGGAAGAACAAACTGTGCTTCATAGACATTAAGTTCTTGATGCTCAATGAAATTATTTTAATTTATCTATTGTTGCCATTTATGTGGCCTATCCCTGGAATGTTCATCTTTCCTTATGTCTGAGCTAGAAGATCAGCTCAAACGGCCACAATATCGATGAACTGTATGTGCCCTGGAGCTTTACCCTTCTCCAATGCATTGTGGATGACTGAGTGACAGATGATTGATCTGTGTTTCCACCCTGAGGCAAACGGTTGAACTGGTACTGGATTCCTCTCCAGGTGAATGCAAACTGAGGCCTGCACTCCTTTGCTATGGCAATAGAGAAGAAAGCATTAGCACTGTCTATGGTTCCCATACCATTTGGCCTCCTTCGATTCCAGCTCTTACTGGAGTTCCAGCATGTCTGGCACAGCTGCGCTCATGGGTGGCGTCACCTTGTTGAGGGCATGAAAATCAACTATCAGCCTCCAGTCTCTGTTAGGTTTGCGCACAGGCAGATGGGACTGTTGAAAGGTGAATGAGCTTTCTCGATGACAGCCTGACTCTCCAGTTGACGAATCAGCTGATGAATGGGCAACAAAGAGTCACGGTTAGTTCTGTACTGCCTGTGGTGCACAGTTTGAGTAGCAGTTGGCACTTCCAGATCCTCTAATGTCATGATGTCCCACAACTGCAGATTCCTCAGAAAGTTCAGGTCTAATGGACAATTTCAATTTACCATCCTCAATCTCTACAGATGCTATTCCAAAAGCCCATTTGTGACCCTTAGGATCTTTGAAACAACCTTGTCTCAAAAGTCAATTCCCAGAATGCAAGGTGCATCAGGACCAGTTACAATAGTATGTGTCTTCCACTCTTTACCACTTAAACTGATCTCAGCCTGCAACTTAGTTAACTCTTGAGATCCACCAGTGATTCCAAAAATAGATATGGACTCTGTCCCTTTGCAATTTGACAGCAATAAAGTACACTGAGCCCTGTGTCAACTAAAGCCCCTGTATTGCTGAACTTTTGAACTGCCAGGCCACCTAATGAATACATTCCATAGATTCGGTTCTCTCCACTATCCCTTTCCCCCTCCTGGCTGGAGGCAGGGCACCCCTAATGCTGAACATGACATGTAGGGTGTACACAGTGATTGGTGGTGTTGTGAAAGAAATTGCAACTATTGCAATAATTGCAGTTGTTCTGGGGAGCTGAAGAAGTGACAGCTACTTTTCTGGCATTGCTGCCTCTGTTTCTGCCTCTCTGCAGTTCCCTGACTCTCTTTGAAAGAGCTGAAGTAGGTTGACCATCCCTCTTGTTCATGGTTCTCACTGTATTGGTCACACAGAATTACCCATGGTGACACATGTGATTGCTGATGTCTGGGTGGAATTTGGTCTCCTCCTGGCTGGAATTGCCTTGCAGGAGGTGGATTGTCTGTTCCTGATTGCAGAAACATGCACCCATTCAGATGATGCAGGGACAGTATCCTTTGGCAGTTTGGAAATGGAGGTTTTAAGATTACTCCTTCAGTTCTCTCATAGTATCTTTAATGCCATACTTTAAACTCTGTACCCAGAGTTTTTGTAGCAGACTATGGCAGAACGTGACAAGCTGTCCTCTACTGCCTGAGCTGGTCAGTGAATTCACCAACAGTGAAAGGACCTTCCATTATCACTCCTTGATAGAAACTTGCTAGCCAAGATGTTAGCATAGGATGAAGGAGCAAGCTTAATCAGCTTCTTCATTGTTATTGCAGGGGCTATTTGAAATCTGAGATTGGGGTGAAATGCAGTGAGGCCGATTCAAAGTAATTAAATAATTTATTAATATATACAGAGGTAATTCCCCCAAACTTATTACAACTATCCACACAAATTCTTGGATGATGGTTAGCAGAACTATTTTAGAGAATGTCTCTATACAGTGGAATTTTGGAAGGTTTTAGAAATGTCTTTGATAGAGTCTGGCAGCTTCATTCACCGCTTGTGAGGTTAACTGAATTCCTTAGCAACCTGAATAAAGTATTCAGAATACTCACTGGTCCTCAGTCCTAATGTCTGTGGCCCAAAATGTACGCAGGAAAATATTCAGTAGCAGTCCTGTGTGGAGAGATTTTTGCTAACAGGACATGAAATTGCTAAACATGAGCAACCTGTGCAGGGAAGTGTCTTTGAGTCCACCTTGGGACCTAAGATACAAGGCACTGGGTAGCACCTCCCCCACATGCAGATGCAGGGTGTGGAGTGCCAGCTGCATGTGGCAGAGTTAGCCAGCCCAAGGGGGCTGGGTTAGCCAGCCTAGGGGGCTGACCCTCAGAATGTTATTGTATATCACCCTATCCATGCCACGCCTGTAACCCTGGACTAACTGGAGCTATCTACGTGTACCAGTCCTAAACTAAGTTAGTTGTGCATGCCTCTGTTGTGGAGGGCCTGTAGGCCCGAAGATAGGCTTGTTTGTGCCTTGCCCTGCCTGAACCTATCTCTCTGCCTGCACCAGGGGTAAACGAGCACAAAGGGCACAAGAGACCAGGGGCCATAAAGTCAGTTGCCCAGGACCACCTGCCCCCACACCGTCTAGCTCATCCTGCCTAGTGCTAGGCCACGTGATTCCCATATTTGGAGTCCAGGCCTGCAGCTTTTGCCTAGGTATGGTAAGGTTTGGCTGACTGCCAAGCCTGATAGGTCATTCTAGTGGCCAATGAGGCCATAACTCTCAGTCCACATTTAATATAATAGGGGTACACAGCTCATGTGCTGGGCTTCCCCACATTGCTTGCCTGCCTGCCTGCATACTTCCTTGATTACCCTGGTATGCACCACTGCCACAAGTTGCCAGGAGCAGACCCACTTTCTGCAGTCGTTTGGCCTGAGTAGTCAGCGTAGACCTATGCTCAGACTGCATGGATACCGCCTCTGCACGCTGGAGATCGCTGCCCTACGTATTCCTTGGAGAGAACATCTCAGAAGTAAATCAGCCAGCACGAGGTCAGAGACTGGTCAATTTCCCCCTGAAATCGGGATGGATTTCAAGCCGCAAGTAGGCCACTGTGCATGAGACCCTGATGAAGTGGACACTAGGCCTCGAGGCCTGCGACATAGCCCTCGAGGGTGATTATTGATTAATCAGAATTGCGAGTAAATACTTGAATGCCTCTGTAATGTCTATTACCTCTGCCATAAAACAGAAAACAGATTTCATCTCACCCTTACTGGGCAAATAGTATGTGACCCCAAGTGGCATTAAGCCACAGGGAAGACTCTCTCTGTTAATAGTTTGAATGTTTACTAGTTGTTATAATAGTTAATGTTTGATATATTCCCAGAATGTTTTCATAACTGTGTAAGAATCATTTTAGTATGATGGGTTGGGGGTGGCAGAGTCCAGAACATTGAGTTTAGTAAATATATATTTTTATAGAATATTATCTCACCCCAATTAATTTCTCCCCTCCACCAAATTCGGCGTAGGTGGCAGAATACCCCTCCGCAACAGCCTCTTGCAGGAAAGCATATAACTCGCTTCAACACGGAAATAAAGGTGGAAAATGACCATCTAACCATATTGGTGAATCAAGAGTCATTTTACCCAGGTGCTCCACTGCCAGTCCTGTGGAGAATTCCATGTGGGCTGCAATGTAGAATCGGCTGCTGGCTGAGGTGGCGGGTGAGTTGTGGGTAAGTGAGGAACGAACGAGCACGCAAGCACCTTATTCACCAGTTTACTCCCTTTTATAGAACAATGGCCGAGGCTAATGGTCTCATTGGCCACACTATCACCCAGTCACCTTTGGAAATCACCCAAATATATCCATAAAAGGAAGAACCCACAGGCTGTTTTCCCCCAAAAATGGGGGGCACATACGCCTTGCATGCGACAGGGGTGTGGGTCTTATGAAACCCCTCTTGTGTGACCGGACTAAACCAGACTGGGTTGTCTGGGTTTCTTTTGTCCTGTTTTCCCACCTCTGGTTGCAATGCAGACAGGCAGGTAAATATGTCTGTACAGGACATGCTCAAGCCCAATTTGTGACCTTTTGGGACTCTCCACCACAATGCCACGCCCTGGCCAATGGGCCATTACCTGAGGGCATTGGATTATCACATATTGATTAGGTTGTTTAAACATAGTAGGTTACATATAGATGTACAGTGAATCACATGCATCATATAAACTGTAGAATCATACATTAACTGTCATGAACATTGGAACATACAAATTGTGCATAAACAAAAGATACATATAAGCATATCCTAAACAAAAGATGAGGTAGAGCAGACTGACAGTGTCCACCCCCCGACTATAAGATGGCCTTTATTATATTAAACCAGAGCTCCATTTATGGACAGAGGAGTATTGCTTCCTGTCACCAAAGCAGTGTCTAAACAATCAGAAGTCTGGGGTTATCCACCGTGCACTTGTGCGGTGTGTTTTCCCACTTACATCTGTGGCTTCCCATGCATACAATCCCCTTGGTTTTGCTAGGGTCATGGGCACAATCCCTATGGAAGGTAGATTTACCAAGACTGGTTGGCCTACTTGCAGCTGTGTCAGCGAGTGCAAAGATGTTTGTTTTGGCCCACTTGGCATGTGGTTAATATTCCTCACTGGCTCAGTAGGACAGAATGCCTTAACTTTGGGGCTGCCATAGTTTCCCCACAGTGAAAACTGCATGAGGTAAACGTTTGTCCCAGTTACCTTTTGACACATTGGCATGTTTTTTAATCAGCCCATTCATCCTTTCCACAGTACCATTGGCCTGGGGATAATACGGAGTATGAAACATCCATTTAACTCCCTCACCTCTGGCCCAATCTTGTACTGATGTGGCAGTGAAGTGTGATCCATTGTCGCTCTGGATGCACTCAGCCATGGGTAGAATACTGAACCATTGTTTCAGAGCTTCAGTGGTTTGAGCTCCATTGGCAGCACTGGTGGCTGTGGCCATCACTAAACCTGAAACCTCCGCCACCCCCACTAGTATGTACCTTTTCCCATGTAGGGGTTTGAGAGGACCAACATAATCAATTTGCCACATGTTCCACAGCCTTTTGGCCTCTCTGATATGTTGGGCCAGAGCTAAGTAAGGATGGTTGCCCCTATGCCTAATTCTGCACTGCAGACAGGCTGAGATAATTGTCTCACAAACAGTTGTAGAAATTGGCCACACCCTGGACCTGCATTCATAATGTAGTTCTGATTTTTCTGAGTGGCCTCTTTTGATGTGCAACCACTCAGCCAATCGTTGCCAGTCATCCTTTTCTTCACTAACCACATTGATCTTTGCCAGGTAATCTACCTTTTCATTCCACATTGCTGTAGATGTCTGCCCTTTGGAATGTGCTTTTACCCAGCCCACCTTAAGGGATCTGGAGCAGCTTATTTCTAACAGCCTTTGCCAATCGGAAGCTCTCCACACTTCAGTATTGGAAACTCTCCATTGGTTCACTTCCCACTGGCAAATCCATGCAGTGGCCCCTTTGAATGTGGAATGTGAGCCTGCGTATATGGTTTCTGCCCCATTTTCTACTGCCAGCATAAGAGCTCTCAGTTCCTCCACTTGCACACTGCCATCACCCTCCTCAGTGACAGTCTTGCCTGTGCTGATCTCCAGGGCTGTGGCTTTATAATGCCACTTAGATCCTACCCTTTGTGAGGATGCATCTGTGAACCACACTCCTGTTATATAGGAATCTGTGGTCAAATCAGGAGCTACCTGAATAGGAGATGGCTTATAGGGCTGGCATAATAGTGAGGTGCCTGGGTTTATGGGCTGCTGTAGCTTGGACAGCTTTATGGGCCCTTCTCTCAACGGCATGAGCTGTGCAATCCCTTCCAGATAGGCGTACCACTTTCTTAGTGTGGCCTTCTGGGCAATCCCTTCTGGTGGGAGAGATCCTTTAGGGATCACTTTCAGCAGAGGGAAACGGCCTTGCACTACAATATTGTGGGTAGTGTGAAGCTTTTCTGCCTCTTTAACAGCTCGAGTTAGGGAGAGGAGTCCCTTCTCCCATTCAGAGTACCTTGTTTCTGTCTCTTTAAATGCTGTTGATGAAAATAGAAGAGCTCTGTTAGGGCCTTTGGGTCCCCTTTGGAATATCCCACAGTATGAGGCATGCTCTGAAAAGCCCCATTCAGCCCTTAAGGCATCTTGTGGGTGCAAAGGTCCCAGATTATAGGTAGGCTTTCAACTCATCCTTGAGGGATTTTTAGGCTCTCAGTGTGCCTTGGGGTCCAGTCCCCAGACTTTGTGCTTTTGAGCAAGTCATAAAGGGGGGACAGGCAATTACAGAGAGCCTGGAATGTGCTTCCTCCAGTAACTCAAGGTACCAAGTAGCTGTTGAAGCTCCTTTTTGTTGTTGGGTAATTGGCCCTTTTCAATGGCTTCTAAAGCAACTGGCACTGACATTGCACCTGCTATCCACCATGATCCCAGACATGTTGACCTCTTGGCTTGGCCCTGCCCTTGGTTTGTGGGATGGTTGGCCCTTGGCTGGTCAAGAATTCCCAGATAGCTTCACTACCAAGCCCACCTGTTCTTGTCATTGCCTCCCACTAAGATGTCATCACTGTAGTAGAATAGATGCTAACATCTTTTGGGACCCTGGATTGTATTTAGCAGTGCTGCTAATGTGTTGTGTGCGATAGTGGGGGCTGTGTTTGTAGCCCTGTGGAAGGCTACTAAAAGTGTACTGAATACCTTGCCAGGTGAAGGCAAACTGCTTTGTCCTCCTCCCTCAGTGGTACCATGAAGGAACATTGCCTTCACATCCATGGCTGCCATCCAGGCATGGGATGCTGCTTGAATGGCTGTCACTGGAACTGCACTTAAACTAGGAACTGCAGCAGTGAGAGGAAGGTGTATTCTGTTAAGCTTCCTGAAGTCTATGGTTAGCCTCCACCTTCCATCTGCTTGTGAACTGGCCAGAGCTGGGTGAATTGTATGGAGAGTGGGTTCTTGAAATAATTTGCCTTTTCTCCATGTCAGCAATCACTTCTGAAATGCTTGCCTGGCTGCTGCTGGTAATGAGGCATGGTGCTACACAAAGTTACATGTGAATTAGGCAGTGGGGAAGGCAGTTTTGCAATGTGCAGACTTGGGCAAGTTTTATTTCCTTTGCCCTCAGCCCCAATAAGAGCCAAAGCTCCATAGTGTGCCATCTGGGAGGTGCCATCTCTTACCAGCCAGGACATCAAACCCTAGAATATTTTCTGGGTAAGAGCTCAAGGCCACTTCAACTATGGTGCTTCATTTATCACCTGGTAGCCACAGCCTCATTTTGGTTAGGTGTCAGCTGTCAGGCAGTCCTGTGACACCCTTTATCTTTATCTTTTTCCTAGATGGCAAGATGCTTAGATGTTTTGCCAGGTGCACATTTAACACTGTGATCTGTGCACCTGTGTCTATGAGCTGAAGTAGGTCGACCATCCCTCTTGTTCATGTTCTCACTGTATTGGTCACAGAGAATTACCCATGGTGACGCACGTGATTGCTGATGTCTGGGTGGAATTTGTCTCCTCCTGGGCTGGAATTGCCTTGCAGGAGGTGGATGTCTGTTCCTGATTGCAGAAACATTCACCCATTCAGATGATGCAGGAATGGTATCCTTTACCAGATTGGAAATGTTTCTGAGATCCTCCTTCAGTTCTTTCATGCTCTCCTTAATGCCATTCTCAATACCTTCTTTAAGCTCTGTACCCAGAGTTTTTATGGCAGAGACTAGGCCAGAATTTGACAAGCTGTCCTCTATCTGCCTGTGTTGATCAGTGAATTCACCAACAGTGAAAGACCTTCCATTATCACTCCTTGATAGAAACTTACTGGCCAAGATGTTAGCATAGGATGAAGGAGCAAGCTTAATCAGCTTCTTCATGAGACCAACAGAAGGCGTGCCCACAAGCTAACCTTACCAAGAGGACTTGCAAGGTATTTGTCGACTCCACTCTCCTTAGTGAGTGGTCCCAGCTGCTTGGCAGACTTGTCTCCTACCTGCAGGGCATTAGCACCAACACTATGGCATCTCACTAGCCAACTTAGGATTGGCTCACCTGATTCCCTTGTGTATTCCTTTCTAACTTCCCTGACCTCTCTGAGAGGATCGTTGGAGTCCTGGATGTCATCTTCCTCCTCTTCCTCCTCTTGACCTGGTGGTCGCTGGCCTAACAGAACCTTCCTCATAGCACTCCTAAACTCATTGGAACCATCCTCTCTCTGGGCAGCCAACCTCACAACCTTCCACTCATTTGAGTATTGGGATCTCAGCACATTTGCGAGGTCTCGCAGACTAAGTACCTCCTCTTCTTCCTCTTGCTGATCACCAGAGGTCCCCTCTCTTACATCCTCCTGTGAACCACACTTTGTCTTAGCTTTTGCCTTAGCAGGTGCCAGAAGGGCCTGCGCAGCAACAGACTTTGACGTGTCCTGCTGGAGGGTTTGAACCATTAGGGGTCTGACTGGGAGCTTGTGAGTTCAGATCTGCCTTACTTCTAGCAGCATTCTGGCCTGCTATCTGGAGTTTGGAACTGTCTGAGCTGGTGTTGTCAGCAAACATTCTTATTTTGAGCCTGTACTTCTGTGACTCCTGCCTAACCTTGCATGTTATCTTTTATTTACTTCCCTCCGGGAACATTGGCCACCTTCCCAGAATCTGGAGAGGAGGGTGGAGAGGCTGGCATGGGGGAAGGAATTTGAGACATTTTCCCACTTGCTTTCAGAGCAGACACCTTTTTAACTTTTAATTTTTGTACTACATTTGAATTTTGCACACATAGTGCAAAAATTAATATGAATATTAAACCCATGAGACATAGATTAAAAATTGAGAGAATCAAAACAGTTTTACATGAGCAGGTTCCTAAACAAATGTCTGGAACCCCAGTTTTGGGTTGAATTACTCGCATGAGAGCTGTGGTTAAAGCAGTGTGTCCATTGCTTGTGATATTATTGATAAGTGTTCCTGTAATGTTACCAGTAAGGTTTTCAGTGACATTAAAACCAGCATAACCAAGAATAAAATCACCCCAGCTCCAGAAAATGCTTGAAACTTTAGCTTTAGCCTTATTATAATCCAAATCAATAAAATAAGCAACAATTTGAGCCTTTATCCAACTAAATGCCAAGAAAACTAAACCAGTCCAGAGTAACGCCCCAAACAAGTACAATAGCTGCTTAATTAGCTTCATTTTAATTCCCAGAGTTAATTAGACAGTCACTCAAATGAATTTAGCCCCACGTTGGGAAAGCCAAAATAAAAAATGTGATGATTTGGGCTGTAACCCGCCCCCCACACTTTTGAATTTGCCCCAGCTAACTCAGAAAGGCTCCAGGAATATAAATGAAGCTATTTATTTTACAGCTAGCGAATATACAAGGCAGATATTTACAGTATATACAGTTATAAACCAGAAATATACAGAGGATAAGTAATACAGAATGCACAACTCCCCTCCCAGAAACCTGAGTCCCCAGGAGGGTTCTCCACCACCCCAACACCTCCCCTGCTCCTCTCAACCTTACCTCAGAATCCTGAAAAAGAATAGAGGTGCAGCCAAGAGTTAAGAAGGAAGGTTAGTGGCAGTGAGGTTAAGGAGATGTGGTCTGGTCCTGAAGCTCAAAGCAGAGTGACACAAAATGGAGAATGTTATCTAATGTTTACTTCTTGTCCCAGAACTCTCAGCGAGACTGATGAGGGGAAGGAGACACAACCATTGTTTTCCTTTCACTGCCTATTATGTAGTTCTTTTCACCAAAACATTCTAGCTTGCTTCAAACTAGCACACCTTACCAAGAGGACTCGTTTGGTATTTGTCCACTCCACTCTCTTTGTGAGTGGTCCTAGCTGCTTGGCAGGCTTGTCTCCTACCTGTAGGGCATTGGCACCAATAGTACAGCATCTCACCAGCCAACTTAGGATTGGCTCTTCTGATTCCCTTGAGTTTCTTTTCTAACTTCCCTGACCTCTCTGAAGGGATTGTTGGAATCCTGAATGTCACCCTTCTCTTCTTCCTCTCTTGTTCTGGTTGTCCCTGACCTAGAAACAGAACTTTCCTAGGAGCACTCTTAAACTCCTCAGAACCATCCTCTTTCTTGGCAGCCAATTTCACAATGATCCTCTCATCAGACTGCTGTGATCTGAATATGTTGGCCAAATCTTGAAGATTATACGTCACCTCCTGCTTCCTTTTTGTGCACCAGAGGTCCCCTCCTCTAAGTCCTCTTTGAATCACTCTTTGTCAAATGTTCATTTTCACCCGGTCTTAGGGGCTGGAGCCAAAATAATTTGAACTGAAATGGACTTGCGACCCTTCTAGCAGGTCAGATTATTGGGGGTCTGACCTGAGGCCTGTGAGTTCGAATGTCGCTTAGGGTTAGGGGGTTTCTGCTGCCTGAGGACTCAAATTATCTGAAGGAACATCTGGGCTGAGCAGTTGTCTCTGTTCCTGACTGCTTGCCATGGTTATTGTCACAACATACTCTGGCAGTATGCCCAGAATCTATGCGAGTTGAGTGCAGTGGGTGGCCCTCCCTTGCACTCCCTTTGAGCCAAAATTGTTTAGACTTAGGACTGCTTAACTTTTTAGTCAAGGGATACCTGTCGCTTTTTCTGGGTCCTTTAATGCACCACATGTCAATTTTCTCTACATAATGTCAAAATATTATAGAAATGTTCAAATTATAAGACCTAAGATTACAGACAATTGGAAATACCACAGTCCTCAGGTGAATAAAATGCAGAGCAAGGGTTAGGTAACTGGGTCTTAGGTAAAATTACCCGCATTAAAGCTGTTGATAAAGCATTAGATGAATCCAGCACTGCCCAAGCAGGTCCTTGGGGGTCCTACTCACACACTGCACTTCATACCCCAAGCCCAGGCCACCTGAGCTCTCACTCCCTCTGTCCCCCTTCATCAGTTCCTGTGTGAGGAGGCTGCATGGTCCCCTCCCCACCCCTCATCTGCAACCCTTTTCCTGTGGGAATGCAAAGTGAAGGAGGGATAATAACAGGTGGATGCTGACCTTGGTTCCCACCCAGCTGCTGCTAACTTATCTCAGGAAGGGATAGCGAACACCTCATTAATGAGGGAAAAACAAGGCAGGGTTTATGCTGATGAGGGGGGTTATCCTTGACTAAATTCTGCTAATGGTATAGGCATGTAATTTATGCCCTGAGGGTATATATTGAAGAGTTGAATGATCAATAAAAGGTCTCTGGCATACTTCACAGTGAATTAGTCTGGGAGTCCATGTGGCATTGCCTTGATCGCGTTGATCTGTGGGGGGCCTTAATCACATTTCCTGTGGCAAGCTAAAACAGATTTCTGCAACACTTCCCCTTGGCTTGTGTCAAGGTCCAGGAGAACAGATCAACAATATCTCCATCCAGAGGAGCAAGATCTTGTTCTCCTGTGGAATTAAGGTGCAAGTGAGGACCAGAAAGCACCGCAGAAAGCTAGTTATTAAAGGATAAATTGAATGAAACAGAGGGAGAGACAGAAGGGGACAGAGAGAGAGGAGAACATGGAGAAGAAGAAGAAGCAGGGAAGGAAAAGAGCAGGGATTATATTAACTATCAACCACAGATGGGGTGAGAGAGGAGATGTTGAGCCTGGCCAGGGATGTTCTCTGTGCAGGTGCAGATCTGGTGGTGGTCTGGTGGAAGATCCACCCTTTGGGGCAGGCATCGCTCTTGTCTTTTTATACACCTTTTCAGATCAGTGTCCAGGTGCAGCTCCCAGGAACTCTTCCTGTAATATTCCTGGCAGTTTGCAGGGGTCCAGGCAGCAGCACTGCGGGAGGACCTCTGCCCCCTCCCTGCACTGCTGTACCTGTCCATACTCCTAATACACAGAAGCCTTTTCGGGGGTAGCTGACATAAGATGTACACACCCTGGACATTCCAGCCAGGCATGGAGGTGTCAGGAATTTCCTCAAAGGCATAGTGTGTTCATTTGCATCCCTGAGCCAAGCACTTCTGAGCCCGGGTGGTCAACAAAGGCAATCTTTATCTTTTGATGATGAAGGAGAGAGGGGGATTTAGACTCTCACAGCTTGTTGCTGGTTCTTTGAGCCCTCCACCTCCTCCTGGCCTTTAGTCTCAGGAACCTTCCATTCCTGAGCTCCTGCTTTTCAGCCGAGTTCTTAGATGCTTCCTCAGCCACAACATTTCCACTCCACCCTTCAACCACAGCAGAGATGGGGGGACACAGGGCCATGGGACAATGAGACACCAGGGATATGGATGGGATGTGAATGAGGGAAAGATCTGGGAATGGTCAGGCAGGTATTAGGCCTTGTCCCCCCAAAAAGAGAAAAGGATTCAAGGCCCAGATGAAAAATGTGTGTGCAGTAAATCATAGAATACAGCCAGGGTTGGAAGGGACCACAAGGAGTGTCCAGTTCCAACCCCCCCTGCCATGGGCAGGGGACACCCTACCCTAGAGGCAGGCTGCCCAGAGCCTCATCCAGGCCTGGCCTTAAACACCTCCAGGGATGGGACCTCAACCCCCTCCCTGGGCAACCCATTCCAGCCTCTCACCACTCTCATGGTGGAGAACTTCCTCCTCACACCAGTCTGGAATCTTCCACCTCCAGCTTTGCTCCATTCTCCCAGTCCCTGTAACTTCTTGATAGCCTAAAAAGGTCCCTCTCCAGCTTTTTTAAATTGCTCCCTTCAGATCCTGGAAGGCCACAAGAAGGTCACCTGGGAGCCTCCTCTTCTCTAGACTGAACAGCCCCAACTCTCTCAGTCTGTCCTCACAGCAAAGCTGCTGCAGCCCTCTGAGTATCCTTGTGGCCCTGCTCTGAACATGCTCCAGTATGTCCACATCCCTCTTGTAATAAGGGATCCAGGGCTGGATGCACTACTCCAGGTGGGGACTCAGCAGAGCAGAGGAGGAGAATCACCTCCCTCACTCTGCTGGCCACCACTTCTCCTGCTGCAGCCCAGACTCTGGTTGGCTCTCTGGGCTGCAAGTGCACACTGCTGGCTCATGTTGAGCTTCTCATCCAGCAGCACCCGCAAGTCTCTGTCCTCAGGCTGCTCTCCAGCCAGTCACTGCCCAGCCTGTATTTTTGCTCAACCCAGATGCAGGACCTTGCACTTGGTCTTGTTGAACCTCCTGAGGTTGGCTTGTGCCCACCTCTCCTGCCTGTCCAGGTCCTTCTGGATGGTTCCCTGTCCTCGAGCCTGTCTGCTGCACCACACACCTTGGTATCATCAGCAAACTTTGCTGAAGGTGCACTCAATGCCTTTGTCCATGGCACCCACTGAGATGTTGAATAAAACAGAATCTGACTGACAGCATTTCAGGAGATGAAAGCAGTGAATTCTTCTGCACCTCTGCATGTGTTTGCTGGGACCTTGCCCACAGAGCATGGGTATTGTGCCCTCATAGCAAACCTCGTTTTCTCTTGGGACTGTGGAATAGCAGCTCCAGGAAAACTGCTAAGAGAAAGCTGCCAGAAATTGGGCAGGGAGAGAAGGAAACCAAACTCTCTGGAATGAGTCTCTTTAGGCTGCCTGTGTCTGGCTGGTGCTGGAGGTGTCAGGTTTGGCCAGGAGTCAGAGACTCCTCCAGCATCAGAGTGAGGACTGAAGAGGTTTTGCAAGAAGCTGGCCAAGTCCCTTCCCCCCTTTCCTGCATCTCCAGAGAGCAGGAACAACTCTATCTGTGTGTCCTCAGGGCCTTCTCTGACCTTCTGTTGAGGAGTGGTCAGCAGAGAGCTGGCCCTGATCTGGGCCCTGCTGGCAGGAGTTGCCTGCAGGGGGCAGAGCTGAGCACAGAGTGGGTGGGGTGGGGGGTTGTGAGCAGGACCATGGGAGGAGACCTGGGTCCAGAGCAACATCTCCTGGCAAATGCAGCTCCAGGCAGCAGAGTCCTGGGCAGGCAGTGGGAGGAGCCTGCAGACCAAGACCTGAGAGAGGGCTGGCTTGAGGAAGCTCTCCTGTGTTGCTGCCCTGCATCTGTCTGCCTGGGGATTGTATCCTGGGCAAGGAGCTGAGCCCTCCCATCTTCACAGCCCTGCCTGGCTGTTGGGCCCATGTGCTGGCCTTGGGAGCTACTTGCACCCAGACCCAGCTCTGCTGCATGGTCCTGGGCAGTGCTGGAGCCATCCCTTGCAGGTCAGTCCTCTCCTCTGAGCCCCTTTGCTTCTCTCTGGCAGGGGGCTGTGTCCTCTCTCCATCAGCCCTGCCCCTCTGTGCTGGGGGAAAAGCAGAGTTTGCAGAATTGCCCTTTGGAAGAGCCCAGCAGGTAAAGAAACCAGCCTGGGGGACAACAGCAGGACCCCAGCTGTTTGTTGATCCATGTGGTACATCCCAGCCCTCTGCAGACCCTTCTGCCCACCACATTTTACTGCCACTGGGGCTCTGAGGGGACATCTCTGCTTTAGGGAGTCTGGGCCACCCCCAAGCAGGTCAGTATCATGGTTTGGGTGTTCCCCCCCCCCCACACAATTTAGAAATCACCCAGACTACACTCAGCCAGCTCTGGAAATATGAATGAAGCTTATATTTACAGCTAGCACAATATTCAAGCAGATAGTTACAGTACAATACAGTTGTATACAGAAATTTGACAAGGTAAAAGGTAATACAGAAACACAACTCCCCTCCCAGAAACCTGAGTCCCCAGGAGGGGCTCTCAACCACCCCTTCACCTTCCCCCTACCCCTCTCAACCTTACTCCAGTCCCAAGGAAGACTTAGAGGTTCAGCCAAGAGGTTAAGAAGCAAAGGTGGATTAGGGCCAAATGGAAGATGAGGTTAGGGAGTACGATGTTGCTCAGTCAGCAGCCCTAGCGAGAGTGAGAGAAAATGGCGAGAGTGTTATCTAATGTTTTAATTTCTTGCTCAGCAAGACTCTGAGGGCAGTAGACATCACCACTGTTTTCCTTTCACAGCCTATGATCTAGTTCTTCTCACCAAAACATTCTAGCTAGCTTCAAACTAGCACAGTCAGGGTCAGTTGCATGGAAGGAGACCATGTTTGGGGTTGCGATGTGCAGTGTGGGTGAGAGAGGGTTGGAGATTGTTTGGTGTTCCTGGGGTCAGCACTGCTGACTCTTGTCTGAACCAGGAGAGATCAAAGGGCAGGGCCTTGGGCAGGAAGCTACCTGCCAACAGCACAGGGCTGGCAAATGGCAATGGGAGCACTCTGTAAGGACCAGGGTGTCTCAGCCCCCCCCCCCCCAGCACCAGCACCTAGGATCTCAGCACAACATTAGAGCTCTGTCCCCACATCATGGCAAGATGGGAGGGTTTGAGAGACACACTCCATTCTTTGTTCCAGCTGAGGTGTTGGTTGTTGGGAGGGTGTTAGATGTAAGAGACTGTATTGACCCAGGCAAGATGTCAGGGTTTGAGCTGCGGGGGTCTGGTGCTTCCATCTTCCCTAGGCAACAGCAGTGACTTCTTCCCCTACCAGCATGACCTCACAGAAGGACTCAGATAAGAACTGGGAGGGAGAAGCAGCACTCAGAGAGCAAGACGGGAGCAGGAAAAATGCATCCCCAAGGGAGAAGAGAAAGAGAGCACAATAGAGGATGACAATAAGGGGGAATGATGGCTGTGATGAATATGGGAAGGATGAGTGTGAAGATGACCAGGATGAGGAAGTGGAGGAGGAAGAGTTCATGGTAGCCCCCTCTGTGACACTCAGGCAGCTGATTCAGTGCCCTGAGTGTGGGCAGAGCTTCACACAGTGCTCCAGCTTCATTGACCACCACCGAATCCACACCGGTGAGAAGCCCTCAGCTGTGGCAGGAGCTTCAGACAGCTGTACACATGTCATAAACCACCGCCGAATCCCACACCGGCGAGAAGCCCTTCAGCTGTGCTGACTGTGGCAAGACCTTCACACAGCACTCTAGTCTCATTTCCCACTGCCGTATCCACACTGGCGAGAAGCCCTTCAGGCTGCGCTGACTGTGGTGAGAGCTTCACCTGCACTCCAGTCTCATTGCCCACCACTGAATCCACACAGGTAGAAGCCCTTCAGGTGTGCTGATTGCAACAAGAGGTTTCACTCAGAAGTCTGCCCTCCATCCAGCACCACAGTGTCCATGCCACTGAGTAAGGCCTACAGCTGCAGGGACTGTGGCAGAGAGCTACAAGCACAGCTCCAATCTCATCATCCACCAGCGCATCCATACCGGGAGAGGAAGCTGTTCCCCTGTGCTGAGTAGTGGCAAGAGATTCTCCACAAGCTACAGATACATCCAGCACCAACTCATCCACAGCAGTGAGAAACCTTACAGCTGCAGGGACTGTTGCAAGTGCTTCAGCTGGCACTCCACCCTAAACTAGTGCCATTGTGTCCAAAGTGTCGAGAAATCCTTCACTGCTTTGATTGTGGCAGGAGTTTCACCTGGAGGATCCGCACTCGCCAAGCACTATCATGACCACACTGGGTGAGAAGCCCTTCACCTGCTCTGACTGCGGCAAGAGCTTCACCTGCAAAGGCAGTCTCACTTCCCACTGCCATACCCACACTGATGACCAACCCACTCCGGCAGAGGAAGCAGAAACAGAGCCACCCCTGGTTTGTTGGGAAAATTGTGGCCCCCCATCCTGAGAAGACCTTTCCAACAGATTGAATAAAATTGTCTCTTTGTCACCTGGCATTTCTCAGAGGCTGGGGCCTCCAGCAGGAGCAAACACCTCCTGCCCTTCTGAGCACCAGTTAGTGCTGCTGAGAACAATTACAGTGCTGAGTCAGCACAGCCAGAACTGCCTTTGGAGCTGGGCTGAGCTGTGCAGGGATTTGTCTGATTCTTCCCCTATTTTTGGTGTCTCCCTGGGGTAAAACCTCTCTATCCCATGCCCAGTTGTGTCAATAAAACCCCAAAGTGACCCAAATCCTGTCTTTTTACTTTTATTTTAGACATTGCTGCCCACAGTGCCCAAATGTTGGGGGCATTTGTTCCCTAGGCATGGGGCTGGAGCCCTGTGCCCTTTTGAGGGAAGTCAAAGTGAGGTGCTCAGAAGAGTCCTGAGAGTGTCTTGCTGAGAGTAGTCTCAGAGGAATCTCAGAAGGTTTTCTCAAGGAGTGTCAGGAGATAAGTGTTTGGGGGGTTCTGAGAGTTCTAGGATTGACTTAGGGGATCTTTGGAAGGTGCAGGGGGGATCTCAGGGAGCTCTTTGGAAACACCTGGAAATCTTCTGTCAGGTTTTGATAGGGGGTTCTGCTGCTTTCCAGCAGGCCTGGGGATTCCAAAGACCTTCTCTCTAGCTCAGCAGTGTTCCTGATGGATTTCCTGCTGATCTGTGGCTCCTCTGAGGCTTTCTGCCCACCCCAGAAGTGGGAAGAGATTTCTTTTGAGTGTTCAGGAGCTTTTAGGAGCCTTAGGAGCATCAAGAGTTAAAAGAACCTTCTGAGCCAGCAGGTTTGAGATCAAGAGTGTTTAAGCTTAGAGTCTGATGCACCAGGGTCACTGCAATGACTGCAGGGCACTGTGGGGCAGTAGAAGTGCTGTTGGAAGGCATTGTGGCCACTGGTGAACCAATGTGGGAGGTCCTGTAGGGAGCTTCAGACCTGCTGCAAGGGAATCAGCTCCACTGAAAAGCTTAAGAGAAAGTCCATCAGAAGCCCTGGGCCCCAGAGAGTTGTGTAGGGCAAATTTTGAGCCATTTATTAGTCCCTCAGAAGCCTCAGTTCTGCTGGGATGCAGCAGGGCCAGTGTTGGGCTCCTGCAATGCTGATAGAAGTCCTGGGGGAGCTGAAATTCCAGAGGGCCCCTGCTGGTTGCAGTGGAAGTCCTGTGGGAAGTCTGAAGCCTACTGGAATGCAGTAGGCTATGGTGGCTAATGGAAGGCTTGTTGGAAGCCCCTGCCCCACTGGAAGGCACTGAGGCACCTGGCAGGCTGCTGAGTGGCTTGTGCTGGTGGCCAGGTTGTGCAGGATGATGTCCCTTGGAGGTGATTTTGATGGTCACTCAGCATGGGTGGTGACCTCTTGGCCATTGCTGCTTCTGTTTGGGCACTAGGAGAGCTTGGGCCAGTCTGTCTCATGCCTGGACTAGCACCAGAGGTACATTCAAGGTCTGGAGGGGTGAAGCCCTTGAGGCTTCAGATGGTGTTGGGTGGTGCTTTGGGAGCTGCCATCAGCAGCTGTGGGAGCCTGTTCTGGAGCCATTGCCTGTGTTTGCCTGGCCCTGCCTGTTCAGGCAGCAGCAGAGGTGAGCTGTGTGAGGAAAGGTTCCCTCTGGGGTGGCCATGGGGCAAGCAAAGGGGCTTGGAAGGGTGTCCTTTTTGGGGTGCCTGGGCACTTCTATCTCACCCTGCCCAGGTCCAGTGGAAAGGAAGGAAGAATCTCTGGGCTTGCTGGAATCCATCATGGCCATTGGTGTACCAATGGAAGTGCTGTGGGGGGGAGCTTCAGGCCTGCTGGCAGGAGTCAGGTCCACTGCTGAGCTTGTGGCAGCCTGATGGAAGCCCTGAGCATAGTGGGGATTTGTCTGAGGAATGTTGGGTTGCTGAAAGTTCCTCAGCAGCCTCTGTGGTGCTGGAGTGCAGCAGGGCCAGTGCTGGGGTCACTGAATGCCTGTTCGAAGGCTCTGGCCTGCTGGAAGGCAGTGGGAAAGTGTCTGCACAATGGAAACCCCTTCAGAAGCCTTGGGGCAGTTGGGAATGCATCAGGGCTTCCCTGCAGGCAGGTAGCATTCCCACTGGGATCCCCACAGGATCTCAGGATGTCAGGGTTTGGAAGGGGACCTCCACAGATCCTTGAGGTCCCCACTCCCCTGCCAGAGCAGGACCATAGAATCTAGAGCAGGTGCCATGAGGAACACCTGCAGAGAGGGCTTGAAAGTCTCTCAGTGAAGAAGACTGCAGACTCCCTGGATGGCAGCAGAGCCATTTCCAGACATGGGGAAGTTCTGATGGAAGAACCAGGCCTGCTGGAATGGTTGGGTGCTGGAACGCTTGGTGGAAGCCCTGAAGCTGCTGAGAGTGGCAGGGCCACTGCTGGGACAGTGAAAAGTCCAAGAGAAGCCCTGAGCTTGCTGGAAGGCTAGAGAAACTCCTGCTGGGGATCCCTGGGGCACTCTGGAAATGCATTTGGAAGTGTTCTGGCTCGTAGAATTCCAACAGAGGGCTCTGGCTGGGTAGAATCCATCTGGGGGCACTGCTGGGGCTAGAGAAAGCTCTAGACATGTTCTGGGACACTTGGAATGGTGCAGGGGCATTTGGTGGGCAGGTGGAACTCAGGTTGGAAGCCCCTGGCTGACTGGAAGCCTTTAGTGTCACTGGGGGGGCTCATGGAAAGTCCACAGATGTCCTGGACCCATTGGAATGCAGCAGGGGAAGTGATGAGCAAAGGGAATTCCCTAAGGAATCCTGGGTCTGCTGGCAGGCATCCATTGGCTTTTCCATGGCCTCCAGCTGACCCTGCTGGGGATTCTCTTTCAGTTTTCCACCAGCCCACCCCTGACCCTTCTGCCTCCCAGAAGGGTCCCCCACAGGCTTTCTGGTACCCACCAGTGCCCTTCTTCCAGCCACTGTTCCCACTGTTGGGAAATAGTAATATTAAATGTAGTGATTCTGTGGAAATGTCTTGAACATGGTACATTGGAGCATAAGCCAGGGCTTGAAAACAGGACACTGAGCTGGGTGAAAGTGCAGGGTCAAAGTGCCTCTTAAAGGAATGCGGGAGTAAAACAAGAGGCCTCAAGTCTTATCTAATTGTTCTATGGCTTTATGGCTCGGTACATCTTGGTGCCTGTCTCTACCTAGAACGCCATAACTGTCTCCTTAGGATTAATGTGATACACCTCTGCTGAAGGACTAGATAAGCATATGCTTTGTTAAGAAGAGTTATTGTGTGTCTTGTTAGGTGATAAGAAATACCTAATTAATGTATCCTAGCAATTAGTGGTGCAATCCTAACGTTACCCTTGACGCAAATATCTGTAACCAGTTAGAGTCTGATATGATTTGTATCCTTCTTATGTAGCCTTCTGATGAGAAGTATAAACCCATGCTTGGGGTACAATATACGAATTTGCTTGCATCAGGCGTCTCCCTGTCTCTTCTGATGCCTGTGGCATCCATAGCCCAGGCAAATGGTGAACCCAATGTGATGGGGAAAGTGATCACTGGGTAGGTGACCAGCCAGGAGATCCCTCGGAACTTAAGCTGCTGAAAGGAAGCAGAACCGGGCCCCGTTATTGATCACCTCATCGCTGGACAATAAGGTGAGCTGAGGGAAACTTGGAGTTGACAATGATGGGGAACCTAGCTCCCTCTGCTGGAAGAGATGCTTATAACCATGAGAAGAATTACTGAAGGAGCATGCGTGGTGGAGGGGGGTTGCAAAGCCCTCTTGCAAAGCCCTCATTTGGACAGAATTGTGGCTCAAAGGGTCCATCAATCATGGGGTCAAAAGTCCACGGCACCAGCCCAGGGAACTGCTAGAGCCGCCGTCCCAGCCGCCATTCCTAGCTGTGGGAAGATTTCTCCTGCAGCAGGGCATAAGCCGTAAACATTGAGACCTTGTTTTGGGAAAGGGTCCTTGAGTTCGCAGGCACTGTGAACTCCCCACCACACCTGCTGGGGGCTGACCCTGCCAGCTCCCTGAGGTGGAACTACAGATTGTTTTGGCAAGAAAGTAACCTATCTGTGCCTTATACATATCTTTGAGCCAATCAGAATTGTCCACTTGTGCCAGCCCTAGGCTGGCTAGATACACCTCCTCTGAACAGTATTTATTGACACTGCATTACCCTAATAAAATAGCTCTGCTCTCTGCACTTGCACTGTGGGCTGATGCATCACACGCTCTGCACATGCACAGCCTGACACGACTACGGCATTTCGCACTCAGCATTCACACCACACCAGATGGGCACTGATCGAACTGATCACACTCGTCAGTGCCCCAATCTGTGCCTTCGCCAGCCTCCAGACTGCCAACACCCAGCTTGGCTCTTACCCGTGGAAGCCCAAGCAGGCGCGCTCCAATAACCTCTGAATTGTTTCCAATCCATGATGACTTGGGACTTCAAACTGACTCAGGACAGTTGAGTAACTGAGGAACTTGATCTAAGCCAGGATAATCTCTCAAAAGCCTACCGGTGGCACTTTCTGCCACAGACTCTCTTCCTAAATCCTTTTCAAATCTTTGCTAAATTCCTAATTTGTTGTGCATAGACATTCTGTAAAAATAATCTCGCAACCACATACAAAGAACTTACGTGGGGTAGTTATAAATAAGTTTGGGGAAAGGGGGATTCCCAGCATATATAAGATTAAATCTTTTAAACTCTTTAAAAATCGGCCTCGTATTTCATTTCCCCGAAACCCCAGACAAACTCCTCCATGACAGCATGGCAAAGCTCTCTCTGATCATGACTTGAAACTGGTCATGAAATGGGAACATGTCAATATCCCATCAATTTCTGCCTTTAATATCTTCATCTCTGAGATTTGGGATAGAGCAGGAATAAAATTATGGGATGCAGCAACAAAAGATGATGCTGGAGCACAGAAGCTTCTCTCTGGTGGAGAATTATAATTAAAACATCGAAAACTAAGGGGCAGAAAGAGGGGAAACAGAGGGATCAAAATGTGCAGATGAGTCAGCTTCAATGCCCACAGTCCCCCCGCTACCTCTGCAATCCAAAGCAGGGGCCACAGAGCTCCCAGCAACAGTGCCTGCAGTCACAAATCTTTAAGTTATGCCCTAAGCCAAAACTGAGGTTAAAGACTGTTGTTGCTGCTGTGGGAAGATACCCTCCTGAGGAGGATCCCTTGATGAGGGTCCCTTTGGTTCTGAAACAGATCTCTATCCCTTTGATCTGCATCAAGCACAGGCAAACAGTTAAGAGGCAAGCTCTTAGGGGGAGGGAGACATGGAAATGGCTAACCTTATAGTCACTCCTGTGTTGTATGCTGGATGGAGAGGAAATCCACAATGGGAACTCATCATTTCCATTGTTAAAGAGCTTTGTCGCACAGTGTCTGAACGTGGCAGTATCTTCCCCCTACTTTGCAATTCTTCTAATATCAGTTTGTGATGTGCATGTTATGACTCCCTATGATCCCAGTTCTTTGTCCTCAGCTCCTCCTGATGCCTGCTCAATTTACGATGTGGGAATCACTGAGTGGACGCAAGGGCTTCCAGGGGTTACTGCACACTTTTGCAGCTCAATATAATGCAGCAATACAAGCTCTAACATTAGACCACCTTATGGGAATGGGTCAACACATACCGATCCTGTTGCACAGGCAAGGGACAGCCCCTGAGAAGCCTTAGAGGCAACTTGAGAAGGAGGCTAAGAAAACCTTCCTCAAAATCCCAGATGCCAAGCACCACAGAGAAGCATTCACAAATATAACTCAGTGTGATGGTTTGGGGGTTACCCCGCCCCTCCACACTTTGTAGTCGCCCCAGCTAACTCAGACGGACCCTGGGAATATAGATGAAGCAATTTATTTACAGCTAGCAGAATTTACAAACAGCTATTTACAATATATACAGTTATATACAATTATATACAGAAATATACAAAAGGATAAACAATACAAAAGCACAACTCCCCTCCCAGAAACCTGAGTCCCCAGGAGGGGCTCTCAAACCACCCCAACACCTCCCTCGGCCCTCTCAACCTTACCCCAGTTCTCAGGAAGAAGAGAGGTGCAGCCAAGAGGTTAGGGAGCAGGGTTAATTGGAAGCTAGGTTACTGAGATGTGACCAGGTCTAAGGCAAAAGCAAGAGTGAGAAACAAAAATGGAGAAAAAAATCTTTCTTCTTCCCCAGAGTTCTCAGCGAGACTGTGAGAGAAGTTGACATCAATTGTTTTCATTTCATTGCCTGTTATCTAGTTCTTTTACCAAAACATTCCAGCTTGCTTCAAACTACACACTCAGGAGCCTCAAGAATCTTACATGTATTTATTGACAGACTACACCAAGCGTGGCAAAGGCAGGTTGACAGTGGCACAGGCAGAGAGATGGTCCTGTCTTTTAAAGCTAGCTGTTGAAAATGCCCACGCAGACTGTAAGAAATTGCTTAAATTCCCTGCCAAATCAGAATCCTTCCTTAGTGGAAATGATTGAAGCTTGTAACAGAATTTGGACTATGGACTATAAATATGAAATGATGGCAGCTGGCTTTTGCTGCTGTGAATCCTCCCTCGACTGCACGGTGCTTTGGATGTGGTAAACCAGGTCACTTTAGAAAGAATTGCTTTACAACGAGAGGAGGAAACAACAGAAAGACCTCCCTGGTTTGTCTTAAGTGTGGTAGAGGAAATCACTACGCTAATCAACGCCATTCTAAGTGTGATCTACAGGGGGTGACTGTTCCCGGGAAGCTCTCAGTGCAGTGTAGGACTTTGGGCTCTGCGCTCAGGCACAAAGTCCATGCCCAACAAGTCAGCAACAGGCCAGCATCATCAGATCAGTGCCAGTGACCGCCACCCTGCAACTAGGGGGCAGCGCAGGACAGGACCAGGAAACCTACACAGTGACTTTACTTGATTCCTCTGTGCATTTGCTAGAAACTAGCACCTTTTAAATGTGTGCACTGCTTATAGGTAGATCTTCTACAACATTGTCAGGTCTTTTTGTGCTTCCTAGAGTAATTGAGTCAGATTTTAAAGAGATTGATATCACGGCGTGGACACCCTTTCCACCTTGCCACAGTACCCCAAGTTAGCAAAATGTTGTGAAGGGCCTGCAGGCCCGAAAATAGGCTTATTTATGCCTTGTCCTGCCTGGACATGTTTCTCTGCCTGCACCAGAGGTAAACACATAACGAGCACAAAGAGGCACAACAGACATGGTGCCATGAAGTCTGGCCTGTCCAGGACCCCTGGATTGGTGTAAGGGGTGGTTGCATAAGCCCCCACATGCTCAGCTCGTGTCTGCCTAGTGTAAGGCCCCAGGTGATTGCCATATTTGGAGAGTCCAGGCCTGTGGCTTTTGCCTAGTATGGTAAGATTTGGCTGACTGCCAACCTGATTGGTCATTCTAGGTGTCCAAAGGGCCATTAATCTCGGCCCACATCTAATAAATGGGGGTGCACAGGTTAAACAACGTGCTTACTCCCCCTCATTGCTTGCCTGCCTGCGTACTCACGTTGCAGAGCTCACTTGAAGCCTGCCTGTATATATGTGGAGCTCAGACTCCAGTGCAGCCCTGCATCCTGATTGCATGCCGCTGCCTTATTATTATTGCCTGGTGTGCACCACTGCCACAAGTTGCCAGAGCAGACCCATGCAATCGGCCTGAGTAGCCAGCATTAGACTGTGCTCAGACTGCACAGCATTGTTACTTCCTCTGCACCTGGAGGGGGATTTCCTGCCTACGAAGTCAGCAGCATAAGGTCAGAGACTCTCCGTTTCCCCTGAAGCGTGGAGGATTCCAGCCTTGACGTCCAGGGGCAGATTGGAGACTAGTATAGGCTGTGACATAGCCCCAGTGGGTGATTGGTAATTTGTGCTAGTTTGAAGCAAGCTAGAATGCTTGGTAACAGAACTAGATAACGGGCAGTGATATGAAAAACAATTGATGTCAACTTCTCTCACAGTTACGCTGAAACTCTGGGAAGAAGAAGAAAACATTCTCCATTTTGTTTCTCTCTCTTGCTTTTTTGCCTTGGACCTGGTCACATCTCATTAACCCTGCTCCTACTAACCTTGGCTCCCTAACCTCTTGGCTGCACCTCTTTTCTTCCTGAGAACTGGGGGTAAGGTTGAGAGGGACCGGGGGGGAGGTGTTTGGGGTGGTTTGTAGAGCCCCTCCTGGGGACGCAGGTTTCTGGGAGGGGGAGTTGTGCTTTCATATTGTTTATCCTTTGTATATTTTCTGGTATATAATTGGTATATAACTGTATATATTGTAAATAGCTGCTTGTAAATTCTGCTAGCTGAAAATAAATTGCTTCATCTATTTCCCCCGGGTCCGTCTGAGTTAGCTGGGGCAAATACAAATGTGTGGGGGGGCGGGGTAACCCCCAAACCATCACATTTTTAATTGGCTTTCCCACGTGGGGCTAGATATTTCAGTGAGTGGAAATTAGCTCTGGGAATTAAGATGAAGCTAATCAAGCAGCTATTGTACTTGGTGGGGATTGCTGTGTGGCCTGTTTTTCTGGTTTTTTTGTGTACAACTGGATCAAAGATCAAATTGGTTATTTCTTGCTTCATGTAGTTTTTAAGAAGGCTAAAGTTAAGCTTTCAAACATGTTCTGGAGCTGGGGTGATTTTATTCTTGGTTATGCTGGTTTTAGTGTCACTGAGAATATTACTAGTGATATTACAAGAGTTTTTGTCAGTAATGTTACAATCAATCGAGAGTCTGCTTTATCTACTGCTCTCATGAGGGTCATCCAGCCCCAAACTGAAATGCCAAGTCCATGCAAGGATTTTTACAGAAAAGAGATTGTGGCGGGGGTTGGTGTGCAGTAATCTGGCTCTTATGATTTTAATTTTCATATTAATTTTGGTATTATTTGTGAAAAATTCAAAACCAGCTTCTATAAGAGCTAGGAAAATTTCTGTGTCTCAGAAGCAGTCTCTTTCACAGCAAAACAAGGGAACACAGTTATCGGCTTCCCCCATGCCAGCCTCTCCACCCTCCTCTGTAGGTTCTGGGGAACACGAGCCAGTGTTCCGCCACTAACGTAAACAATGATAAGGATAACCAAAACAAGCCGCAGAGTTCAGCAGGAGCCTCAGGAGCACAGGCAAATACCCAAAATCAGAATGTTCCTAGCAAAAATGAAAACAAGTCAGGGGTTGGCAGGCATCCCAGGAGGACAGGCAAATAATCCCACTAATGTTAATAATACTACTAGTGCTGGTAACGCTAGCCCAGTCAGTCCAAATCCTAATGACACCAGCTCAGCCAATTCGAACCCCCAGCCAGCAGACCAGAACCAAAATCCTCCTGTTAAAAGCAAGGCAGATTTGAAACTCACAAGCTCCAGGTCAGACCCCTAAGGATACAAATGCTCCAAGTCAGACCTCCAATAATTCAAATGCTCCAGGTCAGACTCCTAAAGATTCAAATCCTCCAGCAGACACATCCAAGTCTTTGCTGCTCAGGCCTCTTCTGGCACCTGCTAAGGGCAAAAGCTAAGACAAAGAGTGGTTCGCAGGAGGATGTAAGAGATGGGACCTCTGGTGATCAGCAAGAGGAGGAAGAGGAGATAGTTAGTCTACGAGACCTTGTAGATGTGCTGAGACAACAATACTCAAGTGAGAGGGAGCGCTGTGAGGGTTAGCTGCCAGGAGAGAGGATGGTTCCAATGAGTTAGGAAATGCTATGAGGAAGATTGTGTTAGGCCCGCACCACCAGAACAACAGGAAGAAGAGGAGGAAGATGACATCCAAGGCTCCAAGGATCCACTCAGAGAGGTCAGGGAAGTTAGAAGGAATACACAAGGGAATCAGGTGAGGCCAATCCTAAGCTGGCTAGTGAGATGCCGTGGCGTTGGTGCTAAGGCTCTGCAGGTAGGAGACAAGTCTGGCCAAGCAGCTGGGACCACTCACTAAGGAGAGTGGAGTGGACAAACACCTAGCAAGTCCTCTTGGTAGGGTTAGCTTGTGGACACGCCTTCTGTTGGCTGTGGCTATGAGATATCCTTCCCGAGATGATTGCCATGGGCTGCTAAGAAGTGGAACACCATTGAGCAGGGAATTAAGCTTCTGAAGGAGTTTGCTGTGAAGGGAAGTGCTTTATGGAGATCATGGCACTCATGAGCCTGACGATATTCCTTTGGGAACAGGTCTCATGAAGAAGCTTTTAAGCTTGCTCCTTCATCCTATGCTAACATCTTGGCCAGTAAGTTCCTAGCAAGGAGTGATAATGGAAGATCTTTCACTGTTGGTGATTCACTGACCAGCTCAGACAGATTGAGGACAGCTTGTCACATTCTGGTATAATCTGTGCCATAAAAACTATGACTACAGAGATTAAAGATACTATGAAAGAACTGAAGGAGGATCTCAAAAATCTGGTAAAGGATACCGTTCCTGCATCATCTGAATGGGTGCATGTTTCTGCCATCAGGAACAGACGCCCACCTCCTGCAAGGCAATTCCAGCCCAGGAGGAGACAAATTCCACCCAGACAGCAGCAATCACGTGCGTCACTGTGGATACTTCTGCGTGACACATACGGTGAGAACATGAACAAGTGGGATGGTAAACCTACTTCAGCTCTTTCAAAGAGAGTCAGGGATCTGCAGAGTGGCAGAACAGAGGCAGCAATGCCAGGAAAGTAGCTGTCACTTCTTCACTCCCGAGAGCAACTGCAATTGTTCCAACAGTTGCAGTTCCTCTCACAACAACAACCAATCATTGTGTACACCCTACATGCCATGTTCAGCATTAGGGGTGCCCTGCCTCCAGCCAGGAGGAGGAAAGGGATAGTGGAGAGAACCGAATCTATTGGAATGTGTTCATTAGGTGGCCTGGCAGTTCAAGAGTTCGGAAATACAGGGCTTTAGTTGACACAGGTGCTCAGTGTACTTTATTGCCATCAAGTTGCAAAGGGACAGAGTCCATTTCTATCTTTGGAATCACTGGTGGATCTCAAGAGTTAACTAAGATACAGGCTGAGATCAGTTTAACTGGTAAAGAGTGGAAGACACATACTATTGTAACTGGTCCTGATGCGCCTTGCATTCTGGGAATTGACTTTTTGAGACAAGGCTTGTTTCAAAGATCCTAAGGGGTCACAAATGGGCTTTTGGAATAGCATCTGTAGAGATTGAGGATGATAAATTGAAATTGTCTGTTAGACCTGAACTTTCTGATGAATCTGCAGTTGTGGGACATCATGACATAGAGGACCTGGAAGTGCCAATTGCAACTCAAACTGTTCATCATAGGCAGTACAGAACTACCGTGACTCTTTGTTGCCCATTCATCAGCTGATTCGTCAATTGGAGAGTCAGGCTGTCATCGAGAAAGCTCATTCACCTTTCAACAGTCCCATCTGGCCTGTGCGCCAAACCTACGGGCGACTGGAGACTGACAGTTGACTTTCGTGCCCTCAACGAGGTGACGCCACCCATGAGTGCAGCTGTGCCGGACATGCTGGAACTCCAGTACGAGCTGGAATGCGAAGGAGGCTAAATGGTATGCAACCATAGACATTGCTAATGCTTTCTTCTCTATTCCCATAGCAAAGGAGTGCAGGCCTCAGTTTGCATCAGCTGGAGAGGAATCCAGTACCATTCAATCGTTTGCCTCAGGGGTGGAAACACAGCTCAACCATCTGTCACTCAGTCATCCACAATGCACTGGAGAAAGGTAAAGCTCCAGAGCACATCCAGTACATCGACGACATCATTGTGTGGGGCCAAACTGCTGAGGAAGTCTTCGAGAAAGGTAACAAAATCATTGACATTCTGTTTGCAGAGCAGGTTTTGCCATTAAGAGAGACCAAGGTCAAAGGACCTGCCAAAGAAATTCAGTTTCTGGGAGTGCGGTGGCAAGATGGGCGCCGTTACATTCCTCAGGATGTGATCAACAAAGTCTCTACCATGGCAGATCCCACCAGTAAGAAGGACACACTTTCTTTTCTTGGTGTGGTGGGATTTTGGAGACTACACATTCCTGGTTCAGTCAGATTGTCAAACCTCTGCATGATGTGACTCGTAAGAGAAACAATTTAGAGTGGGGACTTGAACAACAAGCAGCCTTTGATCAGATCAAGCGAGAAGTAGTCCATGCAGTGGGCTTGGGTCCTGTGAGATCTGGTCCGGACATTAAAAACATTCTGTACACGGCTGCCAGTGACAATGGTCCAACTTGGAGTCTTTGGCAGAGAGCTCCAAATGAGACACGTGGTCGTCCACTTGGTTTCTGGGGACGTTGTTACAGAGGTTCAAGACAAATTACACTGCAACTGAGAAAGAGATTCTAGCAGCCTATGAGGGAGTGAAAGCAGCTTCTGAAGTGATTGGAACTGAGTCACAATTGCTTTTAGCTCCTAGACTTGCCAGTTCTTAACTGGATGTTCAAGGGCAAAGGTTCATCACCACAATCATGCCACAGATGCAACCTGGTCTAAATGGATGGCTTTGATACCCAACGAGCACGAATGGGTAATCTTGATCGACCTGGTCTGGTGGAGGTGATCACCAACTGGCCGGAAGGCACAGACTGTTCCAAACCTCCAGAGGAGAAAATAACTCGTGCTGAGGAAGCTCCTCCCTATGGTGATCTCTCTGATCAGGAAAAGAACTATGCTTTGTTCACAGACGGTTCCTGTCGTCTTGTTGGGAACAAGCGAATATGGAAGTCAGCGGTTTGGAGTCCAACCAGGAGAGTTACCGAAACGAAAGATGGGCGAAGGAGAATCCGAGTCAGTTCGCTGAGGTAAAAGCTGTTCAACTTGCTCTTGATGTGACTGAACGTGAGAATTGGCCTATCCTTTACCTCTACACCCGACTCGTGGATGGTAGCCAATGCTCCTATGGGGTTGGCTAAAGGACTGGAAGAAGAATGGTTGGCAGAGGAAAGGAAAGCTATTTGGGTGTGCTGATCTATGGCAGGACATTGATGCACGGCTGGAGAAAACTCCAGTGAAGGTGCGGCACGTAGATGGCACACATGCCTAAGAGCAGAGCCAATGAGGAACATCAACACAACCAGCAGGGCAGACCAAGCTGCTAAGATTGCCCAAGTTGATACCAACTCTGATCTTGACATTGACCTGGATTGGAAACACCGAGGTGAGCTGTTCTTAGCGCCGGTGGGCCCATGACTCATCTGGACATCAAGGCAGAGATGGAACATACCGATGGGCTCGCGATAGGTCAATTGACTTGTCCATGGACGCATCACCCAAGTCATCTATGACTGTGACATTTGTGCTGCTATTAAGCAGGCTAAGCGAATCAAGCCCTTATGGTATGGTGAGAGATGGTCAAAGTACAAGTATGGTGAAGCCTGGCAGATTGACTACATCACTTTACCTCGATCTCGTTTTGGCAAGCAGTATGTGCTAACGATGGTAGAAGCCAGCACTGGATGGTTTGGAAACCTATCCAGTTCCACATGCTACTGCACGTAACACCATTGTTGGTTTGGAGAGACAGATCTTGTGGAGACATGGAACTCCAGAGAGAATTGAGTCAGACAATGGTACTCATTTCAAGAACAATCTTGTGAAAAACTGGGCCAAAGAGCATGGTATTGAATGGATCTATCACATACCCTACTATGCACCAGCTTCAGGGAAGATTGAGCGCTACAATGGTTTGTTGAAAACCACCCTAAAAGCCATGGGGGGTGGAACTCTGAAAAACTGGGACAAACATTTAGCACAAGCTACTTGGTTGGTAAATAGTAGAGGTTCAGTAAACAGAGCAGGACCCTGCACAATCAGATTTGGTCCAAACAGGTAGACGGTGATAAAGTTCCTGTTGTACGTGAGAAGAATCTGTTAGGGGAAAGACTGTTTGGGTATTTTCTCCTTCGGGCGAAGGGAAACCTGTCCGAGGGGGTGGTTTCTGCTGAAGGTCCTGGTCATACATACTGGGGTAATGCAGGAGAATGGTGAAATCCCGTGTATTCCACAGAGAAATCTAACCTTAGGCTGAGAGAGTTTAAATTCAAGTTGTTTAGGAGTTTTTCTGTTCTAGGTAACATCGGCGCCCAACACTGAGAGAATCTACGATAGAATCTACAGTACGTGAGCACGAACCCAACATCACCGTGGGAGTCCCTGTTCTGAGCTTTTGAATCACCTACATCTGATTGAAGTGTGAACTGAACTTGTATATATTGGTTTAGTGTAAATATTGGTTTAGATTAGATTGGATAATTCTCAGCGATACTCTGAGCGAAGTAGACAAGGGGTGGATTGTGCTAGTTTGAAGCAAGCTAGAATGCTTTGGTAACAGAACTAGATAACGGGCAGTGAAATGAAAAACAATTGATGTCAACTTCTCTCACTGTTACGCTGAGAACTCTGGGAAGAAGAAGAAAACATTCTCCATTTTGTTTCTCTCTCTTGCTTTTGCCTTGGACCTGGTCACATCTCATTACCCTGCTCCTACTAACCTTGCTCCCTAACCTCTTGGCTGCACCTCTTTTCTTCCTGAGAACTGGGGTAAGGTTGAGAGGGACCGGGGGGGAGGTGTTGGGGTGGTTTGAGAGCCCCTCCCTGGGGGACGCAGGTTCTGGGAGGGGAGTTGTGCTTTCATATTGTTTATCCTTTGTATATTTCTGTATATAATTGTATATAACTGTATATATTGTAAATAGCTGCTTGTAAATTCTGCTAGCTGTAAATAAATTGCTTCATCTATATTCCCAGGGTCCGTCTGAGTTAGCTGGGGCAAATACAAATGTGGGGGGGGGCGGGGTAACCCCCAAACCATCACAGTAAGTAATCAAAACTTGTGAGTAAATGCTTTGATGCCTCTGTAATTTCTATTGCCTCCCTACCATAGAGCAGAAAGAGCTTTCAGCCCACCCTTGCTGGGCTAGTAGTATGCTGAGCCCAAGTGGCATTAAGCCGTGGGGGAAAAAACCTCTCTCTGTTTAACAGTTTGGATGTACACTAGTTATTAACAAGTTACTGTTGGAGATACTCCCGTGATGTTCTCCATGACCATGTAGATCCATATTAATATTAAAGTTCAGTGGTTGGGGGGTGGTGAGAGTTAAAAAATATTTATTTTTTTTATAAAATATCCTCTTGCATCAATTATTTTTCCCCTCCACCACAATCGGCATAGGCAGCAGAATACCCCTCCATGACACAAATAGCACAATTAGTGCTATTTTCCTAGAAGCATAGAGGGGTCTGATTCTGGTTTTGGAAAGAGAGGGGAAAAATTTTGGTTCAACAGGTGCCCCAGAAATATATGGGGTGTATTCTATTTCTCAAACATGCCCCACAAATCAATGTAAGCTTGTTAGAGGGTGCCAGAAAATAGTTTCTAGTGGAATCATAGATACTGGAGCTGATGTTACTGTTATTTCTCAAGCTAAATGGCCTCCTCATTGGCCCCTGACTAAAGTCTCACAGATCTTGGCTGAATTGGAGGTGCAGATAAGAGTCGTCTGAGTCTTGAATTAATTCAAATTATAGGGACCAGAAGGACGAGTAGCCTCAGTTAAACCTTTTTGTGCTGCCCGTGCCTATGATCCTATGGGGTCGTGACATGCTGTCACAATGGGGTCTCTCTTTGGAGACACATTTTTAGGAGGGGTTGGTTGAGGGGTGGTGTTTGTCTGCATTTGGGGTGAGATATGAGGCCGATTTGGAAGTTTTAAATAATTAATAATCTATACAAAGAGGATTTCCCCCAGACTTCTGTACAGGTAACCCACACAAATTCTTTGCACATGGTTAGTGAAACTATTTTACAGAGTGTCTATTTACAGCAGGATGAAGCAATGTGGTAGAGGTTTGGAAAGATTCTGGTTAGAGAATCCTGTGGCATAAGAGTGCCATTGATAAAGCCAATAAAATTTCCTTAGCTACTTGGATCAAGACAGTTCAGATACTAATTGGAAGTCTCAGTAGCTGTGGGTCTCAAAATATATATAGGGAAAAGCCACGTAGTTGATTCTCATGGAGCCAATAGTTCAATTTGAGTTTTGGGGTGCACTGTCTGAGAAGATTCCAAGGACACATCAGGCTGATGCAGCGAGCTGGAGAGGCGGGCCAGACGAGGAACACCTTGTTTGATCTCCCACTGGATGGTGCATAGTACCGTGGAACAAAGGGGTCGTGTACAGCAAATGGAGTTAGGTGGCCCCTGGCTGGGCTGGGAGAGGTGAGCAGAGGAGGTGGCAAGAGGCAAGAGGCACTTTGTTTACCTGAATCACCCCTATTTATCAGATATGAGCTGAGATTGATGGTCCTTTGGGCCACAATATTGTCCAATAAGCATCTGGCAGCAGGCCAAACCACACTAAATAAGGAAGGGTCCATAGGTCTGATACCCCCAAATATGGGAAGAGCACAGGTGGGGGGGCCACACACTAAGCACATGGGCTTATGCAACGTGTTTACATTCACCTTATATAACCAGGGCAGGCCAGACCTCATGGGCACCAGGCTTGTTGTGCTCCTTTTGTCCGTTTAATTCTGTTTACCTCTGTTTGGGCAGAAAAACACGTTTGGGAAGGAAAACATGTCCAGGGCCAGCATAGCATATGTATAAGCCTATTTGGGCCTATGTGACCCTCCACTACAAGGCGTGACACTCTTAAACTTTCATGGAAAACAGGATCCAGTTTGGGTGGAGTCAATTGCCCCTTCCTTTAGAGAAGCTTAGCACCTTGCAAGAATTAGTCACAGAACAGTTAGAAAAGAGTCACTCTGTTCCTTCTAGCAAGTCCCTGGAATTCTTCTATCTTTGTAATTAAAAAACAACCAAGCTCTTGCTCTATGATCTCAGAAAAATTAATGAAGAGATGGAACCTATAGGAGCCTTACAACCTGGCCTCCCTTCTCCAGCAATGATCCTAGAGATTGGCCTCTGTCTATTATTGATCTAAAAGATTGCTTTTTCATTATTCCGCTGCATCCAGAGGATGCATCTAAGATTTGTCTTTCTCAGTTCCAAGTACTAACATGCAAGTCCCGTCGCAAAAATGTCAGTGGATTGTGCTCCCACAGGGAATGAAAAACAGTCCAACTATTTGTCAATGGTATGTAGCTAGAGCTCTCAGCACGTCAAGATGCAAATGTCAGAAGTTCTGCTGCATCATACATGAACGATCTCTTAGTGGCAGCACAAAACTCAGAGCTCATGGAGGAAGCTGTTAGCCCTTGTCAGTCTGCTATTGTTAAAGCCGGATTGTGTATTGCATTTCGAAAGGTTCAAAAAGCTCCCCCGTGGAGATACATGGGATGGAAGAATCAGGGAGTCAAACAATTATACCACTAAGGCTGGCAAATTAGTGAGAAAATTAGAAACACTTCATGATGGTCAGGAATGTGTTAGGGACTATTAATTGGGTTAGGACTCTCTGTCAGGAATCTCTAACTCTGAACTTGTCTCCTTTGCTTGAACTGCTTAAGGCAGACACAGACCTGAAAGCTCAAAGGCATTAGATTCTCATGGTGTCAGGCTGGCTCTGCAAACGTTTAGCGTCAATTCAGACTCGACAAGCTCACAGATTCGGTCCGAATTACCTTTCCTGTTGATGTCTCCTAAATAGCTAGCAAACAGCCTTATGCTTAATATTTCAGTGGGGATTCACAGAAGGTGTTCCTTGACTCATAGACTGAATGGATTTTTTTTGCCGTCACCAGTCTCCTAAGACTATTTTTTCCCAGCAGGGAGATGTTTGCAGTGCTAATTCTAAAGTCCTCGTAACAGGCTGCTCTCCTTGCAGGATTGACCCTGAGAGTTATCTGCATTCCGGTGGTAGAGACATATTTATGATGGTTTGCTCCAACAGTGCCAGTTTTTTTCAGATTGCCCTTGAAAGCATACCCGGGGCAGCTTTCGATGCATCCTCTCTTTCATAAATTGTTTTGTCTTTTCTGTTTAATTCCACTGCCAAAAAGAAGTTCTATACCTCTGTCTGCCTCTTACTTTTTTTTTCACATAGGGTGCTGGAAAAAACAGGAATAATCAGCAATTACATAGTGGGATGAAACTTCTAGATCAGTGGGCTAACGGGATATTTCTATTGTTTCAGGATCTCCCCAAATAGTGGAACTAGCTGCAGTGGTCAGAGTTTTTGTCAATAACTCTCAATCACTTCATCTTGCCACAGACTCTGCATATGTGTTGGGAACAGTTCAAAGGGCAGAAGCAGCAGTTCTAAAAGAAGCATTCTAATCCACAGCTCTGTTCTTTATTACAAGAGCTAAGTTTTTTATTTAGACTCACGGCTTGAATCCTTACTTTGTGATGCATATTTCACCTCACCACAGACCTGCAACAGGATTGTTTGTGCTGAAATGAACTAGACATGCTGATTTGTTGACTTGTTCAGTTCAAGTGTTGCCAGATTGCATAGCACAAGCAAAACTAAGTCATTCTTTTTATCATTGAAATGCTTAAGGACTGAAGCAGCAATTTAGAATCTCATCCCAACAAGCTGCTGACATTATTGCCACTTGTCCAGACTGCCAAAAATACAGCTTTACAAAAGACATTTCAGGAGTGAACCCACGGGGACTTCAAAGCTTACAGCTTTGGCAGGCAGACATAACTAATTTTGCTGAATTTGGCTCTCTTAAATATGTGCATTCATCCATTGATACTTTCTCTGCTTCTCTTTATGCTTCTTGTCACACTGGAGAAAAACCTTAAGATGTTTGTAGACATTTTGTATGAGCTTTTGCAACTTTAGGAATTCCTGAAGAAGTTAAAACTGACAATGGACCTGCCCATACTTCGGCAGCCACTCAAACATTTTTTTCCACCTGGGAGATTACTCATGTTACAGGCATCCCTCATTCCCCAACAGGGCAATTGGTCATTGACCTTGCCCATCGAACACTGAAGCGTCTTTTGCTTCAACAGAGAGGGGGAATGGGGGCAGCTGCCCCAGAAGAGAGGCTACAAAAATCCTTATATGTTTTTAATTTTTTTAATTGCTCCCTCATGGGTAATAACCCCTGATCATTAGACACTCTGATGCCAGTGATTCTTTTGAGAAAAAAGAGAAGACAGCTGTTATGATTTGTGACTTAGAGTCTGGGAGAATTTTGGGTCCGTATGCACTAATAATGTGGGGCAAAGGTTATGCTTGTGTCTCTACAGGAAACAGACCGCGTTGGCTTCCGGTGAAGGACATACATCCTTGTCGAGAAAGACTCTGTAACACTGAGGATTGAACTACAGTACAGCCTCTAGAAAAATGTTATGCACAGAAGAAAATTGTATTGTATTATATTATATATCTTCTCTTTATGCGTAAAAGAAACTGTGCTAGTTTGAAGCAGGCTAGAATGTTTTGGTGAGAAGGACTAGATTACAGGCTGTGGAAAGAAAACAATGGTGATGTCTACTTCACTCAGCCTTGCTGAGATGTACAGGAACAAGAAATAAAGACATTAGATAACCACTCTCACTCAGCCTTCACTCTCACTGGGGCTGCTGGCTGAACTGCATCTCTCCAACCTCACCCTCCATTTTGGGCTAACCCACTTTGTTTCTTAACCCCTGGTGGAACCTCTATTCTTCCTTGGGACTGGGGTAAGGTTGAGAGGGGTAGGGGGAAGGTGAAGTCGTGGCTGAAAGCCCCTTCTGGGGACTCAGGTTTCCGGGAGGGTGTGGTGGAAGGGCCATAGGCCCGAAAACAGAGGCCTCCCTATGCCTCTGCATGCTGGGACATGTTTTTCTGCCAGGACCCATGGTAGTAAATAGGGCTGTGTAACACGCACACACCCAACTCATGTATCCCTGGGGTCCGCCCATGTGATCCCCATATTTGGGAGAGTCCAGGCAAACAGCTCCTGCCTATTAAGGTAAGGTTTGGCTTTACTGCCAACCTGATTGGTCACTTTGGATGGCCAAAGGGCCATGAATCTTGGCCCACAGTCTATTAAGAGGGGTGCAAAGGAGCACCACGTGTTCAGAGTGTTCAGACTCAGCTGCTCAGGACTCAGCTCTCAGCAGATCTGTTTCAGATTCAGGCTCCTCTGACCCTGCCTGCAGTGCAGCTCATCTCCTCTGATCCACATTGCAGCGTCCTGCTGCCTGACTTGCTTGCAAGGCCTAGACATAGAGTCTGACCTCACTTGCATGCTTCCCGAGGCTCAGACCTCTTTCTTTGATTTCAATTCACAGTTAACCTTTCTGCAGACCTTAGAGGCCAGAGCACATTCAAGCCTGCACCCATTCATATACATATATTGGGGGAGCTGATAGCCCCCTAAGCCTAGAGCCAGCTGTGCACACCAGCTAGCTCTGCAGAGCTCAGACTCCTAGCTTTAGCCTGGTAAGAAGGACCAGGGACAACAGAACCTTTTAGATTGTCTGCAAACCCACACAAACAGGCCTGCTAGATGTGCATAAGGACCGTGCCAGAGACTGCACATTTCTGGAATCCTGCCAGCTGATCATCCCTGGACAGCGCATATCCAGGAAACAGCAGCATTGAGGCAGAGACCACCTCACACCATGGGGGGGGGAGAAAAGGTTAGAGGAAACCTGTTTTACCCCAGAGACTGGGAAGATTTATCATCCTCCCTCAAGGCCCGGGTGGAGTTCACCTAGTTTCCATCCCTCAAGCCAGGAAGATTCCAGCCCACAGAGTCCCCAGGCAGAGCCCCTGGAAGTCCAAACACTGGGCACAGGCTGGGACACAACCCCGGAGGGTGAGTTAATAATTAAGAGCAACACTTCAAAGTAAGCTTTTATTCCTTTGTAATATAATTATCTCTGCCTTAGAGCAGACACAGTTTTCAGCCCCTGCTGGGCAAACAGCATAGCTCCTAAGTGGGCATTAAGCCAAAAAGAAATTCTCTTTTCTGGTCTATATTGATATTTCCAGTTATTTAACCAGGTCCCTGTACATATATCATTATCCTATTGTTTTCATAACCTTGGCACTAGAACTATATTTTTTAATTACACAGTGGTTGGGGGTGGCAAGAGTTTGTAAATATTAATTTTAATAAATATATTTTTATAAAAAAATCAATACCACCTCAAATTAATTTCTCACCTCCCCAAATAAGGGAGCATAGAGAAACTCCTCCATAACAGAAGGTGGGTTGTGTTTCTGTATTAGCTTTTTTGCCTTGTATATTTCTGTCTTATAACTGTATCTGCTGTAAATATCTGCTTGTATATTGTGTCAGCTGTAAATACAAGCTTCATTCATATTTCCAGAGCCGACTGAGTCAGTCTGGGTGGATTTCTAAACTGTGGCGGGGCAGGGAACACCCAAACCAGCACATCATTATTTTTGGCACCCAATGTGGGGCAAATTCTTTTTGAGTGATTGTTAATTAACTCTGGGAATCAGTAATGAAGCTAATAGAAGCTATTTTACTTAGTGGAGCTATTGTGTGGCCTATTTTTCTGTTTTCTTATTTATAATTGGATCAAAGCCAATTGGTTCTTTTTTGTTTAATATAATTTTTTAAGAAGGTCAAAGCTAAACTCACAACTATTTTTTGGGAGTTGGAGGATTTCATCCTTGGCTATGTTGGGATTCAATGTCACTGAGACTTTCACCAGTATCATTACAGGCAATGGGAAGTAGTACTTCTACTGCTTTATCTTACAGCCCTCATGAGAGTTATCTTACCTAAAACTGAGAAGTCCAATCCTTGTTCAGAATTTTATTCACATCAGACTGTGGCACTTCTGGTGTGTGTGATCTTAGGTCGTATAATTTTGATTTTAATAATAAGTTTTAACATTCTGTTGAGAAGACTCGAGTGTGACACCTGTAAGAGCTAAAAAAGAAAGAGAATGGGACAGTGTCGCAAATACAGCCTGGTGATCCAACCCAAAGACAAAGATAACTCAGGGGCACAACAAAGAGCTACCACTACAGAAACTTCTTTTTTCCGTTTGTAATTATACGAGACCAATGTTTGTGGTTGCAACAGGAAAGGGGGAAATGTTTGGGAGTAATAAGATTAAATATAGTGTGTTCTTAGTAGAATTTGTTTGATTACACACTGAAGCATAAGCCATGGGCTTGAAAGCATGACACTGAGCTGGGTGAAAGTGTAGGGTCAAAGTGCCTCTTAAGGGGAAGTGTAGAGTGTGTAAAACAAGAGGCCTCAAGTCTTATTGTTTGATGCTTCACAGCTTGGTACAGCTTGGTGCCTGTCTCTACCTAGACATCATAGCTGTCTCCTTAGGATTAATGTGATACACTCTGCTGAAGGACTAGATAAGCATATGCTTTTGTTTAAGAAAGAGTTATTGTGTGCCTTGTTAGGAGATAAGAAATACGTAATTAATGTATCCTAGCAATTAGAGTGCAACTCTAACGTAACCCTTGATGCAAATATCTGTAACCAGGTTAGAGTCTGATATGATTTGTAACCTTCTTATTGTAGCCTTCTGATGAGGAAGTATAAACCCATGCTTGGGGTACAATAAACAGAATTTGCTTTGCATCAGGCTTCTCCCTGTCTCTTCTTATGCCTGTGACATCATAGCCTATGGCAGGGAACATGGTTAAGATGCATCTCAAGGAGCCTTTGGCCAGCAGTTTGCAGGATGAGCTACAGAGCCACAGGATCCATCACAGCAGCATTGTGGTGCGACTCTAAAGTTAACACGGGAACATCAATGGAAGAGTCAGGCAAAAGTCTCCTTCTGGCTCAATCCCAGCACTGGTTTGCAGGTCATAATCTACAGGTGTGGGGGGTTTTGGTTTGCCTTCCAGGGCTGCCATGCTGCAGTGCTTGTGGAGCCTCCTGCCCTGAGCACAGAGCTGAGCCAACAGCTGACTGGCGATGATTGGGCTTGGGAAGGAGGCACAAAAGCACAGAAGGTGCAGATGTGGGAGTCAGGAACTGGAGGTGGGCGAAAACACAAAACTGACCCAGGGATCAGAGGGATGAATGTGGGAGAATGGTGGGCAGCAGAGCTCACAGCCTGCTGCAGAAGCCTGGAAACCGGACCTGGAAGTCACCTGCAGAGCCTGGGCAGAGTTGTGAGGAGTGAACAGACAACAGCTAAGGGCCAGCAGGATGTGAGAGTGGGAGCTGAAAACAGGCAAAGATTGTCTGAGTCACTCATTATTAGGCTGAGACTCACCACACAGTATGCTTACTTTCTTTGTTGCTATTACAGAGAACAGAATCTCCTACAGTCTCCCAGCAGCCGTGCACACTTTGCATGCCACTGCCCCATCATTGCCTGTAAGCGCCATTGCCGCTGAGTTATCAGGAAGCAGACTCTGAGTTGTCTGCATGTGAATGGCCTGTCGTGGCCAGCATTACACTGTGCTGAGACAGCACAAACATCCTTCTCTTGCACCTGAGAATCCCTGGACAGAGCATCCAGAGAGAAGCCCAGCAGACAAAGGCAGAGATTGCATCCTGTTGCTAGGAGGATATAAGGTCAGAGAATGTCATTTTCCCCAGAAACCAGGAAGATTCTCTCTTATCCCTGAAGCCGGGAGGGATTCCAGCCTCAAGGTCCATGGCAAAGACTCCCCTGAAGTTTTGTGGTGGGTTGGTGTTCCCCAACCCCTCCATTGCTTTAGAAGGTACCCAGACTAGTCTCAGCTGGCTCTGGGAATATGAATGAAGATATTTATTTACAGCTAGCACAATATACAAGCAGATATTCACAGTATATACAGTTAGTATAAAAAAATATACAAGGTGAAAAAGATGACACAGAAAACACAACTCCCCCTCTCAGAAACCTGAGTTTCCCAGGAGGGACTCTCAACCACCTTTGCACCTTCCCCTACGCCTCTCAACCTACCCCAGGTCCTAAGGAAGTAATATGAGGTTCAGCCAAGAGGTTAAGAAGCAAAGTGAGTGGGAAGGTGAGGTTAGGGAGTAAGATGTTGGCCCAGCCAGCAGCCCGAGGGCAGAGTGCGACAAAATGGCAAGAGTGTCAGTCTAATGTTTTCCTTTCTTCTTCAGCAAGACTCTGAGTGGAGTAGACATCACCATGGTTTTCCTTTCACAGCCTATGATCTACTTTTCTCACCAAAACATTCTACCCTGCTTCTAACTAGCTACAAGTTTGGACACTAGTAATAGGGCTGTGATGTAGCCCCGGGAGGGTTGATTGATGATTAATCAAAACTTGTAAGTGAATGCTTTAATGCCTCTGTAATAATCTGTTGCCTCTGCCATAGAGCAGAAAGAGTTTTCAGCCCACTCTGCTGGGCAAATAGCATATAGACCCCAAGTGGCATTAAGCCGTGGGGAAAATCCTCTCTCTGTTTATAGTTTGAATGTTTGCTGGTTATTAACAAGTTACTGTAGATATTAATCCTAGGATGTTTTCATGACTGTGTTGAATCTTTTTAATATTAATATACAGTGGTTGGGGGTGGCAGAGTTCAGAATATTGAGTTTAATAAATATATATTTTTATAGAATATTACCTCACACCAATTAATTTCTCCCTCCACCAAAATCGGCGTAGGCGGCAGAATACCCCTCCACGACACTGACCCCTCCCACTGAAGAATGGTCCTATCACAGTACAAACTGATACCCTGATGCCATCCCACTATAGACTCTCAGTCCAAACTGGGTCCCTTTAAGCCCTCCACATACAGACTTGGCCTTGTCCCAGCACAAACTGATTCTCCTCATCTCATCCCAGTACAGCCTGAAACCCATTCCAGAACAACCTGGAACAGGTCCCAGTACGAAATGTGTCCCTCCCAAGGGCAAATTCTATAACATGACCACCCTCCCAGTACAGGCTGTGTTCCTTCTCAGTAAAAACAGCACACCCTGAACAGCTCCCAGTACAGCTGTGGTCTCCTCCCACAACAAGCTGGATCCTCTTTCCCTCTCCAGGTATCCTCTCAGTCCTATCCTGGTACAAAATGCATTTCCTGGCCCCCTCCAAGGACGGACTGCATCCATTCCAGGTACAAACTGGACACACCTGCTGATGTTGAACCCTAGATGAATGACTTTTGGGCAGCCAGTACGGGTTAGATAATTGTTCTCTTCCCATTTTCCCCGTGTTACAGTGAGTTCTATGCTTGAGTGGGCAGAGGCCTGCACAGCTAACATAGTTTAAGATTGGTACATGCGGAAAGCACAGATTGGCTCAAGGTTATGTGGTGTGGTACAGATAGGTTAACTTTACAAGAGCAACCTGTAGAGTCAGCCCCCTGTGGCTGGCTCTGCCTCCTGCAGCTGGCATGTGGGGGGGGGTGCCACCCACCACCTGGGGGGTTTTCCTGCCTCCGAGTTGGACTCAAGGACACTGTGCAGCGCAGGTTGCTCAGTTGCTATTGGGTCATGTCCTGCTAGCAGAAAGGAGAATCCTTCCACACACAACCATTACAGTCTGGGTCCTGTCTCAGTTCAAACAGGACCTTTCAAACCATCCAAGTGACCTTGTCCTAGTATAAAGTGGGATCCCCTGATCCCTCCCCAGTACAGATTGGGGGCAAGTCTTACTCTAAACTTCATCCCTTGGTCCCTTCCCAGTACATATCAGACCCTGACCCAGTCCGAGACGGGATCCCCGCTCTCCATTCCAGTCTCCTCTGCTCCCTGCCCAGTACAATCAGCTTTTCCTGAACCCCTCCCAGCACAGCTGTGGCCTCATCCCAGCACAGAGGATTGTTTTCCCATCTCCCAGGACAGGTCTGGAGTCCAGCCTCAGGACAAAGGGCACATCCCCAGCAAACCCTCATTGCTCAGTATGCACAGACTTGGGTCCTCACTGCAGTGCAAACAGGACCCCCCTGATGCCATCCCAGCTCACCCTGGGCTCTCCTCCCTCTGCAAACTCAATCTCTTTAACCCCTCCCAGCACAGAGTGGGCAAGGCCCAGCACAAACTGTGTGCTCTGCTCTGCGCCCAGAGCAGACTGGCTCTGGTCAGAGCACAAACTGGACACCCTGAGCCCATTCCAGTATTGACTGGCCTTGTCCCACACAAGTCTGAGTCCCAGCAACATCTCCAAGCACATCCTTGGCCTTGTCCCAGTACAAACTGATTCCACTGATCCCTCTCACAGTACAGACGGGTCTCATTTCAGTACAGAGTGGGATCCCTTGTCCCCGACCAGCAGTGCCTGTGTCCATGACAGTTACAAACTGCACATCTAACCCCAGCCCAGTATGGTCTGGGCCCTGTCCCAGTCCTAACAGTGTCCCTTTAACCCTTACAAGACAGACCAAGCCTTATCCCACTACTAACTAGATTCTTTTATCTCCTGCCAGCATAGACCCTGGCAGCATCTCAGTCAAGAACTGAGCCACGTTATGCCCCGTCCCAATACAGACAGGACAAGCTCTAGTATAGATCTGAATCCATTCTTCCCCTCCCAGTACACATTGATCCCCTGGTGCCACTGCCAGTACACTTTTAGTCTCATCCCAGGTACAAACTTGGCCCCCTGATGCCCAGCACATACTGGATCGCTTTTAAGCCCTCCCAGTACAGACTGGGCCCTGTTTACGGGTAGAAACTGGATAGCCCTGACCCCTCCAAGTACAGTCTGGGCAAGTCACATTACAAACTGGATCCTCTGCTTCCATTCCAGTACAGACTGATCCCATCTCTTGTCCAGACCAAATCCCATCCTTGTCCTGCCGCGATGAAGAGATGGGAAGCAACTTGATGCAAGCAAAGTTCCCATTCATTGTACTTTTCAGCACCTGATTATATACTCTTAAAATATAAGCTAAAGATTGTGTCAAATCTACCTGGTCATCATGACAGACCTCAAGACAGACAGACCTTGTACCTCAGCAACTGGATAAGCAAGGATTAACAGAAACCTGCAAGTTCATGCTTTACATTGTTTCATCTGTTGCAAAACCTCCTCTACTGGTCATTTTGACCCTCTATTGTACTGCATTCAGTACTTTCCCACTTATTCTTGTGGTCACTGTGGCCTATGTCCAGTGTGTCAAGATCAAGCAGCTATACAGGCACTAAAAGTCCTACCATTCCTAACACTTGTCAAACTGGATCCCACTAAAGGCTCCAAGGGACAGACTTGGCCTTGTCCAGTTTCATTTGTTCCCCTAATGGCCTTTCCGCACAGACTGAGCTTCAATCCAGGTATAAACTGGATTCCCTTGACCCTCCCAGTACTGCCTGATCCCTCCAAATGCAAAGTGGACACTCTGATCCCTCCCAGTACACTATATACTCATTCCCAGTACAACCTGCACCCCTCAGCACCATCCCACTTCACTCTGGACTTTTTCTAGCATAGAATCAGATCTGCTGATCCCCTCCTGGCCACACGGGCCAGGTGCCAGTGCAAACTGCTTTGCTTTTCCTCTCCTGTTGGGGGTACGGAGGCTGTCGAGAGGCGAGATCGGGGTACTGACGACTCGAGACAGGAAGCTGCTATGCATCAGTACTTCATTACAATTTATTAAGGCAATATCAGTGTTTATATAGCCCTCCAGAGGGAGTGTGCACAACCAGCCTGGGGCTGGCAGAAGTGGACAGTACAGATGGGCCCCAAGCCACGTGCAGGGGTGCGAGATAGGTCACCTTGTGGTAAAAAACCTGTGGTTGCCACCCAGGGGGCTGGCAGGGGTCAGCCCCCTGGGAGCTGTGCCTGCCTCAGGGGCGAGCAGATTCCACCCCCTGGCAGCTGTGCGTGGGTTGCTCTCCTGTTCTTCATCCTAGGTCCCAGGGAGCTTGTAAGGCTCTAAGGACACTTCTCATCACAGGGTCTGATGTTTACATTCCATACCTCGTTGCAGGAGATATTCTCCCACACTCTCCCAGTTTGGGATTTGGCTCTACCACTTCTAACTGCTAGTGTAAGCCCAGTCCAGGACAGAAGGGCTCACTCTCCCATCACTGACAGCATCACTTGGCTCTGCCTAATAGGAGCTTCTGACAGTTGCCAAGTAAAACCTGATCCCATTGGCCTCTGCCAGTGCAGGCTGATCCCCTCCCAGTTACATTCTGAACATCCTAATCCTGTCCTGGTACTGACTGGGGGCCTTGTCCTAGAGCCAATTACATCCTCTGATCTCCTTCCACTAGACACTGCCACTTGCCCCAGTCTAAACCAGATCCAACTGCCTCCTCCCAGGACAGGCTGAGTCCCTTCCCAGTACAAACTGATTACTTTAGCCCCTCCACAGCACAGCCTGGTCTCTCTCTCAGTGCAATCTGGATCCTTGGACACCTTTCCCATATAGACTTGGCTCCACCTCATTACACACTGGGTGCCCCTGCCTCCCCCCCAGTACATCTCGGGCCTCTCACACTCTCTCTAGACAGTGTTCCAAAGCCCTTCTTCCCTACCCCCTGCTCGTTGCCTGGACCAGACCCCTGCTCACACCTTAATGCTGAGCGTCCTGCCAAAAACATCTCTGTCTCTGCCACCATTGCCCATCCTGGGCCTCATCCTTCTTCCCTTGAAATTAACTCCTTGGCCTTAACCCCCAGCGTGCAGCAGCCAAGTCCTGCCACTCAGAGCTGTCCCTCATCTGAGTGCTGCCAGCACGCTCAGCAGGACAACAAAGCCTCTTCTCAGCCATGGCATAAGCCGCAGACTTCAAAGGCAACTCTGAGCTCTCAGCCCCTCCTGGACATGCCAGATCCAAACGTCCCGTTCCTATGCTCTGACCTCTCACCTGCACCCCCTCCCAGCCCTGACTGACTCTTCTGGTCCCCGGCACAGGGCAGGGTCTGTCAGCTCCAGAGTAGCCACATGGCCTTGGGAAGAGGAGCAGGAAGAGAACCTGTGACTTAGTGGCTAATGGACACCAGCAGGAGATGGGTGGGCAATACCATGGGAAGCTGAGCTGTGTCTCAGCATCTCAGGACCAGTAGCAGGCACAAGGGCTATGCAGGGGCTGGGAGGGTCACTGCTGCCTCAGGCGGCAGCAAGGGGACTGTGAGGTCAGTTCTTGCTGCAGTAAGCGAAGGGCAGCTGTGACTCCTGGCTGGACTCTATGGCTTTTGGACTGCCAGCTGCCAGTGTCGCCCCAGCAGGCAGCAGAAGGCCTGTGTGGCAAGGCACTTGTGTGAGTCCCTGTCCCTGAGCACCTGGTTTGGCGCCCTGCAGGAAGAGGCTTGGGGCTGGGTTGTCACATTCCCTGCCCCCTGAGTGCCCTGAGGGGACAGCAGCAGGAACAGGCCTGGGAAGCCTCATGCAGAGCTTTCTGCTGCCTGCTCAGCTGCCAGCCACAAGCTGGGCTGGTTGGCTTGGGACAGCGTTGTGACATCACTGATGGCTGAGAAGCTCCTAGGGCAGCAGCAGGCACATGGCCATGGGGGTGAAGGTGAGGGCACTGAAAGAACAACCCCTTTGTGTCCTTGGCCAGCAGTGGGCACAGGACTGGGCTAGGCACTGTGGCATCCCTTGCGGCCATGTCTCAGTTCTAGTTTAAACTTCCAGAGACTCAAATAAATTTAATAGAATCAATAACAACTTTTTTTTAGAGTGCCCTTCCCTCTCCTTCCCAAAAGAAAGGGATTAGATGGAGAGAGAGAAAAAAGGTAAAGCACACCCAAATAAATGAATCTCACTTGATTTGAAGTTAAAACAAAAGAAAAGTTTAACAATCACTTAAAAAGGCATCTGAGGTAGGGAAGTTACAAAAGGTAGAGGGAAGGGAAAGCAAATACAGAATGGTATAAATACAACCTGAGTTTGATGCTGATGGCTTTTGCCCACCTTGTGGGTGGATGCCGCGTGGAAAAAACAAAGAGAAACCAGGAACAGGATGGTGAGGCTGGCATACAGGGAGCAGAGAGGTGCAGAGAGCGAGAAACAGGAAGTGTGCCCCTGCTTTTATGGGTCTTCTAGACAGGAAGGGGGAGTGGGCAACCATCACCTGGTGGGTGTTCAGACCCACCCCTGGGGGAGGTGTCATGGAAGGTAGTTTGGGGAGGTTGTGGGGAAAATACGTGAGACTCACTTGTGGGATTTTCAAGTGATTTTATTGCTCAAACACGGAGAGATCCCCTCCGAACTAAATTTCCCCCACGGTGAGTTTCTTTTGGATTGAAGTTGTAAATTAAACAGTTCAGAAAAATAGCAGATAAAAGAGAGTCTGTGATTTCTTTAGAGTTCCTTTGAGTCTTTAAAGTTACTCAGTCTTTAGGTAAAGAGTTCTTTCTCCAATTTACTCACTGTTCGTAGTTCAGTTCAGCAAAGTTCGAAGGTTTTGGGCGGTGTCCCTTTGTTCGTCAGGATCGGGCCCAAGCAGGTTTCAGGCCTCTGCGAGCCCCTCGTCGGGCAAGGCCGATCAGGAACGTGAGGGCACCGCGGCAGGAGCAAGGCAGGCAGGCTAGTGAGCGAGTGGTAGGAGCAGATACCAGCAAGCTCAAGCTAGCAAGCGCCCCGATCCAGGAAGGCACACCATTTTTATAATGTTCAAAAGAGGTGTAACCCTCCAGTCCAGGCTATTTTACGTTATTCTTGCAGATTGGCACAAAATTACAATTAACCTATATAATTGGACAGTTCTTACCAAAACAACCTGTAGGCCCACCCAAAGCTCGGCCCACACCAGGTGTCGAGCGGGCATGAGAACTGCCGTTCCCCCTAGCCAAAACAGTGCCATGTGTTACCTTTTATCTCGACTAGGGAGAGACTTTCTCATGGGCTGAAGGACTGTTTTGGTTTACGATGCTTCTGGCTTAAAATGTAGACACTGCAACGTTGTACAGCAGTGGAGGCCTGCTAAGGGCTTCTGCTACCCTCCATGACATACTCCACCCCCTGGCTCACATTAAGCCAAAAATCGGAAAACAAAACAAAATACAAGTATTCTTAACTATTATACAGATATGAACAGTATACTAATACATAAACATTACTACAACCTAAAACAGATTAATCCTATATATGCCCACCCCCTGAATAACATTACAGCTTTATTTAAATTATTTACAAAGCAAGAAATCCTGGTATTTGCGAAAGCAATTCAGAAGGTCTGGGAGAATCCATCGTAACACTGATGCGATGAGTTTTCCACTTACATCGATTGCTTCCCATGCATACAACCCATTTGGTTTTTGACAGGGTCATAGGCACAACTCTGATTGAAGGTAAGGTTTACCATTACTGGTTGTCCCACCTTTAACCTGTGTAATGATTTGTTGAGAGGTGTCGAGACTTATTCCGTGGATGGGTTGACATTCTCCACTGGCTTGTCAGGACAAAATGCTCTTATCTTAGGTACTACCATAGTTACCCCATCGGTTATGTCACGAGGAAAACTGCATATGGCAAACGTTTATCCCAGTTTCCTTTAGATACAATGGCATGTTTTCTTAATCAGAGCATTTGTTCTCTCTCTACAATATCAGTTGGCTTGAGGATAATAGGGAGTGTGAATACCCATGTGACTGCCCTCGACCCTTAGCCCAGTCTTGTACAGAAGACGCTGTGAAGTGAGATCCATTATCACTTTGGATGTACTCTGAGCTTTGCAAGATACTAACCACTGCTTTAAGCTGCAATAGGTTTGAGCTCCTGTAAGCAGCACTAGTTGCTGTAGCCATTACGAAGCCTGAAACTACTTCCACCCCCACCAGTATGTATCTCTTCCCAGTGTAAGGGGTTTAAATGGGACCCACATAATCATCTTGCCATGTGCTCCATAGCTTCTGTGTCTTCTCTAATGTGTTTGTGGCTGGAGCTAAGTTGGGGTGATCGGTTCTAAGCCTAACTTTACACTGTGGACAAGGCTGAAATGATTTCCCCGCAGGTAGTCATAGAAATAGGCCAGCCTCTAGGATCTACACGCGTAGTAGAGGTCTGCTTTTCCTAATGCCTCTTTTAATGTGTAGCCATTCAGCTAATCTCCACCATTCATCTGTTCTCATCTTCAACTATGTTTAGTGCTCGGCCAGAAATTCTGCCTGATTATTCCAGGCTGCAGCGGAGTTTGCTGTTTAGAATGCCCTTTAACCCAACCAAACTTCAAGAGAGTCTGATCGGCGCCTAGTTCCAATAGTCTTTTCCAGGTCATCAGCCCTCCAAACTTCCATGTTTGAAACCTTCCACTGATTCGCTTCCCACTGGCAAATCCTCTCAGTGTGGCACCTTTAAATTGTAGAGTAGGAATCAGTGGAAATGGTTGTTGCTTCCGTGCTCTGCTGCTAGCTTGATGACACTCAACTCCTCTACCTGTGGCACTGCCATCACCCTCTTCAGTGATGGTTTGGGCCAGTAGCAATCTCCAAGGCAGCGGCTTTATAGCGCCACTTTGACCCCACTCGTCCGAGAGATGCATGCTGTGATCCATACTCCTGATTTATCAGAGTCTGCGGTCAGTTCTGGTCCACCTGAATAGGAGAAGGGCATATTTGGCTGGACCAAGTAGGTGCCTTGTCAGGGTTGATGGGCTGCTGTAATTTGGATACCTTTGTAGGGGTCCTTCTCTCACGCGCATTAAGCTGTGAGATTCCCTCCAGTAAGCATACCACTTTCTTACAGTGGGCCTTTTGGCAATTCCTTCTGTGGAGAAGATCCTTTTGAGGATCGATTGTTAGCAGAGGGAAATGGGCCTTGCACTACAATGGTCTTGTGTAGTGCGAAGCTTTTCTGCCTCCTTGACAGCTCGAGTTAGGGAAAGGAGTCCCTTTTCCCATTCCGAGTACCATGTCTCGGTCTCTTGAGAACGCTGTTGAGGAAAACAAAAGTAGCTCTACTGGGGACCATTGGGGTCCTCTCTGAAAAATTCCACAGGTATTGAGGCATTCTCGGAAAAACCCCATCAGCCCTCAGGGGCATCTTTTGGGTGCAAGGGCCCCCAACTTCTGATATGCCTTCAGTTCATCTTTGAGAACTTTCAGGCTCTCAGAATGTGTGTGGAGTCCAATCCCAAACTTTGTGCTCTTAAGCAAGACCATACATGAGGGACGAGCAAATTACAGAGAAACCTGGGATGGTTTGGTCTCCCAGTAGCCCAAGGTACCTAACAATTGTTGCAGCTCCTTCCTGTTTTGGGGTATTTGGGCCCTTTCAATTTCTTGAAGGGTGTCCTCTGGCACAGATATTGCACCTGCTATCCTCCAGGATCCCAAGAATTTAAGCTTCCATGGCTTGGACCGTGACTCTTTCCTTTGGAATAGTTAGCCCTTTATCAGTTAACAGCTTTCGAATATTCTCAGCTACTGTAGCAACTTGTTCTTTGTCATTCCCTCCCACCAAGATGTCATCAATGTAATGATACACCTTAACATCTTTAGGAAGTTGAACAGTGTCAAGCAAAGCTGCAAGTGTGTTGTGCGCAATAGTTGCACTGTGTTTGTACCCTTGTGGGAGACTGTTGAATGTGTATTGAATACCTTGCCAAGTAAATGCAAATTGCGGTTTGTCCTCTTCTCTTAGTGGTACCACGAAAAACATGTCCTTCACGTCCAGAGTCACCATCCAGGCATGAGAAGCTGCTTGGATCGCTGTTACTGTGGATGAGAGACTAGGAACTGCTGCAGTGAGAGGAAGAGTGTTACTATTAAGTTTTCTGAAATCAATCGTTAATCTCCATCGGCCATCTGGTTTGCGGACTGGCCAGACAGGTGAATTGTAAGGAGAATGAGTTCTGGTGATGATCTTTCTCTTCTCAAGATCAGCTATCACTTCAGTAATACCTTGCCTAGCTGCTGCTGGCAATGGATATTGTGCAACACAGGTAATGTGCGACTTTGGCAAAGGAGGAGCAGTTTGTAACCAATGAACATGAGCATGTACTAATTTTCCCCTCTTATTTCTCACCTCATAAGCACCAAAGCTCCATAATGTTCCATCTGGAAGATGCCACCTTCTACCTGCTAAAACATCAAATCCGAGGATATTATATCGACAATCAGCTAACGCTACTTCTACCAGGGTACTTCTCTTCTCCCCAGGCAACCATAGTTTCGTTTTAGCCAAGTGGCATATGTCAGGCTGTCCTGTTACACCTGTTATTTTTATCTTCTTACTAGATGGCAGAATTCTGAGGCGTTTTGCCAATTGCTCATTCAACACGGTAATTTGTGCACCTGTGTCTATTAGGTACTTAACAGCAGTTCTATCTGGTCCTGTTGGAATCATAATGAAGGGTTCAGGTTTTTCAGACCACTGACAAGCAGAAACGAAGCGATGAGTGTGGCCTGAAGCATTCATCGCTGCTTCTAGTTTTTTGACTTGTTTTTAGCCCTTTGCTGATCAGATTGACCTGACTTATTGGGAGAGGTGTTTCTGGAACCCCTCTTGCATCCCTGCTTTGTCTTATTTCCATCCTGGCCTAATAGTTTTTTCATTCATTAATGATGGCTTTACCCATAGCACCAATTTCAGTCTTCATGGGGTCACACTCCACCAGTTTCTTCTTTGGGTAGTCACCTTGCCCATAATAGGAATTCCGCCCCCAGAATGTTCTCGAATTAGAGCGACGGTTGATCTCAGGGCTCCCCCTGGGGCTCGACCGTGAGCTCGTCCTGGGGCTTCCCACTGGGCTTTCTGGACCACCATAAGCTTTGGCATACCTCACTTCTGGCTTCTTTTCATGTGGAGGTTTGCTCCTTCGGTCAGATGTTCTTGATTTGTACCAGGATGGATGTAAAGGTGTGGTATCAGTATAACCTAGATTTCGCCCTTTAAACATTAATTCTTCTAGGAGTTCTCCCCAACGTAGTGTGGTTTAATGTGTTATCTCCTGTTCTTACCTTTTCTTGTATCGCTTCCTCAATATGCTCCCTTCTAGCCTCACACACAGTTCTCAATATTCCTGGCAAACCTTTTACCAAAGGATGAAGCCTATTTGGGTCAATTGGGAGACTCATAGGATTTGGGGTTAATTCCACGATTATCCTTGGCCTGTATACAAGCCAGCTTTGTGATTGTTTCAACTAACCTGATCACAATTTGAAATACGACATCTGATTACCTCATCTCTCTCTGAAGGATGATAAGCACCACCCCAATAAAGGATTCTAGAACTCAATGCAAGCTCACCCTTGGGACCATTCCCCAGAAACACTTCAGGTCCCCAACAATATCCCTTTTACCTCTTCAAGAGACAAAATTACAGATTCAGCATCATTCATTATAATTCCTATAAACATAATCAGTTTAGAGTCTCGTTAGGCAATCGGGAATACCTTTCCTTTATGTCCTGCTTCTGCATTCGGTTATGGTCGAGTTTTCTGAGTCGTGGTGCGCTGTCCCTCGTGGTCCTATAAACTGGTTTTCTGTCTTGAAAATGGGATTGAGCAGATGCGTTTCCTCATGCTATCGGGTTATCTCCTCCACTTCCGTGTCACTGCTCACTGACGCGATTGCGGGTGACGGCTCGGGAGTGGGGCTGCGCAGGCGCGCTGTCCTTGTCGGCTCCGTAATGGTGCCTGCGGGCGGGGCTGCGAAGAAGAATGGGCGTCTGCGGTGCGGACTGTTTAACCGGGATGGACGTCGGCATGGCCTGCGGAATCAGAACCTGCAACGGAACCCTGCTGAGGCCAAAATCGGTTGAAAAGACATCACTAATTGCGGCTGAGCCGTTGCCTGAGGCGAGAAGGGGCATCGGGGGGACTGGGCAAAACCGGTTTGCAGAAAAGCGACGTCGGCACGGGCTGCTGAGCCATTTGCGGCTGTGGGGGCAGCTGTGGCATGGGCTGAGACTGTATCGGAGCCAGCTGGCGGGCGGAGCCGGACTGGGCTTGCGGCAGGGGCTGAGAAGGCAAAACAGTTATCTTGGGAGAGAGCGGGGCGGGCGGCACGGGCTGGAGACGTCCGCCGAATTGAGGGTCCGGCGGGCAGAGGGACGGGTGCCGGCCGTGCTGGGGACTGCTGCGGCGGACAGCGCCTCTGGGCCCTGCTGCCCTACGCACGGCTGCCGGGGACTGCGATGGGCGACATTTGCAGCTGTAATTCTTGAAAGGCTTGGAGAAACTTCCCCTCTAGCCTCTCCTCCAAGTCCTGAAGGGTCGTTGATCGGTAACCGCGGGTTACGTTCACGCGATTAATCTCGCTATTCAACCTGCTATTCTCAGCTTTCAACTCCTCAACCTTTGTCTCGCCTTCTGGCCGATCTGCCTCCAACATTTTCGCTGTTTATCGAGATAATCAACTTCTCCTCCGTAACTGTCTCCTTCGTCACTCGCCTGTGTCAACTCATACTCCAATTCATCTACTTTATCTTGAGCTCGAATTAAGCCTACTGCCAGTACAGAAGATTTTCTTTATCTATTCCTTCCACGTCGTGGAAGCTTTATATAGCATGATAACCATATCTATTAAATTATCGTGACCTGTTTCATGGTATCATTAGCAAGTGCGTCCATAGCCTTCGTATGTGAGCGATCTCAAAAACAGACATCAACTTAACAACTGGATCATCTGCTACTGCCTCCACTGTATCTTCTGGCCTCCACTGGTGCAGACTCAGACTCTGCTTCAGCTGCCATAGGCCTGTGGCTGCGGCTGTTGCTGCTCCATCAGGATTATTTTCTGCCATAGATCTGTAGTTATTCTATCATTACAATCCACCCTCGGTCGCCAATTTGTCACAGAAGGTAGTTTGGGAGGTTGTGGGGAAAATACTGGAGACTCACTTGTGGATTTTTCAAGTGATTTTAGTTGCTCAAACACAGAGATCCCCCTCCCGAACTAAATTCCCCCACGTGAGTTCTTTTGATTGAAGTTGTAAAATAACAGTTCAGAAAATAGCAGATAAAAGAGAGTCTGTGAGTTCTTTAGGAGTTCCTTTGAGGTCTTTAAAGTTACTCAGTCATTAGTGTAAAAGGTTCGTTCTTCCAATTTACTCACGGTTCGTAGTTCAGTTCAGCAAAAGTTCGAAGGTTTGGGGCGGTGTCCCTTTGTTCGTCAGGATCGGGCCCATAGCAGGGTTTCAGGGGGCCTCTGCGAGCCCCTCGGTCGGGGCAAGGGCCGATCAGGTAACGTGAGGGCGACCGCGGCAGGATGCGAGGCAGGCAGGCTAGTGAGCGTAGTGGTAGGAGCAGATACCAGGCAAGCTCAAGCTAGCAAGCGCCCCGATCCAGGAAGGCACACCATTTTTATAATGTTCAAAAGAGGTGTAACCCTCCAGTCCAGGGCTAGTTTTACGTTTATTCTTTGCTGATTGGGCACAAAATTACAATTAACCTATATAATTGGAGCAGTTCTTACCATAACAACCTGTAGGCCCACCCAAAGCTCGGCCCACACCAGGTGTCGAGGCGGGCATGAGAACTGCCCGTTCCCCCTACCAAAACAGTGGCCATTGTTTACCTTTTATCTCGACTAGGGAGAGACTTTCTCATGGGGCTGAAGGACTGTTTTGGTTTACGATGCTTCTTGGCTTAAATGTGAGACACTGCAACTTTACTGCAGGGAGGCCTGCTAAGGGCTTCTGCTACCCTTCATGACAGGGGAGGGATCAAGACCACCTAGGGTCAGGTTCAGGGGTTACTCCCCCTGGAGGCGTTAACCCGTGTACATTCCACCCCTTGGTTAGATCATTTCTACCTTCCTACAAACAGTCTCCTTTTCCAAAGGAGAGGGAAAATGTTGTCCATGGATTAAGAGTTCTTAAGTCCTTCCTTTCCCTGTGCTGGGGAAAGTATAGGCTGGATGTTAGGAGGAAGTTCTTCAGCAGAGAGAGTGATTGTCATTGGAATGGGGGGCTGCCCAGGGAGGGTTGGTGGAGGCAACCGTCCCTGGAGGTGGTTCAAAGAAAGACTGGATGAGGCACTTAGCGCCATGGTCTGTGGTTGACTGGATAGGGCTGGGGGATAGGTTGGACTGGATGATCTTGGAGGTCTCTTCCGAACCTGGTTGATTCTATGATTCTTTGGTCCCCAGCTGTACTCCCAAGGCAATGTGCCCCAGGGGTGGTGAGGTGAGGTGTGGTGTGAGCAGGACAGGAACACGGAAGAAGAATCAGGGAAACAGAAACAGTTCTTGTGGGAACTCAGGAAAAAGTCTTTCCCTCTGGGAAGAAAACATCAGGGACAGTCTTTCTCTATAGGGCATCAGGGAAACAGATGCAGGTGATACGGTTGTAGACATCCTCTGGAGGGAAATCAGGAACAGTCTTTCACTTCAGGGCATCAGTGAAAAAGTCAGGGTGCAGGGTTCTGTTGGACACCTCGTTGTGATGATATAGAACTCCTCTGGATCACTGCTGGTGTGGTGTGGATTCTGTTGGATGTGTTGTGGTGAGGCAGTAACTAGAAAAACAACTTATAACCACTTATGAACTATAATACAATTATGACATAACTATGATACAGCTATGATACAAGATCACATGGGAACCAACTCTGAGATTAGACGCTTTTCATCCAGAGTGAGGTTTCTCTGGGGAGAGACACACTCAGTAGTACCAGTTTCCAGCATTACCCAGGTATGTGTGACCAGGACCCTCTGCAGATACCACTCCTTGATAGGGGGGGGGGTGGGAAGGGGGCCCCCCACCAAAAGCAGGAGCAACCCACACCAGTTTTTCCCCCTGTAGATTCCATTCACAGACCAGGTGAACTCCATCTCCCTCAGCTATGAGGCAGGTAGGGCAGACTGAGCAGGACCAGCTCTGTTGACTGATCCCCTGCTGTTCACCAGCCAAGTGGCTTCTGCTAGGTGTTTCTCCCAGTGTTTTAAAGTTCCACCCCCCATAGCTTTCAGGGTGCTTTTCAGCAGGCCATTGTGATGCTCAGTACCATGTCTGCACAGGATGTGACTCTGCAGGCCCAGAATGGTGTTGCAGGCAGTGGCATGAGGTACTGGGTAGGTTTCCAGCCACTCAGTGCTTCCCTCCACCATGGCTAACACATACTGTTTGCCACTGCGAGACCGAGGCAGAGTGATGTAATCCATCTCCCAGGCCTCCCCGCACTTGTACTCTTACCACTGCCCCCGTACCACAAAGGCTTCACGCACTTGGCTTGCTTTATGGCAGCACAGATGTCACAGTCATGGATAACCTGAGATATGGCATCCATGGGTATGTCCACGGACCTGTCTCGGGCCCATTGGTGTGTGGCATCTCTTCCTTGGTGGCCAGAAGAGTCATGTGCCCACCGAGCTAAGAACAGTTCACCTTTGTGTTTCCAGTCCAGGTCTATCTGGGAGATGTAGGCAGCCAAGTCAGCTTGGTGGTTGTGCTGTTGTTCTTCAGTGGCTCTGCTCTTGGGGTTGTGAGCACTGATGTGTCTGATTTTAACTGGCAGTTTGTCCAGGTGTGCTGAAATGTCTTACCAGAGGTCATGTCGTGGAGGGCCTGTAGGCCCAAAAAGAGGCTTATTTATGCCTTGCCCCGCCTGGACTTGTTTTTCTGTCTAAACCAGAGGTAAACACATTAAAGGGATAAAAAGGAGGCACAACACACCTGTTGCCATAAAGTCTGGTTCTGGCAGGAGGCTCTGCTTGTAGACAGGTTGTGTAAGCCCCCACACACCACTCCTCGGTGCTTCCCTGGTGTAAGCCCGTGTGATCCCTATATTTGGGAAAGTCAGGCAAGTGCTTTTGCCCAGGGTATGGGTGAGGTTTGGGCTGACTGCCAACCTGATTGGTCATTCTAATGGGACAAGGGACCATTAATCTCAGCCCACATTCTATAAATAGGGGGTACACAGGTAAAGCAACGGTGCTCAGGGTGCTCAGACCCTCATGCTCTGGACTCACTGGCAGAGCCAACTACCCTTGCATAGCCCAGGACTCCAGTTACATTGGTTGGCCTGCCTGCGTACTTAGTTTGCAGAGCTCACTTAATTCTGCCTATATATATGTGGAGCTCAAAGTCTCCCAGCCAGCTGTGCACATCTGCACGCCACTGTGTTATCAGGACTAGATCCTGCATTGCCTGCCTATACCTACAGAGTACAGACTCCCAGCAGCCGTACACATCCTGCATGCCGCTGCCTATCATTGCCTGGTAAGCACCATTGCCGCTGAGCTAACCAGGAAGCAGACTCTGGAGTGTCTGCACACGATCGGCCTGCTAGCCACATGAGAACTGTGCTGAGACAGCACAACATCCTTCTCCTGCACCTGAGGTCCTGCCTAAGGATCCCTGAACAGAGCATCCAGAAGAAGCCAGCAGCACAAGGGCAGAGATTGCATCCTTCGCCAGGAGAACCAGGTCACAGACTGTCATTTCCCCAGAAGCTGGCAAGATTCATCCTTTCCCCTCAAGCCAGGAGGATTCCAACCTCACAGTCCATGGGCAGAGATCCCCTGAAGTTTGGACACTGGCACAGGCTGTGACGTAGCCCCGGAGGGTGATTATTGATTAAGAGTTGTAATTGTTTTGATGCCTCTGTAGTATCTGTGGTCTCTGCCACACAGCAGAATCAGTTTCCAGCCCGCTCTGCTGGACGAGTAGTGTATGGACCCCAAATGGTATTTGCCACAGGGAAAACTCCTCTCTCTGTGTATAGTTTGAATGTTTGCTGGTTATTAACAAGTCACTGCAGATATTTATCCTAGAATGTTTTCATAACCGTGTAAGAACATTTTTAATATTAATATACAGTGGTTGGGGATGGCAGAGCTCAGAACATTGAGTTTAATAAATCTATATTTTTATATAAAATTATCTGACCCCAATTAATTTCTCCCCTCCGCCAAAATCAGTGTAGGAGGCAGATTACCCCTCCATGACAGGTCAGCAGCCCAAATAGGCTTCTCTTTTCTCAGCCAGTCATTTAACTTCCATTCCTTCAGCCACTCCCCATAAGGCATTTGCTACCATCCATGAGTCAGTGTAGATGTATAGCATTGGCAACTGTTCTCACTCTGCAATGTCCAAGGTCAGCTGAATGGCTTTTACCTCAGCATATTGGCTGGATTCACCTTCTCCATCTTTTGCTTCTGCAACCCTGCATGTAGGGTTCCAGACAGCAGCCTTCCATCTCTGCTTGCTGCCTACAAGGAGGCAGGATCCATCTGTGAACAAGCAGATGCCTTTGCTCCTCAGGAGGAGGGCTTCCTCGGCATGGGTCACTGCCTTCTCTTCTGCTAGTTTCTCCCAAGTCAGTGCCCTCTGGCCAGTTGGGTGATGACCTCCACAACGCCAGGGCGCTGAAGGTCCCCATCCGAGCTCTCTGAGTTATCAGAGCCATCACTTACTGTCCAAGTGGCATCTGTGTCATGGTGTGGAGTTGAGCCTTTACCGTTAACATCCATGTCAGGACTGGAAGCCTTGGAGCTAAAAGGAGTGGTGACTCCGTCCCAGTCACCTCAGAGGGCAGCTCTAACTCCTTCATTAGGGCAGCTGCATGTTCTTTCTCTGTGGGGGTAGAATTGCCTCTGAGCCTTTGTATGCCTTGCTCCAGAACCCGAGTTGGGTGCCTCGGTGTCTCATCAGGAGCTTCTTCTGCCATAAGCTCCAGCTAGGACCATTCTCACCAGCTGCTGTGTAGAGAATGTTCTTAAGCTCTGGGCCAGTTCAAACTGGTCCCAAGGCCATGGCATGGAGCACCTCTCGTTTGATCTGGTCAAATGCCACCTGCTGCTCAGGGTCCCCACTCAAAGTTATTTTCTCTTTCTTGTGACATCAAAGAAGGGGTTCAGCAATCTGGCTGTACCCAGGAATGGTGCATCTTCCAAAAGCCCACAAACCCCAGGAAGGATTGTGTCTGCTTCTGGTTAGTGATTCCACCATAGTGGCCACTTTATTCACCACATCCATAGGGGATGTGGTGGTCAGCCATCCCGTCATCGGAACTCCCAGGAACTGGATCTCTCTGGCAGGGCCTTTCACTTTGCTCCTCTTAATAGGTATCTGAGGTAGGGAAGTTACAACGGGTATAGGGAAGGGAAAACAAGCACAAAATGTATAAATACAACCCAATTTTTGATGGTGATGGCATTGTCCACCTTGTGGGTTATGGCCACGTGGTAAACCAAAGAGAAATCAGGAACAGAATGGTGATGGTGGCAAGCACAAAGGCAATGAGCATGGAGAGAGGAGAAACAGGAAGGAGAGTGGGCTCATGTTTGTGGGTTGCTAGTTTGAAGCAAGCTAGAGTGTTTTGGGTAAAAGAACTTGATAACAGGCAGTGAAATAAAAACAATTGATGTCAGACTTCTCTCACAGTCTCGCTGAGAAGCTCTGGGAAGAAGAAAGACTTTTTTCTCCATTTTGTCTCACTCTTGCTTTTGCCTTAGATCTGGTCACATCTCATTAACCCTGCTCCTCCTAACCTTGCTCCCTAGACCTCTTGGGCTGCACCTCTTTTCTTCCTGAGAACTGGGTAAGTTGAGAGGGGCCGGGGGAGGTGTTGGGGTGGGTTTTGAGAGCCCTCCGTGGGGACTCAGGTTTCTGGGAGGGGAGTTGTGCTTTTGTATTTTTTATCCTTTGTATATTTCTGTATATAATTGTATATAACTGTATATATTGTAAATAGCTGCTTGTAAATTTTGCTAGCTGTAAATAAATTGCTTCATCTATATTCCCAGGGTCCGTCTGAGTTAGCTGGGGCAAATTCAAAAGTGTGGGAGGGGCGGGGTAACCCCCAAACCATCACATTTTCTTATTGGCTTTCCCAACGTGGGGCTCGATATTTGAGTGAGTGGAAATTAGCTCTGGGAATTAAGATGAAGCTAATCAAGCAGCTATTGTATTTGGTTGGTGCATTGCTCTGGTCTGGTTTTGTTTTCTTGGCATTTAATTGGATAAAAGCTCAAATTGTTGCTTATTTCATTGATCTGGCTTATAATAAGGCTAAAGCTAAGGTTTCAGATATGTTCTGGAGCTGGGGTGATTTTATTCTTAGTTATGCTGGTTTTAATATCTCTGAGAATATTACCAAGGACATTACAGGAGCTCTGGTCAATAATGTGACAATCAATGGAAATTCTGCTTTAAATATGGCTCTAAATGAGAGTTATTCAGCCTAAGACAGGAATTCCAACTGTTTGTATAGGCTACATGCTCATGTAAAACTGTTTTTCTTCTCACAATTTTTAATATTTGCCTCATGATTTTGGATATTCATATTAATTTTGGCATTGACAGTATCACAGTATCACAGTTATCGACCAAGTGGTTGAAAGAGACCTCATCAGATTCATCAAGTTCCAGACCCTTTTACCACAGTGCCCAAGGACTGAGACCATGGCACCATAGTTGCCGACATCCAACGCCTGCCTTGAACTGCCCCAGGGACGACGATCTCCACACCTCCCCAGGGCAGGCGCATTCCAGTGCCTAATGACTCTCTCAGTGAAGAACTTTCTCCTCACCTCGAGCCTGAAATTTCCCCTGGCGCAGCCTTGAGGGCTGTGTCCCGCTGTTCTGAGCTGGCCACCTTGAGAGAAGAGAGCAACCTCCCTCCTGGCCACAACCACCCCTCAGGTAGTTGTAGACAGCTAGTAAGGTCGACCCCTGAGCCTCCTCTTCTCCAGGCTAAACAACCCCAGCTCCCCTAGAGCCTCTCCTCGTAGGGCTTGTGCTCAAGGTCTCTAGGCACCAGCCCTCGTCGCCCTTCTCTGGACACCTCATGCATCTCAGTGTCCTTCCTAACTGGGGGGGCCCAGAACTGGAACGCAGTACTCGTGGTGTGGTCTGACCAGGTGCAGAGGTACAGGGGCAGAATGGACCTCCCTGCTCCTGCTGACCACACCACTCCTGATACAACCAGGATGCCACTGGCTCTCCTGGCCACCGTGGGCACACGGCTGGCTCATGTTCAGGCGGGGTATCAATCAGTACCCCCAGATCCCTCTCTGTCTGGCTGCTCTCGCATGCCACATCCGACCCCAGCCTGTATCTCTGCATGGGGGTTTGTTGTGGCCAAAGTGCAGCAGCCACCTGCACGTGGAGCTATTGAACCCCATCCCAGGGGCCTCTGCCCATCTGTGCAGGCGGTCAAGGTCCCGCTGCAGAGCCCTTCTGCCCTCCAGCTCAGTCACATCTGCCCCCAGCTTAGTGTCATCTGCAAACTTGCTGATGACTGACTCGATGCCCTCATCCAGATCATCTATGAAGATGTTAAAGAGGATGGGGCCCAGCACTGATCCCTGAGGGACACCACTAGTGACTGGCCGCCAGCTGGATGTGGCACCATTCACCACCACTCTCTGGGTCCGGCCCTCCAGCCAGTTCCTAACCCAGCACAGAGTGTTACCATCCAAGCCACGGGTTGACAGCTTAGCCAGCAGTTTGCTGTGGGGGACAGTGTCAAAGGCCTTGCTGAAGTCCAGATAGACCACATCCACAGGCCTCCCCACATCCACCAAGCGGGTCACCTGATCATAGAAGGAGATCAGGTTAGAAAGGCAGGATCTGCCCTTCCTAAACCCATGCTGGCTGGACCTGAGATCTTTGCCATCCCTCAGGTGCGCAGTTATTGGCCCCAAGAGAACCTGCTCCATCAGTTTCCCTGGCACTGAGGTCAGGCTGACGGGTCTGTAGTTCCCAGGTTCCTCCATCCGACCCTTTTTGTGGATGGGGACCACGTTGGCCATTTTCCAGTCTCCTGGAACCTCTCCGGTGAGCCAGGACTGCTGGAAAATGATGGAGAGTGGCTTGGCCAGCTCAGCTGCCAGCTCTCTCAGCACCCTGGGATGGATCCCATCTGGTCCCATGGACTTGTGGGTGTCCAGATGGCTCAGCAGGTCCTGAACTAATTCCTCATGAATTTCCAGGGGAACACACTGCTCCCCGACCCCATCCCCCAGTTTAAGAGGCCATTTGCCTCCTCCTCCTCTCTCCTTACTGTTGAAAACTGAGGCAAAGAAGGCATTCAGGACCTCTGCCTTTGCTTCATCATCAGTTATAGTGTTCCCCTCCTGGTCCAGTAAGGAGTGGAGGGTCTTCTTGCCCTTCCTTTTAGCATTGATAAATTTATAAAAGTGTTTTTTGTTAAATTTCACGGAAGTGGCCAGCCTAAGTTCTAGCTGAGCCTTAGCCTCTCTAATTTTTCTCCTACATAGTCTGGCTACCTCCTTAAACACATCAGGAGAAGCCTTCCCCTCCTTCCAGAGGCGATACACCCTCTTTTTCTCCCCCACTTCCTTCAGGAGCTCTTTGCTCATCCAGGCTGGTCGCCTCCCCCTGCGGCTCATCTTTCGGCACGTGGGAACTGCCAGTTCCTGTGCCTTCAAGAGCTCCTGTTTAAAGTAAGTCCAACCATCCTGGACCCCTTTGTTCTCAAGAACTGCTGCCCAGGGGACATTGGAAATAAGTTCCTTGAGCAAATTGAAGTTTGCCCTCCTAAAGTCCAAGGTGTAGGTTTTGTTGAGGTGCCTCCCTACCTCCCTGTATATTGAAAACTCCACTAACTCGTGGTCGCTACACCCTAGGCAGCCTCCCACTATCACATCTCCTACCAGCCCTTCTCTGTTGGAGAGCAGCAGGTCAAGCTGAGCTTGACCCCTAGTAGGCTCGTTTAACAGTTGGGTCATGAAGCTGTCCTCCATGCACTCCAGAAATCTCCTGGACTGCCTCCTCTCTGCTGAATTAAGTTCCCAGCAGATATCTGGCAGGTTAAAGTCACCCACAAGGACAAGATCTGAAGATCTTGAGACAGCCTCCAACTGTTTGTAAAATATCTCATCTGTTCCCTCATCCTGGTTGGGTGGTCTGTAACAGACTCCAACCAGGATGTCAGATTTATTAGTCCTACCTCTGATTTTAATCCACAGGGTCTCTACCCCTTCATCCCTCACTTCTAGCTCAATGGCATGGAGTGACTCTCTAATATACAGGGCCACCCCTCCTCCTCTTCTCCCTTGCCTATCTCTCCTGAAAAGGTTATATCCCTCCAGTATAACAGCCCAGTCATGTCTGTCGTCCCACCAAGTTTCTGAAATGGCAACTACATCGTAGTCCCCCTGGTGGACCAGGACTTCCAATTCCTCCTGTTTGTTACCCAAGCTGCGTGCATTGGTGTAGATACACTTCAGCTGGGCTCTCGATTCAATTGTCCTTAGTTTCCTTCCATCTCTCTCCTTCTCAGAGAGAGTAATTTCCTCACCCACCCCCTTCAGACCTAGTTTAAAGCCCGCCTAATGAGCCCTGCCAACTCCAGTGCCAGGACTCTCCTGCCCTTCCTAGATAACTGCACCCCATCACAAGCCAGCAGGTCCGGCGCAGTAAAAGTTCCCCCATGATCAAAAAACCCAAAATGCCGCCGCTCACACCATCCCTTCAGCCATTTGTTGATATCGTAGGTTCTGCTATTCCTCTCTGTGAACTCCCTTGCCACAGAGGGAACTGAGCAGAACACCACCTGCGCTCCCGCCCCATCTATCAATTTCCCCAGGGCTTTAAATTCCTTTTTAATTGCCCTGGTCCCCTTCTTTTCAATTTCATCGCTGCCAGCCTGTATTACCAACAAGGGGTAATAATCAGAGGGCTGGATTAGGTTTGGGAGTCTCCTGGTGATGTCCCTAACCCGGGCACCAGGAAGGGAGCAGACCTCCCTGTGAGACGGGTCGGGACGACAAATGGGTCCCTCAACAAATGGGTCCCTCGACCCATTTGTTGGTGAAAAATTCAAAACCAGGTTCTGTAAGAGCTAGGAAAAATTCTGTGTCTCAGAAGCAGTCTCTTTCACAGCAAAACAAGGGAACACAGTTATCGGCTTCCCCCTTGCCAGCCTCTGCCCCTCCTTCTCCAAGTGCTGGGAACACAGCCAGTGTTCCCGCCACTAACATAAACAATGATAACAAAAACAACAACAATCCACAGAGTTCGGCAGGAGCCCTAGGAGGACAGGCAGGTACCCAAAATCAGAATGTTCCTAGCAAAAATGAAAACACTTCAGGGTTGGCAGGCATCCCAGGAGGACAGGCAAATAATAACACTGCTAATGCTGGTAACACTAGCCCAGTCAGTCCAAATCCTAATGACACCAGCTCAGCCAATTTGAACCCCCAGCCAGCAGACCAGAATCAAAATCCTCCTGTTAAAAGCAAGGCAGATTTGAACTCACAAGCTCCAAGTCAGACCTCCAATAATTCAAATGCTCCAGATCAGACCCCTAATGATTCAAATGCTCCAAGTCAGACTCCTAATGATTCAAAAGCTCCAGGTCAGACACCTAATGATTCAAATCCTCCAGCAGACACATCCAAGTCTGTTGCTGCTCAGGCCCTTCTGGCACCTGCTAAGGCAAAAGCTAAGACAAAGAGTGGTTCACAGGAGGATGTAAGAGAGGGGACCTCTGGTGATCAGCAGCAAGGAGAAGAGGAGGAGGAGATAGTTAGTCTGCGAGACCTTGTAGATGTGCTGAGACAACAATACTCAAGTGAGAGGAGTGCTGTGAGGTTAGCTGCCAAGAGAGAGGATGGTTCCAATGAGTTTAGGAGTGCTATGAGGAAGGTTCTGTTAGGCCCAGTACCACCAGATCAACAGGAAGAGGAGGTGGAAGATGATATCCAGGGCTCCAAGGATCCACTCAGAGAGGTCAGGGAAGTTAGGAAGGAATACACAAGGGAATCAGGTGAGCCAATCCTAAGCTGGCTAGTGAGATGCCGTGGCATTGGTGCTAATGCTCTGCAGGTAGGAGACAAGTCTGCCAAGCAGCTGGGACCACTCACTAAGGAGAGTGGAGTGGACAAACACCTAGCAAGTCCTCTTGGTAGGGTTAGCTTGTGGACACGCCTTTTGTTGGCTGTGGCTATGAGATATCCTTCCCGAGATGATTTGCCATGGGCTGCCAAGAAGTGGAACACTGTTGAGCAGGGAATTAAGCTTCTGAAGGAGTTTGCTGTGAAGGAAGTGCTTTATGGAGATCATGGCACTCATGAGCCTGATGATATTCCTTTGGGAACAGGTCTCATGAAGAAGCTGATTAAGCTTGCTCCTTCATCCTATGCTAACATCTTGGCCAGTAAGTTTCTATCAAGGAGTGATAATGGAAGGTCTTTCACTGTTGGTGAATTCACTGACCAACTCAGGAAGATAGAGGATAGTTTGTCACATTCTGGCCTAATCTCTGCCATACAAACTATGACCACAGAGATTAAGAATACCATGAAAGAACTGAAGGAGGACCTTACAACCTCAATTACCAATCTGGTAAAAGATACCATTCCTGCATCATCTGAATGGGTGAATGTTTCTGCCATCAGGAACAGACGCCCACCTCCTGCAAGGCAATTCCAGCCCAGGAGGAGACAAATTCCACCCAGACAGCAGCAATCACGTGCGTCACTGTGGATACTTCTGCGTGACAAATACGGTGAGAACATGAACAAATGGGATGGTAAACCTACTTCAGCTCTTTCAAAGAGAGTCAGGGAACTGCAGAGTGGCAGAAAGAGAGGCAGCAATGCCAGGAAAGTAGCTGTCACTTCTTCAGGTCCAGAGAGCAACTGCAATTGTTCCAACAGTTGCAGTTCCTCTCACAACAACACCAATCATTGTGTACACCCTACATGCCATGTTCAGCATTAGGGGTGCCCTGCCTCCAGCCAGGAGGAGGAAAGGGATAGTGGAGAGAACCGAATCTATTGGAATGTATTCCTTAGGTGGCCTGGCAGTTCAAGAGTTCGGAAATACAGGGCTTTAGTTGACACAAGTGCTCAGTGTACTTTATTGCCATCTAATTGCAAAGGGACAGAGTCCATATCTATTTTTGGAATCACTGGTGGATCTCAAGAGTTAACTAAGGTACAGGCTGAGATCAGTTTAACTGGTAAAGAGTGGAAGACACATACTATTGTAACTGGTCCTGATGCGCCTTGCATTCTGGGAATTGACTTTTTGAGACAAGGTTGTTTCAAAGATCCTAAGGGTCACAAATGGGCTTTTGGAATAGCATCTGTAGAGATTGAGGATGATAAATTGAAATTGTCTATTAGACCTGAACTTTCTGAGGAATCTGCAGTTGTGGGACATCATGACATAGAGGACCTGGAAGTGCCAATTGCAACTCAAACTGTTCATCATAGGCAGTACAGAACTAACCATGACTCTTTGTTGCCCATTCATCAGCTGATTTGTCAATTGGAGAGTCAGGCTGTCATCGAGAAAGCTCATTCACCTTTCAACAGTCCCATCTGGCCTGTGCGCAAACCTACGGGTGACTGGAGACTGACAGTTGACTTTCATGCCCTTAACGAGGTGACGCCACCCATGAGTGCAGCTGTGCTGGACATGCTGGAACTCCAGTACGAGCTGGAATCGAAGGAGGCTAAGTGGTATGCAACCATAGACATTGCTAATGCTTTCTTCTCTATTCCCATAGCAAAGGAGTGCAGGCCTCAGTTTGCATTTACCTGGAGAGGAATCCAGTATCAGTTCAATCGTTTGCCTCAGGGGTGGAAACACAGCTCAACCATCTGTCACTCAGTCATCCACAATGCACTGGAGAAAGGTCAAGCTCCAGAGCACATCCAGTACATTGACGACATCATTGTGTGGGGCCAAACTGCTGAGGAAGTCTTCGAGAAAGGTAACAAAATCATTGACATTCTGTTGCAAGCAGGTTTTGCCATTAAGAGAGACAAGGTCAAAGGACCTGCCAGAGAAATTCTGTTTCTGGGAGTGCGGTGGCAGGATGGTCACCGTTACATTCCTCAGGATGTGATTAGTAAAGTCTCTACCATGGCAGTTTCCACCAGTAAGAAGGACACACTTTCTTTCCTTGGTGTGGTGGGATTTTGGAGACTACACATTCCTGGTTTCAGTCAGATTGTCAAACCTCTGCATGATGTGACTCGTAAGAGAAACAATTTCGAGTGGGGACCTGAATGACAAGCAGCCTTTGATCAAATTAAACGAGAAGTAGTCCATGCAGTGGGCTTGGGACCTGTGCGATCTGGTCCGGACATTAAAAACATTCTGTACACGGCTGACAGTGACAATGGTCCAACTTGGAGTCTCTGGCAGAGAGCTCCAAATGAGACACGTGGTCATCCACTTGGCTTCTGGGGTCATAGCTACAGAGGTTTAGAGGCAAATTACACCCCAACAGAGAAAGAGATACTAGCAGCCTATGAAGGAGTGAAAGCAGCTTCTGAAGTGATTGGAACTGAGTCACAATTGCTTTTAGCTCCTAGACTGCCAGTTCTTAATTGGATGTTCAAAGGCAAAGGTTCATCACCACATCATGCCACAGATGCAACCTGGTCTAAATGGATGGCTTTGATAACCCAACGAGCACGAATGGGTAATCTTGACCGACCTGGTCTGGTGGAGGTGATCACCAACTGGCCGGAAGGCACAGACTGTTCCAAACCTCCGGAGGAGAAAATAACTCGTGCTGAGGAAGCTCCTCCCTATGGTGATCTCTCTGATCAGGAAAAGAACTATGCTTTGTTCACAGATGGTTCCTGTCGTCTTGTTGGGAACAAGCGAATATGGAAGCCAGCGGTTTGGAGTCCAACCAGGAGAGTTACCGAAACGAAAGATGGAGAAGGAGAATCCAGTCAGTTTGCTGAGGTAAAAGCTGTCCAACTTGCTCTTGATGTGGCTGAATGTGAGAATTGGCCTATCCTTTACCTCTACACCGACTCGTGGATGGTAGCCAATGCTCTATGGGGTTGGCTAAAGGACTGGCAGAAGCATGGTTGGCAGAGGAAAGGAAAGCCTATTTGGTGTGCTGATCTATGGCAGGACATTGATGCACAGCTGGAGAGAACTCCAGTGAAGGTGCGGCACGTAGATGCACACATGCCTAAGAGCAGAGCAACTGAGGAACATCAACACAACTAGAAGGCAGACCAAGCTGCTAAGATTGCTCAAGTTGATACCAACTCTGAACTTGACATTGACCTTGATTGGAAACACCGAGGTGAGTTGTTCTTAGCTCGGTGGGCCCATGACTCATCTGGACATCAAGGCAGAGATGCAACATACTGATGGGCTCGTGATAGGTCAATTGACTTGTCCACGGACGCTATCACCCAAGTCATCTATGACTGTGACATTTGTGCTGCTATTAAGCAGGCTAAGCGAATCAAGCCCTTATGGTATGGTGATAGATGGTCAAAGTACAAGTATGGTGAAGCCTGGCAGATTGACTACATCACTTTACCTCGATCTCGTTCTGGCAAGCAGTATGTGCTAACGATGGTAGAAGCCAGCACTGGATGGTTGGAAACCTATCCAGTTCCACATGCTACTGCACGTAACACCATTGTTGGTTTGGAGAGACAAATCTTGTGGAGACATGGAACTCCAGAGAGAATCGAGTCAGACAATGGTACTCACTTCAAGAACAATCTTGTGAAAAATTGGGCCAAAGAGCATGGTATTGAATGGATCTATCACATACCCTACTATGCACCAGCTTCAGGGAAGATTGAGCGCTACAACGGTTTGCTGAAAACCACCCTAAAAGCCATGGGGGGTGGAACTCTGAAAAACTGGGACAAACATTTAGCACAAGCTACTTGGTTGGTAAATAGTAGAGGTTCAGCAAACAGAGCAGGACCTGCACAATCAGATTTGGTCCAAACAGTAGACGGTGATAAAGTTCCTGTTGTAGGTGAGAAGAATCTGTTAGGGAAAACTGTTTGGGTATTTTCTCCTTTGGGTGAAGGGAAACCTGTCCGAGGGGTGGTTTCTGCTGAAGGTCCTGGTCATACATACTGGGTAATGCAGGAGAATGGTGAAATCCAGTGTATTCCACAGAGAAATTTAACCTTAGCTGAGAGAGTTTAAATTCAAGCTGTTAGGAGTTTTCTGTTCTAGGTAACATCGGCGCCCAACACTGAGAGAATCTACAATAGAATCTACAGTACGTGAGCATGAACCCAACGTCACCTGGGAGTCCCTGTTCTGAGCTTTTGAATCACCTACATCTGATTGAAGTGTGAACTGAACTTGTATATATTATTTTAGTGTAAATAATTGGTTTAGATTAGATTGGATAATTCTCAGCGATACTCTGAGCGAAGTAGACAGGGGTGGATTGTGCTAGTTTGAAGCAAGCTGGAATGTTTTGGTATAAGAACTAGATAACGGGCAGTGAAATAAAAACAATTGATGTCAACTTCTCTCACAGTCTCGCTGAGAACTCTGGGAAGAAGAAAGACTTTTTCTCCATATTGGTTCTCACTCTTGCTTTTGCCTTAGATCTGGTCACATCTCATTAACCCTGCTCCTACTAACCTTGCTCCCTAACCTCTTGGCTGCACCTCTCTTTTCTTCCTGAGAACTGGGGTAAGGTTGAGAGGGCCGGGGGAGGTGTTGGGGTGGTTTGAGAGCCCCTCCTGGGGACTCAGGTTTCTGGGAGGGGAGTTGTGCTTTTGTATTGTTTATCCTTTGTATATTTCTGTATATAATTGTATATAACTGTATATATTGTAAATAGCTGCTTGTAAATTCTGCTAGCTGTAAATAAATTGCTTCATCTATATTCCCAGGGTCCGTCTGAGTTAGCTGGGGCAAATTCAAAAGTGTGGGAGGGGCGGGGTAACCCCCAAACCATCACATGTGGAGGGGGATTTCTCTATTCCTCCCCTACTAGGGGGAGGTGAGAAATTAATTTGAGGTGGTATCAATTTTTTATAAAATTATTTATTAAAATTAATATTTACAAACTCTTACCACCCCCAACCACTGATTAATAAATTCTAGTGCAAATTTATGAAAACAATTAGGATATGATACATTTACAAGGATTGGATTATTAATTATCAAATTATCAACTATCGACAGAGAGAAAGATTCCACTAGGCTTAATGCCTGCTTAACAACTATACTGCCTGTCCAGCAGGGGCTGAAAGCCATGTGTCTGCTCTAAGGCAGAGGTAACTTATATTACAAAGGAATTAAAGCTTACTTAAATGTGTTGCCCTTAAGTATTAATTACCCTCCCGGGATTGTGTCTCAGCATGTGCCCTGTTTGGATCTTTGTGAGGCTGGAATCTTTCCCTGTTTGCAAGGGGAATGATAAATCTTCCCAGTCTCTGGGGTAAACAGGTTTTCTCTAACCTTCTCTCCTGGTGTGAAGTGGTCTCTGCCTCGATGCTGCTGCTTCTTCTGGATGCTGCATGTCCAGGGATGGTCAGCTGGTAGGATTCCAGGTGAAGGAAGAGGATTTGTCTGTGCAGCTTCTGGCACAGTCTTCTCACAGCTAGCAGGCTGTGTTCATGGGTTTGCAGACAATCTGGAAGGTCTGCTGACCTGATTCTTCAGGCTATAGCAGCGGGCATGTGTGTGCCGGGCTGCTGGGAGACTTGGCTTGGGGGGCTATCGGCTCCCCATATGTATCAAGTGCAGGCGTGAATGTGCTCTGCTCCCAAAGATTTGCAGACAGGTTAACTGCGAGTCGAGATCAATGCAAGAGGGCTGAGCCTCAGAAGGTTTGCAAGTAAGTGAGGGCCAGATCCTATGTCTAGGCTTTGCATGCAGGTCAGAGCTGCATGTGGATCAGAGAGCTGAGTCTGAACCTCTGAACACGTGGTGCTCCTTTGCACCCCTCTTTATAGACTCTGGACTGAAATTTGTGACCCTTTTGGCCATCTAAAGTGACCAATCAGGTTGGCAGTAAGCCAAACCTTACCTTAATAGGCAGGAGCTGTTTGCCTGGACCCTCCCAAATATAGGGATTACCTGGGCGGACCTCAGTGATACATGGGCTGGGCGTGTGTTTGTTACACAACCTGTTTACTACCATGGGTCCTGGCAGGAAAACATGTCCAGGCATGCAGAGGCATAGAGAGGCCTCTGTTTTGGGGCTGCAGCCCCTCCACCACAGCTAACAATCACCTGGTAGTATTCAGACCCACCCTGGGGAGGGATCAAGACCACCTAGGGTCAGGTTACTCCCCCTGGAGGGTTAACCCTATTCAAGAGGTCTGTGTTAAGTCATAGAAGGTGCTCCATGATGTCATAGAGAAGGCTGTGTGACATCACAGAGAGGGCTGTGTGATGTCATAGAAGCAATTCTGTAACTTTGTGGAGAGGACTGTCCTAGAAGATATTGTGTGATGTCATGGAGAGGGACATTAGACATCATAGTGCATTCTGTGACATCATAGAGAGGACACTGTGATGTCATAGAGGAGGTTGTGTGACACAACAGAGAGGATTTTGTGATGTCATAGTCAGGTCTGTATGATGTGATAGAAGGCTTTCTCTGATGTCATAGATAGGGCTCTGTGACATCATAGAGAGGTCTGTTTGATGTCATAGAGAGGATTTTGTGACATCATAGAGAGGGCTTTGTGATATCATAAAGTGATTTTATAACCTTATGGATAGGACTGTGTGACATCATAGAAGGCATTGTGTGACATCATGGAGAGGGCTGTTTGACATCATAGTGGTGATTCTTTGACATCATAAAGAGGGCTGTGTGACATCATACAGAGGGCTGTGTGACATCATGACAGCAATTCTGTGACTTTATGGAGAGAAAAGTATGATGTCATAGAAGGGATTGTGTGATGTCATGGAGAGGGCTGTGTGACATCATGAAAGCACTCTGTGACTTTACAGAGACAATGGTATGACATCATACAAGAGATAGTGTGATCATAGAAAGCATTCTGTGCTGTCATAGATAACCTGTGTGATAGCACAGGGAAGACTTTCTGATGTCATAGAAGTGGTTCTGTAACTTTATGGAGAGGACTGTATGATGTTCTAGAATGCATTGTGTGATGTCATGGAGAAGGCTGTTTGATGTCACAGTGGGGATTCTTTGACATCACAAAGAAGGCTGTGTAATGTCATTGAGAGATTTGTGTGACACCATAGAAAGGGCTTTGTGATGTCATACAGAGGGCACTGTGACATCATAGAGAGGGCCATGTGATGTCATAGAAGCAATTCTGTGAGTTTATGGAGAGCACTGATTAATATCATAGAAGGGGTTGTGTGATGTCATGGGGTGGGCTGTTTGATGTATAGTGGGGATTGTGTGACATCATAAAGATGGCTGCATGACTGTTGTGGAGGGCCCATAGGACCAAAAATAGACTTATTTATGCCTTGCCTGGCCTGGACATGTTTTTCTGCACATAAAACAGCACAAAGGGGCACAATAGACCTGGTGCCATAAAGTCTGACCTGCCTAGGCTTTAGATTGCGTAATGCCCCACACGCCCAGCTTGTGCCTGCCTAGTGTAAGGCCTGTGTGATTCCCATATTTGGAAGGTCCAGGCCTGTGGCTTTTCCCTATTATGGTAAGGTTTGGCTGACTGCCAAAACCTGATTGGTCATTTTAGTGGCCAAGGGGCCATTAATCTCGGCCCACATTTTTATAAATGGAGATACACAGGTAAACAAAGTGCTCCCCCGCAGCGCTTGCTCGCTTGTGTTCACTATTATGCTTAAGCCTGCTTGTATGTACGGAGCTCAGTTTCCCGTGCAGCTGTGCATCCTATTGCACGTCCACTGCCTTATCACTGCCTGCCAAGCTCCACTGCTGCTGAGCTACCAGGAAGCAGACCCTGGATTGTCTGCACGTGATCAGCCTGCATGGCCAGTGTGACATCGTACTCCTTCTGCACCTGAGATCCTGCCTAAGAATCCCTGGACAGAGCATCCAGAAGAAGCCAGGAGACAAGGGCAGAGAGTGCATCCTTCACCAGGAGAACAAGGGCAGAGGCTGTCCTTTCCCCAGAAGCCAGAAAGAATCTCCTTTCCCCTGAAGCCAGGAAGATTCCAGCCAGTGTCCACAGGCAAAGCTTCCCTGAAGATTGGACACTTGTAATAGGCTGTGACATGGCCCCGAGGGTGATTGATAATTAATCAGAATTTATGAGTAAATACTTTAATGCCTCTGTAATTTCTACTGCCTCCTGCTATTGCAGAAAGAGCTTCAGCCCACCTTATTGGGCAAGCAGCATATTGACCCTAAGCGGCATTAAGCTGCAGGGAAACTCCTCTCTCTGTTTGCTGTTTGAACATTTGCCAGTTATTAACAGGTTACTGTTTGATGTTATTTCTACAATGTCTTCCATAAGTGTGTAGAACATTAATATTACAATTCAGGGGTTGGGGGTGGCAGAGTTCAGAATATTGAAGTTAATAAATTATATATTTTTATAAAATATCCTCTCACACCAATTAATTTCTCCCCTCTGCCACAGTCAGCGTAGGCAGCAGAATGCCCCTCCACGACAGTGACATCATAGAAGTCATTGTGTAATGTCATATATAGGGCTGTGTGACATCATATATAGGGCTGTGTGATGTCATAGAAGCAATTCTGTGACTTTATGGAAAGGAATAAATGATGTCATAGAAGGGATTTTGTGACACCAATTAGAGGGCTGTATGATGTCACAGGGGGGATTGTGTGACATCATTGAGAGGGCCTTGCGACATTGTAGAAGCTATTCTGTGACTTTATGCACTGTGTGACAACCTAGAAGGCATTGTGTGACGTGATGGAGAGAGCTGTTTGACATCATAGAGAGGGCTGTGTGATGTCATAGAAAGCATACTGTGATGTCATAGAGAGGTTTGTGTGGCACCATAGAAAGGGCTGTGTGATGTCATAGAACCAATCCTGTGACTTTATCAAGAGAACTCTGTAGCATCATAGAGGGGATTGTGTGATGTCATGGAGAGGGCTGTGTGGCATCATAGAGATTACTATGTGATGTCATAGAAGGTATTCTGTGATGTCATAGCAGGGGTGTGTGACATGACAGAGATGGCTGTGTGACAGCATAGAGAGGATTTTTTGGCATTATAGAGAGGGCTGTGTGACATCATGAAAATGCTTCTGTGAGATTTTATGGAAAGGACTGAATGATGTCATAGAAGGAACAGTGTGGCATCATGGAGATGGCTGTGTGACATCATAGAGAGAATTTTGTGACATCATAGAGAGGGCTGTGTGATGTCATAGAAACATTTCTATGACTTCATAGTTAGGGATGTCTGACATCTTAGAGAGGTCTGTGTGATGTCAAAGAAGTATTACTCTACATTTAGGGACATGACTGGCACCATAGAATGAACTGTGTGATGTCATCGAGAGGGATGTTAGACATCATAGAATATTCTGTGACATCATTGAGAAGGCACTGTGACTTCATCAAGGAGATTGTGTGATGTCATGGAGATGTCTGTGTGACATCATAGAGAGGTCTGTGAGACATCATGGAGAGGATTTTGTGACATGATAGAGAGGTCTGTGTGATGCCATAGAAGGCATTCTGTGACATCATAGAGAGGGCTGTGTGACATCATAGAGAGGGCTGTGTGATGTCAAAGAAGGCATTCTGTGACATCAGAAATAGGCATGTGTCAGGAAGTAGAGAGGGCTGTGTGACATCATGAAAACGATTCTGTGACTTTATGGAGAGAACTGTATGATGTCATAGAAGGGATTGTGTGATGTCATGGAGCGGATTGTGTGACATCATAGAGACATTTCCTGACATCATAGAGAGGACTGTGGCATTGTAGAAGGCATTCTGTGATGTCACATATAAGGCTCTGTGACATCAAAGAAGGGTTGTGTGACATCATAGAGAGAACTATGTGATGTCATAGAAGAGATTCTGTGACTTTATGGGGAGGATTTCTGAAGTGTGGGGGTGGGGAACATCCAAACCATCTCATCCTTTATTTTGGCACCCACCCTGTGGCAAATTGATTTTGAGTGATTATTAATTAACTCTGGGAATCAGAATGAAGCTAATGAAGTTATTTTACTTAGTGGGGGCTATTGTGTGGCCTATCTTCTGTTTTCTTTTCTAAAATTGGATCAAAGCCCAAATTGGTTACCTTTTGTTTAATCTAATTTTGAAGAAGATCAAAACTAAACTTACATCCATTTTTTGGAGCTGGGGGGATTTTATCCTTGGCTATATTGGGTTTAACGTCACTGAGTCTTTCACCAGTAATACTAAGGGGCATTCACCAGTAACATTACAGGAAATGGAAGTATTACTTCTTCTGCTTTATCTACAGCCTTAATGAGGGTGATCCTTCCTAAGACTGAGGTGCCAGACTCTGGTTCAGAATTTTATTCACGTCAGACTGTGGCATTTCTGGTGTGTGTGATCTTAGGCCTTATAATTTTTGATTTTATAACAATGTTAACATTACGTGTGAGAAACTCAAGTGTGATGCCTTTAAGAAATAAAAAGAAGGTGTCTGTGTCCCATACAAAAGATAAACAAAGTACCAGTCCAAATCAAAACAATGATAACTCTGGGGCACAGCAAGGGACTACCACTACGCCTCCTCCCCTACATTCTGGGAAAGCTGCCAATGCTCTTACCAAGAATGATACCATGGCAGGATGCCCAGGAGTACAGGGAAATAATCAAACCCAAGATGTTCCTTCAACTAATAACAATAACTCGGCCAGTTTGATTCCCCAGGCAGCAGACAAAAACCACCCAAGCTCCAAGGCAGATTTGAACTCACAGGTCTCAGGCCAGATCCCAAATAATTCAAACCTGCCAGTGGACTCATCAAAGTCTGTCTCAGCACAGGTCATCTTAGTGCCTGTCAAGGCAAAAGCTAAGACATTTGACAAAGAGTGATTCAAAGGAGGATGTAAGAGAGGGGACCTCTGGTGAGCAAGAGGAGGAAGAGGAGACATTTAGTCTTCAGGATTTGGCAAACTTGCTTAGATCCCAGTACTCTGATGAGAGGAGTGCTGTGAGGTTGGCTGCCAAGAAAGAGGGTGGTTCTGAGGAGTTTAAGAGTGCTCCTAGGAAAGTTCTGTTTCTAGGACAAGGACAACAGAACAAGAAAAGGAAGAGAAGAAGGATGACATCCAGGATTCCAACAATCCTCTCAGAGAGGTCAGGGAAGTTAGAAAGGAATACTCAAGGGAATCAGGTGAACCAATCCTAAGCTGGCTGGTGAGATGCTGTAGCATTGGTGCTAATGCCCTGCAGGTAGGAGACAAGTCTGCCAAGCAGCTGGGACCTCTCACCAAGGAGAGTGGAGTGGACAAATAGTAGCGATGAGGAAATGGAGGAGATCTATGGGAGAATGAGGTCTTTCACTGTTGGTGAATTCACTGACCACCTCAGGCAGATAGAGGACAGCTTGGCACATTCTGCCATAATCTGTGCCATAAAAACTCTAGGTACAGAGATGAAAGGAGGCATTGAGAATGGCATTAAGAACAGCATGAAAGAACTGAAGGAGGATCTCAAAACCTCCATTTCTAATCTGGTAAAGGATTCCATTCCTGCATCATCTGAATGGGTGCATGTTTCTGCCATCTGGAACAGATGCCCACCTCCTGCAAGGCAGTTCCAGCCCAGGAGGAGACAAATTCCACCCAGACATCAGCAATCACATGTGTGGGCAGCTAGGGTCTGGCATCCAGAAGACAACAGGATGTACGGAAAGACAGAGGCCCCTCTCCTTACTGCCATAACCCATAATATTTAGTGGTGATGTAAGCAGACAGAAATTATGTTTATCTTCACACTATATAACCCAGCACTGTACACGAATAAACGCCATTTGTTCTCCACCATATCAGTGTGTGTGAGCTGTGGTCATGAGTGGCCAAGAACAGGTCACCGTCTCGTTCCTGAACCAGGTCGCTGCTTGCCCCCACAAGGGCAACATGTGGTGCCGAAACCCGGGAGAACACCTGTGCTCCAGGAACGGCTGTCAGAGCTGCAGGATCGGCTCGGCAGGCGGAGTTTGCGAAGAGGGGGGACGCCCCCCAGGGACCCCGAGGACCATGGAGGCTCTTGTGAAGGTCGTATCGCAATTACGTAATCAGTGGCATATAAATTGTAAGGTTAGGGATTTTACTCTTGCTATTGCAAGACTTTTACAAATTGGGGTCATTGACCAGCCAGTGGAGATTCTCCACCCAGAGGTGTGGGGTAAATGCACCCGAGCACTAGCAGAGGAAACGAAATCTGCTGGGTGTGCAAAACATCTAAAGGCTTGGGGCAGAGTTGAGCAGGCTCTGAAAACAGTCATGCAGGAGAAAGAAACTTGGAAGGTGGCTAAGGAATATCTGTTAGTCATTCCAAAAGCAGGAGTTGGGGGGGTCAAGCAGACTCCGGACCCTGCGGGGGGGAGTGGTCCCGCCAAGGTAAAAGATCAGGAGGGAAATGTCCCTCTGGAAATCCCCCCAAAACCCCCGGACCCCCCTATTGAGGAGCAAGTACCAGTAAAATCCCCCTGGGGCGAGGAATGTGGCGACGGGGGGGGGGGGGGGGGGGTGGTGGTGTTCAGAAGAGACCTGGACAAAGCCTCCACCTCCATATTCGCATAAAGATGGTGCCGAGTGGCAAGGTGAAGGGCGTGGCAAAGGTGCACGCGGCAGGGACAAAGGGGAGGCAGATGAGTAGTCAGAATCAGACAATCAGAGAAGAGAAGCAGGGAAGAAAAACAGGGAAAGAAGCCAAGAAACCAATCAAAGCATGTACGAATTGGCCCCTCCACGCCCCCGCAGGTGGAGCGAGCTGAGCAGGGGGGCGGCACCCACCGGTAAGAAGAAGGGGCGGAAACATAGCCCAAGCAAGGGGCAGGGTGGGCGCAGGAGGAGGGAGCCGGCAGACAAAGAAAGGGGGCGGGGGTCGGAGTTCGGCAAAATGCTGCCGATGTCCGGAAGCAAGCAGTCAGTCAGCTTCCGGCTCAGAGTCAGACAGCACCGCGGGAGAGAGGTCCGGCTCGAGCTCAGAGGAGGAGATAGAAGCAAACAAACAGCAAGAGACTTTTAATAAAAATAAAAATAAAAAGGGGTTGGTAGGGAAACAACTCTCTCTCACAAACTGGAGAGAAGTGAACGCGGCGTGTGCTGAATGGGTCCCACCATCTAAATTAGCATACCCAGTACGAACAACGGGAGAGGGAGAGGTGACATCCATGCCGATCAACCCTAGGATAATGCAAGATATAGTGAAAGCAATTGCAGAGTAGGGACTTAATTCACCTATGGTGTCCACTCTCTTAGACAGTCTCTTTGGGAATGATAATTTGATATCATTTGACATCAGACAAATTTGTAAAATGATGCTTGATGGATCAGAGATGATTGTTTTTAAACAAGACTAGGAGGAAAACTGTGCAAATAAAATAGCTGAAATAACAGGGGCAGACCACCCACTACATGGCTCCAGTGTACTAAGGCTGATGGGCAAGGATCCAGCTATGCCCTCTCCTATACTACAAGCAGTATATATACAAAGATTAATTTAGTTTAATTAGCAGATTCAGTCACATGAGAATTACCTACAGGGATACCATCAATAATCTGACTATTTTGGAAGTCAGAAGTTGGAAAAGGCATTAGCTATTAAATTATAGAATTTTTCTTACTACTAAATTGAGCCAAAATAACTCATGATGATCAGGCTGACTTGCTCGCGGTCTGCCTCTGTCATTCACCTTTCAGCAGCTATCCAGTGGGCCATTAAGAGTCGTTAGGCTTACAAAGGTGTCATAGGAAAGCACTTCTTTGAAGATCTCTCTGCATCCAAGGTGAGGGGAGAGTGGGGAAGCTCTCAGGCAAGCACGAGTGTCCAAGGCCAGTCACTAGTGGTGTCCCTCAGGGATCAGTGCTGGGCCCCATCCTCTTTAACATCTTCATAGATGATCTGGATGAGGGCATCGAGTCAGTCATCAGCAAGTTTGCAGATGACACTAAGCTGGGGGCAGATGTGACTGAACTGGAGGGCAGAAGGGCTCTGCAGCGGGACCTTGACCACCTGTACAGATGGGCAGAGGCCAATGGGATGGGGTTCAATAGCTCAAAGTGCAGGGTGCTGCACTTTGGCCACAACAACCCCATGCAGAGATACAGGCTGGGGTCGGAGTGGCTGGAGAGCAGCCAGACAGAGAGGGATCTGGGGGTACTGATTGATACCCGCCTGAACATGAGCCAGCAGTGTGCCCAGGTGGCCAAGAGAGCCAGTGGCATCCTGGCCTGCATCAGGAGTGGTGTGGTCAGCAGGAGCAGGGAGGTCATTCTGCCCCTGTACTCTGCACTGGTCAGACCACACCTTGAGTACTGCGTTCAGTTCTGGGCCCCCCAGTTTAGGAAGGACACTGAGATGCTTGAGCGTGTCCAGAGAAGGGCGACGAGGCTGGTGAGAGGCCTCGAGCACAAGCCCTACGAGGAGAGGCTTAGGGAGCTGGGGTTGTTTAGCCTGGAGAAGAGGAGGCTCAGGGGTGACCTTATTGCTGTCTACAACTACCTGAAGGGTGGTTGTGGCCAGGAGGAGGTTGCTCTCTTCTCTCAGGTGGCCAGCTCCAGAACAAGAGGACACAGCCTCAGGCTGCGCCAGGGGAAATTTCGGCTCGAGGTGAGGAGAAAGTTCTTCACTGAGAGAGTCATTGGGCACTGGAATGGGCTGCCTGGGGAGGTGGTGGAGTCGTCGTCCCTGGGGCAGTTCAAGGCAAGGTTGGATGTGGCACTTGGTGCCATGGTCTAGCCTTGGGCACTGTGGTAAAGGGTTGGACTTGATGATCTGTGAGGTCTCTTCCAACCTTGGTGATACTGTGATACTGTGATACTGTGAAGAATGGATAAAATCCAAGGTGGGAACCCCCCAAAGGCAGGAAGACCCCAATATTTATAACCTTCGCTAGACAAAGGGCAGAGTTACCACACCTAAGGTGCAAAAGTGCACAGCCAATCCCAGCCTGATTCCAGCACGGTCACTGCCTCGTGTGGACAGAACTCCTTTGCTCACCCCCTTCACAGCTGCAGAGCAGGCAAGGGGGGGGAGGAAACCAGGTGGCTTTCCCTCTTCCCCCTGAAGTCCGGGCAGGAGAGGAATTTAGGGGTACAGGACTCCAGGACACTGGCTAGGGCTGGGTGCTAGTTTGGACTGGATGATCTTGGAGGTCTCTTCCAACCTGAGTGATTCTACGATTCTATGATTCCATGAAAACAGAGTGGGTTGTGTGACACCATAGAGTAGGTCATGTGAAACCACAGATTGAGTGGTTATAGAGTGGGTTGTGTGACATCATGGAGTGGGTTGTGTGGTATCTTAGAGTGGGATGTGTGACATCATAGATTGCATTGTTGTCACGGATGGGAAAGTTTGTTTGGGGGGGAGGTTTGGGGGAAATGATATGTGATACAGATGTTTATAAAAGGTATAAATGATTTATTATATACACTAGGAATCCCCTTCCCCAAACTTATTTACAATTATGCCATGTAAGTTCTTTATATGCGGTTTGCGAATTAAATCACAGAATGATTTATGTACAAGAAATCAGGAATTTAGCAACAGTTTGTAAAAGAATTTAGAAAGAGAGTTTGTGGCTTGAAAATGCCAGGATTTAGGGAGAGAGTCTGTGATTTTTTTAGAGAGTTCACTGGAAGCTTGAGAGATTATTCAGTCTTTAAATTAAGTTCTTGTCAGTTACTCACTGATCAAATGTAGTTCAGAAAAGTTTCAAAGTCTTTATGAATTTTAAGGCGCATTGTCCGAGGCTCCACGGGTCCGGTCGAGCTGAATGCTGACTCCCATGGCTCGTAAGGATCGGGCCCCTGCCTGGAACGGTGCCGTCTTGAGCTGGTTGTTTGCGGTGCGAATGCCGCGTGTGCGTGTGTGTGTAATCAGCGAGCAGGGTATCGAGCAAGAGAGGTGCAAGTAGAGCAGGGTAGAGAGCGAGGGGCTCGTAAGTTAAGTTAAGTTGCAAGGGGTGCAAGGGGGGTATTTTTTATAGTATTTTAGAAGAGGTGTGTTCAGCCATTTCAGGCAATTTTACGTTGATTTTACAGATTGGTACAAAATTATAATCAATTCATACAATTGGACAATTCTTACCACAAATAACCTGTAGGACCACCCAGGGGTCAACCTCCAACAGATGGTCACCGGACTACGGGAACCAAGGTCCCTTTCTCAAAACATAGCCAATGTTTACCTTTTACCCCTCTGGGGAGGAATCTTCTCAGAGGCCCTGTAGCTGCTGGGACAGCAGATAGGAATATTGTTTTGGTTTTTGCGATGACTGGCTTCAAGTGAGCCACTGTCCTGTGCACAAAATGGGGCCTGCAAAAGGGCTCTGCTACCTTCCATGACAATTGTATAACAATATGGACAGCATTGTATGACATCATAAAGTTTGTTGTTAGACATCTTAGCATGGATTCTGTATCATTACAGAGTGGGTTGCGTGGAACCATAGAGTGAGTTGCATGGCACCATATAGTGAGTGTGTGGTGTGACATCATAGAGGTGTGTTCTGTGATACCATAATGTGCAATATGTGACATCATTGACTGGGTCATGTGACATCATTTAGTGGGTTGTTTGACATCATAGAGTGGGCTGTGTGAAACCGTAGAGTGTTTTGTGTGACATCACAAAGTAGGTTGTGTGGCACTGATGGGGTTTGAGCAGAACTGAAGTGAAAAGAACAGGCAGAGTAACTGAACAGACTTAGGTCATACTGATAAGGAGGCACAGCTGCAGAAGGGTGGCCTTTGGAGGCTGGCAGAGAAGCTGCTATCTGTAGCTGAGCTGTGCGAGGAGGGCAGGCTGGTCTGCCCTGGGAACAAGCAATGTTGTGGCTAAGTTGTTGCAAAAGGGGACTATGGGGGGTAGTTGGTCAGGTCTGCCTCTGTGCGTGTGGACAGCCCATGCTCTGCTTTGTAAGCCTATCAAAGTACAGGCTTCTCTGCCGAACCCCACTATACAGGCATCATACTTAGCTTCAATAAACAGATTAACCATTATGCATCACATTGGTGTAAGCCTGGGGTCTCTCCCTTCTCCTGCGCGGCCTACAAGAGAGGCCAACACAATAAGACACCGCAGAACGCATTGTCTGACATCATTGGGTGGGTTGTGTGACATCATAGAACAGGTTCTTTGACATCTTAGAGTGCATTATGTGACACCACAGAGTGGGTTCTATGACACCATGGAATGCGTTCCATGACATCATAGAGTGAGTTGTATAAAAACATAGATTGGGTTGTGGGACAACATGGAGTGTGTTGTGTGACACCATAGAGTCCATTGTGTGAAACCAGATTGGGTTGTGTGACACCATATAGCACATTTTATGACATGATAGAGTGGATTGTGTGACAGCATACAGTGCATTGTGTGACACCATAGAGTGTGTTGGGTGAACCCATAGAGCGCATTCTGTGACATCATAGAGTAGGTTCTGTGCCAACATGAAGTGGGTTGTTTGACATCCTAGAGCGGGTTGTGTGACATCATGGACTGGATTGTGTGACACCCATAGATTGTGTTGTGTCACACCTTCAGCTGCTGAATTTCCAGCTGCTGAATTCATGGAAGGGCAGGAAACTCCCAAACTACAACATCAGGAATGGTGTGGCCAGCAGGAGCAGGGAGGTCATTTTGCCTCTGTACTCTGCACTGGTTAGACCACACCTTGAGTACTGTGTTCAGTTCCGGGCCCCCCAGTTTAGGAGGGACATTGAGATGCTTGAGCGTGTCCAGAGAAGGGCGACGAGGCTGGTGAGAGACCTCGAGCACAAGCCCTATGAGGAGAGGCTGAGGGAGCTGGGATTGGTTAGCCTGGAGAAGAGGAGGCTCAGGGGAGACCTTATTGCTGTCTACAAATACCTGAAAGGTGGTTGTGGCCAGGAGGAGGTTGCTCTCTTCTCTCAGGTGGCCAGCGCCAGAACGAGAGGACACAGCCTCAGGCTGCTCCAGGGAAAATTTAGGCTCGAGGTGAGGAGAAAGTTCTTCACTGAGAGAGTCATTGGACACTGGAATGGGCTGCCCAGGGAGGTGGTGGAGTTGCCGTCCCTGGAGCTGTTCAAGGCAAGATTGGATGTGGCACTTGGTGCCATGGTCTAGCCTTGAGCTGTGTGGTAAAGGGTTGGACTTGATGATCTGTGAGGTCTCTTCCAACCCTGATGATACTGTGATATTGTGATACCTTACAGTGGCTTGTGTGACACCATAGAGTGAACTGTATGACATCATAGAGTGCATTGTGTGATATGTTTTTTATGACATCACCGAATTGGTTGTGTGGCACCATACATTGGGCTGTGTGATACTGTGACACCATACAGTATGTTGTGTGACATCATAAAGTGGGTTGTGTGGCATCATAGAGTGTATTGTGTGATACCATACAGTGCAGTTCTGTAAAGAGAGCAGGATCTGCAGAATCAGATTTGGTACCAACAGTGGATGGTGCTAAAGTTCCTGTTGTATGTGAAAAGAATCTGTTAGGGAAAACTGTTTGGGTATTTTCTCCTTCAGGCGAAGGGAAACCTGTCCGAGGGGTGGTGTCTGCTGAAGGTCCTGGTCACACCTACTGGGTAATGCAGGAGAAGGGTGAAATCCAGTGTGTGCCACAGAGAGGTTAAGCTCAGAGAGTATAACACAAGCTGTCAGGAGCTTCTGGTTTAGGTACTTCATGGGTTCCGATGACAGAATCTACGAGAGAATCTACAGTACGTGAGCACAAACCCAGTGTCAGCTGGGAGCCCCTGGGTGTCACCTGCAAAGAGACAAAGTGTTTGCTGTTTTCTGAGCTTTTGAATCACCTGCATCTGAGGCAGCCAGAATGAAGTGTAAACTGAAAACAACAAGAACCTGTACTAGTCATTACTGTAAATATTGGTTTAGATTAGACAGTTCTCAGCAAAACACTGAGCTTCAAAGCTTGTTACACAGCAAAGCTGGTCTGGAGCATGGCAAAAGCAAGACAAAATGAATTGGGAGAGAGCACAATGAGGCAGAGCACAATGAGACAGAGCAAAGTGAGACAGAGGAGGTTGTTTACAACTCCTATTTTATTAATTGTCTGAGTCTGATGGCTCCATTCAGCCACAGAGATTGGCCAATCCGAATGGCACTCTGCCAAAGCTAACCAATTAGGTGAAGCCAAGGGCTTGCTTTACCCAAATATGGGAAAGTACAGGCCATGCACAAGGTAAACACAAGCCAATAAATGTCCTTTGTTTACCACAGCAAAACAAGTCTAAGCAAGCCCTGGGTTCTCAGGCTTGATGTCTCCAAGCTTCTTTACCACACTACTCTCCACTCCAGTACAGGAGGAGGGAGAGTGGGAGATCATGTCTGAACAAGCCAGGATACATATCAGGCCTATTTTGGCCTTCCATGACACACTCCTTATTCAATGCCATTTGTGTCATGCTTAGGTTCCACACAGTTCAACACATTTCACCATCTCATTTGATTCTCATACTTAAATCCCTTCTTAATTACACTCATGACTTAAATTGCATACTTAAACCATCTCAACCATGGTATCCTCAGGTGACATTTGGGTGCCTGCCTCAGCCATAGTCCTCTTAGCATACTGAACTGTGGCTTAGTAAGCACAGGCCAGGCCTCAGCAGAGTGCAAGAACCTGCTAGCTCTCACTGGAGTAAGGCACCTTTCTGTCAGCTGGTGAGTCAGTCTAGCAGGGTTTCTCACTGTGGGTGAATTTCTTGCTAGCAGAGGACATGAAATGATAAATATGAGCAACCCATGCTGAGAAGTGTCCTTGGGCCCAACTTGGGAGTTAAGATACCAGACACTGGGTAGAACCCCACACACACAGCTGCAGTGGGCAGAGTTAGCCAGCCCAAGGGGGCTGGGTTGGCCAGCCTGAGGGCTGACCCCTGTAGAATGCTATTGTATATCAGCCTATGTATGCCTCACACGTAACCCTGTACCCTCTATATGTAACCAATCTTAGTTGTGCATGCCTCTTGCAAGAAGGCATGTAAGTGTCGTAAAATGTCGTTTGGGGAAATTTATGGGGAAAACATGCGAGGCCGATACAAAAGAAAACTGAATGATTTATTACTAAAGCACGAGAAATCCCCTTCCCAAACTTATTATGACTATCCCACGTAGATTCTTTGGTCCGCGGTCGTAGAAACAGCTAAATAAAGAGAGTCTTTGATTTTTAAGAGAGTTCTTTGAGTCTCGAGAAGTCACTCAGTCTCTGAATAATGAGTCTGTTGGTTACTCACTGTTCCAAGCAGTTCAGCAGAGTTTCGAAGTATTACTGAAGCTTAGGGCGTTGTCTGGACTTTCCGAGGATTGGACGTTGTTGATTCCGTGCTGAGCAAGTTCAGCAGGGTTGAGAGATCATAGGAGCTGGCAGAAGCTGAAGCGCAGGGGCAACAGGAGCACAGGAGCTAGAGAGCAGGAGCTCCCGATTAAAGCAGACACACCATTTTTATAATGTTTAAGAGGGGAGTGCTTAACCAGTTCAGGTGATTTTTATGTTATTTTTACAGATTGGTACAAATTATAATTAACTCATACAATTGGACAATTCTTACCACAAACAACCTGTAAGACCACCCAGAGATCAGCCCCCAACAGGTGGTCAGCGGGCATTAGAACGAAGGTCCTCCCAAACCAAAACAAAGCCAATGTTTACCTTTTACCCTTCCTAGGGAGGAATCTTCTCATGGGTGCTGTAGTATTGTTTTGGGTTTTTGCAATTGCTTTGGCCTTCAATGTGAGACACTGTAACATGCACGACAGGGGCCTGCTACCCTCCATGACAGTAAGTCTCTGTGACACCGGAAATAAATGGACTGTGACCATCTAACCATATTGGTGAACAAAGAGTCATTGTACCCAGGTGCTCCGCCGGCACCTCACCTTTGCTCAGGTGAAGTCCCAGGCCATGGGGGGTGATAACCATCCTAGAAATCTGCCTGGATCCTTCCTGCCACTCAGGGACTGGCCACCTCAGGGCACAGTGTGTCCCCACACAAGGGCTGTCAACTTCCATGCCATGATGGCATCAGACTCCATGAAGCCTGTTATGTGCCAGTGACATTGATCAGTAGTGTTAAAGAGCCCCTTGGGGGCTTGCACAACAAAATTCTGTATAGTAATTTCAGGCAGGGAGAAAGAAATGACAACCTCCCCAGCATAACTTCCCCAGAGTAGCAGGCCTAAAAAGATGAGAAACAAACACATTGCCACTGCCCCAGCAGTGGCCTTGCTGCTCTACTGTGGACTCTGCTTTCAACAGCAAGGCTGCTGCCTCATCAGTGCCCTTCGGCCATTTGAGTGAGCGTCAGTCATGAGGTTCAAAGCTTAAATATGCTCTCTCAACCTGCTGTCTCGGGAGAGAAGGTTCTTTTAGGGATCCCCCAAAAGAAACTAAGATGGAACCAAGGAGTTGCTTGAAAAAGGCTGTCATCTTATTTTTGCTTCTGTGTGCCAAGGGAAAAGTTAGAAGATCTTTGCAGAGGGATCAGGATTACCCCAACAGACCCTGGGTGGATCTATTTGTGCATCCCCTGCTGTGTGGACTGCTCACCAGGGTGGGTGCAGTGGTGTTGAGTTAGATTGTAGCTCTGACTGAAGCTCTTGCCGCAGTCGGTGCAGCTGTATGGTTTCTCACTGCTGTGGAGGAGTTGGTGCTGGATGAAATCCAAGCTTGTGGTGAAGCTCTTGCTGCACTCAGCACAGGGAAACAGCTTCTCTCTGGTGTGGATGCGTCGGTGGATGCGGAGAGTAGAGATCTGGCTGAAGCTCTTACCACAGTCTGGGCAGGTGAAGGGCTTCTTACCAGTGTGGATGATGCGGTGTCGGGTCAGGTAGCTGTTCTGGCTGAAGCCCTTACCACAGTCAGGGCAGCTGAAGGGCTTCTCACCAGTGTGGATGAGGCGGTGTTGGGTCAGATTGTCACTCCGGCAGAAGCTCTTGCCACAGTCAGCACAGCTGTACAGTTTCTCACCACTGTGGATGAGTTGGTGCCGGATGAAATCAGAGCTTGTGGTGAAGCTCTTGCCACACTCAGCACAGGGGAACAGCTTCTCTACAGTGTGGATACGACGATGCTTGCGGAGGGTAGAGATCATCCTGAAGCTCTTGCCACAGTCAGGGCAGGAGAAAGCCTTCTCTCCAGTGTGAGTGAAGCGGTGTTGGGTGAGTCCAGAAATCTGGCTGAAGCTCTTGCCGCAGTCAGGGCAAGTGAAAGGCTTCTCGCCAGTGTGGGTGCGATGGTGCCGGACGAGAGTGCTCCTGTCGCCGAAGCTCTGGCCGCAGTCAGCACAAGTGAAGGGTTTTTCACCACTGTGGATACGGCGGTGGCTGCTGAGGTTGGCACTCTGGTGGAAGCTCTTACCACAGTCAGGGCAGGTGAAGGGCTTCTCACCAGTATGGGTGTGACGGTGGACAATGAGATGGCTCCTGTGGCCGAAGCTCTGGCCACAGTCAGCACAGGTGAAGGGTTTTTCGCCAGTGTGGGTATGGCGGTGGCTGCTGAGGGTCGAGTTCTCGCTGAAGCTCTTACCACAGTCAGGGCAGGTGAAAGGCTTCTCACCAGTGTGGGTGCGATGGTGGACGTTAAGATGGCTCCTCCGGCGGAAGCTCTGGCCACACTCGACACAGCTGTAGGGTTTTTCACCGCTGTGGATACGGCGGTGTCTGGTGAGGGTAGAGCTGTGGCGGAAGGTCTTACTGCAGTCAGAGCAGGTGAAGGGCTTCTCTCCAGTGTGGATGAGGTTGTGCTGGATTAGTCTGGAGCTTGTAGTGAAGCTCTTGCCACAGTCACCACAGATAAAGGGCCGGGTGCCAGGGTAGGGACAGAGGTGCTTCACCAGCTCTGAGCCAGGTGGGAAGCTCTGCCCACACTCAGGGCACAGATTCATCTGTTTGGGTGGTACAGAGAGGGCTGCCATGATGCCATTCTTCTCATACTCCTCCTCTTCCTCATCCTGTTCATATTCATTCTCATCAGTCTTCCTCTCATATTCATTGTTCTCATAGTCATTCTCCTCAGCATTGTCATCCTCCACCTTCTCCTCCTCCTTCTCATCCTTGGGGCTGCACTTTGGCTCCTTCATTTTGTTCTCTGGCTGCTTCTTCTCCCACCTCTTGTCCATGTCCTTTTGAGAGGCCATGCTGACAGGGGAAGAGGTCACTGTTGTGGCCTAGAGAAGACAGAACTACCTGAACCCAGGAGCTCAAACCCTGGGATCCTGCCTGGCATATGACAGTCCTTGACTCCTGACATCTTCCAAAACCCAACATATGGCTGGGACAAGGAATGGAGAAGGGCTCTCAAACTCCCAGTTCCTGCCACAGTACAGGGTCAGACCTCTAATCCCTGTGCTCAGATCCCAGTTCCTGTGATTGGCAGGCCGAGATACTCTGGGACTGACAGGCACTCTCATCCCCTCTGCTTGTCAGCCCTGTGACAGTTTGTATGTGGCTGATCAGACTCAGGGCAACAGGCCAGTAGTCACCAGGTTACCAGAGATAAGACCTGGGCAAAAACAGGGCCTGCGAGCTCTAAAGTGGTAAAGCTAAGAAAAACAGAGCCTGCAAGTACCATCCCTGTAATCAAAGGCAGTACTGTGAGGTTGGCTAAACAGCATACAGAGCAGTAATGATCTTGAAAGGCTCTGCAGAGGACAAGCAGCTGCAGAGGAAGCTAAAGATGATGAAGACTCCCCTCACTAGGGGGCTGTGTGACCACTGAAGCCAAATATGTGCATGAGCAGTGGGGAAAGATGTTATGTATCAAATTGTGAAATAAGGGAGGAGCTTTGTCCTGGCCACACATCACAGAATCCTGAACCCATATATACCGAGAGCCTAGGTGGCTGAGCTGAACAGCACCAGTCTGTTGTTGAAGGCCAACAGGCCTAAATCATGTCTAGACATATTCCCTGTTCCCCCTCCCCGCTAGTCAGGGGGCAGAGTGCACAGGACAGAAGACAGTAGGCTTGAAGACATCCAGTTGAGGGTCCAAGACTTGCCCAGATTTGTTCTGCTTTGCATTTGTTAGTGTCTTGCCCAAATAAGGGTAAAAGCAAGCCCTGGTTTCATCTAATACAGTCAGTTTTGGCAAGTGCCATTCTGATTGGTGAATCTTGTGGCCAAAGGACCACTACCCTCAGGAAAATAATATAAATGGAGCTAAGTCACAAGCAACTTGCTCTGCTCTGACAACATGCTCTCTGCCCTGCCACATTGTGCTTTGCCTCATCGTGTCTGCCTGCATGCTGTCCACCTTGGAAGGAGTCAAGACCATGTCAGAGATTGTGCTAACCCCCCAGCTTCCTGCTGAAGCCCTGGGAAAACTCCAAAGCTGCTAACAGCTTTGAAACCACCAACAGCAACCCCTCCATGTGCTTTGGGTACTGTGTGATACTACAGTGCAGCCCCAGAAATCTGGAGAGACTACTTTCTGAGCAAATATTCTAAAAGCCTCTTTGTAATTAAAATGCCTGATTTTGTAACTAAATCCTATTGTGCCTTCTGCTGTAGCAGAAAGGAGCCTCTTGGGTCTACCTCGAGGGCAAGCAGCATACTGGCTACAAGATTCTCTTTCCAACTGTTTAAACTGTTTATATTTCTGCTAGTTTTCCTTAATTGCTCTAGATCACCTGCTCCCCCTGTGTGTAAATATCCCAAAGCTGCATTTGAACACTGCAGAGAAGTTCTGCTGTTGAGATTTAATAGTACTAAAAATTGTTCATAGTCATTAATAACCTTTGCCTGGATATAAAAATTAGTAGCCACTAATTAATTTTGTATACAGCTGTAACAGAGTCTCACCAGCACAGCAAGTGCTGTCTCAAGGTGGTGTCTCCTACCTTAGGAGATGCCAGCTGACCAGCTTTGCAATCTCTGCATCTCAGGAGTGTTGCTGGCAGTTGTATGGGGTGAGTATAACCTGACCTTGGATCAACAGAGCTACTCAGGATTCTTTCCTGTATCTTACCGGGCAGTGTAGTTCCAAGTACCTCTCTCTTTCAATGATTTCAGTAGTTGAGTTATAATAAAGAATTGGAACTGTACCCAGAGGGGGGTACCCGTGTGGTGTGTGTGTGTAAAGGGTTAACTCCCCTGAGGGAGTGGTCTTGAACCTGATCCCAGGTCTTCTTGACTCCTCCCTGGGAGTTGGATCTTGAACCCAGCCCCAAGTGTAGTGGTTAGCCCACTCCCAATTCCTCTCTACACCCCTATAAAAACAGAGGAACTTCCTCTTTCCTGCCTCTCTCTCACCTGCCTGTTGCCACTACATTGCTGCTGCTGCTCCTGTCTTACCACGTGGTCATCCTCTCACGCGGTGGACAAATCCTGAGAATCTACCTCCATCCCTTACCATCAATCTGGTTGTATACATATTTTTGTATCTTGGGTTTGCTTTTTTCCCTTCCCTATACCTCTTTGTAACTCCCCTAGCTTACATATCTTCTAGTTAAAGTTTGTTCTCTTTTAACTTCCAAATAAAAGTGAGACTGTTTATTTGGGTGTGGTTTACTTTTTCCTCTGTACATCTAATTTCTTTCTTTCCAAAAGGGGGGAGAGGGGAAGGCATTGGTTCTCTTAGCTATATTTTGAGCCTCTGGGAAATTACAACTAGAACCAAAACAGTGTGTGTGCACTTCTTGGATCCCAAAGAACCCACTGGAACATAATTTATGGTGAAGGAGGATGGGACCTGGGAATTGAACTATGTGGCTTGTCAAGTGGAGTGCACAGCTGACAAGAGTGTGTCTGGGGAGATACATAGCGTATACAGTTGTATCTAGGAGACAGTTAATGAAGAGTAATGACAAAGAGATTTCTTATGGGAAGTGCTGCAGACAGCAATTCTGGTAAGAAAATGGAGGCACCTCCCATGGAGCAGGTTATGTGGGGCAGGAGCCTTGGAATACTTTATGGGATAAATGGGAAGAATGTACTAAAGTACACCCAGAGCCACGGGGGCAAAAAGACCCCATGTATGTAGCTAAATATTTGGAACAGTTTATCCAAAATCCAGGAAGAGCTGGGTCAGGCTGTAGCATAGGAGGGGCTCTTCTCAGCACATTCAAAATCACTGTGGGGCTGAGCAGGAAAGAAATCAGCAATTGCAAGAGCAATTGCAAGCCATTTGGGCTGATCAGCTGGCTCAAAGGCAGGCTTTATTTGGAACGGAGAAGACAAAGGAACAGCTGGAGGAGAAATGTATTAAATTGGCTGAAAAATGTGCTGCATGAGCAGTGGGGTGCAGAGAGGGGAAATGAAGCAAAGGCCATAGAGGTCCATCAGTCAGAGCTGTTGTCACGTGACCAGACCAGGATCCCAAAACATGGGATGGTAACATTTGGAGTTCTGATGCAGACTCAAGCTCTGATGATTTGGAGGTGGAAACACAGAATAAACAAGTGTACCCTCAGATGAAGAAGGGAAAAACACAGGCAGATCCAGTTAAGGAAAGGGCTACATGGTTATATGTTAAACTGTGTAAGGTTATGGAACAGGTAATCCTGAGTGCAACCACACAGCACCTACAGAATGGCCAAGGGATCAGGGCCAGCCAGCATGGGTTTAGGAAAGACAGGTCCTGCCTGATCTTTTACAATCAGGTTATCCCCTGGTGAACATGGGACAGGCTGTCTACCTGGACTTCAGCAAAGCTTTCACACTGTCTGCCACAACAAGCTCCTGGCACAGCTGGCAGCTCGTGGCTTGGACAGATTCACTCTGAAATTGATTAAGAACTGGCTGAAGGGCTGGGCCCAGAGAGTGGTGGTGTTCCCCAGGGATCAGTGCTGAGCACAGTCCCGTTCAATATCTTTACTGATGATCTGGACCAGGGGATTGAGTCCAGCATCAGTAAGTTTGCAGATGACACCAAGCTAGGAGCAGCTGTGGATCTGTTGAAGGGTAGGAGAGCCCTGCAGAGGGACCTGGACAGGCTGGACGGGTGGGCAGAGGCCAATGGGATGAGATTGAACAAGGCCAAGTGCAGGGTTCTGCACTTTGGCCACAACAACCCCAAGCAGCACTACAGGCCGGGGACAGAGTGGCTGGAGAGCAGCCAGGCAAAGAGAGACCTGGGGGTGCTGATAGAGAGTAGCTGAAGATGAGCCAGCAGTGTGCCCAGCTGGGCAAGAGAGCCAATGGCATCCTGGGCTGGCTGAGGAACAGTGTGGCCAGCAGGACAAGGGAGGTTCTTCTTCCCCTGTGCACAGCACTGCTCAGGCCACAGCTTGAGTCCTGTGTCCAGTTCTGGGCTCCTCAATTCAAGAGAGATGTTGAGGTACTGGAACGTGTCCAGAGAAGGGCAGCAAGGCTGGGGAGGGGTCTGGAGCACAGCCCTGTGAGGAGAAGCTGAGAGAGCTGGGGGTGTGCAGCCTGGAGGAGGGTCAGGGTAGAGATCATTGCTGTCTACAACTACCTGAAGGGAGGCTGTAGCCAGGTGGGGTTGGGCTCTTCTGCCAGGCAACCAGCAACAGAACAAGGGGAGACAGCCTCAAGTTGTGCCAGGGGAGGTCTAGGCTGGATGTTAGGAGGAAGTTGTTGGCAGAGTGATTTCCCATTGGAATGGGCTGCCCAGGGAGGTGGTGGAGTCACTGTCCCTGGAGGCATTCAAGAAAAGACTGGATGGGGCACTCAGTGCCATGGTCTGGTTGACTGGATAGGGCTGGGTGATAGTTTGGACTGGATGATCTTGGAGGTCTCTTCCAACCTGGTTGATGCTAGTCTATTCTAACAATTTATTCAAAAGCAGCTTCACCTGGAAGAAAATGACCTGAAAGAAAGATGGGCAGGGACTTTGGACAAGGCCTCATAGTGATAAGGGGGAATGGATCGAAGCTGGAAGAGGGAAGACCCAAACCACAGATAAGCAAGAAATTCCCCACAGGAAGGGTGGGGAGACACTGGAGCAGGCTGCCCAAGGAGGTTGTGGATGCCTCTCCCTGAAAGTGTTCTAGGCCAGGAAGGGGCCTAGAACATGGAAGGGGGTTGGAACTGGATGACCTTTAAGGTCCCTTCCAGCCCAAACCATTCCAGGAATGTATCCAGAGTGGACAAACTGCACAGTTCAAGCTGAGCAACAGCAAAGGAACCAGGAAGGAACAGGGTGAGGCAGTGGAAGGCAGAAAAGAGCTCAGCTTTAGCTGCTGTTCAGAATCTTCAGAACCCCTCAATGCCTCTAAAACCTCATTAAGAGAGTTTCAAAACTCCTCCGAGTTCCTAAATGCACCTAAAGATGCATTCACATCTCTCAGCAGCACTGGGGAGACTTTCAGGAGTTCTGCATTTACCAAACTCTTCAAAGATGTCTGAAAAATCACCAAAGTAGCTTAAAAAATCTGCACCTGTTGAAACATTTCTGAAACTCTTCCAACTCCTTCTGTAGAGACTCTAAAGACTTTCTGGATGTCCTTAAGCCTTCCACACCCTTGAGAAAGGCTGAAGCAAGCTTAAAGCTGCTCTCTTTAAAATTCTTAAAGGTCTCTAAACTCGTCAGTCCTTTCAACCCCCCCAGAAGTTCCTCAGACTACCTAAAGACTACCTCAAAAGTCAACAAATCTCTTCAGAGATGATCCAACATTCAAGAAATTTCATTAAAATCTCTTTTAAAAAAATCCTCTCACCAAGTCACAAAAACTAATCCTGAAGGGACTTTAGTGACTTTCTAGGCCTATGGATCTGTTTGACACTCTTCAGACATACTCAAAAAAGGTCTGAAACTGCCCTAAAAACCATCAACATCTCTTCAAAACTCCTAACCCCCCTTAAGAACATATTAAAGGTTTCCAAATGTCTTTATTACTTCCTAAAGACTCCTGAAGATGCTTTAGAGTCCTTTGTAAGACTTGAAGATATTAAGGAGTCTTATGGCACTCAAATTGCCTTGCAAAATCTGCTGATATATAATAAAAATATTGACAAAAATCATTAACAGGCTTAAAAGTAAAAAAAAATTTCAAAAATCACTAAAAAGGACACAAAATAAAAAAAAAAACCATAAAAAAGGCCTGAAAGTAATAAAAATCTTTTAAAATCATTTAAAAGGCCTCAAAATGACCAAAATGCCCTCAAAAGGCACAAAAATGTTTTGAAATATTCAAACTATCTTCCAAAAATCATTAAAAAGGCTTGATTTTTTTTAATCACTAAAAATGACAGAAAAGGCAAAAAATCCTTTAAAAAAAGGCCTCCAAATTATGAATATACCTTCCAAACTCATTAAAAAGGCCTGACAATGATCAAAATAGCATCAAGAGTGATTAAAAGTGACCAAAAAGAACCAAAACCTCTCAAAAAAATCATTTCAGTCTCTGCCAAGCTCCTGCCAAGTGATTGTGCAGAGCTCTCAGCCAGGTTTTGCCTCTCCTGTCACTCTTTAGCCTCCTTCAAGAATGCTTCCAAAGGCTGAAAAGTGCCTGGAAAAACCTTCAACAGCTGCTTCAGTCTCTTGAAGGTGCCTAAAAACTCACTGAAATCCATTCAAACCCCCTGGAATTACCCAAAGTCCCTCTCAAGGCAGCAAAATCTCCCTGGAAGAGCTTGGTAGAGACTTGGATGAGTTTTTGGTTTCTCGACTCTGCACAGAATCCCGAACAAAAATCATCAAAATCTCTTCTGAGCTCATGAAAACCTCTGAGCAACTTTTCACAGTTCATAACAATCTCCTAAGAACTCCTTAGGGGGAGATTTTCAGGAGCTGCTGTAACCCAGCTCTGCCCCTGCCCCACAGCCCAGCCAAGATGGCGCTGCTCCACACGAGCTACAACTCCTGGCCTGCCCCGCGGCCCTGCAGCTAAGGCTTAGTGATGCTCCCAGGCCCCAGCACTGTGGGAAACCCTTCCCATCACTGCTTCTCCCACCCTCAGCGCTCCCTGACCCCCTAGGCTCCTCCCGGCTCCACTCCCACTACTCTCAGCCCTCCCCAGCCCCCTCACTATCTCCTGTCCCTGCTCCTGCTCCTTTTGGCACTCCCTGAGCCACTCAGCTCCCTCCCAACTCTTCTGCTACTCTCAGTGCTCCTAGAGCCACTCAGCTCCCTCCCGGCTCAGACCCCCACGGCTCCACTCCTGCCACTCTCAGCAATCCCTGATTGCCTCAGCCCCTTCTGCCTCAACTCCTGCCACAATCAGTCCCTCCCAGTTCCACTCCTGCCACTCTCATCACTCCCAGACCCCTTCAGCCCCTTCCCGACTCTGCTCCTGTTACTCTCAGCCCCTTGACACACCTCACAATGCCACAGCTCTGCCATGGCTTCCTTGCCGCACCTGCGCCCCCTTGGTCTCAGTTGCAGAAGTGCAGGAGGGAGCCCTGAGCTGAGGCTGCTGCCCTGGGCTGGGCAATGGGGAGGGCTCTGTGGGGCTGCTGAGGGAGAGGAGGCTGAGGGCTGCAATCAGGATCCTCTGGGGCATGCGGGGGGGAACCTGTGGCTGGGATTGGAATCTACTGGGGCTGGGGGGGGCTAAGGGGTTCTGGGGGTCTGCAGCATTTGGGCTCTGATGGGGCCTGGCTGAGCCAGGCACACTGGGCAGAGCAGGGCCACTTGGGCACCACAGGCCCCGGAGGTGTCCCCAGCCGTGCCCACAGCCAACAGCAGCTGCAGCAGGGGCCAGGGCTGGAGCCTTCCCCTCCAGCCAGGACAGCAAAAGCCTCCAGGCCAAGGGGGAGAAGCTGGCAGCAAACACAGCCTGGGGAGGTCAGGAGGGTGTTCTGGAGGGGCTGTGGGTTTGGGGGGTTCTGACACGTGACTAAATTGTGTACAGATTTGGCAGATGTAGATGACAGTAAAGCTATGATAGCAGCCTGCATAATAGATGCACAAGATGAATTTAATAGAATTAAAACTGTTAGAGAGAGTCAAAAAGTTAAAGTGGAAAACACCACAGAAAGGCTAAATGAAAAGATTCACCACCTGAAAAGAGAATTAAGGAAGTCAGAAATGCAAAGCCAAAGGTTGTTCGATTTATTGACACTTCAAATGAGAAACAGTAATAGTGGCTCAACAAGTCCTGCTTTGCCCGTAAAAACCTCGGAACCAGGTGCTGATCCTGCCGCTCCCCTTCTGAGCAGTTACAGCTGCGTACCCCGAAGAGATGCATCGGGACCAGGAAGGACCGTCCGAACCCCAATCCCTCATACCGCGATTGCAGCTGAAGGGAAAAGGCTTTAATTTAATAGACTTTGAGGTAGCAGTGGTAGAAGAGCCAAGCTGGCTAACTACTGCGGACCCACGGCCATTAGGGACCTTCACCCCACTGCCACCAAAAGTACCTCTGCAGCCATCACCACCGAGACACCTCTCCGCCCCAGTGTACCGGACCCGCTTCAACTCAGACGTGAGGAGACAATGAGGAAGAAAACTTTGCGCTCCAGATCAGAAAGAAGTTCCTCGAACTGCAACTGTACAGACTACAGCTCTGGTGAAGACTCCACACCGGGAAAGCCCTTCCGTGTATGGCCGATTTTCAAGCGTGAATACACTGAGAATCGTCGTGGATGCAGAGCAACCACCACGCGTGTGCGGTCATACAGCGGAGCAAAGTTCCGTGAGGTGCAGGAAACTTTTGTGTGCAAAGCAGGAGAAACAGTGACAGATTATGTGTACAGGGTAGCAGAACTGGGGGGGATACTGTGATCTTGAGCAGGGAAGAAGTAAAGGGTTGTTCTTGGGGGCCAGAAGTATTTTTGGGTGCAGGTCCGGATGGGGATTATTCCCTAACATCATGAGTCTCTTATTGGGCGGGATCCTTAGATCCGATAGACAGACAGGAACCTACTGAGGTTCACATGACTGATTCAGCTGAATTAACAGCTGCAATCAAGAGGCTTGCTTGTGTACAGGCTATGTATGACTGTGGAAGGTACCCATCTTCATTAGATGCACCCATTGACCCAACAAGACTCAAGCTCTTAGTTAGGGGTCTACTGGCTGCTCTTAAAGGTGTATGTGATGCTAGAAGAGAGCAGATAGAACAGGCGAATAACACCACAGGGGGTGCCCCACCACATCAAATGACGTGGGAGGAATTATTAATAGAACTGTCCGAGAAGGGCAGAGACCTGGGCTATTCCAATCCTGTGCTCTCACCAAAGCCTTCCCGGCAGAAGCACTACACAGGGTCTAAAGGCAGCAACATGGAGACTCCACATGGGAAGAAGCCAGAAGTGCGCCATGCTAAAACTTTCCCCACAGCGTCTCCCGCTAGCCCAAATAGCAGCCTGGAGTTAAATTGCTGTCACACTGGGAAACCCAGAGGGCAGGATTTCTACTGCAGGCAGAACACTCAATATGGTATTAATCCCAATGACTTGCCAACCGGGTGAGGATACAAAAGAAGGTTAGACCAAGTTCCCCTGAGAAAGAGATAGAAGCCCTAAAGGCTCACCTGAATGAACTGGAGAATAGTCTTGGCAGGAATAAAAATGAAGGCTGCAGTAAAAGTCCTGAAACTGCTTCCCCAAACAAGGCACATAGTCCTGTCCAGCAGAGCAAGGCAAAAAACTAGACACAGCAGCGAGTGCTCCAGGCCTCATTCATCGCTTTGTAAATGTTTGTCAATGGTCTGATAACTGGGAACCAGTTATCGTAATTCTCACAGGGCCAGACAGGACTGCAGTGAAATTCCTCATAGACACAGGTGCACAGATCACAGTGTTAAATGTGCACCTGGCAAAACATCTAAGCATCTTGCCATCTAGGAAAAAGATAAAGGGTGTCACAGGACTGCCTGACACCTGCCACCTAGCCAAAACAAGGCTGTGGCTACCAGGTGATAAGCGGAGCACCATAGTTGAAGTGGATTTGAGCTCTTACCCAGAAAATATTCTAGGGTTTGATGTCCTGGCTGCTAAGAGATGGCACATCTCAGATGGCACACTATGGAGCTTTGGCTCTTGCAGGGTAAGGGCAAAAGAAATAAATCTTGCCAAAGTTTGCATGTTGCAAACTGCTCCCCCACTGCCTAATTCACATGTAACTTGTGTAGCACAATACTCGTTACCAGCAGCAGCCAGGCAAGGCATTTCAGAGGTGATTGCTGACCTGGAGAAAAGGCAAATTATTTCAAGAACCCACTCTCCATACAATTCACCAGTCTGGCCAGTTCGCAAGGCAGATGGAAGGTGGAGGCTAACCACAGATTTCACAAACTTAACAGTAATACCCTTCCTCTCACTGCTGCAGTTCCTAGTTTGACTTCCACAGTGACAGCCATTCAAGCAGCATCCCATGCCTGGATGGCAGCCATGGATGTGAAGGACATGTTCTTCATGGTACCACTGAGGGAGAAGGACAAAGCACAGTTTGCTTTCACCTGACAAGGCATTCAGTACACTTTTAGTAGCCTTCCACAGGACTACAAACACAGCCCCACTATCGCACACAACACATTAGCAGCACTGCTAAATACAATCCAGGTCCCAAAAGATGTTAGCATCTATCACTACACTGATGACATCTTAGTGGGAGGCAATGACAAGGAACAGGTGGGCTTGGTAGTGAAGCTATCTGGGAATTCTTGACCAGCCAAGGGCCAACCATCCCACAAACCAAGTGGCAGGGCCCAAGCCAAGAGGTCAAATGTCTGGGATCATGGTGGATAGCAGGTGCAATGTCAGTGCCAGCAGATGCTTTAGAAGCCATTGAAAAGGGCCAATTACCCAACAACAAAAAGGAGCTTCAACAGCTACTTGGTACCTTGAGTTACTGGAGGAAGCACATTCCAGGCTTCTCTGTAATTGCCTGTCCCCTTTATGACTTGCTTAAAAAGCACAAAGTCTGGGACTGGACCCCAAGGCACACTGAGAGCCTAAAAACCCTCAAGGATGAGTTGAAAGCCTATCAAAAACTGGGACCTTTGCACCCACAAGATGCCTTAAGGTCTGAATGGGGCTTTTCAGAGCATGCCTCATACTGTGGGATATTCCAAAGGGGACCCAAAGGCCCTAATAGAGCTCTGCTGTTTTCATCAATGGCATTTAAAGAGACCAAAATGAGGTACTCTGAATGGGAGAAGGGACTCCTCTCCCTAACTTGAGCTGTCAAAGAGGCAGAAAAGCTTCGCACTACCCAGGACATTTTAGTGCAAGGCCCTTTCCCTCTGCTGAAAGTGATCCTTAAAGGAACTCCCTCACCAGAAGGGATTGCCCAGAAGGCCACTCTAAGAAAGTGGTACGCCTATCTGGAAGGGATTGAACAGCTCATGCCGTTGAGAGAAGGGCCCACAAAGCTGTCCAAGCCACAGCAGCCCATAATCCCAGGCACCTCACTATTATCACAGTATCACAGTATCATCAGGGTTGGAAGAGACCTCACAGATCATCAAGTCCAACCCTTTACCACACAGCTCAAGGCTAGACCATGGCACCAAGTGCCACGTCCAACCTTGCCTTGAACAGCTCCAGGGACGGCAACTCCACCACCTCCCTGGGCAGCCCATTCCAGTGTCCAATGACTCTCTCAGGGAAGAACTTTCTCCTCACCTCGAGCCTAAATTTTCCCTGGCGCAGCTTGAGGCTGTGTCCTCTCGTTCTGGCGCTGGCCACCTGAAAGAAGAGAGCAACCTCCTCCTGGCCACAACCACCCTTCAGGTAGTTGTAGACAGCAATAAGGTCACCCCTGAGCCTCCTCTTCTCCAGGCTAAACAATCCCAGCTCCCTCAGCCTCTCCTCATAAGGCTTGTGCTCGAGGCCCCTCCCCAGCCTCGTCGCCCTTCTCTGGACATGCTCAAGCATCTCAATGTCCCTTCTAAACTGGGGGGCCCAGAACTGAACACAGTACTCAACGTGTGGTCTAACCAGTGCAGAGTACAGGGGCAGAATGACCTCCCTGCTCCTGCTGACCACACCATTCTTGATGCAGGCCAGGATGCCACTGGCTCTCTTGGCCACCTGGGCACACTGCTGGCTCATGTTTAGGCGGGTATCAATCAGCACCCCCAGATCCCTCTCTGTTTGGCTGCTCTCCAGCCACTCTGACCCCAGCCTGTATCTCTGCATGGGGTTGTTGTGGCCAAAGTGCAGCACCCTGCACTTGGAGCTATTGAATGCCATCCCATTGGACTCTGCCCATCTGTCCAGGCAGTCAAGGTCCCACTGCAGAGCCCTTCTGCCTTCCAACTTAGTCACATCTGCCCCCAGCTTGGTGTCATCTGCAAACTTGCTGATGACTGACTCCATCCCCTCATCCAGATCATCTATGAAGATGTTAAAGAGGATGGGGCCCAGCACTGATCCCTGAGGGACACCACTAGTGACTGGCCACCAGCTGGATGTGGCACCATTCACCACCACTCTCTGGGTCTGGCCCTCCAGCCAGTTCCTAACCCAGCACAGAGTGTTGCCATCCAAGCCGCGGGCTGACAGCTTAGCCAGCAGTTTGCTGTGGGGGACAGTGTCAAAGGCCTTGCTGAAGTCCAGATAGACCACATCCACCAAGAGGGTCACCTGATCATAGAAGGAGATCAGGTTAGAAAGGCAGGATCTGCCCTTCCTAAACCCATGCTGGCTGGACTTGAGCCCTTTGCCATCCCTCAGGTGTGCTCTTATCACCCCCAAGATAACCTGTTCCATCAGTTTCCCTGGCACTGAGGTCAGGCTGACAGGTCTGTAGTTCCCAGGTTCCTCCATCCGACCCTTCTTGTGGTTGGGGACCACGCTGGCAGTTTCCAGTCTCCTGGGACCTCTCCAGTGAGCCAGGACTGCTGGAAAATGATGGAGAGCAGCTTGGCCAGCTCAGCTGCCAGCTCTCTCAGCACCCTGGGATGGATCCCATCTGGTCCCATGGACTTGTGGGTGTCCAGATGGCTCAGCAGGTCCTGAACTAATTCTTCATGAATTTCCAGGGGAACACACCGCTCCCCTGACCCCATCCCCCAGTTCAAGAGGCCACTTGCCTCCTCCTCCCTCCTTACTGTTGAAAACTGAGGCGAAGAAGGCATTCAGGACCTCAGCCTTTTCTTCATCATCAGTTATAGTATTCCCCTCCTGGTCCAGTAAGCAGTGGAGGCTCTTCTTGCCCTTCCTTTTAGCATTGATACATTTATAAAAGTGTTTTTTATTATCTTTCACGGAAGTGGCAGCCTAAGTTCTAGCTGGGCCTTAGCCTCTCTAATTCTTCTCCTGCATAGTCTGGCTACCTCCTTAAACATGTCAGGAGAAGCCTTCCCCTCCTTCCAGAGGTGATACACCCTCTTTTTTCCCCCCAATTCCTTCAGGAGCTGTTTACTCATCCAGGCTGGTCGCCTTCCCCGCCGGCTCATCTTTCGGCACATGGGAACTGCCAGCTCCTGTGCCTTCAAGAGCTCCTGTTTAAAGTAGGTCCAACCATCCTGGACCCCTTTGTTCCCGAGGACTGCTGCCCAGGGGACTTTGGAAATAAGTTTCCTAAGCAAATTGAAGTTTGCCCTCTGAAAGTCCAAGGTGTGGGTTTTGTTGTAGTGCCTCCCTACCTCCCTGCATATTGAAAACTCCACTATCTCGTGATCACTACACCCCAGGCAGCCTCCCACTGTCACATCACCTACCAGCCCTTCTCTGTTGGAGAGCAGCAGGTCAAGCTGAGCTTGACCCCTAGTAGGCTTGCTTAACAGCTGGGTCATGAAGCTGTTCTCCATGCACTCTAGAAATCTCCTGGACTGCCTCCTCTCTGCTGAATTAAGTTCCCAGCAGACATCTGGCAGGTTAAAGTCAGCCACAAGGACAAGATCTGATCTTGAGACAGCCTCCAACTGTTTGTAAAATATCTCATCTGTTTCCTCATCCTGGTTGGGTGGTCTATAACAGACTCCAACCAGGATGGCAGATTTATTAGTCCTCCCTCTGATTTTAACCCACAAGCTCTCAACCCCTTCGTCCCTCACCTCAAGCTCAGTGGCATGGAGTGACTCCCTAATATACAGGGTCACCCCTCCTCCTCTTCTCCCTTGCCTATCTCTCCTGAAAAGGTTATATCCCCCAGTATAGCAGTCCAGTCATGCCTGTCATCCCACAAGTTTCTGAAATGGCAACTATATCATAGTACCCTGGTGGACCAGGACTTCCAAGTTCTCCTGCTTGTTACCCAAGCTGCGTGCATTGGTGTATATGCACTTCAGCTGGGCTCTCGATTCCTCAATTGTCCCTTAGTTTCCTTCCCACTCTCTCCTCGTCTCAGAGAGAGTAATTGCCGCACCCACCCCCCTTCAGACCTAGTTTTAAAGCCTGCCTAATGAGCCCTGCCAACTCCAGTGCCAGGACTCTCCTGCCCCTCCTAGACAACTGCACCCCATCACGATCAAGCAGGTCTGGCGCAGTAAAAGTTCCCCCGTGGTCAAAGAACCCAAAGTGCCGCTGCTGGCACCATCCCTTGAGCCAGTTGTTGATATCGTAGGTTCTGCTGTTCCTCTTTGTGAACTCCCTTACCACAGAGGGAACTAAGCAGAACACCACCTGTGCTCCTGCCCCATCTATCAATTTCCCCAGGGCCTTAAATTCCTTTTTAATTGCCCTGGTCCCTCCCTTTTCAATTTCATCCCTGCCAGCCTGTATTACCAGCAAGGGGTAATAATCAGAGGGCTGGATTAGGTTAGGGATTCTCCTGGTGATGTCCCTAACCCGGGCACCAGGAAGGGAGCAGACCTCCCTGTGAGACAGGTCGGGACGACAAATGGGTCCCTCTGTCCCCCTCAAGACGGAATCTCCAACAACTATAATCCTTCTCTTTTTCTTGTTCTTTGTGGAGCTGGTCACCACAGTTGGTGGCGACTGCTCCACCCTAGGCATCATCACAGACGGATGCTCCTCAGCGCTCTCATCCTCTGTGCCCTCTGCATGCAGGGCCTCATACTTGTTGTGCAAGGGCAGAGGAAGAGGAGGAGAGGGACGGGGTGGATTTCCCTTACTACCCCTGACAGGGATCTGTACCCATCCCTCACTGTTTCCAGGGGCAGCTTCCTTAACAGGGGGGATCTGCAGAGCCTGCACCCACAGATCCATCTCCCTTTCATTCTCCCTTATTGACCTGAGCCTGGACACTTTGTCCTTCAGCTCAGCCACTTCATCTTTCAATTCTGCCACCAAGGTGAGAAGGAAGTTCACCTGCTCACACCTGGTGCAATTGTTCTCCCCTTCCCCTTCTGTAGCAAGTGAGTGGCTCCAGCACTCCCTGCATCCAGTAGCCTGGACTCCTGTGCTTTCCTGGGTCAAGTCAGTCTGTGTGCACACACTTCTCCTGCCCTTCCTGCCAGCCCTATAAGCCATCTCCTATTCAGGTAGCTCCTGATTTGACCACAGTTTCCTATATAACAGGAGTGTGGTTCACAGGCTAGGATCTAAGTGGCATTATTAAGCCACAGCCCTGGAGATCGGCACAGGCAAGACTGTCACTGAGGAGGGTGATGGCAGTGTGCAAGTGGAGGAACTGAGAGCTCTTATGCTGGCAGTAGAAAATGGGGCAGAAACCATACACACAGACTCACATTCCACATTCAAAGGTGCCACTGCATGGATTTGCCAGTGGGAAGTGAACCAATGGAGAGTTTCCAATACTGAAGTGTGGAGAGCTTCCGATTGGCAAAGGCTGTTAGAAATAAGCTGCTCCAGACCCCTTAAGGTGGGCTGGGTAAAAGCACATTCCAGAGGGCAAACACCTGCAGCAATCTGGAATGAGAAGGTAGATTTCCTGGCAAAGATCAATGTGGTTAGTGAAGAAAAGGATGACTGGCAACGATTGGCTGAGTGGTTGCACATCAAAAGAGGCCACTCAGGAAAATCAGGTCTGTATTATGAATGCAGGTCCAGGGCATGGCCAATTTCTACAACTGTTTGTGAGACAATTATCTCAGCCTGTCTGCAGTGCAGAGTTAGGCTTAGGGGTAATCATCCTAACTGTGCTAGTTTGAAGCAGGGTAGAATGTTTTGGTGAGAAGAACTAGATCATAGGCTGTGAAAGGAAAACTATGGTGATGTCTCCTTCCCTCAGAGTCTTGCTGAAGAAGAAACGAAAACATTAGATAACACTCTCGCCATTTTGTCGCACTCTCTGCCTTGGGCTTCTGACTGAGCTGCAGCTCCCTAACCTCACCTTCCACTCACCTTTGCTTCTTAACCTCTTGGCTGAACCTCTATTCTTCTTTAGGACTGGGGTAAGGTTGAGAGGGGCAGGGAGAAGGTGAAGGGGTGGTTGAGAGCTCCTCCTGGGGACTCAGGTTTCTGGGAGGGGAGTTGTGTTTCTGTATTACCTTTTACCTTGTCAATTTCTGTCTATAACTGTATATACTGTAAATATCTGCTTGTATATTGTGCTAGCTGTAAACAAATAGCTTCATTTATATTCCCAGAGCCTGCTGAGACTAGTCTGGGTGATTTCTAAAGTGGGGGGGGGGGGGGGGGCGGGTAACACCCAAACCATCACACTAACTTAGCTCTGGCCCAACATATCAGAGAGGCCAAAAGGCTGTGGAACATGTGGCAAATTGATTATGTTGGTCCTCTCAAACCCTCACATGGGAAAAGGTACATACTGGTGGGGGTGGCGGAGGTTTCAGGTTTAGTGATGGCCACAGCCACCAGTGCTGCCAATGGAGCTCAAACCACTGAAGCTCTGAAACAATGGTTCAGTATTCTACCCATGCCTGAGTGCATCCAGAGCAACAATGGATCACACTTCACTGCCACATCAGTACAAGATTGGGCCAGAGGTGAGGGAGTTAAATGGATGTTTCATACTCCGTATTATCCCCAGGGTAACTGGGACAAACGTTTACCTCATGCAGTTTTCACTATGAATAACAGGTGGGGAACCTATGGCAGCCCCAAAGTTAAGGCATTCTGTCCTACTGAGCCAGTGAGGAATATTAACCACATGCCAGGTGGGCCAAAACAAACATCTTTGCACTCGCTGACACAGCTGCAAGTAGGCCAACCAGTCTTGGTAAATCTACCTTCCATAGGGATTGTGCCCATGACCCTAGCAAAACCAAGGGGATTGTATGCATGGGAAGCCACAGATGTAAGTGGGAAAACACACCGCACAAGTGCACGGTGGATAACCTCAGACTTCTGATTGTTTAGACACTGCTTTGGTGACAGGAAGCAATACTCCTCTGTCCATAAATGGAGCTCTGGTTTAATATAATAAAGGCCATCTTATAGTCGGGGGGTGGACACTGTCAGTCTGCTCTACCTCATCTTTTGTTTAGGATATGATTATATGTATCTTTTGTTTAGGATATGCTTATATGTATCTTTTGTTTATGCACAATTTGTATGTTCCAATGTTCATGACAGTTAATATATGATTCTACAGTTTATATGATGCATGTGATTCACTGTACATCTATATGTAACCTACTATGTTTAAACAACCTAATCAATATGTGATAATCCAATGCCCTCAGGTAATGGCCCATTGGCCAGGGCGTGGCATTGTGGTGGAGAGTCCCAAAAGGTCACAAAATGAGCTTGAGCATGTCCTGTACAGACATATTTACCTGCCTGTTGCATTGCAACCAGAGGTGGGAAAACAGGACAAAAGAAACCCAGACAACCCAGTCTGGTTTAGTCCGGTCACACAAGAGGGGTTCCATAAGGCCCACGACCCTGTCACATGCAAGGAGTCTGCGCCCCCCATTTTTGGAGAAGAGCAGCCTGTGGGTTCTTCCTTTTATGGATATATTTGGGTGATGCCAAAGGTGACTGGGTGATAGTGTGGCCAATGAGACCATTAGCCTCGGCCACTGTCCTATAAAAGGGGGTGAACAGGTGAATAAGGAGCTTGTGTGCTCGTTTGTTCCTTGCTCACCTGCCGGTCGCCTGCCACCTCAGCCAGCAGCCGGTTCCACATCACAGCCCACATGGAATTCTCCACAGGACTTCTATTGAATATTTTCCTGCATACGTTTTGGGCCACAGACATTAAGACTGACGACCAGTGAGCATTGTGAATTCTTTATTCAAGTTGCTAAAGGAATTTGATTAACCTCACCAGCGGTGAATGAAGCTGCCAGACTCCAGCAAAGACATTTCCAAAACCTTTCAAAATCCCATTGGGTAGAGACATTCTGTGAAACAGTTCTGCTAACAGCATCCAAGAACTTGTGTGGAGAGCTGTAAATAAGTTTTGGGGGAATTACCTTTGTATATATTAATAAATTATTTAATAACTTTTGAATCGGCCTCACTGCATTTCACCCCAAACTCAGATTTCAACTGGCCCCTGCATAACACTGGGGAGCTTAACAGCAGGTGGCATTTGACCAGATCAAACAAGAGGTGCTCCATGCCATGGCCCTGGGACTAGTTCAAACTGGCCCAGAGATTAAGAACATTCTCTACACAGCAGCTGGTGAGAATGGTCCTAGCTGGAGCTTATGGCAGAAAGCTCCTAGTGAAACAAGAGGCACCCACTGGGGTTCTGGAGCAAGGCGTACAAAGGCTCAGAGGCCAGTTATGCCCTCCACAGAGAAGGAAATCCCAGCTGCCTAAGAGGGAGTTAGAGCTGCCTCTGAGGTGACTGGGACGGAGCCACCACTCCTTTTAGCTCCAAGGCTTCCAGTCCTGACTTGGATGTTTAAAGGGAAAGGTTCAACTCCGCACCATGACACAGATGTCACCTGGAATAAGTGGATGGCCCTGGTAACTCAGAGAGCTCAGATGGGGAGCCTCGAGCGCACTGGCATTGTGGAAGTCATCACACACTGGCCAGAAGGAACTGTGGACGGATTTCTTGCTAACAGAGGACATGAACTGATAAGAATGAGCAACCCTGTGTTGCAGAATGTCTTTGAATCCATCCCGGAGGCAGGGACTGAGATGGTGAATAACAGGCCCCACATGCAGCCTCAGGGGGCAGAGTCAGCCAGCCACAGGGGGCTGACCCTACAGGTTGTTTATATATGTTAACCTATCTGTACCTCATGCATAACCTTAAACCTATCAGTGCCTTCCACAAGTACCAATCTTAACCATAGTTAGCTGTGCACGCCTCTTCCAAGTGATCGTATAACTCGCTGTAACATGGAAATAAACAGAGAATAATCACCTAACCACACTGGTGTCTAAGATTGTTACTACAGGGTGCAATGCCAACAGGCACTGACTTGGGAACGCCAGCAGAAGAGAAGGCAGTGACCCGTGCTAAGGAAGCCCCCCCATACAGTGACCTTCCAGATGAGGAAAAGGCATCTGCTCTGTTCACAGATGGATTCTGCTGTCTTCCAGGCAGCAAGCGGAGATAGGAGGCTGTCGTCTGAAACCCTACATGCAGAGTTGCAGAGGCAAGAGACAGAGAAGGTGAGGTAAAAGCCATCCAGCTGGCCCTGGACATTGCAGAGCGAGAGCAGTGGCCAATGCTTTACATCCACACTAACTCATGGAAGGTAGCAAATGCCTTATGGGGGTGGCTGAAGGAATGGAAGCAAAATGACTGGCAGAGAAAAGGGGAGGCCTATTTGGGCTGATGACCTCTGGAAAGACATTTCTGCACGCCTGGACAAGCTACCAGTTAAAATCAGACACATCAGTGGTCACATCCCCAAGAGCAGAGCCACTGAAGAACAACAGCACAACCACCAAACTGACCAAACTGACTTGGCTGCCCACACCTCCCAGATAGACCTGGTCTGGAATCACAAAGGTGAACTGTTCCCAGCTCAGTGGGCTCATGACTCTTCTGGCCACCAAGGAAGAGATGCCACATACCAATGGGCCCGAGACAGGTCTGTGGACATACCCATGGATGCCATAGCCCAGGTTATCCATGACTGTGATATCTGTGCCATCATAAAGCAAGCAAGCGCATGAAGCCTTTGTGGTATGGGGGGCAGTGGTAAGAGTACAAGTGCGGGGAGGCCTGGCAGATCGATTACATCACTCTGCCTCGGTCTCGCAGTGGCAAACAGTGTGTGTTAGCCATGGTGGAGGGAAGCACTGAGTGGCTGGAAACTTAACCCAGTACCTCATGCCACTGCCTGCAACACCATTCTGGGCCTGCAGAGCCACATCCTGTGCAGACCTGGCACCCCAGAGAGAACTGAATCAGACAATGAGACCCATTTCAAGAACAACCTCATAAGCAACTGGGCAAAACAGCATAGGATAGAATGAGTTTAGCACATCCCATACTATCCACAAGCTGCAGGGAAGGTTGAGCACCACAATGGCCTGCTGAAAACCACACTGAAAGCTCTGGGGGGTGGAACTTCCAAACACTGGGAGAGACATCTAGCAGAAGCCACCTGGCTGGTGAACAGCAGGGGATCAGTCAACAGAGCTGGTCCTGCTCAGTCTGCCCTACTGCCCATAGCTGAGGGAGATGGAGTTCCTGTGCTCTGTGAAAGGAATCTACTGGGGAAAACTGTGTGGGTTGCTCCTGGTTCTCAGGGCAAACCTATCAAAGGGGTGGTATCTGCAGAGGGTCCTGGTCACACATACTGGGTAATGCTGAGAACTGGTACTACTGAGTGTGGTCCCCAGAGAAACCTCACTCTAGCTGAAAAGGTCTAAATCTCAGAGTTTGTAACATGTAACCTGAGATCATAGTTGTACAATAATTGTATAACAATTGTATTATAGTTTGTAAGTGGTTATAAGTTGTTTCTTTCTAGTTACAGCCTCACCACAACAGGTCCAACAGAATCCACACAAGCAGCAATCCAGAGGGATGCTACAGCATCACATCACAACATGGAGTCCAACAGAACCCACACTATACAAGCAGCAATCCAGAGGAGTTCTACATCATCACAATGAAACATCCAACAGAACCCTGCACCTGTTTTCCTGATAACCTACAGCAAAAGACTGTTCCTGATGTTTTCCTTCCAGAGGAAAAAGGCTTTTTCCTGAGTTTCTCACCAGAACTGTTTCTGTTTCACTGATTCTTCTTCCATGCTCCTGTCCTCCTCACACCTCACCTCACCATCCTGCGCCGGAGAAGCACATCACCTTGGGATACAGCTGGGAACCAAGAAGGACTTAAGACTCTTAATCCGTGGGCACACTTTCCTATCTTTGGAAAAAGAGACTGTTTGTAGGAAGGTGGAAATGGTCTAACCAATGGGTTAACCCTCCAGGGGGAGTAACCTTGAATCTGACCCTTGACCCCTCTCCAGGGGTGGGTCTGAACACCACCAGGTGACAGCCTACTGCCCCTTCCTGTCTGAAGATCCATAAAAGCAAGGAGACTTCCTGTTTCTCTCTCTCTCTCTCTCTGCATTCCCTGCTTACCACCATCACCATCCTCTTCCTGGTTCTCTTTGTTTTACCACGTGGCCATCACCCACGAGGTGGACAAAACCATCACTGCCAAAACTGTGTTGTATTTACACATTTTTTATTTGTTTTTCCCTTCCCTATACCTTTGTAACTCCCCTACCTCAGACACCTTTTTAATTTATTGTTAAACTTTTTAACTTCCAAATTGAGTGAGATTCATTTATTTGGGTGTGCTTTACCTTTCCTCTCTCCACATCTAATTCCTTTCTTTTGAGAGAGAAGGGGGAAGAGGGAAGGGCACCTCTACAAATTGTCATTTGGTTCTATCAAATTTATTTAAGTCTCTGGGAATTTAAATTAGAACTGAGACGCTTCCAAAAGCTCAGTCCCAACCTATCCTGATCCCTGGGGTTGCTCATTCCCAGGTGCCAGACTCTACACTTTGTCCTGGTGGAGCTTCCTTCTATTTCTCCCTGCCCAGCTCTCAGCCTGTCCTAGACTGGCTGAATGCCAGCACATCTCTGCAGGCTCTCAGCCACTGTACCCAGCTCTGTGCCATGAGCAAACCTGCTGGCAGTGCCTCTGTGCCCTCTGCCAGGGCAGTGATGAATATACTGAACAGAACTGGTCCCAGCACTGACCTCTGAGGGACTCCACTAGTTACAGGCCTCCAACCAGACTCCATCCCCTTGACCACAACTTTCTGGCTTCTTCCCTCCAACCAGCTCCCATCTCCCTCCCTCCTCACCCAGACCACACTGCCTCAGGTCAGCTGTGGGGATGCTGTGGCAGACAGTACCAATTGCTTCACTGAAATCGAGTCAAACCACACCCACTGCTCTGCCATCATCAATTCACTTGATTATGTCCTCACCAAAGGCTGTCAGGTTGGTCCAACATGACTGCCCCTTGGTAACACCATGCTGGCTGCTCCTAATGACCCTCCTGGCCTTGAAAGCAGAAGGCTGCAGGCAGAGCTCAGAGCAGCTGCCAGGGCCTGCAGGAAGGCTGCAGGAAGGCTACAGTGGGACTGCTCCCAAGGGCTGCAGTGCTGGGCCAGAGCAAGGAGAGCAGAGCAGGTGGAAATTGGATGTGAGCAGCAAGTGCTGCACCAGGAGGCTGCTGTAGCACTGCCACAGCCTGTCCAGGGAGGGGCCTGAGGCCCAGCCCTGCACACAGCCCAGGGCAGGCTGCACAGGGCCTGAGCAACCTGCTCTGCTGGCAGCATCTCTGGGCCTCTGCCACCTGTGCCTTGGCCTCTGCAGCCCTGCCCCGATGGCAGCAGGCAGCTCCTGCGCCTGCCAGCAGCTGGGGGCTGAGCCCGACTCCACATTAGCCCCCCCAGGACTGCTGGCAGGGGGCTGAGGGGTGCCCACCCTGGGCAGGATGGCAAAGGAGCAGCTTTGGGCAAATTCAGCCTGTAAAGAGGCTGCAGGGACAGCTGGGATCAGAGCTGCCACCCCCCGTGGGCACCCCTCACCCAAACACAGCTGCAAGAAATCACCCCACAGGCCCTGGGGGCACATGGGGAGACCAGGGGTAATTTGGGGGATCCAGAGGCACCAACTTGGGGTACCTGTGGGAATTTTAATGTCCCGGGAGGGAAACTAAAGGACCTTGGGAAAGGATTTTTGGGGTCCCAGGCTGCTATTTCACATTGCTTGGGTGCCCTTTGAGAGTCCTGCACTGCACTGAGGCATCCTGGGGGAACATTCAGAATGCCAGAATCCATTCTGGAGTAGCCCAGAGCCTTTCTGGACATTCAATGGTTCCAGTGGAGCAGTTTCAGGCTCATTTGTAGCTTCCATGGCTGATGTGTCCTGGAACTCAACAGCCCCCACTTAGTTGAAATGAGACCCCAAAACTGAAAAGGTCTCCCAAAACCAGGGGGGTCCTCCTCATGGGGGAACGTGGAACCCCCTGGGAGCAGCACAGGGGGCAGGGGACTGGGGGCATCCTGCAAGGAGAGAGTCCCCAAACACAAACAGGGGGGCTGGGGGCACTCGAGGCAGTGCTAGCAGCACAGGGCTGGGCACATCACACCCCCAAGGCTTAGGGGGGCACAGAGGGCTCTGTTCTATGGTATTGGACTCTGTAAGACTTCAACACATTTCAGAACGCTTAAGAAGGTCAGAAAATACCTGCAGAGTCAGCATTGCTGAAGGAGTGGGCATGGCAGACCCCCACACGAGGGCTGCAGGGGGCACAGAGGGCTCCAATGCCACCGCCCCCAGCACAGCCAAACCGCCCCACAGCTGCCACCGGCTCCAGGCGCTCCCAAGCTCAGCTCGCCACAGCCACAGCACCCACGCCTGGCACCCCAAAGCCAGCCCGGCCCTCAGCCCAGCGCGGCCCTGCAGCACCGCAGCCGCCCGGGCCCTGCCGCCACCAAGCCTCCAAGCCCCCCGGGCTCGCCGCGGACACGAAGCCCCCACGGCAGCCTCTGCCGCAAGCCAGGCCCACGCTCACTGCCACCTCTCCTGCCCACATCAGCCCCCACGGCGCCGCTCCCACCTCAGCTCTGCCGCCAGCCCAGCAGGCAGCAGAGAGGCCAGGGCCAGGCACACAGCGCCAGGGCAGCCCACGCAGGGCACCCGTGGGCTCCGCTTGCTCACACAGCAGCGGCCACAGGGGGCCTGCAGCTGCCCCGAGCAGGACAGCGAGCAGCAGAGCGGCACCAGGAGCCCCACACACACCCACCTCTGACCGGCCCCACCCGCGGCCACACACAGTCCTCCCACGGCACCGCACACACCCACCCTGCACACCTCTGCCGGCCCCACCCGCACCCCACGGACACAGCTCCCACACCGCCCCTAGTGCCACACACCCACACAGCTCCCCACGGACACAGCTCCCACACCGCCCACGGCTGCCCACGGCCCCACGCAGCTCCCCACACCCGCACGCAGCCTCTCACGGCCCCAGCGCTGCCCACTCCAACCCTCGCGGCCCTCACCCACGCAGCAGCCGCACAGAGCCTGCCCCACACCCACCCACCGCTGCCGCACAGACCTGCACCCACACAGACCCCACGCACCCTCCGCACCCCAACCCCACAGTCCTCTCCCCAACCCGACCCCAGCCCCGGGGGGGGCTCCGCTCCCCAGCCCAGCGCTGCCCTCTCGCACCTGCACACGCAGCGGACGCAGAGCAGAGCCCAGCGCAGGCCGCGGCAATGGCGCCCGCGGGACGCAGGGGCGGGGCCTCGGCGACGGGGCGGAGCTGCCGAGCTCCTGCGGCGCTGATTGGCTGCCGCTGCCCAGCTGTGGGCGGGACTTCCTCTCCGGAGGGTCCGTTCCGGGGCCTCCGCCGCAGGCCCTGAGCTCCCCAGGCCGGCAGGAGCCTGCCGGGGCCGGCGCCGGCGCTCAGCTCCGTCCTGTGCGCGGAGCTCTGCCTCGGCCTCGGCCTCTGCGCCTAGTCCCCTGCGTGTGCCACGTGGGGAGAGGGAAGCTGTGGGGCTGAGGGGGGATCGGAGCCCCCGGGGGCTGCGGGTCGCGATGGGGAGGGGTCTGTGGGGTTTTGGGGGACGTCCAAGGGGCGGTGGGGGAGGGATGCGGAAGTCCCGTGGGGTCTGCAGGGTGCGCTGGGCCGGTGCAGGTTTGCGTGGCAGGAGCGGGTGAGCCTGGGGGAGCCTCTGTGCGGCTGTTGTGTAGTCAGGAGGCAGCAGGGCCGCGGCGGCTGCGGGGTCCGGGCTGGGCCGAGAGCTCCGCGGAGCGCTGCGGGGCAGCTGCGTGGCGCCGGTGGAGCGGAGCGGGGCACAGCGGCAAGCAAGGGGGGCGCTGGGACTGGGGTGAGGACTGGAGCAGGGGCGGCTGCTGGGGCAGCCTCCGTGCGGCTGCTGCGTGGGTGAGGGGCGCGAAGGTTGCAGTGGTCAGCGCTGGGGCTGCGAGGGGCTGTGTGCGGCCGTGGGGAGCTGCGTGGGGCCGTGGGGAGCTGTGGGGGTGTGTGGTGCTGGGGGCGGTGTGGGAGCTGTGTCCGTGTGCGGGAGGGGCCGGCAGAGGTGTGCAGGGTGGGTGTGTGCGGTGCCGTGGGAGAGCTGTGTGCGGCTGTGTTGCCGCGAGTGGGGGCGGGCGTGTTCGGGGTGTGAGAAGTGTATGTTTGATCCGATCAGTTCGTGACAAGAGGCCACAGACAGGGGGTAAGGGGGACTTTGAATGGAGCTGCACTCCTCTTGCACAGCCATCACAAGAGCATGCTTGGCTTAAGATAACAGAGCAATGAATAATTAGAAGCTAGAAAGGTCTGTGGAGGAGGGGGGCAGGTGGAAGAGACAGCCTTTGGCATGAGCAAACCGAGGAAGAGTCATACAAAGGACACTGTGGGTTTGGAGTTCATGGAAAGGACACTTGAGGCAAACCCCTTACTTCATCACTGACGACCACCAGAGGGACCACCGGATACAAAGAGAGATGCGTGGAAGAGACAACTCCTGTTCTTAGAACTGATAAGGAAAACCCAACCTTTTCTCAGAATCAGTAATGAATCTGTAACAGAATAGGATATAAAAAGAGAAAACTGAAGGCAAAGGCTGTGCGTTAGGGCAGAGCAGAGCCTCCCCACACACCCAGGCCTGTACATTGCTTGATTCCTGCAACTCTATTAAAGCCTTAACTTGCATGAACGCTGGTTTGTGCCTGTTATTTATGACAAGCTGGGGGCTCGTCCGGGATATCACTAGACCCTGAAGGTTCACCTAGGGAGGGGGCGCCCCCACCTCTTGGTGGCTCCCTGGGAAGGGCCGGTCGGGGCTGGTGATATCCTCAACTCAGCTGGAATCAACCCAAACTTTTTTTTTGAGCTCCCTGATGAGGCTGCAGCCATTTTTATAGTCCCTTAATTCTGTGTGCACAGACCCGAGCGAAGACGACAGAGTCGTGAGTATTGCAGAAGCCGTTCGGTTGGGTGGGATTCGACTGCCTGGTGTGAAGTGAGTGCGGAGGTCTGATAACCATGGTTCCAAACTCCCGTGAGGGACTTGGCTGGTGAAGGACCGAACAGATTTCTGTAGGATTCATGGGTGGGTTAAAGGAGGGTCGTTTAACCCCCTGCAAGACACTCTTTAGGCGGTCAGGAAAGATGGGTCCAACTAAGTCGAGGACCCGAGACCCTAACAGAGGGAGCAAATCAAAGTTACCAGATGTTCCCCCAGACAGCCCGTTGGGTTTAATGATTGAATATTGGAAAAGGGAAAACAAAACCAAAACTAGTCCATTATTGTATGAGAATATGGCCAAAGGAACCAGTACGTCCACATGTTCATTGGCCTATGTTTGGGTCTTTTGAGGACTGGGTTTGTCAAGCCCTGGTAGAATGTGTGATCAACAGGAAAATGTTTAGCCCGGAGGAGAGTGAATCTGCTGAGCTCTGGGGACTATCAGCAGAAAGAAAAGTTACAGCACTGTATGCTCTAACAGCAGAAAGAGACAAAAGGGAGAAGAGGAAGGAATGGGAGCTCCTAGATAACTTACCACCCGCTCCAGCCCCTCCTCTCTCCCATGCCACTGCCGCTGCTCCAGTCCCCCCTCCGCCGCTGCCACCGCTTCAGCCTCAGTGCTGCCTCTGCAGGATGATCAACCCCAGCTACCGGAACGAGGAGCAGGACAAGGGAGAATGTAGGGGCTGACCTGTATCCCCTAAGGGAAGTCCCTTTAGGGGGCAATCAAGGAGGGACAGGATTCGTGGCCATACCATTGAACATGACTGATGTAAGAAATTTTAAGAAGGAAATGGGAAGGTTATTGGATGATCCCTTAGGGGTGGCTGAGAGCCTAGACCAATTTTTAGGTGCCAGCACATAAACGTTGGAGGAAATGCAGTCAATTTTGGGTATCCTATTTACCATCGAAGAGAGGGATGATCAGACAAGCAGGAATGAGAATGTGGGAACACCAGAAACAGAATGGCCCTCCTGGAGATCAGAAATGGCCAAATGTGGTTCCCCGCTGGGATCATCAGCAACCCCTTGGAAGGCAGAATATGAGAGACCCAAGAACCCTAATCATACAAGGAACAAAGGAAGCAGTACCCTGAAGAGAGAATATAAACAAAGCCTTTGAGGAAGAACAAGGAAAAGATGAGTCTGCAACACTATGCATGGAAAGGCTGAGAAAGAGTTTACAAATGTGTTCAGGAGTAGATCCTAATTCAGTGGCAGGGGTTACTCTCCTAAGGACACAACTTGTGGCCAAAGCTTGGGAAGACATTAGAAGGAAACTTGAAAAATTGGAAAATTGGCAGGAGAGGGATCAGAGGAGTTACTTAGAGAAGCCCAAAAAGTATCTGTCTGAAGTGATGCAGAAAAACAGAAAGCAAAAGCTAAGATCCTTGTAGCAGCAGTAAGGGAGGGTCAGAAAGTACAAGCTACAGCTAAAGAATTAAAAGGGATGGGGCCCAAGGGGCCTCTGGAGAATCAGAGTTCAAGAGAAAGAGAACCTCCTGTGTGTGATCACTGCAACAAGAAGGGACATATCCAGAAATATTGCCACAAAAGGACACAGGATGAGAAATCATTCAAGGAACACTAGAGGAGTCAGGGGCTGTATCTTTTGGGGACCCCAGCATCTACAGGCCCTTCATAAAATTATTAATAGGTCCCCATAAGGAGGAAGTGGAGTTTTTAGTGGACACAGGAGCTGAGACGACCACCATTAAAAAAAAACAAAACTCCCAACAGGGGTACAAAAAGGGAAGAATCACACAATGGTCACAGGAGCTAAAGGAGAACCTTTTAAAGTACCTGTTTTAGAGGAAGTAGAAATGGAAACAGAAGATAAAATTTGTCTAAATGATTTATTATTATTGCTGGAGGCAGAGCATAGCCTATAAGGAAACAATTTACCTCCAGAATTTCAGTGGTACAGTGTAATAGACCTACAGGCTGCCTTCTGGGCTTGCTCACTAAAGGGGGAATCAAGGGATCACTTTGCTTTTGAATGGGAAGATCCAGAGATAGGGAGAAGACAGCAGTTAAGGTGAATGGTATTACAGTTAAGGTGAACAGAGTCCCCCAGCTGATTTGGTCAAAGATTGGAGAAGTTATTAGAACAGCTGGTGTTTCCAGAGGGGACAAAATTGCTGCAGTATGTGGATGACTTATTGATAGCAGGAAAAACTGAAGAGGCAGTCCCAGAAGCCACCACAAAGACTCTAATTTTTTATTTTTTGGAGCAAAAGCACTTAAGGTATCAAAACAGAAGCTACAATTTGTGGAACAAGAAGTAAAGTATTTAGGACATTGGTTGAGCAAAGGGGAAAAGAAACTAGACCCTGAAAGAATATCTGGGATCTTGGGGATTAAGACTCCAGAAAACAAGAAGGAAGTCAGACAGTTATTGGGACTTCTTGAGTATTGTAGACTATGGGTGGAAGGATATAGTGAAAGGGTAAAATACTCATTAGTTATAGTAGATCACCTAACACAATGGGTGGAAGCTTACCCAGTGAGCAGAGCAACTGCACATATTGTGGTAAAGGTATTATTGGAAAATATAATACCAAGATATGGGGTAGTGGAACATATTGATTCAGATCAAGGGACACATTTTACCTCAAAAATAACTAGGAAACTATCAGAAACCTTAGGTATTTCATGGGAATATCACACTCCGTGGTACCCCCAGAGTTCAGGGAGGGTTGCACGAATGAATCAAACACTAAAACAACAATTGGCAAAATTAATATTGGAAACTCAATTACCATGGACTGTCTACCTACAGCATTGTTAAACCTAAGAACGGAGCCGCAGAGCAGCACGGGACCTCCCCCCTGTGAAATGCTATAGGGAATGCCACATTGGGCCGGGATGCCCATAGGTAGCAAATTGATAGAGGATAAGAACATCCAGAAGTATGTCATAGAAATCTCCAAAAGACAACATGAATTATGGGAGATGGGGATGCTGGATCAAACTCCACCTCTGGGGTTTGCAATCCATAAAATTAAACCTGGTGATAAGGTACTGATAAAGACTCGGAAAGAAGAAACTTTGTTACCCATGTGGGAAGGCCTTTTTCTTGTGTGGCTCACCACAGAAACGGCCATCAGAACAGTGGGAAAAGGCTGGACGCATGCTTCACGAGTAAAAGCACCTGTCCAGGAGTGGCAAGTGACTTCGGACCCAGGAGAAACAAAAGTGATGCTAAGAAGGCAATAAGATAAGCCCTGGTGGAATGTCTAAAACTTATCACTCCTAGGGGACTAATTGGGACTTCAGAACCAATACTCAAAACTGGCAACAGGTGTTGAAATTGTTACAAACAGGAGGGATTGTTTAGTGAGGAAGAACTGGGGGGTTTGGTGGTTGTTTTTGTTGTGGTTTTGTGTTTTGGGTTTTTTTTTGTGGTTTTTAGATTTTTTTCTTTTGATTTAATTTGGGACACATATTTCAAGAAAAGCAAAAGGGCAGTGAGAGGCACCCAAGGAAATAAAAAGAGGGCAAGACCGGAGTGGGAACCAGTGCTGTGGCTGAAGAAGGTCTGCCGAGGGCTGCAACCCCTCTGGGCTGTGACTGCTAAGTAACATGGCCCTGACCGGACCTCTTTTGTGCATATTTGGGTTAAGCCTCCTAGCCCTGGAACAAGCACAGAATTGCAATGACTGCATTGCTGCAACTCAGAGGGGCAAAATTGTGTCTCAAATACTGATATACAAAGTGCAAAGGGCAGAAGTTAGACCCCTGTTTTAAAAACCAGGTGTAATGAGACGTTAAAAATCACTTGTTATGATCCAAAGGAAGTAGCCTATCTATGGTGGGTAGAAGTAAGTGCAAACGATGAGAAAGGGAAATTGTTAGGAAGAAGCCAAATGGCCACTGACTGCAGCCAACCCTTTTGGGTCACTTTTGATGCTTGCCAGGCTATTGACAACAACGGTGCTTCAAACTGTGGGAATATGGGGTGGAGATGCTGTTATAGTGGGCAAGAAAAATACATTTGCCCAGAGGATCCTGGCCAGTGCTGCCAGTATCGTAGGGGAAATCACAACATTTGGTATTTCATTCATTTTATCATGAAACAGAATCAAGAGTTAAGTATGGAATTCCAACAGCTGCTAAAAATCTTTTTGTAAATTTGGCTGAGAGCATTGCAAAATCATTGGCTGTAAACAGTTGTTATGTCTGTGGAGGTACCAATCGAGATTGATGGCCCTGGGAATCAATGGAAGCGAACATCTCTGATCCCAACACCTGGAAAGTGGAGAGAGATAATAGAAAGCAGCAGTGGGTCCTACAAAGCAGGATAATTGGAAGGAGTTGCTGGCAGAGACTGGGTGATAGTTAATTTGGAGGGAATTTGGGATGTGAAGGAGGTTATGAGTGGAATGAAACTAAAAATACATGGGAAAAATGGGGCACTCCTCTGGAGATGCCATTCCAATTGAGAAACTGGACTAATGGTAGCACAATCATAAATGGGTGGCCAGCCCCGAGTGGATATTATTGGATATGTGGGAGAGTAGCATATGCTCTCCTACCCAAAAATTGGGTAGGATCATGTGTATTAGAGACAATTAGACCCAGCTTCTTCCTGTTACCTATCTCTAAGGGAGAAAGATTAGGTGTACAGTTGGACACTGAGACTGATGAGCTGAGAAGGGCCAGGAGGGATCTCCAAATAGGAAACTGGAAAGACAAGGAGTGGCCTCCCGAAGGGATCATTGCCTATTGTGATCCTGCAACACGGGCAGAAGATGGATCTTGGGGTTATGGAACCCCAATCTATATGCCTAATAGAATAATTAGACTGCAAGCAGTAGTAGAACTAATTGTAAACAAACCTGGAGATGCTTTGAACCTGGTAGCGAAGCAAAATACCCAAATGAGAATTGCTATATATCAAAACAGATTAGCATTAGACTATTTACTAGCTCATGAAGGGGGTGTGTGAAATTCAACCTAACCAACTGCTGCCTGGGAATAGATGATGTGCCACGATGAAGGGACGGGGCAACAACTTGATGCAAGCCAAAATTCCACTTTATTAGAAAAATAGGCAGGTATATATTATCTCAGAAGGGCTAGGTGGTGTTAGTCAGCTGATAGGTTAAAAGTTACAGTAAGAAAGTCAGTAACTACTACATGATTGGCTAACATACCTCTGCTCAGTGCGAAACAACGCTGTTTCTACATTTCTTCTTTACTTTCCCTGCTCCTTGGTAATGTTGCTATGCAACTATCTGAGGCAGTCTCTGACTCAGGATCCTACTTATCTTTCTCTTCTGAGGTCTGACTGACCTAGCACATTCCATGGCCCAAGGCCTATGCTCTATTGTTTCATCTCGGGCAACTGTTCCTTACTATCAGACCATTCCCCTATTCCTCATCTCCCCCTTTTTGGTTGTACGAAGGAGAACCTAACAGTAGCACAACCATCATTCATTAATCCATTCAAAATACATAGAAGGCAATATAAGTAGCAAGAATATTATAAGCAATAGCATAACAAAGGCATTTTTACATAGCCACAAATAATCCGATTAGTCCCCATCCCACAAAAAGGTTTATAGAAAATGGATTCTAAGGAGTGGCCATAACTAAACAAAGCAATTCTAATTCAGTGACATTAACCTAAAGTAATCCAAACATTAGTTTTTGAAAACATAAAGAAACTGACACCTAATCCAACCCCCCATATTCTCAAGATCCCAGTAACTGCAACTTTCATCCTGGAGTCAAGGATGTTACTTTGTCCTTGTTCATCTGATCTTCTTGAATCGATCCCCTGTAAGGATGAATGTATTTTGTTGGTATCCACCTAGGACCTGACTCTGTGGAGACACAAGCATATCCTTTTCCCCATGTTATTAAAGGATAAGGACCTTTGACTTTACCTGATTCTGGGTCACAAATTAAAACTGGTGGCTTCTCCTGAAGCTCAAAAAGGCGATTGTTTCCAAAATGTTGCACTGCTGGCAGAGTATCATCTGTCCTTGTGCAATTCAAAAAGTTACAGACCTAGAGTGCCTTTTGTAATCTTTCTTCAGGTGTCCCTGAAATCCTGCCTCCCCCTTTTTGTTTTTGCAAAAGCAATTTCAAAGTCTGGTGAGATTGCTCAATGATAGATTGCCCTGTAGGGGAGTGTGGGATCCCAGGAACATGCTGAATTCCCCATGCTGAATTCCCCATGCTGAAAAAAAGCTGTGTGAGAATTGAGAAATATAGGCAGGGCATTATCAGTTTTAATAGCTCGAGGCACTCCTAACATGGCAAAGGCCCTAAGAAAATGCTTCTTTGCATCCTTTGCCTTTTCTCCTTTGTGGCAGGAGGCATATAATGCTCCAGAAAAAGTATCAATAGAAGAATGTACATATTTAAATAATCCAAAATCAGGAACATGAGTCACATCTGATTGCCAGATTTCTAAGCTGTTTTATCCATGAGGGTTAACAACTTCACTACCCGTAGGTACAATGGTGCCTTGGCTATCTGGGCAGGATGCAATGATATCTGCTGCCTGTTGAGCAGACAATTCAAATTGCCTTATTAAGCCCTTTGCAATTTGATGAAAAAACATGTGACTGAGCTTGGCCTGAGCCATTCGATCAGGTAAGGTTAAAACTGGTAGGATTAGTAAGTCTACTTGGCAATTCCCTTCTGCAAGAAATCCTGGGAGGTCAGTATGAGATCTGATGTGTGTAATAAAAAATGAAGGTTGTCTGTTATTTAAAAGAAAAATCAATTTCTGCAGCAAATCAAAAAGGTGAGGGTTGGAAACATCTTTAAGTGCAGCAGCTTCAGCATGCATAACAATCACTGCCACATAGGCAGAATCAGTGACTAAACTGAAAGGCTTATCATGATGTAATTGAAACACACCTGTTACTGCTGCTAGTTCCACTGTTTGAGGAGAACCTGGATGTAGAGAAACATCTGAATTCCAGCACTGCACATTGACATCCCACCAAACTATGGCTGACTTTTGTGATGTTCCTGACCCATCTGTAAAAAAGGTGATTGCATCCAATGGTTGGAAGCTTCTCTTAGATTTCTCTGCCAGAGCAAAAGATAAATGAAACAATTTGTGGGGCAGAGGGTGATTTGAAAACTGACCCACATACCCCTGGAGTGCCACTTGAAATGGTAAAGAATTCTGCATCAGCCAGATAAAGTAGGTGTCTGTAAGTGGAGTGTAAATAATTGAAAATTGTCTGCCCATTAGGGTGACTACCCTTCTGGCTTTCATGATGATATGAGCAGACAGTTCTGGCTGGGAATAAATAGTTTTTGAAGACTGATGAGGTAAAAAGACCCACTCAGGAAGTAGCAATGGATCTTTCAGGCTCAGATCCCATTGAAAGATGAGACCCAAAGGTTTAACATCATCCCACAGAATTATCAGAAACAGTGGCAGGTCAGGGTCCCAACGATGAGCCTGTCGTGATTGTATAGCTTCACAGTTTTTTTTAATAGCTTCCTTTGATTCTGGAGGTCAGAGAGCTGGGGGCAGACAAATTAATGTCACCTTTTAGGAGTTCAAATAGTGGGGTCAAATCAGAATTAGAAATACCCAGAAGAGGCCATAGCCAATTTATAGAACCTAGTAGTTTTTGAACATCATGCAAATTGCTCACTTGAGTTTGCAGCTGAATTTTCTGAGGTATTATTGTTTGAGCTCTTATTTTCCATCCCAAGTATTGCCAAGGTTCAATTCTCTGTATCTTTTCTTTAGAGATACAAAGACAGGCTTTTTCAATGGCTGCACAAACCTCCTGTACCGCCCGTTCCATGTCAGGTGGGTCTTTGGCAGCAATAAGCAAATCTTCCATGTAATGATACAGCAATACCTGAGGAAATTGCTCACATACCAGAGACAATGCTTTAGCCACATACCACTGACAAACTGTGGGGCTGTTCTTCATTCCCTGTGGTAATACAGTCCATTGATAACGCTTTAGAGGTGCTCGCATGTTAACACTTGGGATGGAAAAGGCAAACCGAGGAGCATCTTCAGGGTGAAGAGGAATGCTAAAAAAAATAAAAATCTTTCAAATCTATAACAGTTAAAGCCCAATTTCTAGGGATCACTGTGGGAGAGGGGAGCCCTGGTTGCAGTGCTCCCATGGATTCCATAGCATCATTAATTTTTCTTAAGTTGTGAAGCAGGAGCCATTTGCCAGATCGTTTTTGAACCACAAAACCAGGAGTATTCCAGAGGCTAAGAGAAGGCACTATGTGCCCTTGCTCTAGCTGCTCCTGTGCTAAGTGTTCCAAGGTGTGAAGTTTTTCCTCAGGGAGGGGCCACTGATCTGCCCATACAGGAGTTTGTATTTTCCAAGATAATTTTGGGGTATCGCGCCCATCAGCAGCCCTCCCTAAAAATGTGTTTCCAATGTGAGACCCCATTGCGACAGGACATCTCTCCCCCACAGGACCATAGGTACCGGCAACACCAAAGGTTTAACAGTTGCAATCCTTCCCTCAGGCCCAACAATCTGTATAAATTCCACACTCTGCTGACCTTTCCCCACACCCCCTATTCCTGCCAGTGGCTGTAAGATTTTTGCCAGTGGCCATACCGGGGGCCATTTGGCCAAAGAGATAACAGTGACATCAGCACCAGTATCAATAATGCCATTTAAAACAACCTGCTGGTCTGCTTTTTTCATTATGCATTTCTGTATAGGTCTTTCATTAGACACTGACTGAGTCCAGTAAACCTCTGGAAGTCCTGTTGAACCAAAAGCTCCTTCACATTTCTTCACTGTTTGAGGATTAAATGGATCCCTGGGGAAGTAGAAGCAATTGAGCTATATGACTGTTTTTTGCAATCATACAGGGAGGGAGTGGTGTCCAAACCATAATTTTCACTTCTTTTGCATCACTATCAATAACTCCTGGTAATACAAACAGACCAGTCAGGGTGGTTGATGATCTTCCCAAAATCAAAGCTGATGTATTTTTTGGCAAAGGTCCCTGAAAGTTCGTGTCTAATAAGTGGACTGAAGAATCAAATAAGGTCACTGCGTGCTTGGTTTGCAAGTCCAGTCCTGCACTGCCTGTTGTGGCTTGTTGCAAGCCGCAAGTTGGCCTTCGGAGAGCTGCTGTGCCGGCTGTACCATTTGTGTCGGAGCGCGGCGCCGTTCTGCACTCTTCCGCCAGTTTCCCTGAAGTGCCTTTCCTTGTTTATCGTATTTAGAGTGGCACTGAGTTGCGTAATGTCTACCTTTCTGGCATTGGGGGCATATTGATATAGGCTTATTCACTTGCCCCTTTTGAGCATTACAGTTCTTCCTAATATGACCTGGCTTCCCGCAGCCGAAGCAAGCAGTCGCCCTTCCCCCTGTGCTTACAGCGGCAAAAGCAGCTGCATAGTCTCGCATGTGATTGCAAGCTTCCATCAGCTCCACCAGGGAGCGGCGCAGGCAGCGGGGAGTGGAGCGGGGAGGCAGCGCTGGCGGCAGGGAGTTGCCCGTGAGCTGTCCGTGAGCTCGGGGAGCCCCGCGGGGCACGGGTGGGTGTGCGCGGCAGCGACGAGCATCGCTTCTCGGCCTTTTGGCTAAGATCAAGTGTAGTATCTGTTCTTATCAGTTTAGTATCTGATACGTCGTCAATCAGAGAACTTCATATCAAACGGCTCTTTGGGCATGAGAGCTGGACCCGGAGCTTGCTCCCTGCGCTCCGTGCATCATCCTGGTACTGCAGTGCCTCCGGGAACGGTGCACCTCGCGCGGGGACGTCTCGCGGTGAACGGCAGAGCTGAAGCTTGCTTTGTGCCTGGGCTCCTCGCTCCTCTTTCGCTCCGTGCTTGGCTCCGTTCGGGATCTATTTGCATCGCTTGGAGGCTCGGAGCTCTGGGGCGAGAGAAGGGTCTGGGCCTGCTGCGGAGTGCGAGCCAAAGCTCCCTCCTTTCCCTTGCCCCCTGCCTGCTCTCCTGCCTTCGGCTCCGCTCCTCCTCAAGGCGGGCAGGGAGGGCTTCGAGCAGGGCGCAGGCGGAGTCGCTTCTCTGCTCCCCGTTGCGATGGCAGTGGCCGGGGGTGGGGCAGGACAGGAGGAGGAGCGGTGGGGAGCGGGAGGGGCTATGCTAATGTAGAGCAATGGGAGTCGAGAGCGGGGGGATGGGGCGCGGCCGTACGGGGCCAAGGGGAAGACAGCAGAGGAGGGTCTGGAGCCTGCGGGGACACCGAAGCGGTGCGGGGCAAGCTGCGGCAGCGCTGGCAGAGGGCACCGGCGAGGTTGCAGGGCACGGAGACAGCCAAAGGCTTTGCCCCTGGGCCACGGCAATGCTCTGCTGCCGAGGCCTGCGAGGAGACCTCGTCCCGAGGCGCCGCGGGAGGGGCTCATGGCCTCCCGGCACAGCGGCAGGCGGCTGCCCCTCCTCGTCCTCCGCTCGCACCGCACAGACACAGCTCCCGGCGCCTGAGGTGCCTCAGCCCCCCGCGAAGGACGAGATCTGCCTGCTCGGGGGCTGCGCTCGGGGCTCGGCCCCTCCGCCGCTCCCCGCGGAAATGGCTGTGCACAGGCGCGAAGGAGCTGCCGCTGCGAGGAGGCAAGGCGCGGCCGAGGCTGAGGCAGCTCCGCCCGAGGCCCGCGGAGCCCTGCCCGGCACAGGCTGCCACTCGGCAGGTTGCTGGCTCCGGGGCGCGCTCCGAGCAGCGATGCTTTGGGCAGGCAGAGACAGCAGAGAGGCGCCGAGCCGAAGGCGGCTCCAGGCACAGGGAGGCTGCGCACGGCCAGCGCACCCTCCGCTCCGCGCAGCAGCAGCGCAGAGAGGAGCCCGAGCGAAGGCAGGAGGGGGAGTGGAGCGGAGCGCGGCAGGAGTGACCTCTGGCTGCGCAGCAGTAGCGCAGAGAGGAGCCCGAGCGAAGGCAGCAGGGGAGCGGAGTGCGGCGGGAGCGGCCTCTAGCTGCGCGGAGAGAGGAGCCCAGAGCCCGGCGCAGTGTGCGCGGCCTCTGCTGCTGCCCGCAGGCAGGAGCCATGGGGGGCGGGGCGCTGGCAGCCAATCTGCTCTGCCCGCGGCGCTGATTGGCTGCGGCTGTGGGCGGGGCTTCCTGGGACGTGCGGCGCTGCTGCCTCGCCCGCCCTGAGACTCCGCTGGGGCTGGTCCCGCTCCTCCTCTCTTCCGATTGGCTCTCCGGGCACGCCGAGCGCAGCGATTGGTCGCGAGCGCAGCAGCCTGGGCGCTGATAGGCGGAGAGGGGGGAAAGGAGGAGAGAGCTGGAGCCGGGGAGGGCAGATGCGGTCTCGGCGGCGCTGATTGGCTGCCGCTGCCCAGCTGTGGGCGGGACTTCCTGCTCGGGCCGAGCTCCTCTTCCGCTCGCGGCCAGGCGCCCGCGGGGTTCGTTCCGTGGCCTCCGCCACAGGCTCTGAGCTCCCCAGGCCGGCAGGAGCCTGCCGGGGCCGGCACTCGACACCGTCCTGTGCGCGGAGCTCTGCCTCGGCCTCTGCGCCTAGTCCCCTGCGTGTGCCAGGTGGGGAGAGGGCAGCGGTGGGCCCGCGGGGGGCAGCCTGGGGCCGGGATAGGCACCGCCGGAGCTGTGCTGGGGTTCGGGAGGGGCCTGCGGGCTCCCGGGGACACGTCCGTGGGGTTTGGGTGCGCAGGATGTGTGGGGTCTGTGGGTGCGCTGAGTGGGTGCAGGTCTGTGCGGCAGCGGTGGGTGGGTGTGGGGCAGGCTCTGTGCGGCTGCTGCGTGGGTGAGGGCCGCGAGGATTGGAGTGGGCAGCGCTGGGGCCGTGAGAGGCTGCGTGTGGGTGTGGGGAGCTGCGTGCGGGTGTGGGGAGCTGTGTGGGTGTGCGGCGCTGGGGGCGGTGTGGGAGCTGTGTCCGTGGGGAGCTGCGTGGGTGTGTGGTGCTGGGGGCGGTGTGGGAGCTGTGTCCGTGGGGTGCGGGTGGGGCCGGCAGAGGTGTGCAGGGTGAGTGTGTGCGGTGCCGTGGGAGGGCTGTGTGCGGCTGTGTTGCCACGGGTGGGGCCGGGCAGGGGTGGGAGTGCCAGGTGTGGGTGCTGTGGCTGCGCCTGGGGCCGGTGGCAGCCGGGGGCGGTTTGGCTGTGCCGGGGCCGGTGGCAGCTGGGGGCGGTTTGGCTGTGCTGGAGCCGGTGGCATCGGAGCCCTCTGTGCCCCGGAGCTCTGCCCTCGGGGAGCTGTGCCCAGCCCTGCACTGCCAGCACTGCCTCGCTGCCGTGCAGGGCCCATAGCCCCAGCAGCCTGTCCCTGCCGTGCCCTGCCCTGGCCACGCTGCTCTGCACGAGCCAGAGGGGCACAGTTCAGTGGCTGAAGGGGCACTGTGGGCCTGGTGCCACCGAGCGTGGCCTGCCCAGGGCCCAGGTGGTGTAGTGTGGTTGTGGCAGGTGCTGCTGGCAGCCCCCACGGGCCCAGCTCACGCTTACCAGCTGCCAGGCCCACGCTGGCCCCATACTGGGAGGTGCAGGGCTGTGGCGTTTGGCTGCCAGGGTAAGGTTTGGTGAACTGCCAGAGCTGATTGGCCACTCTGGTGGCCCAGGAGCAGTGACCTCGGCCTACCCTGGATCAGCAGGGGCACACAGGTAAACAACCTGCTCAGGCTCACCCACACTGCTTCTGCCTGCTTGCCCCCCCGCAGCACTGCCCCTAACGCCTGCCTCTGTCCACGGAGGCATAGTCTCCCGTGGGCTGCCAGCCATCCCTGCACCCCTGCATGCCGCTGGGCTGAGTTCCCAGGAGCAGCCCCTGTGCTGCCTGCCCGTGCCCACAGAACTGAGATTCCCATGCAGCCATGCACCCTGCCGCACGCCTGCTGCCTGACCCCTGCCTGGGGAGCTCTGCTGCCATGTGCAGGGTAAACCCTCTTGGGGCGGTGACCTTGAACCTGGCCCTAGCTGCTCTGGACCCCTCCCCAGGGATGGGTCTGGACACCACCAGAGGGTGCTTAGCCCACTCCCCCTTTCTGTCTAAAGGGCCCTAAAAGCAGGGGGACTATCTGCTTTGCTCTCCCTGCTCCCTGCTGACCACCATCCTCATCCTGTTCTGCTACTCTATGCTTCACCACGAGGCCATCACCCACGAGGCAGACAAAGCCATCACCACCAACACCTGGTTGGACTTACACATTGTGGAGTTGCTTTCCCTTCCCTGCACCTTTGTCACTTCCCCACCTCAGAGATCTTTTTCAGTTGCTGTTAAACTTCTCTTTGTAGCTTCCAGATCAGAGTGACATTGATTTATGTGGCTGAGCTTCCCTTTTCCTCTCTGGACACTTAAACTGGAGCTGAGCCCTGCCATGAGTTGCCAGCAGCAGGCCCTGAGCTGCCTGCATGCCATTGAGGCTGCACCACATCTGCCTCTGCAGGTGCTGCCTAAAATCCCTGCACACAGCATCCAGAAGCAGCCAGGAGGACAAGGTCAGAGCTGCCTGGTGGTGAATTGTGCCACATGCAGCTGGCAGCTGTCACCAGTGGTGTTCCCCAAGGATCAGTGCTGGGTCCAGTCCTGTTCAACATCTTTATTGATGATCTGGACCAGGGGATTGAGTCCAGCATCAGTAAATTTGCAGAAGACACCAAGCTAGGAGCAGGTGTTGATGTGTTGGAGGGTAGCAGAGCCCTGCAGAGGGACCTGGCCAGGCTGGATAGGTGAGCAGAGGCCAATGGGATGAGATTGAACAAGGCCAAGTGCGGGGTTCTGCACTTTGGCCACAACAACCCCAAGCAGCACTACAAGCTGGGGACAGATTGGCTAGAGAGCAGCCAGGCAGAGAGGGAGCTGGGGGTGCTGGCAGAGAGTAGCTGAAGATGAGCCAGCAGTGTGCCCAGGTGGGCAAGAGAGCCAATGGCATCCTGGGCTGGCTCAGGAACAGTGTGGCCAGCAGGACAAGGGAGGTTCTTCTTCCCCTGTACTCAGCACTACTCAGGCCACAGCGTGAGTCCTGTGTCCAGTTCTGGGCTCCTCAATTCAAGAGAGATGTTAATGTGCTGGAAGGTGTCCAGAGAAGGGTGACAAAGCTGGTGAGGGGCCTGGAACACAAACCCTATGAGGAGAGGCTGAGGGAGCTGGGGGTGTGCAGCCTGGAGAAGAGGAGGCTCAGGGCTGACCTCATTGCTGTCTACAACTACCTGAAGGGAGGTTGTACCCAGGTGGGGTTGGGCTCTTCTGCCAGGCAAGCAGCAACAGAAGAAGGGGACACAGTCTTAAGTTGTGCCAGGGCAGGTCTAGGCTGGGTGTTAGGAGGAAGTTGTTGGTAGAGAGAGTGATTGGCATTGGAATGGGCTGCCCAGGTGGTGGAGTTGCTGTCCCTGGAGGTGTTGAAGGAAAGCCTGGCTGGGGCACTTAGTGCCATGGTCTAGTTGACTGGGTGCTAGGTTGGTGCTAGGGCTGGGTGCTAGGTTGGCCTGGATGATCTTGGAGGTCTCTTCCAACCTGGTTGATTCTATGATCTATGCATCTCTGCATCCTTTCCCCCTGAAGCCAGGGGGGTTCCAGCCTCGGCGGCTGCGGGCAAAATCCCCTGGAGATTGCGCACTTGCACAGGCTGTGACGTGGCCCTGGAGGGTGATTGTTAACTGATAAGGCTCTGTGAGTGAATGCTTTGATGCCTCTCTAATTCTCTGCTGCCTTCTGCCCTGGAGCAGAAAGAGCCTGGGCCCAGCTGCTGGGCAAGCAGCACCTGTCCCGGAGGGGATTCTGCTGCCTGCGCTGGTTGTGGCAGAGGGGAGAAAAGAATTGGAGTGAGACAACAGCCTATAAAAATGGATACTTATTGACCTCAGTAGTCTGAACTCTGCCACCCCCATCCACTGTGTTTAATACCAAAAGGATGTACACAGTCATGGAGACATTCTGGGATTGATACCCACCCACACCTCATCACTAATTGTTGGGAAAACCGTTCGGTGGAGCGCTATGGGAAGATGACTCTTTGTTCACCAATATGGTTAGATGGTCAAATCCACTTTATTTCCGTGATACAGTGACTTATATGTACTTCTAGCAAGAGGCGTGCTCCACCAAGATTGGTTACAGTCAGAGGGTCCAGAGTTACATGTAAGGTGTGCATAGGTTAACTTATCACAACATTCTAAGGGTCAGCCTCCATCACCACCCACTTCAGCCCCTTTGGTTATCTAGTCTCTGTCCACTGCAGCTGTGTGTGGGGTGCTTAGTTGTTTACAGCTCAATTTCCTGGACTATCTGGGAACCAAAGACGTTCCCAGCACGGGTTGCTCATGTTTACAATTCTTGTGTGCTGTGCTAACAAGAATTTCTCCAACAACTAGCCAGCAAACATCTAAACTGTGAACAGAGAGAGGAGTTCCGCCGCGGCTCAGTGCTGCTCGGGGTCTGGGTGCTGCTTGCCCAGCAGGTGAGCTGAGAGCTGTTTCTGCTCTGTGGCAGAGGCAACAGAAGTTACAGAGGCATCAAAGCATTCACTTACAACTCTTACTAGTTATCAGTCACCCTCCAGGGCTGTGTCACAGCCTGTGCCAGTGTCCAAGCTTCAGGGCAGTCTTTGCCCCTGGACTTTGAGGCTGGAATCCTCCTGGCTTTAGGGGAAAGGAGAATCCTCCTGGCATCTGGGGAAGGACACTCTGACCTTGTTCTGCTGGCAAAGGATTCAGGCTCTGCCCTTGTCTCCTGACTTCTTCTGGGTGCTCTGTCCAGGGACTGTTGGCAGGACCTCAGGTGCAGGGGGAGTAGGATGCTGTGCAGTCTGAGCACGGTCTCAGGCTGGCTGCAGGCAGATCGTGTGCAGACAATGAGAGTCTGCTCCTGGTGAGCTCAGCGGCAGTGGCGCTCACCAGGGAGTGATCAGGCAGCAGGCGTGCAAGGTGTGCAAGCTGCTGGGAGTCTGAGCTCTGCAGGTAAGGACAGGCAATGCAGGATCTGCTCCTGGTAGCTCACCACAGTGGTGTGCAGGTGTGCACAGCTGGCTGGGAGCCCAGGGGAGGTTCTGTCTCTGTAATAACAGCAAAGCAATCAGGCAGGCAGGCATAAGCAAGAGGCTGTGCTGGTGAGTCTGAGCCTAGTAATGAGCGAGCGAGCCTGAACGTGAGCAGTGCAGGGGAGCCTGAGCTGCACTTTGCTGGCCTGTGTGCCTCTGGTTATCAAATGTGGGCTGAGATCAGTGGCCTCTTGGCCACTGGAGTGACCAATCAGGTTGGCAGTCAGCCAAACAATACCATAATAGGCAAAAGCCACAGGCCTGGGCTTTCCAAATACGGTGAGCACACAGGCCTGGCATCCAGCAAGCATGAGCTAAGCGTGTGGGGGCTTACACAAACATGGTTACAGTCAGGGGTCCTGGGCAGGACAGAGTTCATGGCACCAGACCTGTTGTGCCACTCCTGTCCATTTAATGTGTTCAGCTCTGGTTTGGACAGAAAAACATGTCCAGGTGAGGTGAGGCATAAATGAGCCTATTGTGGGCCTACAGGCCCTGCACGATGGTGGCCACAGCTGGGGATAGCTCCGGGGGCTGTGGTGCCCGAGTGGCCCTGCCCTGCCTAGTGTGCCTGGCTCAGCCAGGCCCCAGCAGAGCCCCAATGCTGCAGCCCCCCCGAGCCCCCCAGCCCCAGAGGATCCCAGTCCCAGCCGCAGGCTCCTCCCGCGTGCCCCAGAGGATGCTGCTCGCAGCCCTCGGCCCCAGGGGATCCAATCCCAGCCCCGCAGCGCCCAGAGCCCAGCCCAGGGCAGCAGCCTCAGCCCAGGGCTCCCTCCCGCAGCTCCGGCAAGGCAGCCCCGCCCCCAGCTGGCAGCCACAGCCAATGGGAGCCGGCGGAGGAGCGGCCCCGCCCCCAAGGCCATGCGAGGCTCCGCCCCCAGGTGCGTGAACGCCATTTTGGCTGCTGCTGGGCAGCGTCCGCGGAGCGCTGGAGCAGAGCCTGAGGTGTGCGCGGGCAGCGCTGCGGGGAGAGAGCTGCGGGGCCGGGAGGGGTGCGGGGAGAGGAGCCGGGAGGGGCTGGGGGCCTGGGGGAGCTGGGAGGGGCTGCGGGGCCTGGGGGAGCCGAGGGTGGAGCCGGGAGGGGCCTGGGGGAGCCGAGAGTGGAGCCGGGAGGGGCCTGGGGGAGCAGAGAGTGGAGCCGGGAGAGGCTGAGGGGAGCCGAGAGCGGAACCGGGAGGGGCTGAGGCGTTCGGGGATCATTGAGGGCAGAAGAAGCGGAGGCGCCAAATCCTGGAGAGGACCCCGAAGTGCTGAGTGCGGCGGGACGGGGATGCGGAACACTGAGGGCGGCGGGAGCGGAGCGGGAGAGGTTAAGGGGGGCCGCGAGTGGTGAGGGCAGTGGGAGCGGAGTGGGAGGGGCTGAGGGAGCGCTGAGGGCGGTGGGGCTGGCTGGGTCGGGCAGCGCTGAGAGGGGCTGGGGCCGGCAGGGTCGGGGCCGGGAGCGCTGCCGCAGGGTGTGGCAGGCCCTGGGCCGCACGGGGCACGCCGGGAGCTGTAGTTGCGGGGGGGTCGGCGCCATCCTGGCTGCGGTGCGGGGCAGGGTCGGGGCTGGGTCCCAGCTGCTGAGAATCTCTCCTGAGGGAGGTTGTGCAGAGAGCTCTGGGGAGGCTTTGGAATGCTGCGGAGAGTACTGTGTTGAGTTCTGGGCCCCCCAGTTTAGGAGGGACATTGAGATGCTTGAGCGAGTCCAGAGAAGGGCAATGAGGCTGGTGAGAGGCCTCGAGCACAGCCCTACGAGGAGAGGCTGAGGGAGCTGGGATTGGTTAGCCTGGAGAAGAGGAGGCTCAGGGGTGACCTTATTGCTGTCTACAACTACCTGAAGGGTGGTTGTGGCCAGGAGGAGGTTGCTCTCTTCTCTCAGGTGGCCAGCGCCAGAACGAGAGGACACAGCCTCAGGCTGCGCCAGGGGAAATTTAGGCTGGAGGTGAGGAGAAAGTTCTTCACTGAGAGAGTCATTGGACACTGGAATGGGCTGCCTGGGGAGGTGGTGGAGTCGCCATCCCTGGGGCTGTTCAAGGCAAGGTTGGACGTGGCACTTGGTGCCATGGTCTAGCCTTGAGCTGTGTGGTAAAGGGTTGGACTTGATGATCTGTGAGATCTCTTCCAACCTTGGTGATACTGTGAGTTTGTCAGAGGCTGTGAGGAGCTGGGAGGAGATTTTGGTGCTTTGTGCTGCGGATTCTGTGCGGAGCTGAGAAGCCAAAATCTGCTCCAGGTCTGTGCCAGGCTCTTGCCGAGAGGTTTTGGTGCCTCATGAGTGGGTTTGGGAAACCCCAGGGGGTCTGAAGGGATTTTGCTGAGTTTTTAGGCAGCTGCTGAGGGTTCTCCAGGCAGTGTTCAGCCTTGGGAGGCGTTTCTGAGGGCTGGTGAAGAGTGCCAGAGGCAGAAGCTGGCTGAGAGCTCTGCACACTCAGCTTGCAGGAGTTGGGCAGGGACTGGAGTGAGCTTTTGAAGAGGTTTTGGTTACCTTTGGTCACTGTCAGTGACTTCTGAAGCTGTTTTGAATATTTCCAGGCTTTTTTTTTCTTTTTTTTTTTTTAAGATATTTTTATCAATTTGAGGCTTTCAAAAACTTTTGGAAGGTTTTTTAATTCTGTGTTCCCACTGATCTGTTTTTGAAGTATTTTGTTCATTTTTGAGCTCTTTTAATGAGTTCTTTTGGAGATATTTTGACTATTCTATTTCAAGGCACTTCCCATTATTTTTGAACCTCTTTTGACCAGTTTTAGTCTCAATTCCTGTTGAAGCTATTTTGGTCATTTCAGGCATCTTTAATGATTTCCTGAAGAGATTTTTATGATTTTTAAATGTTTTTTTTACAAAGAAGTGTGAGTGCCATAAAAGCCTTTAAAATCTTCAAGCCTTAGGAGATTTTAAGGCAACTTTAGGTAGTTTAATGAAGTCCTAAGGCTTTGGGGGAAAAAATGAGTTTTTAAGGGGCTTAAGAGTTTTCAAGAGACACTGATGGCTTCTAGGGCAAATTCAAACCTTTTTTGAGTGTGTTTGGGGAGTGTCAAACAGAGAAGGAAGCCTCCAGAGTCTCCTTCAGCATTTGTTTTTGTGACTTGTTGAGAGTTGTTGAAGAGATTGGGATGAAATGTCCAGAACTGTGGATCAGCTCTGAAGGGATTTGTTGACTTCTGAGGTAGTCTTTAGGTAGTTTGAGGAACTTCTGTGAGGTTTGAAAGATTTGTGATGAGGTTTTAGAGGCCTTCAAGAGATTTAAAGAGATGTTGATGATTTTTAATGCATCTTTCATCCTGTTTCAGCCTTTCTCAAGAGTGTGGAAGGCTTAAGGACACCCAGAAAGTGATTAAAGTCTCTTCAGAAGGAGCTGGAAGAGTTACAGAAAGGTTTTAGTAACTTGTGCAAGGTTTTAGTAACTTGTGCAGAGTTTTCTAAGGTATTGTGATTTTTCAGTCATCTTTGAGAAGTTTGGCAAACAGAACTCAGGAAAGTCTCTGCAGTGCTGTTCAAAGAGTTGAGTGCATCTTTAGGTGTATTTAGGAATGTGGAGGAGTTTTGAAACTCTCTTAATGAGAGGCCCTTAAGCCTGTTGCAGCCTTTCTGAAGGGTGTGGAAGGCTTAAGGGCACCCAGAAAGTGGTTGAAGTCACAAACAGTATCACACACAGTATCACCAAGGTTGGAAGAGACCTCATAGATCATCAATCCAACCCTTTACCACAGAGCTCAAGGCTAGACCATGGCACCAAGTGGCACGTCCAACCTTGCCTTGAACAGCTCCAGGGATGGCGACTCCACCACCTCCCCAGGCAGCCCATTCCAGTGTCCAATGACTCTCTCAGTGAAGAACTTTCTCCTCACCTCCAGCCTAAATTTCCCCTGGCGCAGCCTGAGGCTGTGTCCTCTCGTTCTGGTGCTGGCCACCTGAGAGAAGAGAGCAACCTCCTCCTGGCCACAACCACCCTTCAGGTAGTTGTAGACAGCAATAAGGTCACCCCTGAGCCTCCTCTTCTCCAGGCTAACCAATCCCAGCTCCCTCAGCCTCTCCTCTTAGGGCTGTGCTCGAGGCCTCTCCCCAGCCTCGTCGCCCTTCTCTGGACACGCTCAAGCATCTCAATGTCCCTTCTAAACTGGGGGCCCCAGAACTGAACACAATACTCAAGGTGAGGTCTAACCAGTGCAGAGTACAGGGGCAGAATGACCTCCCTGCTCCTGCTGACCACACTATTCCTGATGCAGGCCAGGATGCCATTGGCTCTCTTGGCCACCTGGGCACACTGCTGGCTCATGTTCAGTCTCTACAGAAAGAGCTGGAAGAGTTGCAGAAAGGTTTTGGTAACTCCTGCAGAGTTTTCTAAGCCATTTTGGTGACTTTTCAGGCATCTTTGAAGAGTTTTGCAAATGCAGAACTCAGGAAAGTCTTTGCAGTGTTGTTCAGAGACTTGAATGCACCTTTAGGTGTATTTAGGAACTTGGAGGGGTTGTGAAACTTTCAGTGAGGTTTTGGAAGCCTTTAGGAGTTTTGAAGAGCTGTGCCTCTGAACAGCAGCTGAGGTTGAGCTCATTGCTGCCTTCCAGTGTTCCTTCCTGGCTCCTTTGCTGTTGCTTAGCTTGAGCTGTGTAGTTTGTCCACTTCTGGTGCATGGTTTGGTTTGAAAGGGACCTTAAAGCTCATCCAGCTTGTGTCTTTTAGCTGCTTCTGCAATGTTCTGTGCAGTTCCTCCTAACAGTTCTCTTTGCACTGCCAATCCTTTCCATCCTGGTGTGGAGAGTTTAACTACTTTGAAAGGATCTGAGAAGCCTTTGTCTGCTCTTGAAGGTAGAAATGGACAGCTCAGAGGGTTTAGTTTTTCTCCAACTGGTGAACAGGAATCCATAGCAATAAAAACTGTCACCTCCCTTGGGCTGCAGCTCTAGAATTGGTTTGGTTTTGCTGTGTGAACCGTCAGGGTTCTGCAGCTTGCTGCTGCCGTTGGATCTGATAGAATCAAATAATAGTTTGGGTTGGAAAAAGCCTTTAAGATCCTAGAGTGCAGTTGAGGAATTCAGCACTGAGCTCTGGCCCTCAGCACCACAGCTGCAGAGTTCTTGATCACTTCCAGGGTGAGGGAGTCCAGCAGTGCCCTGGGCAGGGTCTTGCAGGGCTTGATCCTGCAGTTTGTGTCAGGTGCAAGACTTGCCCAGATGGCATCATGTTGAAAGGGACCCTCAGAGGTCATCTTGTGCCCCCTGTGGCAGTGAGCAGGGCCAGCTGCAGCTAAAGCAGGCTGCCCAGGAGCACATCAGCTGTGATCTGGAGTGTCTGCAGGGATGGAGCCTTCAGCACCTCCCTGGGCAGCCTGTTCCAGAGTCTCAGCAGCTTCCTTGTGCAGAACTTCCTCCTGATGTCCAACCTAACTCTGCCCTGCTCCAGTTTGAAACCACTGCCCCATGTCCTATCCCCACAGGCCCTTTTGCACATTCCCTGCTCAGCCTGCCTGTAGATGCCCTTCAGAAGTTGAGATGCAGCTCTGAGGTCTCTCTGGAGCCTTTTTTTCTGCAGGCTGAGTGCCCCCAGCTCTCTCAGCCTGTCTCTGTAGGAGAGGTGCTGGTGGTGAATTGGAACCAGAGCCCTGTGCTGGGCTTTGTTTCACCTGGCTGTGACAGCCTGAGGAAGTTGTTGGTGTGCTCCAGACTGCCTCAGGTGTGCAGACAGAGCTCCTGGAGTGCTTTCTGACCAGGCTGAGATTTTCTCCACAGTTGAGAAGTCAAATGCTGTCTGCACTGCCTCTGCTGGCTCTGCTGCAGTGGCTTTGTGCTGAGCTTTCCAGTGCTGAGAAGCTCTCTTCTGAGTATCCCTGTGTGCATCTGGGAGCTGAGAGCAGTTTAGTGCAGGCAAGAGGGGTGGTTCTGATCACTGGGACAAGAGAGAGCTGCTGAAAGGTGCTCAGGGGTCTGAGATGCTCCCTTCTGCTCTAATGTACCCACTGGTGCTGGACAGAGCAGTGTCCTTGGAGTCTGCTCTCGTGGTGTGCATCAGTGCTGGGCTGGGGCTGTCCAAAGGGACCTGCCAAATCCTTGTCCATCTGAGGCCTGTTTTTGTGGGTGTTGTGTGTCCTGTTTTTGATCCTGGAATCATAGAATGGTTTGGCTTGGAGGGGACCTCAGGAATCCTCTAGTTGTGGTCAGGGAAACCTTCCACTGGACCAGATGCTTGGGGTCTCATTTGGCCTGGCTTCAGACACCTGCAGGGAGGGTGTCAGCTAAAGCTGGACTGGTTTCTGGCAGGAAGCTCTCAGTTCAGATGGCAGCTGTGGGCAGGAGGAATGTTCCCCTGGCTGCAGTAGGCTCTTTGTCCATGTCAGCCTGAGCCCAGCTGGGGATTTACACTGGTGTGTGTGGAGGCATTTGTGTGTTGGGATTTGATGTGCTTCCAGCTTAGGGAGCATCCAGAGTGTTTTCTGGTGCAGTTCCTGTAGAGCAGCAAGAAGGGCCCCAGCCAAACTCCCAACACCCTGTTAAAGCTGAGCCTGAGTGCATTTCCCTGCTGCAGCAGGCAGGAGGCAGCCATGTGCAGAGGCTGTCTGGGAGTTCTTAGGCTCCATCTCCTTAGGCAGAAAGATTTCCTCACAGCTTCCAGATTAATTTTCGGTTCCTCTCAAGGTTTCCTGCCCACAAATAGAGTCAGGTCAGGTGGAGCCTTTGCTCTTTGCCTGCAGGCTCACAGCTGTGCAGTGCTTTTGTCCCCTCTGCTGTCAGGAAGGTGGTCAGGAGCACTCTGCCCTGCTGCTGTTGCTGTGGAGATGGAGAAATGCTTTGTGGAAGAAGGGCAGAGGAACATTCAGAGCAGGATGAGATGTTCAATGTCTGCTTCTGGCTGAGGAATTGCTTTTGGTTTCAGTGCAATGTTTGATTTCAGTGGGGGCAGCCTGTCCTAAGTGGTTTTGGTGGGAAGAGCTCCTGCAGTTTCCTTGGAGGAGCTTCAGAGCAACACAAAGAAGTTGAAGTTGTGCTCTTTGCTGCCTGCTGAGCTGGCAAAGGAAGGAAATCATTGCTGAGAGTGACTGCAGCAATTGCAGTGATGTGCAAGGCTCAGCAGTGGTGTGGCCAGCAGGGCCAGGGCAGGGCCTGTCACCCTGTACTGGGCCCTGGTGAGGCCACACCATGAGTACTGAGGTGAGTTTTGGGTCACTCCAAGAAGGTCACTGAGGGCCTGGAGCAGGTCCAGAGAGGGACAAGAAAGCTGGGGAAGAGTCTAGAGAACAGGGTTGGGGAGGAGCAGCTAAGGGAGTTGGGTGTGTTCAGTATGGAGAAGAGGAGGCTGAGGGGAGAGCTCATTGCCCTCTGTGACTCCCTGAAAGGAGGCTGCAGTGAGGTGAGGTTGGTCTCTTCTCCCCAGTGTCAGATGATGGAAGGAGAGGAAATGGCCTGGAACTGTGCCAGGGGAGGGTTAGCTTGGAGATGAGGAAAAATTGTGTGCTGCAGGAGTGGTCAGGGATTGGAACAGGCTGCCCAGGGAGGTGGTGGAGTCCCTACCCTTGGAAGTGGTCAGGGCCAGGTTGGATGAGGCCTTGAGCAGCCTGGTCTGGTAGAAGGTGTCCCTGGCCATGGCAGGGGGTTGGATTAGGCTAATCCTTGGGGTCCCTTCCAGCCTGGACCATTCTGTGAATCCTTGGATTTAGACACTTAGCAGAACTTCAGTGGAGTGAAACTGTAGATAAGCAATGCTGTAAACCTGACATGGAGCTGGAGGGGCTGGGTTGGAGCTGGGGGTTGGGTTGAGCTGGGGGGGCTGGGTGGGAGCTGGGAGGGCAGGGTTGGAGCTGGGAGGGCTGGGTTGGAGCTTGGCCCCTGCCTTGAGTTTAAGATTTGATCTTTTAGCAAGTTGGAAGTTGCAGGAGAGTTGCTTTGACCTGCAGCTGTGCCTCAGAGTTTGTGATTCTCAAGAGGCAGCTCTGAAGTGGCTGCTGCAGGAACTGAGCTGACCTGGAGCCCTGCACTCCAGCAGGAAAAGTTTCTCCCTCTCAGGCAGGCACTGGAATCAGCTCCCAAAGGCAGTGGTGGATTCCCCTACCCTGGGCACCTTTAAGACTCATCTTGGCCAGGTACTGGGCAAGCTCATGGCAGCTGCACTGTCATGGTCCTTGGGGTCCCTTCCAGCCTGGCACTGTGTGGGCACAGAGCTGTGCTGGGCATTCTGGGGGTAGTTGAAAACCATTTGAAGCCTTTCTGCAGAGTGCCAAAGGCATCACTGAGCCTAGAAACTGACTGCAGAGTTCCCTGCTAAGAGCTTCTCAGAGCTGTCCAAGCATTTCTCAGAGGTTTTGATCAGCTTGGAAGGGATTTTGGTGATACTTGTTTCCCTCAGGCAGTTTTAATCCTTTGTAAGCATTTCTTCTTGTCCTCCTTCTTCTGCCTGTCCTCTTCATTGTCCTCCTCTGCCTCATCTTTTCCCTCCTCTTCCTCTCCCTGGAGGCTGCACTTAGAATCATGAAATCGTAGAATGGGTTGGGTTGAGTTGGAAGGGACCTCCAAAGCTCCTCCAGTCAACCCCCCCTGCACCCAGCAGGGACATACTGCACTAGATCAGGCTGCCCAGAGCCCTGTCAGATGTCACCTGGAGCATCTCCAGGGATGGGACCTCAGCACCCTCCCTGGGCAACCTGTTGCAGTGTTCCAGCACCTTCCTGTGCAGAACTTGTTCCTTACATCCAATCTGAACCTGCTCTGCTCTGGTTTGCAGCCACTGCCCTCATCCTGTTCCAGCAGGCCTTTGGGGACAGTTTCTCTGCAGCCTTCTTGTAGACCCTTTCAGGCACTGGAAGGTCACCCTTAGGTCTCCTCAGAGCCTCCTCCAGGCTGAACACCCCCAGCTCCCTCAGCCCATCCTTATAGCAGAGGTGCTCCAACCCCTGATGGTGTTTATGGCCTCCTCTGGACCCTCTCCAGCAGTTCCTTCTTGTGTTGAGGGCTTTAGAGCTGCTCAGAGCACTGCAGCTGTTGTCTCAGCAGAGCAAGGTGGCAGAATCTCCTCTCTCCATCTGCTTTTGGTGCAGCCCAGGCTGCCATTGTGCTGCAGGCTCAGGCTGCCTGCTCATGTCCAACCTGTCCATCAGCACCCCTGAGCCCTTTTCCTCAGGGCTCCTCCCCAAGCTGGACTGATTTGAGGCTTGTTCCAGCCCAGGTGCCCCAGCTTGTCCAATTAACCTCCTGCAGCTTGTTCTCCAGAGTGTTCTCCTTTGTGCTGCCACCCAGGGCCTTGTTCTGTGCAGTGCTGAGGCTCTAGGTCAGCCCTGGAACATTGATGGTGCCCCAGGGACACTGAGGGGGCACAGAGTGAATGCAGGTGGAGGGTGAAGGCTTCAGGGGGTGGGAGGGCTTAGTTCAGCAGCTGTGTGGCTGTGGAGGTAGTGGCAGCAGCTGAGCCTGGAAGCATGAAAGCCAAACCCTGCTTGGGTCAGGACAGTCTCCTGACACCTCTTGACATCCACCACTGCCCAAGCAGGCCCTCGGGGATCCTACCTGCACACCCCACCCCGTAGCCCATGGCAGGAGTCACCTGAGGTTTCACTCCCTCTCTGTCCCCCTTCATTACTTCCTGCATGAGGAGGGTACAGGTCTCCTCCCCACTCCTCATCTCTGAACAGCCCTGCCTTGTCCTGTTGGTGTTCCTTTCAGCCCCCCAGCTCACCCCGTCCTTCAGTCTCAGGACCTTCCATTCCTGTGCTCCTGCTCTCAGCCTCAGTCACGTTTCCCACTCCACCCTTCCAGCTGCAGTGGAGGTAGGGGACACAGGGTGGTGAGATAGAGTCATAGAATCAAGTAGGTTGGAAGAGACCTCCAAGCTCATCCAGTCCAACCTAGCACCCAGCCCAAGCCAGTCAACCAGACCATGGTACTAAGTGCCTCATCCAGGCTTTCCTTCAACACCTCCAGGCACAGCGACTCCACCACCTCCCTGGGCAGCCCATTCCAGTGCCAATCACTCTCTATACCAACAACTTCCTCCTCACATCCAGCCTGAACCTGCCCTGGCACAGTTTGAGGCTGTGTCCCCTTCTTCTGTCCCTGGCTGCCTGGCAGAAGAGCCCAACCCCACCTGGCTATAGCCTTGCTGCAAGTAGCTGCAGACAGCAACGAGCTCTGCCCTGAGCCTCCTCTTCTGCAGGCTGCACACCCCCAGCTCCCTCAGCTTCTTCTCACAGGGCTGTGCTCCAGGTCCCTCCCCAGCCTTGCTGCCCTTCTCTGACACCTTCCAGCGCATCAACATCTCTCTTGAATCGAGGACCCCAGAACTGGACACTTCACTCAAGGTGTGGTCTGAGCAGTGCTGAGTACAGGGGCAGAAGAACCTCCCTCATCCTGCTGCCCACACTGCTCCTGAGCCAGCCCAGGATGCCATTGGCTCTCTTGCCCACCTGGACACACTGCTGCCTCATCAGCCTCCTATCCAGCAGTACCCCCAGGTCCCTTTCTTCCTGGCTGTTCTCTAGCAGAAGGCACTAGGGACATTGATGGGCTGGGAATGGGGGAAGTGCCTTGGAATGGTCAGGCAGGAATTAGGTCTTGTCCCCCACAAAAGGGAACAGGACCAAGGGCCCAGCTGGGAGTGGTGTGTGGAGAAAATGCCAGTGTCTGGCAGCATTTCAGGAGGGAAATGGAGTGAATTGTCCTGCACCTCAGCATGTGGCAGCTGGGAGATGCCAGCAGACCATGGGCACTGCCCTCACAGCAAACCTCATTTCCTCTTGGGGCTCTGGAATGGCAGCTCCAGGAGAACTCCACAGAGGAAGCAGAGAGAAATGGGCAGGGAGAGAATGAACCAAAAACTTTCCAGAGGAGTCTCTTTATGGTGCATATGTGTGAATGGTACTGGAAGTGTCAGGATTGCCCAGGAAACTCTTCCAGCATCAGTGAGGCCTGCAGGAAGCTGGCCAAGTCACTTCCCCCTTCCCTGCGTTCCCAAAGAGCAGGAACATCCCTTCCTGTGTGTCCTCAGGGCTTCTCTGAGCTTCTCTTGAGTTGTGGCTAGCACAGAGGTGCTTGCAGGGCAGACCTGAATACTGAGTGGGTGCTGTCAGGGCAGGAGAGAGGAGGAGAGCTTGGGCCAGAGCAGCATCTCCTGGCGAATGCATCTGCAGGCAGCAGAGCCCTGGGCAGGCAGTGGGAGGAGCCTGCAGCCAAGGCCTGTGCAAGGCTGGCTGGAGGCAGCTCTCTTGTGGTGCTGCCCTGCAGCTGGCTGCTGGGGGCTGTTTGCTGTTGTGCTTGGGAGCTGCCCCCAGCAAGGCCCAGCTCTGCTGCATGGCTCTGGCCAGTGCTGAGCCATCCCTTGCAGGTCAGTCATCTCCCCTGAACCCTTTGCATCTCTCTGGCAGGGGCTGTGTCCTCCTCTCTCCATCAGCCCTGTCCCTCTGTGCTAGGGAAGAGCAGAGTTTGCAGATCTACCCCTTGGAACAGCCCAGCAGGTAAGGAACCCACACTGGGGGACAACAGCAGGACCCCAGCCCCCTGCTGATCCATGTGGCACCTCCCAGCCTCTTCCAGGCCCTCCTGCCCACCACATTTCATTGCTCTAGGGGCTCTGGGGGACATCAGCTGTGGTGGGAGTCTAGGGGTTCCCCCCAGGTGGGTGGGGGTCAGCAGTGTGGAAGGAGGTGGTGGTTAGGGTGGGGATGTGGAGGGTGCACAGGGGAGGGCTGGAGGTGGTTTTGCTTTTATTGGGTCAGTACTGCTGCCTCTGTTGCCTGATCCAGAAGAGACCCAAGGGTATGGCCTGGGGCAGGAACGTTCCAGTGGGTTCTTTGGCGTCCAGGAAGCTCACACATGCACACCCCCCACAGGTGCCCCTTTCTGGGTGCAGTTCTGGTGCTTTAATGTAACTCAGCTACTGACAGCATTGAAAGAGGCATATTCTGGGAGCTGCAGTGCTGAGTGAGATACAGCAAAGTGACTCTGCTGAGCCAGGGGCTGGTTCTGCTCTCCTTGGCTGACTGACCAGTGTGCTGGTTTGAAGCTAGCTAGGATGTCTGGGTGAGAAGAGCTAGATCCCAGCTGTGAAAGGAAAGCCAGGCTGAAGTCTACCTCACTCACAGGCTTGCTGAGAGGTATAACAACAAAACTCCAAACACAGATCAAGGAGTCTGCTTCTGCTGCTGGGGAGCTGCCTGAGCTGCTTCTCTCTCTCCAGCCTCTCTGCTATCTCTCTGACTAATCCACTTTGCTTCCTGACCCCCTGCCCAAACCTTCATTCTTCCTTGGGCCTGGGCTGAGGTTGAGAGGGGTGGGAAAAGGTGGAAGGGCAGTGTGGTGGTTTGGGTGTAACCCGCCCCCCCACACTTTAGAAGTACCCAACTAGACTCGGCTGGGAATATAAATGAAGCAATTTATTTACAGCTGGCACAATATACAAGCAGATATTTACAGTGTATACAGTTATAGACAGAAATATACAAGGTAAAAGTAATACAGAAACACAACTCCAGTCCCAGAAACCTGAGTCCCCAGGAGGGGCTCTCAACCACCCCTGCACTTCCCCCTGCCCCTCTGTGGTGGTTTGGCTGTTACTCGCCCCCCCCCACTTTTTAGAAATGCCCCAGCTAACTCGGACGGGCTCTGGGAATATAAATGAAGCTATTTATTTACAGCTAGCTCAATATACAAGCAGATATTTACAGTATATACAGTTATAGACAGAAATATACAAGGTAAAAGTAATACAGAAGCACAACTCCCCTCCCAGAAACCTGAGTCCCCAGGAGGGGCTCTCAACCACCCCAGCACCTCCCCCTGCCCCTCTCAACCTTACCCCAATCCTGAGAAAGAAATAGAGGTGCAGCCAAGCGGTTAAGGAGCAAGGTTAGTGGCAGCAAGGTTAGGAAGATGTAACTCAGTCTGAAGCCAAAAGCAGAGTGAAGACAAAATGGCGAATGTTATCTAATGTTTCCTTTCTTGTTCCCATACATCTCAACGAGACTGTGAGGGAAGGAGACATCACAATTGTTTTCCTTTTTCAGCCAATTATCTAGTTCTTTTTACCAAAGCATTCTAGCCTGCTTCAAACTAGCACACCCTCTCAACCTTACCCCAGTCCTAAGGAAGAATAGAGGTTCAGCCAAGAAGTTTAGAAGCAAAGGTGAGTAGCAGGTGAGGTTAAGGAGATGCAGCTCAGTCAAAGCCCAGCCCAAGAGTGCAGACAAAATGGCAAAAGTGTTATCTAATGTTTACATTTCTTCTTCTTCAGCAAGACTCTGAGGGGAGTAGACATCACCACTGTTTTTCCTTTCACAGCCTGTGATATAGTTCTTCTCATGAAAACATTCTACCCTGCTTAAAACTAGCACAGGCAGTTGGGAGCTCCTCCTGGGGACTCAGGTTTCTGGGAGGGCAGTTGTGTTTCTGTGTCACCTTTTACCTTGTCTGTCTCTGTAACTGTAAGTGCTGTACCTACCTGCTTGTCTGCTGTGCTGAGCTGGAAAGAGAAGCTTCATTCCATTTCCAGAGCTGGCTGAGTCCAGTCTAGGTGATTTCCAACACCCAAACCATCACAGCCAGCAACCCTCCTGAGATGTGCAGCTTGCAAAGGTAGCCAGCTGCCATCTCCTGAGGCAGATGTCCCCCACCTTGAAACAGCTCTTGTGCTGGTGAGACTGTGACAGATGTGTGCAGAATCAATTCTGGGTTGTTAATTTTTGGTACCCAGATGCAGAATTAGCTGTGCTAATTGTTTGTTGAGTTCTGCCAGAAGGAGTTGTTTACAACAGCCAGACACAGTGTTGGGATGTTTACACCCAGGGGGCACAGGCAGTCTGGAACAACTAAGGGGAGGTAGCAGAAATGTGAGTGATTTAAGCAGCTGGAAAGAGAATCTTGTGGCCAAAATGTGGCTTGCCCTGGAGGGAGAGATGAGAGGCTCCTTCCTGCCAGGGCAGAAGGCACAGAAGGCTTTAGTTAGAAAATCAGAGCTTCTAATTCCAAAGAGGCCTTGAGGATATTTACTCACCAAGTAGTCTCTCCAGACTCCTGGGGCTGTGTTACAGCATCAGGCAGTACCCAAAGCACATGGAGGGGTTGCTGCCAGTGATTTCAAATCTGTTAGAGGTTCTGGAGCCTTCCCAGAGCTTCATCAGGGGGTTCAGCACAGCCTCTGAGCTGCTCTGGCCTCCTTCCAGGATGGACAGAGTGCAGGCAGACACGATGATGCAAAGCCGAGCGTGGCAGGGCAGGGAGCAGTTGTCAGAGCAGGGCACGTGGCCTGCAGCTTAGCTCCATTTGTGTTCTCTGCACCCCCCTGGCTAGTGGGAGGAGGGAACAGGGAAGATGTCTGGACACGTTTTAGGCCTGCTGGCCTTTGTGGCAGAGGAGAGAAAGGAATTTGTGTGAGAGGATAGTCTGTAACATACATCATTAACTTCAGCATTCTGATCTCTCCCCACCCCCAACCACTGCATTTTAGTACTAATATTTGTTCTACATGGTTATGGAAGACATTCTGGGAGTGTCTTAAACAGGAGCTATCAATAAGTAGCAAACATCCAAACTATGAACAGGATTTCTCTCCGCAGCCAAACGCTGCTTGGGGTCAGTATGCTGCTTGTCCAGCAGCTGGGCCCAGGCTCTTTCTGCTCTAGGGCAGAAGGCAGTAGAGAATTACAGAGACATTAAAGCATCTACTCACAGATTATTATTAATTATCAACCACCCTCCAGGGCTAGGGCACAGCCTGTGCAAGTGCCCAGTCTTCAGGGGAGTCTGCCAATGGGTGTCGAGGCTGGGACCCTCCCAGCTTCAGGGGAAAGGATGCAGACATCTCTGAACTTGTCCTCCTGGCTTCCTCTGGATGCTCTGTGCAGGGATTCTTAGGCAGGACCTTCAGGTGCAGAGGCAGATGTGGTACAGTCTCAGCACAGTGTCACGCTGGCCACACAGGCTGATGGTGTGCAGGCAATCCAGGATCTGCTCCTGGTAACTCACAGCAGTGGAGCTTACCAGGCAGTGATCAGGCAGCAGGTGTGCAGTAGGGTGCACAGCTGCACAGGAGGCTGAGCTCTGTAGATACAGGCAGGCAATACAGGATCTGCTTCTGGTAACTCACAGCAGTGGCATGCAGTTGTGCAGGGCTGGCTGGGAGCCCAGGGGAGACTCTGTGTCCATAGAATAAAGTAGATGCCCTGTGGGTGGGCACCGCAGGTGAGCAGGCAGGCATAAGCAAAAGGCAGTGTGGGTGAGCCTAAGCACTTTGCTTACCTGTGTATCTCTAGTTATCAAGTGAAGGCTGAGATCAGTGGCCCTTTGGACACCAAAATGATCAATCAGCTGGGCAGTAAGCCCCAGGCATACCATAATAGGTGAGAGCCACAGGCCTGGGCCTCCAAAATGTGGGGATAGGAGGGGCCTAGCAGCCAGTGGGCCATATGCTAGGCGCATGGGCTTACACAACCACCTTACACAGCCTGGGCCCTGGGCAGGCCTGACTTTATGGCACGAGGTCTGTTGTGTTTCTTTGTGCTTGTTTAGCCATTTAATGTGTTTACCTCAGGTTTGGGCTGAAAAACCTGTCTAGGCAAGACAAGGTGTGTATATATAGGCCTGGTTTTGGGCCCATGGGCCCTCCATGACAGCCTTCCACAACAGCCTGGGTGCGCCAGCCACCTAAGCTCTTGGTAATATGGGGTTCAGAATTCGTGTGAGGTGTGGCCAGAACAAAGCTCCTCCCTTGTGTCACAATTTGTAGCATAAAATCTCTCCCTACTGCCTATGAACATAGTTGATTTTGGTGCTCACTTGACCCCCTAGTGTGGTGGTTTGGCTGTTACCTGCCCCCCCACACTTTAGTAAGGTACCCCAGCTAACTCAGACGGGCTCTGGGAATATAAATGAAGCTATTTATTTACAGCTGGCACAATATACAAGCAGCTAGTTACAGTATATACAGTTACATACAGAAATATACAAAGTAAAAAGTAATACAGAAGCACAACTTCCCCTCCCAGAAACCGGAGTCCCCAGGAGGGGCTCTCACCACACCTGCACCTTCCCCCTGCCCCTCTCAACCTTACCCCAGTCCAAAGAAGAAAGAGAGGTTCACCAAGAGGTTAAGGAGCAAGGTAGTGGCAGTGGAGGTTAGGAAGATGTAGCTCAGTCTGAAACCAAAAGCAGAGTGAGAAAATGGCAAAAAGTGTTATCTAATGTTTACTTTCTTGTTCCCATACCTCTCAGTGAGAGTGGAGACATAACCATTGTTTTTCTTTCACAGCCAATTACCTACTTTGTCTCACCAAAACATTCTAGCCTGCTTCAAACTAGCACACCTAGCAAGGGGAGCCTTCATCATCTTCAGCTTCCTCTGCAGAGCCATATGCTGTTTGGCCAATGCTTCATTCCTGCCTTTGGTTACAGGGGTGGCACTTGCAGACTCTGTTTTAGTTTTATCCCTTTAGAGCTCTCAGGCCTTGTTTTTTACCCAGGTCTTATCTCTGGCACCCTAGCAACTGTTGGCCTGTTGCCCTGAGCTCAGTCAGCTACATACCAACTCTTCCTTCTTACACCTACCTGCCAACAGGCATCAGGGCTGATGAGACACCTGTCGTCCAGGGTATCTCAGTGTGATGGTTTGGGAGTTACCCACGCCCCAGCCCCGAATTCACCAGGCTGGACTCAGTCAGCTGGAAGTTAAGGCAGCTACATCCACAGCTTAGCACAATTTACACACAAACATTTACAGTAATATACAAGTTAAAAGTAACACAGAAATGCAAAATCCCTTCTGAAACAGACTACCAGGAGGCTCCTGGCCCAAGCTTCTCCCCCTTTCCAGCCTCTTGCCTTCCCTTCAGAAATAGCCAGATTAGTCCCTGTGTAGCTCACCTGATAAATCCAGAGAGATCTGAGGTGAGATGTCAAAAAGACAACAAGGAGGTTAGAGGGGAGGAAAAAGACTTAGGTTGGATTAGAGTTAAGGCAGATGCAACCACACAGACCACCAGAGAGGAGAGCAAGTGCTGGGCCCAGTCCTGTTCAATATCTTTATTGATGATCTGGATGAGGGGATTGAGTCCATCATCAGTTATGTTTGCAGATGACACCAAGCTAGGAGCAGGTGTTGATCTGTTGGAAGGTAGGAGAGCCCTGCAGAGGGACTTGGACAGGCTGGATGGGTGGACAGAGGCCAACAGGAAGAGATTGAACAAGGCCAAGTGCAGGGTTCTGCACTTTGGCCACAACAACCCCAAGCAGCACTACAGGCTGGGGACTGAGTGGCTGGAAAGCCAGGAGGAAAGGGAGCTGGGGGTACTGGTATATAGTAGGCTGAAGATGAGCCAGCAGTGTGCCCAGGTGGCCAAGAGAGCCAATGGCATCCTGGCCTGCATCAGGAACAGTGTAGTCAATAGGACAAGGGAGGTTATTCCCCTGTACTCAGCACTGGTCAGGCCACACCTTGAGTACTGTATCCATTTCTGGGCCCCTCAGTTCAAGAAAGATGTTGAGGTGCTGGTAGGTGTCCAGAGAAGGGTGACAAAGCTGGTGAGGGGCCTGGAACACAAACCCTATGAGGAGAGACTGTGGGAGCTGGGGGTGTGCAGCCTGGAGAAGAGGAGTCTCAGGGGTGACCTCATTGCTGTCTACAACTACCTGAAGGGACATTGTAGCCAGGTGGGGGGTGGTCTCTTCTCCCAGGCAACCACCACTAGAGCAAGGGGACACAGTCTTAAGTTGTGCTGGGGGAGATCTAGGCTGGATGTTAGGAGGAAGTTGTTCCCAGAGAGAGTGATTTCCCATTGGAGTAGGCTGCCCAGGGAGGTGGTGGAGGCACCGTCCCTGGAGGTGTTGAAGAAAAGGCTGGATGAGGAACTTAGTACCATGATCTGGCTGGGTGCTAGGTTGGACTGAATGATCTTGGAGGTCTCTTCCAACCTGGTTGATTCTATGATTCTAAGTGAGAACTGAGAAGTGTGTGAGCAGTGAGTGTCTTATCTCTATTTTGAGCAGTTGCCTTTCTCAGCACAAGAATGAGTGATACAAGTCACTGTTGTTGCTGTTTCCTTTCTTCTCACAGCTAAGGATTTTATTTCTCTCAATAAAATCTTCCAGTTAGCCTCAATCCAGCACATAGCCTGCCAATCACAGGGGCCTGGGGGCGCAGCACAGGGATTACAGATCTGACCTTGCAGCATGTCAGGATCTGGGAGTTCGAGAGCCCTTCTCCATTCCTCATCCCAGCCACATGTTGGCTGTTGGGAATCAAGGACTGTCATGAGCCAGACAGGATCTCAGGGTTTGAGCTCCTGGGCTCAGGTGTTCTCTCTTCTCTAGGCCACAGCAGTGACTCCTCCCTCTGCCAACATGGCCTCACAACAAGACCTGGACAAGAGGTGGGAGAAGCAGCAGCAGACAGAGAACAAAATGGAGGAGCCCAAGTGCAGCTCCAAGGAGGAGAAGAAGGATGAGGACAAGATGGAGGATGACAATGCTGGGGAGAATGACTATGAGAAGAAGATTGCTAAGAATGAAGATGAGGAAGAGGAGGAGTATGAGGAGAATGACATCATGGCAGCCCCCTCTGTGCCACGCAAGCAACTGAATCAGTGCCCCGAGTGTGGGCAGAGCATCCCACCTGGGTCAGAGCCAGCGGAGCACTGCTGCCCCCTCCCTGGCACTCGGCCCTTCATCTGTGGTGCTTGCGGTAAAAGCTTCTCTACGAACTCCAGACTGGCCCGGCACAACCGCATCCACACTGGCGAGAAGCCCTTCCCCTGTCCTGACTGCAGCAAGAGCTTCAGCCAGAGCTGCCACCTCACCACCCACCGCCGTGTCCATAGCGGTGAGAAGCCCTACAGCTGTGCTGAGTGTGGCCAGAGCTTCAGCCAGAGCAGTCATCTCACTGACCACTGCCGCACCCACACTGGCGAGAAGCCCTTCACTTGCCCTGACTGCAGCAAGAGCTTCTGCCGGAGCTCATACCTCATTAACCACCGCCGGATCCACAGTGGTGAGAAGCCCTACAGCTGTGCTGAGTGCGGCCAGAGCTTCAACCAGAGGAGCCATCTGAACACCCACCGTCGTACCCATACTGGAGAGAAGCCTTTCGCCTGCCCCGACTGTGGCAAGAGCTTCAGCCAGGTCTCTGGGCTCACCCAACACCTCAGCATCCATACTGGAGAGGCCTTCACCTGCCCTGACTGCGGCAAGAGCTTCAGCCAGAGCTACAACTTGACCAAACACTACCTCATCCACACTGATGAGAAGGCCTTCATATGCCCTGACTGTGGCAAGAGCTTCAGCCAGATCTCTACCCTCCACAACCACCGCCACATCCACACTGGAGAGAAGCTGTTCCCCTGCACCCACTGTGGCAAGAGCTTCACCACAAGCTACAGGCTCATCCAGCACCAACTCAGCCACAGCGGCGAGAAGCCTTTCATCTGCACTGAGTGCGGCAAGAGCTTCACTACAAGGTCCAGGCTCATCCATCACCAACTCACCCACAGCGGCGAGAAGCCTTTCATCTGTGCTGAGTGTAGCGAGAGCTTCAGCCACGCTTCTGGCCTGCCCTCCCACACCCAGGTGCATATCCACGCCGGAGTGAAGCCTTTCATCTGCACTGAGTGCGGCGAGAGCTTCATCACCAGCTCCAGGCTCATCCAGCATCAACTCACCCACAGCGGTGAGAAGCCGTACAGCTGAGACGACTGCGGCAAGAGCTTCACCACCAGCTCCAGGCTCATCCAGCACCAACTCAGCCACAGCGGTGAGAAGCTGCAGCCACCTGACCCAACACCACTGTACCCACACTGGTGAGCAGCCCACACTGTGGGGGAGACACAACTAGATCCACCCAGGGTCTGCTGGCATAATCCTGAGCCCTCTGTGAAGGTCTTCTCACTTTTCCCTTGGCACAGAGGAGCAAAACTAATGGAGCCTTTCTCAACCAACTTCTCAACCATTTTCTTTTGTTGAATCTCTGAAGGAACCTTCTCTCATCTGACTGCAGGTTGAGACAGAGCATACCTGAACTTTGAACCTCATGACTGATACTGGAATGACTGAAGGGCAGTGGGTGGCACAGCAGAGCTGTTGAAAGCACACAGTCCACAGTAAAGCATCAAGGCCACTGCTGGGGCAGTGGCAGTGTGTTTGTTTCTCATCCTTGTAGGCCTACCACCCTGGGGAAGTTATGCTGGGGAGGTTGTAGTTTCTTTCTCCCCATCTGAAATGAATATAGAGGATTGTGCAAGCTCCCATGGGTTCAGCTCATCCTTATGTGATCTCTTTAATGCTGCTGATCAGTGTCACTGGTGTGTAACAGGCTTGGTGTCATCATGGCATGGAAGGAGACAGCCCTTGGGTGGGGACATACTGAAATATGCCCTGAGGCAGCCAGTTCCTGGGTAGCAGGGGATGTAGAAAGATTTGGGCAGATTCCAAAGGTGGCTATCACCTGCCATAGCGTGGGACTTTACCCCAGCAGAGGTGAGGAACCTTGGCAGACTGACTCACCAGCTGCTGGAAGGGTGCCTTGCTTTATCCCAGTGAGAACTAGCAGCTTCCTGCACTGTACTGGAGCCTGGCCTGTGCTTACCAAGCCACAGTTCAGTGCTCTAAGAGGACGGTGGCTGAGACAGGCACCCAAACATCACCTGAAGATACCATGATTGAGATGGAGACCCAAACAGCAACCAGATTTGTGATTGGAATGGGCTGCCCAGGGAGGTGGTGGAGTTGCTGTCCTTGGAAGTGTTGAAGAAAAGACTGAGCAAGGCATTTAATGCCATTGCCTGGCTGATTGGACAGGACTGGGTGATAAGTTGGACTGGGTCATTTTGGAGCTCTTTTCCAACCTGATTGTTCTATGAAAAAGCAGTGGACAAGAATGATAACAGGTTGCTATTCACTGATTAGTAAGTGTAATGGAGGGTCACACAGACCTAAATAGGCTTGGACATGTTTTTCCTGCCTTAATGTTGTTTTTCTGCCCAAACCATGTGTAAACACATTAAACGACAAAAGGGGAGCACAACAAGCCCTGGTGCCATGAGGTCTGTCCTGCCCTGGTTATATAAGGTGGATGTAAACAGGTTGCATAAGCCCACGCACTTAGCGTGTGGCCCACCTGTGCTCGTCCCATATTTGGGGGTATCAGACTTACGGACCCTTCCTTATTTGGAGTGTTTTGGCCTGCTGTCAGATGTTTTATTGGGACAATATTGTGGCCAAAGGACCATCAATCTCAGCCCACATCTGATAAATAGGGTGATTCAGGTTAAACAAAGTGCCTTCTGCACCTCCTCTACTCACCTCTCCCACCTCCTCGTCACGTGGGGGCCACTACCTTTTATCCGCTGTGTTGACTCTGGCCCACGGTACTCTGCACCGATCTAGTGGGCTATTGACTAAGGCGTTCCCTCATGCCGCCACTCAGCCCACTGCTGCTCCAGCTCGCTGCATCAGCCCGATCGGGCCTGTGGAATCTTCTCAGTGTGCCCCAAAATCCAAACTGAACTCTTAGCTCCACAGGAACCAACTGTGTGGCTTTCGCTACACATATTTTGGGACCACAGAGACTGAGACTTCAGTTAGTGAGTAACTGAACTCTCTTGATTTGGGTAACTAAGGAGTTTCATTGACTTTACCCGTGGCACTTTATGCCACAGGACTCTCTGGCCAGGACCTTCCCAAACCTCTACCAAATTGCTTAATCCTGCTGTAAATAGACATTCTGTAAAATAGTTTCACTAACCATGTGCAAAGAATTTGTGTGGGTTAGCTGTACAGAAGTTTGGGGGAAATTATCTTTGTGTAGAGTATTAAATTATTTAAACCCTCTCAAATCGGCCTCATACCTAACCCCAAATGCAGCCTCAAACCCCTCTAAAACATTATGGCGCAGCAGGCAGGGTATGCAACATGTGAATTCCTTTGCAGAATGACATCTGTTACTGATATTACAGATACAACCCAGGCTATGAAAGATTTAACTAGCCCAGAACAAATTGTAGAGAAATTGGCTGATAATGTGATTAAATTATGCACAGATTTGCGAGGCGCAGGTAGAAACAAAGCTACTGTGCTAGGGGCTTGCATCATCTGACCACAAAATGAATTTAATAATATGAACAGTACCATAGAGAATCTCAAATTTAAAATGAAGAGTACTGTAGACAGTCAAAAAATTAAAATGAGAGACACCATAGAGAGTTTAAACAAGAAAGTTAGCTACTTGGAAAGAGAGTCAGAGAAATTGGAAGTACAGAACAAGAGATTAGAAGCCCAAAACCAGAGGCTACTTGAATTATTAATGCTGCAAATTAGAGAGACTATAAAATTGAGCATGTCCGGGTGAGCATCGGGGACCGGATGCTGATCCTGGCTGTCCTGGCTGAGAATTCAAAAAATGCATTTCTCTGAGAAATGCAGGGGGAAAGGGGAAGAACCTCCAATCCCTTATACCTGCATTCCATGATTGTGATGTTTGGGGGTTACCCCGCCCCTCCCACACTTTGTATTTGCCCCTGCTAACTCAGACGGACCCTGGGGAATATAGATGAAGCAATTTATTTACAGCTAGCAGAATTTACAAGCAGCTATTTACAATATATACAGTTATATACAATTTATATCAGAAATATACAAAGGATAACAATACAAAAGCACAACTCCCCTCCCAGAAACCTGAGTCCCCAGGAGGGGCTCTCAAACCACCCCAACACCTCCCCCCAGCCCTCTCAGCCTTACCCCAGTTCTCAGGAAGAAAAGAGGTGCAGCCAAGAGGTTAGGGAGCAAGGTTAGTAGGAGCAGGGTTAATGAGATGTGACTAGGTCTAAGGCAAAAGCAAGAGTGAGAACCAATATGGAGAAAAAGTCTTTCTTCTTCCCAGAGTTCTCAGCGAGACTGTGAGAGAAGTTGACATCAATTGTTTTCATTTCACTGCCCGTTATCTAGTTCTTTTACCAAAACATTCCAGCTTGCTTCAAACTAGCACAATGATCTACCACGATTGCAATCAAGAGAGGAAACCTCCAACTTAACAGACTTTAAATTAATGGCAGACAGAAAGTCGCCGCTGCCATCGCCAAGAGGAACACCCCCCAGCTCCAGCGTACCCAAGCCGGCACCCCACTTGGAACCACTCTAGCGCGATCAGGAGAAACCCTGGAAGAAAGCCGCACATTTCAAGTCAGAAGGCAATTTGCCAAACAGCAGCGACATGGAATACGGCTCTGAAGAGGAATCTGTCGGGGAGTAGCCCCTCTGTGTGCATCCAGTCTTCAAACGTGAGCATATAGAGGGTCACTGAGGACAGGGAGCCACAACCACTCAAGTGCACCCCTATACGGGGACAAAGCTGTGTGAGTTATGGGAAATGTTTGTGTATGGGCCCCACAAATCGGTCACAGACTGCGTTTGTTGCATGGTAGATTGGGGGGGGGGATACTGTAATTTTAAGCCGTGATGAAGTAAAGGGCTGTTCTTGGGGACCAGAGGTGTTTTTAGGTGCAGGACCTGAAGGACATTATGAGTTAACTTGCAGAATCTGTTATTGGGCAGGGTCTCTGGACCCAATAGACAGACAGGAGCCCACAGAGATCCATGTAACAGATTCATCTGAGTTGACGGATGCAATTAAAAGGCTTGCGTGCATACAGGCTATGTACGATCGCGGAACCTACCCATGTCCGTAGATGCCCCTATCGACCCACAAAGACTTAAACTTTTAGTCAGGGGTCTGCCACCACCTCTGAAAGGTGTGTGTGATGCTAAAAGGGAGCAAATAGGGCGGACAATTGACCCAGATAATTACCCAGGGGGTAGCCCACCTCACCACATCATGTGGGAAGAATTATTAGAGGAGTTATCCATGAAGAGCTGGGACCTGGGTTATTCTAATCCAGTGTGCTCACCAAGGTCCCCCAATGAGAAATGGTATACAGGATCAAAGGGCAGCCACATGGCAGCTCAGTGTGGTAAGAAACTGGAAGTGTGCCACGCCAGAGTGTCCATAACTACATTCCCTGTGAGCCCAAGAGATAGTCCGAAGGGCATCCCGAAGGGAAGCCCAGAGCTGAACCGCTGTTACATGTGGATACCTAGGGGGCAGAATTCCTACTACAGGCAGAATACACAATATGGGATAAAACCCCATGACTTGCCAAAAAGGGGCTGGGGAGAATATGTAGAGAGATCTGAATTTGACTACCTTAAAAGGGGAGTTAACAAAATAATGGACATGAAATGCAGGTTACAAGACCTGTTTATAAACCAATTTGATAATGGCCATGATAGAAATGAGGCAAAAGGGGACCGCAGGAGGAGTCCCAGAGCTGCCTCCCCTGATAAAACAGACCATCCTTTCGTTCCTGGCCAGCAAGGTGCTGGGAACAAGTCAAAAAACTAGGAACAGCAGTGAGTGCTCCAGGCCTCATTCATCACTTTGTTTATGCCTGCCAATGGTCTGACAACCCAGAACCTTTTATCATGATCCCCACAGGACCAGATAGGATTGCTGTAATGTACCTTGTAGAAACAGGTGCACAAATCACTGTGCTGAATGTGCAACTGGCAAAGCGCCTAAGAATCCTGCCATCAAGGAAAAAGGTAAAGATAATGAGTGTCACAGGGCTGCCTGACACCTGCCACTTGGCCAAAACAAGGCTGTGGCTACCTGGTGACAAATGGAGCACCATAGTAGAAGTTGCCTTAGGCTCTTATCCAGAGAACATCCTGGGATTTGATGTCCTGGCTGGTAAGAGATGGCATCTTCCTGATGGCACACTATGGAGCTTTGGCTCTTATGGGGTGAGGGCAAAGGGAGTGAAATCAGCTCATATTTGCACTTTGCAGACTGCTCCCCCACTGCCAAAATCACATTTTACTTGTGTTGCACAATACCTGTTACCAGCAGCAGCCAGGCAAGGCATTACTGAGGTGATTGCTGACCTGGAGAAAAGGAAAATCATTACAAGCACTCACTCCCCATACAATTCACCTGTCTGGCCAGTCTGCAAGCCAGATGGACAGTGGAGGCTCACCATAGATTTTAGGAAACTTAACAACAATACCCTTCCTCTCACTGCTGCTGTTTCAAGTTTAACCTCCACAGTAACAGCAATCCAAGCAGCATCCCACACCTGCATGGCTACCATGGATGTGAAGGACATGTTCTTCATGGTACTGCTGAGGGAGGAGGATAAGGCACAGTTCGCCTTCATCTGGCAAGGTATCCAATACACTTTTAACAGCCTTCCACAGGGATACAAACACAGTGCCACCATAGCACACAACACACTAGCAGCACTGCTAAGCGCCATCCAAATGCCAGAAGATGTCAGCGTATATCATTACACTGATGACATCTTGGTGGGAAGAAATAGAACAGGTAGGCTCAGTAGCCAGGGCCATCTGGGAACTATTGACCAACCAGGGGCTAACCATCCCATGACATAAATGTCAGGGCCCAAGCCAGGAAGTCAAATTCCTAGAATCCTGATGGGTGGCAGGTGCAGTGTCAGTGCCGGGGGATACTTTAGAAAATATTGAGAATGGCCAAACGCCCAATAACAAGAAGGAGCTGCAACAACTGCTGGGCACTTTAGGTTATTGGAGAAAGCACATCCCAGGCTTCTCCGTAATCGCCTGTCCTCTCTATGATGTGCTTAAAAAGCAGAAAGTCTGGGACTGGACCCCATGACACACTGAGAGCCTGAAAGCTCTCAAAGATGAATTGAAGGCTTATCAGAAACTGGGGCCTCTGCACCCACAAGATGCCTTAAGGGCTGAATGGGGCTTTTCCGAGCATGCCTCATACTGTGGAATATTCCAGAGGGGACACAACAGCCCTAGTAGAGCTCTCCTGTTTTCATCCACAGCCACTCTCCATCATTTATCAGCAGTCCTGGCTCACTGGAGAGGTCCCTGAAGACTGGAAGCTGGCCAATGTGATTCCCATACACAAGAAGGGTCGTAAGGAGGAGCCAGAAAACTACAGACCTGTGAGCCTGACCTCAGTGCCAGGCAAGGTCATGGAACAGGTCATCTTGGGTGCCATCACAAAGCACCTACAGGATAGCCAAGGGATCAGGTCCAGCCAGCATGGGTTTAGGAAGGGCAGGTCCTGCCTCACCAACCTGATCTCCTTTTATGATCAGGTTACCCGCCTGGTGAATGTGGGGCAGGCTGTGGATGTAGTCTACTTGGACTTCAGCAAAGCCTTTGACACTGTCTGCCACAAGAAGCTCCTGGCCAAGCTGGCAGCTCATGGTTTGGACAGATTCACTCTGTGCTGGATCAGGAACTGGCTGGATGGCAGAGCTCAGAGAGTGGTGGTGAATGGTGCCACATCCAGTTGGCAGCCAGTCACTAGTGGTGTTCCCCAAGGATCGGTGCTGGGCCCAGTTCTGTTCAATATCTTTACTGATGATCTGGACGAGGGCATTGAGTCCATCATCAGTAAGTTTGCAGATGACACCAAGCTAGGAGCAGGTGTTGATCTGTTGGAAGGTAGGAGAGCCCTGCAGAGGGACCTGGACAGGCTGGATGGGTGGGCAGAGGTCAATGGGATGAGATTTAACAAGGCCAAGTGCAGGGTTCTGCACTTCGGCCACAATAATCCCAAGCAGCGCTATAGGCTGGGGACTGAGTGGCTGGAGAGCAGCCAGGAGGAAAGGGAGCTGGGGGTACTGATAGATAGTAAGCTGAAGATGAGCCAGCAGTGTGCCCAGGTGGCCAAGAGAGCCAATGGCATCCTGGCCTGCATCAGGAACAGTGTGGCCATGTCAAGGAAGGTAGTTTGGGAGGTTGTGGGGAAAATACGTGGAGACTCACTTGTGGATTTTCAAGTGATTTATTGCTCAAACACGGAGATCCCCCTCCCGAACTAAATTCCCCACGTGAGTTCTTTTGGATTGAAGTTGTAAAATAACAGTTCAGAAAATAGCAGATAAAAGAGAGTCTGTGATTTCTTTAGAGTTCCTTTGAGTCTTTAAAGTTACTCAGTCTTTAGGTAAAGAGTTCTTTCTCCAATTTACTCACTGTTCGTAGTTCAGTTCAGCAAAGTTCGAAGGTTTTGGGCAGTGTCCCTTTGTTCGTCAGGATCGGGCCCAAGCAGGTTTCAGGCCTCTGCGAGCCCCTCGTCGGGCAGGGCTGATCAGGAACGTGAGGGCACCGCGGCAGGAGCGAGGCAGGCAGGCAGGCTAGCGAGCGAGCGGTAGGAGCAGATACCAGCAAGCTCAAGCCAGCAAGCGCCCCGATCCAGGAAGGCACACCATTTTTATAATGTTCAAAAGAGGTGTAACCCTCCAGTCCAGGCTATTTTACGTTATTCTTGCAGATTGGCACAAAATTACAATTAACCTATATAATTGGACAGTTCTTACCAAAACAACCTGTAGGCCCACCCAAAGCTCGGCCCACACCAGGTGTCGAGCGGGCATGAGAACTGCCGTTCCCCCTAGCCAAAACAGTGGCCATTGTTTACCTTTTATCTCGACTAGGGAGAGACTTTCTCATGGGGCTGAAGGACTGTTTTGGTTTACGATGCTTCTGGCTTAAAATGTGAGACACTGCAACTTTTACAGCAGGGAGGCCTGCTAAGGGCTTCTGCTACCCTCCATGACAGGCCAGTAGGACAAGGGAGGTTATTCTTCCCCTGTACTCAGCACTGGTCAGGCCACACCATGAGTACTGTGTTCAGTTTTGGGCCCCTCAATTCAAGAAAGATGTTGAGGTGCTGGAACATGTCCAGAGAAGGGCAACGAAGCTGGTGAGGGGCCTGGAACACAAATCCTATGAGGAGAGGTTGAGGGAACTGGGCCTGTTTAGCCTGGAGAAAAGGAGGCTCAGGGGTGATCTTATTACTGTCTACAACTACCTGAAGGGGCATTGTAGCCATGTGGGGGGTGGCCTCTTCTCCCAGGTAACCAGCAATAGAACAAGGGGACACAGTCTCAAGTTGTGCCAGGGTAGGTATAGGCTGGATGTTAGGAAGAAGTTCTTCCCAGAGAGAGTGATTTCCCATTGGAATGGGCTGCCCAGGGAGGTGGTGGAGGCACCGTCCCTGGGGGTCTTCAAGAAAAGACTGGATGAGGCACTCAGTGCCATGGTCTAGTTGACTGGCTAGGGCTGGGTGATAGGTTGGACTCGATGATCTTGGAGATCTCTTCCAACCTCGTTGATTCTATGATTCTATGATTCTATGATTCAAAGAGGCTGAGGCGAGGTACTTGGAGTGGGAAAAGGGACTCCTTTCCCTAACCCGAGCTGTCAAGGAGGCAGAGAAAATCTGCACTACCCAAGGTATCATAGTTCAAGGCCCTTTCCCTCTGCAGAGAGTGATCCTCAAAGGATCTCCTCCCCCAGAAGAGATTGCCCAGAAGGCTACTGTAATAAAATGGTGTCCTGGAGTCCTGTACCCCTAAATGCCTCTCCTGCCCGGACTTCGGGGGGAAAGGGGAAAAGCCGCCTGTTTTCCCTCCCCCCTCGCCTGCCCTGCAGCCATGAAGGCGGGGAGGACTGCCCCATGAGTTCCTGCACTGGAGCCAGGCTGGGATTGGCCGTGCGCTTTTGCGCCTAAGGTGTGGTAACTCTGCCCTTTGTCTAGCAAAGGTTATAAATATTGGGGGTCTTCCCGCCTTTGGGGTTCCTGCTTTGGAGTTTGCCTGTGCCTGGACGTATGTGTCTGCCTGAGCTCACACACTCCCCTGTGCCTGGACTGCAGAGAGACCAAGGATTTGCTTTCCTATTGACACTTTTGTGTGCCTAACGACCCTTAACGACCCTTAACGATTCACCTGCAGCCTCTGGAAGACAGACCACACGAGTCAGCCTAAGTGAGTTATTTGGCTTAGCTTAATTTAGCAAGAAACCGCTATTAATTAATAGCTGAGGCCTTTTCCAATTTCTGACTTCAATATAGTCAGATTATTGATGGTATCCGTGTAGGTTAATTCTCATGCAACTGAATCTGCTTATTAAACTAAATTAATCTTTGTATATATAGTTGTGGGGGCGGGTTTTTGGGAAAATAAAAAATAACTATTTTTGATAAATTCCCGACTCGGCCACGTATTAATTCCTGCTCTCCACAACAAATGGTTTGCCTATCTGGAGGGAATTGCACAGCTCATGCCGTTGAGAGAAGGGCCTATGAAGGTATCCAAATTACAGCAGCCCATAAACCCTGACAAGTCACTGCTAGGCCAGCCTTACAAGCCTTCTCCTATTCAGGTAGCTCCTGAAATGACCACAGACTCTGACAAAGCAGGAGTGGGGTTTACGGATGCATCCTCCCACAGGGTAGGACCTAAATGGCATTACAAAGCAGCGGCCTTGGAGATTGGCACAGGCCAAACTATCACAGAGGGGGCTGATGGTAGCGCACAGGTGGGAGAACTACCTTGTCTCATGCTGGCAGCAGAGCATGGAGCAGAAACCATCTACACTGATTCCTACTCCACGTTCAAAGGCGCCACTGAGTGGGTTTGACAGTGGGAAAATTAATCAGTGGAAGGTTTCAAATGTAAGAAGTTTGGAGGGCTGATGACTGGCAGAGGCTGTTGGAGATAAGCCGATCCAGACCCCTCAAAATGGGCTGGGTTAAAGGGCACTCCAAAAAGCAAACCCTGGCAGCAACCTGGAATGAGCAGGTGGATTACCTGGCAAAGATAAATATGGTTAGTGATGAAAAGGATGATTGGTGGTGATTAGCTGAATGGCTGCATATTAAAAGAGGCCATTCAGGAAAGTCAGACCTCTATTACGAGTGTAGGTCTAGAGTGTGGCCAATCTCTATAGCAGCCTGTGAAGCAATCATCTCAGCCTGTCCACGGTGCAGAATTAGGCTCAAAGCCAATCACCCTAACCTAGCTCTGGCTCAACACATCAGGGAAGATAAAATGCTATGGAACACATGGCAAATTGACTATGTGGGTCCGCTCAGGCCCTCACATGGAAAGAGGTATATACTGGTGGGAGTGGAAGTTGTTTCAGGCTTGGTTATGGCTACAGCCACCAGTACTGCCACAGGTGCTCAAACCACTGAGGCTCTGAGGCAGTGGTTCAGTTTCTTGCCAATGCCTGAGTGTATCCAGAGCGATAATGGGTCACACTTCACCTCATCATCAGTGCAAGACTGGGCTAGGGGTGAGGGGGTTAGGTGGGTATTCCATACTCCCTATTACCCCCAGGCTAATGGCATTGTGGAGAGGACAAATGCCCTAATCAAAAGGCATGCTAACATATCAAAGGGTAATTGGGATAAACACCTGCCCCACACAGTTTTCACCATGAACAACAGATGGGGTAACTACAGCAGCCCGAAAATTAAGGCATTTTGTCCTGCTGAGCCAGTGGGGAACACTAACCACCCGCCAGGTGAATTCAAACAACACCCCCAGCATTCATTAAACAAATTACAGGTGGGCCAACCAGTAATGGTAAATTTACTTACGATCGGAGTCATGCCCATGGCCCTATCCAAACCAAAGGGGTTATACACATGGGAAGCAACGGACATATATGGGAAAACTCACCGCATAAGCGCACGGTGGATTGTCCCAGATTTCTGTTTTTTCTTGCAAACATTTGAAATGTATAATAAAGTTATTTCATTATCAGGGGGTGGGCACACAGAAGCTGACCTACTTTAATCTCATTTAGAATATGGTTATACACATATATTATTTATGCATAGTCTGTATAATGTTCAAAGGGTTATATGTATAATGGTTATATTTGTATGGTATGAACATTTGCTTATTCCCTCGATTAATGGCCCTTTGGCCAGGGGGTGGTATATGTGGTGGAGGGCCACATAGGCCCAAATGGCCTTGTTTACAAGTCTATGCTTGCCCAGACATGTTGTCCTCCCAAAAGGTGTTTTTCTATCTAAACCAGGGGAAAACAAGTTAAGGGGACAAAGGAGCACAATAAGCCTGGTGCCTTGAAGTCTGGCCTTTCTTGCTTGCAAGGTTGAGGTAAACACGTTGTGTAAGCTCACGTGCCTAGGGTGTGGGCCCACCTGAGCCCCCTCCGTATTTGTGGACCTACCTTATTTGGCATGTTTTTGGCTTGCTGCCAGACACTTATTGTGCAATATTGTGGCCAAAGGGACCCATCAATCTCGGGCCCATATCTCATAAAAGGGCAATTCAGGATCCTGCCACCCTCCTCCACCACGTCCTAGCCACTTTGTCGCCTTTGGGGCCACCACTGCTGCATGATTCCAGCCCATGGCACTTCGCATCCGGTCCAGAGGAAATTCGGACCCAAGGGTGCTCCCGGGCCAGGAGGCCCGCGGCTCCAGCCCATCGTTCCAGCTTGGACCGTGCCCATGGAGCCTTCAGACAGCGTTGCCCTAATAATACCTGTACTGAATCTATTCAGATCCATGAGGGTCAACACCATGGCTTTGCCACACATATTTAGGACCACCGAGACTGTGACTCCAGCCAGTGAGTAACTGAACAATCTCAATTTGAGCAGCATAGACTTTCAGTGACTTTACCAGTGGCACTTTTATGCCACAAGACTCTATCCAAACCTCTGCAAATTCCTGATTCCTGCTGTAAATAGACATCTGCAAAATAATTTTGCAACCACATACAAGGCCTTGTGTAGGTTAACTGTATGAAAGTTTGTGGAAGGGAAATTCCTTTTGTATATAATATTAAATTATTTAAAACCCTTTTAAATTTGGCCTCATATTTAATCCCCTAAAACCCAAACAAAACCCCTTCACAACATGCCCACACTCAAGAAAGCTCCAGCAGGTCAAAGCAGCCCTGAGGCTGGAGCACAGCACTCCCTGAGCCTTCAGCTTCTTATAGAGAGTCTCCAAAGTCCATCCTGGCAGACCTTCTTCCTCCAGACCTCCTCTTTCAAGGCCATGTGGCTGCTCCTGCAGCCCATGTCCCTTGCCCTGTGCCAGAGGCCAAGCAGAGTCAGTCAGAGGTGGAAATGGGTTACAGATGAGAGTTGAGAGCACAGGAAGGAGGTTTGAGGCTGAGGTGCCCATGGGAAGACTGAAGGCTCCGAGATGCCTTTGAGTGCTGGAACTCAGGCCAAGGCTGAGGAGAGTGTTTGGTGCCCTCTTGATGGTGCTGGGCAGGGTTAAGATGAGGGCCAGCTGTGAGGAGCAGGGATTGGGTTGGGGCTGGGCTGAGTGCTGCAGTTAAGGCCAAGTGGTCAATGCAAAGGGTAAAGGCTGTGGCCAGGATGAGCAATGGAGATAGAATTAAGGGCAGGGATGGTTTAGGGAGGGGCTGAGGTTGAAGAGGTGAGGTGAGGAATGGGCTCAGCTCCTTTTGGGTAGAGCAGGGGCCTGGGGTCAGGGGAGGAAAGGGAAAACCAAAGCAGTCTGTACCGGTGTGTGGCCTGGTATAGACTTGGAGGTGATCAGGAGGTCTGATTTGTACTAGGAAATGTCCCAGAGTGCCCTGGGATGGTGCCAAGGGTGCAGCGAGTACTGGGAAGGAGCACAGTGTGTACTGGGAGGGGTTCAGAGTATCCGTGTCCCAATTGGAAGGGATCCAGTGAGTCCCAGGAGCATCCAGGGAATCCAGTTTGTGCTGCATTGTAGCCCAGGCTGTACTGGCCTCATTGCCTCCTTGTCCATCCTCAGGAGCCTGTCAGGGTCTGTGCCATAGTCCTTGTGGTGGAGAGTCCCAGGGGTCACAAAATGGGCTTGAGCATGTCCTGTCCTGTCCAGACATAGAATCATAGAATCATAGAATCGTAGAATCAACCAGGTTGGAAGAGACCTCCAAGATCATCCAGTCCAACCTATCACCCAGCCCTATCCAATCAACTAGACCATGGTACCAAGTGCCTCATCTAGTCTTTTCTTGAAGACCCCCCAGGGACGGTGCCTCCACCACCTCCCTGGGCAGCCCATTCCAATGGGAAATCACTCTCTCTGTGAAGAACTTCTTCCTAACATCCAGCCTATACCTACCCTGGCACAACTTGAGACTGTGTCCCCTTGTTCTATTGCTGGTTTACCTGGGAGAAGAGGCCACCCCCCACCTGGCTACAATGCCCCTTCAGGTAGTTGTAGACAGTAATAAGATCACCCCTGAGCCTCCTTTTCTCCAGGCTAAACAGGCCCAGTTCCCTCAACCTCTCCTCATAGGATTTGTGCTCCAGGCCCCTCACCAGCTTTGTTGCCCTTCTCTGGACATGTTCCAGCACCCCAACATCCGTCTTGAATTGAGGGGCCCAGAACTGGACACAGTACTCAAGGTGTGGCCTGACCAGTGCTGAGTACAGGGGAAGAATAACCTCCCTTGTCTTACTGGCCACACTGTTCCTGATGCAAGCCAGGATGCCATTGGCTCTCTTGGCCACCTGGGCACACTGCTGGCTCATCTTCAGCTTACTCTCTATCAGTACCCCCAGGCCCCTTTCCTCCTGGATGCTCTCCATCCACTCAGTCCCCAGCCTATAGCGCTGCTTGGGGTTGTTGTGGCCAAAGTGCAGAACCCTGCACTTGGCCTTGTTAAATCTCATCCCATTGGCCTCTGCCCACCCATCCAGCCTGTCCAGGTCCCTCTGCAGGGCTCTCCTACCTTCCAACAGATCAACACCTGCTCCTAGCTTGGTGTCATCTGCAAACATAACTGATGATGGACTCAATGCCCTCGTCCAGGTCATCAATAAAGATATTGAACAGGACTGGGCCCAGGACTGATCCTTGGGGAACACCAGTAGTGACAGCTGCCAATTGCATGTGGCACCATTCACCACCACTCTCTGAGCTCTGCCATCCAGCCAGTTCTTGATCCAGCACAGAGTGAATCTGTCCAAACCATGAGCTGCCAGCTTGGCTAGGAGCTGCATTGCAGCCAGAGGCAGGAAAATAGCACAAAAGAAACCCAGACAGGCTAGTCTGATTTAGTCTGGTCGCATGAGAGGGGTTTCATAAGGCCCACACCCCTGTTGTGTGCAAGGCGTCTGCGCCCCCCATGTTTGGAGGAGAGCAGCCTGTGGGGTCTGCCTTTTATGGGAATGTTTGGGTGATTGCCAGAGGTGATTGGGTGATTGTGTGGCCAATGAGAGCATTAGCCTCGGGCACTGTGCTATAAAAGGGGATGAACAGGTGAATAAAGAGCTTGCCTGCTCCTTCCTTCCTCACTCACCTGCCACCTCAGCTGCCCTTTGCCTCAGCCACCTCAGGCACCTCAGCTGCCTCAGCCACCTCAGCCACCTCTGCCACCTCAGCAGCCTCAGCCACCTCAGCCTCCTCAGGCACCTCAGCTGCCTCAGCTGCCTCAACCACCTCAGCTGCCTCAGCCACCTCAGCCTCCTCAGGCACCTCAGCTGCCTCAGCCGCCTCAGCTGCCTCAACCACCTCAGCAGCCTCAGCCACCTCAGCTACTTCAGCCACCTCAGCCGCCTCAGCCACCTCAGCAGCCTCAGCCACCTCAGCCTCTCTATGATGTCACAGAATGCCATCTATGACATCACAAATCCTACTCTATGACGTCACTGAATGCTTTCTGTCATGTCACACAGAGCTATCTGTGATGTCACAAAATTCTCTCTGCCATCTCCCAGAGCCCACTTTATGATGTCACACATTCCCCACTCTGACCTAACATGCTCCTGGACATAAAGTTACAGAATCACTTCTGTGACATCACACAGCCCTCTCTATGATGTCACACAAACTCCTCTAGGATGCCAGAGAGCCCTCTCTAAGATGTCAAAAATTCTCTCCATGATATCCCACAGTCCTCTCTGTTGTGTCACAGAATGCACCCCATGACATGACAGCCCTCTCTGTGACATCACAGAATGCCTTCTGCCATGTCACACAGACCTCTCTATGATGTCACAGAGTGCCTTCTATCATGTCACACCACCCTCTCTTTGACATCCCAGAATGCCTTCTGTGATGTCACACAGTCCTCTCTATGATGTCACAGAGCCGTCTCTATGATGTCATGCAAACTCCTCTATGATGGCACAGTGCTCTCTCTATGACATCACATAATGCCTTCTGGGATGTCACACAGACCTCTCTATGGTGCCACACAATCCCCACTATGATGTGAAACAGTCCTCTCTATAAAGTTACATAATCGCTACTGTGACATCACACAGTGCTCTCAATGATGTCACAAAATGCTATGACATCACACAGAATGCACACAATGATGTAAAACAGTGCTCTACATAAAGTTACAGAATCACTTCTCTGATGTCAGCCCTCGCTATGATGTCACACAGCCCTCTCTTTGATGTCACAGAATGCCTTCTGTCACATCACCCAGCTCTATAACATCACTGAAAGCTTTTTGTCATGTCACACAGACCTCTCTATGATGTCACAGTGCAGTCTCTGACACAAAATATTCTCTATGGCACACAGCCCTCTTTATGATGTCACAAAATCCCCACTGTGATGTGAAGTTGTCCTCTCCACAAAGTTACGCAATTGCTTCTAGATCAGCACACAGCCCTGTCTATGATGTCACCCAGGCCTCTCTATGGTGCCACACTAAGTCCTCTATGATCTGAGAGTGCCCTCTCTAAGACATCACAAAATACTCTCAATGGTGTCACACAGCCCTCATTATGATGTCACTCAGCCCTCTCTATGACGTCTCAGAATAGCTTCTGTGATGTCATACAGCCCTCTCTTATGTCACACAGCCCTTTCTATGATGTCACACAATGCTTTCTGTAATTTAACACAGACTTCTCCATGTTGCTACAAAATCCTCTCTATGATGTCACTCAACTCTCTTTAGGATGACACACAATCCCCTCTGAGCCATCGAACAGACCTGTCCATGACATCACAGAATCCCTTCTAGGTGGTTATAGAGTCCTGTCATATAGGTACATAATCACTTCTATGGCATCACTCAGCAGTCCTGATGATGTCACAGAACACTCTCTATGACACTGTCGTGGAGGGGAGAAATCAATTGGGGTGAGATAATGTTCTATAAAATAGATATTTATTAAACTCAATGTTCTGAACTCTGCCACCCCCAACCACTGTATGTTAATATTGAAATGCTCTACAGGGTTATGAAAACATTCTGGGATAAATATCTGCAGTGACTTGTTCATAACCAGCAAACATTCAAACCATGAACAGTGAGAGGAATTTTCCCCGCAGCAAATACCGTTTGGGGTCTATTTGCTATGTGCCCAGCAGAGTGGGCTGGAAACTGATTCTGCTCTGTGGCAGAGACCACAGATATTACAGAGGCATTAAAGCTTTTACTCACAACTCTGATTAATCAATATTCACCCTCTGGGGCTACGTCACAGCCTGTGCCAGTGTCCAAACTTCAGGGGATCTCTGCCCATGGACTTTGAGGCTGGAATCCTCCCGGCTTGAGGGGAAAGGATGAATCTTCCCAGCTTCTGGGGAAATGACAATCTGTGACTTGGTTCTCCAGGTGAAGGATGCAATCTCTGCCCTTGTGCTGCTGCCTTCTTCTGGATGCTCTGTCCAGGGATTCTTAGGCAGGACCTCAGGTGCAGGAGAAGGATGCTGTGCTGTCTCAGCATGGTTTCTCACGCGGCTAGCAGGCTGATCATGTGCAGACAATCCAGAGTCTCCCTCCTGGTAACTTGGCGGCAGTGGCGCTTACCAGGCAAGGATAGGCAGCAGCATGCAAGGTGTGCATGGCTGCTGGGAGACTTAGAGCTCCACATATATACAGGCAGGCTTAAGTGAGCTCTGCAACTCAGTACACAAGCAGACAATCCATGTACGGAGTCTGAGCTATGCAGGGAGAGTCCGAGCTGAGGGCCTGAGTGTGAGGGTCTGAGCACCTCTATTTATTGAATGTGGGCCGAGATTAATGGCCCCTTGGCCACTAGAATGACCAATCAGGTTGGCAGTCAGCCAAACCTTACCATAATAGGCAAAAGGCACTTGCCTGGACTTTCCAAATATGGTGATCACATGGGCTGACACCAGGGAAGCAGGAGCTGGGTGTGTGGGGCTTACACAGCCTGTTTACAGACACCTTATACAACACAGATGCTAGGCAGGCCAGACTCCGCGACACCAGGTCTGCTGTCTCCCTTTGTGCTCATTATCTGTTTACCTCTGGTTTATGCAGAAAATCATGTCGTGGCAGGGCAAGGCACAAGTAAGCCTATTTTTGGGCCTACAGGCCCTCCACGACACAGGGCTGTGGTCAGGGCTTGGCCTTTCTGCTCCATAAACCAAGCTCAGGGTTTTCTGCCCTGCAATCTGCCTTTGTCTCCTGCACTCATGGCCTCAACGAGCTGCTCTAAGGAGTCCCTGGGAGGCTTTGTCAGTAACGACCCTCAGTGGGGCCAATCAATGCTTCAAGGCACTTTGGTGTTTGCTTCTGATTTGCACTGCTGCAGAGGCTTGTTCAGGCTGCTGGCAGCACCTGAGGAGCATGGACTCAGCCCCAAACACTCCATGGGGCTCATTAAAACCCTGCTGAGCCACAACTTAGCCTCTGCTGCTTGCCAAGAGCTCTGCAGCTTACTTGGAGAGGGTTTTGTTCTGAGAAGCATCTGCTCACAATGCCTTTGCAAGGGAACATTTCATCACTCTCCAGCAGGAGTTGTCTCCTGGGCAAGCAAAGCAGAGCAGAGCCTGCCCCAGGCTGCTGCCAAGGAACAGACTCTGCAGCATCTGCTCAGCACAAGCTGTGTCTGACGCAGAGATGCTGCCAGCAGAAGCTTCTGCTGAGGCTCTGCACTTGCTTTCCTGCTTGCTCCTTCTTGGGGAGGCCACAGAGTGTCCCAGAATGTTCTGCCCTGCTCACTGCTCACCCTCACTCCCCACTGCCTCCAGCAGAGGCCAGAGGCACAGGTGAGGGACAGGATCTCCTTTGCCAGGGGCTGGGGGGTCAGGGCTTGGTCCCTTGCACTCATGAAACCCCTCCAGGTTTGCTCAGCATCAGAGCCACCTTTAGCTGCTGTCCTGAGCTGTCAGCTCTGCCTCCAGCTCTCTGCTCTGTCCAGCCCCTGCAGGGTGCTTCAGTGCCTCCAGGGATGCTTCCCTTGCATCCACTGACCTCCTGCTGCTCTAAGCAGGCACTGGGACACTTCTGCAGTGTTCCTCCATGGGACCCATTAAGACTCCAAGGAAAGTTCAGAGTTGACTCGACTTTGAATTCTGCAGAGGTTTCTTCAGCTTCTCAGTCTCTGAGGTTCATGAACTCAGCACGAAAGCCACCAGAGGGGTTCTTAAATGCCTTGGGCTGATCCTCTGCTTTGAGTTGGGGCAGCTGCTGGGGCTGGAAAGGAGCTGCTGGCAAGCCTTTTCACTGCCCATTATCTAATTCTTTTACCAAAACATTCCAGCTTGCTTCAAACTAGCACACTCCGTCACCTGGCTGTGGTCTCCCTGTTCATCAGCCCTGTCATCTTTGCCTACTTGAAGCCCCTCTCCATCTCCTCCCCCTCTCTGAACCTGGTGGTGTCAGTTCTGTACTCAGTGGTGCCCCCAGCAGTGAACCCTCTCATCTACAGCCTGAGGAACCAGGAGCTGAAGGCTGCCCTGAGCAAACTGCTCACTGGATGCTTTCAGAAGCAATAAACTCTTTGTCTCCTGCTGCAAGGCAGCTCTGGTGTCACTTAGAGCAGGCCCTGTCTGGCTTCTCCAGCTTTTGCTATTTGTGATGGATATTTACTCTTTGTGGTGTTGCCATCACCTTTCCAATTCCCTCTCTGGTTTGCTTTCCTCACCAAGAGTTTATGCAGGAGGAGCTCTGCTCCTTGATTGGGTAAACAAACAAAAGAACCTTTCACCAACATTGTTTTTCCTGCCATCCTTCCTCCAAGAATTTGCTGAAGCTTCAGGGACAAATCTTATGTGCCGAGTTGGTGGAGAAAATAGTCCCAGTACAACAGCAGTGCCAGGCAGCAGCACTCCCTGGACACCCCCTGCCCCCTCCCAACACAGCCTGGCACCTTCAAGTTCCCATTGCATCTCCTGGACGCCTCCTAGTGCAGCCTGTTCCTCACCCCAATACAAATTGATCCTCTCCCACACCAACTCCATCCATCCCACTACCAATTTCATACCCTGACCCCTCCCACTGCACAATGGTCCTATCACAGTACAAACTGATACCCTGATCCCATCCCACTATAGTCTCTCAGTCCAAACTGGGTCCCTTTAAGCCCTCCTCATACAGGCTTGGCCTTGTGTCGGGGTCCAGAGGCTGGCGAGAGGCAGATCGGGGCACTGAAGAGTTGACTCTGTAGCTTCTATGCATCAGTAAAATTTTATTAGGGTGGTGCAGTGTCTTATATAGTGGTCAGAGAAGGTGTATCCAGCCAGCCTGGGGCTGGCACAAATGAACAGTACAGATTGGCCCCAAACCACGTGCAGGGTGCAGATAGGTTACCCTTATCAAAACAGCCCGTGGTCCCACCCCAGGGGGCTGGCAAGGTCAGCCCTCTGCAGATGTGTGTGGGTTGCTCACTGTCCGCAGCCTAGCTTCCTTGGAGCCTGCTGGGCTTCAAGGACATCTCCCATCACAAGGTCTCATGTTTACAGCTCATGCTCCACTGCGGGAGAAATTCTCCCACAATACTCCCTTCTTTTTCTTTGAGCAACCCACGTCAGATCTTACATAGGCTGTGTTTGATGCAGGTATGAATGATACAAGTGCAAATCAATAATGCTAAAGTTAAGAGAATGCATCTGTTAAGAGCCTTTTTGCTAGTGGCAATTGTCTGTCAAGCTAACCACCCAAGCTCAGCTAACAATCCCCAAAGCTATTTCTGCAAGCGACAGTAAGTCATTCGTTCAGAAACCCAAAAGTCCAGATGAACATCACAGTCAGGAGAGTGCAGGTGTGCCACGTCTTCGCTGGCTCTGTGTGGCAGTCAACATTGCAGATTCGCAGATCATTCAGCTGTCAAGTATTTCTCCTCAGACTCCCATAGTTCTGGATTCACTTTGTAGTTCTCAGAAATCTCAATGTTCTCATCACACTCCTTAGCTATGAGCTGCATCTGACTATTGTGCTTAAGAACTACGAACCTCTAAATACGATACAAGGAGATGCCCTAGATGTTGCTTTCAGGCTATTCTATCAGGCCTTTTCCCACAGTTCTTCATCTGCTTTTAGAATTTAGGGCAGTGTTTTTTATCCCTTGCAGGGCCCTTGCAAGAGACAAAAGTCACATTGCCATCTCGTTTAAGTGGGCTTTGGCCTTCACAAAAAGAAGCTAAACTGAATCTATTCAATTACACCACAATCACTGAAAACTCATGAAAATACTCAAATTTGTTAACCATGATCAGACCTTATCATCCCTATACACATAGCCATCATTTCAGTACTCCTTTCAAGATCTTGCCACAATTCTGCCATCTGAGCAGGATTTCTGCTCACTTTAAGAAAAGACAGGGTAATCATACTCAAGCTGGTCTCCATCTTAAGGACTGTGAAGATAAGGGATCAAACACAAACAAATACAGAAACAAACACAAACATATTGAGTGCCTAGGCTGACAAACCCATTGATCTTGTCTGCAGAATTTCTTTATAACTGCTTTCTTGTCTTTCTACCCCCTTCTTCCCCCTCTTTTTTTTTTTTTAATTTCAGTATTACCCAGATATGCAGAAAAAACCCCAAACCAGAACATCCCATATCCCTATATCAAAAAAATCCCATAATTGTCATATTACAACCTCTTGGACTTAACTGTATTATTCTAGCAGCTTAAAGGTCTAGGAAATGAAGGAAAATAGGAGAAAAAGCAAAGAAAATTCAAGAAGTGTGGTACCACAGCAAAGTCAGAATCAGAACAGAGGGGAAAATAAGATCTTCCTAGAAACTCTGATACAATTAGTTGATGTCAATACTCATAGATAGCAAGATACAAAAATGCGAGTCTGTCACTTTAAGAGTCAAGCCGCTTTGACTCCATGCAGGGGAGGGAGGCAGGGAAGGAGGAGGGAGAGAGGGGGGTGTTTCGCAGAGCCAGCACCGGGCAGAGGCAGGGGAAGGGGGAAGGGAGAGGAGGAGGGGGGGGGGGTGTCTCGTGACCCATGGACCCGTCACCATTTTCGAACTTTCCAAGCTGGGATGGGAAAGGGACTCCGCTGAACTCCGCAGCCAGGCAGGGGGGTGGAGAGGGTGTTTTCTGCTGGCAGCAAGACTCGGAAAGCGGGGCGGGGGTGGGAGGTGACTCCGCTGAGCTCCGCAGGTGGGGAGTGGGGCTCTGCTGTCAGCGAAACTCGGAAAGCGGGAGGGGGGTTCGTTCCATGTCCTCTGGCGTGGGCACTCCTGCCGTTTCTGCTTGTTCTCTGTGCTTTTCGTCTTTTTGTCCCTTCATCAGCGTGGTTTTACCAGTTAAAAAGCGAAAGTCTCTGTCCTGCATCGTATGCTGTCTTTGGCGGGGACGCGGTGGTGGGGGGACTGAATTCCAGATGATCGAATGTGGAAGGAAAGCGTTGTAGCGGCTGGCAGATTCGTCACGGCACTGGAACTATCCGCCATGGTTAGTACCAGGTTGCCCGAGAGAGAAGAGAAAAAAGGGAATAAGAGCGAGTTTCCCCACCAGGGGGTATGGTAGCGTCCAATCTCTTACGTTTCTGCCAGCTCCTTACCGCGTGGAGGTGAAGCGATGTTTCAGCCCCTCCTCTGGGCCCCAGCGGTCCAAGGGCTGGGCTTAGAGCTCTGTCGATCATGGCCTGGAGGCCTGCCATTGGTCAGGAGGCAGGCCTCAGTGCCTGGCCGCAGCGATACGGTGATTCAATCAGTGTGTTCGGGTGCCATCTGTCGGGATCTGGAGGCTGGCGAGACGTGGATCGGGGCACTGAAGAGTCGACTCTGTAGCTTCTATGCATCAGTACAATTTTATTAGAGTAGTGCAGTGTCTTATATAGTGGTCAGAGAAGGTGTATCCAGCCAGCCTGGGGCTGGCACAAATGAACAGTACAGATTGGCCCCAAACCATGTGCAGGGTGCAGATAGGTTACCCTTATCAAAACAGCCTGTGGTTCCACCCCAGGGGGCTGGCAAGGTCAGCCCTCTGCAGATGTGCGTGGATTGCTCACTGTCTGCAGCCTAGCTTCCTTGGAGCCTGCTGGACTCCAAGGACATCTCCCATCACAAGGTCTCATGTTTACAGCTCATGCCCCACTGTGGGAGAAATTCTCCCACAGCCTTGTCCCAGCACAAGCTGATTCTCCTGATGCCATCCCAGTACAGTTTGAGACTCATCCCAGAACAACCTGGAAGCCCTGGACAGGGCCCAGTATCAAATTACTCCCTCCCAAGGACAAAGTCCATAACGTAACCATGCTCCCAGTGCAGGCTGTGTCCCTTCCCGGTAAAAAAAGCACACCCCGAACAGCTCCCAGTACAGCTGTGGGCTCCTCCCACAACAATCTAGATCCTATTGCCCTCTCCCAGCATCCTCTCAGTCCCACCCCAGTACAAAATGCACTCCCTGTCCCCCTCCAAGGACTGACTGCATCCATTCAAGTCCAAACTGGACATGCTGTGTGGCCGTGGGAGCCCAGCGGAGGCGGGATCAGGGCTCTGACAGCTCAATGTCAGTCAGCTGCATGGAGCACAGTGCCCTTTATTGGGGCAGTACAGCAGCTGTATGCTGCTTGGAGAGGTGTGCACAGCCAACTCAGCTTGAGATTGGTGCATTTGGAAAGCACAGATTGGCCCAAGGTTATGTGTGTGCCACAGATAGGTCAATCCATATCAACAGCCTGTAGAGTCTGTCCCCTGCAGCTGGCAGGCTCTGCCATGCAGCTGCATGTGGTGGGTGCCTCCCACTGCCTGCTTCCAAGATGGACTCAAGGACACTTTGCAGCACAGGTTTGCTTATTGCTTATCAGCTCATGTCCTGTTAGCAAGAAATCCTTCCACAATCTTGTTACCTTCCCAGTACAGTCTGGGCCCTGTCCCAGTCCAAACAGGGTCCCTTTAAACCCTCCAAGTAGATCTTGTCCCAATACAAACTGGATCCCCTGATCCCCTCCCAGTACAGACTGGGCAAAGCTTATTCTCACTTAACCACTTGGTCCCTTCCCAATTGTTTTTGAAGGGTTGAAGTCTGCGTTTGGGGTTAGATATGAGGCAGATTTGAAAGGTTTTAAATAATTTAAAATCAAAATAGATTTAATAATCTATACAAAGAGAATTCTCCCAAACTTCTGTGCAGGTAACCCACACAAATCCTTTGCACACAGTTAGTGAAACTATTTTACAGAATGTCTATTTACAGCAAGATTAACCAATTTGGTAGAGGTTTGGGAAGGTCCTGGCCAGAGAGTCCTGTGGCATAAAGTGCCACTGGCAAAGTCAATGAAACTCCTTAGCTACTCAGATCAAGAGAGTTCAGTTACTCACTAACTGAAGTCTCAGTCTCTGTGGTCCCAAAATATGTGTAGCGAAAGCCACGCAGTTGGTTCCTGTGGAGCTAAGAGTTCAGTTTGGATTTTGGGGCACACTGAGAAGATTCCACAGGCCCGGTTGGGCTGATGCAGCGAGCTGTAGCGGCAGTGGGCTGGAGCAGTGGCTGGCCGGGAACGCCTTGGTCGATCGCACACTGGATTGGTGCAGAGTACCATGGGACAAAGAGTCATACACAGCGGATAAATGTACTGGCCCCAGGCAATGAGGAGGCTGGGAGAGGTGAGCAGAGGAGGTAGCAGGAGGCACTTTGTTTACTTGCATCTCCCTATTTATCAGATGTGGGCTGAGATTAATGGTCCTTTGGCCACTAGAATGACCAATCAGGTTGGCAATCAGCTGAACCTTACCATCATAGGCAAAAGGCACTTGCCTGGACTTTCCCAAATATGGGGATCATATGGGCTTACACCAGGAAGACAAGAGTTGGGTGTGTAGGGGCTTACACAACCTGTTTACAACCAGGAGTCCTGGCAGAAAAATATGTCCAGGCAAGCATAGGTATATGTAAGCCTATTTGGGCCTGTGTGACCCTCCACCACATACCTCCCCCTGGCCAATGGGGACCAAAGTATTTTGAGTGCAAATAGTGTACACCTGTATTACCTTAGGCCGATTGTTTCATGCCATACAAATACAACAGCTATACATGTAATAATTTTGATCATTAGGTTATACAGACTGTACATGAATAATATATATATAACCATACTTTGAACAAGGTTGAAGTAAATCAGTTTCTGTGCCCACCCCCTGGCAACAAGATGATTTTATTGTACATTTCAGACATCTGCAGGGAAAAACAAATTCACTGTAGCATGTGGAGGCAGTTTCAGAGGTCTGGAATTATCCACCATGCACTTATGCAGTGAGTTTTCCCATTTACTTCTGTGGCTTCCCATGTGTATAACCCTCTCGGTTTAGATAGGGTCATGGGCACGACTCCGATTGAAGGTAAATTTACTCTTGCTGGTTGGCCCACCTGTAACTTGGTTAGTGAATGCTAAGATTTCTGTTTGGGTCCACCTGGTGTGTGGTTAGTGCTCCCCACTAGTTCAGCAGGACAACATGCTTTGATTTTTGGACTGCCATAGCACCCCACCTGTTGTTCACAGTGAAGACTGCGTGGGGTAGGCATTTATCCCAGTTGCCTTTCGAGATATTGGCATGTTTTTTAATTAGGGCATTTGTCCTCTCCACAATGCCATTAGCCTGGGGGTATTAGGGAGTATGGAATACCCATCTAACCCATTCACCTCTAGCCCAGTCTTGCACTGATAATGTGATGAAGTGGGACCCGTTGTCACTTTGGATACATTCAGGCATCAGCAAAATACTGAACCACTGCCTCAGAGCCTCGATGGTTTGAGCACCTGTGGCAGTACTGGTGGCTGTAGCCATAACCAAGCCTGAAACAACTTCCATCCCCACCAGTATATACCTCTTCCCATGTGAGGGCCTGAGCAGACCAACTGTTGCAGAGGAGTTTGTCTGGGTTTGGGGGAATGAAATACGAGGCCGAATCTTAAAGAGTTTAAAAGATTTAATATTATATACACTAGGAATTCCCCCTCCCCAAACTTATTTGCAACTACCCCACACAAGTTCTTTGTATGCAGTTGCGAGATTATATTACAGAATGTCTATGCACAACAAATTGGGAATTTAGCAAAGGTTTGAAAAAAATTAGGAAGAGAGTCTGTGGCATGAAAGTGCCACTGGTAGGCTTATTGAGAGATTATTCTGGCTTAGATCGAGTTTCTCAGTTACTCACTGGCCGGAGTCAGTTTGAAAGGTCCCAAATATCATGGATTGGAACAATTCATGGGTTATTGGGGCGCGCTGTCTGAGCTTCCACGGGTACGAGCCAAGCTGGGCATTGGCGGTCCAGAGGCTGGCGAAACACGGATCGGAGCACTGACGAGTCGACTCTATAACTTCTGTACATCGGTGCAATCAGTGTGATCAGTGCGATCGGTGCAGTGCAGTGCGGCTTTATTGAAGTAATGCAGTGTCTTACATAGTACTCAGAGGAGGTGTATCCAGCCAGACTGGGGCTGGCACAAGTGGACAATACAGATTGGCTCAAAGTTATGTGTAAGGCACAGATAGGTTATTTCTTATAAAAACAACCTTTGATTCCACCCCAGGGGGCTGGCAGGGTCAGCCCTCAGCAGATGTGCGGGGGTGCTCACAATGCCTTCTAGCTCAAGGACCCTTTCCCATAACAAGGTCTCATGTTTACAGCTCATGTCCCGCTGCAGGAGAAATTTTCCCACAGCTAGGAACGGCAGCTGGTGCCATGGGCTGTAGTCATGCAACGGTGGTGGTCAGGCAGAGCAAGGTTTTGACCCCGCGATGGATGGTCCTTGGGCCACAATTCTGTCCATTGAGGGCTTGGCAGCAGGCCACATAAACACGGTTGTTTTGAGGCCTGTGCAACCCTCCACCACATACCCCACCCCCTGGCTCATGGGCCATAAATTGAGGGATAAGGCGGGATATATATATATACATAACCATTATACATATAACCCTTTGAATCTTAAAGCATACAAACAGTGTACGTAATATATATGCATAACTATACTCTAAACCAGGTTAAGGCAGATCATCTCTTATATACCCACCCCCTGATAACAAAATAACTTTATTATATATTTCAAACATTTGCAAGGCAAGGAAAACCTGTTATATGTGGAAGCAATTTCAGAAGTCTGGGATAATCCACCGCATGCTTATGCGGTGAGTTTTCCCATTTACATCGGTTGCTTCCCATGCATATAACCCATTTGGTTTCGACAAGGTCATGGGCACAACTCCAATTGAGGGCAAGTTTACCATCACCGGTTGTCCCACCTGCAATTTGTGTAATGAGTGTTAAGGGTGTTTGGATTTATCTGGCGGATGATTAGTGTTTTCCACTGGCTCGGCAGGACAAAATGCTTTGACTTTTGGGCTGCCGTAGTTGCCCCACCTGTTATTTACAATGAAGACTGCGTGTGGTAGGCGTTTATCCCAGTTACCCTTTGATATGATGGCATGCTTTTTGATTAGGGCATTTGTCCTCTCTACCATGCCATTAGCTTGGGGGTAGTAGGGAGTGTGGAATACCCATCTAACCCCCTCACCCTTAGCCCAGTCTTGTACGGACGACGCTGTGAAATGGGATCCGTTATCACTCTGAATGTACTCTGGCATTGGCAAAAAACTGAACCACTGCCTCAGGGCCTCGATGGTTTGAGCGCCTATGGCAGCACTGGTGGCAGTAGCCATGACTAATCCTGAGAACACCTCTACTCCCACCAGTATGTATCTGCCCTGAGTTCCATAGAATTTTATCTTCCCTGATGTGTTGAGCTAGGTTAGGGTGATTGGCTTTGAGCCTAATTCTGCACTGCGGACAGGCTGAGATGATTGCTTCACAGGCTGCTATAGAGGTTGGCCACCCTCTAGACCTACACTCGTAATAGAGGTCTGACTTTCCTGAATGGCCTCTTTTAATATGCAGTCATTCAGCTAATCACCACCAATTATCCTTTTCATCACTAACCATATTTATCTTTGCCAGATAATCCACCTGCTCATTCCAGGTTGCTGCCAGAGTTTGCTTTTTGGAGTGCCCTTTTACCTGGCCCACTTTGAGGGGTCTGGATTGGCTTATCTCCAATAGCCTCTGCCAGTCAGTAGTCCTCCATACGTCTACGTTTGAAACCTTCCACTGATTAGCTTCCCACTGTCAAACCCACTCAGTGGCGCCTTTGAACGTGGAGTAGGAATCAGTGTAGATGGTTTCTGCTCCATTTTCTGCCACCAGCATGAGAGCAGGTAGTTCTCCCACTTGTGCACTGCCATCACCCTCCTCAGTGATAGTTTGGCCTGTGCCAATCTCCAGGGATGCAGCTTCATAATGCCATTTAGGTCCTACCCTGTGGGAGGATGCATCCGTAAACCCCACTCCTGCTTTGTCAGAGTCTGTGGTCATTTCAGGAGCTACCTGAATAGGAGAAGGCTTGTAAGGCTGGCCTAGCAGTGACTTGTCAGGGTTTATGGGCTGCTGTAATTTGGATACTTTCATAGGCTGTTGGGAATCACGTTCGGTGGAGCGCTATGGGAAGATGACTCTTTGTTCACCAATATGGTTAGATGGTCAAATCCACTTTATTTCCGTGATACAGTGACTTATATGCGTTCTAGCAAGAGGCGTGCTCAGCTTAAGATTGGTTACAGTCAGAGGGTCCAGAGTTACATGTAAGGTGTGCATAGGTTAACTTATCACAACATTCTAAGGGTCAGCCTCCCAGACCACCCACTCCAGCCCCCCTTGGTTATCTAGTCTCTGCCCACTGCAGCTGTGTGTGGGGTGCTCAGTTGTTTACATCTCGGTTTCCTAGCCTCGCTGGGAACCAAGGACGTTCTCAGCGCCAGTTACCCATGTTTATGACTTTATGTCCACGACTGGTGAGAAATTCTTCTACAATTCCCTCTTTTTCTTTTTGAGCAACCCACACCTGGCTAACTACCTTAGTTAAGCTCTTCTTAACGCAAGCAAAGATAATACAAGCGCATAGCAAAGCTATTATGAAAATAACAAATAGCCGTAAGCCTTCTCCTAATAAACTACTTAACCACCCCAGGATTGTCCCAAACAGGTTCTGCCACCAGTCATCAAAAGTCGATGTTTCCTTTTTGATCTTATCAATATGGCCTTTCAACCAGGTTATACTCTTGTGAATGGACTCACCATGATCTGATAAATTCAAACAACACATCCCTTCGAAGTCCTGGCAGCCGTGTCCTTGGGCTAGCAAAAGAAAATCAACGGTTGCTCGATTTTGCAATAGGGCATGGCGAAGGCTATTTTGATCAAACAATAGTTGTCCTAAAACCTTTGTGGTGATTTGGCTTGTTTCGCTGACCAACACGCGAGTCTCTCTAGCTGTACTAATGCTTTTCCAGCCGCTCCTCCTGGTAGAAATACAGCTAAGGCAACACGAGCAGCTGTGGATAATAATTGAACGTTGTCATTGCAACTAGGACTCAATTTTAAAGATCGCTTAGACCGGCGTCGGGCTAGGTCCCTGAGCTGACTAAGATGAGGGGCAAACATTGTCAATTTACCCAGATAACATGGACCTCCATAAACGTTCTTTGGTATGCCTTGCCAGGCTCTATCACCACAAATAAGGAACACACCAGTGGGAAGTGCCTTAGCGGTTCTGTTGTTCCACTACAGATGACCTCGGCCCCTTCTTGATGCTTTAACACCATAACGCCAATTGTTTGCTCCAAAAGCATCTAAAGATCTAACATGGGCCTTGTCAGTGTCGTTTGAACCGCAGTGTCCGCCCTCATTGCTAAGGAAGTTATCATAGGCTGTTTAACACAGGGGTGAATGGTGCAGCTACAGATCAACAGTGCTACAATCAAAGGAATAAACCTGTTAGAGCTTTCATCAGTAGCATTAGTCTGGCAAGCTAACAACCCAAGCTTAGCTAACAATCCCAAAAGCTATTTCTGCAAGCGACAGTAAGTCATTCGTTCAGAAACCCAAAAGTGCAGACGAACATCACAGTCACAGGAGAGTGCAGGTGTGCCACGTCTGCGCTGGCTCTGTGTGGCAGTCGATGCTGCAGATTCGCAGATCACTCAGCTGTCGAGTATTCTTCTCAGACTCCCATAGTTCTGGATTCACTCGATGTTCTCATTACACTCCTTAGCTATGAGCTGTGTCTGACTATTGTGCTTAAGAACTACTAACCTCTAAATACAATATAAAGATATGCCCTAGATGTTACTATCAGTCTATTCTACTTAGGCCTTTTCCCACAGTTCTTCATCTGCTTTTAGAATTTAGGGCAATGTTTTTTATCTCTTGCAGGGCCCTTGCAAGAGAAAAAAGTCACATTGCCATCTTATGCCAATTTGAGTGGGTCTTGGCCTTTACAAAGCTGTTAAACTGAACCTATTCCATTAAGCCACAATCACTGAAAACTCATAAAATACCCAAATTCGTTAGCCATGGTCCAAACCTTAAAGATCCATACAAATACAATCATCATGTCAGTGCTTCTTTCAAGTCCTTTCACAGTTCTGCCATCTGAGCAAGACTTCTGCTCACTTTAGGAAAAAACAAGTTGGTCATAATCAGGTCGGTCTTCATCAAGGCCTGTGAAGAGAAATGGTCAAACACAAGCAGGATACAAGAACAAATGCAGACACATCCATTGCCTAGGCTAGCAGATCCACTGGCCTAGTCTGTATGCTGTGATTAGAAAAATCCCGAAAAGGAAAAGATTTCTTCTGCTATCCTACTGTCCTCTAACCCATATTCCCCTTTTCAATAATGCCTAAACGTACCCAAGAAAAACATCCCATAACATCCTTATGTCCTAAGTTCCCAAAACTACAAACCCTTAGTCTTAACTTATCTTACTCTAAATATCTATCAGCTATAGGAACCTCAGGAAAAGCAAAGAAAATCCAAGAAGATAACAATACCATGGTATTCTCAGAAAAAGGGAAAAGTCAGAATTGCCACAAGGCTCATTTCATTGCAATTAGCAGCTGTTCCAGTAAACTTCTATACTAGTCCTGTCTTTATCTGTTATTGGGGGAAGGAGCTGACTGGCATTAGCCTACAAGCTCTATCATTCCCTGCTCCTAGTCCAGAATCTGGTTAGTGACTTGTAATGTGGATTTCAGTGCCTACACCCTCGCTGTGAGAGGCAATGCATCTGAGTTCTAATCTGTCCTGCTTGGTGCCTTCCATGTCTGTATAAGTTTCCACCCATGGTCAGTGGCATTGGCATCTCTGCTATGGCCTAGCAATCTCCCTCTTTTCCTTTTTTCCACTGAGCAGGGGGTGCAAAAGTCATTGTTGTGTAGTCTGTAGAAAGAATTAACCAGTAAGGCGATGGTAAATACCCCAGCCAGGAACTACTAGCTATCATTTCGAATGCAAACTGTTATCATCAGGTGACAAAAAAATACACCTGTGCGTGTCCATGCCTGTAATAGGGGCAAAAATGGTCCTAAGTCATCCTTGTCATTCTTGCTATCATTTCCATAAACTTTCTGACATCTGTCTTCAGTAGCACAGTATCACAGTACCATCAGGGTTGGAAGAGACCTCAGAGATCAAACAAGTCCAACCCTTCACCACGGGGCTCAAGGTCAGACCATGGCACCAAGCGCCACGTCCAACCTTGCCTTGAACAGCTCCAGGGCACCAGGGACGGCGACTCTACCACCTCCCCGGGGAGCCCATTCCAGTATCCAATCAGTCCCTCAGTGAAGAGCTCTCTCCTCGCATCTGGCATTGTCTAAACAGCTTTGAGGCTTTGCTGCCTCCTAGCAAGGAAAAAAAAACCCGTAAAAGAAACAACGGGCGGGGGGGGAACGGGGCCCCGCGGGCCCTCCACAGGTGGCTAGAGGGGGGGGAGGAGGAGGGGGAGGAGGCCAGCAGCCGCAGCGCCGCTTTTGTCCTTGGCCCTCCATCTCGCCCAACCCCCAGCTGTTTCAGGTCAGCCACCACTTGGTGTTTCCGTCCGTCTCCCATCCCACTATCGATCCTTAGTACACAACATGAAATCTACTCTGAAAACTCCCAAACTGCCGTCCTCCCACTCAGGCTCTTCCAGAAAAAAAAAAGGCAGAGGTGAAGCTGTGAGCTATCGAACAGCTAATCTCCCTGTAGCTATACAAACGTAAATTGACTAAACTCCGAAACGACTCAAGGAAACCCACAAACTCTGCCCACCCCACCGATCCCCTCAGCATCCCCCTCAGTCCCCCAGCTGTTGAAGACTCGCGGGAGACCCCTCGGCTTTGGGATGCGGTCCGTCGGAGATGGGGCGGGCGTGCGGCGGTGAAGGGGGGCGGATCTGAAGACTGTTCCGCCGAGCCGCGGGAAAGGGAGGGTCCCGAGCCGTCCGGTGCGGTCGCGTCTGCCGTCGGTCCATTCTCTCTTTACCGTCCGTTCCTCTGTACCTTCAGTAACGTCTTTTACCGGATGAAAACTAAAAGTCCGTGTCCCGTATCGCATGCAGCCATCCGCGGGGACGCGCGGGCTACAGCGGCAGATTCGACCACAGTACACACAGCGGCAGGCAGCCACCCTCCGCGCGGCAGGGCCGAAAACTTTTCCAAGCTGAGAAGCGATTGTAACTGGCTGCCGGCGGGTCGCTACGGGCAGCCGCCATCATGGGTGTGTCAGTGAGTCGCTACGGGCAGCCGCCATCACGGGTGTGTCAGTGAGTCGCTACGGGCAGCCGCAACAACTCAGTCCCAAGCGCGTCTCTCCCAGCGCTCCGGCTAGACCGATCAAAAAGTCCTTAGCTTCCTATGCGCAGCCCACAGAGCTGAAGCAAGACGAGATGTCTCTCGGAGACTAAGACTCGTCAGCGGGGACAGAAAACAAAGTCATTCACATAGTGATAAACAATTGCACACGCCCAGTTCTTTTCGGGGGCTTGCAAATGCTTTGCAACGAACAATCAGCAGAGAGTTGGTGTGGTCTGCATGCCTCGCGGCAAAGTTGTGTACTCAGAGCGGCTCGCAGGCTCTGCTTCAGTCACAGATGGTACTATAAAGGCAAATCGCCGGCAACCTTGTTGCGAACCGCATATCGCTCCCTGCCGTGGATACGTTCTAACATGTCTCTTGCCGATGTCCCTGTGGTCAACGTGACTACAGTCGGGTTACCGGACACGGCTCCAGTAGGGAAGGAGGGCGGAGGCGGGCGCGCGGGGCGGGCAACACGGGTGCCCGCCGGGATCGTACGGCACGCTCATTTTCAACTCCGCCACAGAGCTGGCAACCTTCCCAGCCACGCCTTTAACAGAAGCAGCTCTGCCGAGACCGAAAAACCGAACCACGGAGCCTTCTCTCTTCGGGACGCTCGGGGCGGGGGTGGAGGAGAAACCTGGCGCCGCGCACGCGTCAGAGCTGTTCGTAGCGGCCGGCAGGGCTAGGAGTACCAGAACCACCGCCGCCGCCTTGCATTCGGCTTTCATCCTTAGTAACACGCGGAGCACCTCCCGCCGGGCGGGACTCAGCTGTCGGGTCGACTCAGAGTCTGTTCCGTTGCTAAGAACCGCGTCCCACAGTGCGTCTCCGACCTCCCGCTGCACTTTCGATCTTAAAATCACGGGAGGCTCTTTACTCGCATGACCCTGCGCATACGCCCGGGCCAGCAGCTCTCAGAGCTCAGTGTCCGGCGAACTTCTCTCATGAGATAAGTATGCCAGGCAGAACGCAGTGCCCCAGCAAATCCACTGTGGGCCTTACCTGCCTTACACACGGGCTGTTCACTCCGGAAATGAACGTCCAGACTACTGCCACCTCGGGGCAGCGCTACCCGGCCCAGCGGCACCGAATGACGCTTACTCTCTCCGATACGGAGAACGTCCCACAAGTTGATCGGACCCCTCTGTCTTCGGGCCAACCCTCCGGCCCCCAACGCAGTCTCACCTGCGGCCGGCTTGTGTCCTGACTCCTCTGTTCGAGCGCCAGATGTTGGGAATCACGTTCGGTGGAGCGCTATGGGAAGATGACTCTTTGTTCACCAATATGGTTAGATGGTCAAATCCACTTTATTTCCGTGATACAGTGACTTATATGCATTCTAGCAAGAGGCGTGCTCAGCTTAAGATTGGTTACAGTCAGAGGGTCCAGAGTTACATGTAAGGTGTGCATAGGTTAACTTATCACAACATTCTAAGGGTCAGCCTCCAGACCACCCACTCCAGCCCCCTTGGTTATCTAGTCTCTGCCCACTGCAGCTGTGTGTGGGGTGCTCAGTTGTTTACATCTCGATTTCCTAGCCTCGCTGGGAACCAAGGACGTTCTCAGCGCCAGTTACCCATGTTTATGACTTTATGTCCTCGACTGGTGAGAAATTCTTCCACAATAGGCCCTTCTCTCAACGGCATGACCTGTGCAATTCCCTCCAGAAAGACAAACCATTTTCTTACAGTAGCCTTCTGGGCAATCTCTTCTGGTGGAGGGGATCCTTTGAGGATTGCTCTCAGCAGAGGGAAAGGGCCTTGCACTATGATATCATGGGTAGTGTGGAATTTCTCTGCCTCCTTGACAGCTCGGGTTAGGGAAAGGAGTCCCTTTTCCCACTCTGAGTACCTCAGCTCGGTCTTTTTGAATGCTATGGATGAAAATAGGAGGGCTCTACTAGGGCTGTTGGGTCCCCTCTGGAATATCCCACAGTATGAGGCATGTTCTGAAAAGCCCCATTCAGCCCTTAAGACATCTTGTGGGTGCAGAGGCCCCAGTTTCTGATAAGCCTTCAATTCATCTTTGAGAGCTTTCAGGCTCTCAGTGTGTCGTGGGGTCCAGTCCCAGACTTTCTGCTTTTTTAAGCACATCATAGAGGGGACAGGTGATTACATTATCAATGTAATGATAAACACAGACATCTTCTGGCATCTGGATGGTGCTTAGCAGTGCTGTTAGTGTGTTGTGTGCTATGGTGGCACTGTGTTTGTATCCCTGTGTGTGGTGGTTTGGCTGTTACCCGCCCCCCACACTTTAGAAAAAGCCCAGCTAACTCAGATGGGCTCTGGGAGTATAAATGAAGCTATTTATTTACAGCAGCAAAATATACAAGCAGATATTTACAATCTATACAGTCATATACAGAAATATACGAAGTAAAAGTAATACAGAAGCACAACTCCCCTCCCAGAAACCTGAGTCCCCAGGAGGGGCTCTCAAACACCCCTGTACCCTCCCCCTGCCCCTCTCAACCTTATCCCAAATCCTAGGAAGAAAAAGAGGTTCAGCCAAGTGGTTAAGGAGCAAGGTTAGTGGCAGTGAGATTAGGGAGCTGTGGCTCAGTTCAAAGCCAGAAGCAGAGTGAGAAAATGGTGAAAAGTGTTATCTAATGTTTACACTCTTGTTCCCATACCTCTAAGTGAGACTGTGAGGGAAGGAGACATAACCAATATTTTACTTTCATAGCCAATTATCTACTTTCTCTCACCCAAACATTCTAGCCTGCTTCAAACTAGCACACTGTGGAAGGCTGTTAAAAGTGTATTGGATACCTTGCCAGGTGAAGGTGAACTGTGCCTTGTCCTCCTCCCTCAGCAGCACCATGAAGAACACGTCCTTCATGTCCATGGTGGCCATCCAGATGTGGGATGCTGCTTGGATTGCTGTTACTGTGGAGGTTAAACTTGAAACAGCAGCAGTGAGAGGAAGGGTATTGCTAAAATCTACGGTGAGCCTCCACTGTCCATCTGGCTTGTGGAGTGGCCAGACAGGTGAATTGTATGGGGAGTGAGTGCTTGTAATGATTTTCCTTTTCTCCAGGTCAGCAATCACCTCAGTAATGCCTTGCCTGGCTGCTGCTGGTAACAGGTATTGTGCAACACAAGTAAAATGTAATTTTGGCAGTGGGGGAGCAGTCTGCAAAGTGCAAATATGAGCTGATTTCACTCCCTTTGCCCTCACCCCATAAGAGCCAAAGCTTCATAGTGTGCCATCAGGAAGATGCCATCTCTTACCAGCCAGGACATCAAATCCCAGGATGTTCTCTGGATAAGAGCCTAAGGCAACTTCTACTATGGTGCTCCATTTGTCACCAGGTAGCCACAGCCTTGTTTTGGCCAAGTGGCAGGTGTCAGGCAGCCCTGTGACACCCATTATCTTTACCTTTTTCCTAGATGGCAGGATTCTTAGGTGCTTTGCCTGTTGCACATTCAGCACAGTGATTTATGCACCCGTGTCTATGAGGTACATTACAGCAGTCCTATCTGGTCCTGTGGGGATCATGATAAAAGGTTCTGGGTTGTCAGACCATTGGCAGGCATAAACAAAGCGATGAATGAAGCCTGGAGCACTCACTGCTGTTCCTAGTTTTTTGACTTGTTCCCAGCACCTTGCTGGCCAGGAATGAAAGGATGGTCTGTTTTATCAGGGGAGGCAGCTCTGGAACTCCTACTGCAGTCCCCTTTTGCCTCACTTCTATCATGGCTGTTATTAAATTGGTTCATTAAGCCTTGCACCATATATCTAAGGTCTCCTATCCCTTCATCAAATTTCTTTTCAAGGCGGTTTAATTCAGATCTCTCTATGTATTCTCCCCAGCCCCTTTTTGGCAGGTCATGGGGTTTTATCCCATATTGTGTATTCTGCCTGTGGTAGAAGCTCTGTCCCCTGGGTTTCTCCATGTAATGGCAGTTCAGCTCTGGGCTCCCTGTCGCAGATGGGAAAGTTTGTTTGGAGGGGAGGTTTGGGGGAAATGATATGCGATGCAGATGTTTATAAAAGGTATAACTGATTTAATATTATATACACCAGAAATCCCCTTCCCCAAACTTATTTACAATTATCCCACGTAAGTTCTTTATATGCGGTCTGCGAATTAAATCACAGAATGATTTATGTACAAGAAATCAGGAATTTAGCAACAGTTTATAAAAGAATTTAGAAAGAGAGTTTGTGGCTTGAAAATGCCAGGATTTAGGGAGAGAGTCTGTGATTTTTTTAGAGAGTTCACTGGAAGCTTGAGAGATTATTCAGTCTTTAAATTAAGTTCTTGTCAGTTACTCACTGTTTAAATGTAGTTCAGAAAAGTTTCAAAGTCTTTATGAATTTTAAGGCGCATTGTCCGAGGCTCCGCAGGTCCGGTCGAGCTGAATGCTGACTCCCGGGGCTCGTAAGGATCGGGCCCCTGCCTGGAAGGGTGCCGTCTTGAGCTGGTTGTTTGCGGTGCGAATGCCGCGTGTGCGTGTGTGTGTAATCAGCGGTCAGAGTATCGAGCAAGAGAGGCGCAAGTAGAGCAGGGTAGAGAGCGAGTGGCTCATAAGTTAAGTTGCATTGCAAGGGGTGCAAGGTTTTTTTTTTTTTTTTTTATAGTATTTTAGAAGAGGTGTGTTCTGCGAACTCAGGCAGACTTGCGTTAGCTTTACAGATTGGTACAAAGTTATAATCCACTTATACAATTGGCTAATTCTCACCAAAAACAACTTATGGAACCACCCAGGGGTCAGCCCCCAGCAGATGTTTGTCGGGTGGTCACCATGTCTGAGAATTCGAACCTTTTTTCCAAAACATAGCCATGTTCATGTCTTTTGTTTCTCTGAGGGAGAGATTCTCCCAAGGCCTGTACGTCTGCTGGTACAGCAGCTACATCAGTGCAAGCAGATAGAAAATATTGTTTTGACTTTTTCAATGGAAGGCCTCTGAGCCACAATTTTGTGTATAAATGAAAATTTTGCAATAGGGCAAAAGGGCTCTGCTCCCTTCCATGACACTCCCCTTTGGGCTGCCTCTTGGGCTGCCTCTCAGTCTCATGGGGAATGAGTTGGGGATGCTCTAGCATGGTGCACTTCTGGTTTCTTACCGCGTGGATCTGGCATGTGGCTGCCTTTTGATCCATATGCCATTTCTCATGGGGAAATCTTGGTGAGAGCGCTGGATTAGAATAACCCAGGTCTTGACCCCTTTTTGGATAACTCCTCTAATAATTCTTCCCATGTGACGTGGTGAGGTGGGGTACCCCCTGGATAATTATCCGTGTCTATTGCCCCCTCTATTTGCTCCCTTTTAGCATCGCACATGCCTTTCAGAGCTGCTGGCAGACCCCTGACTAAAAGTTTAAGTCTTTGCAGGTCAATGGGGGCATCTAACGGACATGGGTATGTTCCGCAATCGTACATAGCCTGTATGCACACAAGCTTTTTAATTACATCCGTCAACTGAGATGAATCTGTTACATGGATCTCTGTGGGCTCCTGTCTGTCTATCAGGTCCAAGGATCCTGCCCAATAACAAGTTCTGGAAATCAGCTCATAATGTCCTTCAGGTCCTGCACCTAAAAACACCTCTGGTCCCCAAAAACAGCCCTTTACTTCATCGCGATTTAAAATTATGGTTCTCCCCCTCCCCGGGTCTACCACACAGCAAACACAGTCTGTGACTAATTCATGGGGCTCACGCACAAACATTTCCCACAGCTCATGCAGCTTTGTCCCAGTATAGGGACGCACTTGAGTGGTTGTGGCTCCACGTCCTCGGCGACACTCTATATGCTCTCATTTGAAGATTGGGCGCACACGGAGGGGCTTTTCCCCGATGTATTCCTCTTCGGAGCCATATTCCATGTCATTGTCGTTCGGCAAAGTGCCTTCTGACTTGAAATGCATGGCTTTCTTCTGGGGTTTCTCCCGATCATGCTGGAGCAGTTCCAAGTGGGGTGCCAGCTTGGGTACGCTGGAGCTGGGGGGTGTTCCTCTCAGTGATGGCGGCAGAGACTGCAGGGGTGCCTCAGCCTACAGCGGTATGAACATGCTCAGTGGCTTTCTGTCCGCCATTAATTTAGAGTCTGTTAAGCCAGAGTTTTCCTCTCTTGACTGCAGTCCTGGTAGGTCATGAAATGTGGGTATAAGGGATTGGGATTCGGATAATTCTTCCCTTTCCCCCTGTGCCTCTTCAGAGATAGGCAGTTTTAAATTCTCAGAATGGTCGGCAGGATCAGCATCCGATTCCGATGCTCTCCCGGACGTGACCAGTTTTATATTCTCCATTAAGGCAGCACTATTCTCTCTAATTTGCAGCATTAACTGTACATAGCCTTTGGTTTTGGGTTTCTAATTTTTCTGACTCTCTTTCCAAGAACCTAATTCTCTCATTTAAACTCTCTACGGTGCCTCTCAATGTTTTAAAGTTAATCTGTGCACGCACTGTGCAAGCAGCTAGCGCCATAGCTTTCCCTTTATCTGCGTCTTACAAGTCTGTACATAGTTCGATTGCATTATCAGCCAATTTCTTGATAATTTGTTCCGGACTAATTAAATCATTCACAGCCTCTGTTAGATATGTAAACTTAGTAATAGATGCCGTTCGAGTCTGTGATGGTTTGGGGGTTACCCTGTCCCCCCCACACTTTGTATTTGCCCCAGCTAACTCAGACGGACCCTGGGAATATAGATGAAGCAATTTATTTACAGCTAGCAGAATTTACAAGCAGCTATTTACAATATATACAGTTATATACAATTATATACAGAAATATACAAAGGATAAACAATACAAAAGCACAACTCCCCTCCCAGAAACCTGAGTCCCCAGGAGGGGCTCTCAAACCACCCCAACACCTCCCCCAGCCCTCTCAACCTTACCCTAGTTCTCAGGAAGAATAGAGGTGCAGCCAAGAGGTTAGGGAGCAAGGTTAGAAAGCAGTGATGTTAGAAAGATGTGTCTCGGTCTAAGGCAAAAGCAAGAGTGAGAGACAAAATGGAGAAAAAGTCTTTCTTCTTCCCAGAGTTCTCAGCGTGACTGTGAGAGAAGTTGACATCAATTGTTTTCATTTCACTGCCCGTTATCTAGTTCTTTTACCAAAACATTCTAGCTTGCTTCAAACTAGCACAATCCACCCCTGTCTACTTCGCTCAGAGTATCGCTGAGAATTATCCAATCTAATCTAAACCAATATTTACACTAAAACAATATATGCAAGTTCAGTTCACACTTCAATCAGATGTAGATGATTCAAAAGCTCAGAACAGGGACTCCCAGGTGATGTTGGGTTCGTGCTCACATACTGTAGATTCTATCGTAGATTCTCTCAGTGTTGGGCGCCGATGTTACCTAGAACAGAAAACTCCTAACAGCTTGAATTTAAACTCTCTCAGCTAAGGTTAGATTTCTCTGTGGAATACACTGGATTTCACCATTCTCCTGCATTACCCAGTATGTATGACCAGGACCTTCAGCAGAAACCACCCCTCGGACAGGTTTCCCTTCACCCAAAGGAGAAAATACCCAAACAGTTTTCCCTAACAGATTCTTCTCACGTACAACAGGAACTTTATCACCGTCTACTTTTTGGACCAAATCTGATTGTGCAGGTCCTGCCCTGTTTACTGAACCTCTACTATTTACCAACCAGGTAGCTTCTGCTAAATGTTTGTCCCAGTTTTTTAGAGTTCCACCCCCCATGGCTTTTAGGGTGGTTTTCAGCAAACCGTTGTAGCGTTTAATCTTCCCTGAAGCTGGTGCATAGTAGGGTATGTGATAGATCCATTCAATACCATGCTCTTTGGCCCAGTTTTTCACAAGATTGTTCTTGAAATGAGTACCATTGTCTGACTCGATTCTCTCTGGAGTTCCATGTCTCCACAAGATCTGTCTCTCCAAACCAACAATGGTGTTACGTGCAGTAGCATGTGGAACTGAATAGGTTTCCAACCATCCAGTACTGGCTTCTACCATCGTTAGCACATACTGCTTGCCAGAACGAGATCGAGGTAAAGTGATGTAGTCAATCTGCCAGGCTTCACCATACTTGTACTTTGACCATCTATCAGCATATCATAAGGGCTTGATTGGCTTAGCCTGCTTAATAGCAGCACAAATGTCACAGTCATAGATGACTTGGGTGATAGCGTCCATGGACAAGTCAATTGACCTATCACGAGCCCATCGGTATGTTGCATCTCTGCCCTGATGTCCAGATGAGTCATGGGCCCACCGAGCTAAGAACAGCTCACCTCGGTGTTTCCAATCAAGGTCAATGTCAAGTTCAGAGTTGGTATCAACTTGAGAAATCTTAGCAGCTTGGTCTGCCTTCCGCTTATGTTTATGTTCCTCAGTGGCTCTGCTCTTAGGCATGTGTGTCTACGTGCCGCACCTTCACTGGAGTTCTCTCCAGCCGTGCATCAATGTCCTGCCATAGATCAGCACACCAAATAGGCTTTCCTTTCCTCTGCCAACCATTCCTCTTCCAGTCCTTTAGCCACCCCCATAGAGCATTGGCTACCATCCACGAGTCGGTGTAGAGGTAAAGGATAGGCCAATTCCCACGTTCAGCCACATCAAGAGCAAGTTGGACAGCTTTTACCTCAGCGAACTGACTGGATTCTCCTTCTCCATCTCTTGCTTCGGTAACTCTCCTGGTTGGACTCCAAACCACTGACTTCCATATTCGCTTGTTCCCAACAAGACGACAGGAACCATCTGTGAACAAAGCATAGTCCTTTTCCTGATCAGAGAGATCACCATAGGGAGGAGCTTCCTCAGCACGAGTTATTTTCTCCTCTGGAGGTTTGGTACAGTCTGCGCCTTCCGGCCAGTTGGTGATCACCTCCACCAGACCAGGTCGATCAAGATTACCCATTCGTGCTCGTTGGGTTATCAAAGCCATCCATTTAGACCAGGTTGCATCTGTGGCATGATGCGGTGATGAACCTTTGCCCTTGAACATCCAGTTAAGAACTGGCAGTCTAGGAGCTACAAGCAATTGTGACTCAGTTCCAATCACTTCAGAAGCTGCTTTCACTCCCTCATAGGCTGCTAGAATCTCTTTCTCAGTTGCAGTGTAATTTGTCTCTGAACCTCTGTAACAACGTCCCCAGAAACCAAGTGGACGACCACGTGTCTCAATTGGAGCTCTCTGCCAAAGACTCCAAGTTGGACATTGTCACTGGCAGCCGTGTACAGAATGTTTTTAATGTCCGGACCAGATCGCACAGGTCCCAAGCCCACTGCATGGACTACTTCTCGCTTGATCTGATCAAAGGCTGCTTGTTGTTCAGGTCCCCACTCGAAATTGTTTCTCTTACGAGTCACATCATGCAGAGGTTTGACAATCTGATTGAAACCAGGAATGTGTAGTCTCCAAAATCCCACCACACCAAGGAAAGAAAGTGTGTCCTTCTTACTGGTGGGAACTGCCATGGTAGAGACTTTGTTGATCACATCCTGAGGGATGTAACGGCGACCATCCTGCCACCGCACTCCTAGAAACTGAATTTCTTTGGCAAGTCCTTTGACCTTGTCTCTCTTAATGGCTAAACCTGCTTGCAACAGAATGTCAATGATTTTGTTACCTTTCTCGAAGACTTCCTCAGCAGTTTGGCCCCACACAATGATGTCGTCGATGTACTGGATGTGCTCTGGAGCTTTACCTTTCTCCAGTGCATTGTGGATGACTGAGTGACAGATGGTTGAGCTGTGTTTCCACCCCTGAGGCAAACAGTTGAACTGGTACTGGATTCCTCTCCAGGTGAATGCAAACAGAGGCCTGCACTCCTTTGCTATGGCAATAGAGAAGAAAGCATTAGCAATGTCTATGGTTCCATATCATTTAGCCTCCTTCGATTCCAGCTCTTACTGCAGTTCCAGCATGTCCGGCACAGCTGCACTCATTGGCGGCGTCACCTCGTTGAGGGCACGAAAATCAACTGTGAGTCTCCAATCGCCGTTCAGTTTGCGCACAGGCCAGATGGGACTGTTGAAAGGTGAATGAGCTTTCTCGATGACAGCCTGACTCTCCAGTTGACGAATCAGCTGATGAATGGGCAACAAAGAGTCACGATTAGTTCTGTACTGCCTGTGGTGCACAGTTTGAGTAGCAATTGGCACTTCCAGGTCCTCTATGTCATGATGTCCTACAACTCCAGATTCATCAGAAAGTTCAGGTCTAATAGACAGTTTCAATTTATCATCCTCAATCTCTACAGATGCTATTCCAAAAGCCCTTTTGTGACCCTTAGGATCTTTGAAACAACCTTGTCTCAAAAAGTCAATTCCCAGAATGCAAGGCACATCAGGACCAGTTACAATAGTATGTGTCTTCCACTCTTTACCAGTTAAACTGATCTCAGCCTGTATCTTAGTTAACTCTTGAGATCCACCAGTGATTCCAAAGATAGATATGGACTCTGTCTCTTTGCAATTTGATGGCAATAAAGTACACTGAGCACCTGTGTCAACTAAAGCCCTGTATTTCCGAACTTTTGAACTGCCAGGCCACCTAATGAATACATTCCAATAGATTCAGTTCTCTCCACTATCCCTTTCCTCCTCCTGGCTGGAGGCAGGGCACCCCTAATGCTGAACATGGCATGTAGGGTGTACACAATGATTGGTGTTGTTGTGAGAGGAATTGCAACTGTTGGAACAATTGCAGTTGCTCTTGGGAGCTGAAGAAGTGACAGCTACTTTTCTGGCATTGCTGCCTCTGTTTCTGCCACTCTGCAGTTCCCTGACTCTCTTTGAAAGAGCTGAAGTAGGTTTACCATCCCACTTGTTCATGTTCTCCCCGTATGTGTCACGCAGAAGTATCCACAGTGATGCACGTGATTGCTGCTGTCTAGTTGGAATTTGCCTCCTCCTGGGCTGGAATTGCCTTGTAGGAGGTGGGCGTCTGTTCCTGATTGCAGAAACATGCACCCATTCAGATGATGCAGGAATGGTATCCTTTACCAGATTGGTAATGTTTTTTAGATCCTCCTTCAGTTCTTTCATACCATTTCTAATGCCATTCTCAATGCTATCCTTCATCTCTGTAGTCATAGTCTTTATGGCACAGATTATACCAGAGTGGCATAAAGTGCCACTGGTGAACTCAATAAAATTGCTTAGCAGCGTGAATCAAGAGAGTTCAATTACTCACCAATCGAAAGTCTCAGCATCTGTGGTCCCAAAATATATGTAGTGAAAGCCACATAATTAATCCTCATGGTGCTAATAGTTCAATTCGGATTGGGGCGCACTGTCTGAGAAGATTCTAATGCACGATTGGGCAGGATCAGTGCTGGGCCCAGTCCTGTTCAATATCTTTATTGATGATCTGGACGAGGGGATTGAGTCCATCATCAGTTATGTTTGCAGATGACACCAAGCTAGGAGCAGGTGTTGATCTGTTGGAAGGTAGGAGAGCCCTGCAGAGGGACTTGGACAGGCTGGACAGGTGGGCAGAGGCCAACGGGATGACATTTAACAAAGCCAAGTGCAGGGTTCTGCACTTTGGCCACAAGAAGCCCAAGCAGCGCTACAGGTTGGGGACTGAGTGGCTGGAAAGCAACCAAGAGGAAAGGGACCTGGGGGGTACTGGTAGATAGTAGGCTGAAGATGAGCCAGCAGTGTGGCCAGGTGGCCAAGAGAGCCAATGGCATCCTGGCCTGCATCAGGAACAGTGTGGCCAGTAGGAAGAGGGAGGTTATTCTTGCCCTGTACTCAACACTGGTCAGGCCACACCTTGAGTCCTGTGTCCAGTTCTGGGCCCCTCAATTCAAGAGAGATGTTGAGGTGTTGGAAGGTGTCCAGAGAAGGGCGACAAAGCTGGTGAGGGGCCTGGAACACAAAGCCTATGAGGAGAGGCTGAGGGAGCTGGGGGTGTGCAGCCTGGAGAAGAGAAGGCTCAGGGGGAGACTTCATTGCTGTGTACAACTTCCTGAAGGGACATTGTAGCCAGATGGGGGTTGGGCTCTTCTGCCAGGCAAGCAGCAACAGAACAAGGGGACACAGTCTCAAGTTGTGCCAGGGGAAGTATAGGCTGGATGTTAGGAGGAAGTTCTTCACAGAGAGAGTGATTTCCCATTGGAATAGGCTGCCCAGGGAGGTGGTGGAGGCACCGTCCCTGGAGGTCTTCAAGAAAAGCCTGGATGAGACACTTAGTGCCATGATCTAGTTCATTGGATAGGGCTGGGTGATAGGTTGGACTGGAGATCTTGGAGGTCTCTTCCAAACCGGTTGATTCTATGATTCTATGCAGTGACCGAATTATTTTACAGACTATCTCCTATTGCTGACTCAAATGATGTCATACAGGCTATGCAAGATTTTCATTAGTCCGGAAACAAATTATTGACAATTTGGCCACTAATGCAATCGAATTATGTGCAGGTTTGCAAGGCGCAGATAAAGCTACAACCATGGCCACTTGCATAATGTGTGCACACTTTACAATTAAACATTGAGAGAAAACCATTGAAGGTTAGAGGGGAAACTTAAATATTTAGAGAGAGAGTCAGAGAAACTGGAACGGCAAAATGAAAGACTAGAAAGCCGGACTCAGCGATCCCAGAAGAGAAGGTGACACCCCCCGGCAGCCCTTGCCGCAGCCTCAGCTGCTCGTGCAGCAATCACCTACCCTTTCACGCCACCCTTCTCCACACCCTGATGGACCACTTGCCACTCTGAATGCCCCAAGAAGACCCCCCATAATTGATCGCCGCCACGCCCATGATCGCGACCATGCGCAGCCCTGCCAGAGAGTGAGCTGGTTCCGGTTGGAAGGACACAGTGACATGGAAGAGGGCTCGGAGGAAGAAGTCTACAGAGGAGGAAGGTCCCCTCCACGTGCGCCCCTGTGTTTAAGACAGAAATTTATCCAGGGGAAAAAGGAGAGAGGGGCACCAACCACGCACATTCGGCCGTACTCGGGCACAAAAACTCTGTGAGTTAAGGGAAACTTTTGTCCGTGGGTCGCGCGATGTCAGTGACTGATTACGTCTGCCATGTGGTAGACAATGGGGCATACTCCATATCCTGAGCTGCGGTGAGGTAAGGGATGTTTGTGGGGTCCTGAGGTGTTCTTAGGTGCAGGTCCTGAGGGGGATTATGCACTAAAACTCCAGAATATTTTTCTGGGTGGGATTCACTGGACCCGATGGACAGACAAAAACCACAGAAATCCACATGGCAGACTCTGCCGAGGTAACTGAAGCAATTAAAAAGCTTGCGATGCGTACAACCTGTGTACCAAAAGGAGTTGTATCCATACCCGTAGATGCCCCGACTGACCCACAGAGACTGAAACTTTTAGTCAGGGGTCTCCCAAGAGCCCTGAAAGGCATGTGTGATGCCAAAAGGGAGCAGATAGAACAGGCACTCGACCCAGACAATCACACCTGGGATACCCAACCCCACCACACTATGTGGGAGGAGTTACTGGATGGAAATGTCCACCAAGGGGCGAGACCTGAGTTATTCCAAGCCCGCACCCTCACCGGGGTCCTTCCATGAGAATCAGCAGCTGGGAAATAGAGGCATCCAGTGGCTGCCCCGTGCGGAAAGAAACAGGAAGTGTGCCACACTAAGGTGTCCCAGAATGCCATCCCCGGTAGTCCCGGAATCCCCAGAGGGAGTCCCTGAGCCAGCCCACGTGGAAGTCTGCGTGGCAGCCCACAGCTGAGCCACCACTTCACGGGGAAGCCCAGGGGGTAAAATCCCTATTACGGACAGAGTCCATACTGAAGGCAGAGCACCCAATATGGGATAATACCCCATGATCTGCTGAGAGGGGGGTTGGGAACAATATGCAAAAAAATCTGATGTTGACCACATTAATAGGAGAATGGATGACATGCATCATATGATGCAAAGTGTATTAAACCAAATGGCTACCCTCTTTGATAGAGAGGAGGTAAGGGGGGGACCGCAGCAGGAGTCCCAGAGCCGCCTCCCCTGACAAGCCCAATTACCCTTTCATTTCTGGTCAGCATGGGGCTGTCAGTAAGTAAAAAAACTAGAAGTAGTGGTGAGTGCCCCAGGCCTCATTCATCACTTTATCTATGCCTTCCAATGGGTCTGATAACTCAGAACCTTTCATTATGATCCCAACAGACCAGACAGAACCGCTGTGAAGTATCTAATGGACACAGGTGCACAAATCACAGTGCTGAATGTGCAACTAGCAAAACGCCTAGGAATTCCTGCCATCCAGGAAAAAGGTAAAGATAATGGGTTGTCACAGGATGGCCTGACACCTGCCACCTAGCCAAAATAAGGCTGTGGCTACCTGGTGACAAGCAGAGCACAATAGTGGAAGTTGCCCATGACTCTTACCCAGAGAATATCCTCGGGTTTGACATCCCTAGCTGGCAAGAGATGGCATCTCCCAGATGGCAGACTGTGGAGCTTTGGCTCTTATGGGGTGAGGGCAAAGGGAGCAAAATCAGCTCATGTTTGCACTTTGCAAACTGCTCCCCCACTGCCAAAGTCACATATCACTTGCGTAGCACAATACCCCCTACCAGCTGCAGCCAGGCAAGGCATTACTGAGGTGATAGCTGACCTGGAGAAAAGGAAAATCATTACCAGAACTCATTCCCCATACAATTCACCTGTCTGGCCACTCTGAAAACCATATGGCAGGTGGAGACTGACCACTGACTTCAGGAAACTCAATAATAACACCCTTCCTCTCACTGCAGCAGTTCCAAACTTAACATCCACAGAAACAGCGATCCAAGTGGCTTCCTACTCCTGGATGGTGACTATGGATGTGAAGGACGTGTTTTACATGGTACCACTGGGAGAGGAGGACAAGCCTCAATTTGCATTCACCTGGCGAGGTATTCAATATACCTTCAACAGCTTGCCACAGGGGTACAAACACAGTGCCACATAGCACAAATACATTAGCAGCCTGCTAAACCACCATTCAACTTCCCAAGGATGTCAGCATTTACAGTACATCGATGACATCTTGGTGAGAGGAAATGATAAAGAGCAGATTGCATCAGTAGCTGGGAACATTTGGAAGTTATTAACTGACCAAGGGCTGACTATCCCATGGGATAAGTGCCAAGGCCCAAGCCAGGAGGTTTAATTCCTAGGATCTTGGTGGGTGGCAGGTGCAATGTCAGTGCAGAGGCTACCTTAGAGAATATTGAAAAGGGCAAGTACTCCACAACAGAAAGGAGCTGCAAACAATTGTGGGCACCTTGGGTTACTGGAGAAAAATACATCCCAGGTTTCTCCATGATTGCCTGTCCCCTTTATGATTTGCTTAAGAGGCACAAAGGCTGGGATTGGACTCACAACACTCTGCGAGCCTGAAAGCTCTCAAAGATGAATTGAAGGCTTATCAGAAACTGGGGCCTTTGCACCCACAAGATGCTTAAGGGCTGAATGCGGGTTTTTCCGAGCATGCCTCATACTGTGGAATCTTCCAGAGGGGACCCAATGGCCTAGTAGAGCTCTCTTATTTTCATCTATAGCATTTAAAGAGGACTGAGGCACGGTTACTCTGAGTGGGAAAAGGGACTCCTTTCCCTAACTTGAGCTGTCAAGGAGGCAGAGAAACTCCACACTACACAAGGACATATAGTAAGGGCCCGTTCCCTCTGCTGAGAGCGAATCTTCAAGATCTCTTCCACCAGAAGGATTGCCCAGAAGGCTACCATACAGAAGTGGTACACCTACCTAGAGGGAATTGCACAGCTCATGCCATTAAGAGAGGGGTCTACAAAGGTATCCAAGCTGCAACAGCCCATAAACCCTGACAAAGCACTGCTAGGCCAGCCTTATAAGCCTTCTCCTATCCAGGTGGCCCCAGAAATGACCACAGACTCGAATAAGCAGGAGTGTGGTTTACGGACACATCCTCCCAGAGGGTGGGGTGCAAGTGGTGTTACAAAGCCACAGCCTTGGCGATTGGCACAGGCCAAACTATCACTGAGGAGGGTGATGACAGTGCACAAGTGGGTGAACTACCTGCTCTCATGCTAGCAGCAGAACATGGAGCAGAAACCATCTACACTGATTCCTACTCCACATTCAAAGGCGCCACTGAGTGGATCTGCCAATGGGAGGCGAATCAGTGGAAGGTTTGAAATGTAGAAGTGTGGAAGGCTGCTGACTGGCAGAGGCTATTTGAGATAAACCAATCCAGACCCCTCAAAGTGGGCTGGGTGAAAGGGCACTCCAAAAAGCAAAGCCCGGCCGCAACCTGGAATGAACAGGTAGATTACCTGGCAATGATAAATATGGTCAATGATGAGAAAGATGATTGGTGGTGACTAGCTGAATGGCTACACATTAAAAGAGGCCATTCAGGAAAGGCAGACCTCTACCACGAGTGTAGATCCAGAGGATGGCCAATTTCTATAGCCACCTGTGAGGCAATCATCTCAGCCTGCCCACAGTGCAAAATTAGACTCAAAGCCAATCACCCCAACCTAGCCCCAGCTCAGCACATTAGGGAAGATGAGAAGCTATGGAACACATGGCAGATTGACTATGTGGGTCCACTCAGACCCTCACACAGGAAGAGATACATACTGGTAGTGGTGGAAGTTGTTTCAGGCTTGGTTATGGCTACTGCCACCAGTATTGCCACAGGTGCTCAAACCATTGAATCTCTGGGGCAGTGGTTCAGTATCTTGCCAATGCCTGAATGTATTCAAAGTGACAATGGCTCTCACTTCACAGCATCATATGTACAAGACTGGGCTAGGGGTGAGAGGGTTAGATGGGTATTCCATACTCCCTATTATCCCCAGGCTAATGGCATTGTGGAAGAGGCAAATGCCCTAATCAAAAGGCATGCTAACATGTCAAAGGGTATCGGGATAAACACCTGCCCCACACCAGTTTCCCCTAAACCACAGATGGGGTAACTATGGCAGCCCAAAAGTCAACGCATTTTGTCCTGCTGAGCCAGTGGGGAGCAACTAACCACCCGCCAGGTGAATCCAAACAACATTCCCAGCATTCACTAAACAAGTTACAGGTGGGACAACCCGGTAATGGTCAATTGGAGTCCTGCCCATGGCCCTATCCAAACCAAAGGGGTTATATGTGTGGGAAGCCAAATGATATAAATGGTATAACTCACCTCAATAAGCGTGCGGTGGATATATCCCAGATTTCTGAAATTGCTCCCATAGATAACAGTGTTTTCTTACCCCTGCAAACGTTTGAAATGTATAATAAAGTTGTTTTGTTATCAGGGGGTGGGCACACAGAAGCTGACCTACTTTAATCTCATTCAGAGTATGGTTACACACATGTATTATTTATGTACACACTCTGTATAATCTAATGTTCAAAGGGTTATATGTATAATGGTTATATTTGTATGGTATGTAAATGTTGTCTTATCCCTCGATTAATGGCCCTTTGGCCAGGGGGTGGTGTATGTGGTGGAGGGCCACATAGGCCCAAATAGCCTTGTTTACAAGTCTATGCTTGCCCAGACATGTTGTCCTCCCAAAAGGTGTTTTTCTATCTAAACCAGGGGAAAACAAATTAAGGGGGACAAAGAAGCACAATAAGCCTGGTGCCTTGAAGTCTGGCCTTTCTTGCTTGCAAGGTTGAGGTAAACACGTTGTGTAAGCTCACGCGTCTAGGGTGTGGGTTCACCTGAGCCCCCTCCATAATTGGGGGTACCAGACCCATGGATTTCACCTTATTTGGCATGTTTTGGCCTGCTGCCAGAAGCTTATTGGACAGAATTGTGGCCAAGAACCATCGATCTCGGGCCCACATCTCATAAAAGGGGTAATTTGGTGTTCCTGCCACCCTACTCCACCCACCGCTCCTAGCCTCGTTGTCGCCTTGGGGCCATTGCCGCTGCATTCCAGCCCATGGCACTTTGCACCGGTCCAGGGGAAATTCGACCAAGGTGCTCCCGGCCAGCTGCCTCTCCAGGCCGTCGTTCCCAGCCTGATCGTGCTCGTGGAGCTTCCTCAGACAGTGCACCCCAATATAATATTTGAACTATCCAGGTCCACAAGGATCAGCAGTGTGGCCTTTGCCACACATATTTGGGATCACCGAGACTGTGACTCCAGCGAGTAACTGAGCAATCTCGATTTAAACAGCTTAGAAATTCCAGTGACTTTACCCGTGGCACTTTTATGCCACAAGACTCTCTATCCGAATCCTTTCCAAACCTCTGCCAAATTCCTGATTCCTGCTGTAAATAGACATTCTGTAAAATAATTTCACAACCACATACAAAGACTTGTGTGGGCTAATTGTATATAAGTTTGGGAGGGAAGATTCCTATTGTATATAATATTAAATTATTTTAAACCCTTTTAAATTCAGCCTCATGTTTAATCCCCTTAAAACTCAAACAAAACCCCTTGACAACAGGTGTCCAGTTTGTGCTGTGGTGGAGGTGGTTGTTACTGGGAGGGGCTCAGGGTGTCCAGTTTGTGCTGTGGTGGAGGTGGTTGTTACTGGCAGGGGCTCAGGGTCTCCACACTCTGTCCTGGGACAGAGCCAACACAAAGTCCCTGGCCAAGAGCTTCCAGTGAGAGGCTCTACTGGTGCTGCAGCAGTGTTGCTCTAGAGGCAGCCTCACCCTCTGACTCCTGCCCAGTGTCTCTTGTCCTTGTGGCTGGGCCATGGCCATGAGCCTGACCCAGCATCTGCAGCTCAACTTAGCCTTTCCTGCAGAGAAGCCTTCACAACAAAGGCAACATCTGGAAACTCCTCCTTTGCCTTTGCCTTTGTCTTGTTGTCATCTCCAGGCAGTGTCCGCATGGCCTCTGGCCCTGCCCCAGCCCCACTGCCCACACAGGCTCCCAGGGCCCCACAGGGCCGGCACAGCATGAGAAAGGTTCAGTCAGGACTGGCAAAGCTTTGATGCCAGTGAGGATCTCCAGCTCACAGCTCTCCCTCACCCTCCTACTTTCGCAGCAACCCCCAGGCCCTGCCCCCTGTCCAGCCCCAGCCATGGCCCATGTGGGGCTATGCACGCAGCTCTGCTCCAGGGGCTGCCAGAGAGCAGGCAGGAAGAGAGGCTGCTCAGGGCTGTGTCCTCCTCCAGAGCAGGCCTTGGCCAGCAGCAGGATGGAGATGGCCTTAGGGCAAAACTCACCTTGAGACCTGAGGCTACAGGCAGGTGCTGGCAATGGCCACTGAGAGATGCTGGGAGGTGACAAAGGCCCTCAGGCACCTCCTCACTCTGTGCACACCACCAAGGGCACAGACTGACTTCCTGCCCTCTGCTGTGCCTCCACATCTCTGAGCCCTTCCCCAAGCCCTGGCTCTGCACCACAAACCCCAGTGTGAGTCTCCTCCCTGCATGGGCACACACTGCAAGGCAGACACAGAAGTTCTCCTCTCCTGGCAGCTTCCCAGCCCAGTCCCTGTCCCTCTGAGCTCTCCCATTTCCCCTGCCCTCTCTACACTACCAATGTCCTCTCCCAAGCATGGCCCAGGCTGCTCTGGCCCCACAGCAGTGCCACCACTGCAGAGTGCTCTGGGCAGTCACAACACAGCCCCAGCTCCTCTGCAGGGTACAGCAGCTGCTGGAGGTTGGAGAAGAGCAAGCCCAGAGGTGGGGGACCCTCATGGCATGAGGCAGGAGGAGATGCCCTGGTACAGTGACCATACTGCTCTGTGCCAGCAGTGGCCTGTCCTTTCCTGCAGTGCCAGCACCACCATGCAGCAGGATGGTGCCCAAGCTGCCAGAGGCCTCAGGCCTTGGCCCAGCACAGAGGCTCAGCAGGAGAGTGTGGAAGGAAAGAAAGAGCAGCACAGGATGATCCAAGCTCTGGGGCTCCTTGGCACTGCGACTGTGCTGGGACTCTGCCCCTCCACCTCTGCACACAGGCACTGTCCTGCAACTCCAAGGAGGGCTTGGAGGAAGGAGCTCAGAGAAACAATCCCTGCAGGCTGTTTCCTGTACTGAACACACAGGGAGCACAGCTCCTCATATCTGCAGCCTTTGGGTCACAGCAGAGAGGTCAACACTGAACCAAAAGTGGCCGAAAGAAAGACATTGGTGTGGGAACAACATGCTCACAGGGGTAAAACCACCAACAGCAGCCAGAACTAGAGCAGCCAGGCTGGGCCTGCACTGAGTGACACCAGAGCTGCTCTGCAGCAGGAGACAAAGAGTTTATTGCTTCTGAAAGCATCCAGTGAGCAGTTTGCTCAGGGCAGCCTTCAGCTCCTGGTTCCTCAGGCTGTAGATGAGAGGCTTCACTGCTGGAGGCACCAGTGAGTACAGAACTGACACCACCAGGTTCCAGGATGGGGAGGACATGAAGGGGGAGTTCAGGTAGGCAAAGAAGCCAGTGCTGAGAAATAGAGAGACCACAGCCAGGTGAGGGAGGCAGGTGGCAAAGGCTTTGTGGCATCCCTGCTGAGAGGACATCCTCAGCACTGCCCTGAAGATCTGCACATAGGACACCACAATGAACACAAAACAGGCTAATGCTAAGGAGATGCCAACCACAATAGCCCAGACTTCCCTGAGATAGGCTGTGGAGCAGGAGAGCTTGAGGATCTGGGGGATCTCACAGAAGAACTGGTGCACAGCATTGCCCTGGCAGAGAGGCAGGGAAAATGTATTGGCTGTGTGCAGTAGAGCATGGAGAAAGCCATAGGCCCAGGCAGCTGCTGCCATGTAGGCACAAGCTCTGCTGCCCAGGAGGGTGCCATAGTGCAGGGGTCTGCAGATGGCAACGTAGCGGTCATAGGCCATGATGGTGAGGAGAAAATACTCTGCTGGTATGAAAAAGAGAACAAAAAAGACCTGAGCAGCACAACCTGCATAGGAGATGGCCCTGGAGTGCCTCAGGGAATCGGCTACAGACTTGGGCACAGTGGTGGAGATGGTGCCCAGGTCAAGGAGGGCGAGGTTGATGAGGAAGAAGTACATGGGGGTGTGCAGGTGGTGGTGCCAGGCGATGGTGGTGATGATGAGGCTGTTACCCAGGAGGGCAGCCAGGTAGGTGGCCAGGAAGAGGCAGAAGTGCAGCAGCTGCAGCTGCTGTGTGCCTGCAAATAGCAGGAGGAGGAAGTGGCTGATGGAGCTGCTGTTGGACATTGCCTGCCTCTGGCCAAGGAGACCTGTCCAAGGAGGAAAAGGAGAGACAAGTTAGGGGACACTTCTCTCTGAACACAAAGGTGCAGTGCCCACAGAACAGCCTCTGCCTCAGCTGAGTGAGGAAGAGCTTAGCTCATGCCCCATCCCCACCAACCACTGGCAGGCCTCAGCACAACTTCCAATGCAGCTTGGACACTCAGCTGCCATGAAGACACCTCCGGGGCAGGACCTCCTGAGTCAGTGTCAGAGCACAAAGTGACCACAGCCCAGCCCCTGTCCCACACAGCAGGAGTCCTGTGGCTCGAGGGAGACTCAGGGAGCAGCACTGCAGAACTCTGCAAACAATGAAGTGAAGGCACAAAGGCAGAGGGGCTTGGTGTGAAGCCTTCTCCTTGCCCTGCTCTGCTCCCTGCACCTCACACACTGCAACTGAAGAGCTTTGGTCACCCTTCTGTGTGCACACTGCAGGAGCCTTCAGCTGCATGTGCAGATGCCAAGGCTATGACTCATGAGCTGGAGCCCACAGCTTTGAGGGCACTGCCTCTGCAGGGTAGGAGAGGAGACCAAAAGGTTACATTGGGAAAAGTGTCTGCAGGGCAGAGAGTGGCCCAGAGCTGCCTGATGCCCCTTGCCCGGCTGCTTGGCAGCAGATCCCTCTCCATCTGCCTGCCCATGTCTCTGCTGCCTGCAGCTGTCCCTGCCACCAGCTGCTGCTCTGTGCCCAGGTCTCTCCCTGCTCCCTGCTGACAGATCCCATCCAACCTGCTGTGTGCTCAGCTCTACCCTGCAGAGCCCTCCCAGCATCTGGGCACTGCCCAGACTGATCTCGAGTTGTGCAGAGACTCAGGAGCAGCTCAGGGAAGCACCAAGGGGACCTGAGGCTTCAGTGTCTTCTGCAGAGTGGAGAACTGAATTCCAGTCTCATTCTGCCCACTAAGGAGAGCAAACTTCAGGGCCAAGACTCATTCCCTTCCAGGAAAGGCTGCCCTGAGCTTCTGGAAAGGCTCCTCAGTAATGCCCAGGGGGGAGCTGCAGCTGGGAGCAAACCTGACCCATGAAGCACCCTCTGCTCAGCAGAAGACCTTGCCATGTCCTGCCCTGCCAGGGAAGGCATCATCCACCCACAGCTTCTGCCCACAGAGCCATGGGGAGCTCTGCAGGCAGGCTGAGAGCTGAGGCTGGCAGGCAGCAGAGTCCCTGCCCCAGCACACAGCCCCTGGGCTGCAGGGACCCTGCTCTGCAGGACAGCCCTGCCCACCCCTGCCTGCAGCCCAGGGCTGCACAGCTCTTCACAGTGGCCTGAGGAGAGCCTCTGGGCAGGGAGTCCTCCTTACAGAGCTCATCAGCTGTGCCTGTAGGAGATACCTCCAGGACCTGCACTTGCACTGCCCTGCACCCACAGACTCACCTTGTCAGGGACTGCAGTGACTTCTTCTCCAGCGAGCTCTCAGCATCCTCCTGGTCCTGGCCACCCTGAAGCTCTCTCTGCCTCCCTCATCTACCTGAGATGCTCTGTCTGTGCCCTCAGCCCTGCTGTGCTGTGCAGAGGAGCTGCTCCTGGACAGAGCTGTCTCTTTTCAGTGCTGCCCACTTGCCAGCAGCACCCTGCAGCCCAGGAGCCCAGCCCAGATCAGCAGCAGAGGAGCAGCCCTGGGCATGTTAATGACCTCTCTGGTGGCTTTGGTGCCAGGTAAGCCTCAGAGACTGAGAGGACGATGAAAAAACCTCTCCAGAAGTTGAAGCCAGCTTCAGGCTCTAAAGTGTCTTGCAGTTGTTAATGGATCCCAGTGAGGACACTACTGGGAAGGTGTCCTCAGGCTCTGGTTAGGGCAGAGAACTGGAGGCAGTGCTGAGAGGTCAGCACAAGCAGGGGAAGGTGGCTCTGATGCTGAACACACCTGGAGGGCTTTCATGAATCCAAAGGACCAAGCCTTGACCTGCACACCCTGGCAAGGGAGATCCTGTCCCTCCCTCAGTCCTTAGGGCACTTGCTGAGGCAGTAGGATGTGGACAGGAGCAATGCCAAGGGCAGGACTGTTATGCAGGGGCCAGTTGAGATCTGAGTTTGGGCTAAAATGCAATGAGGCTGATTCAAAAGTTATTAAATAATTTATTAAGATATACAAAGAGATTTCCCCAAACTTATTTACAACTCTGCACACAAGTTCTTGGGTGCAGTCAGCAGAACTGTTTCACAGAATGTCTCTACCCAATGGGATTTGGAAAGGTTTAGAAATGTCTTTGCCAGAGTCTGGCAGCTTCATTCACTGCTGGTGAGGTTAACCAAACTCCTTTAGTAGCATGAATGAAGGATTCAGGACACTCAGTGGTCCTCAGTGCTAATGTCTGTGGCCCAAAGCATAGGCAGGAAAGTGTTCAACAGAAGTCCTGTGGTGAATTCCACCTGGGCTGCGATATGGAATCAGTTGCTGGCTGAGGTGACTGAGGTGACTGAGGTGGCTGAGGTGGCTGAGGCAGCTGAGGTGGCTGAGGTGGCTGAGGTGAGCAGCAGGTGAGCAGCAGGTGAGTGAGGAAGGAAGGAGCAGACAAGCTCCTTATTCACCTGTTCACTCCCTTTTATAGCACAGTGCCCGAGGCTAATGCTCTCATTGGCCACACAATCACCCAATCACCTCTGGCAGTCACCCAAACATACCCATAAAAGGCAGACCCCACAGGCTGCTCTCCTCCAAACATGGGGGGCGCAGACGCCTTGCACACGACAGGGGAGTGGACCTTATGGAACCCCTCTCATGAGACCAGACTAAACCAGACTGGGCTGTCTGGGTTCCTTTTTTCCTGTTTTCCCACCTCTGGCTGCAATGCAGAGAGGCAGGCAAACATGTCTGGACAGGACAGGACATGCTCAAGCCCATTTTGTGACCCCTGGGACTCTCCACCACAAGGACTATGGCACAGACCCTGCCAGGCTCCTGAGGGTGGACAAGGAGGCAATGAGGCCAATACAGCCTGGGCTACAATGCAGCACAAACTTAATTCCCTTGATGCTCCTGGGACTCACTGGATCCCTTCCAATTGGGACATGGATACTCTGAACCTCTCCCAGTACACACTGTGCTCCTTCCCAGTACTCGCTGCACCCTTGGCACCATCCCAGGGCACTCTGGGACATTTCCTAGTACAAATCAGACCTCCTGATCACCTCCAATCTAGACCAGGCCACACACCAGTACAAACTGCTTTGGTTTTCCCTTTCTCAGTTCAGACCTGTCTCTCTACCACTGCTAATTGCTATTGTAGCCCACTCCCAGTACCCCTCTCAGCACAGCCTGGCCTCTCTCTGGTGGAAGGGCAGCAGCCCCAAAACTGAGGCTTCTCTATGCCTCTACATGCCTGGACATGTTTTTCTGCCAGGGACCTATGGCAGTAAACAGGTTGTGTAAGAAACACACACCCAGTCCGTGTACCCCTGGGGTCCGCCCAGGTAGTCCCCTAATTGGGAGGGGCCAGGCAAACAGCTCCTGCCTATTAAGGTAAGGTTTGGCTTGCTGCCAGCCTGTTTGGTCACTTTAGATGGTCAAATGAGCCACGAATCTCAGCTCAGAGTCTATAAAGAGGTGCAAAGGAGCACCATGTGTTCAGAGTGTTCAGTGCATTTGGAGGACCAGACTTAGCTGTTCAGACTCATCTCTCTGATCCCCATAGCAGCACAGACCTGCTTGCATGGCCTAGACACAGAGTCAGGCTCTTACTCACTTGCAAACATTACTGAGGCTCAGCCCTCTTGCATTTATTTCAAGGTGCAGTTAAGCTGTGTGCAAACCCTTTGAGAGGCAGAGCACATGCACGCCTGCATTTAGTACACATATGGGGAGCCGAGAGCCCCATGCCTAAGCCTAGAGCAGCTGTACATACTGGCTTGCTATCCTGCATTTATCTACTGAGCTCAAGTCTCCCTGCAGCTAGGCATAGACCCTGCTTGCCAGCTGCCTGTAAGCCTGGAAAGATCTAGACTCAGCAGACCCTTCCAGACTGTCTGCTAACCTACAAACACAGCCTGCTAGCTGTACAGATGACCGTGTCAGAAGCTGCACATACAAATCCTTCTCCTGCACCTGGAAATCCTGCCAGCTGATCATCCCTGGACACACACAGCATCCAGAAGCAGAAGCAGAGGCCACTTCACCAGGAGAGAAGGTCAGAGAAATCCTGTTTACCTCAAAGACTGGGAACACTTATCATTCTCCTGCAAGCAGGGACAGATTCCAGCTTCACCAAGACCCCAAATACTGGGCACACTGTGACACAATCCCGGGAGGGTGATTAATGATTAATACTTAAGGGCAACACATCTAAGCAAGCTTTAATTCCTTTGTAATATAAGTTATCTCTGTCGGAAGAGCAGACACAGTTTCAGCCCTTGCTGGGCAAACAGTATAGTTCTTAAGAGGCATTAAGCCTCAGGGAATCTTTCTCTCTGTGGTGGTTTAGGCTGTTATCCTGCCCCCCCCCCCCACTTTAGAAAAAGCCCCAGCTAACTCAGACGGGCTCTGGGAATATAAATGAAGCTATTTACAGCTAGCACAATATACAAGCAGATATTTACAATATATACAGTTGTATACAGAAATATACGAAGTAAAAGTAATACAGAAGCACAACTCCCCTCCCAGAAACCTGAGTCCCCAGGAGGGGATCTCAACCACCCCTGTACCTTCCCCCTGCCCCTCTCAACCTTACCCCAAATCCTGAGAAAAGAATAGAGGTGCAGCCAAGAGGTTAAGAAGGAAGGTTAGTGGCAGCGAGGTTAATGAGATGTTGCTCAGTGTGAAGCCAAAAGCAGAGTGAGAACAAAATGGAGAATGTTATCTAATGTTTGCTTCTTGTTCCCACAGTTCTCAGCAGGTCTGTGAGAGAAGAAACACAAGCATGTTTTCCTTTCATAGCCAATTATCTACTTTCTCTCACCAAAACATTCTAGCCTGCTTCAAACTAGCACACTCTCTGTCTATAGTTGTTGATAATTTGATATTTCCATTTAATAATCAAATCCCTGTAAATATATCCCAAGCTGTTTTCACAAACTTGTGCTACGAACTCAATTATATAGTGGTTGGGGGTGGTACAAATTTGAAAATATTAATTTTAATAAATAATTTTATAAAAAATTAATACCACCTCAAATTAATTTCTCACCTCCCCCTAACAGAGGAGGAATAAGAGAAACCCCTCCACAACACTCTCCCAGCGCAAACTGGATCCTCAGACACCTTCCTCTCACTCACTTGGCCCAGTCCCATTACAAACTGGATGCCCTGATCCTCTCCCAATACACCTTGAGCCTCTCACACTCTCTCTAGCCAGTGTCCCCAAGCCCTATATGTCTAACCGCTGTTCCTCCCCTGACTTCAGGCCCCTTCTACCCAAAAGGAGCTGAGCCCATTCCTCACCTCACCCCTTCAACCTCAGCCCCTCCCTAAAGCATCCCTGCCCTTAATTCTACCTCCATTGCTCATCCTGGCCACAGCCTTTACCCTTTGCATTGACCACTTGGCCTTAACTGCAGCACTCAGCCCAGCCCCAACCCAATCCCTGCTCCTCATAGCTGGCCCTCACCTTAACCCTGCCCAGTACCATCAAGTGGCCAGACAAGGCTCTCCTCAGCCTTGGCCTGAGCCCCAGCACTCAAAGGCATCTCAGAGCCTTCAGCCTTCCCATGGGCACCTCAGCCAAAAACCTCCTTCCTGTGCTCTGAACTCTCATCTGTAACCCATTTCCACCTCTGACTGACTCTGCTTGGCCTCTGGCACAGGGCAAGGGCCATGAACTGCAGGAGCAGTCACATGGCCTTGAAAGAGGAGGTCTGGAGGAAGAAGATCTGCCAGGATGGACTTTGGAGGCTCTCCATAAGAAGCTGAAGGCTCAGGGAGTGCTGTGCTGCTGCCTCAAGGCTGCTTTGAGCTGCTGGAGCTTTCTTGGGTGTGGGCAGAGAAGGAAGCCTTTAGGAAGTGCAGCTTGGAAGGTTCAGGCTGGGGCTGAGGACAGAAATGTCACTCAAAGGGTAAAGCTGTGGTGCAAGAGGGGAGCCAGGAGTGTGGGCAGCCCATGCCTGGCTGTGTGCCAAGGCATCTCCAGCAAGGGTGGAGTGCCCTGAGGGCAGGTGTGGAACTGTCAGGGTGAGAGCTGGCTGGGGAAGCAAGATGGGAGCCTGAAGGGCAAGAGGTGCAGGCATGGGACAGCACAGCACAGGCTGCAGTGGGCATGGCCAAGGGCTCTGGCCAGTCTGAAAGGCCCAAGAGGATTGAGCTCTTTGTCCCCTTGACTCTGGCAGTTGCTTCTGCTCCCATGGCTGGGGAGATGAAACTTTGTTTTGAGGCTCTCAGCATCTGCCTTGGCAAGGCCTGAGGGTCAGGGGCTTGGCCTTTCTGGCTTCACAATACCAAGCCCAGGCTTTTCTGGCCTGCACTTTGCCTTTGCCTCCTGCACTCATGGCCTCCAGAGGAGCTGCTCTAACAAGTCCCTGGGGAGGCTTTCTCAGCACAAACCCTCAGTGGGGCCCATAAAAGCTTCAAGGGTTCTGTGACAGTTTTTCTTTCTGCCGTTATACTTCTTGAGAGGTCTCTTCAGTCTCCTGGCAGCTCCTCAAGTACATGCAATGAGCCCCAAGTGCCCTCAGGAGCTGGTTTTTCTCTCTGCAGTTATCTACAAGCTGTCAAAACACAGCAAACACAGCTCAGTGCTCATGTCAAAGGGAAGTATGTTGATTATCTCTCAGATGAGAGGAGAGTGAGAGCAGCACCCAGCAAGTGAGAATGCTGCAGGCTGTCTGCTCAGTAAGTCTGGCCTGGCAGGAGAAGCTGTCCCTTGAGAGCTGACACTGAATGGACAACTTCACTGCCACCCTCCCAACCTCCCCATGCCTCTCACTGCCCACCTGGGGCTTCCCTCCCTGCTCCTTGCATCAGACTTCTGCACTGCTCTCTGCAGCTGGAGCTCACAGCTGCATGGTGTCACACAGCCTTCTCTACAGAGTCACATCACCTCTCTGGGATGTCAAAAACCCTCTCAATGGTGTCTCACATCCTCTTCTATGCTTTGCCCTGAGAGGTGTGCAGTGACCTGGTTCAGGAACGGCTCAGCGACCAGCCCTCGGCCACACAGACCATCAGCTCACAGACACCGATGCGGTGGAAAGCAAATGGCGTTTATTAGTGGGCAATGCTGGGTTACATGGTATGGGTTAATACATCATTTCCACCTGCTTACATCATAAGCTGTATAGTATTGGTTATGGCAATAAGGAGAGGGGCCCTATCTTTCCATACGATGCGGTATCTTCCGGCCGCCGGGCCCTAGCTGCCCACATTTCCCCCCTCCCTGTGCACAATAAAAGCAGCTAAAATAGAACACTTCTAGAACAGTATAAACTGTATATGAAATGAGCATAGAAATATGGTCACAGTGTCAAAAGATCTTAACAGCATAAATCTTAGTTGTAAGTCACTTTAAATGAGGTACTGTTGAGAACGATGTAGTGCAACCAAGAGTAGTTAGTGTAAAAGTATGAGATGAGAACATTCTTCACAGTATCGTTAGTAAAAACTAAAGTGCACCTACCTATGGCATGTGAACACTCCCTAAATATACAGCCAGATCAGCTGCCATATACTGTACTATCTCTATCTTCTGTAACTTTCCTTCACAGTATTACAACCTTTCGTAAAAGCAGGAGATACATTGTGCAAGATAATAATACTGGAGGCATCTTAGAACAGATTTTGGTGCTCTACAAGCAAGATGTCTACTGTCTGCAACCTACTTTTAACAAACAATATCAACTTGTTCAGTATGCAGGGTCCAAAAACTAGAGTCAACACGCTCATCACGATCGGTCCCATCAGGGAGGATACCAGGGTGGTTAGCCACGGTGACTGATTAAACCATGATTCAAACCATCCTTGCTGGGCTTCCCTATCCTTTTTTCTTTGGGCCAATCTCTCTCCTAATTTAGCCATTGAGTCTCTAGCTACTCCAGTGTGATCTGTGTAAAAGCAACACTCCTCCTCCAAACTGGCACAAAGGCCTCCTGACTGCATGAACAGAAGGTCTGTGCTGTAGAACAACTTCAGAAAGTGATGAGAGAGATTCTCCTAGGGAGGCCATGGAATTTTCTAGTCTTTGCAGGTCCTCATCGATGACAGCCTGTATCTGGGATAGGCCCTGTTGTTGGGTTACCAAGGAAGTCACTCCTGTTGCTGTACCAGCTACTCCCAGACCGAGTAGAGCTGCTATCATCACAGCTGTCAGGATCTCCCTTTTGTGACGTTTGCCGTTATCTTCTCCCCAGTAGTAGCACATCTTCTCTTCTGGATGGTGTAGGACCTTGGGAACAATTATAATCTGAACACAAAGGTCAGCAGAAGCATTAAAGCATTCAAGGGACACACAAGGTGTTACTCCTAACTGATGGCAAATCCACATTGCAGGCGTAGACTTTTTATTGACCGTGATGGTTCTCGCGCAAACCTCCTTTCCCCAGTCACCTAGTGCAGTGTTCCCAAAACATACACCCTGACCCCTTACCTGACTCAGGGTAATTCCTTTCCACGGTGTGTTCCACCCACATTGTGTTGGACTACTATCTGAAGAATAGCTAAAAGAGGTGTTGAGGGCAACACCCTCATAAAAAGGGGGATGCACATCATAGCATAACCAACAAGATTTAGTGAGATTCGGGTTTGACTGATTCAGGAACCAAAAGGATGCATTTAGCACATCAAAAAACAATTTATCAGATGAGTGGTCAAGTTCCACATCTGGTTTATCTGTGGGGCTCATCTGTTCTGTCATTTGAGGCTCGATGTGAGAAGGGACACTTCCTTTTCTCTGTTGATTGTCACTCTGAATTACTGCATTAGGGCCAATTGCTGCACTGCTCTTTATTTCCTGTTTTTTGACAAAGAATAGTCCTCCCCTGTCTGTACCTCAATCCCAGAATCTTAGACCCCAAGTTTTGCCAATGGTCCATCCCAGATCATCCTCTCTGGTCACATTAAACGTATAGTACTTACACCAGTTTTTGGGTCCGCCATAGGATGGCGCAATTCCTCCATGGTAATGTTTAGGGAAGGAGGTGCATCCTTGAGGTCCTCGGCCTATTCTCAAAAATCTATCTGGTCCCGATCTCGGTGTCCAAGCTGTAGCTATAGTCTCACACCCCCAGTGAGCGTAAAAGTGATGCTCAGGAAGATTACAATAAGGTTTTCCTGGATTAGAGCTGAGGCAAACATAGAAGCTCATCTCTTGGTGACATGGTCTGGCTGGAATTCACTCACACAAAATAACCTGAAAGCTAGGGGGTGCTGGGGTAATTCTCTTCTGCATTACCTTTTGATCCTCCCACCTCATCAGCACCCATTCCCACGGTTGGTGTTCGTACCAGCCATTGGATGGTCTTACCATATCCAGAATCAGAATCACACAGAGATATTGCAACCCTCCCTTTCAAAGGCCTTCCTGCTGTTGCTTGGATCTTGTTGGTGTGACACTTTCTGGCGTGGGTGGTGGTGAAGCGCTTTTTGAGTTGTCGTCTGCCACCAGGAAGTACACATTACAGGATGCCCAATCAAGAGGTCCTGTGGACAGAAGCTCACAGTTTTCATTAGTTTTTATTCTGGAGGTCTGGTTTAATAGACTTAAGTGGTCACCACTTGACCTTGCCATCTTTTCTGACTGCGGAGTATCCATGCCCTGTTAAAGCTAATTTTCATCCTGATTCCCATTCTCCTAACTCATTTCTAACTATGACTGATGGGCCCTCTTCTAATGCCTGAATGGCCCCATGTGTTTAGGAAGGGCTGTTCGTCTCCTTCCCTCTCGGGAACTGATTTTAGAGTTTGACTTGCTCATTCGACTATGGCCTGTCCTGTGCTATTGTACAGAATCCTGTGAACTAGACTGATATCCATTTTGAAACAAATGTTTAAACTGTCTTAGAGACAAAATTTGGACCATTGTCTGTTTTAATCTGATTGGGGATACCGAGCCACGCCATGGCTGTTAACCAATGTTGAATGGTTGCTTTGGAGTCAGCTTTGAGATGTTGTGTGGCCACTATCACCCCGCTGTAGGTATCTACAGTTACTGCTAGCCATGCTCGTGGCTTCAATAGTTGGCAAAGTATAAAGTCAGTTTGCCATATTTCTGAGGCTTTAAGACCTCTGGGGTTGACTCCGCTGGACCACAGTGGTGTTTTTTGGCAGTGAGGGCATGTAGCTATTACATGTTTAGCATCTGTGATTGAGATCACACATCTCTTTGCCAGTGCTTTGGCTCCGATGTGAAGAGACTCATGTAGTTCGCGTGTATCTTTCAATGTCCACAATCCTTTCACTGTGGCATCTGCTCTGTCATTGCAGATTTGAGAAAATCCTTTTATCGGGTTGTGGCTGTTGACATGGATGACTGATATGGTGCCTTTTCTGGAGAACCGTGCTTCTTCTAGATCAGTGCTGCTGGAGATGTTGATACACTGGGCCCTGACATGGCCAGACAGAGTTTTGCTACAAACATCGAGTCAGTTACAATGTTCAGGTGTTCTGTAGGGAATAGTCCACATGCTACTGCTACAGCTGTTACTTCTAGCTGCTGAACTGAGAGTGTATTGTCAGTGGCTCTGACACTGCACCATTCTTCTCCCGACTGCCACACTGCTACTGCAGTTGAAGTCATTGAGGATGCGTCTGTGAAAACTGTCGGTCCCTCTTACAGCCGATCCATGACTTTTTGTGGGAGATCGACATCCACAATTGACAGCATTTGGGTCCAAGGGGGTTTTGCAGCATACCTGATTTCTCCACTGAATCCTACCAGAGCCACTGCTGGATGTTCTGACATCGCCACTGATTGCGTCGGAAGCTGTTTTCGGAAGGGCAAATATATTTTTGCTGGTTCTGTACCCAGGTGTCTTAGGGCAAGCTTTCTTCCTTTCATGATGAGATTTCCAAGGCTCTCAACCCCTGGAGAGAATGCACCTGACACCTTCCCCAGAACTACCCACTGAATCGGTTGAGCTTTCTGGGGGGCCTTTGGGCTGGTGCTCCTACTCCCTCACCTTCTGTGAAGTGTATGTACAGATCGAGTGGTTCATCTGGGTTCCATCTGGCAAGCCTGCTTGATGATACTTGTCGCTTGATAAAGTCAAGGCAATTCATCGGTTCTGCTGTCAGGGTCTTCTCTTCCCATGGATTTCTTCCTTTCAGCAGATTGTAGAGGGGGGCCATGGCTTCTGGAGGAATCATGACAATATTGCAAAGCCACTGCAGGGATCCTAACAGCTGTTGCATATCATACAGTGTCTTGATGTTCCGTTGGATCTTTATTTGTGGAGGGGTCACATAAGGTTTTGTGATTCCAACTCCCAAGAAACTCACATGTGGTCATTTTTTTACTTTAGAGTCTGTGATTTCGAATCCATTTGATTGCAAGGTTTCTGATACTGTGGACACCAATTGGTCTACCTGATTCTCTGATGGTGCAGCACCCAGGATATTGTCCATGTACTGAATGATGGTCGCATTTGGGTTGTCTTGCTGAGCTGGCGCCAGTGCCCGATCCACTGTAATTTGGCAGATAGTAGGCAAATTGATCATTTCTTGAGGCAGTACTTTCCATTGGAAGCACATATTGGGACGCTGGCTGTTTGGGAACACGACTGAAAAGGCAAATCTCTCTTCGTCTTTCTCATGCAGAGGTATCGAGAAAAAACAGTCTTTGATGTCGAGGATGGCACAGGGTTGTTCTTTTGGAACCATTGAATTCATAGGTAGCATCGTTTTGACAGGTCCCATGGGCTGAATGCATTTATTTACCTCACGCAAGTCACGCAGAAGGCGAAATCCTTCACCACTCCTTTTTGGTATTACAAAAACTGGGGTGTTCCATGGGCTGGTAGAGGGCTCTATGTGGCCTCGTTGCAGTTCATGATCTACTAATTCAAAAAGAGCATCCATTCGAGACTTTGATAGGGGCCACTGCTTGATCCACACTGGGTCTGATGATTTCCATGTTAGCCTGATTGGTGGGGGTGGTAACGCAACAGTGGCCCTCACGGCAAATTTGTCACCCTGGCTTTTAGCAGAACTAGGGCATCTCTTCCCAGCAGAGGTGGGACACCAGATGTGACATATGGAAAGAGGGTGATAGTTTTCTCCGGCCCTGTCTCAGTGTAAAGTGTTATTGCTATCAGTCCCGCACACTTTCTAGCTTTTGATATGCCCCCCACTCCTCTGACCATGGGGACCTCCATTAATTTCCAATCTGGAGGCCAATTTGCTTCTGGGATGACTGTAACATTTGCTCTTGTATCAATTAGGAAAGGGACATTGATGGTAACATTGTTCCAAGTATTGTGAAGAGAACACATTCCCCAGACCACTGGTCGATCATCACATTTTATTACCAATGCCACCCTGGGATCCCTCCCCCAGTTTGTAGTTCTGGCTGCCTCTGGTGTGAGGGCAGACCTGGCTGGGTTGTTGGCTGAGCTGTGAAACTGGTTGCTTCTCGGGAGGGCGTGTATGTGATAGGTGGGCTGGGATATACCTCATCCCACGCTGGGTAGGTGTAGTTGGGCTGCCTTATACTCCATCTGGGAGAAGGCTGGATGCAGCCTGGGTGGCCCCTCCCTCGTTTCCCGAGTTCTTTGATCTACAGTCTTTAGCAAAATGTCCTTTCTTTCCACAAATTGTCGTGGAAGGTAGTTTGCGGGAGAATTATGGGGAAAACACGCGAGGCTGACTTGTAAGACCAGGTGATTTATTGCTCAAATACGGAGATCCCCTTCCCAAAACTAAATTACCCCCGTAAATTCTTTATGAGGTTGCAGAGTAACATTTCAGAAAATGGAAAATAAGAGAGAGTCTGTGGTTTTAAGAGTTCTTTGAGTCTTCAGAAGCCATCCAGGCTTTAGGTAAAAGAGTCCTTTGGTTTACTCACTGTTAAGCAGTTCAGTTCAGCAGGGTTTGGAGCTTGGGCGTTGTCCCTTCTTTTGTCAGGATCGGGCCCAAGCGGGCCTCTGGCCTTTGAGACTCAGACACTGCATGGGAGCGGGAGCAGCAGGCTGAGGCTGGAGCAAGTTGAAGCAGGCAGCAGGCTGGAGCAGAGCAAGCGAGCAAGCGGAGCTCCCGATCAAGGCAGACACACCATTTTATAATGTTCAAAAGAGCTGTGCTCACCAGTTCAGGCGATTTTTACGTTATTTTTACAGATTGGTACAAAGTTATAATCAACCTGCACAATTGGACAATTCTTACCAAAAACAACCTATAAGACCACCCCGAGTTCGGCCCACCGACAGGTGGTCAGTGTAGATAGAACCAAGGTCCCCTCTAACCAAAACAGAGCCATTGTTTACCTTTTATCCTCACTAGGGAGGAATTTCTCATGGGTATTGGAAGATTGTTTTGAGTTTTGCGATGCTTTGGCCTTGCAATGTGAGACACTGCAATATGCACAGCAAAGGCCTGCTAGAAGGAGCTTTGCTACCCTCCATGACACAGACCCAGCATATCCCTCTAAAGTAGCGAGTGCACGGGGGAGGTGCTGCTGATGTTTCCCCTTTTTGGGGACAGTTTGCTTTCAGATGACCCATCAGGCCACATCTAATACACACCATTGTATTGGCTACTGCAGTGTGTATAGCATTCACTGTTTCCTGTGTCTGAGCCATTGCAGTGCGGACAACCTCTTGGATTGGAAGCTCTTGTTCTTCTTTCATGATGTGCCTGATCATGTCTGCAATGCCTGCTCCTCTTTGCAGTGTTGTCAGTGTCTCTCTGGTTGCTGGATTACACTGCTGGTGCACTCATTCTGCCATTGTTTGATTTCTTGCTTCTGCAGGTAGGGCTGAGGAATTGATTGCAGCTTGGAGGCGATCCACAAATTTTTTGAAACTTTCATTTTCACTTTGCTTTATTGTGGTCCATGGTGGTGGTTTTGTGACAGCTGCAAAAGTTGTGCGGAGAGCCCCTCTGGCTGCACAGGTAGTTGTCAGGATTTCATGAGGCTCCATGCTTACAGCTTGTAGCAGAGGGGAGAGCATCATTGGATCCCTGCCCATCAGCCGCTGTACACTGGAGCCATGTAGTGAGTGATCTGCCCCTGTTATTTCAGCTATTTTATTTGTGCAGTTCTCCTCCCAATCTTGTCTAAAAACAATCATCTCTGATCCATCAAGCATCATTTTACAAATTTACCTGATGTCAAATGGAATCAAATTATCACTCTGTCGTGGACGGGAAAGTTTGTTTGGGGGGGGGGGGAGGTTTGGAGAAAATGATATGCAAGGCCGATGTTTATAAAAGGTATAACTGATTTAATATTATATACACCAGAAATCCCCTTCCCCAAACTTATTTACAATTATCCCACGTAAGTTCTTTATATGCAGTTTGAGAATTAAATCACAGAATGATTATGTACAAGAAATCAGGAATTTAGCAACAGTTTATAAAAGAATTTAGAAAGAGAGTTTGTGGCTTGAAAATGCCAGGATTTAGGAAGAGAGTCTGTGATTTTTTTAGAGAGTTCACTGAAGCTTGAGAGATCATTCAGTCTTTAAATTAAGTTCTTGTCAGTTACTCACTGTTCAAATGTAGTTCAGAAAAGTTTCAAAGTCTTTATGGATTTTAAGGCGCATTGTCCGAGGCTCCATGGGTCCGGTCGAGCTGAATGCTGACTCCCGGGGCTCGTAAGGATCAGGCCCCTGCCTGGAATGGTGCCGTCTTGACCTGGTTGTTTGCGGTGCGAATGCCGTGTGTGCGTGCGTGTGTAATCAGTGATCAGGGTATCGAGCAAAAGAGGTGTAAGTAGAGCAGGGTAGAGAATGAGGGGCTCAGTTAAGTTAAGTTAAATTAAGGTGCAAGAGGTGCAAGTAGATATTTTTTTTATAGTATTTTAGAAGAGGTGTGTTCAACCAACTCCGGCAGACTTGCGTTAGCTTTACAGATTGGTACAAAGTTATAATCCACTTATACCATTGGCTAATTCTCACCAAAACCAACTTATGGAACCACCCAGGGGTCAGCCCCCAGCAGATGTTTGTCGGGTGGTCACCATGTCTGAGAATTCGAACCTTTTTTCCAAAACATAGCCATGTTCATGTCTTTTGTTTCTCTGAGAGAGAGATTCTCCCAAGGCCTGTACATCTGCTGGTACAACAGCTACGACAGTGCAAGCAGATAGAAAATATTGGTTTGACTTTTTCGATGGAAGGCCTCTGAGACACAATTTTGTGTATAAATGAAAATTCTGCAATAGGGCAAAAGGGCTCTGCTCCCTTCCATGACTCACTCCTGAAGAGACTATCTAAGAGGGTGGACACCATGGCTGAGTTAAGCCCTTTTTCCATGGGCTTTCCATGGGCTTTCCACTTTAACAATCCCCTGCACCTCCTTGGGCTTCACCAGAGAGTAGTTTGCTTCCCCCTCCCCCACCGCTTGGACCGAGTAAGCTAATTTGGAGGGTGGGACCCACTCAGTGCATACCGCGTTCACTTCTCTCCAGTGTGTGAAAGGCAGTTGTTTCCCTAACAGCTCTTTTTTATTTTTATTAAAAGTCTCTTGCTGTTTATTTTTATTTGCTTCCATCTCCTCCTCCCCTGAGCTCAAATCACTGTTCTGCTCTCCCTTGGTGCTGTCTGGCTCCGAGCCAGAAGCCGAGTGACTGCTCGCTTCCAGGTCTCGGTAGCTTTTCACTGAGCTCCGAGCCCGCCCTCTTTCTTTGTTTGCAGGCTCCCCCCTTCTCAGCCCACCCCACCCCTTGCTCGGGCTCTGATTCCACCCCTTCTTCTTACAGGTGGATGCCTTCTCTTTGTCCAACTTGCTCCACCTGCCGTGGGGTGGAGTGTCCCCCTTGTGTGTGTTCTGATTGGCTTTTTGTCTCTTGCCCGTGTTTCCTCCCTCCATGTCTTCACTCCCATTGTCCAACTCCGACTCTTCTGCCTTCCCTTTCTCCCTGCCACGCGCACCTTCACCACGCCCTTCACCTTGCCGCTTGGCGCCATCTTTGGGCACATAGGGCAGCAGCTTAGCCCAGGTTTCGTCAGACTCTCCTCCCTCTGCCACATTTCTAGCCTCCTGAATCAGCTTGTCCCAGAAGGACTTCACTGGCAACCTGTTCCTCCTTTGGTGGGTCAGGATCTGGAGGTTGAGGGGGGGGGAGTTGCAGAGGGACATTTCCCTCTCGATCTTTTGATTCAGCAAGATTGTTTTCACTTGGGGGGTCTGAGGTCTGTGTGACCACCCTGACTCCCAATTTCAGAGTGGCTAACAGATACTCCTTAGCTGCCTTCCAAGTTTCCTTTTCCTCTATGGCCTTTTTAAGGGCCTGTTCACCTCTTCCCCAAGCCTTTAGATGTTTCGCACTGCCTGTGGACTTAGTTTCATTGGCTAATGCCGTGGTACACCTAAGCCACACCTCTGGGTGCAGTACATCCACTGGGTGGTCAATGACCCCAATTTGCAAGAGTCGTGCAATGGTAAGAGTAAAATCTTTAGCCTTACAATCTATACACCACTGTTCATGTAATTGAGACATGACCTTCACAAGAGCTTCCATCCTCCTTGTGGCTCCTGGGGGCATCCCCCCTTCTCATCCCTGCTGGGCGGGCCCTGCCGCTCTGACTGCCATTCACTTGAACCCAGGCGATGTTCCCGGGTTTCGGCACCACTTGCTGCCCTGAGGGGCACACAGTGACCTGGTTCTGGAACGGCAGAGCGACCAGCCCTCAGCCGCATCGACCATCAGCTCACAGACACCGATGCGGTGGAAAGCAAATGGTGTTTATTAATGGGCAACGCTGGGTTATAGTGTGGGTTAATACATCATTTCCACCTGCTTACATCATGAGCTGAATATTATTGGTTATGGCAATAAGGAGAGGGGCCCTATCTTTCTGTACAGCGCGATATCTTCCGGCCGCTGGGCCCTAGCTGCCCACATTCCCACACATCATGAGCTGAGCAGGGATGTTGCTCCTCCTGGAGAGAGCAGTGAAGGGAGGAGAAGAGAGCAGCATCAGCCAGACACTGCCTCATGAGCTGTGGTACTGGAAAGCAGAACAGGACAAGATTACAATATCCTGGGACTACCAGATGCAGCCCCTGGGATGAGACTCTGTGGTCTTACAAGGCCCTGGACCCCTCCAAACTTGCTCTACCAAGCTGTGATGATGCAACAGAGGCTTTGCCGTGCCTCAGTTTACCAGGGAGCAGCATGAGAGCCCACACAGTAGACAGTAAGTCTGTGTCCATAGACTGCCACTAGCAGGTACAGCTGTTGGAAGCAATTAGCTGCTCCTAGCTGGAGAGCAGCTGACACAGACCTCACCACAGTTGGCACTGTGAGAGAGAGCAGGTTGGTGCCATGCCACAGGACACTGTCCTGGAGTCCTGTACCCCTAAATTCCTCTCCTGCCCGGACTCCGGGGGGAAAGGGGAAAAGCCGCCTGTTTCCCCCCCCCGCCTGCCCTGCAGCCGTGAAGGGGGGGAGGACTGCCCCGTGAAGGGGGCGACTGCCCTGTGAGTTCCTGCGCTGGAGCCAGGCTGGGATTGGCCATGCGCTTTCGCGCCTAAGGTGTGGTAACTCTGCCCTTTGTCTAGCGAAGGTTATAACTATTGGGGGTCTTCCCGCCTTTGGGGTTCCCGCTTTGGATTTTGCCCGTGCCTGGATGTATGTGTCTGCCTGAGCTCACACACTCCCCTGAGTTGGGAATCACGTTCGGTGGAGCGCTATGGGAAGATGACTCTTTGTTCACCAATATGGTTAGATGGTCAAATCCACTTTCTTTCCGTGATACAGTGACTTATATGTGTTCTAGCAAGAGGCGTGCTCAGCTTAAGATTGGTTACAGTCAGAGAGTCCAGAGTTACATGTAAGGTGTGCATAGGTTAACTTATCACAACATTCTAAGGGTCAGCCTTCCAGACCACCCACTCCAGCCCCCTTGGTTATCTAGTCTCTGCCCACTGCAGCTGTGTGTGGGGTGCTCAGTTGTTTACATCTCGATTTCCTAGCCTCGCTGGGAACCAAGGATGTTCTCAGCGCCAGTTACTCATGTTTATGACTTTATGTCCTCGACTGGTGAGAAATTCTTCCACAATTCCCTCTTTTTCTTTTTGAGCAACCCACACCTGGCTAACTACCTTAGTTAAGCTCTTCTTAACGCAAGCAAAGACTAATACAAGGCATAGCAAAACTATTATGAAAATAACAAATAGCCGTAAGCCTTCCTCCTAATAATCTGCTTAACCACCCCGGATTGTCCCAAACAGGTTCTGCCACCAGTCCATCAAAAGTCGATGTTTCCTTTTTGATCTTATCAATATGGACCTTTCAACCAGGTTATACTCTTGTGAATGGACTCACCATGATCTGATAAATTCAAACAACACATCCCTTCGAAGTCCTGGCAGCCGTGTTCCTTGGCTAGCAAAAGAAAATCAACGGTTGCTCGATTTTGCAATAGGGCATGAGCGAAAGGCTATTTGATCAACCATAGTTGTCCTAAAACCTTAGTGGTGATTTGGCTTGTTTTGCTGACCAACACGTGAGTCTCTCTAGCTGTACTAATGCTTTTCCAGCTGCTCCTCCTGGTAGAAATACAGCTAAGGCAACACGAGCAGCTGTGGATAACAATTGAACGTTGTCATTGCAATTAGGACTCAATTTTAGAAGATCGCCGCTTAGACCGTGTCAGGGCTAGGTCCCTGAGCTGACTAAGATGAGGGGCAAACATTGTCCAGTTTACCCAGATAACATGGACCTCCCATAAACGTCTTGGTAGCCTTGCCAGGCTCTATCACCACAAATAAGGGAACACACCAGTGGGAAGTGCCTAGCGGTTCTGTTGTTCCACAGACAGATGACCTCGGTCCTTCTTGATGCTTTTAACACCATAACGGCCAATTGTTTGCTCCAAAAGCACCTAAAGCTCTAACTATGGGCCTTGTCAGTGTCGTTTGAACCGCAGTGTCCCGCCCTCATTGCTAAGGAAGTTATCATAGCTGTTTAACACAGGGGTGAATGGTGCAGCTACAAGATCAACAGTGCTAAATCAAAGGAATAAACCTGTTTAGAGCTTTCATCAGTAGCATTAGTCTGGCAAGCTAACAACCCCAGCTTAGCTAACAATCCCAAAAGCTATTTCTGCAAGCGACAGTAAGCCATTCGTTCAGAAACCCAATAAGTGCAGACGAACATCACAGTCACAGGAGAGTGCAGGTGTGCCACGTCTGCGCTGGCTCTGTGTGGCAGTCGACTGCTGCAGACTTCGCAGATCACTCAGCCTGTCGAGTATTCTTCTCAGGACTCCCATAGTTCTGGATTCACTCGATGTTCTCATTACACTCCTTAGCTATGAGCTGTGTCTGACTATTGTGCTAAGAACTACTAACCTCTAAATACAATACTAAAGATATGCCCTAGATGTTACTATCAGTCTATTCTACTTAGGCCTTTTCCCACAGTTCTTCATCTGCTTTTAGAATTTAGGGCAATGTTTTTTTATCTCTTGCAGGGCCCTTGCAAGAGAAAAAAGTCACATTGGCATCTTATGCCCAATTTGAGTGGGTCCTTGGCCCTTTACAAAGCTGTTAAACTGAACCTATTCCATTAGAGCCACAATCACTGAAAACTCATAAAATACCCAAATTCGTTAGCCATGGTCCAAACCTTAAAGATCCATACAAATACAATCATCAGTCAGTGCTTCTTTCAAGTCCTTTCACAGTTCTGCCATCTGAGCAAGACTTCTGCTCACTTTAGGAAAAAACAAGTTGGTCATAATCAGGTCGGTCTTCATCAAGGCCTGTGAAGATAAATGGTCAAACACAAGCGGATACAAGAACAAATGCAGACACATCCATTGCCTAGGCTAGCAGATCCACTGGCCTAGTCTGTATGCTGTGATTAGAAAAATCCCGAAAGGAAAAGATTTCTCTGCTATCCTACTGTCCTCTAACCCATATTCCCCTTTTCAATAATGCCTAAATAGTACCCAAGAAAAACATCCCATAACATCCTTATGTCCTAAGTTCCCAAAACTACAAACCCTTAGTCTTAACTTATCTTACTCTAAATATCTACAGCTATAGGAACCTCAAGAAAAGCAAAGAAAATCCAAGAAGATAACAATACCATGGTATTCTCAGGAAAAGGAAAAGTCAGAATTGTCACAAGGCTCAGTTCATTGCAATTAGCAGCTGTTCCAGTAAACTTCTATAATAGTCCTGTCTTTATCTGTTATTGGGGGAAGGAGCTGACTGGCCTTAGCCTACAAGCTCTATCATTCCCTGCTCCTAGTCCAGAATCTGGTTAGTGACTTGCAATGTGGATCTCAGTGCCTACACCCTCACTGTGAGAGGCAATGCATCTGAGTTCTAGTCTGTCCTGCTTGGTGCCTTCCATGTCTGTATAAGTTTCCACCCATGGTCAGTGGCATTGGCATCTCTGCTATATCCTAGCAATCTCCCTCTTTTTCTTTTTGCCACTGAGCAGTGGGTGCAAAAGGAATTAACCAGCAAGGCGATGGTGAATACCCCAGCCAGGAACTATCAGCTATCATCCGGAATGCAAACTGTTATCATCAGGTGACTAAAAAATACACCTGTGCGTGTCCATGCCTGTAACAGGGGCAAAAATGGGTCCTAAGTCATCCTCGTCATTCTTGCTACCATTTCCATAAACTTTCTGACCATCTGTCTTCAGTAGCACAGTATCACAGTACATCAGGTTGGAAGAGACCTCAGAGGTCAACAAGTCCAACCCGTCACCACGGGGCTCAAGGTCAGACCATGGCACCACGCGCCACGTCCAACCTTGCCTTGACAGCTCCAGGGCACCAGGGACGGCGACTCTACCACCTCCCCGGGGAGCCATTCCAGTAATCCAATCAGTCCCTCAGTGAAGAGCTCTCTCCTCGCATCTGGCATTGTCTAAAGCAGCTTCGAGGCTTTGCTGCCTCCTAGCAAGGAAAAAAAAAACCCGTAAAAGAAACAACGGGCGGGGGGGGAACGGGGCCCGCGGCCCTCCACAGGTGGCTAGAGGGGGGGAGGAGGAGGGGGAGGAGGCCAGCAGCCGCAGCGCCGCTTTTGTCCTTGGCCCTCCATCGTCGCCCAACCCCCAGCTGTTTCAGGTCAGCCACCACTTGGTTGTTTCCGTCCGTCTCCCATCCCACTATCGTCCTTAGTACACAACATGAAATCTACTCTGAAAACTCCCAAACTGCCGTCCTCCCACTCAGGCTCTTCCAGAAAAAAAAAAGGCAGAGGTGAAGCTGTGAGCTATCGAACAGCTAATCTCCCTGTAGCTATACAAACGTAAATTGACTAAACTCCGAAACGACTCAAGGAAACCCACAAACTCTGCCCACCCCACCGATCCCTCAGCATCCCACTCAGTCCCCCAGCTGTTGAAGACTCGCGGGAGACCCCTCCGGCTTTTTGGGATGCAGGTCCGTTCGGAGATGGGGCGGGCGTGCGGCGGTGAAGGGGGGGCGGATCTGAAGACTGTTCCGCCGAGCCGCGGGAAAGGGAGGGTCCCGAGCCGTCCGTGCGGTCGCGTCTGCCGTCGGTCCATTCTCTCTTTACGTCCGTTCCTCTGAACCTTCAGTAACGTCTTTTACCGATGAAAACTAAAAGTCCGTGTCCCGTATCGCATGCAGCCATCCGCGGGGACGCGCGGGCTACAGCGGCAGATTCGACCACAGTACACACAGTGGCAGGCAGCCACCCTCCGTGCGGCAGGGCCGAAAACTTTTCCAAGCTGAGAAGCGATTGTAACTGGCTGCCGGCGGGTCGCTACGGGCAGCCGCCATCATGGGTGTGTCAGTGAGTCGCTACGGGCCCAGCCGCCAATCACGGGTGTGTCAGTGAGTCGCTACGGCAGCAGCAAACAACTCAGTCCCAAGCGCGTCTCGTCCGACCTCCCTGCTGCACTTTCGAATCTTAAAATCACTGGAGGCTCTTTACTCGCATGACCCTGCGCATACGCCTGGGCCAGCAGCTCTCAGAGCTCAATGTCCGGGCGAACTTCTCTCACGAGATAAATACGCCAGCAGACGCAGTGCCCCAGCAAATCCACTGTGGGCCTTACCTGCCTTACACATGGGCTGTTCACTCCGGAAATGAACGTCCAGACTACTGCGACCTCGGGGCAGCGCTACCCGGCCCAGCGGCACCGAATGACGCTTACTCTCTCCGATACGGAGAACGTCCCACAAGTTGATCAGACCCCTCTGTCTTCGGGCCAACCCTCCGGCCCCCAACGCAGTCTCACCTGCGGCCGGCTTGTGTCCTGACTCCTCTGTTCGAGCGCCAGATGTTGGGAATCACGTTCGGTGGAGCGCTATGGGAAGATGACTCTTTGTTCACCAATATGGTTAGATGGTCAAATCCACTTTATTTCCGTGATACAGTGACTTATATGCGTTCTAGCAAGAGGCGTGCTCAGCTTAAGATTGGTTACAGTCAGAGGGTCCAGAGTTACATGTAAGGTGTGCATAGGTTAACTTATCACAACATTCTAAGGGTCAGCCTCCCAGACCACCCACTCCAGCCCCCTTGGTTATCTAGTCTCTGCCCACTGCAGCTGTGTGTGGGGTGCTCTCTTGTTTACATCTCGGTTTCCTAGCCTCGCTGGGAACCAAGGACGTTCTCAGCGCCAGTTACCCATGTTTATGACTTTATGTCCACGACTGGTGAGAAATTCTTCCACACCCCTGTGCCTGGACTGCAGAGAGATCAAGGATTCATCCTGTTAGGCTCACCTTAGTGTGCCTAATGACCCTTAACGACCCTTAACGACTCCCTGCAGTCGCTGGAAGGAAGAGGAACAAGACCGACGGCATCCTGAGTGATTTATTGGCTTAGATAATTTAGTAAGAAACCGCTATTAATTAATAGCTGCGTCCTTTTCCAACCTCTGACTTCCCAAATTAGACAGGATATTTGATGGTATACCTGTGAATTATTCTCCATGTAACTGAACCGATTATTAAACTAAATTAAACTTTGTATATATAGTTGTGGTGGCAGTTTTGGAAAATAATAAAAAATATCTATTTTTGATAAATTCTCCACACGGCCACGATCAAATCCTGCTCTTCGCAACAGACACTGCATCTGCTGCACACTTGCGAACCTCCATGCCAAGCCCTGAGCCCTGGAAGGACACTGCCTCCCTGAGAATGCACTAAGAGCAGGGCACAGACGCTGCCAGAGTTCTGGGAGGCTCTCCAAGCTTCTGCTGCTTACCACACCAACTCCAGCAGCCCTCCAGGTGCTTTGGCACTGTCTGGACTGCAGTGCAGCCCTGGGAATGCAGAGAGACTAATCTGTGAGGGAATGTTCTAGAAAGCCTCTTTGTAACAATTTCTCTGCTTGCTCTGTGCTTGTGCCTCCTGATTGAGCAGGGAGGAGCCTCTCAAGTTCCCCTAGAGGGCAAGCAGTATATTGCACTGCAGGAATCTCTTCGAAGTTCACTGCTTTGCATTTTGCTGGTTCTGATGAATTGCCATTGGTTGGTGCTGCCCTGAGCACTGTGCACTTTCTGTAATCCATTTGCACAACCCAGCACAACAGACCTGAAATAAGCTAAGAAGAATATTTGTGTTCATAAATAATATTTGATAATTAATAATGGAATCCACATCCTGCTGCATCCCCTTGGAGCTGCTCATTGGTTCCTGCTGAAATCACAGAAATCATAGAAATCATAGAATCAACCAGGTTGGAAGAGACCTCCAAGATCATCCAGTCCAACCTAGCACTCAGCCCTATTCAGTTAACTAAACCATGGCACTATGTGTCTCATCCACACATGTTCTTGAACACCTCCAGGGACAGTGACTCCACCACCTCCTGGGCAGCCCATTCCAATGTCAATCACTCTCTCTAGGAAGAACTTCCTCCTAACATCCATCCTTTACTTCCCCCGGCACAGCTTGAGACTGTGTCACCTTGTTCTGTTGCTGGTTGTCTGGCAGCAGAGCCCAACCCCACCTGGCTACAGCCTCCCTTCAGGTAGTTCATAGAATCATAGAATCAACCAGGTTGGAAGAGACCTCCAAGATCATCCAGTCCAACCTATCACCCAGCCCTATCCAATCAACTAGACCATGGTACCAAGTGCCTCATCCAGTCTTTTCTTGAAGACCCTCAGGGACGGTGCCTCCACCACCTCCCTGGGCAGCCTATTCCAATGGGAAATCACTCTCTCTGGGAAGAACTTCTTCCTAACATCCAGCCTATACCTACCCTGGCACAACTTGAGACTGTGTCCCCTTGTTCTATTGCTGGTTACCTGGGAGAAGAGGCCACCCCCCACCTGGCTACAATGCCCCTTCAGGTAGTTGTAGACAGTAATAAGATCACTCCTGAGCCTCCTCTTCTCCAGGCTAAACAGGCCCAGCTCCCTCAACCTCTCCTCATAGGATTTGTGCTCCAGGCCCCTCACCAGCTTTGTTGCCCTTCTCTGGACATGTTCCAGCACCTTAACATCCATCTTGAATGGAGGGGTCCAGAACTGAACACAGTACTCAAGGTGTGGTCTGACCAGTGCTGAGTACAGGGGAAGAATAATTTCCCTTGTCCTACTGGCCACACTGTTCCTGATGCAGGCCAGGATGCCATTGGCTCTCTTGCCACCTGGGCACACTGCTGCTCATCTTTAGCTTACTGTCTATCAGTATCCCCCAGGTCCCTATCCTCCTGGCTGCTCTTCAGCCACTCAATCCCAGCCTATAGTGCTGCTTGGGGTTGTTGTGGCCAAAGTGCATAACCCTGCACTTGGCCTTGTTAAATCTCATGTTGTAGACAGCAACAAGGGTCACCCCCTGAGCCTCCTCTTCTCCAGGCTAAACAACCCCATCTCCCTCAGCCTCTCCTCATAGGCTTTGTGTTCCAGGCCTCTCACCAGCTTTGTCACCCTTCTCTGGACACCTCAACATCTTTCTTGAATTGAGGGGGTCCAGACTGGACCAGGACTCAAAGTGTGGCCTGAACAGTGGCTGGAGTATAGGGCAAGAATAACCTTCCTTGGCTACTGGCCACCTGTTGCCTGATCAGGCCATGATGCCATTGGCTCTCTTGGCCACTGGGCACACTGCTGGCTCATCTTCAGCCTGCTATCTATCAGTACCCCCAGGTCCCTTTCTTCCTGGCTGCTCTCAGCCACTCGTCCCCAGCCTCTAGCACTGCTTAGGGTCTACGGTTATTTTTACTTGCTATCCAATGTGAAAGCTGAAGCTAATTTAAACATTTTGACATTGGTAATTTGACATTAATAACAAGATTAATATTTTAAATTATTAATTAACAAATTTCTTAACTGACAAGTCTGTTGAAATTCAACCCATTTTGACACGTTACAGCTCCTTTTCAAAAGTCACTTGAACTTGACAAGTTTTTCCTTTAAACCATAGAGCTGAACACATACTAACAAAATTTAATTCTACAACAGGTAACATCCCCCATTTCTGCCATGAATATTCCTATTTGTACATCACCACTGGGGAGCTGTCTAGTTCATGTGGGCACTGTTCGTTTCCTTTGTATTATCACAAGTGAAGCCCTTAAATAACCCTTATTACTGCAAAAATACAAAGGGACAGGTTCTCCACAAGACTAACTCCTACATGTCTTAATGAAAAATGTGAAGCTAGGAAGAGAGATCAGAGTGGAGGCATAAAGAACCCGCAAGACATATATCATCGTCTCTCACATTGGAAAGGACGCAGCCTGAGCAGAAAAGGCACACTGACCATGCTTCAAAAAGTAAGGAAGGGAGTCACACAGGACCTAGCATGCAAAACCATGCATAGGAAGGAAAACACACTCAGTAGTTCTGACCCTCATACAGGCTTTTGGGAAGTTAAGCACTATAAAGTAGAAATACCAGTTTGATCTAACACAGTAGGTCCAGATCAGGAATGGCTAGCAACCTGTATTTACTTAAACCTGCCTTTCCTCTAAAGGTTAAGTGTTGTATGAGGTGCAACAGTAGCAAATATGCTTCTATATTTCTAATCATCTCTTGCTGCTGTTTTAAGCTGTCTAGATTGACTCTTTCCTGTACTTTCACTCTTTCTACTAATAGGTTTCAGCTTGTTGAAGGGCTGCTCTGATCCAGCCTCTGCATCTGCTTCTCACTGCCCAGAGATCCTGACTGGCTGCTGACTCATAACCATGTCAGGACTTGGTGGGTTTGCCACATGCTTGTGGAGTGGCAACCTGCTGAGAGACAGCCTGTGCTGAGCAGATGGCTCCATGGGGCTTGCATTGCTGAGGGAACTTTCTCAGCCTTTGCTTTGCTTCCCAACAGCAACAATTCCTCTGTGGCTGTGTGCAGCCATTTGTGTAAGGAGAGCAGGGGGCAGCTGTGCCATGGAGCTGTGAGCTCCAGCTGCAGAGAGCAGTGCAGAAGTTTGATGCAAGGAGCAGTGATGTTAGCCCCAGGGGGGCAGTGAGAGGCACGGGGAGGTTAGGAGGGTGGGCAGTGAAGTTGTCCATTCAGTGTCAGCCCTCAAGGGACAGCTTCTCCTGCCAGTGCAGACCTCCTGAGGAGATCTCCTGGGCTGGTGTCATTGTTGAATTCTCACCTCTGCTCTAGACTGAAAAGCAATCAAATATTTAAGCTGTGACAGAGCAAAATGAACTTTGTTAGGTGCACTTTGACAGCTTGGAGAGAATTACAGAGACACAAACAGCTGCTGAGGGCACCTGGGGCTCGTGACAGGAGCCTCAGGTCCTGAGAGGAAATGGAAGACACTGCTCAAGAAGTCAGAAGCAAAACCTAAACTACCTTGAAGCATTGATTGGCCTCACTGAGGGTTGTTACTGACAAAGCCTCCCAGGGCCTCGTTAGAGCGGCTCACTGGGGCCATGGCTGCTGGCAAACAAAGGCAAAGTGCAGGGCAGCAAACCGTGGGCTTGGTTTGTGAAGCAGAAAGGCCAAGCCCTGACCCTGAGGCCTTGGAGAGGCAGAGCCTGAGACCCTCAAAATAAAGTTCTGTTGGAGAAATTCTTGTTAGTACAGCACACAAGAATTGTAAACATGAGCAACTCGTGCTGGGAACGTCCTTGGTTCCCAGACAGTTCAGGAAATCGAGCTGTAAACAGTTGAGCACCCCACACACAGCTGCAGTGGGCAGAGACTAGATAACCAAAGGGGCTGGAGTGGGTGGTGATGGAGGCTGACCCTTAGAATGTTGTGATAAGTTAACCTATGCACACCTTACATGTAACTCTGGACCCTCTGACTGTAATCAATCTCAGTGGAGCACGCCTCTTGCTTGAAGTGTATATAAGCCATTTTGGCTGCTGAGCCGAGAGAGTGAAACCGCTGTGGGGACTGCTGCTGGATTGGTTTTTCTGCTCCGTTCTGCTGCTCTCTGTGGTTCTGAGAGAGACGTTAAGGCAAGCAGGGGGGGTCGGCAGGCTGTTGTCTTGCGAGAGAGAGCGAGGCTGTGACAGGGGCTCGTGACGTCAGCCACGGGAGATTTAAAACCCTGCCACGTGCTGCGTGCGCCACCATTTTGGGTGCTGAGCCACAGCCTGCCTGCGGCTGGGAGCTTTTTTTTTTTTCCTTCTGTCTCTAACTGTCAGTATCACTGTGCACTATGCCTGTCACTCGCACTACAAAGGGCAGGAAAAGAATGTGCACGCAGACAGACTCAACCCTGGAACACACAGGAGTCCAGGCTACTGGATGCAGGGAGTGCTGGAGCCACTCACTTGCTACAGAAGGGGAAGGGCAGAACAATTGCGCCAGGTGTGAGCAGGTGAACTTTCTGCTCACTTTGGTTGCAGAATTGAAAGATGAGGTGGCTGAGCTGAAGGATGAAGTATCCAGGCTCAGGTCACTAAGGAAAAATGAAAGGGAGCTGGATCTGTGGGAGCAGGCTCTGCAGATCGCCCCTGATAAGGGAACTGCCCCTGGAAACAGGGAGGGATGGATACAAATCCCTGTCAAAGGCAGTAAGAGAAGTCCACCCCTGCCCTCTCCTCCTCTTCCACTGCCCTTGCACAACAAGTATGAGGCGCTTCATGAAGAGAGCAGGGAGGATGGGAGGGCTGAGGAGCATCCAGCCAGGATGCCTAGGGTGGAGCAGTCCCCACCAACTGTGGTTACTAGCTTCGCAAAAAACAAGAAAAAGAGAAGAGTCTTAGTCGTTGGGGACTCAGTTTTGAGGGGACAGAGGGAGCCATCTGTCGTCCCGACCCATCTCACAGGGAGGTCTGCTCCCTTCCTGGTGCCCGGGTTAGGGACATCGCCAGGAGACTCCCAAACCTAATCCGGCCCTCTGATTATTACCCCTTACTGGTAATACAGGCTGGCAGGGATGAAATCGAGAAGAAGGGAACCAGGGCAATTAAAAAGGAATTCAAGGCCCCGAGGAAATAGATAGATGGGGCAGGAGCACATGTGGTGTTCTGCTCAGTCCCCCCTGTGGCAAGAGAGTTCACAGAGAGGAACAGCAGAACCTATGACATCAACAGCTGGCTCAAGGGATGGTGTGAGAGGAGGCACTTTGGGTTCTTCGACCTTGGGGGAACTTTTACTGAGCCAGACCTGCTTGATCATGATGGGGTTCAGTTATCTAAGAGGGTCACGAGAGTCCTGGCATTGGAGTTGGCAGGGCTCATTAGGCAGGCTTTAAACTAGGTCTGAAGGGGGTGGGTGAGGCAATTACTCTCTCTGAGAAGGAGAGAGTGGGGAGGAAACTAGGGACAATTGGGGAATCGAGAGCCCAGATGAAGTGCATCTATACCAATGCACACAGTTTGGGTAACAAGCAGGAGGAACTGCAAGTCCTGGTCCACCAGGGTGACTATGATATAGTTGCCATTTCAGACACTTAGTGGGATGACAGGCATGGTTGGAGTGCTATACTGGGGGGATATAACCTCTTCAGGAGAGATAGGCAAGGGAGAAGAGGAGGAGGGGTGGCCCTGTATGTTAGGGAGTCACTCCTTGCCACTGAGCTCGAGGTGAGAGACGAAGGGGTTGAGAGCTTGTGGGTTAAAATCAGAGGGAGGACTAATAAATCTGCCATCCTGGTTGGAGTCTGTTATAGACCACCTAACCAGGATGAGGAAACAGATGAGATATTTTACAAACAGTTGGAGGCTGTCTCAAGATCAGATCTTGTCCTTGTGAGTGACTTTAACCTGCCAGATGTCTGCTGGGAACTTAATTCAGCAGAGAGGAGACAGTCCAGGAGATTTCTAGAGTGCATGGAGGACAGCTTCATGACCCAGCTGTTAAGTGAGCCTACTAGGGGTCAAGCTCAGCTTGACCTGCTGCTCTCCAACAGAGAAGGGCTGGTAGGTGATGTGACAGTGGGAGGCTGCCTGGGGTGTAGTGATCACGAGATAGTGGAGTTTTCAATTTGCAGGGAGGTAGGGAGGCACTACAAAAAAACCCACACCTTGGACTTTCGGAGGGCAAACTTAAATTTGCTTAAGAAACTTATTTCCAAAGTCCCCTGGGCAGCAGTCCTTAAAAACAAAGGGGTCCAGGATGGTTGGACCTACTTTAAACAGGAGCTCTTGAAGGCACAGGAGCTGGCAGTTCCCATGTGCCCAAAGATGAGCCGGCAGGGAAGGCGACCAGCCTGGATGAATAAACAGCTCCTGAAGGAATTGGGGGGAAAAAAGAGGGTGTATCACCTTTGGAAGGAGGGGAAGGCTTCTCCTGACGTGTTTAAGGAGATAGCCAGACTATGCAGGAGAAGAATTAGAGAGGCTAAGGCCCAGCTAGAACTTAGGCTGCCACTTCTGTGAAAGATAACAAAAAGCACTTTTATAAATTTATCAATGCTAAAAGAAAGGGCAAGAAGAGCCTCCACTGCTTACTGGACCAGGAGGGGAACACTATAACTGATGATGAAGAAAAGGCTGAGGTCCTGAATGCCTTCTTCGCCTCAGTTTTCAACAGTAAGGAGGGAGGAGGAGGCAAGTGGCCTCTTGAACTGGGGGATGGGGTCAGGGAGCGGTGTGTTCCCTTGGAAATTCATGAAGAATTAGTTCAGGACCTGCTGAGCCATCTGGACACCCACAAGTCCATGGGACCAGATGGGATCCATCCCAGGGTGCTGAGAGAGCTGGCAGCTGAGCTGGCCAAGCTGCTCTCCATCATTTTCCATCAGTCCTGGCTCACCGGAGAGGTCCCAGGAGGCTGGAAACTGCAACGGTGACCCCCATCCACAAGAAGGGTCGGATGAGGAACCTGGGAACTAAAGACCTGTCAGCCTGACCTCAGTGCAGGGAAACTGATGGATCAGGTTATCTTGGGGGTGATAAGAGCGCACCTGAGGGATGCAAAGAGCTCAGGTCCAGCCAGCATGGTTTAAGAAGGGCAGATCCTGCCTCTCCAACCTGATCTCCTTCTATGATCAGGTGACCCGCTTGGTGGAATGTGGGGAGGCCTGTGATGTGCTCTATCTGGACTTCAGCAAGGACCTTTGACACTGTCCCCCACAGCAAACTGCTGGCTAAGCTGTCAGCCCACGTTTGGGATGCAACACTCTGTGCTGGGTTAGGAACTGGCTGGAGGGGCCAGACACAGAGAGTGGTGGTGAATGGTGGCCACATCGAGCTGGCAGCTGTCACTAGTGGTGTCCCTCAGGGATCAGTGCTGGGCCCCATCCTCTTTAACATCTTCATAGATGACTTGGATGAGGGCATCGAGTCAGTCATCAGCAAGTTTGCAGATGACACTAAGCTAGGGGCAGATGTGACTGGGTTGGAGGGCAGAAGGGCTCTGCAGTGGGACCTTGACTGCCTGGACAGATGGGCAGAGTCCAATAGGATGGCGTTCAATAGCTCCAAGTGCAGGGTGCTGCACTTTGGCCACAACAACCCCATGCAGAGATACAGGCTGGGGTTGGAGTGGCTGGAGAGCAGCCAAACAGAGAGGGATCTGGGGGTGCTGATTGATACCCGCCTGAACATGAGCCAGCAGTGTGCCCAGGTGGCCAAGAGAGCCAGTGGCATCCTGGCCTGCATCAGGAATGGTGTGGTCAGCAGGAGCAGGGAAGTCATTCTGCCCCTGTACTCTGCACTGGTTAGACCACACCTTGAGTACTGTGTTCAGTTCTGGGCCCCCCAGTTTAGGAGGGACATCGAAATGCTTGAGTGTGTCCAGAGAAGGGCGACAAGGCTGGTGAGAGGCCTTGAGCACAAGCCCTACGAGGAGAGGCTGAGGGAGCTGGGATTGTTTAGCCTGGAGAAGAGGAGGCTCAGGGGAGACCTTATTGCTGTCTACAACTAACTGAGGGGTGGTTGTGGCCAGGAGGAGGTTGCTCTCTTCTCTCAGGTGGTCAGCACCAGAACGAGAGGACACAGCCTCAGGCTGCGCCAGGGGAAATTTCGGCTCGAGGTGAGGAGAAAGTTCTTCCCTGAGAGAGTCATTGGACACTGGAATGGGCTGCCTGGGGAGGTGGTGGAGTCGCCGTCCCTGGGGCTGTTCAAGGCAAGATTGGACGTGGCACTTGGTGCCATGGTCTAGCCTTGAGCTCTGTGGTATAGGGTTGGACTTGATGATCTGTGAGGTCTCTTCCAATCCTAAAAATACTGTGATACTGTGATAAGTCACTGCATCATGGAAATAAAGTGGATTTAACCATCTAAGCTATAGTGGTGAACAAAGAGTCATTTTCCCTTAGTGCTCCACCGAGATGTTTCCCAACAAAGTTCCTTCTCGGCTGCCTGTCGGGGGAGGGGTTTTCTCTTATTCCTCCCCGGTCATGGGGTAGGGTGAGAAATTAATTTGAGGCAAAGTTAATTTTTTATAAAATTATTATTAAAATTAATATTTACAAATTTGCACCACCCCCAACCACTGATGAAATCAGGTCTGTTTGTAAGTTTATGCCAAACAGCTGATATATTATACAGGGATTGATTATTAAATGGAAATACCAAATTATCAACAACTATAGACAGAGAGAAAGATTCCCTGAGCTTAATGCCTCTTAACAACTATACTGTCTGCCCAGCAAGGGCTGAAACTGTCTGCTCTTAAGATAGAGATAACTTATCTTATGAAGTAATTAAAGCTTGCTTAAATGTGTTGCTCTCAAGTATTAACATTAATCACCCTCCTGGAACGTGTCACAGCATGTGCCCAGTTATTGGGTCTTGTGAAGGCTGGAGTCTGTCCCGGCTTGCAGGGGAATTGATAAGGTTCCCAGTCTCTGAGTTAAATAGGATTTTGTCTAACCTTCTCTCCTGGGTGAAGTGGTGTCATGGTACTGAGTTTAGGGGAAGTTTGGGGAATAACATGTGAGGCCAATTTGAAAAAGTTTTAAAGTGATTTATTACTAAAATGCTAGAAATCCCCTTCCCCATACTTATTTATAGCTACCCCTGAGTGAGTTCTTGGTTCGTGGTTGAGAATTAAAATACAGAATAGCTAAATAAAGAGAGTCCGTCATTTTAAAGAAAAGTTCTGAGTAGTGAAAAAAAATTATTCAGTCTTTAAATAAAAAGTTATCAGTTACTGACTGTCCAAAATTGCAGTTCTGAAGAGGGTTTTAAAGCATTACGAATTGCGGTGTGCTATTTGAGCTTCCGCAGGTCCGATTGAGTTGGAGTCGGCTCGTGAAGCTGACGGGGAACCGGGCGCTGCCCTGTTCATGCCGAGCTGGCTTGTAGCTTCTTCTATTGCTGCGATGTTTGTGCAGGCATGGTATCATTCAGAAGAAGAGCAGGGTTAAGATCGAGGTGCAGAGTTCTAAGAGTGAGGAGAAAGTGAGGGTGCTCAATTAAGGCAAATACAGCATTTTATAGTGTTCAAAAGAGATGTGCTCAGGCGATTTTATGTTAATTTTACAGGTTGGTACAAAGTTATAATCAATTCATACAATTGGACAATTCTTACCATAAACAACCTACAGGACCACCCAGGGGTCAGCCCCCAACAGGTGGTCAGCGAGCTATGGGAACCAAGACCTTTGGCTCAAAACAGAGCCAATGTTTATGTCTCTGCCCCCCTGGGGAAGAAATCTTCCCAAGGCTGTTTGGCTCATGCAAGCAGATAGAAAATATTGTTTTGGTTTTCGATGGCTGGTACCGTGTGAGCCACAACTTAATGTGCAATTGAGACCTTTGCAAGGGGGCTCTGCTCTCTTCCATGACAAGTTGTCTCTGCCTTGGAGCTGTTGCTTCTCTGCTGCTGTGTCCAGGGATGATCAGCTGGCGGATTTTCCCCGGTGCGGGAGAAGGATCTGTCTGTGCAGATTCTAACACAGTCTCACAGGCTAGCAGGCTGTTTTGTAGGTTTGCAGACAGATGAGGGTCTGCTGGCTCTGGATCTTTCAGACTTACAGAACAACTGGCAAGCAGGGTCTATGCCAGGCTGCAGGGGAGACTTGAGCTCTGTAGATAAATGCAAGGTAGGCAAGCCAGTATGTACGGCTGCTCTAGACTTAGGCTTAGGAAGGGGGGCTCTCGGCTCCCCATATTTGTATGAAGTGCAGGCGTGCAGGCGCTCTGCCTCTCGATGGGTTCGCAGACAGCTTAACTGCACCTTGAGATCAATGCAAGAGGTCTGAGCCTCAGTAATGCTTGCAAGTGAGTAAGGCCTGATCCTGTGTCCAGGCCATGCAAGCAGGTCAGGGCAGCGGTTGCTGCAGTGGATCAGAGCTGAGTCTGAGTGCTCGAATGCTCCGAACTTCTGAAGAGTCTTGTTGGGGGTCTGGAGACTGGCAAGAAGCGGATCGGGGCACTGATAGAGTCGACTCTATAGCTTCTGTGCATCAGTACAATTTATTAGGGTAATGCAGTGTCTTATATAGTGCTCAGAGGAGGTGTACCCAGCCAGCCTGGGGCTGGCAGAAGTGGACAGTATGGATTGGGCCCCAAGCCACATGCAGGGTGCAGATAGGTTACCCTTATGAAAACAGCCCGTGGTTTCCACCTCAGGGGGCTTGGCAGGATCAGCCCCCAGGAGCTGTGTACACCCCAGGGGCTGGGCAGATGCCATCCCCTATCAGGTGTGCGTGGGTTGCTCAGCCTAACAGCCTAGCTTCCTTGGAGCTGGCTGGACTCCAAGGACATCTCCCTCACAGTTCTCATGTTTACAGCTCATGCCCTGTTGCAGGGAGAAATTCGCCCACAATACTCCCTTCTTTTTCTTTGAGCAACCACGTCAGATCTTATATAGGCGTGTTTGATACAGGCATGAATGATACAAGTGCAAATCAATAATGCTGAAGTTAAGAGAATGCATCTGTGAAGAGCCTTTTTGCTAGTGGGCAATAGTCTGGCAAACTGATCACCCAAGCTCTGCTAACAATCCCAAAAGCTATATCTGCAAGCGACAGTAAGTCAAATGTATTCAAAAACCCAAAAGTCCAGACGAATATTACAGCTACTGGAGAGTTGTAAATCCATCGTCTTTGATGGTTCAGTGTGGCAGCTGATGTTGTAGATGAGTCAGCTGTCCAATATTTCTCCTCAGACTCCCATAGTTCTGGATCACTTCACAGTTTTCAGAGATCTTGATGTTCTTAATGACAATTTCTTAGCTGTGAGTTGCGTCTGTCCATTGTGCTTTAGAACTACAAACCTCTAAATACAGTACAAAGAATATGCCTTAGATGTTGCTTTCAGGGTAATCTAATTACGCTTTTTCCCACAGTTCTTCATTGCTTTTAGAATTTAGGGGCAGTGTTTTTTATCCCTTGCAGGGCCCTTGCAAGAGACAAAAGTCACATTGCCATCTTGTGCCAATTTGAGTGGGATTTGGCCTTTACAAAGGGATGCTAAACTGAATCTATTCCATTAAACCACAATCACTGAAAACTCATGAAAATACCCAAATTTGTTAACCATGATCAGAACCTATCATCCACCCCTCACACATAGTCATCGAACTTCAGTATTGATTTCAAGATCTTGCACAATTCCGCCATCTGAGCAAGATTTCCTGCTCACTTTTTAAGAAAAGACAGGCTAATCATACTCAAGCTGGTCCACCATCTTAAGGCCTGTGAAGATAAGGGATCAAACACAAACAAATACAGAGACAAAGGGCCAGTGATCAAACACAAACAGATACAGAAACAAACACAAACATATTGAGTGCCTAGGCTAACAAACCCATTGATCTTGTCTGCAGAATTTCTTTATACCTGTTCCCTTGTCTTTCTACCCCCTTTTTCCCCCTCTTTCTTTTTTTATTCCAGTATTACCCAGATATACAGAAAAAAAAACCCAAAACCAGAACGTCCCATGATATCCCTATGTCAGAAAAATCCTGTAATTGTAATTTTACAAACTCTTAGCCTTAACTATATTATTTTAGCAGCTTAAAGGTCTAGGAAACGAAGGAAAATAGGAGAAAAAGCAAAGAAAATCAAGAAGTGTGGTACCACAGCAAAGTCAGAATCAGAACAGAGGGGAGAAGAAGATTTCCTAAAATTCTGATACAATTAATTGACACAATAGTCACAGGTAGCGAGATACGAAAATGTGAGTCTGTCACTTAAGAAGCAAACTGCTTGACTGCTGACCCGGGGAGAGAGGCGGGGGAGGAGGGGGGGGTGGGGGTCTCATGAGCCGCACCGGGCAGAGGTGGGGGAAGGGGGAGGGGGAAGAGGAGGGGGGCAGGGGGGAAGAGGAGGGAGAGAGGGGTGTGTCCCATGACCTGCGAAGCTGCCACCATTTTCGAACTTTCCAAGCCGGGACGGGAAGGGGACTCTGCTGGATTCCGCCGCCGGGTGGGGGGGGGTGGGGGGGAAGGGTGGCTCACACTGCCAGAGGACTCGCCGCTCAAGCCAGTCTTCAAGCCCCATCCCCCAGAGTCTTTCTGTTTGTCTGTTTGTCTCTTTGGTGTTTTCTTGTGGATACGACTGGTGAGGTGGAGGGTGTGGGCTCCGCTGGGCTCTGCAGCTGTGGAGGGGTGTTTTCTGCCGGCGGTGAGACTTGGGAAGCGAGGGGGGGGGGTGTTTCAGAGTTCTCTGGCATGGGCGCTCCTGCCATTCCTGCTTTTCTCTGTGCTTTTCATTCTTTCTTTGGCAGGGATGCGGTGTTGGGGGGGGGCTGCCATGCAGATGATCGAACGCAGAAGGAGAGCACCGTAGTGGCTGGCAGATTTGACATGGCAGTGGCAGCTGGAAGCAGCTGCTTTGCACAGCAGTCCTAAAAATTTTTTACAGGCTGAGAAACTTTTGCAGCTTGCTGCCACCGGGCAGAGGCGGGGGAAGGGGGTGGTTCCCAGTGATGCGTTGTCGCCATTCCACCGAGAGTGAAGGGGGAGGTGGGGGGTGCACCTTTTAGCGGCAAGATTCCGTAAGTGAGAGCGGGGGGGGAGGGGTGCTGCTGCTTTGCGGCAGCAGCTGCTTCTGGAAGGCCCCGTCTCTACAGCAATTACAACTCCCAGAAGTCACCCATCTCTATGGTCGCACCCGTCGTCACAACAACTGCTGCTTCCAGGGTGCCCCTGTCTCTACAGCACTTGCTACCCCTGTAAGGCGCCCATCTGTATGGTCGTGCCCATCTTCACAGCAACTATCCCTTGTGGTTATTATCTGGTTGCCTGAGAGAGAAGAGAAAAAAAGGGAATAAGAACAAGGTTCCCCACCAGGGGGTATGGTAGCGTCCGATCTCTTACGTTTCTGCCAGCTCCTTACGCGTGGAGGTGAAGCGATGTTTCAGCCCCTCCTCGGGGCCCCAGCGATTCAAGGGCCAGGCTTAGGGCTCCATGGGTTGTGGCCTAGAGGGCTGCCGGTAGTCCAGAATGCAGGCCTCAGTGCCTGGCCGCAGCAATACGGTGGTTCAATCAGTGTATTCAGGTGCCAATTGTTGGGGTCTGGAGGCTGGCGTGAGGCAGATCGGGGCATTGACGAGTCGACTCTATAGCTTCTGTGCATCTGTACAATTTTATTAGGGTAATGCAGTGTCTTAGAGGAGGTGTACCCAGCCAGCCTGGGGCTGGCAGAAGTGGACAGTATGGATTGGCCCCAAGCCACATGCAGGGTGCAGATAGGTTACCCTTATGAAAACAGCCCGTGGTTCCACCTCAGGGGGCTGGCAGGGTCAGCCCCCTGGAGCTGTGTACACCCCAGGGGCTGGCAGATTCCATCCCCTATCAGGTGTGCGTGGATTGCTGTGTACGCCCCAGGGGCTGGGCGTGTGTGTGTTACACGACCTGTTTACTGCCTCGTGGGTCCTGGCAGAAAAACATGTCCAGGCATGTAGGGTCATAGAGAGGCCTCAGTTTTGGGGCTGCTGCCCCTCCACCACACTGCCATGCTGGCAGAAGCTACTGCCAGAGCTGAGGGGACAAAGGCCTCAATCCTCTTGGGCCTTTCAGCCTGGCCACAGCCCTTGGCCATGCCTGCTGTAGGCTGTGCTACACTGTCCCATGCCCGCACCTCTTGCCCTTCAGGCTCCCATCTTGCTTCCCCAGCCAGCTCTCACCCTGACAGTTCCACTCCTTCCCTCAGGGCTCTCCACCCTTGCTGGAGTTGCCTTGGCACACAGCCAGGCATGGGCTGCCCACACTCCTGGCTCCCCTCTTGCACCACAGCTCTCTCCTTTGAGTGACATTTCTCTGTCCTCAGCCCCATCTGAACCTTCCAAGCTGCACAGCCAAGCAAAGCTCCAGCAGCTCAAAGCAGCCTTGGGCAGCAGCACAGCACTCCCTGAGCCTGCAGCTTCCATAGAGAGTCTCCAAAGTCCATCCTGGCAGATCTTCTCTGGAACCTCTCCAGCTCCTCCTCCTGCCTCCAGACCAAGGGAACCACACAGCTGATATCACAAATGCAGATGTGGCCACTGGAGTGCTGAGTGCAGGGGAAGACAACCCCTGTGCCTGGATGGCCACACCTCCTGCTGCCACAGCTCATCTGCACTTGGCCTTCTTCACTGTCTGCATGCTTTGCTCCACCCCAGGGGCATTGGCAATGGGTCCCTGCCAGAGGCCTGCGGTGCCTTTTGCCTAGGGACAGCACAGTAGCAGAACCTCCAGCTCCAAACCAACCACCCAAGGCCCCTCCCTGCTGCTGCCTCTCAGATTGGCAGCCACAAGGGATGTCACAGTGCCCTGCCCAGCCCTTTGCTGGATCAGGGGATTCAGTTCTGTTGGGACAAGCCTTAAGGTGTACTTGGAGGGGTTAAAGGGTCCCTGTTTGGACTGGGACAGGATCCAGACTGTACTGGCAGGGCAAGAGAGTGTCCAGTTTGTACTGCAGTTAGTCCTGAGAGGGAGCCATGGGATGCATTTTGTACTGGGATGGGACCCAGGGGGCAGAGGCAGCAGACAAGAATATCCAGTGTGTGCTGGGAGGAGGCCACAGCTGCACTGGAAGCAGCTCAAGGTGTGCAGCTGTGAAGGATTATGCAAAATTGATAATCTGCATTAATTTTGCTATCCAGGTGATGATTAATAACTATGAAAATTGATCATTAACATTAAAACTCACCAGAAACTTATTCTCAGGCTCAAAACAACACACAGGTGGGAAATGTGTACAGGCAGGGCATAGGCAAAACCTGAGCACTTCTTTCTTACAGTGGCAAACACAATATTGTACTGGAAGAGGCTTTGAAGTATTCACTCACAACATTATAAATCAGGCAGTACCCAGAGCAGGTGGAGCTCTGTCTGATTGGCTGCTGAGACCGGGTTTCTCCCAGGCTTCTGGGCAGGAGGCTGACAAGCTCTGACCTTGTCCCCGGCTCCTCTGGATGATCTGTGTATCTCCAGGACTTGCAGCCTTGGCAGGAAGACTTTCAGGGGCAGGCAGGATGCCTTGAGGTGTGCAGGGTCTCAGCACAGTGCCACGCTGGGGGCTCTGCAAGGTGACTGCCTGCAGGCATTTGCAGCCTGCTCCTGTTCAGCTGTGCAGGCAAATTCAGGATGCAGAATGAGGCAGCAGCAGCCTCGTGCTGCCTGCTCATCCCTTTGATCAATATCCAGCCAGCCACTAGTGGGGGACTGGACATCCATTAGCCAATGGGAATGGCACTCTGCCAAGCCTCACCATATCAGGCACAGCCAGACCTGTCCCCTCCCAAGGTTGCTTCCCCAGTGTTGTGAAGGGGTTCATATGTGTTTTGGGGGAAGAAATATGAGCCTGAATTTAAAAAGGTTTAAATAATTTAATATTTTATACACAAGGAATTCTCCCCTTCCCCAAACTTGTCTACAGTTACCCCACACAAGTTTCTTTGAATGTGGGTTGTGAAATTATATTACAGAATGTCTATTTACAGCAAAAAGCAAAAGTTTAGGCAGGAGTTTGGAAGGTTTACATAGAGAGGAGTCTGTGGGCATGAAAGTGCCACTGGTAAAAGTTACTGAGAGCTATGCTGCCCGAGTTGAGATCACTCAGTTGCTCACTGGCTGGATTCACAGTTTCAGTGATCCCAAACATTTGGTGTGGCAAAAGCCACATGTTGTTGACCTCGTGGGTCAGTTCAGGATTATTGGGGGGCGCTGTCTGGAGACCTCCATGGGCACCGTCAAGCTCGGAACAGCGGCTGGAGCGGCAGCTGGCTGGAAGCGCCTTGGTCGATTTCCCCGGACTGCTGAGAAGTGCTGTGGGTCGTAACATGCAGTGGCAGTGGTGGCCCCAAAAGTGGCAAAGAGGCTAGGAGCAGCGGTGGAGGAGGGTGGCAGGAACACTGAATTGCCCCTTTTATGAGGTTTGAGCCCAAGATTGATGGTCCTTGGCCACAATTTTGTCCAATAAGCGTCTGGCAGCAGGCCAAAACATACCAAATAAGGTGAAATCCACATGTCCGGTACCCCCAAATATGGAGAGGGCTCAGGTGGACCCACACCCTAGGTGCATGAGTTTACACAACGTGTTTACTTCAACCTTGCAAACAGGCAGGCCAGACTCGAAGGCACCAGGCTTATTGTGCTCCTTTGTGCCCCTTAATTTGTTTTCCCCAGGTTTGGGCAGGGCAACGCCTTTCGGGGGGACAACATGTCCGGGCAAGAATAGACTTGTAAACACGTCCATTTGGGCCTGTGTAACCCTCCACCACAGCTTCCTCCCTAGCCACCACCTCATCCATTTCTTCAGTCCTGCTAGCAACAATCTGGCTCTAAGGAGGCTATGGCAGACCATGGCAAAGGCCTGGCCAAGATCCAGGAACAAAGCATACCCTTCCCTTTTCCACACCCACAGAGTTCTTCAATCCCGTTTTGTGCTGCAAACGGCTGGAAATGGCGGCAGGAGGGTTGGTTCCTTCACCTTCCAGGGACTGTGGTGAGGGTGAGCCAGCCTGCAATTGCCCTTCCTCCTTCTTGTCCTTCTTGAAGAGGGCCTGGTCGTTCCCAGGGCCAGAACCTCGCGGAGGGCTACATTCACATTTCAGGGCATGATTCAGAAGGGTGACCTGAGCAGACAGTGCCTGTCCTGGATGCCGGTGATTGAAGCGTACTGGGGCAGTGGGATTGGGTCTGGAGGTCTCACACTGAAGTGGCAGGGGCTCGGCAGGTGGTCCACATCTGAGCGTTGCTGGTGCACTCCTTATGCACTGTGGGATGCTCAGAGCCAGATGTCTTGCCCCAGCACTCTCATGAGGCCTCCTGTTGGCCCCCTGCTGGAAGCTGGGAGGCTTCGCCAATCTCCAGTGTCTCGGGACCCCAGCAATAGCTGATGGTGCTCGTGGTCACTCAGGGCACCTCACCTCTTGTGCTTACATCTGATCTGCACAGTGCAAGCAGGCACTGCTGAACTACTGATTCCGGGTGCTGCCACAGAGGGACAGGAAGCTCTCCAAGCTGGGTGAGAGGTCAGTGCTAGATATGGTGGTTGGTGAGGGGCTATCCAGGATGATTGCCCTGGGACAGCTTCTCCAGGGTATCCAAGTGATCACAGGCAAAACCAAAACCATCCCTGAAGGTCCTTCAGGTCTCTTGCAGGAGTCCTGGCTGGGAGGACACTGCGTGTGTGACCCTTCCCTGCACACTCCACACACTTCAGCTGTTCCCTGGGTTGCATCTGCTGGGCATGCCGTGAGGAAACTTTGGGTGGATGACCTAAGCCTTCAGACACTGCCCTGAGGAGATCACCTTTCTTTGTGGAACGGCTCTTCTGGAGGCCAGCTCAGCCACGAAGCAGGTCCCATGGGCCTGTCTGTGCCCATGGTCATGGGACGCCATGCAGCCAGGATGGTCCCAAGCTTCCAGAGCTCTCAAGCCTGGCCCCAGCACTGGGCTCAGTAGGAGAAGGTCGAAGTGGAAAGAGAACTGCCCTGTTAAAAACATGTGCTGGTGCTACCTGGAGCTGCTGCTGTGCTGGGATGCTGCTGTTCTCCAGTTGTGCACACAGGAACTGTCCCTAGAACTCCAGAAAACTCTTGGAGGAAGATTCTCAGTGGGAAAAAAGCTACTGGAAGGTCTTTTATTGTTAAATACACAAGGAGTAGAAGTCTGCTTGCACAACTCTAGGCTAGAAATTAGAGAGGGAATTAGAAAGTATATGATGAAGAGATAAATAGTAAAAATTCCCTCCCTCCCCCACAAAAAGTAAAGTAGCCAGGCTGACTGGCACTGAGTGACACCAGAGCTGCCCTGCAGCAGGAGACTAAGAGTTTATTGCTTCTGAAAGCATCCAGGGAGCAGTTTGCTCATGGCAGCCTTCAGCTCCGGTCCTCAGGCTGTAGATGAGAGGGTTCACTGTTGGAGGCACCACTGAGTACAGAACTGACACCACCAGATTCAGAGATGTGGAGGTGATGGAGGGAGGTTTCAGGTAGGCAAAGATGACAGTGATGACAAACAGGGAGAGCACAGTCAGGTGAGGGAGGCAGGTGGCAAAGGCTTTGTGGCGTCCCTGCTGAGAGGGCATGCTCAGCACTGCCCTGAAGATCTGCACATAGGACACCACAATGAACACAAAACAGACAAAGGCTAAACAGACACTAACCACAATAGCCCAGACCTCCCTGAGATAGGCTGTGGAGCAGGAGAGCTTGAGGATCTGGGGGATCTCACAGAAGAACTGGTGCACAGCATTGCCCTGACAGAGCGGCAGGGAAAATGTATTGGCTGTGTGCAGTAGAGCATGGAGAAAGCCACAGGCCCAGGCAGCTGCTGCCATGTGGGCACAAGCTCTGCTGCCCAGGAGGGTGCCATAGTGCAGGGGTCTGCAGATGGCAACGTAGCGGTCGTAGGCCATGATGGTGAGGAGAAAATACTCTGTGTCAATCAAGAATACTACAAAGAAGACCTGAGCAGCACAACCTGCATAGGAGATGTCCCTGTTGTTCCACAGGGAATTGGCCATGGATTTGGGGACAGTGGTGGTGATGGCACCCAGATCAAGGAGGGCGAGGTTGATGAGGAAGAAGTACATGGGGGTGTGCAGGTGGTGGTGCCAGGCGATGGTGGTGATGATGAGGCTGTTGCCCAGGAGGGCAGCCAGGTAGGTGGCCAGGAAGAAGCAGAAGTGCAGGAGCTGCAGCTGCTGTGTGCCTGCGAATGGCAGCAGGAGGAACTCAGTGATGGAGCTGCTGTTGGACATTGCCTGCCTCTGGCCATGGAGACCTGTCCAAAGGTGAAAAGACAGTGACAGCTTAGGGAAGGTTTCTCTCAGTCTCATCACAACCTCCCTCCCTGGGTTGCAAATGTAATGGATCGGCTCAAATCCAACGGCTTCAAATGCAGAAGGGACACGGAATTGCCATGAAGAGACCTCTGGTGTCTGAAGAAAAAGTGACCCAAATTCCAGTCCCAGGGAACAATAGTCCCATGGATAGATGGAGAAACAGGGAACATCACTGCAGTGCTCCAGAGACAATGGAAGGAAGATGAAAGGCAGAGGGGTTGCTGTGATGCCTTCTCCTTACCCAGCTCTGCTCACTGCTGCTCACATAATGACACCAAAGGGCATTTGTCATCCTTCTGTGTGCACACTCCAGAAGCCTTCAGCTGCAAGTCAGCTGCTGAGATGAAGGTACCTGCAGGAACTACAGCTGCAGTGTCCTGCACCCACAGACTCACTGTGTCAGTGACTGCAGCGACTTCTCCTCCAGTGAGCTCTCACTCATCTCCCTGGTCCTGGCCACCTTGAAGCTCTCTCTGCCTTCCTCATCTGCCTGAGATGCCCTGGCAGTGCCCTCAGCCCTGCCGTACTGTTCAGAGGAGCTGCTCCTGGGCAAAGCTGTCTCTTTTCACTGCTGCCTGCTTGCCGGCAGCTCTCTCCAGCCCAGGAGCCTGGCACAGCTTAGCAGAAGAGGACTAACCCAAGGCATTTAGTGACTCCTCTGATGGCTCTGTGGTCTAGTCCCTGAACCTCAGAGGCAGAGATGAAGCTAAAGAAACCTCACAGGAAATCAGGTGCAAACTGCAAAGTTTGCTGGACTGTTAATGGATCCCACTGAGAACCATCACTGACACAGCCTCTCCAGGGGCTTGTTACTGTGGGTGGAAGGGCAGCCAGAGTAGCAACGGGCACCAGTGTGGTTAGAGCATTCTCTGTGTTACTGTGGTCATACAGCTTCTTGTATGCTACCTTGGGAGAGCTGTGCACAGCTAACTTACTGTGAGATTGGTACATGTGGAAGGCACAGATAGGTTTAAGGCTATGCATAAGGCACAAAGAGGTTAAGGCTTAAGGAAAATAATTATAGGGTCAGCCTCCTGCGGCCAGCAGATCCTGCCCCCTTGCAGCTGGCCGTGGGGGTTTGTTTCAATGCCTTAGTTCCTGCCTCCAAGATGAACTCCTTGCAGCGCAGGTTGCTCATATTCATCAAATCATGTCCTCTGTCAGCAAGAAGTGCTTCCACAATCCCCCCTTTTTCCTTTTGAGCAACCCAGGCTTGATCTGCAATTATGCACAGGCCCTGTTTAACACAAGAGTAAATAACACAGCTACAAATAACACTGAAATCAAAAAGAGAATTTTCAGGCCTCCCTTAATACATCCACAGAGCCACAATGGAATGTCTCCCAACATATTTCTAAGCCAATCATCTAAGGGACTAACTTCTTGCTGGATTTTATTAGTGTGCTCCTTTAACCATTGTATGCTTTTGTGTACAGACTCAGCATGGCCTGAGAGATTCACACAGCACATATCTTCAAAATCCTCACACCCATGGCCTGGTGCTAAAAGCAGAGAATTGACTGCTGCACGGTTCTGTAGCAGTGCCTGCCTTAGGCTGTTCTGATAACACCAGCCTGGTTTTCAGACAAGCATGTAGCGTTAGCGAGATCATTCTGTTGTGGAGGGCCTGTAGGCCCTAACAGAGGATTCTTTATGCCTATACATGCCTGGACATGTTTTTCTGACAGGAGCCCTGGTTGTAAACAGGTTGTGTAACACACACACACCCAGCTCATGTATCCCTGGGGCAAGCCCAGGTGATCTCCATATTTGGGAGAGTCCAGGCAACAGGCTCCTACCTATTATGGTAAGGTTTGGCTAACTGCCAACCTGATTGGTCACTCTAGTGGCCAAAGGGCGCATTAATCTCAGCCCACAGTCCATAAAGAGGGGTGCACAGATGCACCACATGTTCAGATCTGTTCAGTTCAGCTCATCTCAGTGCAGCTCAGCTCTCTGACCCACCTGCAAGGATCAGCTATAGCTCTGACCTTCACCTGAAGTGCTCAGCTGCTCATACTCACAAGCTCGGATGCCATTGCATAGCTCCAATGCTCTCTGAGGCTCAGACCTCATGCACTGATTCAATTTGCAGCTAACCTGACTGTGTACTTTAGGCACAGATCTCATTCAAACCTGCACACACATATATATAAGGAGCTGATAGCTTCCTAAAGCAGCACCAGCTGTGCATATCTGCAAGCTATATTGCTATCCTGATCTTGCTTTATCTACGGAGCTCAGACTCCCAGCTTTTTGCCTGGAGAGAACCAGAAAGCAGACTTCTGGATTGTTTGCCCACACACATGGCCTGCTAGCTGTGAAGGAATCATGCCAGAGTCAGCATGGACATTCTTCTCCTGTTCCTGGAATCCTGCCAGCTGATAATCCCTGGACATAGTATCCAGAAGAAGGCAGCAGCATTGAGGCAGAGATCGCCCCTCGCCAGGAGAACAATAGGTTAGAAAGCCTATTACCCCAAAGACTGGGATGATTTATCATTTCCCCTCAAGCCGGGAAGATTCCAGCATCCTCCGGAGGGGCTCCCAGAAGCCCTTCCACCTTCTCTTACCCCTCTATTTTATGCCAAACATTGTCTTGTGCCCCAAGGAAGAATGGAAAGTCAGCTAATGGGGTTAGGAAGTAAGTGAATTAATAGAGAGAGATGGCAGCTGAGGTTAGAGAGAGAAATGCCCAGAGCTCAGGCATCACCCCAAGTGCAAAAATTCTTTATCTATGTTTATACTCTTCTTACACATCTCAGCAAGCCTATGAGTGAAGTAGATATCACCATCATTTTTCTCTTTCACAGCCTGTGATCGAATCCTGCTCACAAAAAAATTCTAGCCTGCTTCAAACTATCACAATCCACCCCTGTCTACTTCATTCAGAGTATTGCTGAGAACTATCTGATCTAATCTAAACCAGTGGTTACACTAATGAATATCACAAGTTCAGTTCACACTTCATTCTGGCTATCTCAGATGTAAGTGATTCAAAAGCTCAGAACAGTTTCTCTCCTTACAGTGAGAGACAAGAACAGGGACTCCCAGGTGACGTTGGTGTTCATGCTCATGTACCTGTAGATTCTCTCGTAGATTCTTTCAGTGTTGGATGCTTATGGCACCTTGTTGCAAAGGGGTTTGTCTGGGTTTTGGGGGAATGAAATATGAGGCCAAATTTAAAAGGGTTTAAATAATTTAATATTATACACACAAGGAATTCCCCCTTCCCCAAACTTATTTACAGCTACCCCACACAAGTTCTTTGTATGCAGTTCTGAGATAATATTACAGAATGTCTATATACACCAGAGCTGGGAATTTAGCAGAGGTTTGAAAGGATTTAGGAAGAGAGTCTGTGGCATGAAAGTGCCACTGGTAAAATTTGAAAGTTTATGCTTAGATTGAGTTTGCTCAGTTACTCTCTGGCTGGAGTCAGTTTTGATGGTCCCAAATATCATAGGTTTGAATAGTTCAGGTCAGGGGTTATTGGGGAGCGCTGTCTGGAGCTTCCACTGGCACAGTCAAGCTGGGAATGGTGGCTGGAGCAGTCCTCTGGCCCGGAACGCATTGGTTAGTTCCCTGGGCTGTGCCGTGGGCTGGAGTCATGCAGCGGTGTTTGGTCCCCCGAAAGCAGCTGGGAAGTGGCTAGGAGCAACAGGGTTGGAGGAGGGGGTGGCAGGATAGAGGAGTGAGGTGCGAGATAGCAGGGACACTGAATTGTCCCTTTTTATGAGTTTTGATTCTGAGATTGATGGTCCTTGGCCACAGTTCTGTCCAATAGGGACTTGGCAACAGGCCAAAACATACCAAATAAGGTGAAGTCTGCGGGTTTGGTACCCCCAAATATGAAGAGGACTCAGGTGGATTCCCCACCCTAGGTGCGTGAGCTTACACAACGTGTTTACTTCAACCTTCGAGGAGGCAACTCAGGACTAGAAGGCACCAGTTTCTGTTGTCCCTTTGTCCCCCTCTAACTTGTTTACCCCAAGTTTAGGCAGGGTAACACCCTTTGTGGGGACAACATGTCCGGGCATGAATAGATTTGTAAACATAGTCATCTGGGGCCTGTACAACCCTCCACCACATATCCCACCCCCTGGCTCATGGGCCATAAATCGAGGGATAAGACAAAATTTATACATCATACAAATATAACCATTATACAGATAACCCTTTGAACATTAGAATATACAGATAATGTACATAATATATGTGTAAAAATATACTCTAAATGACGTTAAGGTAGGTCAGCTCCTGTGTACCCACCCCCTGATAACAAAATACCTTTATATTTCAAACATTTGCAAGGAAAGGAAAAACCTGTTTGTGCTAGTTTGAAGCAAGCTGGAATGTTTTGTTGAAAAGAACTAGATAAGAGGCAGTGAAAAGGAAAACAATGGTTGTGTCTCCTTCCCTCATCAGTCGCGCTGAGAGTTCTGGGAAGAAGAAGGAAAACATTAGATGACATTCTCCATTTTGTCTTTCACTCTACTTTTGAGCTTCAGACCAAGCCACATCTCCTTAACCTCACTGCCACTAACCTTCCTTCTTAACCTCTTGGATGCATCTTTATTCCTTTCTCAGGATTTAGGGTATGGTTGAGAGGGTAAGGGGAGGTGTTGGGGTGGTTTGAGAGCCCCTCCTGGGGACTCAGGTTTCTGGGAGGGGAGTTGTGCTTCTGTATTGTTTATCCTTTGTATATTTCTATATATAACTGTATATACTGTGAATATCTGCTTGTATATTTGCTGCTGTAAAATAAATAGCTTCATTTATATTCCCGGAGGCCTTCTGAGTTAGCTGGGGCAATTCCAAAAGTGGGGGGGGGGGCAGGTAAGAGCCCAAACCATCACACTGTTATATGAGGAAGCAGTTCAGAAGTCTGGGATAATCCACCGCACACTTATGTGGTGAGTTTTCCCATTCACATTGGTTGCTTCCCATGTGTATAACCCCTTTGGTTTGGACAAGGTCATGAGCACAACTCCGATTGAAGGCAAGTTTGCCATTCCTGGTTGTCCCACTTGTAATTTTTTTAGTGAGTACTGAGGGTGTCGTTCGGATTTATCTGGCGGATGGTTAATGTTTCCCACTGGCTCAGCAGGACAAAACGCTTTGACCTTTGGGCTGCCACAGTTGCCCTATCTGTTATTTACAGTGAAAATTGCATGGGGCAGGTGTTTATCCCAGTTACCCTTTGAAGTGTTGGTGTGTCTTTTGATTAGAGCATTTGTCCTCTCCACTATGCCATTAGCCTGGGGGTAGTAGGGAATATGGAATACTCATCTAACCCACTCACCCCTAGCCCAGTCTTATACGGACGATGCTGTGAAATGAGATCCGTTATCACTCTGAATGTACTCTAGCATTGGCAAGAAACTGAACCATTGCCTCAGGGCCTCGATGGTTTGAGCACCTGTGGCAGTACTGGTGGCAGTAGCCATGACTAATCCTGAGACTACTTCCACCCCCACCAGTATGTATCACTTTCCATGTGAGGGTTTGCATAGACCCACATAGTCAATTTACCACGTGCTCCACAGTCTCTTGTCATTTCTAATGTGCTGAGCTGGGGCTAGGTTGGGATGATTGGCTTTGAGCCGAATCTTACACTGTGGGCAGGCAGACATAATTGCCTTGCACGTGGCTATAGGAATTGGCCATCCTCTAGATCTACACTCAGAGTAGAGGTCTGCCTTTCCTGAATGGCCTCTTTTAATGTGTAGCAATTCAGCTAATCTCCACCAGTCATCTTTCTCGTTATTGACCATGTTTATTTTTGCCAGGTAGTCTACCTGATCATTCCAGGTTGCAGCCGGGGTTTGCTTTTTGGAGTGCCCTTTTACCCAGCCCACTTTAAGGGGTCTGGATCGGCTTATCTCCAATAGCCTCTGCCAGTGAGCAGCCCTCTAAACTTCTACGTTCGAAACCTTCCACTGATTTGCCTCCCACTGGCAAATCCACTTGGTGGTGCCTTTGAATGTGGAGTAGGAATCAGTGTAGATGGTTTCTGCTCCATGCTCTGCTGCTAGCATGAGGGCACACAGTTCCCCTACCTGTGCACTGCCATCACCCTCCTCGGTGATAGTTTGGCCTTACCAATCTCCAAGGCCACGGCTTTGTAACGCCATTTGGGACCCCACCCTCTGGGAGGGATGCATCTGGTAAACCCCACTCCTGCTTTATCGCAGTCTGTGGTCATTTCTGGGGGCACCTAGATAGGAGAAGGCGTATATGGCTGGCTAGCAGTGCTGTGTCAGGGGTTATGGGCTGTTGCAACTTGGATACTTTTGTAGGCCTTTAACTAAGTGGCAAGAGCTGTGAGATCCCCTCTAGGTGAGGCGTAGCATATTTCTTATGGTAGCCTTCTGGGCAATCCCTTCTGGTGGAGGAGATCCTTTGAGGATCGCTCTTAACAGCAGGAAAGGGCCCTGGCAGTACGATGTCTTGCTGTAGTGTGGGTAGGTTTCTGTGCTCCATGACAAGCTCGAGTTAGGGAAAGGAGTCTCTTTTCCCACTCAGAGTACCTCAGCTCGGTCTCTTTGAATGCCATTGATGAAAATAAGAGAGCTCTACTAGGGCCATTGGGTCTCCTCTGGAATATTCCACAATATGAGGCGTGCTCTGAAAAGCCCCATTCATCTCTTAAGGCATCTTGTGGGTGCAGAGGCTCCAATCTCTGATATGCCTTCAGTTCATCTTTAAGGACTCTCAGGCTCTCAGAGTGCCGTGGAGTCCAATCTCAGACTTTGTGCTTCTTAAGCAAATCATAAAGGGGACATGCGATCACAGAGAAACCTGGGATGTGCTTTCTCCAGTAACCCAAGGTGCCCAACAATTGTTGTATCTCCTTTTTGTTGTGGGGTACTTGGCCCTTTTCAATATTCTCTAAGGTATCCTCTGGCACTGACATTGCGCCTGCCACCCACTGAGATCCTAGGAATTTGACTTCCTGGATTGGGCCTTGTGTGGTGGTTTTGGCTGTTACTCGCCCCCCCCCACTTTAGAAAGAACCCCAGCTAACTCAGCCAGACTCTGGGAATATAAATGAAGCTATTTATTTACAGCTAGCACAATATACAAGCAGCTATTTACAGTATATATACAGTTATAGACAGAAATATATAATTTAAATGTAATACAGAAACACAACTCCCCTCCCAGAAACCTGAGTCCCCAGGAGGGGCTCTCAACCACCCCTGCGCCTTCCCCTGGTGTCAGAGGATGGAGACTGGTGCGTCGAGAGATCGGGGCACTGAGAGTCGACTCTGTGGCTTCTGCGCAGCAGTGCGATTTATTAGGGCGATGCAATGACCTTTATAGCCCCCAAAGGGGGTGTAGACAACTAACTTAGCTTAAGATTGGTACAAGTGGAAGGTACAGATTGGCTCCAGGTTAAGTGTAAGGCAGAGATAGGTTAGCTTACAGTAAACACCTTAAGGATCCCACCCAGGGGGGCTGGCCAGAGTCAGCCCCCTGGGCTGTGCCTGCCCCAGGGGCCGGCAGATTCCACCCCCTGACAGCTGTGCGTGGGTTGCTCATGGTTCCCAGCTTAGGCCCCTGGGAGCCTCAAGGCTCCAAGGACACTTCTCATCACAGGGTCTGATGTTTACATTTCATGCTTCGCTGCAGGAGAAAGCTTCCCACAATACCCCCTTCTTTTCTTTGAGCAACCCACATTTGATTTTATGTGAGCTGTGCTTGGTAGGAGTGCAGGTCAATTGTGCCAAAGTGAGGAGAATACATTTGTTAAGAACCTTTTGCTAGTAACAACAATCTGGCAAACCAGCCACCCAAGCTTAGCTAACGATCCCAAAAGCTATTTCTGCAAGCGACAATGAGTCAAATGTTCAAAAATCCAAAAGTCCAGATGAACATCACAGCTTCTGGAGAGTGCAAATCTGTCACGTCTTCGTTAGGTCACCGTGGTAGCTGATGTTGTGGGCGAGTGAATTGTCCAGTATCTCTCCCATAGCTTTGAGTTCACTTCATAATTCTCAGAGATCTTGATGTTTCCAGTGCAGTCCTCGGCTATGAGCTGCGTCTGACTATTGTGCTTAAGAACTACAAACCCCCAAATACAATACAAGGGTGCGCCTTAGATGTTACTTTCAGGCTATTCTGCTTAGGCCTTTTCCCACAGCTCTCGATTTGCTTCAAGAATTTGGGGCAGTGTTTTTTTTCATCCCTTGCAGGGCCCTTGCAAGAGATAAAGAAATCACTTTGCCATCTTGTGCCAATTTTAAGTGGGCTTTGGCCTTCACCAAAGGGACCAGACTGAATCTATTCCATTAAGCTACAATCACTGAAGCTCATGAAAATATCCAAATTCATTAGCCAAGATCCAAAACCTTATAATCCAAATACTTATAACCATCATGTCAATGATTCTCCCAAGATCTTACCACAATTCTGCCATCTGAGCAAGATTTTCTGCTCACTTCATAAAAGGACAGACCAATCATATTCAGGTTGGTATCCACCTTAAGGCCTGTACGGACAGGTGATAGAACATAATACAAGCATATTCAGTACCTAAGCTGGCAAATCCACTGATCTTATTTATGTGATGTGTCCGAAGAAACTGCAGTGTTTCTCCATGCCTCTCTCCTTATCTTTCTAGCTCCTCTTCCACCTCGCCCTTTTTTTTTTTTTGTTGCTTCTGAGCGACTATATAAAAGACAAAATTCTACAACATTTCTATATGTTAAGTAAAAATCTTATAACTATAATACTGTCTTAACCTATAAGCCTAGTAGAAGAGGAAAAAAGAAAAGAAAAAGGAGGGGGGGATGTTAAAGAAAATATGGTACCATATCATCCTTAGTATAGGGGAAGTAAGCAGGGACTTAAGAATATAAAATATAATGCCTTACCATAGTATATCAGTATAATATCTATCAAATGCTAATTATACTCTATCATGATTGCCTAAGAATTACTGTGTTATTAACGTTATCCTAAAAATCCAATACGATTAATAAGCATCACTATCTTATCCAACAAATGTCTAAAGTACAAAATATATTACAATTAAAGTCAAAAATAACGGTAAAGTTCCAGAGTCCGACATAGTCATCAAGACCCCAGTCTATATCTTGAGAAATTTTTCCTGACTTTTTTGGTATTATCAAAACTGGGGTGTTCCATGGGCTGGTTGAAGGTACAATATGGCCTGCAGCAAGTTGTTCTTCGACGAGCTTGTGTGCTTCTTGCAGCCGTTCTTTTCGCAGCGGCCACTGATCTATCCAGATCGGTGTATTAGAAAGCCACTGAAGTTTGATTATGGGCTGCTGCCGTCCAGTGGCCGCTGCTGAAAAATTACCTCGGAGTAGTTATCACGACTCCCATCTGTGTCATGACATCTCTACCAATCAGCGCATTCACGCCTTGTGGGAGAGGCACGATGGTTGCAAAGACGTGGCCTGTCCTCCCATCTATGGTTATACTGGTTCACTGTGAACTTGTCAGAGTGAGATACTCCACCAATGCCTTCAACACCGTCTTTGGCTGGGCTTGCTGGCCAGTGTGAGGGCCATGCAGGTGTGGAAAAGATGGTCATGCCGCAATGAAGGGACGGGGCAACGACTTGATGCAAGCCAAAAATCCACTTTATTAGAAAAATAGGCAGGTATATATTGTATCAGAAGGGCTAGCATGTTACTCACTGATTGGATAGAATTACAGTAAAAGTTAGTAACTACTACATGATTGGCTGATACTCTGCTCAGGCCGAAGACGCTGTTTCTACTTTCTTCTCTGCTCCTTGATATAAGTTGCTATGCAACTATCTGAGCAGTCCTGACTGCAGGATCTTACTTATCTTACTCTTCTGAGGTCTGTCTGACCCACACATTACATGCCCAAGGTCTATACTGTGTTTTGTTTCGTCTTGGGCAGCTGTTCCCTGCTAACAGACCATTACCCTATTCCTACATGGTCATATCAGCACCTGTATCCAGGAGAACGTCCATGGTTATTGTGTCCTGACCATTACTAATGACAGCTGATGTAAATGGTCATTGAGTCAAGGACAGGGTCAGCATGGCTAAGCCACCCATAGATCCAAAACCTTGTTCTCCTCTTGTGGCAAGGAACGGCGGCTCCGGGCCACGTCCGTGTAGCAGGTTGGTCAGGGGGGCAACCAGTTGAGCAATGCAGGCTGCCTTCTGGCACCCACGATAGGTGGGCTGTTAGGGTATGCAACAATTGTATGATTCCGGTGTAGTCTTCATCAATCACCCCGGGAATGATCATCAGTCCCTTAGCCCTGCACAGGGACCTTCCCAGGAGTAAGCGCCAGTGGTTGCATTTATCTTTAATGGGCCTTTCATGGAGGTAGCGATGGGGACTCGGGGTGGTTGTCAATCAAGGTGACGCTCACTGCTGTTGTAAGATCCAAACTGAGGCTGCCGGAGCTCTGGGGCAGATAGCATCGTTGGGGCAGTGACTTGTGTCCTTGCGCGTGCTGCCTGTCGGCGCTGCACTGGTACTTTCCTGAACACTTGCAGGCTGCAGTTGCTATGAGTGTTAACCCTGGCAGTAGTCACACCAGACCGCAGCCTGTGGGGGCAATGATCACATGAGTGTCCTGTTAGGCCGCAGCGGAAGCAGGGGTCTGTGGGTTGTTGGTCCAACGGCCATGGATTCCCCGGCATCCACGATTGCAGTGCTGTCTTACGAGCTGCGTGTGTTTTATCCAGACTTGATCCATTTGGGGTTGCAACAAATGCCTGTTGCTGTGTTGTAGGCATTCGAGCAACTAGCTCCAACATATCGTCTACTGAGGCCTCCCTAGGCAGAATGGACTCAAGCTGCTGTCTTATTATTAGCATTCTCAAAAAGCTAGGGTCGAAAAAGGCTTGTCTGGTGCAGCATCTAACTCAGTGGCTGCTTCAACAGCAGCTGCCAGGTCTATCGATGAAATGGGCTGTAGTCCCTCACTTAAGCCTTGCTTAACAGTGGTATAGGCTAGGTGCTCTTGGTTCTGTAGGCACCATATTAAAAGCTGCTCAGGCAGTTGTCATGGATGCATGATGGCACTCAAAGGGATGACGTATCTGGGCGTCCAGCGAGCTGAAGGCCCCTTTTCCCAGTAGTATGTCTGCTTGAACATTAAGTAAGGGGTTGCCTAGTTGTCGTGGCTGCTCCACCACCTTCCTGCACTCATCACGCCATGCCCTTTCCCACAACATGAACTGGGATGGTGTTAAAATCAGTCTCGCAACAGTCTCACAATCTGCTGGGCATAGCACATGGGCAGAGAAGATGTAATTCAGCAATTGCTTAGTTGGTTGTGAGTGCAAGCCGTGGGAAGATACTGCTGTTTTCAATTGCATAAGAAGTTTCCAATCAAGACCCGTGTGAGTGGCTCCTGGCTGTCCATCCGCGGTCCGTGCTGCCACAACTGGGAATGCTGCTGCACCCTCCAGAGCAGCAGCTGCCTCCCAGTCTCCTTGTAGCAAGGCGTCACGAATAATGGCACGCCACCGATGCTGTGGACCGGCGGGTGTAAGCTGAAGAGTCTTTCCCATTATTTCTGTAGCTTGTGGTGCCGCCAAGGGCTGGGCATTGCCAGAAGGCATTATTCTAAGTTTCTGCAAGCCGTCGGCAATGTTGTAAATAGCGTCGTCGGCATCGGACTGTGAGGAGTCACTAGCATCCGAGTTAATCACGGGCGGCGGTTCCCGGGCTTGAGAGGAAGGACCGGCTTCCGTGGCGGAAGCCCATCTCGGGACCGCTGCAGCCGGGGGGGCAGATGGGAATGTAGCACAAGGAGTTTGCGCCGGACGTGGCGAGACGGTAGTGGAAGCCGGGAGTGGGGAAAACGGACCACTGTAGGGCGGCGGCACTGGGAGCGGGGGGGCAGGCAGCTGCACCGGAACGGCAGGGATGGTGGGGATGTTTTGGGGAATTGGTGCCGCTGGCAGCGGGGGTGCTGGCGGTTGCACCGGGACGGCAGGGACGTCGGGAACATCTTGGGGAAGTGGCGCCAGCTGTTGAGGCAGCGTAGGGTATAACGGAGTGTTTTGAGTCAGCGGCGCTGGCTGCTGGGGTGCCGCAGGCTGCATCGGGACATCTTGAGTCGGCGGCACCGGCTGCTGGGGCGCCGCAGGCTGCATCGGGACATCTTGAGTCGGCGGGCGTCGGCTGTTGGGGCGGCCGCAGGCTGAGCAGGAGCATCAGGGGTTGGCGGGTGCCGGGTTGCTGGGGCACTGCTGGCTGCATCAGAACAGGTAGACGCACTGAGGAGGATCATCAAAGGCACCACCGTACCCGCGGAAATTGGTTTCAGGTCGGAAAAGAGGGAGCTAGCTGGCGTAACCAGTGCCTCTAATGGTCTCTCCCCCTGATTGTCCAAGCCGTCAGCAAGGGGGGCCCGTGCCGCTGCTGTAGCTGCAAGGGCCTGTTTCCATTCTATATTTCTTAAGCAATTGTGGACATCGCGCCATTGCTTTTGCACGCTTTTTGGCTGTTTTGTCACCGTCAATAGCCTGGTCCAAAAATAGTAGCGCCACAGCGGCGCCATTCGGATTCATCGAAAGAGAGTCCGAGGTTTGAAAGTGTCCTCTTACTTAGTCCATATGCCACTAAGGAGGGGTCAATTTTTTCTTCGACATGGAAACTCCTCGCTTTTCCAAAAAGTTCAAGAGGAGAGAAATTGCTACTTGTTTATCCAAAAGTGCTTGCGTGGTTGGTTCACAAGTTCCCCAGAGGGAGTCACCAATACTTTGAAAAAGCTGCGGGAGAAGGTGGGGAGGGGCAGCTGGGAGGCTCCATGTTAGCGGCAAGGTTCCGTGAGCGCGCGGGGGGGGGGGGTCTGCTTTCCGGCAGCAGCTGCTCCGGGGGGGATCTGACTATGCATGATCACCGCCCCCAGAATGTGCCCATCTGTATGGTCGCACCCGTCGTCACGACAGCTACCGTTATTAAAGTACCCCCATATCTATGAGTGGTTCCAATCTTTAATAAGCGCCTATCTCTATAGGCCACCCGTACCAGCAGACACTGTCCCCTGCGGTTAGGGATGGGATAAAGAAAAAGGAAAAACAGCACGCTTCCCTGGCAAGATTCCGTAAGCAAAAAAAAAAGGGGGGTGGGGGTGGGGGGGGGATGGGTGTGTGTTCCTGCCTTCCGGCAACAGCTGCTCCTCGGGGGGAGATCCGACTCTGCGCGATTACTGCCCCCGAAAAACGCCCATATGTATGGTCACACGGCCGTCGCCACAGCTGTCGTTATTGAAGCACCCCCATATCTATGAGGGGTTTCAATCTACAATAAGTGCCTATCTCTATAGGCCGCCCGTATCAGCAGACACCAATCCCCGTGGGTAGTAACGGGTTAAGCGAGGGGGAAGAGAAAGAGAAAAAAAAAGAAAAAGAGGAGAGAAAAAAAAGGTGTGTTTCCCCAGCAGGGGGTATAGTAGTGTCCGATCTCTTGTGCTTCCACCAGCTCCTTCTATGTGGAAGCTTCTATGTCCTTTGCGGCCTGAGGGGGGGGGGGGGCCCAGAGCTGCGGCCTGGCGGGCTCTTCACGGCCTGGTGGGCCTGGCCCGGAGTTGCAGCCTAGCAGGCTCTTTGCAGCCTGGTGGGGGGGGCCCGGAGCTGGCGGGCTCTTCACGGCCTGGTGGGCCCTGCGGCCGCGGGTGGCCCAGGGTGCGGGTTTTTCGTACCTGGTCGCGTAGCTATCCAGAGGTTCAATCGGTGTGTTCGGGCGCCATCTGTCAGAGGACGGAGACTGGTGCGTCGAGAGATCGGGGCACTGAGAATCGACTCTGTGGCTTCTGCGCAGCAGTGCAATAAATAGGGCGATGCAATGACCTTTATAGCCCCCAAAGGGGGTGTAGACAACTAACTTAGCTTAAGATTGGTACAAGTGGAAGGTACAGATTGGCTCCAGGTTAAGTGTAAGGCAGAGATAGGTTAGCTTACAGTAAACACCTTAAGGATCCCACCCAGGGGGGCTGGCCAGAGTTAGCCCCCTGGGCTGTGCCCGCCCCAGGGGCCGGCAGATTCCACCCCCTGACAGCTGTGCGTGGGTTGCTCATGATTCCCAGCTTAGGCCCCTGGGAGCCTCAAGGCTCCAAGGACACTTCTCATCACAGGGTCTGATGTTTGCATTTCATGCTTCACTGCAGGAGAAAGCTTCCCACACCCTGGCCCCTCTCAACCTTACCCCAGTCCTAAGGAAGAATAGAGGGTCAGCCAAGAGGTTAAGAAGCAAGGTCAGTGGCAGTGAGGTTAGAGAGCTGCAGCTGAGTCCAGAAGCCTGCCAGAAAGTGAAAACAAAATGGCGAATGTGCTATCTAATGTTTACATTCTTCTTCAGCGAGACTCTGAGGGAAGGAGACATCACCAATGTTTTCCATTTCATAGCCTATGATCTAGTTCTTTTCACCAAAACATTCTAGCCTGCTTCAAGCTAGCACAATTCAACCCTGTCTAATTCACTCAGAGAATCACTGAGAATTATCTGATCTAATCTAAACCAATATTTACATTAATGAACATCACAAGTTCAGTTCACACTTCATTCCAGCTATCTCAGATGTAGGTGATTCAAAAGCTCAGAACAGTTTGTCTCCTCACAGGTGAGACGAGAACAGGGACTCCCAGGTGATGTTGGATTCATGCTCATGTACTGTAGATTCTCTCATAGATTCTTTCAGTGTTGGACAGCAATGGTACCTAGAACAGAAAACTCCTAACAGCTTGTATTATACACTATGATTTTAAACTCTCTCAGCTAAGGTTAGATTTCTCTATGGAATACACTGGATTTCACCATTCTCCTGCATTACCCAGGAGGTGTGACCAGGACCTTCAGCAGACACCACCCCTCGGACAGGTTTTCCTTTGCCTGAAGGAGAAAATACCCAAACAGTTTTCCCTAACAGATTCTTTTCATCTACAACAGGAACTCTATCACCGTCTGCTGTTTGGACCAAGTCTGATTGTGCAGGTCCTGCTCTGTTTACTGAACCTCTACTATTTACCAACCAGGTAGCTTGTGCTAAATGTCTGTCCCAGTTTTTCAGAGTTCCACCCCCCATGGCTTTTAGGGTGGTTTTCAGCAAACCGTTGTAGCGCTCAATCTTCCCTGAAGCTGGTGCATAGTAGGGTATGTGATAGATCCACTCAATACCATGCTCTTCGGCCCAGTTTTTCACAAGATTGTTCTTGAAATGAGTGCCATTGTCTGACTCAATTCTCTCTGGAGTTCCATGTCTCCACAAGATCTGTCTCTCCAAACCAACAGTGGTGTTACGTGCAGTAGCATGTGGAACTGGATAGGTTTCCAACCATCCAGTGCTGGCCTCTACCATTGTTAGCACATACTGCTTGCCAGAACAAGATCAAGGTAAAGTGATGTAGTCATTCTGCCAGGCTTCACCATACTTGTACTTTGACCATCTCTCACCATACCATAAGGGCTTGATTCGCTTAGCCTGCTTAATAGCAGCACAAATGTCACAGTCATAGATGACTTCGGTGATAGCGTCCATGGACAAATCAATTGACCTATCACGTGCCCACTGGTATGTTGCATCTCTGCCCTGATGTCCAGATGAGTCATGGGCCCACCGAGCTAAAAACAGTTCACCTCGGTGTTTCCAATCAAGTTCAAGATCAGAGTTGGTATCAACTTGAGAAATCTTAGCAGCTTGGTCTGCCTGCTGGTTGTGTTGGTAATCCTCAGTGCCTATGCTCCTGGGCATGTGTGCGTCTACGTGCCGCACATTCACTGGAGTTCCCTCCAGCCTTGCATCAATGTCCTGCCATAGATCAGCACACCAAATAGGCTTTCCTTTCCTCTGCCAACCATGCTTCTTCGAGTCCTTTAGCCACCCCCATAGAGCATTGGCTACCATCCACGAGTCAGTGTAGAGGTAAAGGATAGGCAAATTTTCACGTTCAGCCACACCAAGAGCAAGTTGGACAGCTTTTACCTCAGCAAACTGACTGGATTCTCCTTCTCCATTTCTCGCTTCAGTAACTCTCCTGGTAGGACTCCAGACTGCTGACTTCCATATTCGCTTGTTCCCAACAAGACAACAGGAACCATCTGTGAACAAAGCATAGTTCTTTTCCTGATCAGAGAGATCACCGTAGACAGGAGCTTCCTCAGCACGAGTTATTTTCTCCTCTGGAGGTTTGGAACAGTCTGTGCCTTCCGGCCAGTTGTTGATCACCTCCATCAGACCAGGTCGGTCAAGATTACCCATTCATGCTCATTGGGTTATCAAAGCCATCCATTTAGACCAGGTTGCATCTGTGGCATGATGCGGTACTGAACCTTTGCCTTTGAACATCCAGTTTAGAACTGGCAGTCTAGGAGCTAAAAGCAATTGTGACTCAGTTCCAATCACTTCAGAAGCTGCCTTCACTCCTTCATAAGCTGCTAGTATCTCTTTCTCTGTTGTGGTGTAATTTGCCTCTGAACCTCTGTAGCCATGTTCCCAGAAACCAAGTGGACGACCACGTGTCTCAATTGGAGCTCTCTGCCAAAGGCTGCAAGTTGGACCATTGTCACTGGCAGCCGTGTACAGAATCTTCTTGATGTCTGGACCAGATGTCACAGGTCCCAAGCCCACTGCATGGACTACTTCTCGTTTGATCTGATCAAAGGCTGCTTGGTGTTCAAGTCCCCACTCAAAATTGTTTCTCTTATGAGTTATATCATGCAGAGGTCTGACAATCTGACTGAAACCAGGAATGTGTAGTCTCCAAAATCCCACCACACCAAGAAAAGAAAGTGTGTCCTTTTTACTGGTGGGAACTGCCATGGTAGAGACTTTGTTGATCACATCCTGAGGAATGTGACAGCGACCATCCTGCCACTGCACTCCTAGAAACTGAATTTCTTTGGCAGGTCCTTTGACCTTGTCTCTCTTAATGGCTAAACCTGCTTGCAACAGAATGTCAATGATTTTGTTACCTTTCTCAAAGACTTCCTCAGCAGTTTGGCCCCACACAATGATGCCGTCGATGAACTGGATGTGCTCTGGAGCTTTACCTTTCTCCAGTGCATTGTGGATGACTGAGTGACAGATGGTTGAGCTGTGTTTCCACCCCTGAGGCAAACGGTTGAACTGGTACTGGATTCCTCTCCAGGTGAATGCAAACTGAGGCCTGCACTCCTTTGCTATGGCAATAGAGAAGAAAGCATTAGCAATGTCTATGTTTCCATACCATTTAACCTCCTTTGATTCCAGCTCCTACTGGAGTTCCAGCATGTCCGACACAGCTGCACTCATGGGTGGCTTCACCTCGTTGAGGGCATGAAAATCAGCTTTGAGTCTCCAGTCGCCGTTCAGTTTGCGCACAGGCCAGATGGGACTGTTGAAAGGTGAATGAGCTTTCTCGATGACAGCCTGACTCTCCAGTTGACGAATCAGCTGATGAATGGGCAACAAAGAGTCACGGTTAGTTCTGTACTGCCTGTGGTGCACAGTTTGAGTAGCAATTGGCACTTCCAGATCCTCTATGTCATGATGTCCCACAGCTGCAGATTCATCAGAAAGTTCAGGTGTAATGGACAATTTCAATTTACCATCCTCAATCTCTACAGATGCTATTCCAAAAGCCCATTTGTGACTCTTAGGATCTTTGAAACAACCTTGTCTCAAAAAGTCAATTCCCAGAATGCAAGGCGCATGAGGACCAGTTACAATAGTATGTGTCTTCCACTCTTTACCAGTTAAACTGATCTCAGCCTGTATCTTACTTAACTCTTGAGATCCACCAGTGATTCTAAAGATAGAAATGGACTCTGTCCCTTTGCAATTTGATGGCAACAAAGTACACTGAGCACCTGTGTCAACTAAAGCCCTGTATTTCTGAACTTTTGCACTTCCAGGCCACCTAATGAATACATTCCAATAGATTCGGTTCTCTCCACTATCCCTTTCCTCCTCCTGGCTGGAAGCGGGGCACCCCTAATGCTAAACATGGCATGTAGGGTGTACACAGTAATTGGTGTTGTTGTGAGAGAAACTGCAATTGTTGGAACAATTGCAGTTGCTCTCAGGAGCTGATGAAGTGACAGCTACCTTTGTGGCATTGCTGCATCTGTTTCTGCCACTCTGCAGATCCCTGACTCTCTTTGAAAGAGCTGAAGTAGGTTTACCATCCCATTTGTTCATGTTCTCCCAATATGTGTCACGCAGAATTATCCACAGTGACACACGTGATTGCTGATGTCTGGGTGGAATTTGTCTCCTCCTGGGCTGGAATTGCCTTGCAGGAGGTGGGCAGAAACATGCACCCATTCAGATTATGCAGGAATGGTATCATTTACCAGATTGGAAATTGAGGTTTTAGGGTCCTCCTTCAGTTCTTTGATGTTCTCCTTAATGTCATCCTTAATCTCTGTACCTAGCGTTTTTATGTCAGGGACTAGGCCAGAATGTGACAAGCTGTCCTCTATCTGCCTGAGCTGGTCAGTGAATTCACCAACAGTGATAGACCTTCCATTACCTCCCCTTGATAGAAACTTGCTGGCCAAGATGTTTGCATAGGATGAAGGAGCAAGCTTTATCAGCTTCTTCATGAGACCTGTCCCAAGAGGAATGTCATAAGGCTCATGTGTGCCATGATCTCCATAAAGCACTTCCTTCACAGCAAACTCCTTCAGAAGCTTCATTCCCTGCTCAGTGGTGTTCCACTTCTTGGCAGCCCATGGCAGATCATCTCTGGAAGGATATCTCATAGCCACAGCCAACAGAATGCGTGTCCACAAGCTAACCTTACCAAGTGGACTTGCCAGGTATTTGTCCACTCCACTCTCCTTGGTGAGTGGTCCCAGCTGCTTGGCAGACTTGTCTCCTACCTGCAGGGCATTGGCACCAATGCTATGGCATCTCACCAGCCAGTTTAGGATTGGCTCACCTGATTTCCTTGCATATTCCTTTCTAACTTCCCTGACCTCTCTGAGGGGATCATTGGAGTCCTGGATGTTATCCTCCTCGTCTTCCTCCTATTGATCTGGTTGTCCCTGGCCTAGAAACAGAACCTTCCTCATAGCACTCTTAAACTGATTGGAACCATCCTCTTTCTTGGCAGCCAGCCTCACAGTGCTCTTTTCATTTGAGTACTGCAATCTCAGCATGTTTACCAGGTCTTGCAGACTAAATGCCTCCTCTTCCTCCTCTTGCTCACCAGAGGTCCCCTCTCTTACATCCTCCTTTGAGTCACACTTTGTCAAAAGCTCTGTCTTGTCTTTTGCCTTAGCAGGTGCCAAAAAGGCCTGCACAGCAACAGACTTGGATGTGTCTGCTGAAGGGTTTGAATCATTGGGGGTCTGGCCTGAGGTCTGTGCATTCAGATCTGCCTTAGAATTAACAGGGTTCTGATCTGCTGGCTGGGGATTCGAACTGGCTGAGCTGGTATTATTCAGACTTGTACTGACAGGGCTAGTGCTATTATTATTATTATCAGTGTTATTATTAGTAGGTACATTCTGACTCTGAGTGCTTGCTTGTACTCCTGGGATGCTTGCCAAACCTGACGCATTATCTTTGTTGTCAGGAACATTGGCAGTTTTCCTAGAATCTGAAGAGGTGCAGTAACTATCCCTGGCTGTGCCCCTTTGTTTTGGTTTGGTTTTGAGACAGAAACTTTTCTAGTTCTTACAGGCACTGCATTTGAATTTTTCACACATCATACCAGAATTAATATGAAAATCAAACCCATAAGACATACATTAACACATGACAGAAACAACATACTTTTACATGAGCAATAACCTGAACAAATGTCTGGCATCCCAGTTCTGGGGTGAATTACCCTCAGCAGGGCTGTAGTTAAAGAAGTATTTTGATTGGATGTAATATTATTGGCAAATACCCCTGTAATGTTACTGGTAAGATTTTCAGTGACATTAAAACCAGCATACCCAAGAATGAAATCACCCTAGTACCAGAAAATGCTTGTGAGTTTAGCTTTGACCTTCTTAAAAACTACATGAAGCAAGAAGTAACCAATTAGGTCTTTGATCCAATTGTACACAAGAAAACAGAAAACAGGCCAGACAATAGCCCCCACCAAGTACAAAAGCTGCTTCATTAGCTTCATTCTGATCCCCAGAGTTAATTAACAGTCACTCAAATGAATTTGCCCCATGTTGGGTGCCAAATAAAAGATGTGGTGGTTTTGGGTGTTCCCTGCCCCCCCAGTTTAGAAGGTACCCCAGCTAACTCAGCCAGACTCTGGGAATATAAATGAAGCTATTTATTTACAGCTAGCACAATATACAAGCAGATATTTACAGTATATACAGTTATAGACAGAAATATGCAAGTTAAAAGTAATACAGAAACACAACTCCCCTCCCAGAAACCTGAGTCCCCAGGAGGGGCTCTCAACCACCCCTGCACCTTCCCCCTGCCCCTCTCAACCTTACTCCAGTCCTAAGGAAGAATAGAGGGTCAGCCAAGAGGTTAAGGAGCAAGGTCAGTGAAAGGTGAGGTTAGAGAGCTGCAGCTGAGTCCAGAAGCCAGCCAGAAAGTGAAAACAAAATGGCGAATGTGCTATCTAATGTTTACATTCTTCTTCAGTGAGACTCTGAGGGAAGGACACATCACCAATGTTTTCCTTTTCATAGCCTATAATCTAGTTCTTTTCACCAAAACATTCTACCCTGCTTCAAAGTAGCTTACCTTGGCACTTATCCCTTGGGATAGTCAGCTCTTGTTCAGTCAATAACTTCTAAATGGTCCCAGCTACTGAGGCAACCTGTTCCTTATCATTTCCTCCCACCAAGATATCATCAATGTAGTGATAAACACTGACCTCCTTTGGAATTTGAATGGTGTTTAGCAAGGCTGATAATGTATTGTGTGCTATGGTGGCACTGTGTTTATACCCCTGCGGAAGACTGTTGAAGGTGTATTGAATGCCAGGTGAATGCAAATTGTGGCTTGTCCTCCTCTCTCAGCGGCACCAGATAAAACATGTCCTTCACATCCATAGTTGCCATCCAGGAGTGGGAAGCTGCTTGGATTGCTGTCACTGTGGATGTTAATCTTGGAACTGCTGCAGTGAGAGGAAGGGTGTTATCATTGAGTTTCCTGAAGTCAGTGGTCAGTCTCCACCTGCCATATGGTTTTCAGAGTGGCCAGACAGGTGAATTGTATGGGGAATGAGTCCTGGTAATGATCTTCCTTTTCTCCAGGTCAGCTATCACCTCAGTAATGCCTTGCCTGGCTGCAGCTGGTAGGGGTTATTGTGCAACGCAAGTGATATGTGACTTTGGCAGTGGGGGAGCAGTTTGCAGAGTGCAAACATGAGCTGATTTCGCTCCCTTTGCCCTCACCCCATAAGAGCCAAAGCTCCACAGTGTGCCATCCGGAAGATGCCATCTCTTGCCAGCTAGGACATCAAACTTGAGGATATTCTCTGGGTAAGAGTCCAGGGCAACTTCCACTATGGTGCTTCATTTGTCATCAGGTAGCCACAGCCTTGTTTTGGCCAAGTGGCAGGTGTCAGGCCGTCCTGTGACACCCATTATCTTTACCTTTTTCCTGTATGGCAAGATTCTCAGGTGTTTCGCCAGATGCACATGGAGCACAGTGATTTGTGCACCTGTGTCTATTAGGTACTTCACAGCAGTTCTGTCTGGTCCTGTGGGGATCATAATGAAAGGTTCTGGATTATCAGACCATTGACAGGCATAAACAAAGTGATGAATGAGGCCTGCGGCACTCACCGCTACTTCTAGTTTTTTTGCCTTTTGACAGCCCCATGCTGACCAGAAGTGAAAGGGTGGTCTGATTTGTCAGGGGAGGCAGCTCTGGGACTTCTGCTGCGGTCCCCCCTTACCTCCTCTCTATCAAAGAGGTTAGCCATTTTGGTTAATACACTTTGCATCATATGATGCATGTCATCCATTCTCCTATTAATGTGGTCAACATCAGATTTTTTTGCATATAGTTCCCAGCCCCCTCTCAGCAGATCGTGGGGTATTATCCCACATTGGGTGCTCTACCTTCAGTATGGACTCTCTCTGTAATAGGGATTTTGCCCCCTGGACATTCCTGTGAAGTGGTGACTCAGCTGCGGGCTGCCATGCAGACTTCCACGTGGGCTGGCTCAGGGACTCCCTCTGGGGATTCCGGGACTACCGGGGATGGCATTCTGGGACACCTTAGTGTGGCACACTTCCTGTTTCTTTCCGCACGGGGCAGCCACGTGGATGCCTTTATTTCCCAGCTGCTGCTTCTTGTGGAAGGACCCCGGTGAGGGTGCGGGATTGGAACAACTCAGGTCTCGCCCCTTGGTGGACATTTCCTCCAATAACTCCTCCCACGTAGTGTGGTGGGGTTGGGTATCCCTGGTGTGATTGTCTGGGTCGAGTGCCCACTCTATCTGCTCCCTTTTGGCATCACACATGCCTTTCAGGGCTCTTGGGAGACCCCTGACTAAAAGTTTCAGTCTCTGTGGGTCAGTCGGGGCATCTAACGGGTATAGATACAACCCCTTTTGGTACACAGCTTGTACGCATGCAAGCTTTTTAATTGCTTCAGTTAGCTTGGCAGAGTCTGCCACGTGGATTTCTGTGGGTTCTTGTCTGTCCATCGGGTCCAGCGAACCTGCTCAGAAAAATATTCTGGAGCTTAGTGCATAATCCCCCTCGGGGCCCACACCTAGGAACACCTCGGGACCCCACGAACATCCCTTTACTTCATTGCAGCTCAGAATTATGGAGTCTGCCCTGTTGTCTACCACGCGGCAGATGTAATCAGTCACTGACTCGCGCGACCCACGGACAAAAGTTTCCCTTAACTCACGGAGTTTTGTGCTCGAGTACGGCCGAATGTGCGTGGTTGTGGCCCCTCTCCCCTTCTTCCCCTGGATAAAGTCTGTCTTAAACACAGGGTGCACGTGGAGGGACCTTCCTCCTCTGTAGACTTCTTCCTCCGAGCCCTCTTCCATGTCGCTGCCATTTGGCATGCTTCCTGGCAACCATCCTTCCAACTGGAACCAGCTTACTCTCCAGCGGGGCTGCGTGTGGTCGTGATCGTGCCGTGGCGGTGATCCTGTATGGGGGGTCATCTTGGGCATATCAGGATGGCCAGAGGTCCGTCGGGGTGGTGGAGAAGGTGGTGGTGAAAGGGTTGGTGAAGGCTGCAGGAGCAGCTGAGGCTGTGGCTGTGGCGAGGGCTGCCGGGGTGTCGGCTTCTCTTCTGGGATTGCTGCATCTGGTAGGTCCCTCTCTATGGTAGTGACAGGTCCTGAAAGCTTGGTAAAGACCATCGAGACTTGGATTGTTCCTCAGAAAAATGCACTTTGGGGTCCTCGGACGAGATCGCAGGGTTGGCAAATGGTCCTGGCGTTCTTTGAAATGTGAGTTCTTTAATATTTCTCATTGTCGTATTATGCTCTTTAATCTGCATTGCAAATAAATCATGCAGTCTCTGATACTGAGCTTCTGGTCTTTCGTTTTGCCATTCCAGTTTCTCTGACTCTCTCTCTAAATATTTAACGTTCCCCTCTAAACCTTCAATGGTTTCTCTCAATGTTTTAAATGTAAAGTGTGCACACATTATGCAAGAAGCCATGGTTGTAGTTTTATCTGCGCCTTGCAAACCTGCACATAATTCAATTGCATTAGTGGCCAAATTGTCGATAATTTGTTCCGGACTAATGAAATCTTGCATAGCCTGTATGACATCATTTGAGTCAGCAATAGGAGATAGTCTGTAAAATAATTTGGTCATTGCATAAAATCATAGAATCAACCAGGTTGGAAGAGACCTCCAAGATCATCCAGTCCAACCTATCACCCAGCCCTAACCAGTCAACTAGACCATGGCACCAAGTGCCTCATCCAGTCTTTTCTTGAACACCTCCAGGGATGGTGCCTCCACCACCTCCCTGGGCAGCCCATTCCAATGGGAAATCACTCTCTCTGGGAAGAACTTCCTCCTAACATCCAGCCTATACTTCCCCTGGCACAACTTGAGACTGTGCCCCCTTGTTCTGTTGCTGCTTGCCTGGCAGAAGAGCCCAACCCCCATCTGGCTACAATGTCCCTTCAGGTAGTTGTACACAGCAATGAGGTCTCCCCCTGAGCCTCCTCTTCTCCAGGCTGCACAACCCCAGCTCCCTCAGCCTCCCCTCATAGGGTTTATGTTCCAGGCCCCTCACCAGCTTTGTCACCCTTCTCTGGACACCTTCCAGCACCTCAACATCTTTCTTGAATTGAGGGGCCCAGAACTGGACACAGGACTCAAGGTGTGGCCTGACCAGTGTTGAGTACAGGGCAAGAATAACCTCCCTCTTCCTACTGGCCACAGTGCTCTTGATATAGGCCAGGATGCCATTGGCTCTCTTGGCCACCTGGGCACACTGCTGGCTCATCTTCAGCCTACTATCTATCAGTACCCCCAGCTCCCTTTCCTCTTGGCTGCTTTCCAGTCACTCAGTCCCCAGCCTGTAGCACTGCTTGGGGTTGTTGTGGCCAAAGTGCAGAACCCTGCACTTGGCCTTCTTCAGTCTCTTCCCATTGGCCTCTGCCCACCTATCCCACCTGTACAGGTCCCTCTGCAGGGCTCTCCTACCTTCCAACAGATCAACACCTGCTCCTAGCTTGGTGTCATCTGCAAACTTACTGATGCTGGACTCAATCCCTTCGTCCAGATCATCAATAAAGATATTGAACAGGACTGGGCCCAGCACTGATCCTGCCCAATTGTGCATGTGGAATCTTCTCAGACAGCACTCCCCAATCCGAATTGAACTATTAGCTCCACAAGGATTAATTACGTGGCTGTCACTACGTATATTTTGGGATCACAGATGCTGAGACTTCCAATTGGTGAGTAATTGAACTCTCTTGATTCCAGCTGCTAAGCAATTTTATTGAGTTTACCGGTGACACTTTATGCCACAAGACTCTGACCAGAACATTTCCAAAACCTCTACCAAATAGACATTCTGTAAAATAGTTTCACCAACCGTATCAAAGGATTTGTGTGGGTTTGCTGTACAGAAGTTTGGGGAAATCCTCTTTGTATATATTAATAAATTCTTTAGTAATCTTAAAATTGGCCTCATAGCTCACCCCAAACACAGACTCAAACCCCTCTAAAACATCATGGTGCAGAAAGATGAGACAGGGTATGCAACAAGTGAATTATTTGGCAGAATGGCATCTATTACTAAGTTTACAGATCTAACACAGGCTGTGAGTGATTTAATTAGTCCGGAACAAATTATCAAGAAATTGGCTGATAATGCAATCGAACTATGTACAGACTTGCAAGACGCAGATAAAGGGAAAGCTACGGCGCTAGCTGCTTGCACAGTGCGTGCACAGATTAACTTTAAAACATTGAGAGGCACCGTAGAGAGTTTAAATGAGAGAATTAGGTTCTTGGAAAGAGAGTCAGAAAAATTAGAAACCCAAAACCAAAGGCTATGTACAGTTAATGCTACAAATTAGAGAGAATAGTGCTGCCTTAATGGAGAATATAAAACTGCTCACGTCCGGGAGAGCATCGGAATTGGATGCTGATCCTGCCGACCATTCTGAGAATTTAAAACTGCCTATCTCTGAAGAGGCACAGGGGGAAAGGGAAGAATTATCCGAATCCCAATCCCTTATACCCACATTTCATGACCTACCGGGACTGCAGTCAAGAGAGGAAAACTCTGGCTTAACAGACTCTAAATTAATGGTGGACAGAAAGCTGCTGAGCATGTTCATACCGCTGTTGCCCAAGGCACCCCTGCAGTCTCCGACGCCATCACCGAGAGGAACATCCCCCAGCTCCAGGATACCCAAGTCAGCACCCCACTTGGAACCGCTCCAGCATGATCAGGAGAAACCCCAGAAGAAAGCCATGCATTTCAAGTCAGAAGGCAATTTGGTGAATGGCAGTGACATGGAATACGGCTCTGAAGAGGAATACATTGGGGAAAAGCCTCTCCGTGTGCGCCCGATCTTCAAATGAGAGCATATAGAGTGTCGCTGAGGATGTGGAGCCACAACCACTCGAGTGTGCCCCTATACTGGGACAAAGCTGCATGAGCTGTGGGAAATGTTTGTGCATGAGCCCCGTGAGACCGAGAGGCAGCCCAAAGGGGAGCCCAAAGGGGAGCCCAGAGCTGAACCGCCATTACATGGGGAAACCCAGGGGGCAGAGCTTCTACCACAGGCAGAATACACAATATGGGATAAAACCCCATGACCTGCCAAAAAGGGGCTGGGGAGAATACATAGAGAGATCTGAATTAAACCGCCTTGAAAAGAAATTTGATGAAGGGATAGGAGATCTTAGATACATGGTGCAAGGCTTAATGAACCAATTTAATAACAGCCATGATAGAAGTGAGGCAAAAGGGGACCGCAGCAGGAGTCCCAGAGCTGCCTCCCCTGATAAAACAGACCATCCTTTCATTCCTGGCCAGCAAGGTGCTGGGAGCAAGTCAAAAAAACAGGAACAGCGGTGAGTGCTCCAGGCCTCATTCATCACTTTGTTTATGCCTGCCAATGGTCTGACAACCCAGAACCTTTTATCATGATCCCCACAGGACCAGATAGGACTGCCATAAAGTACCTCGTAGACACGGGTGCATAAATCACTGTGCTGAATGTGCAACAGGCAAAGCGCCTAAGAATCCTGCCATCAAGGAAAAAGGTAAAGATAATGGGTGTCACAGGGCTGCCTGACACCTGCCACTTGGCCAAAACAAGGCTGTGGCTACCTGGTGACAAATGGAGCACCATGCTGGAAGTTGCCTTAGGCTCTCATCCAGAGAACATCCTGGGATTTGATGTCCTGGTTGGTAAGAGACGGCATCTTCCGAATGGCACACTGTGGAGCTTTGGCTCTTATGGGGTGAGGGCAAAGGGAGTGAAATCAGCTCATATTTGCACTTTGCAGACTGCTCCCCCACTGCCAAAATCATATTTTACTTGCACAATATTTGTTACCAGCAGCAGCCAGGCAAGGCATTACTGAGGTGATAGCTGACCTGGAGAAAAGGAAAATCATTACAAGAACTCACTCCCCACACAGTTCAGCTGTCTGGCCACTCCACAAGCCAGATGGACAGTGGAGGCTCACCATAGATGTTAGGAAACTTAACAGCAATACCCTTCCTCTCACTGCTGCAGTTCCAAGTTTAACCTCCACAGTAACAGCAATCCAAGCAGCATCCCACACCTGGATGGCCACCATGGACATGAAGGACATGTTCTTCATGATACCACTGAGGGAGGAGGACAAGGCACAGTTCGCCTTCACCTGGCAAGGTATCCAATACACTTTTAACAGCCTTCCACAGGGATACAAACACAGTACCACCATAGCACACAACACACTAGCAGCCCTGCTAAGCACCGTCCAGGTACCAGAAGATGTCAGTGTCATTACATTGACGACATCTTAGTGGGAGGAAATAACAAAGAACAGGTAGGGTCAGTAGCCAGGGCCATCTGGGAACTATTGACCAACCAGGGGCTAACCATCCCATGAGATAAATGTCAGGGCCCAAGTCAGGAAGTCAAATTCCTTGGATCCTGGTGGGTGGTAGGTGCAGTGTCAGTGCCAGGGGATGCTTTAGAAAACATTGAGAAGGGTCAAACACCCAATAACAAGAAGGAGCTGCAACAGCTGCTTCCACTTAAGGTTACTGGAGAAAGCACATCCCAGGCTTCTCCGTAATCGCCTGTCCTCTCTATGATGTGCTTAAAAAGCAGAAAGTCTGGGACTGGACCCCACGACACACTGAGAGCCTGAAAGCTCTCAAAGATGAATTGAAGGTATATGAGAAACTGGGGCCTCTGCACCCACAGGATGCCTTAAGGGCTGAACAGGGCTTTTCAGAGTATGCCTCATACTATGGGATATTCCAGAGGGGACCCAATGGTCCTAGTAGAGCTCATTTTCTTTTCATCAACAGCATTCAAAGAGACTGAGCTGAGGCACTCTGAGTGGGAAAAGGGACTCCTTTCCCTAACCCGAGCTGTCAAGGAGGCAGAGAAATTCCACACTACCCATGATATCATAGTGCAAGGCCCTTTCCCTCTGCTGAGAGCGATCCTCAAAGAATCCCCTCCACCAGAAGGGATTGCCCAGAAGGCTACCATAAGAAAATGGTTTGCCTATCTGGAGGTAATCGCACAGCTCATGCCGTTGAGAGAAGGGCCTACGAAAGTATCCAAATTACAGCAGCCCATAAACCCTGACAAGTCACTGCTAGGCCAGCCTTATAAGCCTTCCCCTATTCAGGTAGCTCCTGAAATGACCACAGACTCTGACAAAGCAGGAGTGGGGTTTACAGATGCATCCTCCCAGAGGGTAGGACCTAAATGGCATTATAAAGCAGTAGCCTTGGAGATTGGCACAGGCCAAACTATCACTGAGGAGGGTGATGGTAGCGCACAGGTGGGAGAACTACCTGCTCTCATGCTGGCAGCAGAGCATGGAGCAGAAACCATCTACATTGATTCCTGCTCCACGTTCAAAGGCGCCACTGAGTGGGTTTGACAGTGGGAAAACTAATCAGTGGAAGGTTTCAAACATTGAAGTGTGGAGGGCTACTGACTGGCAGAGGCTGTTGGAGATAAGCTGATCCAGACCCCTCAAAGTGGGCTGGGTGAAAGGGCACTCCAAAAGGCAAACCCCGGCAGCAACCTGGAATGAGCAGGTAGATTACCTGGCAAAGATAAATATGGTTAGTGATGAAAAGGATGACTGGTGGTGAATAGCTGAATGGCTGTGTATTAAAACAGGCCATTCAGGAAAGTCAGACCTCTATTACGATTGTAGGTCTAGAGGATGGCCAATTTCTATAGCAGCCTTCGAAGCAATCATCTCAGCCTGTTCACAGTGCAGAATTAGGCTCAAAGCCAATCACCCTAATCTAGCTCCAGCTCAGCACATTCGAGAAGACAAGACGCTATGGAACACATGGCAAATTGACTATGTGGGTCTGCTCAGGCCCTCACATGGAAAGAGATATATACTGGTAGGGGTGTGTTGGGGAATTCTTGTTAGCAGAACACACAGAAATGATAAACATAAGCAACTGTGCTGAGAATGTCCTTGAATCCATCCTGGGAGTTAGATACCAGGCACAGGGAGATTTCCCCCACATGCAGCTGCAGGTGGGCAGAGTTTAGCCAGCCCCAGAGGCTGACCCTCAGATTGTTATGGTATGCTGACCTATTGATGCCTTAGAAGTAATTCTGGACCCCCTGACTGTAACCAATCTTGGTGGAGCACGTCTCTTGCTAGAATGCATGCAAGTCAATGTATCACGGAAATAAAGTGGATTTGACCATCTAACCATACTGGTGAACAAAGAGTCATCTTCCCATAGCGCTCCACCGGTTTAAACTCCAACAGAGGTGGAAGTTGTTTCAGGCTTGGTTATGGCTACAGCCACCAGTACTGCCACAGGTGCTTAAACCATCGAAGCTCTGAGGCAGTGGTTCAGCATTTTGCTGATATCTGAGTGTATCCAGAGCGACAACAAGTCCCACTTCACCGCATTGTCAGTGCAAGACTGGGCTCGGGGTGAGTGGGTTAGATGGGTATTCCATAATCCCTATTACCCCCAGGCTAATGGCATTGTGGAGAGGACAAATGCCCTAATTAAAAACCATGCCAATATCTCAAAAGGCAACTGGGATAAACGCCTGCCCCATGCAGTCTTCACTGTGAACAACAGGTGGGGGAGTTATGGCAGTCCAAAAATCATAGAATCATAGAATCATAGAATCAACCAGGTTGGAAGAGACCTTCAAGATCATCCAGTACAACCTATCACCCAGCCCTATCCAGTCAACTAGACCATGGCACTAAGTGCCTCATCCAGTCTTTTCTTGAAGACCTGTGGTCAGCAGGAGCAGGGAGGTCATTCTGCCTCTGTACTCTGCACTGGTTAGACCACACCTTGAGTACTGTGTTCAGTTCTGGGCCTCCCAGTTTAGGAGGGACATCGAAATGCTTGAGCGTGTCCAGAGAAGGGCGACGAGGCTGGTGAGAGGCCTTGAGCACAAGCCCTACGAGGAGAGGCTGAGGGAGCTGGGATTGTTTAGCCTGGAGGAGGCTCAGGGGTGACCTTATTGCTGTCTACAACTACCTGAGGGGTGGTTGTGGCCAGGAGGAGGTTGCTCTCTTCTCTCAGGTGGCCAGCGCCAGAACGAGAGGACACAGCCTTAAGCTAGGTCAGGGGAAATTTAGGCTCGAGGTGAGGAAAAAGTTCTTCACTGAGAGAGTCATTGGACACTGGAATGGGCTGCCTGGGGAGGTGGTGGAGTCGCCATCCCTGGAGCTGTTCAAGGCAAGATTGGATGTGGCACTTGGTGCTGTTATAAATTGAGAATGACTCAAAATCAAAGTGTCCAGATTACAAATTTATTCATAATATTAGGCAAGTAGAATATGAGCAAAGTTACAGCGCTGGATGACAGGGGAGTCACCGCTCCACCAACTGTCATGACAAGTTTCTTAATTAGCCTATATTTATACTATGTTGTCTGCATTGTTCCGCCCTGCAAATTACATAAATCCATCCTTTCTGTGCATGTTCTTTCTTTTGGGTTAGGGTCTTCCTTCCCTTCTGGTGGTCACTGAGGATGAAGTAAGCAGTCCTCCTCAGGTGTCCTCTGGTTAACCCGTCTCCAAATATGGGCTTCCTTTGGCTGGTTAACGTCCCGAATCCCATATATGTCATGTTTTCTCAAAATTAAGGATGTACTTAAAGCTTAGTCCTTGAAATATGACTGGTTAATGTCCCGAGTCCCATATGTGGCATGTTCTCTCTTATCTCAAAATTAAGGATGTACCTAAAGCTTAGTCCTTGAAATTTTTAGCAATTAGCTAGTTTATTCTTTGCACATTACCATATATAGCATGACCTCTACAGTTAGGCATATTTCCTGATTTACAACAGCTGCATCTACACTGCCGTTTGCGGCTAGGCATACTTAACACTCTATTAAAATGTTTCTTGATTAAACAATTACAATTACCTATTACAGTGCCATGGTCTAGCCTTGAGCTCTGTGGTAAAGGGTTGGACTTGATGATCTGCGAGGTCTCTTCCAATCCTAATAATACTGTGATACTGTGATACTGTGTGATACCTCCAGGGACGGTGCCTCCACCACCTCCCTGGGCAGCCCATTCCAATGGGAAATCACTCTCTCTGTGAAGAACTTCCTCCTAATATCCAGCCTATACTTCCCCTGGCACAACTTGAGACTGTGTCCCCTTGTTCTGTTGCTGCTTGCCTGGCAGAAGAGCCCAACCCCCATCTGGCTACAATGCCCCTTCAGGTAGTTGTAGACAGTAATAAGATCACCCCTGAGCCTCCTCTTCTCCAGGCTGCACAACCCCAGCTCCCTCAGCCTCTCCTCATAGGCTTTGTGTTCCAGGCCCCTCATTAGCTTTGCTGCCCTTCTCTGGACATGCTCCAGCACCTCAACATCTTTCTTGAATTGAGGGGCCCAGAACTGGACACAGTACTCAAGGTGTGGCCTGACTAGTGCTGAGTACAGGGCAAGAATAACCTCCCTTGTCCTACTGGCCACACTCTTCCTGATGCAGGCCTGGATGCCATTGGCTCTCTTAGCCACCTGGGCACACTGCTGGCTCATCTTCAGCCTACTATCTATCAGTACCCCCAGCTCCCTTTCCTCCTGGCTGCTCTCCAGCCACTCAATCCCCAGCCTATAGCGCTGCTTGGGGTTGTTGCGGCCAAAGTGCAGAACCCTGCACTTGGCCTTGTTAAATCTCATCTCATTGGCCTCTGCCCACCCATCCAGCGTGTCCAGGTCCCTCTGCAGGGCTCTCCTACCTTCCAACAGATCAACACCTGCTCCTAGCTTGGTGGTATCTGCAAACTCACTGATGCTGGACTCAATGCCCTCATCCAGGTCATCAATAAAGATATTGAACAGGACTGGGCCCAGCACTGAGCCTTGGGGAACACCACAAGTGACTGGCTGCCAACTGGATGTGGCACCATTCACCACCACTCTCTGGGCTCTGCCATCCAGCCAGTTCTTGATCCAGCACAGAGTGAATCTGTCCAAACAATGAGCTGCCAGCTTGGCTAGGAGCTTCTTGTGGCAGACAGTGTCAAAGGCTTTGCTGAAGTCCAAGTAGACTACATCCACAGCCTGCCCCACATTCACCAGGCGTGTAACCTGATCATAAAAGGGGATCAGGTTGGTGAGGCAGGACCTGCCCTTCCTAAACCCATGCTGTCTGGACCTGATCCCTTGGCCATCCTGTAGGTGCTTTGTGATGGCACTCAAGATGACCTGTTCCATGACCTTGCCTGGCACTGAGGTCAGGCTCACAGGTCTGTAGTTTTCTGGCTCCTCCTTACGACCCTTCTTGTGTATGGGAATCACATTGGCCAGCTTCCAGTCTTCAGGGACCTCTCCAGTGAGCCAGGACTGCTGATAAATGATGGAGAGTGGCTTGGCCAGCTCATCTGCCAGCTCTCTCAGCACCCAGTGTGGATCCCATCTGGTCCCATGGACTTGTGAGGATCCAAATGATGCAGCAGGTCCCTTACTGCTTCCTCATGGATTAGAGGGGGACTATACTGGTCCCTGCCTCCATCCACCACTTCAGGAGTCCAGCTGTTCTGGAGACAGCCTGTCCCACTATTGAAGATTGAGGCAAAGAAGGTGTTAAGCACCTCTGCCTTTTCCTCATCCTTTGTCACTCTATTCCCCTCTCTATCTAACAAGGACTGGAGGTTGTCCTTGGCCCTTCTCTTGCCATTCATATATTTGAAGAAACATTTTTTATTTTCCTTCACAGCCGTGGCCAGCCTGAACTCCAAATGGGCTTTTACCTCTCTCATTTTTCCTCTACAAGACCTAGCAACTTCCTTGAACTTCTCCTGGGACACCTCCCCTCTTTTCCAAACGTGATACACTCTCTTTTTATCTTTAATTCCTTCAGCAGCTCCCTGCCCATCCAGTCTTGCTGCCTCCCTCCTCGGCTCATCTTCCGGCTCAGTGGCACTGCCTGCTCCTGTGCCTTCAGGAGTTCTTTCTTGAAGTAGGTCCAACCTGCCTGGACCCCTTTGTTTTCAAGGGCTTTTTCCCAAGGAACTTTCTGAATTAGTTCCTTAAATAGGCTGCAGTCTGCCCTTCGGAAGTCCAGTGTGGAGGTTCTGTTGATGCCTCTCCTGGTTTCTCCATGTATTGAACACTCTATAATTTCATGGTCACTGGACCCCAGGCAGCCTCCAACTACCACATCCCCTACCAGCCCCTCTCTATTTGTGAGCAGCAGGTCAAGCAGGGCTGCCCCCCTGGTAGGCTCACGTAACAGCTGGGATAGGAAGTTGTCTTCCACACACTGCAGAAACCTTCTAAACTGCCTCTTCTCTGTAGTGTTTAAGTCCCAGCAGATGTCTGGTAGGTTAAATTCACCCACCAGAACAAGGGCAGGTGATCTTGAGGCAGCCTCCAGTTGCTTAAAGAGTAATAAATCAACCTCTTCTTCCTGGTTAGATGGTCTATAACAGACTCCAACCAGAATACCGGTCTTGTTGGCCTTCGCCTTAAGTCTCACCCATAATGACTCAACTTGATCATCTTTGATTTCTACCTCCATGACATCCAGAGCATCCCTAACATACAGCGCCACTCCTCCGCCTTTTCTCCCTTGCCTGTCTCTCCTGAAGAGTCTGCAGCCACTGATTACAGTACACCAATCATGTGAGCCATCCCACCACGTTTCAGTGATGGCGACAATATCATAGTTTTCCTCCAGCACCAGAGCTTCCAGCTCCTCTTGTTTGTTACCCATACTGCGTGCATTAGTGTACATGCACTTCAGCTGGGCTGCTGCTTTTACCCCTAGCTCTAGCCTACCATCCTCAATTCCCTTTGATTTATCTTTATCTCTGGTGCTGTCATGTTTAACCCCCTCCCCCTTCCATTCTCGTTTAAAGCCCTCTCAACAAGCCCAGCCAGCTTATGTGCCAGGGTCCTTCTCCCCTTCTGTGTCAGTCGTATCCCATCTGCTGCTTGCAGACCTGTGGCAAGATGAAGTTCCCCAAGATCAAAGAATCCAAAGTTATGTTGGAGGCACAAACCTCTGAGCCACTTGTTCATCAAATACGCTTTCCTATTCCTCTCTGTATTCCAGCCTGTAACTAAGGGTATAGAGGAAAAGATTACCTGTGCCCCTGCTCCGTCAACTGCTTTCCCCAGTGTCTTAAAGTCCCTTTTGATAGCTTTTAGCCCTCTGTTATTAATCTCATCATTCCCTGCCTGTATAACTAATAAGGGATAGTAATCAGAGGGCTGCACTACAGTAGGCAGCCTCCTGGTACCATCCCTGACCCGGGCTCCAGGGAGGCAGCAGAGCTCCCTGTGGAAGGGGTCTGGCCGGCATATGGAGCCCTATGTTCCCTGCAGAAGGAAGTCACCAATAACAATTAACCTCCTCTTTTTCTTCTGGGTAGTTGTTCTGATGTGAGGGGGCAACTGATTTGTCTCAGTTGCCCTCTCAGCTAGTGATATTTCTGCCTGGTCCAGGATCACCTCATCCTCAACCTCTAGTGCCCTATATCTGTTGTGTAAGGGCAGCTGGGGATGTGAAGATGGCTGGAAGGGTTTTCCCTTGCCCCTTCTAGCAGGCACCTGCATCCATTCTCCTTGGTTGCTCCGTTCATCTCCCTCTGGCAAGGGGGACTGCAGAGCATGGTGTTCTCTTTTACATTTCCTTTCAGCCTTCAGGCGTTCCACCTCTCCCTTGAGTTCAGCCACCAGGTTAAGCAGACTATTAATCTGCTCACACCTAATGCAGCCAATGTGTGTGTCTCCCTCGACTTCGAGTGCCAGGCTCCAGCACTCCTCACATCCAGTAGCCTGCACACCTGCATTCCTACAGGTGGACTCTGTTTGGGTGCCCACATCAAAGCATTTTGTCCTGCTGAGTCAGTGAGGGACACTAACCACATGACAGGTGGACCTAAACAGAAATCTCAGCACTCACTAACCAAGTTACAGGTGAGCCAACCAGTGATAGTACATTTACCTTCGATCGGAGTCGTGCCCATGACCCTATGTACACCAAGAGGGTTATGCACATGGGAAGTCACAGATGTGAATGGGAAAACTCACCGCATAAGTGCGCAGTGGATAACTCCAGACTTCTGAGACTGCCTCCACATGCTACAGTGAATTTGTTTTTCCCTGCAGATGTCTGAAATGTACAATAAAGTCATCTTGTTATCGGGGGTGGGCACAGAAGCTGATCTACCTCAACCTTGTTCAAAGTCTGGTTATATAGATATCGTTCATGTACAGTCTGTATAACCTGATGTTCAAAGTGGTTACATGTATAGCTGTTGTATTTGTATGACATGAAACAACCTGCCTAAGGTAATACGGGTGTGCACTATTTGCACTCAAAATACTTTGTCCCTTGATTATGGCCCATTGGCCAGGGGGTGGTATGTGGTGGAGGGTCACACAGGCCCAAATAGGCTTACATATGCCTATGCTTGCCTGGACATGTTTTTCTACCAGAACCCCTGGTTGTAAACAGGTTGTGTAAGCCCCCACACACCCAGATCATGTCTCCCTGGTGTAAGCCCATGTGATCCCCATATTTGGGAAAGTCCAGGCAAGTGCCTTTTGCCTATGATGGTAAGGTTCGGCTGATTGCCAACCTGATTGGTCATTCTGGTGGCCAAAGGACCATCAATCTTGGCCCACATCTGATAAATAGGGAGATGCAAGTAAACAAAGTGCCTCCTGCTACCTCCTCCGCTCACCTCTCCCAGCCTCCTCGTTGCCTGGGGCCACTACCTTTATCTGCTATATATGACTCTTTGTCCCACAGTACTCTGCACCAATCCAGTGGGCAATCGATCAGGGCATTCCCGGCCAGCCATCGCTCCAGCCCGCTGCTGCTCCACCTTGCTGCAGCTCCAGCTCACCACCACTCCAGCCTGCCGCCACTCCAGCTCGCCACATCAGCCCAATCAGGCCTGTGGAATCTTCTCAGCGTGCCCCATAATCTGAATTGAACTATTAGCTCCACAGGAACCAACTGCGTGGCTTTCGCTACACATATTTTGGGACCACAGAGACTGAGACTTCCAATTAGTGAGTAATTGAACTCTCTTGATCTGAGTAGCTAAGGAGTTTCATTGACTTTGCCAGTGGCACTTTATGCCACAGGACTCTCTGGCCAGGACCTTCCCAAATCTCTATCAAATTGGTTAATCCTGCTGTAAATAGACATTCTGTAAAATAGTTTCACTAACTGTGTGCAAAGGATTTGTGTGGGTTACCTGGACAGAAGTTTGGGGGAAATTTTCTTTGTAAATGTATTATTAAATTATTTTAAACATTTCAAATCTGCCTCATATCTAACCCTCCAACCCCTCTAAAACAACTGGGAAGGGACCAAGTGATTAAGTGAGAATAAGCTTTGAGCAGTCTGTACTGGGAGGGGGGATCCAGTTTGTACTGGGACAAGGTCTACTTGGAGGGTTTAAAGGGACCTGTTTGGACTGGGACAGGGCCCAGACTGTACTGGGAAGGTAACAAGATTGTGGAAGGATTTCTTGCTAACAGGACATGAGCTGATAAGCAATAAGCAAACCTGTGCTGCGAAGTGTCCTTGAGTCCATCTTGGAAGCAGGCAGTGGGAGGCACCCACCACACACAGCTGCATGGCAGAGCCTGCCAGCTGCAGGGGACAGACTCTACAGGCTGTTGATATGGATTGACCTATCTGTGGCACACACATAACCTTGGGCCAATCTGTGCTTTCCACATGCACCAATCTCAAGCTGAGTTGGCTGTGCACACCTCTCCAAGCAGCATACAGCTGCTGTACTGCCCCAATAAAGGGCACTGTGCTCCATGCAGCTGACTGACATTGAGCTGTCAGTGCCCCGATCCCCCCTCCGCTGGGCTCCCGTGGCCACACAGCATGTCCAGTTTGGACTTGAATGGATGCAGTCAGTCTTTGGAGGCGGACAGGGAGTGCATTTTGTACTGGAATGGGACTGAGAGGATGCTGGGAGAGGGCAATAGGATCTAGATTGTTGTGGGAGGAGGCCACAGCTGTACTGGGAGCTGCTCAGGGTGTGCTGTTTTCACTGGGAAGGGACGCAGCCTCCACTGGGAGTGTGGTCACCTTATGGACTTTGTCCTTGGGAGGGAGTAAATTGATACTGGGCCCTGTCCAGGGCTTCCAGGTTGTTCTGGGATGAGTCTCAAACTGTACTGGGATGGGATCAGGAGAATCAGTTTGTGCTGGGACAAGGCCAAGTCTGTGTGTGAAGGGCTTAAAGGGACCCAGTTTGGATGGAGAGTCTATAGTGAGACAGGATCAGGGTATCAGTTTGTACTGTGATAGGAGCATTCTGCGGTGGGAAAGGTCAGGGTATGGAATTGGTACTGGGATGGATGGAGTTGATGTGGGAGAGGGTCAATTTGTATTGGAGTGAGGAACAGATTGCACTAGGAGGGGTCCAGGAGATGCAACGGGAACTTCAAGGTGCCAGACTGTGTTGGGAGGGAGCAAGGGATGTCCAGGGATTGCTGCTGCCTGGCACTGCTGCTGTGCTGGGACTCTTCTCCACCAACTCTGTACGTAGGAATTCTCCCTGGAGCTTCAGAAAATTCTTGGAGGAAGGATGGCAGGAAGAAAAACGTTCCTGAAAACTCCTTTTGTTTGTTTACCCAATCAAGGAGCAGAGCTCCTCCTGCATAAACTCTTGGTGAGGAAAGCAAACCAGAGAGGGAATTGGAAAGGTGATGGCAACACCACAAAGAGTAAATATCCATCACAAATAGCAAAAGCTGGAGAAGCCAGACTGGGCCTGCTCTAAGTGACACCAGAGCTGCCCTGCATCAGGAGACAAAGAGTTTATTGCTTCTGAAAGCATCCAGGGAGCAGTTTGCTCAGGGCAGCCTTCAGCCCCTGGTTCCTCAGGCTGTTGATGAGAGGGTTCACTGCTGGGGGCACCACTGAGTACAGAACTGACACCACCAGATCCAGGGATGGGGAGGACATGGAGGGGGGCTTCAGGTAGGCAAAGATGCCAGTCCTGATGAACAGGGAGACCACAGCCAGGTGAGGGAGTGTGCTAGTTTGAAGCAAGCTGGAATGTTTTGGTAAAAGAACTAGATAATGGGCAGTGAAAAGGTAAACATGGTTGTGTCTCTTCGCTCACAGTCCCGCTGAGAGTTCTGGGAAGAAGAAGGAAAACATTTGATAATATTCTCCATTTTGTTTTTCTTTCTGCCTTTGTCTTCAGACCTAGCCACATCTCCTTAACCCCACGGCCACTAACCTTCCTTCTTAACCTCTTGACTGCACCTCTATTCTTCCTGTGAACTGGGGTAAGGTTGAGAGGGGCCGGGGAAGGTGTTGGAGTGGTTTGAGAGCCCCTCCTGGGGACTCAGGTTTCTGGGAGGGGAGTTGTGCTTCTGTATTGTTTATCCTTTGTATATTTCTGTATATAACTGTATATATTGTAAATAGCTGCTTGCATATTGTGCTGCTTGTAAATAAATAGCTTCATTTATATTCCTGGAGTCCCTTCTGAGTTAGCTGGGGCAATACAAAGTGTGGGGGGGTGGGTAAGAGCCCAAACCATCACAGGGAGGCAGGTGGCAAAGGCTTTGTGGCGTCCCTGCTGAGAGGGCGTCCTCAGCACTGCCCTGAAGATCTGCACATAGGACATCACAATGAACACAAAACAGACAAAGTATAAACAGGCACTGACCACAATGAGCCAAAGTTCCCTGAGGTAGTCTGTGGAGCACGAGAGCTTGAGGATCTGGGGGATCTCACAGAAGAACTGGTGCACAGCATTGCCCTGGCAGAGGGGCAGGGAAAATGTATTGGCTGTGTGCAGCAGAGCATAGAGAGCCCCACAGGCCCAGGCAGCTGCTGCCATGCGGGCACAAGCTCTGCTGCCCAGGAGGGTGCCATAGTGCAGGGGTCTGCAGATGGCAACGTAGCGGTCGTAGGCCATGATGGTGAGGAGACAAAACTCTGCTGAAATGAACAAAAGAAAGAAGACCTGAGCAGCACAGCCTGCAAAGGAGATGTCCCTAGAGTGCCTCAGGGAATTGGCCATGAACTTGGGCACAGTGGTGGAGATGGTGCCCAGGTCAAGGAGGGCGAGGTTGAGGAGGAAGAAGTACATGGGAGTGTGCAGGTGGTGGTGCCAGGCGATGGTGGTGATGATGAGGCTGTTGCCCAGGAGGGCAGCCAGGTAGGTGGCCAGGAAGAGGCAGAAGTGCAGGAGCTGCAGCTGCTGTGTGCCTGCAAATGGCAGGAGGAGGAAGTGGCTGATGGAGCTGCTGTTGGACATTGCCTGCCTCTGGCCATGGAGACCTGTCCAAGGAGGAAAAGGAGAGACAAGTTAGGGGACACTTCTCTCTGAACACAAAGGTGCAGTGCCCACAGAACAGCCTCTGCCTCAGCTGAGTGAGGGAGGGCTCAGCTCATGCCCCATCCCCACCAACCACTGGCAGGCTTCAGCACAGCTTCCAATGCAGCTTGGACACTCAGCTGCCATGAAGACACCTCCGGGGCAGGACCTCCAGAGTCAGTGTCAGAGCACAAAGTGACCACAGCCCAGCCCCAGTCCCACACAGCAGGAGTCCTGTGGCTCGAGGGAGACTCAGGGAGCAGCACTGCAGAGCTCTGCAAACAATGAGGAGAAGGCACAAAGGCAGAGGGGCTTGGTGTGAAGCCTTCTCCTTGCCCTGCTCTGCTCCCTGCACTGTTGGAGAAATTCTTGTTAGCAGAGCACACAAGAATTGATAAACAATGAGCAACCCATGCTGGGAATGTCCTTGAATCCATCTTGGGAGTTTAGATAGCAGGCACAGGCTAGCTTCACCCCACGTGCAGCTGCAAGGGGTGGAGTGTAGCTGCAGGTGGGCAGAGTTTAGCCAGCCCCAGAGGCTGACCCTCAGATTGTTATGGTATGCTGACCTATTGATGCCTTACAAGTAACTCTGGACCCTCTGATTGTAACCAATCTTAAGCTGATCACGCCTCTTGCTAGAATGCATATAAGTTACTGTACCACAGAAATAAAGTGGATTTGACCATCTAACCATATTGGTGAACAAAGAGTCATCTTCCCATAGCGCTCCACTGAACGTGTTTTCCAACACTGCACCTCACACGCTGCAACTGAAGAGCTTTGGTCACCCTTCTGTGTGCACACTGCAGGAGCCTTCAGCTGCATGTGCAGATGCCAAGGCCATGACTCATGAACTGGAGCCCACAGCTTTGAGGGCACTGCCTCTGCTGGGCAGGAGAGGAGACCAAAAGGTTACATTGGGAAAAGTGTCTGCAGGGCAGAGAGTGGCCCAGAGATGCCTGATGCCCCTTGCCAGGCTGCTTGGCAGCAGATCCCTCTCCATCTGCCTGCCCATGTCTCTGCTGCCTGCAGCTGTCCCTGCCACCAGCTGCTTCTCTGTGCCCAGGTCTCTCCCTGCTCCCTGCTGACAGCTCCCATCCAACCTGCTGTGTGCTCAGCTCTACCCTGCAGAGCCCTCCCAGCAGCTAGGCACTGCCCAGGCTGATCTGGAGCTGTGCAGAGACTCAGGAGCAGCTCAGGGAAGCACCAAGGGGACCTGAGGCTTCAGTGTCTTCTACAGAGTGGAGAACTAAATTGAATGTCACCCTGCCCACCAAGAAGAGCCATTTTGACTGCTGAGCCGAGAGAGTGGCCTGAGGAGAGCCTCTGGGCAGGGAGTCCTCCTTACAGACCTCATCACTTGTGGCTGTGTCAGCTGTAGGAGATGCCTCCAGGACCTGCACCTGCACTGCCCTGAACTCACAGACTCACCTTGTCAGGGACTGCAGTGACTTCTGCTCCAGTGAGCTCTCAGCATCCTCCTGGTCCTGGCCACCCTGAGAGATCCCAGAGGTTGTGTGATGTGGCAGCTTCACCAGCTTCAGGAACTGCAGATCCCTTCTGCAGCAGAGACTCACCACGGCCAGGGCTGGGAAGGTTTCTCTCTCAGTCACCCTCCCTGTCCTGGCCACCTCAACGCTCTCTCTGCCTCCCTCATCTGCCTCAGATGCCCTGGCAGCGTCCTCAGGCCTGCTGTGCTGTGCAGAGGAGCTGCTTCTGGACAGAGCTGTCTTTTTTCAGTGCAGTAGGATGTGGACAGGAGCAATGCCAAGGGCCAGTTGAGATCTGAGTTTGGGCTGGAATGCAATGAGGCTGATTCAAAAGTTATTAAATAATTTATTAAGATATACAAAGAGAATTCCCCAAACTTATTTACAACTCTGCACATAAGTTCTTGGGTGCTGTTAGCAGAACTGTTTCACAGAATGTCTCTACCCAATGGGATTTGGAAAGGTTTAGAAATGTCTTTGCCAGAGTCTGGCAGCTTCATTCACCACTGGTGAGGTTAACCAAACTCCTTTAGCAGCTTGAATGAAGGATTCAGGACACTCAGTGGTCCTCAGTGCTAATGTCTGTGGCCTAAAGCATAGGCAGGAAAGTGTTCAACAGAAGTCCTGTGGTGAATTCCACCTGGGCTGCGATGTGGAATCAGCTGCTGGCTGAGGTGGCTGAGACAGCTGAGGTGCCTGAGATGGCTGAGGAGGCTGAGGTGGCTGAGGCAAAGGGCAGGTGAGCGAGGAAGGAAGGAGCAGGCAAGCTCCTCATTCACCTGTTCACCCCCTTTTATAGCACAGTGCCCGAGGCTAATGCTCTCCTTGGCCACACAATCACCCAATCACCTCTGGCAGTCACCCAAACATACCCATAAAAGGCAGACCCCACAGGCTGTTCTCCTCCAAACACGGGGGGTACAGATGCCTTGCACACGACAGGGGCGTGAGCCTTATGGAACCCCTCTCATGAGACCAGACTAAACCAGACTGGGCTGTCTGGGTTTCTTTTGTGCTGTTTTCCTGTCACTGGCTGCAATGCAGACAGACAGGTAAACATGTCTGGACAGGACAGGACATGCTCAAGCCCATTTTGTGACCCCTGGGACTCTCCACCACAAGGACTATGGCACAGACCCTGCCAGGCTCCTGAGGGTGGACAAGGAGGCAATGAGGCCAATACAGCCTGGGCTACAATGCAGCACAAACTTAATTCCCTTGATGCTCCTGGGACTCACTGGATCCCTTCCAATTGGGACATGGATACTCTGAACCTCTCCCAGTACACACTGTGCTCCTTCCCAGTACTCGCTGCACCCTTGGCACCATCCCAGGGCACTCTGGGACATTTCCTAGTACAAATCAGATCTCCTGATCACCTCCAAGTCTAGACCAGGCCACACACCAGTACAAACTGCTTTGGTTTCCCCTTTCTCAGTTCAGGGCTGGCTCTCTACCACTGCTAATTGCTATTGTAGCCCACTCCCAGTACCCCTCTCAGCACAGCCTGGCCTCTCTCCCAGCACAAACTGGATCCTAAACACCTTCCCCATACTCACTTGGCCCAGTCCCATTACAAACTGATCCGCTCCCAATGCACCTTGAGCCTCTCACACTCTCTCCAGAAAGTGTCCCCAGGCCCTATATGCCTAACCACTGCTCCTCCCCTGACTTCAGGCCTCTGCTCTACCCAAAAGGACGTGAGCCCATTCCTCACCTCACCCTAACCTCAGCCTCAAACCTCCTTCCTGTGCTCTGAACTCTCATCTGTAACCCATTTCCACCCCTGACTGACTCTGCTTGGCCTCTGGCACAGGGCAAGGGCCATGAACTGCAGGACCAGCCACATGGCCTTGAAAGAGGAGGTCTGGAGGAAGAAGATCTGCCAGGATGGACTTTGGAGGCTCTCCATAAGAAGCTGAAGGCTCAGGGAGTGCTCTGCTCCTGCCTCAATGCTTCTGTGAGCTGCTGGAGCTTTCTTGGGTGTGGGCAGAGAAGAAAGCCTTTAGGAAGTGCAGCTTGGAAGGTTCAGGCTGGGGCTGAGGACAGATATGTCACTCAAAGGGTAAAGCTGTGGTGCAAGAGGGGAGCCAGGAGTGTGGGCAGCCCATGCCTGGCTGTGTGCCAAGGCATCTCCAGCAAGGGTGGAGTGCCCTGAGGGCAGGTGTGGAACTGTCAGGGTGAGAGCTGGCTGGGGAAGCAAGATGGGAGCCTGAAGGGCAAGAGGTGCAGGCATGGGACAGCACAGCACAGGCTGCAGTGGGCATGGCCAAGGGCTCTGGCCAGTCTGAAAGGCCCAAGAGGATTGAGCTCTTTGTCCCCTTGACTCTGGCAGTTGCCTCTGTCCCCATGGCTGGGGAGATGAAACTTTGTTTTGAGGCTCTCAGCATCTGCCTTGGCAAGGCCTGAGGGTCAGGGCTTGGCCTTTCTGCTTCACAAACCAAGCCCAGGCTTTTCTGGCCTGCACTTTGCCTTTGCCTGCCTGCACTCATGGCCTCCAAGGAGCTGCTCTAACAAGTCCCTGGGGAGGTTTCTCAGGAACAACCCTCAGTGGGACCCATCAAAGCTTCAAGGTTCTTTGAGATTTTCTTCTGCCTTAGACTTCTTGAGAGGTCCTTCAGTCTCCTGGCAGCTCCTCAAGTTCATGCAATGAGCCCCAAGTGTCCTCAGGAGCTGTTTTTCTCTCTGCAGTTACCTTCAAGCTGTCAAAACACAGCAAACACAGCTCAGTGCTCATGTCAAAGGGAAGTATTTGATTATCTCTCAGATGAGAGGAGAGTGAGAGCAGCACCCAGCAAGTGAGAATGCTGCAGGCTGTCTGCTCAGGAGGTCTGGCTTGGCAGGAGAAGCTCTCCCTTGAGAGCTGACACTGAATAGACAACTTCACTGCCACCCTCCCAACCTCCCCATGCCTCTCACTGCCCACCTGGGTCTTCCCTCTCTGCTCCTTGCATCAGACTTCTGCACTGCTCTCTGCAGCTGGAGCTCACAGCTGCATGGTGCCACACAGCCTTCTCTACAGAGTCACATCACCTCTCTGGGATGTCAAAAACTCTCTCAATGGTGTCTAACATCCTCTTCTATGTGGCGCCTGAGGGGCGCACAGCGATCTGGCTCAGGAACGGCTCAGCGACCAGCCCTCGGCCGCACAGACCATCAGCTCACAGACACTGATGCGCTGGAAAGCAAATGGTGTTTATTAGTGGGCAACGCTGGGTTATAGTGTGGGTTAATACATCATTTCCACCTGCTTACATCATGAGCTGAATATTATTGGTTATGACAATAAGGAGAGGGGCCCTATCTTTCCGTACAGCCCGGTATATTCTGTCCGCTGGGCCCTAGCTGCCCACATTCCCACACATCATGAGCTGAGCAAGGATGCTGCTCCTCCTGGAGAGAGCAGGGAAGGGAGGAGAAGAGAGCAGCATCAGCCAGGCACTGCCTTATGAGCTGTGGTACTAGAAAGCAGAATAGGACAACATTATAATATCCTGGGAGGAACAGTTGCAGCCCCTGGGATGAGACTTTGTGATCTTACAAGGCCCTGGTCCCCTCCAAACTTGCTCTACCAAGCTTTGATGCTGCAACGGAAGCTTTGTCATGCCTCAGTTTATCAGGGAGCAGCATGAGAGCCAATGCAGCAGGCAGTAAGTCTGTGCCCATAGACTGCCACTAGCAGGTACAGCTGTTGGAAGCAATTAGCTGCTCCTAGCTGGAGAGCAGCTGGCACAGAACTCACTGCAGTTGACACTGTGAGAGAGAGCAGGTTGGTGCCATGCCACAGGACACTGCATCTGCTGCACACCTGTGAACCTCCATGCCAAGCCCTGAGCCCTGGAAGGACACTGCCTCCCTGAGAATGCACTAAGAGCAGGGCAGAGACCCTGCCAGAGTCCTGGGAGGTTCTCCAAGCTTCTGCCGCTTACCACACCAACTCCAGCAGCCCTCCAGGTGCTTTGGCACTGTCTGGACTGCAGTGCAGCCCTGGGAATGCAGAGAGACTAATCTGTGAGGGAATGTTCTAGAAAGCCTCTTTGTAACAATTTCTCTGCTTGCTCTGTGTTTGTGCCTCCTGATTGAGCAGGGAGGAGCCTCTCGAGTGCCCCTAGAGGGCGAAAGCCTCTTTGTAACAATTTCTCTGCTTGCTCTGTGCTTGTGCCTCCTGATTGAGCAGGGAGGAGCCTCTCGAGTGCCCCTAGAGGGCAAGCAGCATATTGCACTGCAGGAATCTCACAGTATCACAGTATCACAGTATCACCAAGGTTGGAAGAGACCTCACAGATCATCAAGTCCAACCCTTTACCACAGTGCCCAAGGCTAGACCATGGCACCAAGTGCCACATCCAACCTTGCCTTGAACTGCCCCAGGGACGACGACTCCACCACCTCCCCAGGCAGCCCATTCCAGTGCCCAATGACTCTCTCAGGGAAGAACTTTCTCCTCACCTCGAGCCGAAATTTCCCCTGGCGCAGCCTGAGGCTGTGTCCCCTTGTTCTGGAGCTGGCCACCTGAGAGAAGAGAGCAACCTCCTCCTGGCCACAACCACCCTTCAGGTAGTTGTAGACTAAATCTCTTCACAGTTCACTGCTTTGCATTTTGCTGTTCTGCTGAATTGCCATTGGTTGGTGCTGCCTGAGCACTGTGCACTTTCTGTAATCCATTTGCACAATCCAGCACAACAGACCTGAAATTAGCTAAGAAGTATATTTGTGTTCATAAATAATATTTTATAATTAATAATGGAATTCACATCCTGCTTCATCTCCTTGGGAGCTGCTCATTGGTTCCTGCTGAAGGGCTGCTCTGATCCAACCTCTGCATCTGCTTCTCACTGCCCAGAGATCCTGACTGGCTGCTGACTCATAACCATGTCAGGACTTGGTGGGTTTGCCACATGCTTGTGGAGTGGCAACCTGCTGAGAGACAGCCTGTGCTGAGCAGATGGCTCCATGGGGCTTGCATTGCTGAGGGAACTTTCTCAGCCTTTGCTTTGCTTCCCAACAGCAACAATTCCTCTGTGGCTGTGTGCAGCCATTTGTGTAAGGAGAGCAGGGGGCAGCTGTGCCATGGAGCTGTGAGCTCCAGCTGCAGAGAGCAGTGCAGAAGTCTGATGCAAGGAGCAGTGATGTTAGCCCCAGGGGGGCAGTGAGAGGCACGGGGAGGTTAGGAGGGTGGGCAGTGAAGTTGTCCATTCAGTGTCAGCCCTCAAGGGACAGCTTCTCCTGCCAGTGCAGACCTCCTGAGGAGATCTCCTGGGCTGGTGTCATTGTTGAATTCTCACCTCTGCTCTAGACTGAAAAGCAATCAAATATTTAAGCTGTGACAGAGCAAAATGAACTTTGTTAGGTGCACTTTGACAGCTTGGAGAGAATTACAGAGACACAAACAGCTGCTGAGGGCACCTGGGGCTCGTGACAGGAGCCTCAGGTCCTGAGAGGAAATGGAAGACACTGCTCAAGAAGTCAGAAGCAAAACCTAAACTACTTTGAAGCATTGATTGGCCTCACTGAGGGTTGTTACTGACAAAGCCTCCCAGGGCCTCGTTAGAGCGGCTCACTGGGGCCATGGCTGCTGGCAAACAAAGGCAAAGTGCAGGGCAGCAAACCGTGGGCTTGGTTTGTGAAGCAGAAAGGCCAAGCCCTGACCCTGAGGCCTTGGAAAGGCAGAGCCTGAGACCCTCGAGTTCCATCTCAGCTACCATGGTAGCAGAAGCTACTGCCAGAGCTGTGGGGACAAAGGCCTCAATCTTCTTGGGCCTTCACCCTGGTCAGAGTCCTTATTGTTCCTGACCCTAATGCTCCGGTTGATTTGAGGTGGGGTTGATGCTACCCTTGCACCTAGGTGTGGCCTTGGTCCAGCACGAAGGATCCTACAGGGGACCTGTTGGGGCAGAGATGCACATATATCCGCGTCCCATGTAAATTACTGAGGCTGGACCTTTCCGTACTCCTGGTTTTGGATCTTTATACATAACCCTCATTTCTGTTGGGCATGTTCCTTTTTGCACTAAACCTGAATGTACCTCCACAGGTGGCTCTGAATCACTGCCAAAAGTGTACAGGTGATTAATAACAAAAAGAGCCTTATTGGCACTCTCAGCTGGGTCAGTTATGTCCTGGAATATTGCAAGATACGTCTGTATCACTTGGTGAGAGCGTTCAATAACAGTCTGACTCGTGGGGGAGTGAGGTATCCCAGTGGCATGGTTAATGCCCCATTTCTGCATACACCGCCATCACTTCTCGCTGTGTATGCAGGGCTGTTATCTGCCCTAATGCTTTCTGGCACACCCATTGCTGCCAAACATCCTGATAGGTGCTTGATAGCATGAATGGCTCTCTCCTGAGAGTGGCATTGCCAACATGTGTTTGCTACACCTGTCAACGGTACCATGGAGGTGTTGCAGCCTGCCAAAGGAAGGAACATGAGTAATGTCCATTGGTCATAATTTCAAAGCCTTAAGTCCTCTTGGGTTCACTCCTGAGCCTAATCCCAGCCCTGTGTGACTGCAGACCGGGCACGAGCATATTATTCCCTTGGCATCATCAGTAGAACTGTGAAATTTGCGCTTCAGCCCTTTTGCATTCCGGTGCAAAGTGGCATGGGCTTCTCTGGATAGAGAAAATTGATCGAGCGGGGCAGGCTGTGTGGCTAGTGCCACTAATCGGTCAGCCCTAGCATTTCCTTCCCCCAGGCCTATCTCCCACTTATGGCTGCGGATGTGAATGATGCAGTATGGGGCTGTTCTCTGGACTATAGCTGCACATAGTGAGCATAATAGTTGGTGTAAGTGTTGATTCTTGACCCCTCTGATAGAGGAGTCCTCTATTCTGTGCACCACCCCAGCCACATACATTGAGTCAGTCACTACATTCCGTGGGGTATTGTCATGGAGTGGAGTTTGTCTGGGTTGGCTCAAAATTAGGTGTGAGGCACAGATAGGTTATTTTCTTACCAAAACAACCTGTGGCACCACCTCAGGGGCTGGTAAGGGTCAGCCCACAGCAGGTGTGCATAGGGTACTCACAGTGTCTCAGACCCAAGGTCCCTTTCCCAAAACAATGTCTCATGTTTACAGCTTATGCCCCTCTGGAGGAGAAATCTTCCCACAGCTAGAAATGGCTGTTGGGACAGTGGCTGTAGTCATGCAGGCAAATGAGAGCAAGGTGTTAACTCCTCGATTGATGGTCCTTCGAGCCACAATTCTGTATAAATGAGGGCTTTGCAAGAGGGCTTTGTAACCCTCCACCACATACCCCATCCCCTGGCTCATAGGCCAGAAATCGAGAAATAAGATTATTATTATACACATATTATACACATATTATACACAACTATTATACATATAACCCTTTGAATCTTAAAGTATACAAACAGTGTACATAATATATATGCATAACTATATTCTAAACCAGGTTAAGACAGATCAATCCCTATATACCCACCCTCCTGATAACAAATAACTTTATTAAACATTTGCAAGGCAAGGAAAACCTGTTATACGTGGAAGGAATTTCAGAAGTCTGGGAAAATCCTCCGCACGCTTATGCGATGAGTTCTCCCATTTACATCGGTTGCTTCCCATGTGTATAACCCATTTGGTTTCGATAGGGTCATGGGCACAACTCCAATTGAGGGCAAAGTTACCATCATCAGCTGTCCCACCTGTAACTTATGTAATGAGTGTTGAGGGTGTTTGGGTTTATCTGGCAGATGATTAATGCTTCCCACTGGTTCATCAGGACAAAATGCTTTGACCTTTGGGCTGCCGTAGTTGCCCCACCTGTTATTTACAATGAAGGCTGCGTGCGGTAGGCGTTCATCCCAGTTACCCTTTGATATGATGACATGCTTCTTGATTAGGGCATTTGTCCTCTCTACCATGCCATTACCTTGGGGATAGTAGGGAGTATGGAATACCCATTTAACCCCCTCACCCTTAGCCCAGTCTTGTACGGATGACGCTGTGAAATGGGATCCATTATCACTCTGAATGTACTCTAGCATTGGCAAGAAACTGAACCACTGCCTCAGGGCCTCAATGGTTTGAGCGCCTGTGGCAGCACTGGTGGCAGTAGCCATGACTAATCCTGAGACCACCTCCACCCCCACCAGTATGTATCTCTTCCCATGTGAGGATTTGAATGGATCCACATAGTCAATTTGCCATGTGCTCCAGAGACTCTTGTCCTTTCTAATGTGCTGAGCTGGGGCTAAGTTCAGGTGATTGGCTTTCAGTCTGATTTTGCACTGTGGACAGGCTGAAATGATTGCCTCACAGGTGGTTATAGAAATTAGCCATCTTCTGGATCTACATTCGTAGTAGAGGTCTGCCTTTCCTGAATGACCTCTTTTAATGTATAGCCATTCAGCTAATCTCCACCAGTCATCCTTTTCATTATTGACCATGTTTATTTTTGCCAGGTAGTCTACCTGATCATTCCAGGTTGCAGCCGGGGTTTGCTGTTTGGAGTGCCCTTTCACCCAGCCCACTTTGAGGGGTCTGGATCAGCTTATCTCCAATAGCCTCTGCCAGTCAGCAGCCCTCTAAACTTCTACGTTTGAAACCTTCCACTGATTCACCTCCCACTGGCAGATGCACTCGGTGGCGCCTTTGAATGTGGAGTAGGAATCAGTGTAAATGGTTTCTGCCCCATGCTCTGCTGCTAGCATGAGAGCGTGTAATTCCCCTACCTGTTCACTGCCATCACCTTCCTCAGTGATAGTTTGGCCTGTGCCAATCTCCAAGGCTACGGCTTTGTAACACCACTTGCACCCCACCCTCTGGGAGGATGTGTCCGTAAACCACACTCCTGCTTATTCGAGTCTGTGGTCATTTCTGGGGCCACCGGAATGGGAGAAGGCTTATATGGCTGACCAAGCAGTGCTTTATCAGGGTTTATGGGCTGCTGCAATTTGGATACCTTTGCAGGCCCTTCTCTCAATGGCAAGAGCTGTGAGATCCCCTCTAGGTAGGCATAGCACTTTCTTATGGTAGCCTTCTGGGCAATCCCTTCTGGTGGAGGAGATCCTTTGAGGATTGCTCTCAGCAGAGGGAATGGGCCCTGCACTACAATATCTTGTGTAGTGTGGAGTTTCTCTGCCTTCTTGACAGCCGAGTTAGGGAAAGGAGTCCATTTTCCCATTCTGAGTACTGTGCCTCGGTCTCTTTAAATGCCGTTGATGAAAATAAAAGAGCTCTACTAGGGCCATTGGGCCCCCTCTGGAATATTCCACAGTATGAGGCGTGTTCAGAAAAACCCCATTCAGCCCTTAGGGCATCTTGTGGGTGCAAGGGCCCCAATCTCTGATATGCCTTTAGTTCATGTTTAAGAACTCTTAAGCTCTCAGAGTGTAGTGGAGTCCAGTCCCAGACTTTGTGCTTCTTGAGCAAATCATATAGAGGACGAGCAATCATGGAGAAACCTGAGATATGTTTTCTCCAGTAACCCAAGGTGCTCAACAATTGTTGCAGCTCCTTTTTGTTGTGGAGTACTTGGCCCTTTTCAATATTCTCTAAGGTATCCTCTGGCACTGACACTGTGCCTGCCACCCACCAGGATCCTAGGAATATAACCTCCTGGCTTGGGCCTTGGCACTTACCCCTTGGGATAGTCAGTCCTTGGTCCGTCAATAACTTCCAAATGTTCCCAGCTACTGCTGCAACCTGCTCCTTGTCATTTCCTCCCACCAGGATGTCATCGATGTAATGGTAAACCTTGACATCTTTGGGAAGTTGAATAGTGTTATGCAAGGCTGCTAGTGTGTTATGTGCTGTGGTTGCACTGTGTTTATACCCCTGTGGGAGACTGTTTAAAGTGTATTGAATACCTTGCCAGGTGAATGCGAATTGTGGTTTGTCCTCCTCCCTCAGCAGTACCATGAAGAACATGTCCTTCACATCCATAGTTGCCATCCAGGAGTGAGAAGCTGCTTGGATTGCTGTCACTATGGATGTTAAACTTGGAACTGCTGCAGTGAGAGGAAGAGTGTTATTATTGAGTTTCCTGAAATCAACGGTTAGTCTCCACCTGCCATCTGGTTTTCAGACTGGCCAGACAGGTGAATTGTAAGGGGAATGCATTTTGGTGATGATTTTCCTTTTCTCTAGGTCAGCTATCACCTCAGTAATGCCTTGCCTGGCTGCCACTGGTAGTGGGTACTGTGCAACACAAGTAATTTGTGATTTTGGCAGTAGGGGAGCAGTTTGCAGAGTGCAAATACGAGCTGATTTTGCCCCTTTTTTCCCCACTCCATAAGAGCCAAAGCTCCATAGTGTACCATCTGGAAGATGCCATCTCCTACCAGCTAGGACATCAAACCCAAGGATATTCTCTGGATAGGAGCCTAAGGCAACTTCTACTATGGTGCTCCATTTGTCTCCAGGTAGCCACAGCCTTGTCTTAGCTAAGTGGCAGATGTCAGGCCATCCTGTGACACCCACTATCTTTACCTTCTTCCTGGATGGCAGGATTCTTAGGCACTTTGCCAGTTGCACATTAAGTACCGTAATTTGTGCACCTGTATCTATTAGATATTTCACAGCAACTCTGTCCAGTCCTGTTGGGATCATAATGAAAGATTCTGGGTTATCAGACCATTGGCAGGCATACACAAAGTGATGAATGAGGCCTGGAGCACTCACCGCTACTTCTAGTTTTTTTGCTTGCTTTTAGCCCCATGCTGATCAGAAGTGAAAGGTTGATCAGGCTTGTCAGGGGAGGTGGCTCTGGAACGTCTGCCGCGGTTCCCTCCTGACTCATTTCTCTCAAGGAAGTTATCCAATTTTTTAGTTACTACATTTTGCATCATTTTTTTAAGGTCTCCCACTATTCCATATAATTCAACCTTTGTGGGGTATTCGTCCCGGTTCTTTCTCAACAGATCATGGGGTTTTACCCCGTATTTGGTGCTCTGTCTTTGGTATAAACTCTGCCTATAATAGGGATTTTGCCCCTTGGGCTTTCCCATGTAGCAGCGACTCAATTGTGGACTGCCTCATGGGCTACCCCGTGGGCTAGCTCTGGGGCTCCCTCTAGGGCTTCTGAAACTACCGGGGAAAGCACTCTGGGATGCCTTAGTGTGTCACACTTCCTGTTTCTTTCCGCGTGGGCGGCCATGTGGCTGCCTTTGTTTCCCGGCTGCCTCTTCTCGTAAGAGGGTGCCGGTGTGGGTGTGGGGTTAGAATAGCCTAGGTCTCGCCCTTTGGCGGACAACTCCTCCAACGGCTCTTCCCACGTAGTGTGGTGGGGTGAAGTATCCCCTGAGTAATCATCCAAATCTAATATCCGCTCAATTTGCTCCCTTTTTGCGTCACACATGCCCTTCAGAGCTGCTGGGAGACCCCTTACTAAGATTTTTAGTCTCTGTGGGTCTATCGGGGCATCCAGAGGACACGGATAAATGCCCCTTTGATACACGGCTTGCACGCACGCAAGTTTTTTTATCGCTTCGGTCAATTCGGCACTGTGATGGTTTGGGCTCTTACCCACCCCCCCACACTTTGTATTTGCGCCAGCTAACTCAGACGGCCTCCAGGAATATAAATGAAGCTATTTATTTACAGCAGCAAATATACAAGCAGCTATTTACAATATATACAGTTATATACAGAAATATACAAAGGATAAACAATACAAAAGCACAACTCCCCTCCCAGAAACCTGAGTCCCTAGGAGGGGCTCTCAAACCACCCCAACACCTCCCCTGGCCCTCTCAACCTTACCCCAGTTCTAAGAAAGAAGAGAGGTGCAGCCAAGAGGTTAGGGAGCAAGGTTAGTGGGAGCAAGATTAATGAGATGTGACTAGGTCTGAAGGCAAAGGCAGAATGAAAAACAAAATGGAGAATGTTTTACTTCTTCTTCCCAGAAATCTCAGTGGGACTGTGAGAGAAGGAGACACAATTGTTTTCATTTCACTGCCCGTTATCTAGTTCTTTTACCAAAACATTCTAGCTTGCTTCAAACTAGCACAGGCACAGTCTGAAACAAGAACCACTGTTGGTTCCTGTCGGTCTATAGGATCAAGAGAACCCACCCAATAAAATATTCTAGAACTTAATGCACAATCCCCCTTGGGACCTGCACCTAGGAACACCTTGGGGCCCCAAGATCATCCCTTTACCTCATCACTGGTCAGGATTATTGAATCTGCTCTGTTATCCACCACAGGACAAACATAGGATTTGTGAGGCATACGAGCAAAGATCTCCCTTAACTCACGGAGTTTCGGCCCAGAGTACGGTCGGATTTTTGTCGTGGTTGCTCCTCTACCTTTCTTCCCCTGGATGGTCTCCATTTTGAATATGGGTCTCAGGTGAAGAGATTTTCCTTCATAAACTTCCTCTTCCATGTTGCTGCTATTTGACGTCTTTCCAGGCAACCGCTTAGATCGGTGCTTTTCTTTTCGGAAGTGCAGTGCATGCGCGTGGTCACAGTTGCTGTGTAATGGCGGCCGCGGTGGAGAAGATGGTGGCGATCCAGTACGAGGAGTCATCTGAGATGCTTCGGAGCGGTGGAAGGTGCCTCACAGCAGCTACTGTTGCTGCGGTGGAGGTGTCAGCGAAGGCGTTCGTGCGTGCGTCAGTGAAGGCGTTTGTGCACGTGGCAGCGGAGATGGTGGAGGAGATGGTGCCCATGGCGACTGTGGCTGTCACGGCGATCGGGATGCTGGTCCCGGCGATAAGGTGCATGGTTGCGACGTTCTGGTAAAAGCAATCTCTCTCTCCATTTGCAGTGTTAGCAGCTCCTGTAACTTTTGTTTTCCAGTTTCTAGTCTCTCATTTTGCAATGCCAGCATGGAATGTAGCTTCTGTCTTTCGGCTTCTAATTTTGCAATGTGCTGTTCCAAGATCTGTGACTCTCTCTTCAGGGAACTGATTTTTTTGTTTGAACTCTTTCCCATTTCTCTCAATTTAAGTTTGAGACTCTCGTTAATACTTTTCATGTTATTAAATTTGTCATGTGTTTGAATTGTGCATGTCGCGAGCGTGAAAAATTGTTCTTTATCTACGTCTTGTAAAGTCTTACACAATGTGATCACATTATCTGCCAATTTCTCTATAATTTGTTCTGGGCTAGCTAGATTTTGCATAGCCTGTTTTAAATCTGCAAGCTCAACAATAGATGCCATTCTGTAAAGTAATTCATTCATTGCAGACCCTGACTCATCTGTCACCATTTTGTCATGGAGTGGAGTTTGTCTGGGTTTTTGGGGAATGAAATGCGAGGCCAAATTTGAAAGAATTTAAAAGATTTATTATTATAAATGCTAGAAATCCCCTTCCCCAAACTTATTTGTAACTACCCCATGCAAGTCCTTTATATGCGGTTGTGAATTAAATTACAGAATGACTATGTATAAGAAATCAGGAATTTAGCAACAGTTTGAAAGAATTTAGGAAGAGAGTCTGTGGCGTGAAAGAGTTCCACTGGAAGGCTTTGAGAGATTATTCCGGCTTTAGATCAAGTTTTCTCAGTTACTTACTGCCTGAATTCAGTTCTGAAAGTCCTAAATATCGTGGATTGGGGTGCACTGTCTGAGCTTCCATGGGTCCAAGCCAAGCTGGGTGCTGGCTTCCGTCCAGAGGCTGGCACAGATCAAAGCGCTGGCGAGTTGGCTGTAGCTTCGATGCTGCAGTGTGAGTGCCGAGCTGTGCCGTGCATGTGTGTGTGTGTGTGAGAGCAAGTGAGCTAGAGTACCAGTTTATTAGGATAATGCAGCATCTTAAACACTGTTCAAAAGAGGTGTGCCAGCCAGACTTGGGTTGACACAAGTGGACAATACAGTTGGCTCAAAATTAGGTGTGAGGCACAGATAGGTTATTTTCTTACCAAAACAACCTGTGGCACCACCTCAGGGGCTGGTAAGGGTCAGCCCACAGCAGCTGTGCATAGGGTGCTCATAGTGTCTCAGACTCAAGGTCCCTTTCCCAAAACAATGGCTCATGTTTACAGCTTATGCCCCTCTGGAGGAGAAATCTTCCCACAGCTAGAAATGGCTGTTGAGACAGTGGCTGTAGTCATGCAGGCAAATGAGAGCAAGGTTTTAACTCCTCGATTGATGGTCCTTCGAGCCACAATTCTGTATAAATGAGGGCTTTGCAAGAGGGCTTTGTAACCCTCCACCACAGGTATGCAACCAGTTAGTCAAGGCCCACACTACTGCAGTTAACTCTAAAGTTTTTAGAGAGTCCCTGTCCATCCCCTGCAGAACATGTTCCTGCCATTTTGTCTTTAACTGCCATACTACTGCGGCCTTGTGTGAATTCTTCCTGCATCTGTAAAGGCAGTGACCGCGTTCTACAGAGGAGCAAAGGACTGTTTTGACTTAGCTATCCAGCTCTGCTGACCCATCCATCGAAGCGTGTCAGACTTTAATGCCTGCACAGAAACGTGCCCTGAGAAGTTCAGAAGCCTGCTCTGCAGCTCCTCTGACTGTTGCAAGAACCATTCTAGGTCCTCTCATTTGATTGGAAGTCTTATGGTACCAGGTTCTGTTCCGGCAATGTCCAATAACCACCTCCTGCCCTTTTTAATCAGTTGAGCCATCGTCTCAACCTGTGTTTCTACTGTTTCCCATGGCTGCATAGCTGCAAACAGCCATTCTAGAACACACAGTCACTCCCCCGTTCTGTTTTTGTACTGTATGATGGCTGCACAAACACAGTGCATGCCTACGGAGGCAGGAATGGGCAAGTCAAGAGATGACTCAATATGAGTTAGTGTATTGCCAGCATCAGGCTATTTATAGTCAGTGCATAGTTGTACATGTTAGTGCAAACCCAGAATGCCTTTCAGTGCTGCCATTTAGCCATTGGAGCATCTAGAGATTGGAATTTGCACGGGCCTCCTACTTGTGGTTTCTGCTGAAGCTAACTTCCCTTTCTCTCTGGACACAGCCCCGCAGAAGTTTGGCTATCAGACAGCTCAAGGACAAATGCCTTTGAGCTTCATCACATACACTACTGCGACTTACTGCATTTCAATACGCTCAGACCTCATGTCAAAGGCTTGATTGTACAAGCTTCTAGGGATTGGTGTCCCCTCTCCTTCAGCCAGTTCCCAACACATACTCTTAATTACAGTCAAGTCAATGGGTGTGTAAGGGTCCACTCTTTCTACCCATCTGTTGCTGATCATATCACTGAGTTTTCGTATGGTGTCCCATTGTAATTTAGAGAGTTCAGTCTTCCTCGCAGGATCTGTTCCTTGAAGCAGTGACTGTAAAGGTTGTAATCATCTTGGTGAATCCTATGATAGGGTCTATCCACTGGCTGATCTCCATCAATATCTGAGCATCTTCGATGCGTCACAATATCTGTGGTTAGTTGCAACTTTTGGGGATGAATAAGATTCCAGCTATCTGCCAGCCCAAGTACTTCCATGGTGCCTCCCCCTGAATTTTTGCAGTCCTATGGCATGCAGTTGTGTCATGAGCTGTTGGAGCTGATCATCTCTGAAGGGCTCTGGTTGGGCAATTAAGATATCATCCATATAATGGTAAATGATGGCTGTTTTCCACACCCTTCTGACAGGCTGTAATGCAAAGTCTATGCAGATCTGGCACATAGTTGGGCTGTTTTTCATGTCTTCTGGTAATACCACCCACTGAAAATGTCGTGCTGGTCCCTGTTTATCGATGGAAGGTAGGGTAAAGGCAAAACGCTGGCAATCCTCAGGGTGTAGTGGGATCACGAAAAGCAATCCTTCAAATCTGTGACAAGCAACTCCCAGTTCTCTGGAATCATGGAAGGAGAGGGTAGGCCTGGTTGAAGAGCACCCATGGCTTGCATCTGGCCATTGATAGCCTGAAGATCATGTAAGAGGTGGATATTCATCCTGATTTTTTTGGTATGACAAAAATTGGGGTATTCCCATTGGCTCGTTGGAGGTAAAATATGGCCCATGGCAAATTGGGTTCTGCTACCAAGCTTTGTGTGCTTCTTGGCAGCCATTCGTTCACAGTGGCCACTGGTCCTTCCATATTGGCTCACTAGAAAGCCACTGAATTCTGGATTACTGGGCGTCTGCCGGTCCAGTGGCCACTGCGTGAGAATAATCACTCATGGTACCTAGCCTTGAGCTCTGTGGTAAAGGGTTGGACTTGATGATGCTGTGAGGGTCTCTTCCAACCCTGATGATACGGTAGATACGGTGACTCCATCGGAGGTCATGATGTCTCTACCGCTATAAGTGCATTTTTACCACGTGGGTAGAGGTAGTGAATGGTTGCAAAAACCATGGCCCATTCCCATCAATGGGTAGACTTGTTACCACTGAGAACTCGTTAGGGCCTGGGACACTCCTCCAATGCCTTCAACCCCGGTTTTGGCTGGACCAGCTGGCCAGTGCGCAGGCCACACCACTGTTGAAAAAATGGTCAGGTTGGCAGGTGTATCAAGAAGGACTTCCATGGTTATCATTTCTTGGCCATTATCAAGGGTGGCTGTGGTAACAGTCGTCTATTCATAGTCAAGGTTAGCATAGCTAAGCCACCTGCAGAACCAAATCCCTGCTCTCTGGCAATGCGTGGGCGTGAGCTATGTGCTGCAGTAGATTAGTCATAGGTACTGGCTGGGCAATAGGACTCCCCTCTGGTACAAAACTAGGTGGATTGTTGGTGTACACTACAGTTTGTATAACTCCAGTATAGTCTGCATCGATCACTCCAGGGAGGACCATCAATTCTTTTAGCCCAGCAGAGGACCTCCCCAGGAGCAGTGCCCTGGTAGATTTTCCATTTGTAAATAACAGGCCCTTCATCGAAGCAGCGATGCGGACTAGCTGATTATCATTTCAAGTTACACTTATTGGTGTTGCCAGGTCCAGTCTGAGGCTCCCAGAGGTGGCTGGGCAGATGTCACTGCTGGAGCAGCAACTTGTGTTCATCAGGCAGCTGTTTTGTCGATGCTGCACTGGTAGTTTCCAGATGCCCTACATCACCTTTGGTTGCATGACTGTCAGCCAGGCAGTTGTCACATCCAGACTGCAAGGTAGGCGGGCTATTATGATGGTGTGATGTCCTGATCAGCCCACACTGGGAAACAAAAGTGTGGCTGGAGGCCATCATGCTGACGGGCCCCCAATGAGTTCCATGGTATGAGCGGCCACACACTGCTGCCAGGGCCTGGGTATGTTTTTCCATAACTTGATCCACAAAAAACACTTGTTGATTTCCAGGCATACAGGCAGCCCACTCCAACATGTCATCTACTAAGGCATTCCTCAGTAAAGCAGATTACATCTGATTAGTCTTATTGTTTGCATTTTCGAAAGCTAAGGTTTTAAGAAAGGTTGAAGAATCTCATTCAGCAGCTCCTTCCAACGCTGTAGTCAGCTGGTCAATAACATGGCTGTAGTCCTCATTCAGTCCTTGTTTGACAGCAGTGTAAATGGGTGCTTTTGGCTCCATAGGTACTCACCCAAAGGCCTTTCAGGCCACCGCCATGCATGCTTGGTGCCATTCAAAGGGATGCCGTACCTGGGCATCTACAGAACTGTAGGACCCCTGCCCCATCAACATGTCCAGTGGAACATGCAGCAGAGGGTCACCTTGCTGCCACAGTTGGTCTGCCACCTTTTTGCTTCCATCACACCGTCGCCTTTCCCACAACAGATACTGGGATGTTAAGATTAACCTCGCAACAGTCCTACAGTCCTCTGGGCACAACACATGAGCAGAAAAAATAGGATTCAATAACTGTTTAGTTGGCTGTGAGTGCAAACCGTGAGCAGACGCTGCTCCTCGTAACTGCATGAGAAGCTTCCAATCAAGAGCAATGTGTGTAGCTCCAGGTTGTGTGCCTGCGGTCTGCACTGCTACAACTGGGAACGCAGCCACACTCCCCAGGGCGGCAGCCACTTCCCAATCCCCTTCTAACAGGGCATCACGTACAACGGCATGCCACTGATGTTGTGGGCAGGCAGGTTTAAGCTGATGTCTCTTCCCTGATACCTTTTATCCCTGTGGAGACGCCAGCCAGTAAGTAGGACCCTGTGGTACCGCTTTGTGTTTCAACAGCTCCTCATTGAGCCTACTGGCAATATCGTCATCAACTGAGGCCGAAGAGTCACCAGTATCCATCTTGATGATAGGCAGTGGTTATCGGGGGTGGCAGGACAGTCCTTCCATTGTATCAGCAGCTGAGGGCAGGATTACCTCAGCCGTCAGAGTGGTCGGGATAGTCGTACCAGGATCCGTCACAGGAGGTGGCAGAGCAGTTTCAGAAGAGGGTGGTGGGGAAGTTGGAGAGATTGAGCGTGCCATGGCTGGCAATGGGGGTGCCGTTGGAGGTACCAGGGTGGTGGGAGCAGTAGGGTGGCTCATCAGGGGTACCGCCGCATCCGGGGATGGTTTTGTATCCAAAACCAAAGAGGTTGTGGTTGTAGCTAATGCCCGCACTGCACCTCCTCCCTGAGCACTTAGTCTGTCACTGAGCCATGTTGTGGCCATAGCTGCAATGTCCTGCTCCATTTTATACTTTCTTATACAATTTATAACATCACTCCACAGAGATTGTAATTTCTAAGCCATCTTGTCCCCATCAATAATCTTGTCCCAAATATCATTGCCACATTGCCACCATTCTGACTCATCTGTCACGGAGGGGTATTCTGCCACCTACACCGATTGTGGCAGAGGGCAGAATTTAATTGATGTGGGAGGATCTATATATTTCTATATATAGATATATATATTTATTAACTTCAGTATTTGAACTCTCACCACCCCCAACCACTGAACATTAATATTAATATTTGTCCTACATGGTTATGATGACATTATGGGAATGTATCAAACATTAACTATTACAATATCTAGCAGGCATTCAAACTATTAAACAGAGAGAGTTTTCCCTGCAGCTTCATGCCACTTGGGGTCATATACTACTTGCCCAGCAGGTGGGCTGAAAGCTCTTTCTGCTCTAGGCAGAGGCAATAGAAATTACAGAGGCATCAAAGCATTTACTCACAATTTCTGCTTAATCAATAATCACCTCCGGGGCTACGTCACAGCCTATATGAGTGCCCAATTCTTCAGGGTGTCTGCCTGTGGACTTTGAGGCTGGAATCCTCCAGCTTCAGGGGAAATAGTCTCTGACCATGTGCTGCTGGATTCTTCTGGATGCTCTGTCCAGGGACACATAGGCAGGATCTCAGGTGCAGAGGCAGGATGCTGTGCTGTCTGACCACAATGAAATGCTGGCTACTCAGGCCGATCGTGTGCAGACAAGTGGAGTCTGCTCCTAGCAACTTGTGGCAATGGTGCACACCAGGTAATCATAAGGCAGCAGGCATGCACGAGAGTCTGAGCTCCATAAAGGCAGGCATAAGTGAGCTCTGCAAGTGAGTATGCAGGCAGGCAAGCAAGCAATGTGGGGGAGCAAGCACGTGTTTACCTGTGCACCCCTCTTTATTAAATGTGGGCCAAGGATTATGGCACATTGGCCACTAGAATGGCCAATCAGGTTAGCAGTCAGCCAAACCTTACCATTATAGGTAAAAGCCACAGGCCTGACCTTCCAAATATGGAAATCATGGGTCTTACACTAGGCAGGCACGAGCTGGGCATGTGGAGGCTTACACAACCAGGTGTCCTGGGCAGGCCAGACTTTATGGCACCAGGTCTGTTGTGCCCCTTTGTGCTCATTTAATATGTTTACCTCTGGTGCAGGCAGAGAGACATGTCCAGGCAGGGCAAGGCATAAATAAGCCTATTTCTGGGCCTACAGGCCCGCCCCGACTCTCATCAAAGAAAGAGTCCGGGGTTCCAAAGTGTCCTCTCATGTATCCGTATGTCACCAAAGAGGCTAAGTTCTTTTTTCCTGCTGTCACTCCCTGCTTTTCCAAAGAGCATGACAAGAGAGACAGCTCCACTCCTTTATCCATAGCTGTTAATCCAGCTGTCACGGTGTCTTCTCCGGAAGGGGCTGCCTGCATTTCTGGCGTCGTCCCTGGAAGAGACTGCCTGTGTCTATGGCTACTGCCCCAGAAGGCACTGCCTATTGTTTCCATCTTTCCCGCTCTCAGACTGCCTTGCGATTCCAGCTTTCCCTGCCTGAGGGTGCTTGGTCTTCCCAGCTTTCCCGCTCTTGGGCCACCTTGCAATTCCAGCTTTTCCCACCTGGTGGCGCCTGGTATGTCCAATCCGTCCCTGCCACCGTCGGTTTCCTTAGCACAGTGAGTGGAAATGTTGTTGAAGTTCTTATCAGGTCTGTGGTGATCTAGCAGCCAGGACTTGGCGCTCTCACCGCTGCGGCCCAGATGTCCCTCAGTGGTCCAGGGTGCGAAGCTGCGTAGCCATAGGGTGGTTCAATTTCGTCACTCGAGCGCCAATCTGCATCCACGGGAAGCCAGCAGAGGCAGGAGGATCGGGGCACTCATGAGAGGACTTGTTATGGGCAGGCTGCAAGCAGTACACTTTATGGAGGCAATACAGCAGCTCATATGGTACTTGAGAGAGGCCTGCACAGCTAACTTAGTGTGAGATTGGTACAAGTGGAGAGTACAGATTGGATCAAGTTATGTGTGAGGTACAGACAGGTCAGTCTGTATCAAAACAACCTGTGTTGTCTGCCCCTGCATCTGGTGGGCTCAGCCTCCTGTAGCTGTGCGTGGAGGGGGGCACCCAGCACCTGGTGTTCTGAGTCCAAGATGTACTCACAAGGACACTTTGCAGCATGGGTTTGCTTATTGCTTACCAGCTCATGTCCTGTTAGCAAGAAAATTCTCCCACAGACAAGAATATCCAGTGTGTGCTGGGAGAAGGCCACAGCTGCACTGGGAGCAGCTCAAGGTGTGCAGCTGTGAAGGATTATGCAAAATTGATAATCTGCATTAATTTTGCTATCCAGGTGATGATTAATAACTATGAAAACTTGTGGGAATCTTTCTCCTGCAGCGAGGTATGGAATGTAAACATCAGGCCCTGTGATGGGAAGTGTCCTTGGAGTCTTACTGATTCCCAGGGGCCTAAGCTAACAGACCCATGAGCAACCCACGCACAGCTGTCAGGGGGTGGAAGCTGCCGGCCCCCGGGGCAGACACAGCCCCAAGGGGGCTGACCCTGGCCAGCCCCCCTGGGTGGTACTCACAGGTTGTTTTACCACAGGTAACCTATCTCTGCCTTGCACATAACTTGGGGCCAATCTGTACTGTCCATTTGTGCCAGCTCCAGGCTGGCTGGAAACACCTCCTCTGAGCACTATATAAGACGCTGCACTACCCTAATAAAATTGTACTGATGTACTGATGCACAGATGCCTAGAAGTTGCTGTCTCGAGTCGTCAGTTCCCAGATCTTGCCTCTCGCCAGCCTCCGTACTCCAACAAAAACTGTTTATTAACATTAAAACTCACCAGAAACTTATTCTCAGGTTCAAAACAACACACAGGTGGGAAATGTGTACAGGCAGGGCACAGGCAAAACCTGAGCACTTCTTTCTTACAGTGGCAAACACAAATATTATACTGGAAGAGGCTTTGAAGTGTTCACTCACAACATTATAGATCAGGCAGTACCCAGAGCAGGTGGAGCTCTGTCTGATTGGCTGCTGAGTCTTGGTTTCTCCCAGGCTTCTGGGCAGGAGGCTGACAAGCTCTGACCTTGTCCCCGGCTCCTCTGGATGATCTGTGTATCTCCAGGACTTGCAGCCTTGGCAGGAAGACTTTCAGGGGCAGGCAGGATGCCTTGAGGTGTGCAGGGTCTCAGCACAGTGCCACGCTGGGAGCTCTGCAAGGTGACTGCCTGCAGGCATTTGCAGCCTGCTCCTGTTCAGCTGTGCAGGCAAATTTGGGATGCAGAATGAGGCAGCAGCAGCCTCGTGCTGCCTGCTCATCCCTTTGATCAGTATCCAGCCAGCCACGAGTGGGGCACTGGGCATCCATTATCCAATGGGAATGGCAGGAATGGCACTCTGCCAGGCCTCAACACATCAGGCACAGACAGGCCTTTCTCCTCCCAAGATTGCTTCCCCAGCACAGGAAGGGGGGGCAGGCAAAGATGTCTGGGCATGGATAAGCCCTTGTTTGCCCCATCAGGCCTAGCACCACTGCAGCTTTGACTGGGAAGGGACACAGCCTGCACTGGGAGTGGGTCCCAAATCGACACTTAGCACTGGGAGAGATTCAGATGAGAGAGGGACAGGGACAAGGTTGCCAGTTTGTACTGGGATGTCTCTCACACTGTACTGGGATGGGATCAGGGGAATCAGTTTGCACTGGGAAAAGGCCAAGTCTGTACTTGGAGGGGTTAAAGGGAATCTGTTTGGACTGAGATGGGGCCCAGAGAAGGCTGGGATGGATCAGGGTGTCAGTTTGTACTGGGAATGGAACCTTTGTGTACTGAGAGGGGTCAGGCTATGGAATTTGTAGTGGGATGGATGGAGTTGGTGTGGGAGTGAGTCAGAGAATGAGTTTGTACTGGGATGAGGCCAAGTTTGTACTAGGAGGTATTCAAAGCATCCAGTTTGTATTGGGAGGGCCCAGTCTGTACTGGCAGGGGCTGAGAGTGTTTGTTTTGTGCTGTGGTGGAGGTGGTTGTTACTGGGAGGGGCTCAGGGTGTGCAGTTTGTGCTGTGGTGGAGGTGGTTGTTACTGGGAGGGGCTCAGGGTGTCCACACTGTGTCCTGGGACACAGCCTACACAAAGTCCCTGGCAAGAGCTTCCAGTGAGAGACTCTGCTGATGCTGCAGAAGTGTTGCTCTAGAGAGACCCTCACCCTCTGGCTCCTCATTCTTTGGCAGCCCCCTCCAGACCCTGCCCCCACCCAGACCCACTGGGGCTTTGAAGACAGCTCTGTTCCAGTGTGGCAGTGTAGGCAAGAGGAGAGGCTGCTCAGGGCTGTGTTGCGGAGGGGATTTCTCTATTCCTCCCTTATTAGGGGGAGGTGAGAAATGAATTTGAGGCAGTATTAATTTTTTATAAAAATTATATTTATTCAAATTAATATTTACAAATTCTTGACACCCCCAACCACTGTGTAATAAGTTCTAGTGCAAGACTATGAAAACAATTAGGATATGATTTATATATGTACAAGGATTTGGTTAATAATTGTTAAATATCATCAACTATAGACAGAGAGAGATTTCCCTCAGGCTTAATGCCTCTTAACAACTATGCTGTGTGCCCAGCAGGAGCTGAAAGCTGTGTCTGCTCTAAGGCAGAGGTAACTTATTTTACAAAGGAATTAAGGCTTAGATGTGTTGCCCTTAATTATTAATCACCCTCCCGGGATTATGTCACAGCCTGTGTCCAGTGTTCGGATCTCTGTGATGCTGGAATCTTCCCAGCTTGCAGGGAAATGATAAGTGTTCCAAGTCTCTGGAGTAAACAGGGTTTCTCTGACCTTCTCTCCTGGTGTGAGGTGGTCTCTGCCTTGATGCTGCTGGTTTTCTGGATGCTGTGTGTCCAGGGATGATCAGCTGGCAGGATTCCAGGAACCGGAGAAGGATTTGTCTGTACAGCTTCTAGCACGGTCTTCTGTACAGCTAGCAGGCTGTGTTTGTGGGTTTGCAGTCAATCTAGAAGGTCTGCTGTCCTGGTACTCCAGGCTATAGCAGTGGGCATGCAGTGTGTGCCAGGCTGCTGGGAGACTGAGCTCTGTAGATAAATCGAGATAGTTGGCCAGTATGCACGGCTGGCTCTTGGCTTAGGGGCCTATCGGCTCCTTATATATGTATCAGGTGCAGGCTTGAATGTGCTCTGCTTCTAAAGGTATGCAGACAGGTTAACTGCAAGTTGAGATCAAAGTAAGAGGCCTGAGCCTCAGTGAACATGCAAGTGAAGGCCAGACTCCACATCAAAGAGCTGAATCTGAACAGATCTGATGAGAGCTGAGCCTGAGCAGCTGAGTCTGAATGCTCTGAACAATGTGGTGCACCTTTGCACTCCTCTTTATAGACTGTGGGTCGAGATTCATGGCGCTTTTGGCCATCTAATGTCACCAATCAGGTTGGCAGTAAGCCAAACTTTACCTTAATAGGTAGGAGCTGTTTGCCTGGACCCTCCCAAATATGGGGATCACCTGGGTGGACCCCAGGGATACATGGGCTGGGGGTGTGTGTGTCACAGAACCTGTTTACTACCATGGGTCCTGGCAGAAAAACATGTCCAGGCATGCAGAGGCATAGAGAGGCCTCTGTTTAGGGCTGCAGCCCCTCCACCGCAAGGGGTGAGAGAGACAATATTTGGGCTGAGTCTATACTGGAAGGGGTTCAGGGTACCAAGGTGCCCAAGCTGCCAGAGCAATCAGGCCTTGCCCCAGCACAGAGGCTCAGCAGGAGAGTGTGGAAGGGCAGAAAGAGCAGCTCAGGACAACCCTGCTACTGCTCTATTCTGGGACTTTTTGCCTCTCCACCACTGCACACAGGCACTGACCTGCAGCTCCAGAGAAGCCTTAGAGGAAGCAGCTCAGAGGAACAAGTCCCTGCAGGGTCCTGTCTTGTGTTGTGCACAAGGGGAGCAGAGCTCCTTATATCTGCAGCCTCTGGGTCACACCAGACAGGAAAAGACTGAATCAGAGATGGTCTGAAGAAAGACATTGCTGTGGGAACAACATTCTCACAGGGTAGCACCAGCAGCAGCCAAACCCTGAGAAACCTTTCTCTTCTCACAGGTAAGTAGTGACAGAACAAGAGGGAATGGCCTCAAGCTGCAGCAGGGCAGGTTTAGAATGGATATTAGAAACATATTTTTTCCCAGAGTGGTCAGGCTTTGGAATGTGCCTGGGAGGTGGTTGAGTCACTGACTCTGGATGTGGTGCTTGGGGATATGGTTAAGGGTGAATCTTGTAGAGAGAGATTTTGGTAGGACTTGGAAATCCTGAGGGGCTCTTCCAGCCTGAATGGTCTTGTGGTTCTGTTATTCTGTGAAGCCATCCTGGGCCTGCACTGAGTGCCACCAGAGCTGCTCTGCAACAGAAGACAAAGAGTTTATTGCTTCTGAAAGCATCCAGTGAGCAGTTTGCTCAGGGCAGCCTTAAACTCCTGGTTCCTCAGGCTGTAGATGAGAGGGTTCACTGCTGGAGGCACTACTGAGTACAGAACTGACACCACCACATCCAGGAGAGGGGAAGAGATGGAGGGAGGCTTCAGGTAGGCAAAGGAGGCAGTGCCCCTCCACCTCTGCACACAGAAGCAGAAGCTCCAGGGAGGGCTTAGAGGAAGGAGCTCAGAGAAACAATCCCTGCAGTCTGTTTCCTGTACTGAGCACACAGGGAGCACAGCTCCTCATATCTGCAGCCTTTGGGTCAGTGCAGAGAGGTCAACACTGAACCAAAAGTGGTCTAAAGAAAGACATTGCTGTGGGAACAACATGCTTACAGGGTTAACACCACCAGCAGCAGCCAGAACTAGAGCAGCCAGGCTGGGCCTGCACTGAGTAACACCAGAGCTGCTCTGCAGCAGAAGGCAAAGAGTTTATTGCTTCTGAAAGCATCCAGTGAGCAGCTTGCTCAGGGCAGCCTTCAGCTCCTGGTTCCTCAGGCTGTAGATGAGAAGGTTCACTGCTGGGGGCACCACTGAGTACAGAACTGACACCACCAGGTTCCAGGATGGGGAGGACATGGATGGGGGCTTCAGGTAGGCAAAGGAGGCAGTGCTGAGAAACAGAGAGAGCACAGCCAGGTGAGGGAGGCAGGTGGCAAAGGCTTTGTGGCGTCCCTGCTGAGAGGGCATCCTCAGCACTGCCCTGAAGATCTGCACATAGGACACCACAATGAACACAAAACAGGCTAATGCTAAGGAGGTGCCAAACACACTGAGCCAAAGTTCCCTGAGGTAGGCTGTGGAGCAGGAGAGCTTGAGGATCTGGGGGATCTCACAGAAGAACTGGTGCACAGCATTGCCCTGGCAGAGGGGCAGGGAAAATGTATTGGCTGTGTGCAGCAGAGCACTAAGAAAGCCACAGGCCCAGGCAGCTGCTGCCATGTAGGCACAAGCTCTGCTGCCCAGGAGGGTGCCATAGTGCAGGGGTCTGCAGATGGCAACGTAGCGGTCATAGGCCATGATGGTGAGGAGAAAATACTCTGCAACAATTAGGAAGACCAAGAAGAAGAGCTGGAGAACACAGCCTGCATAGGAGATGACCCTGGAGTGCCTCAGGGAATTGACCAGGGACTTGGGCACAGTGGTGGAGATGGTGCCCAGGTCAAGGAGGGCGAGGTTGAGGAGGAAGAAGTACATGGGGGTGTGCAGGTGGTGGTGCCAGGCAGTGGTGGTGATGATGAGGCTGTTGCCCAGGAGGGCAGCCAGGTAGGTGGTCAGGAAGAGGCAGAAGTGCAGGAGCTGCAGCTGCTGTGTGCCTGCGAATGGCAGCAGGAGGAACTCAGTGATGGAGCTGCTGTTGGATATCTGCTGACTGGGCATGGATCAGCTGTTGCAAGAGGAGAAGACACTGCACAAGTCAAAGCATAATTCCTGGAGACAATTCCATGGCTATTTCCCAGAAACCCCCTCAAAATTGCTTCTCTTTCTTTAGAGGAGCTTTTTGCCCTCTCAGCCTCGCCCCCTTGCAGCCATCCCAGCAGAGGGCAGCTCTCATGTCCTTTGACTCCGATGGTGCAGATGGGAAGCTCTGCTCTGGAGCATCTCCTCCTCCTCCTGTGCAGAAGAGAGATCCCAGAGGCTGTGGGATGTGGCAGATTTACAAGCTCCAGGAACTGCAGATCCCTTCTGCAGTAAAGACTCACCACAGCCAGGGTTGGGAAGGTTTCTCTTCTTTCAGCTCTCAGTCAGCGTCCCAGTCCTGGCCACCCAGAAGCTCTCTCTGCCTTCCTCAACTCCCTGAAACCCTCTGGCAGTGCTCTCTGCCCTGCTGTGCTGTGCAGAGGAGTTGCTCCTCGGCAGAGCTGCCTCTCTGCAGTGCTCCCTCCTGGCCAGCAGCTCCCTCCAGCCCAGCAGCCTGCCCCAGCTCAGCAGCACAGGACCAGCCCAAGGCATTTTAAGGACCCCTCTGGTGGCTTTGGTGCTGAGTTCATGAACCTCAGAGACTGAGAAGCTGAAGAAACCTCTGCAGAATTCAAAGTCAGAGTCAAACTCTGAACTTTCTTGAAGTCTTAATGGGTCCCAGGGAGGGACACTGTAGAAGTGTCCCCAGGGCCTGCTTAGACCAGCAGGAGGCAGTGGGTGCAAGGGAAGCATCCCTGGAGGCACTGAAGCACCTGCAGGGGCTGGACAGAGCAGAGAGCTGGAGGCAGAGCTGACAGCTCAGGACAGCAGCTAAAGGTGGCTCTGAGGCTGAGCAAACCTGGAGGGGTTTCATGAGTGCAAAGGGCCAAGCCCTGACCCCCAGCCCCCCGGTAAAGGAGATCCTGTGCCTCACCTGTGCCTCTGGCCTCTGCTGGAGGCAGTGGGGAGTGAGGGTGAGCAGTGAGCAGGGCAGGACATTCTGGGGGCACTCTGTGGCCTCCCCAAGAAGGAACAAGCAGGAAAGCAAGTGCAGAGCCTCAGCAGAAGCTTCTGCTGGCAGCATCTCTGCGTCAGACACAGCTTGTGCTGAGCAGATGCTGCAGAGTCTGTTCCTTGGCAGCAGCCTGGGGCAGGCTCTGCTCTGCTTTGCTTGCCCAGAGGCAACTCCTGCTGGAAGTCATGAAATGTTCCCTTGCAAAGCATTGCGAGCAGATGCTTCTCAGAACAAAACCCTCTCCAAGTAGCTGCAGAGCTCTTGGCAAGCAGCAGAGGCAAAGTTGTGGCTCAGTCAGGGTTTTAATGACCCCATGGAGTGTTTGGGGGCTGAGTCCATGCTCCTCAGTGCTGCAGCAGCCTGAACAAGCCTCTGCAGCAGTGCAAATCAGAAGCAAACTCCAAAGTGCCTTGAAGGATTGATTGGCCCCACTGAGGGTCGTTACTGACAAAGCCTCCCAGGTTCTCCTTAGAGCTGCTCTTTGAGGCCATGAGTGCAGGAGACAAAGGCAGAGTGCAGGGCAGAAACCCTTGGGCTTGGTTTATGGAGCAGAAAGGCCAAGCCCTGACCACAGCCCTTGGAACAGCAGAGCCTGAAAGCCTCACAGAAAAGTTTCTCCTCCCAGGCCTTGGTGGCAGAGGCAACTGCCAGAGCCAAGGGGACAGAGCCCTTGGTCCTGTTGTGCGTTCAACCTGGCCAGAGCCCTTGGCCCTGCCTGCTGCAGCCTGTGCTGCACTGTCCCATGCCTGCAGCTCTTTCCCTTCAGGCTGCTGACTCCCATCTTGCTTCCCCACTCAGCTCTCACCCTAACATTTCCACACCTCATCTGAGGTGTCTCTGCTCTCAGTGGCCATTTCTTGAGACCTCTGGGTGACCTCATCCCTCTCAGATCTATCAACTGAGTGACATTTCTCTGTTCTCATCTCAAGTCTGAACCTTCCAAGCTGCACTTTTTGTGAGGTTTTGGTCTCCTTCTGCTACCCAGAAGAGCTTCATCACCTCTGACCCCACCCTTCAGCCCTGTGCACACTACTATGGCAATGCCCTGAGCCTCCACTCCCCAGGCTTAAGAAGCTCACATGCCTCAGCCTCTCCACAACCCCTGTGTCTGGGTGGCAACATTCCTCCTGCCACAGCCCAGCTGCACTTGGCCTTCTTCACTAGCTACAGGGTTTGCTCCACCCCAGGGTATTGGGAATAATCTCTCCCAGACACTGTGGTGCCTTTCTGAAGGGGGAAGGGACACACCAGAACCTCCAGCTCCGAACCAACAGGGAACCAATTTGTACTGGGATGAGGCCCAGTCTGTCTGAGAGTGGGTAAGGGGATGCAGTCTGTGCTGGGTGGAGTCTCAGCCTGATGGTTGAAGAACTTCAGGTGGTGTAACCTACAGCGGGAGTGGGCACAACCTGTCCTGGGAAGGAGTCTCTTATGTGGTCTGCACTGTGAGGGTGTGGGAATGGAATGTTGGGAGGAATAGTAACAAGCAGACTGAGCACTCTGACCTGATTCACACAGATGCATGCCTTATCTGGATGCCGGTGGAGTACCTGGGTACAATGACTCTTTGTTCACCAATATGGTTAGATGGTCATAGTCCAACTTTTTTTCTGTGATGCAGAGACTAATATGCATTTGTGCTAGTTTGAAGCAGGGTAGAATGTTTTGGTGAGAAAAATTAGATCATAGGCTGTGAAAGGAAAACAATGGTTATGTCTACTCGCCTCACAGTCTCGCTGAGATGTATGGGTGTGCTAGTTTGAAGCAAGCTAGAATGTTTTGGTAAAAGAACTAGATAACGGGCAGTGAAAAGGTAAACATGGTTGTCTCTTCTCTCATAGTCACACTGAGAACTCTGGGAAGAAGAAGGAAAACATTTGATAACATTCTCCATTTTGTCTTTCATTCTGCTTTTGCCTTCAGACCTAGTCAGATTTCATTAACCTTGCTCCCACTAACCTTGCTCCCTAACCTCTTGGCTGCACCTCTCTTCTTTCTTAGAACTGGGGTAAGGTTGAGAGGGCCAGGGGAGGTGTTGGAGTGGTTTGAGAACCCCTCCTGGGGACTCAGGTTTCTGGGAGGGGAGTTGTGCTTCTGTATTGTTTATCCTTTGTATATTTCTGTATATAACTGTATCTATTGTAAATAGCTGCCTGTATATTTGATGCTGTAAAATAAATAGCTTCATTTGTATTCCCAGAGGCTGTCTGAGTTAGCTGGGGCAATTTCAAAAGTGTGGGGGGGTGGGTAAGAGCCCAAACCATCACAATGGGAACAAGAAGGGAAAACATTAGATAACACTTTTGCCATTTTGACTTCACTCTGCTTCTGGCTTCGGACTGAGCTACATCTCCCTAACCTCACCTTCCACTCACCTTTGCTTCTTAACCACTTGGCTGAACCTCTTTTCTTCCTTAGGACTGGGGTAAGGTTGAGAGGGGCAGGGGGAAGGTGCAGGGGTGGTTGAGAGCCCCTCCTGGGGGCTCAGGTTTCTGGGATGGGAGTTGTGTTTCTGTATTACTTTTAACTTGTATATTTCTGCATATAACTGTATATACTGTAAATATCTGCTTGTACATTGTGCTAGCTGTAAATAAATAGCTTCATTTATATTCCCAGAGCCCATCTGAGTCTAGTCTGGGTACCTTCTAAAGTGTGTGTGTGTGGGGAACACCCAAACCACCACATAATTAATTTGGCTTTCCCCAACATGGGGCAAATACATTTGAGTGACTGTTAATTAACTCTGGGAATCAGAATGAAGCTAATAAAGCAGCTATTGTACTTGGGGGGGGGTCTCTTATGTGGTCTGGTTTCTGTTTTCTTGCATTCAATTGGATCAAAGCCCAGATTGTTTCTTGCTTTCTTAATGTAGCTTATACAAAGGCTAAAGATAAAGCTGCAACCATTTTCTGGTCCTGGGGTGATTTCATTCTTGGTTATGCTGGTTTTAATGTCACTGAAAATCTTACCAGTAACATTACAGGGGTATTTGCCAATAATATTACATCCAATCAATATACTGCTTTAACTACAGCCCTCATGAGGGTAATTCATCCCAGAACAGAGATGCCAGACATTTATTCAGGTTTTTGCTCATGTAAAACTGTGATGCTTCTCTCATGTGTTATCCTGGGTCTTATAGTTTTGATTTTCATATTAATTCTGGCATTATGTGAGAAAAATTTGAATGCAATACCTACAAAACTAGGAAAGTCTCTGTCTCGAAACCAAATGGGACAGTGTCTCAAAAACGGTGTACCAGTGGAAATATAAACAATGATAAGCCAGGGACACAACAACTACCTTCTCCCCAGCCAGTCCCTATAACTCCCTCTTCAGATTCTGGGAAAAGTGCCAATGCCCTTAACAGCAATTACAACAAAGATAATGCATCAGGATTGGCAGGTGTCCCAGGAGTACAGGCCAACACTCAAAGTCGGAGTATACCCACTAATAATAACAATAGCCCAGTCAGTTCAAATCCCCAACCAGTAAACCAGAACCCTGTTAATTCTAAGGCAGATCTGAAGTCACAGACCCCAGGTCAGACCCCCAATGATTCAAACCCTCCAGTAGACACATCAAAGTCTGTTGCTGTGCAAGCCTTTTGGGCACCTGCTAAGGTAAAAGCCAAGACACAGCTTTTAGCAGCCAAGAAGTGGAACACCATTGAGTCAGGGGAATTAAGCTTCGAAGGAGTTTGCTGTGAAGGAAGTGCTCTATGGAGATCACGGCTGTGCTAGTTAGAAGCAAGCTGGAATGTTTTGGTAAAAGAATTTGATAACAGGCAGTGAAATGAAAACATGGTGTCTCCTTCACTCACAGTCACGCTGAGAACTCTGGGAAGAAGAAGTAAACTTTCTCCATTTTGTCTTTCACTTCTGCCTTTGCCTTCAGACCTATTTCAGCTCTTTCAAAGAGAGTCAGGGATCTGCAGAGTGGCAGAAACAGAGGCAGCAATGCCAGGAAAGTAGCTGTCACTTCTTCAGCTCCCCAGAACAACTGCAATTGTTCCAACAGTTGCAATTCCTCTCACAACAACACCAATCATTGTGTACACCCCACATGCCATGTTCAGCATTAGGGGTGCCCTGCCTCCAGCCAGGAGGAGGAAAGGGATAGTGGAGAGAACCGAATCTATTGGAATGTATTCATAAGGTGGCCTGGCAGTTCAAAAGTTCAGCACTACAGGGCTTTAGTTGACACAGGTGCTCAATGTATTTTATTGCCATCTAATTGCAAAGGGACAGAGTCCATTTCTATCTTTGGAATCACTGGTGGATCTCAAGAGTTAACTAAGATACAGGCTGAGATCAGTTTAACTGGTAAAGAGTGGAAGACACATACTATTGTAACTGGACTTGATGCGCCTTGCATTTTGGGAATTGACTTTTTGAGACAAGGTTGTTTCAAAGATCCTAAAGGTCACAAATGGGCTTTTGGAATAGCATCTGTAGAGATTGAGGATGGTAAATTGAAATTGTCCATTACACCTGAACTTTCTGATGAATCTGCAGTTGTGGGACATCATGACGTAGAGGATCTGGAAGTACCAATTGCAACTCAACCTGTGCACCACAGGCAGTACAGAACTAACTGTGACTCTTTGTTGCCCATTCATCAGCTGATTCGTTAACTGGAGAGTCAGGCTGTCATCGAGAAAGCTCATTCACCTTTCAACAGTCCCATCTGGCCTGTGCGCAAGCCTACGGGCGACTGGAGACTCACAGTTGACTTTCGTGCCCTCAACGAGGTGATGCCACCCATGAGTGCAGCTGTGCCGGACATGCTGGAACTCCAGTATGAGCTGGAATCGAAGGAGGCTAAATGGTATGCAACCATAGACATTGCTAATGCTTTCTTCTCTATTGCCATAGCAAAGGAGTGCAGGCCTCTGTTTGCATTCACCTGGAGAGGAATCCAGTACCAGTTCAACCGTTTGCCTCAGGGGTTGAAACATAGCTCAACCATCTGTCACTCAGTCATCCACAATGCACTGGAGAAAGGTAAAGCTCCAGAGCACATCCAGATACATCGACGACATCATTGTGGTGGGGCCAAACTGCTGAGGAAGTCTTCGAGAATGTAGAGAGTGTCAGGTTCAGGTTACTCCCCCAGAGTGTTAACCCTCTACAGAGAAGAGTAACAAATCATTGACATTCTGTTGCAAGCAGGTTTTGTCCCATTAAGAGAGACAAGGTCAAAGGACCTGCCAGAGAAATTCAGTGTCTGGGAGTGCGGTGCAGGATGGTCGCCGTCACATTCCACAGGATTTGATCAACAAAGTCTCTTACCATGCAGTTTCCCACCAGTAAGAAGGGACACACTTTCTTTCCTTGGTGTGGTGGGATTTTGGAGACTACACATTCCTGGTTTCAGTCAGATTGCCAAACCTCTGCATGATGTGACTCGTAAGAGAAACAATTTTGAGTGGGGACTTGAACAACAAGCAGCCTTTGATCAAATTAAGCGAGAAATAGTCCATGCGGTGGGCTTGGGACCTGTGCGATCTGGTCCGAACATTAAGAACATTCTGTACACGTCTGCCAATGACAATGTCCAACTTGGAGTCTTTGGCAGAGAGCTCCAAATGAGACATGTGGTCGTACACTTGGTTTCTGGGGTCATAGCTACAGAGAATCATAGAATCAACCAGGTTGGAAGAGACCTCCAAGATCATCCAGTCCAACCCAGCACCCAGCCCTATCCAATGAACTAGACCATGGCACTAAGTGTCTCATCCAGGCTTTTCTTGAAGACCTTTAGGGACGGTGCCTCCACCACCTCCCTGGGCAGCCTATTCCAATGGGAAATCACTCTCTCTGGGAAGAACTTCCTCCTAATATCCAGCCTATACCTACCCTGGCACAACTTGAGACTGTGTCCCCTTGTTCTATTGCTGGTTACCTGGGAGAAGAGGCCACCCCCCACCTGGCTACAATGCCCCTTCAGGTAGTTGTAGACAGTAATAAGATCACCCCTGAGCCTCCTCTTCTCCAGGCTAAACAGGCCCAGTTCCCTCAACCGCTCCTCATAGGATTTGTGTTCCAGGCCTCTCACCAGCTTTGTTGCCCGTCTCTGGACATGCTCCAGCACCTCAGCTTCTTTCTTGAATTGAGGGGCCCAGAACTGGACACAGTACTCAAGGTGTGGCCTAACCAGTGCTGAGTATAGGGCAAGAATAACCTCCCTTGTCCTACTGGCCACACTGTTCCTGATGCAGGCCAGGATGCCATTGGCTCTCTTGGTCACCTGGGCACATTGCTGGCTCATCTTTAGCCTACTATCTATCAGTAGCCCCAGCTCCATTTCCTCCTGGCTCCTCTCCAGCCACTCAGTCCCCAGCCTATAGCTCTGCTTGGGGTTGTTGTGGCCAAAGTGCAGAACCCTGCACTTGGCCTTGTTAAATCTCATCTCATTGGCCTCTGCCCACTCGTCCAGCCTGTCCAGGTCCCTCTGCAGGGCTCTCCTACCTTCCAACAGATCAACACCTGCTCCCAGCTTGATGTCATCTGCAAACTTACTGATGATGGACTCAATGCCCTCGTCCAGATCATCAACAAAGACATTGAACAAGACTGGGCCCAGCACTGAGCCTTGGGGAACACCACAAGTGACTGGCTGCCAACTGGATGTGGCACCATTCACCCCCACTCTCTGAGCTCTGCCATCCAGCCAGTTCTTGATCCAGCACAGAGTGAATCTGTCCAAACCATGAGCTGCCAGCTTGGCTAGGAGCTTCTTGTGGCAGACAGTGTCAAAGGCTTTGCTGAAGTCCAAGTAGACTACATCCACAGCCTGCCCCACATTCACCAGGCAGGTAACCTGATCATAAAAGGGGATCAGGTTGGTGAGGCAGGACCTGCCCTTCCTAAACCCATGCTGTCTGGACCTGATCCCTTGGCTATCCTGTAGGTGCTTTGTGATGGCACCCAAGATGACCTGTTCCATGACCTTGCCTGGCACTGAGGTCAGGCTCACAGGTCTGTAGTTTTCTGGCTCCTCCTTACGACCCTTCTTGTGTATGGGAATCACATTGGCAGCTTCCAGTCTTCAGGGACCTCTCCAGTGAGCCAGGACTGCTGATAAATGATGGAGAGTGGCTTGGCCAGCTCATCTGCCAGCTCTCTCAGACCCTAGGGTGGATCCCATCTGGTCCCATGGACTTGTGAGGACCCAAATGATGCAGCAGTTCCCTTACTGCTTCCTCATGGATTAGAGGGGGACTGTACTGGTTCCTGACTCCATCCACCACTTCAGGAGTCCAGCTGTCCTGGAGACAACCTGTCCCACTATTGAAGATTGAGGCAAAGAAGGTGTTAAGCACCTCTGCCTTTTCCTCATCCTTTGTCACTCTCTTCCCCTCTCTATCTAGCAAGGACTGGAGGTTGTCCTTGGCCCTTCTTTTGCCATTCATATATTTGAAGAAACACTTTTTATTTTCCTTCACAGCCGTGGCCAGCCTTAGCTCCAAGTGGGCTTTTGCCTCTCTAATTTTTCCTCTGTAAGACCTAGCATCTTCCTTGAACTTTTCCTGGGACACCTCCCCTCTTTTCCAAAGGTGATTCACTCTCTTTTTATCTTTAATTCCTTCAGTATCTCCATGCCCATCCAGTCTGGCTGCCTCTCTTGTTCAGAGTCAAATTACATCCCAACAGAAAAAGAGATACTAGCAGCTTATGAAGGAGTGAAAACAGCTTCTGAAGTGATTGGAACTGAGTCACAATTGCTGCTAGCTCCTAGACTGCCAGTCCTGAACTGGATGTTCAAAGGCAAAGGTTTATCACCGCATCATCATGAGGTCCTTAATGCCTTCTTCGCCTCAATTATCAACAGTATCGAGGGAGGAGTTCAGGGTAAGTGGCCTCTTGAACTGGAGGATGGGGTCAGAGAGTGGTGTGTTCCCCTGGAAATTAATGAAGAATTAGTTCAGGACCTACTGAGCCATCTGGACACTCACAAGTCCATGGGACCAGATGAGATCCATCCCAGGGTGCTGAGAGAGCTGGCAACCGAGCTGGCCATGCTGCTCTCCATCATTTTCCATCAGTCCTGGCTCACCGGAGAGGTCCCAGGAGACTGGAAAATGGCCATCGTGGTCCCCATCCACAAGAAAGGGTCGAATGGAGGAACCTGGGAACTACAGACCCTTCAGCCTGACCTCAGTGCCAGGGAAATTGATGGAGCAGGTTGTCTTGGGGGCAATAACTGTGCACCTGAGGGATGGCAAAGGGCTCAGGTCCAGCCAGCATGGGTTTAGGAAGGGCAGATCCTGCCTCTCCAACCTGATCTCCTTCTATGATCAGGTGACCTGCTTGGTGGATGTGGGGAGGCCTGTGGATGTGGTCTATCTGGACTTCAGCAAGGCATTTGACACTGTCCCCCACAGCAAACTGCTGGCTAAGCTGTCAGCCCACGGCTTGGATGGTAACACTCTGTGCTGGGTTAGGAACTGGCTGGAGGGCCGGACCCAGAGAGTGGTGGTGAATGGTGCCACATCCAGCTGGCGGCCAGTCACTAGTGGTGTCCCCTCAGGGATCAGTGCTGAACCCCATCCTCTTTAACATCTTCATAGATGATCTGGATGAGGGCATGGAGTCAGTCATCAGCAAGTTTGCAGATGACACTAAGCTGGGGGCAGATGTGACTGGGTTGGAGGGCAGAAGGGCTCTGCAGTGGGACCTTGACCGCCTGGAGAGATGGGCAGAGCCCAAGGGGATGGCATTCAATAGCTCCAAGTGCAGGGTGCTGCACTTTGGCTACAACAACCCCATGCAGAGATAGAGGCTAGGGTCAGAGTGGCTGGAGAGCAGCCAGACAGAGAGGGATCTGGGGGTACTGATTGATACCCGCCTGAACATGAGCCAGCAGTGTGCCCAGGTGGCGAGAAGAGCCAATGGCATCCTGGCCTGCATCAGGAATGGTGTGGTCAGCAGGAGCAGGGAGGTCATTCTGCCCCTGTACTCTGCAGTGGTTAGACCACACCTTGAGTCCTGTGTTCAGTTCTGGGGCCCCCAGTTTAAAAGGGACGTTGAGATGCTTGAGCGTGTCCAGAGAAGGGTGACAAGGCTGGTGGGAGGCCTCGAGAAGAAGCCCTACGAGGAGAGGCTGAGGGAGCTGGGATTGTTTAGCCTGGAGGAGGCTCAGGGGTGACCTTATTGCTATCTATAACTACGTGAAGGGTGGTTGTGGCCAGGGGGAGGTTGCTCTCTTCTCTCAGGTGGCCAGCACCAGAACGAGAGGACACAGCCTCAAGCTACGCCAGGGGAGATTTAGGCTGGAGGTGAGGAGAAAGTTCTTCACTGAGAGAGTCATTGGACACTGGAATGGGCTGCCCAGGGAGGTGGTGGAGTCGCTGTCCCTGGAGCTGTTCAAGGCAAGATTGGATGTGGCGCTTGGTGCCATGGTCTAGCCTTGAGCTCTGTGGTGAAGGGTTGGACTTGATGATCTGTGAGGTCTCTTCCAACCCTGATTATACTGTGATACTGTGATACTGTGACCATGCCACAGATGCAACCTGGTCTAAATGGATGGCTTTGAAAACCCAACAAACATGAATGGGTAAACTTGAACGACCTGGTCTGGTGGAGGTGATCACCAACTGGCCGGGAGGCACAGACTGTTCCAAACCTCCAGAGGAGAAAATAACCTGTGCTGGTGATCTCTCTGACCAGGAAAAGAACTATGCTTTGTTCACAGATGGTTCCTGTCATCTGGTTGGGAACAAGCGAATATGGAATTCAGCAGTCTGGAGTCCAACCAGGAGAGTTACCGAAGCGAGAGATGGAGAAGGAGAATCCAGTCAGTTCGCTGAGGTAAAAGCTGTCCAACTTGCTCTTGATGTGGCTGAACGTGAAAATTGGCCTATCCTTTACCTCTACACCAACTCCTGGATGGTAGCCAATGCTCTATGGGGGTGGCTAAAGGACTGGAAGAAGCATGGTTGGCAGAGGAAAGAAAAGCCTATTTGGTGTGCTGATCTGTGGCAGGACATTGATGCACGACTGGAGAGAACTCCAGTGAAGGTGCAGCACATAGACACGCACATGCCCAGGAGCAGAGCCACTGAGGAACACCAACACAACCAGCAGGCAGACCAAGCTGCTAAGATTTCTCAAGTTGATACCAACTCTGATCTTGACCTTGATTGGAAACACCGAGGTGAACTGTTCTTAGCTTGGTGGGCCCATGAGTCATCTGTACATCAAGGCAGAGATGCAACATACCGATGGGCTCGTGATAGGTCAATTGACTTGTCCATGGAAGCTATCACCCAAGTCATCTATGACTGTGACATCTGTGCTGATATTAAGCAGGGTAAGCGAATCAAGCCCTTATGGTATGGTGAGAGATGGTCAAAGTACAAGTAGGATGAAGGAGCAAGCTTAATCAGCTTCTTCATGAGACCTGTTCCAAGAGGAATGTCATAAGGCACATGTGTGCCATGATCTCCATAAAGCACTTCCTTCACAGCAAACTCTTCAGAAGCTCATTCCCTGCTCAACAGTGTTCCACTTCTTGGCAGCCCATGCAGATCATCTCAGGAGGATATCCATAGCCACAGCCAACAGGAGGTGTGTCCACAAGCTAACCTTACCAAGAGGACTTGCCAGGTATTTGTCCACTCCACTCTCTTTGGTGAGTGGTCCTAGCTGCTTGGCAGACTTGTCTCCTACCTGCAGGGCATTAGCACCAATGCTACAGCATCCTCACTAGGCAGCTTAGGATTGGCTCACCTGATTCCCTTGAGTATTCCTTCCTGACTTCCCTGACCTCTCTGAGGGGATCGTTGGAGTCCTGGATGTCATCCTCCTCCTTTTTCTTCTGTTGATCTGGTTGTCCCTGGCCTAGAAACAGAACCTTCCTCCTAGCACTCTTAAACTCATTGGAACCATCCTCTTTCTTGGCAGCCAACCTCACAGCACTCTTCTCATTTGAGTATTGTGATCTCAGCATGTTCGCCAGGTCTTGCTGACTAAATGCCTTCTCTTCCTCCTCTTGCTCACCAGAGGTCCCCTCTCTTACATCCTCCTTTGAATCACACTTTGTCAAAAACTGTGTCTTGGCCTTTGCCTTAGCAGGTGCCCAAAAGCCCTGCATGGCAACAGAGTTTGACGTGTCTACTGGAGGGTTTGAATCACTGGGGGTCTGACCTGGGGTCTGTGAGTTCAAATCTGCCTTAGAGCTAACAGTGTTCTGGTCTGCTGGCTGGTGTTACTAGTATTAGTGGTATTATTTGCCTGTGCTCCTGGGATGCCTGCCAACCCTGACATGTTTTTATCTTTGTTATCATTCCCGACAGGAACATTGGCATTTTTCCCAGAATCTGGCAAAGTAGGTACAGGGACTATCCCTGGCTGTGCCCCTGACTGGGAGAGAGGTGGTGTAGAGACTGGCTGCGAAGAAGGAGATTGTTGTTGATTTCCATTGGTACACTGTTTCTGAGATGCTGAGACGTTTGCTTTCAAGACAGAAATTTTCCTAGTTTTTGTAGGCACTGCATTGAATTTTTCACACATAATGCCAGAATGAATATGAAAATTAAGACTATAAGAGCCAGGATAATACACACCAGACCTGCCACAATTTGTTTTGAGTAAAAATATTTGCAAGGGTCTGGCATCTCAGTTTGGGGCTAAATTACCCTCATAAGGGCTGTAGATAAAGCAGTATTTTGATTGGGTGCAATATTTTTGGCAAATACCCCTGTAATATTATTGGTAAGATTTTCAGTGATATTAAAACCAGCATACCCAAGAATGAAATCACCCCCGGACCAGAAAATGGTTGTGGCTTTAGCTTCAGCCTTTGTATAAGCTACATTAAGAAAGTAAGAAAGAATTTGGGCTTTGATCCAATTGTACACAAGAAAACAGAAACCAGACCACATAAGACCCCCCCCCCCCCCAAGTACAATAGCTGCTTTATTAGCTTCATTCTGATTCCCAGAGTTAATTAACAGTCACTCAAATGAATTTGCCCCACGTTGGGGAAAGCCAAATTAAATATGTGGTGGTTTAGGTGTTACCCACCCCCACACACACTTTAGAAGGTACCCAGACTAGACTCAGATGGGCTCTGGGAATATAAATGAAGCTATTTATTTACAGCTAGCACAATGTACAAGCAGATATTTACAGTATATACAGTTATATACAGAAATATACAAGTTAAAAGTAATACAGAAACACAACTCCCCTCTGTCAAGGTCCAGAGGAGCAGAGATTAACAGTATCTCTGTCCAGAGGAGCAAGACCAGGTGTTATGGATTCCATGTTGTGAAATTAAGGTGCAAACGAGACCATATATGACCATGAAATTATTTATTAAAGGATAAGCTTGGGCAAAACAGAGGGAGAGAGGGGAGAGGGGGGAGAGAGAAAGATAAAGAGAACAATGGAGAAGAGAAGAAGGAGCAGGCAAGGAAAAAGGCTGTGATCATATTACCCTCAGTCACAGATGGAAGGGAGAGAGAGAGATGGGTGTGTAGCCCAGGGATGATCTTCTGTGGAGTTTGTCAGAGTTTCTTCGGGTGGTGTGCAGCTCTGGTGGTCTGGTGGTGGTTCGGCCTCGGTGGTCTAGTGAGAGGTGCCATTGGTGGTCTGGTGGGAATGCCACTGGTGGTCCGCTGGGAATGCCACACTTTGGCAGGCATTTCTCCTGCCTTTTTATACAGTTTTCTGCTCAGTGTCCAGCTGCAGCCCCCCAGGGCATCTTCCTGTGCATTCTCATGCATTCGCAGGGATCCAGCACCACCGGGGAGAGGGCCTCTGCCCCCTCCCAGGCTGCACCTATCCACACCCTGAATGCACATAAACCTTTTCCCTTGGGGGTAGCTGAGATAAGATGTAGGCCTCCTGGGCATTCCAGCCAGGGTGAGGTCCAGGAGTTTCAAAGGTGTTGTCTGTTGATTTGCATCCCTGAGCTTTGGGCCAAGCACCAAGTCTGAGTCCCAGAAGTAACAAGATTAAGGAGAGATGATACAATCTTCTTTATCTTTGTTGATTAAGGAGAGACGATGCAATCTTTATCTTTGTTGATGAACGAGAGAGAGGATTTAGACTCTCACACCCTCAGAGAAACCTGAGTCCCCAGGAGGGTCTCTCAACCACCCCTGCACCTTCTCCCTGCCCCTCTCAACCTTACCCCAGTCCTAAGGAAGAATAGAGGTTCAGCCAAGAGGTTAAGAAGCAAGGTTAGTGGCATTGAGATTAGGGAGATGTAGCTCAGTCTGAAGCCAGAAGCAGAGTGAGTGAAAAATGGCAAAAGTGTTATCTAATGTTTACTTTCTTGTTCCCATACCTCTCAGCAAGACTGTGAGGGGAGTAGACATAACCATTGTTTTCCTTTCATAGCCTATGATCTAGTTCTTTTCACCAAAACATTCTAGCCTGCTTCAAACTAGCACACTCTGTAACTCTCTCACTCTTTTTAGAAGTGAGGTAGGTTTTCCATCCCATTTATCCATGTTTTCACCAAACTGGTCACTTAAGATTACCCAAAGAGACCCACGTGACTGTTGTCTGTTTTTTAGTGAGTTAGGTTGAATTGGTCTTCTAGGAGGATGCCTATTCCTGATGGCCGAGACATGTACCCACTCTGAGGGTGAAGAAGAAAGTTCACTGTCCTTTGCCAACTGGGATAGGGAGGTTTTAAATTCCTCCTTGAGTTGTTTCATGCTATCTTTAATCTCTTCAGTCATAGTATTTATGGCTGACACCATAGCATTAACCGTAAGGCTATCCTCCATTTGCCTCATTTGATCAGCGAATTCACCCACACTCAGAGAAGTTGTTGCATCATCTTTCCCCACCATTTTACTTGCCAATGTATGGGCATAATTGGAGGGGGCGAGCTGAATAAGTTTCTTTAGGAGAGCTCGGCTCATTGGTATCTCCTCAGGGTCCTCTGTTGTATAATCTCCATGGATTAGCTCTCTTATGGCCATCTCTCGCAAGCACTGAACCCCCTGTTCAATTGTATTCCAGCGTAAGGGTCTCCAGGGTAAATCATCCCTGTTAGGGTACCGCAGTACCACAGCTGTCAATACGTGTGACCAGAGGTTAGAGTTGCCACCGAGATGTCCTAAGTGCTTATCTATGCCATTGTCTCTCGAGAAAACTCCTAACTGCCTTACTGTCCGAGGGTTTATTTCTATGGTGTCCATGCCTCCATGACAGCATCTGTTCAGCCAACTCATCAGCAGTTCTCACTCTTTCTGGGCATAGTCTTACCTAATATGCCTGACCTCCTTCCTTGGCAACGGGGCTTTCTCCTCATCATCACTATCATCTGTCTCCTGAGTATATTTTCCCTTCGCTCTAACCTTTCCACTCCTTGTGCCCACAAGGGTACAGCCTTCACACCAGCCGATGTACGTCCTCCTGGATCCTCTTCCCTTTGCTTCATGAGTTGAGCAGACTTCTGAAGCTCCTCATCCACAGCAAAAGGGTCATCCTGCTCTGGTTTATCCCCATCATCATCTGAGCTATCTCAACCCCCAAGGCTAGCTGCCATTTTTCACCTCGTTTTAATCGGAGCAAGGGAGACCTTATCTAAAGTAAACTGTGTCTTACTCTGGGAGGTGCCTTTCACTGAATCATCTGAATTTTGTTTGTCTGCCTGGCTCTGTTCCTCACGTGGTAGTGGAGCTGAGGCTGAGGCAGAAGGACCCTTCCCCACAGCAGCAACAGCAGCCAGCTCAGCAGAGACAAGCGGGGCTAAGGCAGGAGCAGTGGCATTAGCAGGCTCGATGGCATTAGTGGGCTCACCCTCTGAGGACTCCGCCGCCTCCCCCAGTACCGCTTCCGGTCCCCTGGTTGCAGGTCTTTGCCTCAGCAGCCTCTCTACTGGCAGAGGCTCTGGTGTCAGCGACCCTCCTACAGATCAAAACGTTCGAGCTGCATTTTCCACAAACCAGTTTCTCAACTTTATCTGTCCGAGGGACTTTGCCATAGCCCACACCATCTGCAGCCCAGATCTGGCACCACCACAGCAGCCCTTTGTGACTGCACTTCTGCAGGGGTTCCATCACCTCTACCTTTACTTTCCTCCGTCCTATTAGGTACAAATGGGAACCAGATTGTTTCCTGCCTCCATGCTTCAGGGTCAGTGGGGTATGGGCCATGTCCAACAATCTTTTCTCTTCTCAAAGGCTCCGAGGCAGGACGTTTCACTGCTCTGCAAGCAGTCCGTCTGCCCGTGCCATGGGCCCCTCCTCCCCCGCTTTGGTCACAGACTGTTTCTTTAACCCTTAGCTCCCTGCTATTGCCTCCGGAAAAGGTAAAAACCTCACTTACAGCCTCTTTGTTCCTGCATCTCTCTCGTCTCCACACTACAACCAGACCTACAATAGCAGACAAAAACATCAAGTTCACACATATTAGGCAGGCTATTGGGTAGCTCATCTCTTCCAAATAACTCCTAGTCTCTGACACCAGTGTAACATACGGCACACCCTCAGTGACATTCCTAAACCCTAAAACATTCCTAACAACATCTCCAACCTTCGTTAGCACAGCTTTAACCGAGTCCCAGACCATCTTAGCGAAGAATGAACACACCTGGTAGTGCACCATAGCTGTAAAACACTGCTGAACTGATAAAGTCAGAATTGAGGCAATAATAGGCCAGAATATATCAAACAACTTCATTTTCCCCTGATGTTCTTATTCTGATTATCAATCAAAATGGAAAAAAAAGACAAACCAAGATCGTGTCCCACATTTGTAAAAGCACCAAAATTAATGTCCCAGGTTAGGGCATATCCCTCCCCGGGGGAGAAATAAACTCACCACAACACAGACCCTTTTTTGAAAGTCAGGGAAAGATGAAATTGTATTTCTTATAGTATAAGTATAACAATGTAAAGAGTGATAACAACTAAAGAGGGAAGAAAAACAAACCCAATACAATAACCTTATGGGAGATGGGGGAGGGGTCAAGCAGCGTCGAAGCAGCAGAAGCAGCGGCAGCCAAAACAGCAGCCAGGGAAGATAGGTGCAGCTGAAGCAGCAGAAGCCAGCAGAAGAAGGGGCAGAACAAGCTGTGCTTCTGGAAATTAAGCTCTTGATACTCCAATGAAATGATATTAATTTATCTATTGTTGCCATTATGTGGCCTATCCCTGGAGTGTTCATCTCTCCCCTGTGTCTGAGCTAGAGAGTCAGCTGAAACAGCAACATGACTTCACACTATGCGCTCTGTGACGTCACACAATGTTCTCTGTGCTGTCACACAATGCTCTCTGTGACATCACACAATGCACTCTATGACGTCACACAACGTTCCCTGTCCTGTCACACAATGCTCTCTGTGATGTCACGCAATGCACTCTGTGATGTCACACAATGCAGTCTGTGATGTCACACAATACACTCTGTGATGTCACACTACTTTCCCTGTGCTGTCACGCTATGGTCTCTGTGATGTCACACAATGCTCTCTGTGCTGTCACAGAATGCTCTCTGTAATGTCACACGATGCACTCTGAGGTGTCAGACAACATTCCCTGTCCTGTCACACAATGCTCTCTGTGATGTTACACAATGCACTCTGTGACGTCACACAATGTACTCTGTGCTGTTACACAATGCTCTCTGTGATGTCACACAAAGTTCCCTGTGCTATCACACAATGCTCTCTGTGACGTCACACAATGCACTCTGTGATGTCAAACAATGCTCTCTGTAACGTCACATGAAGCACTCTGTGATGTCACACAATGCACTCTGTGATGTCACACAATGAACTCTGTGATGTCATGCAATCCACTCAGTTGTGGCTGTTTGAGTTTATTCTCTAGCTCAGACATAGGGGAAAGATGAACACTCCAGGGATAGGCCACATAATGGCAACAATAGATAAATTAATATAATTTCATTGGAGCATCAAGAGCTCAATGTCCAGAAGCACAGCTTGTTCTGCCCCTTCTCCCACTGGCTTCTGCTGCTTCAGCTGTGTCTGTCTTCCCCGGCTGCTGTTTTGGCTGCCACTGCTTCTGCTCCTTTGCCGCCGCTTGACCCCTCCCCCATCTCCCTTAAGGTTATTGTATTGGTTTTTTTTCTCTTTCCTTCTCTAGTTATTATCTCTCTTTAAATTGTTATATTATAAGAAATACAGTTTTATCTTTCCCTGACTTTCAAAAAAGGGGTCTGTGTTGTGGTGAGTTTATTCTCCCCGGGGGAGGGATCTGCCCTAACCTGGGACACTGGATACTGATCAAAGAGATGAGCAGGCAGCACGAGGCTGCTGCTGCCTCATTCTGCATCCCAAATTTGCCTGCACAGCTGAATAGGAGCAGGCTGCAAATGCCTGCAGGCAGTCACCTTGCAGAGCTCCCAGCGTGGCACTGTGCTGAGACCCTGCACACCTCAAGGCATCCTGCCTGCCCCTGAAAGTCTTCCTGCCAAGGCTGCAAGTCCTGGAGATACACAGATCATCCAGAGGAGCCGGGGACAAGGTCAGAGCTTGTCAGCCTCCTGCCTAGAAGCCTGGGAGAAACCAAGACTCAGCAGCCAATCAGACAGAGCTCCACCTGCTCTGGGTACTGCCTGATCTATAATGTTGTGAGTGAACACTTCAAAGCCTCTTCCAGTATAATATTTGTGTTTGCCACTGCAAGAAAGAAGTGCTCAGCTTTTGCCTATGCCCTGCCTGTACACATTTCCCACCTGTGTGTTGTTTTGAACCTGAGAATAAGTTTCTGGTGAGTTTTAGTGTTAATAAACAGTTTTCATAGTTATTAATCATCACCTGGATAGCAAAATTAATGCAGATTATCAGTTTTGCATAATCCTTCACAGCTGCACACCTTGAGCTGCTCCCAGTGCAGCTGTGGCCTCCTCCCAAGCACACACTGGATATTCTTGTCTGTGGGAGAATTTTCTTGCTAACAGGACATGAGCTGGTAAGCAATGAGCAAACCTGTGCTGCAAAGTGTCCTTGAGTCCATCTTAGACTCAGAACACCAGGTGCTGGGTGCCCCCCCCCCACGCACAGCTACAGGAGGCTGAGCCCACCAGATGCAGGGGCAGACAACACAGGTTGTTTTGATACAGACTGACCTGTCTGTACCTCACACATAACTTGATCCAATCTGTACTCTCCACTTGTACCAATCTCACACTAAGTTAGCTGTGCAGGCCTCTCTCAAGTACCATATGAGCTGCTGTATTGCCTCTATAAAGTGTACTGCTTGCAGTCTGCCCATGTCGACTCCTCTCGTCAATGCCCCAATCCTCCTGCCTGCACTGGCCTCCTGCGGCCGCAGATTGGCATCTGAATAATGAAATTGAACCACCCTATGGCTACGCAGCTATGGGTTTGAGGCCTGCACCCTGGACCACTGAGGGACATCCTGGCAGCTACACCACCACGGACCTGATAAGGACTTCAACAACATTTCCACTCACTGTTCTAAGGAAACCGACGGTGGCGGGGACGGATTGGACATACCAGGCGCCACCAGGTGGGAAAAGCTGGAATTGCAAGGTGGCCCAAGAGCGGGAAAGCTGGGAAGACCAAGCACCCTCAGGCAGGGAAAGCTGGAATCGCAAGGCAGTCTGAGAGCGGGAAAGATGGAAACAATAGGCAGTGCCTTCTGGGGCAGTAGCCGTAGACACAGGCAGTCTCTTCCAGGGACGACGCCAGAAATGCAGGCAGCCCCTTCCGGAGAAGACACCGTGACAGCTGGATTAACAGCTATGGATAAAGGAGTGGAGCTGTCTCTCTTGTCATGCTCTTTGGAAAAGCAGGGAGTGACAGCAGGAAAAAAGAACTTAGCCTCTTTGGTGACATATGGATACATGAGAGGACACTTTGGAACCCCAGACTCTTTCTTTGATGAGAGTTGGGGCGGGCCTGTAGGCCCAGAAATAGGCTTATTTATGCCTTGCCCTGCCTGGACATGTCTCTCTGCCTGCACCAGAGGTAAACATATTAAACGAGCGCAAAGGGGCACAACAGACCTGGTGCCATAAAGTCTGGCCTGCCCAGGACACCTGGTTGTGTAAGCCTCCACATGCCCAGCTCGTGCCTGCCTAGTGTAATACCCTTGATTCCCATATTTGGAAGGTCAGGCCTGTGGCTTTTACCTATAATGGTAAGGTTTGGCTGACTGCTAACCTGATTGGCCATTCTAGTGGCCAATGTGCCATAATCCTTGGCCCACATTTAATAAAGAGGGGTGCACAGGTAAACACGTGCTTGCTCCCCCACATTGCTTGCTTGCCTGCCTGCATACTCACTTGCAGAGCTCACTTATGCCTGCCTTTATGGAGCTCAGACTCTCGTGCATGCCTGCTGCCTTATGATTACCTGGTGTGCGCCACTGCCACAAGTTGCCAGGAGCAGACTCCACTTGTCTGCACACGATCGGCCTGAGTAGCCAGCGTTACATTGTGCTGAGACAGCACAGCATCCTGCCTCTGCACCTGAGATCCTGCCTATGTATCCCTGGAGAGAGCATCCAGAAGAATCCAGCAGCACAAGGTCAGAGACTGTTTCCCCTGAAGCCGGAGGATTCCAGCCTCAAAGTCCACAGGCAGACACCCTGAAGAATTGGGCACTCATATAGTCTGTGTCGTAGCCCTAGAGGTGATTATTGATTAAGCAGAAATTGTGAGTAAATGCTTTGATGCCTCTGTAATTTCTATTGCCTCTGCCTAGAGAAGAAAGAGCTTTCAGCTGACCTGCTGGGCAAGTAGTATGTGACCCCAAGAGGCATTAAGCCACAAGGAAAACTCTCTCTGTTTAATAGTTTGAATGCCTGCTAGATATTGTAATAGTTAATGTTTGATATATTCCCATAATGTCTTCATAACCATGTAGGACAAATATTAATATTAATGTTCAGTGGTTGGGGGTGGTGAGAGTTCAAATACTGAAGTTAGTAAATATATTTATAAAATATCCTCTCATATCAATTAATTTCTGCCCTCTGCCACAATCGGTGTAGGTGGCAGAATACCCCTCCATGACAGATGAGTCAGAATGGTGGTGATGTGACAATGGTACTTGGGTCAAGGCCATTGATGGGGACAAGATGGCTTAGAAATTACAATCTCTGTGGGGTGATGTTATAAATTGTATAAAAAAGTATAAAATGGAGCAGGACATTGCAGCTATGGCCACAATACAGCTCATTGACAGACAAAGCGCTCAGGGAGGGGGCGCAGTATGGGCATTAGCTACAACCACAACCTCTTTGGTTTTGGATACAAAACCATCCCCGGATGCGGCGGTACCCCTGATGAGCCACCCTACTGCTCCCACTGCCCCGGTACATCCAATGGCACCCCCATTAACAGCCCCAGTACGCTCAACCACTCCAACTTCCCCACCACCACCCTCATCTGAAACTGCTCTGCCACCTCCTGTGACGGATCCTGGTACAACTATCCCAACCGCTCTGCCGGCTGAGGTAATCCTGCCCTCAGCTGCTGATGCAATGGAAGGACTGTCCTGCTACCCCTGACAACCACTGCCTATCATCAAGATGGATACTGGTGACTCTTCAGCCTCAGATGATGACAATATTGCCAGTAGGCTCAATGAGGAGCTGTTGAAACACAAAGCAGTGCCACAGGGTCCTACGTACCAGCTGGCTTCTCCGCAAGGAAAAAAGGTATCAGGGAAGAGACTTCTGCTTAAACCTGCCTGCCTGCAACATCGGTGGCATGCTGTTGTACGTGATGCCCTGTTAGAAGGGGATTGGGAAGCAGCTGCCGCCCTGGGGAGCAGGCTTCGTTCCCAGTCATAGCAGCACAGACTGCAGAAAGACAACCAGGAGCTACACACTCTGCTCTTGTTTGGAAGCTTCTCATGCAGTTACGAGAAGCAGCATCTGCTCACGGTTTGCACTCACAGCCAACTAAACAGTTATTGAATTATATTCTTTCTGCTCATGTGTTGTGCCCAGAGGACTGTAGGACTGTTGCGAGGTTAATCTTAACTCCATCCCAGTATCTGTTGTGGGAAAGGCGATGGTGTGATGGAAGCAAAAAGGTGGCAGACCAACCGCGGCAGCAAGGTGACCCTCTGCTGAATGTTGCACTGGACATGTTGATGGGGCAGGGGGCCCACAGTTCTGCAGATGCCTGTGGGGAATTTTGTAGGGGCTGTTGCTTTGCAATCGATATGTAGGCGATTGGAACACAGCGGGTAAGACACCGGTCAGCCCAAGGACACTGTGTCCGCTTCGTGCTTTCTATGAAAAAAAAGCAGAGTTGGCCTGAGGATGTTGCGTCCTTGTGGTACAGCTGTGCAAAGTAAAACAAGTAATGAATCAGTCATGAATATACCTTAGAACAAAGGATCTGCACATCTGGAAATGTAGGGTTTGATATATGAGCACACGTACTGCTTATAAAAATACCTTTTTGTATCTATTAATGATTATGCTTTAAACCACAAAAATGTATTGCATGGACCAATTAGAAATCGACATGTAATCCTGTAATAGTATAAAAAGCCTTCTGATTTGTGTATTAAACGTCTTACATTTACAATCCATATTGGATTCTGTAAGTCCATTTCCTCAACTTTGGGAACAGTCAGCATGCTAACAGCGCCTAACAGCGACATCTGGTGACCCCCGACGTGATCAGCAAGAGACCTGATACCCGGGAAGAGAGCTGAGCTGACTGCAAAGCGGGGAAAAAGAAAAGAAATTCCGCGGCGGCTGCGGCCGGACGTCCGAGAGAGGCGTGAGTGGTACCACGGATTTTCGACTCAGCGGGTGAGTCGGCTGCCTTGAGCAGGGAAAAGGCGCGGAATGGGGAATACGGCCCCGGGAATAGAAAAAGCTTCTGTTGAAGCCTTGTTGAAATTTGGACAGAAAGCTGGAGACCCGCTGGATCGGGCTCTAGTGACAGATTTGTTGTCTTGGGCACGCCGTAGAGGCTTACTCAAGGAAACTGCACAAGTTTTTAAAGACGAGACGTGGAAGCATATAGGGGAGGAAATATGGGAATCTGTCCAGACTGATAATAAAGAAGCAAAAAGACTTGCTTCAACCTATCGACAGATCAGTCTCTTAGTACAAAAAATAGGAGCGGAGGCAGAAGTTGAAGCAATAATTCAGACCATCTTGAAAGACGCTAAAAATAAAGTAACATCGGGATCGGGGGGCGGAGACAAAAACTGCCGCGGAGACAAAAACTGAGATAAAAACTGAGACGAAAACTGTTTGCCCTGCTACCCAAGGTCCTTACGATTATCTCATTCCTGATTGGGACCCCGATAAGGGAGCGGGAGGTTCACAAGTCCCCGAGCCTATGGAAGTGGGACAAGCGGTACCATCAGCTCCGCAAATAGATCCTGCAACTGTCCCTCTGCCTCCTGAGGAAGAGGAGTTAAAGACTCTTTTACATGAGCAGGCAGATGCAATGACTAAACTATTGAATGAGATGCAACAGTTGGATAAAGGTTCCAAATCAAGGGTGGTTAAAGAGAGTTATCGCAAGGCACATAAGTCTATTGTTGAAGGTCTGAAAAATGTTGAGAAACAATTAACAAAGATTGAGTCTGGTAATTGTGTTCACCCTGCTGCTGTTACTGAAGAGAAAAATACAGATGGTAAAATGTCAGTGGAAAGGGCTCGTCAACGGGTGTTACAAAGTATCAGAGATGGTGAAATGAACATAGAGGAGGGCGATTGGTATTTGCGGTCTAAGTATGGTTCAGAAGCGAGACTGTCTGCGGAGGATAAGAGAAAGCTTGCAGATTGGTTTGCATTGTATCCTCAGTATAAAAGGAAAGAGGATTCAGCAAGTGGAATGGTGGATGATGTCTGGAAGTGGTGGAGAGGGAAAGCGAATGAGGAAAAGTCAAAGGAGACTCCTAAACAGAGAAATTCTGATTACATTCCAAAAGATCCCAACTTTGACATGTCAAACCGGTGGAAGGGAGTTGTAACCAATGCTGAAATTACTGGGGATTTTCAGTTTACAGCTGCACCAGTAACTATTGATAATAATGGACAGAGAAACTGGCAGCCTATAGATTGGACCACAGTTGCCAAAATACAGAAAGCAATTTTAGATTATGGAATAGACAATCGACTGGTCAGAAGACAGATGGAAACATTTATAAAACATCAGACACTAATACCCACAGACATTAAACATCTGTTTGAACTGATGCTGGGACCTACGAGTTATATGATGTTTGTTAGCAAGTGGCAGGAAAGATTAGAGCAGAAACAGCTTGATAACTTGACACTGCCGCACGGAGATCCCTTACGGGTGGCTTCCCTAGAGCAATTGATGGGGAACGGTCAGTACGTTGACCCACAGCGGCAAGCTGCACTAGACTTGCGGATTCTGGCTCAAAGCAAAGTGGCTGCCCTTGAAGCTTTTGCCAGTTTGCCACAGGTCGGCACTCCAAAACAACCATACTTGCAAATTAAACAGAAAGATAATGAGTCATTTATGGCATTTGTTGACAGAATTACAGAAGGTGTTGAAATGGCACCTGACATTCCAGCCAACATGAAAGAGACATTGGTAAAAGAGATTGCTATGCAAAATGCCAATGCTGCATGTCGGAGGTTAATTGCCACTTTACCCCCTGCTGCTTCTTTACTGCAAATGGTAGAACAATGTTCTCGAGCCCCGATGGAAGAAGAGAAGGAAAAGGCTCGAATTCATGCCTCTGCATTAGCAGCTGCATTGTCCAAATGCTCGCCACAAGGAAAGGGGGACAAGGGCTCAAATCCTGTATGTTTTAAATGTGGACAGACGGGACATTTTAAAAAGCATTGTCCTACAATTAAGGCTGTTACTAACCAAGTATCGTCGATGAGTTCTCCATTCGCAGGTACCTGCAACAAGTGTGACAAGTTCGGACACAGAGCGTCAGACTGCAAATCCCGATTTAAGAAGGATGGAACACCTCTTGTGCCCCAGCAGGGAAACGGGGGAGGCCGCGTGGGGGGCGCGGCTCAGACCTCATCTTAAGCGACCGGACCCCCCACAACGGAGGCTGCCTCGACGATCTACTCGCCGCCACCAGAGGAAGCGCTGGCCTCGATTTGGTCGTAAGTGAAACAATAACAATCACAACACAGGAGGTTACACTAATCCCTACTACCAGTAAAGGACCATTAGGGTATGGACTTTCTGCCTTGCTAATAGGAAGATCTTCAGCTACAAGAACTGGAATTTTTGTACAACCAGGATTAATCGATAGTGACTTCACAGGAGTTATTCACATTATGGTTAATGTTTTTACACCACCAATTACCATTCCAAAAGGCAGTAAGATAGCACAATTGATTCCTTTCAAAGCCTGTGTACCACATTCAACACCTAAAATCAGAGGAACAGGAGGGTTTGGGTCTACAGAGCCACTAATAGCTTTCTCTGAGGTGATAACTAACAACAAACCTACACGTTCTGTTACCATTATCCATCCCGACACTCAGATCACCCCTAAAACCATTACAGCTGAGATGATGATTGACACGGGTGCAGATGTCACTATAGTGCCAGCTGCATATTGGCCAAAAGCGTGGCCAGTTGTAAATTCATCTGAGAAGGTTTTGGGAATAGCAGGACTAGCAGAAATGAGAAAAAGTGCTGTGTTATTGGACATCAAAGACAATGAGGGGAACATTGCAAAAGTAACACCTGTAATCATGAACACACCCTTATGGTTGCTAGGTCGAGATGTACTCTCCCAATGGCAACTTGTTTTGTCTACTCCTTTTCCATAGCGGCCACTGACAAAGGTGCTCTTCCCACTATTAAGCTGACTTGGAAAACTGATGAACCTGTGTGGGTTGATCAGTGGCCGCTCACTGATGAAAAATTGGAGCACCTGAACCAGCTTGTGGATGAACAATTAGAGAAAGGCCATATAAAAGAATCTTTTAGTCCTTGGAACACTCCAGTTTTTGTTATACAGAAAAAATCAGGAAAATGGCGATTTTTGCACGATCTTCGTGCTGTTAATGAGCAAATGACGCCAATGGGAGCGTTACAACCAGGCCTACCTTCTCCAGCTGCAATACCTGTTAATTGGGCTGTCTACATTATTGATCTTAAGGATTGTTTCTTTAGTATTCCACTTGATCCTGCTGATACTCAACGATTTGCCTTTAGTATACCATCAAAGAATAACAGTGCCCCCATGAGAAGATTTGAATGGATAGTTCTGCCACAGGGAATGCGTAATAGCCCAACCATATGTCAATGGTATGTTAACCAAGCATTACAAAATTGGAAGAGTTCACACCCTACATACGTGGTATTACATTATATGGATGATATCTTGATTGCTTCTCCCATTCCCTTAACAGAAACTGAAAAGACTACATTATCACAGACTCTTAAGCACTGGGGATTGACAATTGCAAAAGATAAGATTCAGGCCCAAGAACCATGGAATTATCTAGGACTGATAGTGACAGAAAGCAGAATCAGACCTCAAAAAATTACACTACATGTGAAAATAGAAACAGTGAACGATGTCCAAAAATTATTAGGAGAATTGCAATGGATCAGACAATGGATAGGGATTACTAATAAAGATCTTGAACCCCTTAGAGAGTTGCTAAAAGGATCAAACATCCAGCAGAACCTAGAGTTTTGCAAAACCAGCACTATGAGGCACTTGAAAAAATTAATAACAAAATAGCTGAATTACAAGCATATCGTTACAATACTGCCTTGCCAATCAATGTTTATTTATGCCAACAAGACAATGATTACTATTTGGCAATAGGACAGGAACAGGATCAGAAGACATTCCTACTATTGGAGTGGTTATTTCCAAAAAGTCAGCCTCATGCATCACTGTTACACAAACTTGACCTTGTTGGTTCCTTGCTGTTAAAGGCAAAACGTAGAGTACGTCATGTTTTTGGGGTAGAAGTAACTAAGATTGTGTTACCATTTGCAATGAAATCAGTGGTAGAAGAATGGTGTAACATGTCATATTCTTTTGCTACTGCAGTGATTGCTACATCTATTGATAATCATTATCCTGCATTTCCTCTATTTGGTACTCAATTGATGTTAAACCAGAAAGCACTGAAATGTGAACAACCTATTGAAAATGGTGTTACAGTTTTTACTGATGCTTCTGGGAAAACACACAAATATGGCTATGCTAAATGGTGTGACACTTCCAAACAATGGAAGACTGTAGTGAAAGAACTAGAAGGAGTTTCCGTTCAATGCCTTGAACTCAAAGCAGTAACAATGGTGTTTGAAGACTTTGTAAATATCCCTGTAAATATTATTACTGATTCTATGTATGTAGCTTCTGTTGTGAATCGAGTAGAGGAGTCAATTATTGGACACATTTCTAACAAGGTTATTGAAGCTGTGATTATTCAATTGTTGAATTTGATTCTAAACAGAAAATGTTTATATTTTTGTACTCATATTCGTAGTCATACTAACTTGCCTGGATTCTTGTCAGAAGGAAACGCGAAAGCCGATGAGGTGGTGAGTGCTGGAGCCCAGCAAAATGATACTGATGAACCTTCTGTTTCTGTCAAATCAGCCACTCAGGCAATTAAGCAAGCACAAGTAAGTCATGCATTCTTTCACCAATCTGCAAAAAGTTTGTCTAAGGAATTCTCTATATCTCTGCAAACTGCTCGTGGCATTATTGCCTCGTGTCCTGATTGTGCCAAGGTCTCACCCCTACAATCAGAAGGCACTAATCCTAGGGGGACTGAGGCAAGAGAGTTATTTCAAACAGACATTACAATTGTTCCGTCATTTGGACGTCTAAAATATGTTCATGTCACAGTAGATACATATAGTTCAGCCTTGTGGGCATCTGCCATGACATCATCGGGGGCGTCAGCAACATGTCGACATTGGAGAATGGCATTTGCTGTATTAGGAAACCCCCAAACAATTAAGACAGACAATGGTCCAAATTATAAAAGCCAAATTGTTGAAGCATTTCTTTCAGCCTGGAATATCAAACATTTATTTGGAATTCCTTACAATAGTACAGGACAGGCAATTGTTGAAAGAAAGCATTCTGATCTCAAACGATATATTGCCATTTTTCAAAGACAGGGGGAGTTTTCCCATTCCCACTCCCCCCACGATATTCTTTCAAAGGCCATTTATGTTTTAAATTGGAAACTCTGGTCACAAAAGTCGAATCAAGAAGTTGGGTCAACCCCTATCTTTAGACATTTTACTCAAAACAATCCTTTAAAAGAAACACACGTTTCTGTGCAAGTTTGGGACCCCTCATCAGCCACCTGGAATGGACCATGGAGATTAATAACTTGGGGTCGTGGATATGCTTGTGTCATTACAGAGGACGGAGAGCGGTGGTTGCCAGCCAAGTGGGTGCGACCCTGGCTACATGCTGAAACCAAGGAAAACAAGGAGGATGATCAAACGGCAATAGAAGAAATTGCTGACTTAGAAGCTGCACACAACGTCACCAGAGACAACTGATCTGAGCTAATTGTTGAACAATATGTATTGGTTATCTGCTATTGTAATTATTTTTGTGGTGCAGGAGAATTTTGGGTGGGGTAGTGAAGACAACTTTTGGGTGAATTGGGCAAAGGACACAAATAACCCATCCTTTTGCTTACACTTATCAGCAGCCACAGACCCATTTAAAACATGCCTGATAGGGTTGCCATTTGATGATCAACGCACTTTGGTAGCCTCCTTTTCATCTCTCACACATCAAGATTGTTCTACAGCAAAAAGTATAAGTCATTGTATGGCATTAATAGTTGCAAGCCTCAATGACCCTTTACCATGGGATCCTCAAGAGTTCAACCTGTTAGGAAGTAGAATGCCAAATCAGTCAGGATGTCTGATATTTGGCTCGTACAATCTGACGAATGGTCAAATAACAGATCTAACATCCTATCATTTTCCTTATTGGAGTACCTCTGATTTTTGTGCTAAAGACACGGTTTATGGTTGGAACACAAATGGTATGTGCCTTAACATTACCAAAGCCTTAAGATTGCCTAGAAATGTGTTCCTGATCTGTGGTAGAAGAGCGTGGCCTGGAATCCCAAAAGAAAGTAACGGAGGGCCATGTTACATTGGTCACCTTTCTTTGCTAACTCCTACTTCAGAATTTATCCGAAATCATATTGCAAGTAGTGCAACTCTATTAAGAAATCGTAGAAATGTAGAAATGTTAACCTCTGATTGTAGTGATGAAGTGGAACTTTGGTCTCATACAGCAAGAGTTTTTGGAGCATTGTTTCCTCCTATAGGAACAGCACATGCCTTGTCAGCCATTCAGAGATTAGCATGTTGGACAGCAAAACAAGCTAATGTTACTACTAGTGTTATTTCTCAGCTTGCAGTAGATCAAAATAGTTTGCGAAAGGCTACCCTGCAAAATAGAGCAGCTATAGATTACTTGCTTTTAGTACAAGGAAAAGGCTGTGAAGAGGTAGAAGGAATGTGTTGTTTTAACTTGTCTGATCATAGTGATTCAATCCATAAAAGGTAGACTGGCTTCAGCATCATACAGAGAAAATTACAGCGAATCATAACCCCTTTGATGATTGGCTAATGTCATGGGGAATTTCAGCTTGGGCAAAAGAGTTAATCAAAACTGTAGGAATAGTATTACTTATTGTTATTGTTGTGTTATTTTTAGGACCCTGCATCTTCCGATGTCTATCCTGGCAGATGCATCGGATCGCTGCTACAGTGTTTGAAAAGAAAGGGGGAGATGTGGGGAATTTTGTAGGGGCTGTTGCTTTGCAATCGATATGTAGGCGATTGGAACACAGCGGGTAAGACACCGGTCAGCCCAAGGACACTGTGTCCGCTTCGTGCTTTCTATGAAAAAAAAAGCAGAGTTGGCCTGAGGATGTTGCGTCCTTGTGGTACAGCTGTGCAAAGTAAAACAAGTAATGAATCAGTCATGAATATACCTTAGAACAAAGGATCTGCACATCTGGAAATGTAGGGTTTGATATATGAGCACACGTACTGCTTATAAAAATACCTTTTTGTATCTATTAATGATTATGCTTTAAACCACAAAAATGTATTGCATGGACCAATTAGAAATCGACATGTAATCCTGTAATAGTATAAAAAGCCTTCTGATTTGTGTATTAAACGTCTTACATTTACAATCCATATTGGATTCTGTAAGTCCATTTCCTCAACTTTGGGAACAGTCAGCATGCTAACAGCGCCTAACAGCGACAGATGCCCAGATATGGCATCCCTTTGAATGGCACCAAGCGTCCATGGCAGTGGCCCGAAAGGCCTTTGGGTGAGTACCTATGGAGCCAAAAGCACCCATTTACACTGCTGTCAAACAAGGACTGAATGAGGACTACAGCCATGTTATTGACCAGCTGACTACAGCGTTGGAAGGAGCTGCTGCCCACGCATTGCCAGAAAGGGGAGATCAGGGATTTGGTTCTGCAAGTGGCTTAACTATGCTAACCTTGACTATGAATCGATGACTGGTTACCACAGCTACCCTTGACAATGGTCAAGAAATGATAACCATGGAAGTCCTTCTTAATACAGGTGCCAACCTGACCAAGGTGCCTCTTACATGATCTTCAGGCTATCAATGGCCAGATGCAAGCCATGGGTGCTCTTCAACCAGGCCTGCCCTCTCCTTCCATGATTCCAGAGAACTGGGATTTGCTTGTCACAGATTTGAAGGATTGTTTTTCACAATCCCGCTACACCCTGAGGATTGCCAGCGCTACGCCTTTGCCCTACCTTCCATCAATAAACAGGGACCAGCACGACGTTTTCAGTGGGTGGTATTACCACAAGGCATGAAAAACAGCCCAGCTATGTGCCAGATCTGTGTAGACTTTGCATTACAGCCTTTCTGAAGGATGTGGAAAACAGCCATCATTTACCATTATATGGATGATATCTTAATTGCCCAACCAGAGCCCTTCAGAGGTGATCAGCTCCAACAGCTCGCAACAGAACTGCATGCAGTAGGACTGCAAAAATCAGAGGGAGGCACCATGGAAGTACTTGGGCTGGCAGATAGCTGGAATCTTATTCGTCTCCAAAAGTTGCAACTAACCACAGATATTGTGGTGCTTAGGCATGCTCAGATATTGATGGGAGATCTGCAGTGGTTACGACCCATCATAGGATTCACCAATGACGATTTACAACCTTTACGGTCACTGCTTCAAGGCACAGATCCTGCGAGGAAGACTGAACTCTCTAAATCACAACAGGACACCATACGAAAACTCAGTGATATGATCAGCAACAGATGGGTAGAAAGAGTGGACCCTTACATAGCCATTGACTTGACTGTAATTAAGGGTATGTGTTGGGAACTGGCTGAAGGAGAGGGGACACCAGTCCCTAGAAGCTTGTACAATCAAGCCTTTGACGTGAGGTCTGAGCACATTGAAACGCAGTAAGCCGCAGTAATGTATGTGATGAAGCTCAAAGGCATTTGTCCTTGAGCTGTCTGATAGCCAAATTTCTGCGGGGCTGTGTCCAGAGAGAAAGGGAAGTTAGCTTCAGCAGAAACCACAAGTAGGAGGCCTGTGCAAATTCCAATCTCTAGATGCTCCAATGGCTAAATGGCAGCACTGAAAGGCATTCTGGGTTCGCACTAACATGTACACCTAGGCACCGACTATAAACAGCCTGTTGCTGGCAATGCACTAACTCATATTGAGTCGTCTCTTGACTTGCCCATTCCTGCCTCCGCAGGCATGCACTGTGTTTGTGCAGCCCTCACACAGGGCAAAAACAGAACGGGGAGCGACTGTGTGTTCTAGAATGGCTGTTTGCAGCTATGCAGCCATGGGAAACAGTAGAAACACAGGTTGAGACGATGGCTCAACTGATTAAAAAGGGCAGGAGGTGGTTATTGGACATTGCCAGAACAGAGCCTGGTACCATAAGACTTCCAACCAAACGAGAGGACCTAGAATGGTTCTTGCAACAGTCAGAGGAGCTGCAGAGCAGTCTTCTGAACTCCTCAGGGCACGTTTCTGTGCAGGCATTAAAGTCTGACACACTTCGATGGATGGGTCAGCAGAGCTGGATAGCTAAGCCAAAACAGTCCTTTGCTCCTCTGCAGAACGCGGTCACTGCCTTTACAGATGCAGGAAGGAATTCGCACAAGGCTGCAGTAGTATGGCAGTTAAAGACAGAATGGCAGGAACATGTTCTGCAGGGGACGGACAGGGACTCTCTAAAAACTTTAGTTAACTGCAGTAGTGTGGGCCTTGACTAACTGGTTGCATACCCCGCTGAATGTAGTGACTGACTCAATGTATGTGGCTGGGGTGGTGCACAGAATAGAGGACTCCTCTATCAGAGGGGTCAAGAATCAACACTTATACCAACTATTATGCTCACTATGTGCAGCTATAGTCCAGAGAACAGCCCCATACTGCATCATTCACATCCGCAGCCATAAGTGGGAGATAGGCCTGGGGGAAGGAAATCCTAGGGCCAACCAATTAGTGGCACTGGCCACACGGCCTGCCCCGCTCGATCAATTTTCTCTAGCCAGAGAAGCCCATGCCACTTTTCACCAGAATCAAAAAGGGCTGAAGCGCCAATTTCACAGTTCTACTGATGATGCCAAGGGAATAATATGCTCGTGCCCGGTCTGCAGTCACACAGGGCTGGGATTAGGCTCAGGAGTGAACCCAAGAGGACTTAAGGCTTTGGAATTATGGCCAATGGACATTACTCATGTTCCTTCCTTTGGCAGGCTGCAACACCTCCATGGTACCGTTGACAGGTGTAGCAAACACATGTTGGCGGTGCCGCTCTCAGGAGAGAGCCATTCACGCTATCAAGCACCTATCAGGATGTTTGGCAGCAATGGGTGTGCCAGAAAGTGTTAGGGCAGATAGCACTGCATACACAGTGAGAAGTGATGGCAGTGTATGCAGAAATGGGGCATTAACCATACCACTGGGATACCTCACTCCCCCACGAGTCAGACTATTATTGAACGCTCTCACCAAGTGATACAGACGTATCTTGCAATATTCCAGGACATAACTGACCCAGCTGAGAGTGTCAATGAGGCTCTTTTTGTTATTAATCACCTGTGCACTTTTGGCAGTGATTCAGAGCCACCTGTGGAGGTACATTCAGGTTTAGTGCAAAAAGGAACATGCCCAACAGAAATGAGGGTTATGTATAAAGATCCAAAACCAGGAGTACGGAAGGGTCCAGCCTCAGTAATTTACATGGGACGCGGATATATGTGCGTCTCTGCCCCAAGAGGTCCCCTATGGGATCCTTCGTGCTGGACCAAGGCCACACCTAGGTGCAAGGGTAGCATCAACCCCCCCTCAAATCAACCAGAGGGTGAGGGTCAGGAACAATAAATGCAGCCTTAAGGAGTGTTGACTGCTAACCGAGATTGCTCTCAGAGCAAACCTGTAGGGTCATGTATGCATTCTACAACATCGATTGCTACACAGAGCCAACGAAGACCTGACACACAGGCACTGTGCTGTGATTGTGATGTTTGTCTGGACTTTTGGGCTGCTGAACAAATGATTTATCATCACTCACTCAGCACTAGAGGCAGCAGTAGAAAAAGCTTTTGGGATTGTTAGTTAAGCTTGGGTTGTCAGCTTGCCAAACTAATGCTACTAGCAAAAGCTCTAACAGGTTCCTTCTCTTTGTGGTTTTAGCATTACTGATTTGTAGCTGTACTGTTCACCCCTGTGTCAGACGCAGCCTGTGTAAGATCAAGCCTGGGTTACTCAAAAGAAAAACAAAAGAAGGAATTGTGGGAGAATTTTCTTGCTAACAGGACATGAGCTGGTAAGCAATAAGCAAACCCATGCTGCAAAGTGTCCTTGAGTCCATCTTCAACTCAGAACACCATGTGCTGGGTGGCACCCCCCACGCACAGCTGCAGGAGGCTGAGCCCACCAGATGCAGGAGTGGACACCACAGCTTCTTTTGATACAGACTGACCTGTCTGTACCTCACACATAACTTTAAGCCAACCTGTACTTTCCACTTGTACCAATCTCACACTAAGGTAGCTGTGCAGGCCTCTCCCAAGCTCCGTATGAGCTGCTGTATTGCCTCAATAAAGTGTACTGCTTGCAGATAGCTCAAATCGAGTCCTCTCATCAGTACCCTGATCCTCCTACCTCCACTGGCTTCCTGTGGCTGAACTTCTCTGCTGCCACTTCCCCCTGGGTCCCATCCCGGTGCAAAATGCATCCCATGGCCCCCTCTCAGGACTGACTGCAGTACAAACTGGACACTCTCTTGCCCTGCCAGTACAATCTGGGTCCTGTCCCAGTCCAAACAGGGACCCTTTAACCCCTCCAAGTACACCTTAAGGCTTGTCCCATCATAAACTGGATCCAGCAAAGGGCTGGGCTGAGCACTGTGACATCCCTTGTGGCAGCCAAGCTGAGTGGCAGCAGCAGGGAGGTGTCTGGGGTGTTGGTTTGAAGCTGGAAGTTCTGCTCTGTGCTGTCCCCAGTCAAAAGGCATCACAGGCTCTGGCAGGGACAATTTCCAATGCCCTGGGGTGCAGCAAAGCCTGCAGAGAGTGAAGATGGCCAAGAGCAGATGAGATGTGGCAGCAGGAGTGTGGCCACTCAGACACGGGGGTTGTCCATGGAATCGTCTCAGACAGCGCGCCCCAAAATTCGAATTGAACTATCAGCTCCATGAGAATCAACCACGTGGCTTTTGCTATATATATTTTGGGACCACAGATACTGGGACTTCCAATTAGTGAGTGTTTGACCTCTCTTGATTCAAGTTGCTAAGGAATTTCATTGACTTTATCAGTGGCACTTTATGCCACAAGACTCTCTGACCAGAACACTTCCAAAACCTCTACCAGATTGCTTCTCACTAACCCTGCACAAAGAATTTGTGTGGGTAGCTGCACGTAAGTTTGGGAAAATCCTCTTTGTATATATTAATAAATTATTTAAAACCCTTCAAATTTGCCTCATAGCTCACCCCAAACACAGGCTAAAACCCCTCTAGAACAATGTGCTGAGCCCTCACTTTTCCAACCTGGTACTGTTCTCCCTACAGCTTGGGAGTTTGGCACCTCTTTGTGCTAGTTTGAAGCAGGGTAGAATGTTTTGGTGAGAAAAACTAGATCATAGGCTGTGAAAGGAAAACAATGGTGATGTCTACTCCCCTCAGAGTCTTGCTGAAGAAGAAAATGTAAACATTAGATAACATTCTCGCAATTTTGTCACACTTTCTGTCTGGGCTCTGACTGAGCTGCATCTCCCTAACCTCACCTTTCATTTGGACTAACCCATCTTTGCTTCATAACCTCTTGGCTGAACCTCTGTTCTTCCTTAGGACTGGGGTAAGGTTGAGAGGGGCAGAGGGAAGGTGCAGGGGTGGTTGAGAGCCCCTCCTGGGGACTCAGGTTTCTGGGAGGGGAGTTGTGTTTCTGTATTACCTTTTACCTTGTGTATTTCTCTATATAACTGTATATATATTGTAAATACCTGCTTGTATATTGTGCTAGCTGTAAATAAATAGCTTCATTTATATTCCCAGAGCCTGCTGAGACTAGTCTGGGTACCTTCTAAAGTGTGGGGGGCGGGTAACACCCAAACCACCACATATTTTATTTGGTGCCCAACGTGGGGCTAATTCATTTGAGTGACTGTTAATTAACCCTGGGAATCAGAATGAAGGTAACGAAGCAGCTATTGTACTTGGTGGGGGCTACTATGTGGTCTGTTTTCTGTTTTCTTGTGTACAATTGGATCAAAGCCCAAATTGGTTATTTCTTGCTTATTGTAGTTTTTAAGAAGGTCATAGCTAAACTTTCAACCATTTTCTGGTCCTGGGGTGATCTCATTCTTGGATATGCTGGTTTTAATGTCACTGAAAATCTTACTAGTAACATTACAGGGGCATTTACCAATACTATTACATCCAATCAAAATACTGCTTTAACTACTGCATTGATGAGAGTAATTTACCCCTGAACTGAGATGCCAGACCTTTGTTCAGGATTTTGTTCATGTAAGACCATGATGTTACTCTTAGGTGTCAATTTATGTCTTGTAATTTTGATTTTAATATTAATTCTGGCAATATGTGTGAAAAATTCGAATGCAGTGCCTGTAAGAACTATGAAGGTCTCTGTCTCTAAACAAAAAGGGACAGTTTTGCAACCAAATCAAAACACAGATAATTCAGGAACACAATCTCCTTCCCAGACAGAGACACTCCCTGCACCTCCCTCTTCAGGTTCTGGGAACGCTGCCAACACTCCTAGCAGGAATGACAACAAGACAGGATTGGCAGGCATCCCAGGAGCACAGGCAAATAATACTACTGATAATATTAGTAACAGTAGCTCAGTCAGTTTGAATCTGAACCTCCAGCCAGCAGACCAGAACCCTGTTAGCTCTAAGGCAGATCTGAACTCACAGACTTCAGGCCAGACCCCCAATGATTCAAACCCTCCAGTAGATGCATCCAAGTCTGTTGCTGTGCAGGCCATATGGGCACCTGCTAAGGCAAAAGCCAAGACACATCATTTGACAAAGTGTGACTCAAAGGAGGATGTAAGAGAGGGGACCTCTGGTGAGCAAGAGGAGGAAGAGGAGGCATTTAGTCTTCAGGACTTGGCAAACATGCTAAGATCCCTGTACTCTGATGAGAAGAGAGCTGTGAGGTTGGCTGCCAAGAAAGAGGATGGTTCCAATGAGTTTAAGAATGCTAGGAGGAAGGTTCTGTTTCTAGGCCAGGGACAACCAGAGCAATAGGAAGAAGAGGAGGAGGATGACATCCCGGACTCCAACGGTCCTCTCAGAGAGGTCAGGGAAGTTAGAAAGGAATATGCAAGGAAATCAGGTGAGCCAATCCTAAACTGGCTGGTGAGATGCCATAGCATTGGTGCCAATGCCCTGCAGGTAGGAGACAAGTCTGCCAAGCAGCTGGGACCACTCACCAAGGAGAGTGGAGTGGACAAATACCTGGCAAGTCCACTTGGTAAGGTTAGCTTGTGGACACGCATTCTGTTGGCTGTGGCTATGAGATATCCTTCCAGAGATGATCTGCCATGGGCTGCCAAGAAGTGGAACACCATTGAGCAGGGTATGAAGCTTCTGAAGGAGTTTGCTGTGAAGGAAGTGCTTTATGGAGATCATGGCACACATGAGCCTGATGACATTCCTCTTGGGACAGGTCTCATGAAGAAGCTGATAAAGCTTGCTCCTTCATCCTATGCTAACATCTTGGCCAGTAAGTTTCTAGCAAGGAGTGATAATGGAAGGTCTATCACTGTTGGTGAATTCACTGACCAGCTCAGGCAGATAGAGGACAGCTTGTCACATTCTGCCCTAGTCTCTGCCATACAAACTCTAGGTACAGAGATAAACGATGGCATTAGAGACAGCATGAAAGAACTGAAGGAGGAAATCAAAACTTCCATTACCAATCTGGTAAAGGATACCATTCCTGCATCATCTGAATGGGTGCATGTTTCTGCAGTCAGGAACAGATGCCCACCTCCTGCAAGGCAATTCCAGCCCAGGAGGAGACAAATTCCACCCAGACATCAGCAATCACGTGCGTCACTGTGGGTAATTCTGCATGACCAATACAGTGAGAACATGAACAAATGAGATGGTCAACCTACTTCAGCTCTTTCAAAGAGAGTCAGGGAACTGCAGAGTGGCAGAAACAGAGGCAACAATGCCAGAAAAGTAGCTGTCACTTCTTCAGCTCCCAAGAGCAACCGCAATGATTCCAACAATTGCAATTTCTCTCACAACAACACCAATCACTGTGTACACCCCACATGCTGTGTTCAGCATTAGGGGTGCCCTGCCTCCAGGCAGGAGGAAGAAAGGCACAGTGGAGAGACCCAAATCTATTGGAATGTATTCATTAGGTGGCCTGGCAGTGTTATGAAGGGGACAGTTGAAATCTGAGTTTGGGGTAAAATGCAAGGAGGCTGATTAAAAAGGTATTAAATAATTTATTAATGCACACAAAATAATTCCCCCAAATTTATTTACAAGTCTCCACACAAGTTCTTGGATGCTGTTAGCAGAACTATTTTGCAGAATGTCTCTATACAATGGGAATTTGAAAGGTTTGAGGAAATGTCTTTAACAGAGAGTATGCCAGTTTCATTCACTGCCTGTGAGGCTGGTTAAAATCCTTTAGCAACTTGAACAAAGAATGAAGAACACTCACTAGTCCTAACATCTGTGGCCCAAAACATAGGCAGGAAAATATCCAACAGAAGTCCTGTGGTGAATTCCACATGGGCTGCAAAGTGGAATCAGATTCTGGCTGAGGTGGCTGAGGTGGCTGATGTGATGAGTGGGGGAGTGGCAGGTGAGGGAGGAACAAATGAGCAGGCAAGCTCCTTCTTCACCTGTTCACCCCCAGTTATAGGGTAATGGCCGAGGCTGATGGTCTCATTGGCCACACAATCACCCAATCACCTCTGCCAATCACCAAAGTAGACCCAAAAATGGAAGAACCCACAAGCTGTTGTCTTCCAAAAATGGGGGGCGCATTCGCCTTGCGGGTGACAGGGGTGTGGTCCTATGAAGCCCCTCTCAGGCAACTGGCTTAAACCAGGCTACGTTGTTGTCATGGAGAGTAGCAAAAGCTCTCTAAGCTTCTCTAAGCTTTTGCTATATTGTGTAGTTTCCAGTGCCTCACATTCAAGCCAGAAGCATCGAAAACCCAAAACAATCTTTCAGTCCCATGGGAAGATTTCTCCCTAGGGTAAGTGAAAAGGGTAAACACTGGCCATGTTTTCCTTTCCACTTGACCTCGCTTTCCAGACAACAGGGTATTGTTTTGGTTAAGTAGAAACGACTATCTCGGGCCTGCCCAGCACCTGCAGGTGGGCTGGCCTGAGGAGTGGTCTGAATATTGTTTGAGTAATATTATCCAATTATATAAATTGCTTACTGGTTTTTACCAATGTATGTGAACAACGTAAAAGTGGTCTGAATTGTGGGCTAGTCCTGTTTTGGAACATTATAAAAATGGTGGACAGGCCAGGATCGGGTGCTCGTGCTCTTGCTTTTGCCCTTGCGCCCTTGCCCTAGCCTTCTGGGTCTGCGTCTTGTCCTTCTGGGTTTTTCCAGCCTTTCTGTTTTTTTTTCCCGGACTTAACAACAACAAACTGCTCGCCGATCTAGTCTCGCCTCGGGCGGACGCCGAGTCGCAGAGGCTAAAACCTGCATGCCTGGACCCTGATCGGGAGAAAGAGACTCCTACCAAGCTACAGACTGTGAGTAGCTGACGAACTATTAACTCAAACCACAAAACCTCAAAAGAACTCTCTTTAAACATCATAGACTCTTTAATCTGCCATTTTCGGAAATGTTACTTTGATCTCAATCAAAAAGAATTCACAGTGGTGGCGTAGTTTCGGGAAGAGGGAATCCGCATTCTTTGCAATAAATCACTGATAAAATAGTCAACGCCTCGCGTATTTTCCCCATAACTCTGCCGCGAAACTGCGTTCCACGACAGATTTGGTGTCAGAAGTGGGATTGAGAAACTGAAGTAACAGCCGAGTTTAGAAATGGCTCAGTTTGGAAGGAGTTCTCCTACACCAGTAGATGCCAGATCGCCAGATCTCACAGACACCCTGTATGTCAGATTTGCTTCCGTGTTTGAATCAGCTAATTTTAGGCATGTTGCAGAGGCCTGGAGGCTGGAGGCAGAGGCGCATAAACGTGAGATAGAGACGTATAAACAGGAGGTCAAAAAGCTGAGTGATGAGAATGCCCGGAAAGAATTGCATTTAGAGCAAGCGCGTCAAGAAATCAAGTCGTTGCAGAGTGAGAGAGAAGCTCTGTTGAAAGACGCTGTCAGGCAGAACTTGAGCTTTCGCGCAGAGCCCGCTGTGACTGAGGACAGGATGAGAAGTATGGAGGAAAAGTTAGACAGGTTACTAAGCCGAAAGTCATGGTCTGGGAGCACTTCCCGAACACAATCAGCCGTTAGTTCCCGTGCGGACACGCCGCAGCTCTTGCACTCTCCGCCTAGAGTCTCTCACGTCAGTACGCCTTCCCACGAGCCCGACTTCTTTAAAATATCTCCGGTGAGGCATCTTCCTCAGCCAATGAATCCCCAACCAGTGGCAGAGCCGTCCCTGTTGCCGCTAAAGCCATGCGGCTCGATACCGCGTCCGCGTGAGGTGCCCGGACCGTTTAACTCACCAATGCCGGTTCAGCCAGCAGCCGCTTTGCCTCAGCCGCAGTCGGTTCCGGTCCCGGTGATTCCGCCGGAGCCTCGAACGCCTCCGCTGATGCAGGCACCCCAGCCACCGGCAGCGCCATTACTAATAGTAACGGAGCCTCTAACGCCTTCACAGCCAACTCCGCTTCAGCAGCCGATCTTGCCGACAACCCCGTTTCCGACGGTGCAGCTGCCAGCACAGGAGCTTCAGACGACCCCGCAGGTCCCGGCGCTTCAGTCGCCGCCACCAGCAGGAACGCAGCCGATAATCCAGCCGCGGGTCCTGCAGCAGCAGTCGTCCGCAATGCCGCAGGCAGCAGCTATGGTGCCGCTTTTCCCGGCTCAACCGTCTCCTCAATCTCAGTCCGTCCCAGCGTTCCAGCAAGTCCCGATGCCGTCTCAAGTTCAACCATCGGCAGCGCCACCGCAGCCGCCATCTTCCCAACCATCTTCACAACAACAACAGCCGCCATCTTCTCAACCGCCACGCCCTGAGCAACCAGCGCTAAGCACACCTGCGCAGCGCCACACCGCGTTGCAGCCTGCAGTTGCGTCTATTGATAGCGACATGGAAGTGGAGGAGGTGCACCACAAAATGAAGTCCTACTCCGTGAACCCTCTCTTTGCGTCTGAAACTTCGCAAGGACCGAAAGGAGGCAAAACAACAACCACGAAAATAAAATCGTACACAGAAACGCAGATAGATGATCTTAGGGAAACTTATTCCCGCATGCCTAATGAATCTATAATTGAGTATGTGTATCGTGTGGTGCAAAGGGGGGCGGAAAGGATTATCTTATCTCGTGAAGAGGTGGGAAGAACTAACTGGGGACCCGAGGTATTTCTTGGGGATGGTCCTGAGGGAGACCTTGCGTTAAGTGCTAGGATTTTTCACTGGGCTAGTGTTTATGATTCTTCAGATAGGGGTGAACCTACAGAGTTTTGGATTAGATCCCTTGTTGAGCTAAATGAAGCATTTACTATGGTTGCCTGTATCCAAGCTGTGAATCATAAGGGGTTATATGCACATGCAATGGATGCTCCAGTAGAGCCACACAGGCTTGGACCCCTGATAAAGGGTATGCCTGGCTTCATAAAGGCTGAAGGTATTAGGATAAGGAGACAAATCGAGAATGCAATACAAAAGAATGAAGAGCAAGGGCAAAGCTCACAAAGTGTAGTACATCATCCTACATGGAGGGAAGTGCTTACAGAACTAGCCACTCTAGGGAGACAAATGGGTTATCATGATCCTTTATCTGTGCCAGAATCTGTCTTTCAGAAGGAAAAGCAGTCTGGAGGCAGGAGCAGCTCTGCATCACGAGGAAAACACCAAACGGTGCGGCATGCCTGGACATCTGGCAACCCCAATGAGAGTCCACGATCGAGCCCACGATCAAGTCCCAGGGGGAGCCCTGAGCTTAATCGTCGCTCTGAATCTGGAATAATGTGGGTACCGACTTCTCAAGGTAGAGGTGTACTCCCACTGCAGGAACAGAAGTATGCAGTGAAACCTCGTGATGTGTTTCAGAGGAAACAGATAGAGCGTGATCCTGTGAAGAATGAGATCATGTTTGAGATAAAAAAACTGTTAGAACAGATACTAAAAGGCAATGGTAACGGAAAGGTGAAGCAGAACCGTAAGAAAGGCTCTGCAAGCACGTCTCCTACCAAGTCAGGTTCTCCTGATCGGGGAGGAGATAAGAGCAAATCAAAAAACTAGGTGTGGCGGTGAATGATTCAGGCCACACTCATCGCTCTGTTTCTGAATGTCGAAGGTCTGACAAACCTGAACCCTATATCATGATCCCTACTGGACCAACTAGAGCTGCTGTCAAATACCTAATAGATACAGGTGCACAAATTACAGTGCTAAATGCACAACTAGCAAAGCATCTGAAAATATTGCCATCCCGGAGAAAGGTAAACATAACAGGTGTTACAGGACAACCTGAAACATGCTATTTAGCCAAAGCACAGCTGTGGCTACCTGGGGAGAAAAGAAGTACCCTGGTAGAGTTAGCATTGGCTTCGTGTAAACATAATATCCTTGGATTTGGTGTTCTAGCAGGTAGAAGATGGCATCTTCCTGACGGAACATTATGGAGCTTTGGTGCTTATGAGGTGAGGAATAAGAGGCAAAGGTTAGCCCATACTTGCGTTCGCTTGTTGCAAACAGCTCCTCCTTTGCCAAAGTCACACATTACTTGTGTTGCACAGTATCCATTGCCAGCTGCAGCTAAGCAAGGTATCACTGAGGTGATAGCCGATCTTGAGAAGAGACAGATTATCACTAGAACTCATTCTCCTTACAGTTCACCTGTTTGGCCAGTCCGAAAATCGAATGGCCGATGGAGATTGACGGTAGATTTCCGGAAGCTAAATAGTAACACTCCTCCTCTTACTGCAGCAGTTCCTAGTCTTTCGTCCACAGTGACAGCAATCCAAGCGGCTTCTCACACCTGGATGACGACTCTAGACGTGAAGGACATGTTCTTCATGGTGCCGTTGAGAGAAGAGGACAAACCGCAGTTTGCTTTTACCTGGCAAGGTATTCAGTACACATTCAACCGTCTTCCACAAGGGTACAAACACAGCGCAACCATTGCACACAATGCACTTGCAGCTTTGCTTGACACTGTTCAGCTTCCTAAGGATGTTAAGATGTACCATTACATTGATGATATCTTGGTGGGAGGGAATGATAAGGAGCAAGTTGGTGCAGTGGCTGAGAATATCCGAGAGCTGTTGACTAGCCAGGGTTTGACCATTCCTAAGGAAAAGTGTCAAGGTCCAAGTCAAGAGGTAAAATTCCTGGGATCATGGTGGATAGCAGGTGCAGTGTCTGTGCCAGATGACACTCTTCAGAGCATTGAAAAGGGCCAAATACCCCAAAATAGAAAAGAGTTACAACAATTGTTGGGTACTCTGGGTTACTGGAGGAAACACATTCCAGGTTTCTCAGTAATTGCCCGTCCTCTGTATGATTTGCTTAAGAAGAACAAGCATTGGGATTGGACTCCAGAACATTCTGATAGCCTGAGGTTTCTCAAGGATGAACTAAAGGCATATCAGAAGTTGGGGCCCTTACACCCAAAAGATGCCCTGAGGGCTGAATGGGGTTTTTCCGCGAATGCCTCATACTGTGGAATTTTCCAGAGAGGACCCAATGGTCCTAGTAGAGCTCTCATGTTTTCATCAACAGCATTCAAAGAGGCCGAAATTCGGTACTCAGATTGGGAAAAGGGACTTCTTTCCCTAACTCGAGCTGTTAAGGAAGCAGAAAAGCTTCGTACTACACAAGATGTTGTAGTGCAAGGCCCATTTCCTCTGCTAAAAGCGATCCTTAAAGGAATTCCTCCACCAGAAGGAATTGCCCAAAAGGCTACTGTTAGAAAGTGGTATGCCTACTTAGAGGGAATTTCACAGCTGATGCCGCTGAAAGAGGGACCTACAAAGGTATCCAAACTTCAGCAACCCATAAATCCTGATAAAGCTCTGCTTAGTCAGCCATATAAGCCTTCTCCTATTCAGGTAGCCCCTGAGATGACCGCAGACTCCGACAAATCGGGAGTGTGGTTCACAGATGCATCCTCTCGGAGGGTAGGGACGAAGTGGCACTACAAAGCCGCTGCCTTGGAGATTGCTACAGGCCAGACCATCACTGAAGAAGGTGATGGCAGTGCACAGGTAGGGGAGTTGCGTGCTCTTATAATAGCAGCCGAGAAGGGAGCAACAACTATTTACACTGATTCTTATTCCACGTTCAAAGGCACCACTGAGTGGATTTGCCAGTGGGAAGCGAATCAGTGGAAGGTATCAGGTGCGGAAGTCTGGAGAGTCGAAGACTGGAAAAGGCTATTAGAGATTGGCCGATCCAGACTCCTCAAAGTTGGTTGGGTAGAAGGGCATTCCAAAAAGCAAACACCAGCTACCACCTGGAATAATCAAGCTGATTTCCTGGCAAAGATCAACATAGTGGATGAGGACAAAGGAGAATGGTGGAGATTAGCTGAGTGGCTTCATATTAAAAGAGGTCTTTCAGGAAAAGCAGACCTTTACTTCAAGTGTAGGTCTAGAGGGTGGCCAGTTTCTATGAGTACCTGTAAGGAACTCATTTCATCTTGTCCACAGTGCAGAATCAGGCTTAAACAAAATCATCCCAATCTAGCTCCAGCACAGCATATCAGAGAGGACAAAAGGTTATGGAGTACATGGCAAGTTGACTATGTGGGTCCTTTAAAGCCCTCACACGGGAAGAAATACATACTGGTGGGGGTGGAAGTGGTTTCAGGATTAGTCATGGCTACAGCAACTAATGCTGCCACAGGAGCTCAAACTATTGAGGTCTTGAAGCAGTGGTTTAGTGTCTTACCAATGCCAGAGTACATCCAAAGTGATAATGGATCTCACTTTACAGCGTCTTCTGTACAAGACTGGGCTAAGGGTGAAGGGATTACATGGGTGTTCCATACTCCCTATTATCCTCAAGCTAATGGTATTGTAGAGAGAACAAATGCTCTGGTTAAGAAACATGCCATGGTATCCAAAGGTAACTGGGATAAGCGCTTGCCATACGCAATTTTCATTGTGAACAACAGATGGGGTAATTATGGTAGTCCTAAAATAAGGGCATTTTGTCCTGACAATCCAGTGGAAAATGCTAGTCATCCACCAGATAAATCTCAGCACTCTCAACAGTCATTACACAAATTACAGGTGGGACAACCAGTAATGGTAAACTTACATTCAATTGGAGTTGTGCCTATGACCCTGACAAAACCAAATGGGCTGTATGCTTGGGAAGCAACTGATGTAAGTGGGAAGACTCATCGTATCAGTGCACGATGGATTCTCCCAGACTTCTGAACTGCCTTTGCATATACCAGGTTTTCTGCTTTGTAAATGTTCAATAAAGCTTTGTTTATTCAGGGGGGTGGGCATAAGTATTAAGTTAGTTTAGATTAGAGTTATGCTTATGTATTAGTTATGTTAAGAGTTAGATGTAAGTTGTATTTCATTTTGCTTTTCCGATTCTTGGCTTAATGTGAGCCAGGGGGTGGAGTATGTCATGGAGAGTAGCAAAAGCTCTCTAAGCTTCTCTAAGCTTTTGCTATATTGTGTAGTTTCTAGTGCCTCACATTCAAGCCAGAAGCATCGAAAACCCAAAACAATCTTTCAGTCCCATGGGAAGATTTCTCCCTAGGGTAAGTGAAAAGGGTAAACACTGGCCATGTTTTCCTTTCCACTTGACCTCGCTTTCCAGACAACAGGGTATTGTTTTGGTTAAGTAGAAACGACTATCTCGGGCCTGCCCAGCACCTGCAGGTGGGCTGGCCTGAGGAGTGGTCTGAATATTGTTTGAGTAATATTATCCAATTATATAAATTGCTTACTGGTTTTTACCAATGTATGTGAACAACGTAAAAGTGGTCTGAATTGTGGGCTAGTCCTGTTTTGGAGCATTATAAAAATGGTGGACAGGCCAGGATCGAGGCCCTTGCGCCCTTGCCCTAGCCTTCTGGGTCTGCGTCTTGTCCTTCTGGGTTTTTCCAGCCTTTCTGGTTTTTTTTCCCGGACTTAACAACAACAAACTGCTCGCCGATCTAGTCTCGCCTCGGGCGGACGCCGAGTCGCAGAGGCTAAAGCCTGCATGCCTGGACCCTGATCGGGAGAAAGAGACTCCTACCAAGCTACAGACTGTGAGTAGCTGACGAACTATTAACTCAAACCACAAAACCTCAAAAGAACTCTCTTTAAACATCATAGACTCTTTAATCTGCCATTTTCGGAAATGTTACTTTGATCTCAATCAAAAAGAATTCACAGTGGTGGCGTAGTTTCGGGAAGAGGGAATCCGCATTCTTTGCAATAAATCACTGATAAAATAGTCAGCGCCTCGCGTATTTTCCCCATAACTCTGCCGCGAAACTGCGTTCCACGACAGTTGTCTGTGTTTCTTTTGTCCTGTTTTCCCACCTCTGGCTGCAATGAAGACAGGCAGGTAAATAAGACAGGACATGCTTAAGCCCATTTTATGTCCTTTAGGACAATTCACCACAATACCACCCCCTGGCCAATGGGCCATTATCTGAGGACATTGGATTACTATATGTTAATTAGGTTGTACAGAGAATCACAGACATTACATAAACTGTAGAACATTACATTAACCATCATGAACACTGGAACATACAAACTGTGCATAAACAACAGATACATACAACCATATTTTAAACAAAAGATGAGGTAGACTGACAGTGTCCAGCCCCTGAGTATAAGATGGCCTTTATTGTATTAAACCTGAGCTGCAATTATAAAAGAGGAATATTCTGGCACAATCAGCAGTCTGGGGTTATCCACCATGCACTTATGCTGTGTGTTTTCCCACTTACATCTGTGGCCTCCCATGCATACAATCCCCTTGGTTTTGCTAGGGTCGTGGGCACAATTCCTATGGGAGGTAGATTTACCAAAACTGGCTGGGCTACTTGCAGGTGTGTTAACGAGTGCAAAGATCTTTGTTTTGCCCCTCCTGGCATGTGGTTAATATCCCTCACTGGCTCAGTAGGACAGAATGCCTTAACTCTGGGACTGCCATTGTTTCCCCACCTGTTATTCACAGTGAAAACTGTGTGAGGTAAACTTTTGTCCCAGTTACCCTTTGAGACATTGGCATGGTTTTTTAATCATTCCGTTTGTCCTTTCCACAATACCATTGGCCTGGGGGTAATATGGAGTGTGAAACATCCATTTAATCCCCTCACCTCTGGCCCAATCTTGCACTGATGTGGCAGTGAAGTGTGAGCCATTATCACTTTGGATACACTCAGGCATGGGTAAAATACTAAAGCATTGTTTCAGAGCTTCAATGGTTTGAGCTCCACTGGCAGCACCGGTGGCTGTGGCCATCACTAAACCTGAAACCACCTCCACCCCTACCAATATGTATTTTTTCCCATGTGAGGGTTTGAGAGGGCCAACATAATCAATTTGCCACCTGTTCCACAGCCTTTTGTCCTCTTTGATATGTTGGGCCGGAGCTAAGTTGGGATGATTAGCTCTAAGCCTAATTCTGCACTGAGGACAGTCTGAGATAATTGTCTCACAAACAGTTGCAGGAACTGGCCATGCCCTAGGCCTGCATTCATAATACAGACCTGATTTTCCTGAGTGGCCTCTTTTGATGTGCAACCACTCAGCCAATCGTTTTCAATCATCCTTCTCTTCATTAATTACATTAATCTTTGCCAGGTAATCTACCTTCTCATTCCAGATTGCTGCAGGTGTTTGCCCTCTGGAATGTGCCTTTCCCCAGCCCACCTTAAGGGGTCTGGAGCAGCTTATTTCTAACAGCCTTTGCCAATCGGAAGCTCTCCACACTTCAGTATTGGAAACTCTCCATTGGTTCACTTCCCACTGGCAAATCCATGCAGTGGCACTTTTGAATGTGGATTGTGAGTCTGTGTATATGGTTTCTGCCCCATTCTCTACTGCCAGCATAAGAGCTCTCAGTTCCTCCACTTGCACACTGCCATCACCCTCCTCAGTGACAGTCTTGCCTGTGCTGATCTCCAGGGCTGTGGCTTTATAATGCCACTTAGATCCTACCCTTTGTGAGGATGCATCTGTGAACCACACTCGTTTTGTATCAGAATCCATGGTCAAATCAGGAGCTACCTGAATAGGAGATGGCTTATAGGGCTGGCATAATAGTGAGGTGCCTGGGTTTATGGGCTGCTGTAGCTTGGACAGCTTTGTGGGCCCTTCTCTCAACGGCATTAGCTGTGTAATCCCTTCCAGATAGGCGTACCACTTTCTTAGTGTGGCCTTCTGGGCAATCTCTTCTGGTGGGGGAGATCCTTTAGGGATCACTTTCAGCAGAGGGAAAGGGCCTTGCACTACAATGTCCTGGGTAGAGCAAAGCTTTTCTGCCTCTTTAACAGCTCGAGTTAGGGAGAGGAGTCCCTTCTCCCATTCAGAGTACATTGTTTCTGTCTCTTTAAATGCCATTGATGAAAACAGCAGAGCTCTGTTAGGGCCTTTGAGTCCCCTTTGGAATATCCCACAGTATGAGGCATGCTCTGAAAAGCCCCATTCAGCCCTTAAGGCATTTTGTGGGTGCAAAGGTCCCAGTTTTTGATAAGCTTTCAACTCATCCTTGGGGATTTTTAGGCTTTCAGTGTGCCCTGGGGTCCAGTCCCAGACTTTGTGCTTTTTAAGCAAGTCATAAAGGGGACAGGCAACTACGGAGAAGCCTGGAATGTGCTTCCTCCAGTAACTCAAGGTACCAAGTAGCTGCTGAAGCTCCTTTTTATTGTTAGGTAATTGGCCCTTTTCAATGGCTTCTAAGGCATCCTCTGGCACTGACATTGCACCTGCTATCCACCATGATCCCAGACATTTGACTTCTCGCCTTGGGCCCTGACACTTGGCTTGTAGGATGGTTAGCCCTTGGCTAGTCAACAATTCCCAGATAGGTCCACGTACCTGTCATGGAGAGTAGCAAAAGCTCTCTCAGCTTTTGCTATATTGTGTAGTTTCTAGTGCCTCACATTCAAGCCAGAAGCATCGAAAAACCAAAACAATCTTTCAGTCCCATGGGAAGATTTCTCCCTAGGGTAAGTGAAAGGTAAACACTGGCCATGTTTCCTTTTCACTTGGCCTTGCTTTCCAGACAACAAGGTATTGTTTTGGTTAAGTAGAAATGACTATCTTAGGCCTGCCCAGCACCTGCAGGTGGGCTGGCCTGAGGAGTGGTCTTTATATTGTTTAGGTACTGTTATCCAATTGTGTAAGTTGATTACTGTTTTTTACCAATGTATGTGAACAACGTAAAAGTGGTCCGAATTGTGGGCTAGTCCTATTTTGGAACATTATAAAAATGGTGGACAGGCCAGGATCGGGGGCTTTTGCTTTTTGGCTTTTTGGCTTTTTGGCTCTTTTGGCCCTTGCGCCCTTGCCTTGCCTCTAGCCTTCTGGGTTTTTCCAGCCTTTCTGGTTTTTTCCTGGACTTCTAACAATCTAGCCTCGCCTCGGGCGGACACGCCGAGTCGCAGAGGCTAGGAAGCCTGCATGCATGGACCCTCATCGGGAGAAAGGGACTCCCTACCAAGCTACAGACTGTGAGTAGCTGATGAACTGTTAACTCAAACCTCAGAGACTCAAAAGAACTCTCTTTAAACATCATAGACTCTTTAATTTGCCATTTTCGGAAATGTTACTTTGATCTCAATCAAAAGAATTCACAGTGGTGGTGTAGTTTCGGGAAAAGGGAATTCGCATTCTTTGCAATAAATCACTGATAAAATAGTCAACGCCTCGCGTATTTTCCCCATAACTCTGCCGCGAAACTGCATTCCACGACAGTACCGAGCCCACCTGTTCCTTGTCATTGCCCCTCACTAAGATGCCATCAATGTAGTGATAGATCTTAACATCTTTTGGGACCTGAACCTCACTCCTCAGCTCATTGTCTATTGTCCTGTGTCACGGACAAGAGCCTGACTCAGTCTTCCCAGCAACAGAGCCATGCTGCTGCTTGTGCCTCCCGTGATCTTCCTTTCTCCAGGCTGGACAAGCCCAGTCCCCTCTGCTGGGACTCTTTCCGTCTTCCCCTCTGGACACAGGCATGGCCCTGCAGCTCCACAGAGGAGGAGGAATCTCAGAAAGCATAGTCCCTGAAAGGTCCTTGATTGTGTTGCACATACAGGGAGCAGAGCTCCTCATGTCTGCAGTCTCTGGGTCACCCCAGGCAGATCAGTGCTGAACCAGAAATGGTCATAAGAAAGATATTTCTGGGAGAACAACATTGTCACATGCAGAACACCACCAGAAGAAGCCAAAACTAGAGCAGCCAGGCTATGTCTGCTCTGAGTGGCATGAGATCAGACCTGCAGCAGAAGACAAAGAGTTTATTGCTTCTGAAAGCATCCAGTGAGCACTTTGCTCAGGGCAGCTTCCAGCTCCTGGTTCCTCAGGCTGTAGATGAGAGGGTTCACTGCTGGAGGCACCACTGAGTATAGAACTGACACCACCAGATCCAGGGATGGAGAGGAGATGGAGGGGGGCTTCAGGTGGGCAAAGGAGGCAGTGCTGGCAAACAGGGAGACCACAGCCAGGTGAGGGAGGCAGGTGGCAAAGGCTTTGTGGCATCCCTGCTGAGAGGGCATCCTCAGCACTGCCCTGAAGATCTGCACATAAGACACCACAATGAATACAAAGCAGGCAAAGACTAAACAGACCCTGACCACAAGAAACCAAACTTCCCTGAGGTAGGCTGTGGAGCAGGAGAGCTTGAGGATCTGGGGGATCTCACAGAAGAACTGGAGCACAGCATTGCCCTGGCAGAGGGGCAGGGAAAAAGTGTTGGCTGTGTGCAGCAGAGCACTAAGAAAGCCACAGGCCCAGGCAGCTGCTGCCATGTGGGCACAAGCTCTGCTGCCCAGGAGGGTGCCATAGTGCAGAAGTCTGCAGATGGCAACGTAGCGGTCGTAGGTCATGATGGTGAGGAGAAAATACTCTACTAACATGAAAAAGGGAAAGAAAAAGACCTGGGAAGCACATCCTGCATAGGAGATGTCCCTGTTGTTCCACAGGGAATTGGCCATGGATTTGAGGACAGTGGTGGAGATGATGGCCAGATCAAGGAGGGCGAGGTTGATGAGGAAGAAGTACATGGGGGTGTGCAGGTGGTGGTGCCAGGCGATGGTGGTGATGATGAGGCTGTTGCCCAGGAGGGCAGCCAGGTAGGTGGCCAGGAAGAGGCAGAAGTGCAGGAGCTGCAGCTGCTGTGTGCCTGCAAATGGCAGGAGGAACTCAGTGATGGAGCTACTGTTGGACATTGCCTGCCTCTGGCCATGGAGACCTGTCCAGGGAGGAAAAGCAGTGACAAGTTAGGGGACACTTCTCTCTGAAGACAAAGGTGCAGTGCCCACAGAACAGCCTCTGCCTCAGCTGAGTGAGGAAGGGCTCAGCTCATGCCCCATCCCCACCAACCACTGGCAGGCTTCAGCACAGCTTCCAATGCAGCTTGGACACTCAGCTGCCATGAAGACACCTCTGGGACAGGACCTCCTGAGTCAGTGTCAGAGCACAAAGTGACCACAGCCCAGCCCCAGTCCCACACAGCAGGAGTCCTGTGGCTCAAGGGAGACTCAGGGAGCAGCACTGCAGAGCTCTGCAAACAATGAGGTGAAGGCACAAAGGCAGAGGGGCTTGGTGTGAAGCCTTCTCCTTGCCCTGCTCTGCTCCCTGCACCTCACACAGTGCAACTGAAGAGCTTTGGTCACCCTTCTGTGTGCACACTGCAGGAGCCTTCAGCTGCATGTCCAGATCGCAGTATCACAGTATCATCAGGGTTGGAAGAGACCTCACAGATCATCAAGTCCAACCCTTTACCACAGAGCTCAAGGCTAGACCATGGCACCAAGTGCCACGTCCAACCTTGCCTTGAACTGCCCCAGGGACGATGACTCCACCACCTCCCCAGGTAGCCCATTCCAGTGTCCAATGACTCTCTCAGTGAAGAACTTTCTCCTCACCTCCAGCCTAAATCTCCCCTGGCGCAGCCTGAGGCTGTGTCCTCTCGTTCTGGCGCTGGCCACCTGAGAGAAGAGAGCAAAACCCGTCCTGGCCACAACCACCCTTCAGGTAGTTGTAGACAGCAATAAGGTCACCCCTGAGCCTCCTCTTCTCCAGGCTAAACAATCCCAGCTCCCTCAGCCTCTCCTCGTAGGGCTTGTGCTCAAGACCTCTCACCAGCCTCGTCGCCCTTCTCTGGACACGCTCAAGCATCTCAACGTCCCTTTTAAACTGGGGGGCCCAGAATTGAACACATTACTCAAGGTGTGGTCTAACCACTGCAGAGTACAGGGGCAGAATGACCTCCCTGCTCCTGCTGGCCACACCATTCCTGATGCAGGCCAGGATGTCACTGGCTCTCTTGGCCACCTGGGCACACTGCTGGCTCATGTTCAGGCGGGTATCAATCAGTACCCCCAGATCCCTCTCTGTCTGGCTGCTCTCCAGCCACTCCGACCCTAGCCTCTATCTCTGCATGGGGTTGTTGTAGCCAAAGTGCAGCACCCTGCACTTGGAGCTATTGAACCCCATCCCATTGGCCTCTGCCCATCTGTGCAGGCGGTCAAGGTCCCACTGCATAGCCCTTCTGCCCTCCAACCCAGTCACATCTGCCCCCAGCTTGGTGTCATCTGCAAACTTGCTGATGACTGACTCCATGCCATCATCCAGATCATCAATGAAGATGTTAAGGAGGATGGGGCCCAGCACTGATCCCTGAGGGACACCACTAGTGACTGGCCGCCAGCTGCATGTGGCACCATTCACCACCACTCTCTGGGTCCGGCCCTCCAGCCAGTTCCTAACCCAGCACAGAGTGTTGCCATCCAAGCCATGGGCTGACAGCTTAGCCAGCAGTTTGCTGTGGGGGACAGTGTCAAAGGCCTTGCTGAAGTCCAGATAGACCACATCCACCAAGCGGGTCACCTGATCATAGAAGGAGATCAGGTTGGAGAGGCAGGATCTGCCCTTCCTAAACCCATGCTGGCTAGACCTGAGCCCTTTGCCATCCCTCAGGTGCGCAGTTATTGTCCCCAAGTTATCCTGCTCCATCAGTTTCCCTGGCACTGAGGTCAGGCTGACAGGTCTGTAGTTCCCAGGTTCCTCCATCCGACCCTTCTTGTGGATGGGGACCACGTTGGCAGTTTCCAGTCTCCTGGGACCTCTCCGGTGAGCCAGGACTGATGGAAAATGATGGAGAGCAGCTTGGCCAGCTCAGCTGCCAGCTCTCTCAGCACCCTGGGATGGATCCCATCTGGTCCCATGGACTTGTGGGTGTCCAGATGGCTCAGCAGATCCTGAACTAATTCTTCATGAATTTCCAGGGGAACACACCGCTCCCCGACCCCATCCCCCAGTTCAAGAGGCCACTTGCCCTGAATTCCTCCCTCCTTACTGTTAAAAACTGAGGCGAAGAAGGCATTCAGGACCTCAGCCTTTTCTACATCATCAGTTATAGTATTCCCCTCCTGGTCCAGTAAGGAGTGGAGGCTCTTCTTGCCCTTCCTTTTAGCATTGATAAATTTTTAAAAGTGCTTTTTGTTATCCTTCACGGAAGTGGCATCCTAAGTTCTAGCTGGGCCTTAGCTTCTCTAATTTTTCTCCTGCATAATCTGGCTATCTCCTTAAACACGTCAGGAGAAGGCGTCCCCTCTTTCCAGAGGTGATACACCCTCTTTTTTTCCCCCAATTCCATCAGATGCCAAGGCCATGACTCATGAGCTGGAGCCCACAGCTTTGAGGGCACTGCCTCTGCTGGGTCGGAGAGGAGACCAAAAGGTTGCACTGGGAAAAGTGTCTGCAGGGCAGAGAGTGGCCCAGAGCTGCCTGATGCCCCTTGCCCGGCTGCTTGGCAGCAGATCCCTCTCCATCTGCCTGCCCATGTCTCTGCTGCCTGCAGCTGTCCCTGCCACCAGCTGCTTCTCTGTGCCCAGGTCTCTCCCTACTCCCTACTGACAGATCCCATCGCACCTGCTGTGTGCTCAGCTCTACCCTGCAGACCCCTCCCAGCATCTGGGCACTGCCCAGACTGATCTGGAGCTGTGCAGAGACTCAGGAGCAGCTCAGGGAAGCACCAAGGGGACCTGAGGCTTCAGTGTCTTCTGCAGAGTGGAGAATTAAATTCCAGTCTCACCCTGCCCACCAAGGAGAGCAAACTCCAGGGCCAAGACTCCTTCCCTTCCAGGAAAGGCTGCCCTGATCTTCTGGAAAGGCCCCTCAGAAATGCCCAGGGGGGAGCTGCAGCTGGGAGCAAACCTGACCCATGCAGCACCCTCTGCTCAGCAGAAGGACTCTGCCCTGCCCTCCTCTGCCCTGCACTTCCAGGGATGGCTTCTTCCACCCTCAGCTTCTGCCCACAGAGCCATGGGGAGCTCTGCAGGCAGGCTGAGAGCTGAGGCTGGCAGGCAGCAGAGTCCCTGCCCCAGCACACAGCCCCTGGGCTGCAGGGACCCTGCTCTGCAGGACAGCCCTGCCCACCCCTGCCTGCAGCCCAGGGCTGCACATCTCTTCACAATGGCCTGAGGAGAGCCTCTGGGCAGGGAGTCCTCCTTACAGAGCTCATCAGCTGTGGCTGTGCCAGCTGCAGGAGATGCCTCCAGGACCTGTAGCTGCACTGCCCTGCACCCACAGACTCACCTTGTCAGGGACTGCAGTGACTTCTGCTCCAGTGAGCTCTCAGCATCCTCCTGGTCCTGGCCAGCTCAAAGCCCTCTCTGCCACCCTCATCTGCCTGAGATGCCCTGGCACTGCCCTCAGCCCTGCTGTGCTGTGCAGAGGAGCTGCTCCTGGACAGAGCTGTCTCTTTTCAGTGCTGCCTCCTTTCAGCAGCTCCCTGCAGCCCAGGAGGCCAGACCAGATCAGCAGCAGAGGAGCAGCCCTGCGCATGTTAATGACCTCTCTGGTGGCTTTGGTGCCAGCTAAGCCTCAGAGACTGAGAGGAAGATGATGAAACCTCTCCAGAAGTTGAAGCCAGCTTCAGGCTCTGAAGTTTCTTGCATCTGTTAATGGGTCCCAGTGAAGACACTACTGGGAAGGTGTCTTCAGGCTCTGGTTAGGGCAGAGATCTGGAGGCAGTGCTGAGAGGTCAGGACAGCGGAAGGTGGCTCTGATGCTGAGCACACCTGGAGGGCTTTCATGAATCCAAAGGACCAAGCCTTGACCTGCACACCCTGGCAAGGGAGATCCTGTCCCTCCCTCAGTCCTCAGGGCACTTGCTGAGGCAGTAGGATGTGGACAGGAGCAATGGCAAGGGCAGGACTGTGGCACAAACCCTGCCAGTCTCCTGAGGAAGGACAAGGAGGCAATGAGGCCAATACAGCCTGGGCTACAATGCAGCACAAACTGGATTCCCTTGATGCTCCTGGGACTCACTCGATCCCTTCCAATGGGGACATGGATACTCTGAACCCCTCCCAGTACACACTCTGCTGCTTCCCAGGACTCGCTGGACCCTTGGCACCATCCCAGGGCACTCTGGGACATTTCCTAGTACAAATCAGACCTCCTGATCACCTCCAAGTCTAGACCAGGCCACACACCAGTACCAACTGCTTTGGTTTTCCCTTTCTCAGTTCAGACCTGGCTCTCTACCACTGCTAATTGCTATTGTAGCCCACTCCCAGTACCCCTCTCAGCACAGCCTGGCCTCTCTCCCAGCACAAACTGGATCCTCACACACCTTCCCCATACTCACTTGGCCCAGTCCCATTACAAACTGGATCCCCTGATCCGCTCCCAATGTACCTTGAGCCTCTCACACTCTCTGTAGCCAGTGTCCCCAGGACCTATATGCCTAACCACTGCTCCTCCCCTGACCACAGGCCCCTTCTCTACCCATAAGGAGCTGAGCCCATTCCTCACCTCACCCCTTCAACCTCAGCCCCTCCCTAAGCCATCCCTGCCCTTAATTCTACCTCCATTGGTCATCCTGGCCCCAGCCTTTACCCTTTGCATTCACCACTTGGCCTTAACTGCAGCACTCAGCCCAGCCCAACCCAATCCCTGCTCCTCAGAGGTGGTGCTCATCTGAACCCAGCCCAGCACCATCAAGAGGACACCAAAGGCTCTCCTCAGCCTTGGCCTGAGCCCCAGCACTCAAAGGCATCTCAGAGCCGTCAGCCTTCCCATGGGCACCTCAGCCTCAAACCTCCTTCCTGTGCTCTCAACTCTCATCTGTAACCCATTTCCACCCTTGACTGACTCTGCTTGGCCTCTGGCGCAGGGCAAGGGCCATGAACCACAGGAGCAGCCACATGACCTTGAAAGAGGAGGTCTGGAGGAAGATCTGCCAGGATGGACTTTGGAGGCTCTCCATAAGAAGCTGAAGGCTCAGGGAGTGCTGTGCTCATGTCTCAAGGCTGCTTTGAGCTGCTGGAGCCTTCCTGGGTGTGGGCAGAGAAGGAAGCCTTTAGGAAGTGCAGCTTGGAAGGTTCAGGCTGGGGCTGAGGACAGAAATGTCACTCAAAGGACAAAGCTGTGGTGCAAGAGGGGAGCCAGGAGTGTGGGCAGCCCATGCCTGGCTGTGTGCCAAGGTATCTCCAGCAAGGGTGGAGAGCCCTGAGGGCAGGTGTGGAACTGTCAGGGTGAGAGCTGGCTGGGGAAGCAAGATGGGAGCCTGAAGGGCAAGAGGTGCAGGCATGGGACAGCACAGGACAGGCTGCAGTGGGGATGGCCAAGGGCTCTGGCCAGTCTGAAAGGCCCAAGAGGATTGAGCTCTTTGTCCCCTTGACTCTGGCAGTTGCTTCTGCTCCCATGGCTGGGGAGATGAAATTTTGTCTTGAGGCTCTCAGCATCTGCCTTGGCAAGGCCTGAGGGTCAGGGCTTGGCCTTTCTGCTTCACAAACCAAGCCCAGGCTTTTCTGGCCTGCACTTTGCCTTTGCCTCCCTGCACTCATGGCCTCCAAGGAGCTGCTCTAACAAGTCCCTGGGGAGGTTTCTCAGGAACAACCGTCAGTGGGGCCCATCAAAACTTCAAGGTTCTTTGAGTTTTTCTTCTGCCTTAGACTTCTTGAGAGGTCTCTTCAGTCTCCTGGCAGCTCCTAAAGTTCATGCAATGAGCCCCAAGTGTCCTCAGGAGCTGTTTTTCTCTCTGCAGTTATCTTCAAGCTGTCAAAACACAGCAAACACAACTCAGTGCTCATGGCAAAGGGAATAGGCCGCAGACTGGGGGGATGATGTGTTCCTGACACGTGAACCAGAGGGGATGCACAGCCTCACTGCGTGGATAGCTTACTGGGCAAGCAGTGCCCATCCAGCCTACCGGGGAGAGACAACGGAACTGAGGGTCACCAGCTCCTCTGAGCTCATCACCGCTCTCCGCAGACTTGTCTGTGTGCAGGCTATATATGATAACAGAAATTATGATTGCCCCTTTTATGCTTCTCTGGACCCGGAGAGACTGCACCCCATTATGAAGGGTTTGCCAGCAACTCTGCAAATCCAAGCAATGAGGAATATAGAGAAGGTTCAAAGGGCAATTGCAAAAAATGCAGAGGACAATGCCCAAGAGCATGTAATGACTTGGGCTGAACTGTTAACTGACTTAAATGCCCATGGGCTCCAGTTTGGGTTTGGGTCTCCTGAATACAAAAGGGCTGGTGAGAGACAGTCTCATGCTTCTCCCCGGACACAGTGACTGGAGATCCAGAGAGCTGAATGCCCCGAGGAATAGTTGGTACTGACAAGCCCTATCTCTAGGGGTATCTAAAACTGTCTTAAAGCAGGTGGCAGATTGGCAGCTGAAAGATTTATTGCGGTGCCGTGAGAAATTAGCTGCAAAGCCCAGAGTCAGCTGTGAGAAGCCCAGGGCCAGCAGCATGCCCAGCGGTGGCTCCCAGAGTGGCGGCATGCCCAGAAGCGGCAGCCCTTTCCCTGCTGGGAACTTTACCTCATCCCCAGACAGAAAGGTTAACCCTTTCTTGTCTCCCACACGGGAGACAAACCACTGAATTATTGTAATAGTGGTTCGGCAGCTTTTAACAGTCAGCAATCATGGGGAGAGCTACAGAAGCCCCCAGAATAAAGACCTGCTGTCTAGGTGAGCCACCTGTGGTCACTGACCACTTGCCCCACTACACTGGGTAAACCCAGAGGCTTATATGCCTGAGAAGCCCTAGATGCAAATGGAAAAGGCCACCGGATCAGTGCACGGTGGATCGTCCCCAATTACTAATTGTCAAGCCTGGCCTTTATAGGCCAAGGCAGGTTTTGTCTCCTTACAGGTTAAGGTCAAAGCAGAGGATCAGCTCCTGACCAGCACCTGGGAAAGGAAGAATCAGCTACACCAGAGATGGAGGCATATCACTGGGGTGGCCAATGGATGATGGCATCAGGATCCACAGACTGTGATCTCCAACCATGGACTCAGAGCATCTGAGGCTCTGCCATGAACTTTGTTGCTCTACCAGGAACAGAGCAATTTTCAAACTGACTGTGTAGCTTTATTTAATACTGTTTGGGCTATTGTTAAGCCTTGTTAAGTATTGTTAAATATTGTTGGGGCGATTAATGTGTTGTTATATATTGTTAATGTTGGAAAAGGCTAAGCTGTATATATATTAATAGGTTACTAAATTGCAAGGGGGTCACCTACCACTCTCAATTTTCTAGACAAAGATGCTCATTACCACTGGGGTGGGATTGTCCTGGAGTCCTGTATACCCCTAAATTCCTCTCCTGCCATGACTTCGGGGGAGAGAGAAAGCTGCCTGGTTCCCCTGCCCCTTACCTGCCCTGCGGGTGTGAAGGGGGTGAGCAAAGGGGTCCTGCCCACACAAGGAGTGCCCCGTGCAGTGCCTGCACTGGAATCAGGCTGGGATTGGCTGTGTGCTTTCACACCTAAGGAAGTGGTAACTCTGCCCTTTGTCTAGAGAGGGTATAAATATTGGGGGTCTTCCTGCCTTTGGGAGTTCCCGCCTTGGAGTTTGTCTCATTTGGAGTTGGTTACTGCCTGAACCTTCGTGCCTGCCTGAGACTTCTCTCCCCCCCTCGCCAGGTGCTCTCCTCCAAAAGGATTGCTTCACTGCTTCACCCATTGACACTTTTGTAAGAGTTGAATACCTCTTAACGACTCTTCAGCAGCTTCTGCAGGAGAACGAGAGGGACAGGCCATGACAAAGTCAGCCTGATCGTGAGTTATTTTGGCTCAGATCTGCTTTATTAGTAAGAAAACCACTATAATTTAATAGCTAAAGCCTTTTCCAACTTCTGACTTCCAAAATAGTCAGATTATTGATGGTATCCCTGTAGATAATTCTCAAGCAACTGAATCTGATAATTAAACTAAATCAATCTTTGTATATATAGTTTTGGGGGCGGGTTTTTGGGAAAATAAAACAACTCTATTTTTGTATAAAAATTCCCGACTTGGCCACACATTAATTCCTGCCTCCACAACAGTCAGATTCTTGTAAAACCTCTTCAGCCCTCACTCTGATGCTGGAGTCTCCTGGGCAAACCTGACACCTCAAGCATCATCTACACGCCTGCAGCCTAGATAGACTTGTTTGAAGGTTTTTTGTTTCCTTCCCTCCCTACCCATTTCTGGCAGCTTTCTCTTAGCAGTTCACTTGGAGATGCCACTCCACAGCCCCAAGAGAAAATGAGGTTTGCTGTGAGGGCACAGTGCCCATGCTCTGTGGGCAAGCTCCCAGCTGACACACAGAGAAGTGCAGGAGAATTCACTCCTTTTATCTCCTGAAATGCTGCCAGATTCTGGCATTTCCTGCACACACATTTTTCACCTGGGCTCTTGAACCTGTCTCCTTTTTGGGGGGTTGTCATGGAGAGTAGCAAAAGCTCTCTAAGCTTCTCTAAGCTTTTGCTATATTGTGTAGTTTCTAGTGCCTCACATTCAAGCCAGAAGCATCGAAAACCCAAAACAATCTTTCAGTCCCATGGGAAGATTTCTCCCTAGGGTAAGTGAAAAGGGTAAACACTGGCCATGTTTTCCTTTCCACTTGACCTCGCTTTCCAGACAACAGGGTATTGTTTTGGTTAAGTAGAAACGACTATCTCAGGCCTGCCCAGCACCTGCAGGTGGGCTGGCCTGGGGAGTGGTCTTTATATTGTTTGAGTAAAATTATCCAATTATATAGATTGCTTACTGTTCTTTACCAATGTATGTGAACAACGTAAAAGTGGTCTGAATTGTGGGCTAGTCCTGTTTTGGAACATTATAAAAATGGTGGACAGGCCAGGATCGGGTGCTCGTGCTCGTGCTCGTGCCCTTGCGCTCTTGCCCTAGCCTTCTGGGTCTGCGTCTTGTCCTTCTGGGTTTTTCCAGCCTTTCTGGTTTTTTTCCCGGACTTAACAACAACAAACTGCTCGCCGATCTAGTCTCGCCTCGGGCGGACGCCGAGTCGCAGAGGCTAAAACCTGCATGCCTGGACCCTCATCGGGAGAATGAGAGACTCCTACCAAGCTACAGACTGTGAGTAGCTGACGAACTATTAACTCAAACCACAAAACCTCAAAAGAACTCTCTTTAAACATCATAGACTCTTTAATTTGCCATTTTCGGAAATGTTACTTTGATCTCAATCAAAAAGAATTCACAGTGGTGGCGTAGTTTCGGGAAGAGGGAATCCGCATTCTTTGCAATAAATCACTGATAAAATAGTCAACGCCTCGTGTATTTTCCCCATAACTCTGCCGCGAAACTGCGTTCCACGACAGGGGTACAAGACCTAATCCCTTCCTAACCATTCCCAGGCCCTTCCTTCATACCCAGCCCCTTCATGCCCCTGGTGTCTTTAGTGCCTCATGGACCTGTGTCCTCAAATTCCACTGGATGAGTGGAGTGGAAAACGTAGCTGAGGAAGCATCTATTGAACTGGGCTGAAAGTAGGAGAACAGGAATGGAAAGTTCCAGAGACTAAAAGCCAGAAAGACCTGGAGGGCTGAAAGACCCAGCAACAAGGCAGAGAGGTTTATAGATGGGAGTGGGGAGGTTACAGATGAGGGCTGGGAACATTTACAAGTAAGTGCGGGAAGGGACCCTGCAGCCACCTCCTGCAGTAACTGATGAAAGGGGCAGAGCTGGAGGGAGAGCTCAGCTGACATGGGCTCTGGAGTGTCCTGGAGCATGGGGTATCATGTGGGACTAGGACCCCCTCCATGCTTGGGTGGTGTTGGATGCCAGCAGGTGTTGGGGCTCAGGGGAGTGTCAGTGTCTGGAGGTGTTGGATGTTGAGGGCTGTCCTGACCCAGCCAGGATCTGGGAATTTGAGCTTCTGGGGTCAGATTCTGCTACCACCATTGCAGGTAGGAGACAACCAGCCACACAGCTGCTAAACTAAGCCCTCCCATCCCCGTGCAGCCTTGACTCTTCATCCATCTGTCTGTCCACAAGACCATCTGTACTCACTCTGTGTCCCCCAGGAGTCCCCAGGAAGCCATTAAGTCCCCAGAACTGATCTAGAGCACCAGCATGGCCGAACAGTGGCCCCTGGATGTGAGCCTGCAGGAGAATACCCTGGATAACAAGTTTGGAGGAGCTGAAGTGCAGTCTCAGGGAGAGAAAGAGAAGGAGGAACAAGAGCAATGAGGACACAAAGGAGAAGAATGATTCTGCAGTGCCACTCTCTGTGCCACCTGAGCAACCACATCAATGCCCAAGTGCAGGCCGAGCTTCCCACAGTACAAAGCCAGTGCAGCACCAGGGGCTCCACCACAATGCCTGAACGTTTGTGTTCAAAACCTTCCAAAATGTTTAAAGAGGTTATCTACATCCTTTCAGGATGTGGTGGTTTGGGTGTTCCCTGCCCCCTCACACTTTGGAAATCACCCAGACTAGACTCAGCCGGTTCTGAGAATTGAATGAAGCTTTTATTTACAGCTTAGCAGAATATACAAGCAGAGATTTACAGTCCATGCAGTTATAGACAGAAATAGACAAGGGAAAAGGTAATACAGAAACACAACTCCCCTCCCAGAAACCTGAGTCCCCAGAAGGGACTTCCAACCACCCCATCACCTTTCCCCTACCCCTTTCAACCTTACCCCAGTCCCAATGAAGAGTGGAGGCTCGGCCAGGGGGTTAGGAAGCAAAGTGGTTTACTCAAAGAAACAGAGGGTGAGGTTAGAGAGAGATGCAGCTCAGAGCTCCCCAGCAGGAGAAGTGCTCCTATCTATGTTTGGATTCTTATTTTTATACATCTCAGCAAGCCTGTGAGGAAAGCAGACATCACCACTGTTTTCCTGTCACAGCCTGTACTCTAGCCCTTCTCACCAAAGCATTCCAGCCTGCTTCAAACTAGCACTCAGGACTTGTCAAAAGCATTTAAGAATTCATTACAATCTCTTCAACACTCATTCTGAAGATGTTTCAGTGAGTTTCTGGACTTGATGGGTGGAGCACTGCTGGATAAGGAATTGGCTGGATGGTGGCACACAGAGAGTGGTGAGTGATGGCACAGTGTCCACCTGGAGACCAGTGCCAAGTGGCATCCCTCAGGGGTCAGTGTTGGCACCAGTGGTGTTCAACATCTTTGTCAGCAACATGGATAGAGGACTTGAGTGCACCCTCAGCAAGTCTGCAGATGGCACCAAGCTGTGTGGCACAGTCAACTTGCTAGAGAGCAGGGATCCATCCAGAGGGACCTGGACAGGCTGGAGAAGTGGGCCCAAGCCAACCTCATGACACTCAACAAGGCCAAGTGTAAGGTCCTGCACCTGGGTCAGTGCAATCCCAAGCACAACTCCAGGCTGGGTGGGAAATGGCTGAGAGCAGCCCTGAGGAAAAGGACCTGGGGTGGGGAAAAGCTCAACAGGAATCTACAGTGTGAGTGCAGCCCAGACAGCAACCCTGTGCTGGGCTGCAGCAAGAGCAGTGTGGGCAGCAGGGCAAGGGAGGGGATTCTGCCCCTTGGCTCTGCTCTCCTCACACCCCACCTGGAATCCTGTGTGCGGTTCTGGAGCCCTCAACACAAGCAGGACATGGAACTGTTGGAGCCAGTCCAGAGGAGGCCACCAAGATGCTCAGAGGTCTGCCACAGCCCTGCTATGGGGACAGGCTGAAAGAGTTGGGGCTCTGAGGCCTGGAAAAGAGAAGGCTTTGAGAAGAGCTTGGAGTGGCCTTGCAGTATCTGAAGAGGGCTCCAGGAGGGCTGGGGAGGGACTATTGGCAAGGTCTGGAAATGACAGGACAAGTGGTAATGGGTTTAAATTGGCAGAGGGGAGATTGAAACCGGACATTAGGACGAAGTTCTTTCCAGTGAGGGTGGTGAGACACTGGCACAGGTTGCCCAGGGAGGTTGTGAATGTTCCATCCCTGGAGGTGTTCAAGGCCATGATGGATGAGGCCTTGAGCAACCTGTTCTAGTGGGAGGTGGCCCTGCCTATGGTAGTGCCAGTGGAGCACCTGGGTACAATGACTCTTTGGTCACCAATATGGTTAGATGGTCACAGTCCGCTTTATTTCTGTGATACAGAGACTTATATGCATTCTAGCAAGAGGCGTGCTCCACCAAGATTGGTTTCAATCTGAGGGTACAGGGTTACCTGTAAGGCATCAATAGGTCAGCATACCATAACAATCTGAGGGTCAGCCTCTGGGGCTGGCTAAACTCTGCCCACCTGCAGCTGCACTCCACCCCTCTGCAGCTGCATGTGGGGGGAAGCCACCATGTGTCTGATATCTAACTCCCAAGATGGACTCAAGGTCGCTCCCATCAGAGGTTGCTCATGTTTGTCATTTCTGTGTCCTCTGCTAGCAAGAATTTCTCCAACATTTCCCTCTCTTTCTTTTGAGCAACCTGGGCTGATCTTTCAACTTACATAGGCTGTTCAACACAGGGGTGAATGGTGCAGCTACAAATCAACAGTGCTAACATCAGAAGAGAATAAACTTGTTAGAGTTTTCATCAGTAGCATTAGTCTGGCAAGCTAACAACCCAAGCTTAGATAACAATTCCAAAAGCTATTTCTGCAAGTGACAGTAAGTCATTCGTTCAGAAACCCAGAAGTCCAGACGAACATCACAGTCAGGAGAGTGCAGGTGTGCCACGTCTTCGCTGGCTCTGTGTGGGAATCGATGTTGGAGATTTGCAGATCAATCAGCTGTCAAGTATTCTCCTCAGACTCCCATAGTTCTGGATTCACTCTGTAGTTCTCAGAAATATCAATGTTCTCATCACACTCCTTAGCTATGAGATGCGTCTGTCTATTGTGCTTAAGAACTACAAACCTCTAAATACAATACAAAGATATGCCCTAGATGTTGCTTTCAAGCTATTCTATTAGGCCTTTTCCCACAGCTCTTCATCTGCTTTTAGAATTTAGGGCAGTGTTTTTTATCTTTTGCAGGGCCCTTGCAAAGAGATAAAAGCCACGTTGACATCTTGTGCCAATTTGAGTGGGCTTTGGCCTTACAACAGGTGCTAAATTGAATCTATTCCACTAAACCACAATCACTGAAAACTCATGAAAATATCCAAATTCATTAACCATGATCCAAACCTTATGATCCATACACTTGTCCTGGAGTCCTGTACCCCTAAATTCCTCTCCTGCCCGGACTTCGGGGGGAAAGGGGAAAAGCCGCCTCGTTTCCCCCCCCTCGCCTGCCCTGCAGCCGTGAAGCAGGGGAGGACTGCCCTGTGAAGGGGGCGACTGCCCCGTGAGTTCCTGCGCTGGAGCCAGGCCGGGATTGGCCGTGCGCTTTCGCGCCTAAGGTGTGGTAACTCTGCCCTTTGTCTAGCAAAGGTTATAAATATTGGGGGTCTTCTCCCCTTTGGGGTTCCTGCTTTGGATTTTGCCCGTGCCTGGACGTATGTGTCTGCCTGAGCTCACACACTCCCCTGTGCCTGGACAGTAGAGAGACCAAGGATTCACTTTCCTGTTAGGCACACCTTTGTGTGCCTAACGACCCTTAACGACCCTTAACGACTCCTGCAACTGCTGGAAAGGAAGAGAAGGACAGACCGCACGAGCCAGCCTGAGTGAGTTATTTGGTTTAGCTTAATTTAGTAAGAAACCGCTATTAATTAATAGCTGAGTCCTTTTCCAAATTCTGACTTCAAATATAGTCAGATTATTGATGGTGTCCTTGTAGATTTAATTCTCATGCAACTGAACCTGTTTATCAAACAAAATTAATCTTTGTATATATAGTTGTGGGGGCGGGGTTTTGAGGAAAATAAAAAATATCTATTTTTGATAAATTCTCGACTCGGCCACGTATCAATTCCTGCCCTCTGCAACAACACTCATAGCCATCATTTCAATACTCCTTTCAAGAGCTTGCCACAACTCTGCCATCTGAGCAAGGCTTCTGCTCACTTTAGGAAAAAACAGGTTGGTCATAATCAGGTTGGTCTTCATCAAGGCCTGTGAAGATAAATGATCAAACACAAGCAAATACAAGAACAAATGCAGACATATTAATTGCCCAGGCTAACAGATCCACTGGCCTGGTCTGTATGATGGAATAACAGAAACTTTCCTCTAAACCCATTTTCTCCCTTTTTTTTTTTTTTTTCCCAGTGCTGCCCAGATATACAGGAAGAACACAAGAAAAGACATCCCATGATATCCTAAAATCCCAAAATTGTCATATTGCAAACCCTTAGCCTTAACTTACCTTACTCTAAAAATCTATCAGCTGAAGGAAATTCAATAAAAAGCAAAGAAAATTCAAGAAGATAACAATCCCATGGTATTCTCAGAAAAGAAAATAAATCAGAATTGTCACAAAGCTCATTCCATTGCAATTAGCAGCTGCTCCAGTAAACTTCTAAGCTCCAAAATATGGTACCATCAAAAAAGGCCTTCAAAAATAGTCCTGCCTTTATCTGTTTGAACAAGTTTATGGGGGGAAGGAGCTGACTGGCATTAGCCTACCAGCTCTATCATTCCTTGTCTTAGTCCAGAATCTGGTTAGTGTGGATTTCAGTGCCCATGCTGAGAGAGGCAATGCATCTGAGTTCTAGTAATAAGTGTGCTAGTCTGTCCTGTTTGGTGCTTTCTGTTTCTGTATGAGTTTCCACCCATTGTCAGTGGGACTGGCATCTCTGCTATGTCCTAGCAATTTCCCTCTCTTTCTTTTGACACTGAGCAAGGGTGCCTAGTCCGTAGAAGGAATCAAGCAGTAAGGTGATGGGTAAATCCCCAGTCAGGAGCTATTAGCTATCATTTTGAGTGCAAACTGTCATTATCTGGTGGCTAAAAAGGTGCACCTGTGCACACTCATGCCTGTAACAGGGGCAAAAATGGTTCTAAGTCTTCATCATTATTCTTACTATTCTTTTCCATAAACTATCCGACATCTGGCATTGTGTTCAAGTCTGTGTGTAAGTCAATCTCCTGAGGTCTGATCATGGCCTCAGTAATGTTCCAACCTAAATAATTCCAAGGGCTCTGCTGCTGTATCTTTCCGGGGCAACAATCAGACCACTTATTTTGCAGATTGTCTCAATCGTTTTCAAGTCTGCAGGCACAACCTGCTGTGAACAACAGAAAAGAATGTCGTCCATATAGTGATAGACAATTGTACATGCCCAATTTTTCCTTAAGGGTTGCAATGCTCTTGCAATGAACAATTGGCAGAGGGTTGGTGAGTTCTTCATTCCTTGTGGCCAAACTGTCCACTCACAGCGGCTCGCAGGTTCAGCTTTTTTTACAGATGGTACTGTAAAGGCAAACCGCTGGCAATCTTCTTTGGCGAGGGGGATAGTGAAGAAGCAGTCCTTCAAATCAGTTATCAGCAAATACCAGTCTTTCAGGAGCATACTTGGTGATGGCAGCCCTGGCTGAAGTGCTCCCATAGCCTGCATCTGGTCATTCACTGCTTGAAGGTCCTGTAGTAGTCTCCATTTTCCAGACTTCTTTGGGATGACAAAAATTGGGGTGTTCCAAGGGCTAACAGAAGGTCGAATATGTCCTGCCCTCAGTTGCTCCAGAACAAGTACTCTTGCATGTTCAAGCTGCTCTGCAGTCGTAGGCCACTGCTCTATCCATACTGGTGTGTCTGTGTGTCATGTGAGGGGTATGGGCGGCGGCTTACAGGCAGCGGCCTGCAATGAAAAAGCGCTCTGTGATCAGTGGTAATCACAGCACCAACCTGAGGGCATCACGGCCTATAAGTGCTTTCAGGCTGTTAGGCAAGGGCATGACATACACTCGCTGGTGCATGGTGCAGTCCTCCCAGCACAGGCCTACAGGGTCTTTATTTTGCTGCGCAGGTGTACTGCCTCCTACTCCCACTACACCAGACATCGGACTGGTGAGAGGCCAGGCTGGAGGCCACAGGTTCTGATTAATGATGGTAACGTTGGCGCCTGTGTCAACCATAGCCAAAAGTCTTACCACTTCCCCATTTGCAGACACTTCCAGTGTGATCATGGGTGTCTGGGCCAGAACCTTAGTGAAGCAAACCACCGGTCCAGTAGAACCAAACCCTCCTACCCGCAGCTCATTGGCAGGGGGAGCTGACAGCTGTTGATTAGAGAATGCAACAAGTTGTGCTATTTTACTGCCAGCAGGGAGAAACAGGGGCAGGGCAATAGTGTATGCCATTATGGCTATTGGCCCCTTAAAGCCAGCATCGATGAGTCCTAGTATCACAATAAGACCTTTGAGGCCAGCTGATGATTGTCCAAGGAGAAGGCCCCCCCCAAAGAGCCTTGCAACGTAGAAAGGGGGCCCAAAGCAGTGGTAGGAATTTTCATGACTCTTGTATCCTGCAAGATGACGCTTACTGCTGTTGCCAAGTCAACCCCGCGGCTCCTGCTGGCGGCTGGGTAGTGGGTGTTCAGGTACCCTTCACCTCGTCCTGCGCTACAGCTATTGTCATCTGCGCAGGGCTGCTCATGCTGGCTTTGCAGTTTCCCGACCGGCAGACTGCTGTGGCATGGCCAGGAGATTGGCAGTGGTCGCACCACACCGAGGCCAAACAGCGCTGCGTTGTGTGACCCAGATGGCTGCAGCGATGACAGCCCGTGGTCATTGGGCAGGTCTCCCACTGTTTTGCCGAAACAAGAAGGACCTTTCTGTCAAGTGCAGCCTTGATCGCCTGTCCCACTGCTTGGGCTAACTCTCCTGCCATAGCTTGATTAGATGCATGCACAGCATCTGCCACAAGTGCATACTGCTCTCATCCCTGGGCATGAGCCACCCGTTCTAACATGTCTTCTACCGATGCCCCTGCAGGCAATGTGGCTAAAATACCCCTGGTCTTGGGATTAGCGCTTTCAAATGCCATGCTCTTCATCAGCCCTGCTTTGGTGCTAGCATTCAACTCCCCTTCATGTGTTAAAGCTGCCCACAGCCGGTCAATGAAGTGACTATACTCCTCATTCATCCCCTGCCTGATGCCTGCATAGGAGGGACTGGGCATTAAGCTGGGAGCAGTATAAAAGGCTTGTAATGCCAACTGGGCAGACAGATCATGAAGCTCCTGTGGGAAACACAGCTGTACCTCGGTAGACTGGTAGCTTCCCTGACCAGTTAGAATGTCGGGCGTAAGCCCATTCAGGGGATCTCCTTCTCGCTGGTGTCGAAACCATTCCCTTTCCCACAGAAGAAACTGAGAAGGGGTCAGGATAAGACTGGCCAAGTTATAGCAGTCTACTGGCATGCAGCGGTCAGTGGAAAACAGCCAATCTAACATCTGCCTGGCGGATTCTGATCGTATCCCTATCGAATTCCTTAACTGCCTTCTGCACACACTCCAGGGGCTTCCACTCCCAGGCATCCCAGCGCGCCTTGCCATTTGCCCCAGTTATCACGGGGAAGGCTTTGGACTGCACAGGGTGCCACTCTCCCTGAAACAGGGCATTTTTAATGACACCAGACCACTTCAGATTATGCTGAGACGCTTTTTCCCGAATCACAGCATCCGGCTCTTGGATCTCCCAGAGGTGCTCGGCCATCAGACAGACCGCCGGTGAAGGAGAGAGTGGCGGGGCATCCCGTTGTGTCGCATGTTCAGGTGTCCATTTTTCTAACATTGTAACCACCTGTTCCAGCGACTGCTTGGTATTGTCAGCAGTAGCCATGGGTGACTGGTGGCTGCTAATGCATGCTGAGCCATGAGAGTACACCCCTCTGGCTGCAGCACCACTGTCAGGCTCAGAGGTGGCAACAACCGGTTTAGCATGCACGGCCCCAGTGGGGGGGAGGGGGGGGGGGCAGAGGCGGGGCGCAACACGGGCAACATGGCTGGCCACCCGAATCATGCTGCATGCTCTTTTTCAACTCCGCCACTGAGCTGGCAATCTTTCCGGACATGCCCTTGACTGGGGCGGCACGACTAAGTCCAAAAAACTGAACTACCGAGCTCTCTTTCTTGACTGCAGTCAGTAACAGGGCTCTTGGGGCAGGGGCAGAGGCGGAAGCTGGCACTGCGCATGCATCAGAACTGCCGGCAATGGCCAGAGAGTCCAGAAGTGACTGAGAAGCCGCCATTGCTACATTTCTTTTGGCTTTCTTTTCCAGTAATGCACGGAGCACATCCCGCCAGGTGGGACCTAGCTGTCGAGCTGTCTTAGAGACTTTTCCATTGGTAATAACCATGTCCCACAGTGTGTCTCCGACCCCCCACCACGCTTCCAGTTCAAAGGTCATGGGAGGCTCACTCATATGACCCTGCACATGCGCCCAGGCCAACAGCTCTCAGAGCTTTTTCATGTCTGATGGAACCCCTCTCTTCGAGAGTATGCACACCAGCAGAGACAGTGTCGCATCTGCTTCTGTGTCGGCTTTACCCGTATAATTCGGAGTGTTCACCCATGGCGTGAACTTCCGGCTATCACCTCCATCCTGAGGTAATGCCCTCTGGTCCAGCAGCACCTATGATGATAGTTTTTTCAATGCAAAAAACGTCCACAGGGTGATTGGCCCCTTCTTGGACAACCCTCTGGCCTCTTGAACGCAGTATTACCCACAGCCGGCCTGCCACGGTCTAACCCGCCTGCCTGATTCACAGTTCGGGCACCATTTGCCAGTGGAGCGCTTGGGTACAATGGCTCTTTGTTCACCAATATAGTTAGATGGTCATAATCTGCTTTATTTTCGTGATGCAGAGATTTATATGCATTCTTACAAGAGGCATGCTCCACCAAGATTGGTTCCAGGTGATGATTGCAAGGTTAGATGTAATGCGTGCATAGGTTAATATAACATAACACTCTAATGGGTCAGCCCTCCAGACCACCTACTCCAGCCCCCTTGGCTATCTAACTCTGCCCACTGCAGCTGTGTGTGGGGTGCTCACTTGTTTACAGTTTGGTTTCCTGGGCCAGCAGCGTCCCAAGGACATTTCTAAGCATGAGTTGTTCATGTTTATCTATTTATGTCCTCTACTGGTGAGAAATTCATTCACATAGGGGTGCACAGGCTCATGTGCAACCTTCTCCACATTACTTGCATCTCCACCACGTTACTTGCTTGCCTGCCTGCGTACTCCCTTGCAGCTTTATGCCTGCCTTTAGTCAGCGTTAGACCCGTGCTTACACTGCATGGAATCCTGCCTCTGCACCTGGAGATCCTGCCTGCATACCCATGGAGAGAGCAGCCAGCAGGATCCAGCCGCACAAGGTCAGAGACTGCCATTTCCCCTGAAACTGGAGGATTCCAGCTTCAGTCCATAGGCAGAGACCCTGAAAAATTGGACACTTGCAATAGGCTGTGAGGTAGTGTCATGGAGAGTAGCAAAAGGCTCTCTAAGCTTTTGCTATATTGTGTAGTTTCTAGTGCCTCACATTCAAGCCAGAAGCATCGGAAAAACCAAAACAATCTTTCAGTCCCATGGGAAGATTTCTCCCTAGGGCAAGTGAAAGGTAAACACTGGCCATGTTTCCCTTCCACTTGGCCTTGCTTTCCAGACAACAAGGTATTGTTTTGGTTAAGTAGTAACGGCCTGCCCAACACCTGCAGGTGGGCTGGCCTGAGGAGTGGTCTTTATATTGTTTAGGTAATATTATCCAGTTGTATTAGTTGCTTACTGTTTCTTTCCAATGTATGTGAACAACGTAAAAGTGGTCCGAGTTGTGGGCTAGTCCTGTTTTGGAACATTATAAAAATGGTGGACAGGCCAGGATCGGGGCCCTTATGCTCTCTCTTGCCCTTGTGCTCGTGCTCTCTCTTTTGCCCTTATGCTCTCTCTTGCGCTTGTGCTCGTGCTCGTGCTCTAGCCCTAGCCTTCTAGTCTGCGTCTTACACTTCTGGGTTTTTCCAGCCTTTCTGGTTTTTTTCCCGGACTTAACAACAACAAACTGTTCGCCGATCTAGTCTCGCCTCGGGCGGACGCCGAGTCGCAGAGACTAAAGCCTGCCTTATCGGGAGAATGAGAGACTCCTTACCAAGCTACAGACTGTGAGTAGCTGACTGACGAACTATTAACTCAAAACACAAAGACTCAAAAGAACTCTCTTTAAACAACATAGACTCTTTAATTTGCCATTTTCGGAAATGTTACTTTGATCTCAATCAAAAAGAATTCACAGTGGTGGTGTAGTTTCGGGAAGAGGGAATCCGCATTCTTTGCAATAAATCACTGATAAAATAGTCAACGCCTCGCGTATTTTCCCCATAACTCTGCCGCGAAACTGCGTTCCACGACAGATTTGGTGTCAGAAGTGGGATTGAGAAACTGAAGTAACAGCCGAGTTTAAGAATGGCCCAGTTTGGAAGGAGTTCTCCCGCAGCAGGAGATGCCAGATCGCCAGATCTCACAGACGCCCTGTATGCCAGATTAGCTTCGGTGTTTGAATCAGCTAATTTTAAAAAAGCTCTGACGGCAAGGGAGGATGAACCGATAGAGCAGATAAATGTTAGGTCAGCTAATGTAATCGTGTCTCTCTACGAAGCTTTTGGAGATACCGAGGGAGTTGACAAAGAAAGTTTTTTTGATCTGGGAGTTGGCGTGTTCAGATCACAAGTTGATATAGAGTCTTGCAGGCGTGTTGCAGAGGCATGGAGGCTGGAGGCAGAGGCGCATAAACGTGAGATAGAGACGTGCAAACGTGAGGCAGAGATGTATAAACAGGAGGTCAAAAAGCTGAGTGATGAGAATGCCCGGAGAGAATTGCGTTTAGAGCAAGCGCGTCAAGAAATCAAGTCGTTGCAGAGTGAGAGAGATGCTCTGTTAAAAGACATTGTCAGGCGGAACTTGAGCTTTCGCGCAGAGCCCGCTGTAACTGAGGACAGGATGAGAAGTATGGAGGAAAAGTTAGACAGGTTACTAAGCCGAAAGTCACGGTCCGAGAGCACTTCCCGAACGCAATCAGCCGTTAGTTCCCGTGCGGACACACCGCACCCGCGATCGCATATCGGGTCTCGGACAGAAACTCCGCAGCCCTCGACCCACCGTCGAGAGTCAACTGGTCACCTAGGCTTGCCAACTTTTACTCCGATATGTCCTGAGAAGTCACAGCAGCCCGTGGTTCACCGGAAAGAGCCGGTAACTACCCCCTCTCAAACCCAAGAGTTGCAACTCTTGCACTCTCCGCCTAGAGTCTCTCGCGTAAGTACGCCTTTACGCGAGCCCGATTTCTTTAAAATATGTCCGGTGAAGCACCATCCTCAGCCAATGAATCCCCAACCAGTGGCAAAGCCGTCCCTGTTGTCGCTAAAGCCGTGCGGCTCGACACCGCGTCCACCGTTTAACTCACCAATGCCGGTCCAGCCGGACGCCGCTTTGCCTCAGCCGCAGCCGGTTCAAGTCCCGGTGATTCCGCTGACGAAGCCTCTGACGCTTCTGCCGATGCCGGCACCCCAGCCATCGGCAGCGCCGTTACTAACAGTAGCGGAGCCGATAGCCCAGGCACAGCCGCAACCCCAGGCTTTGCAATACGGGTCGGAGGCACGCCCGCGGGCAATGCCCAGGCAGCCTGCCTTGCCGCCGAACGCCGTGTTATCTTCACAGCCGCAAGCGGTAGAATCGAATCCGGTCCCGCAGCAGCCGGCTCAGGTCCTAGTGATTCAGCTGATGCCGCTAACGCCTTCACAGCCGACTCTGCTTCAGCAGCCGATCTTGCAGACAACCCCGTTTCCGACGGTGCAGCTGCCAGCACAGGAGCTTCAGACGATCCAGCCGCGAGTCCCGCAGCAGCAGTCGTCCGCAATGCCGCAGGCAGCAGCTACGGTGCCGCTTTTCCCGGCTCAACCGTCTCCTCAATCTCAGTCCGTTCCAGCATTCCAGCAGGTCCCGATGCCGTCTCAAGTTCAACCATCGGCAGCGCCGCCGCAGCCGCCATCTTCCCAACCTTCTTCACAACAACAACAGCCGCCATCTTCTCAGCCGCCACGCCCTGAGCAGCCAGCGCCGAGCACGCCTGTGCAGCGCCACACCGCGTTGCAGCCTGCAGTTGCGTCTATTGATAGCGACACGGAAGTGGAGAAGGTGCACCACAAAATGAAGTCCTACTCCGTAAATCCTCTCTTTGTGTCTGAAACCTCGCAAGGACCGAAAGGAGGAAAAACAACAACCACGAAAATAAAATCGTATACAGAAATGCAGATAGATGATCTTAGGGAAACATATTCCCGCATGCCTAATCAATCCATAATTGAATATGTATATCGTGTGGTGCAGAGGGGGGCGGAAAGGATTATCTTATCTCGTGGGGAGGTGGGAAGAACTAACTGGGGACCCGAGGTATTTCTTGGGGATGGTCCTGAGGGAGACCTTGCGTTAAGTGCTAGGATTTTTCATTGGGCTAGTGCTTATGAGCCTTCAGATAGGGGTGATCCTACAGAATTTTGGATCAGATCCCCTGTTGAGTTAAATGAAGCATTTACTATGGCTGCCTGTATCCAAGCTGTGAATCATAAGGGGTTATATGCACATGCAATGGATGCCCCAGTAGAGCCACACAGGCTTAGACCCCTGATAAAGGGTATGCCTGGCTTCATAAAGGCTGAAGGCATTAGGATAAGGAGACAAATTGAGAATGCAATACAACAGAATGAAGGGCAAAGTTCACAAAGTGTAGTACATCATCCTACGTGGAGGGAAGTGCTTACAGAACTAGCTACTCTAGGGAGAGAAATGGGTTATCATGATCCTTTATCTGTGCCAGAATCTGTCTTTCAGAAGGAAAAGCAGTCTGGAGGCAGGAGCAGCAGCTCTGCATCACGAGGAAAACACCAAACGGTGCGGCATGCCTGGACATCTGGTAACCCCAATGAGAGTCCACGATCGAGCCCACGATCAAGTCCCAGGGGGAGCCCTGAGCTTAATCGTCGCTCTGAATCTGGAATAATGTGGGTACCGACTTCTCAAGGTAGAGGTGTACTCCCACTGCAGGAGCAGAAGTATGCAGTGAAACCTCGTGATGTGTTTCAGAGGAAACAGGTAGAACGTGATCCTGTGAAGAGTGAGCTCAGTACTATGAGTAAGTCCATGTCTGATATGAGTAAGTCCATGTCTGACATGAAAGGACTGCTAGAACAGGTACTGAAAGGCAATGGTAACGAAAAGGTGAAGCAGAACCGTAAGAGAGGCTCTGCAAACACGTCTCCTACCAAGTCAGGTTCTCCTGATCGGGGAGGAGATAAGAGCAAATCAAAAAACTAAGTGTGGCGGTGAATGATTCAGGCCACACTCATCGCTCTGTTTCTGAATGTCAATGGTCTGACAAACCTGAACCCTATATCATGATTTCTACTGGACCAACTAGAGCTGCTGTCAAATACCTAATAGATACAGGTGCACAAATTACAGTGCTAAATGCACAATTAGCAAAGCATCTGAAAATATTGCCATCCCGGAGAAAGGTAAACATAACAGGTGTTACAGGACAACCTGAAACATGCTATTTAGCCAAGGCACAGCTGTGGCTACCTGGGGAGAAAAGAGGTACCCTGGTAGAGTTAGCATTGGCTTCGTGTAAACATAATATCCTTGGGTTTGATGTTCTAGCAGGTAGAAGATGGCATCTTCCTGACGGAACATTATGGAGCTTTGGTGCTTATGAGGTGAGGAATAAGAGGCAAAGGTTAGTCCGTGCTTGTGTTCGCTTATTGCAAACAGCTCCTCCATTGCCAAAGTCACATGTTACTTGTGTTGCATGTTGCACAGTATCCATTGCCAGCTGCAGCTAAGCAAGGTATCACTGAGGTGATAGCCGATCTTGAGAAGAGACAGATTATCACTAGAACTCATTCTCCTTACAATTCACCTGTTTGGCCAGTCCGAAAATCGAATGGCCGATGGAGATTGACGGTAGATTTCCGGAAGCTAAATAGTAACACTCCTCCTCTTACTGCAGCAGTTCCTAGTCTTTCATCCACAGTGACAGCAATCCAAGCGGCTTCTCACACCTGGATGGCGACTCTAGACGTGAAGGACATGTTCTTCATGGTGCCGTTGAGAGAAGAGGACAAACCGCAGTTTGCTTTTACCTGGCAAGGTATTCAGTACACATTCAACTGTCTTCCACAAGGGTACAAACACAGTGCAACCATTGCACACAATGCACTTGCAGCTTTGCTTGACACTGTTCAGATTCCTAAGGATGTTAAGATGTACCATTACATTGATGATATCTTGGTGGGAGGGAATGACAAGGAGCAAGTTGGTGCAGTGGCTGAGAATATCCGAGAGCTGTTGACTAGCCAGGGTTTGACCATTCCAAAGGAAAAGTGTCAAGGGCCAAGTCAAGAGGTAAAATTCCTGGGATCATGGTGGATAGCAGGTGCAGTGTCTGTGCCAGACGACACTCTTCAGAGCATTGAAAAGGGCCAAATACCCCAAAATAGAAAAGAGTTACAACAGTTGTTGGGTACTCTGGGTTACTGGAGGAAACATATTCCAGGTTTCTCAGTAATTGCCCGTCCTCTGTATGATTTGCTTAAGAAGAACAAGCATTGGGATTGGACTCCAGAACATTCTGATAGCCTGAGGTTTCTCAAGGATGAACTAAAGGCATATCAGAAGTTGGGGCCCTTACACCCAAAAGATGCCCTGAGGGCTGAATGGGGTTTTTCCGCGAATGCCTCATACTGTGGAATTTTCCAGAGAGGACCCAATGGTCCTAGTAGAGCTCTCATGTTTTCATCAACAGCATTTAAAGAGACCGAAATTCAGTACTCGGATTGGGAAAAGGGACTTCTTTCCCTAACTCGAGCTGTTAAGGAAGCAGAAAAGCTTCGTACTACACAAGATGTTGTAGTGCAAGGTCCATTTCCTCTGCTAAAAGCAATCCTTAAAGGAACTCCTCCACCAGAAGGAATTGCCCAAAAGGCTACTGTTAGAAAGTGGTATGCCTACTTAGAGGGAATTTCACAGCTGATGCCGCTGAAAGAGGGACCTACAAAGGTATCCAAACTTCAGCAACCCATAAATCCTGATAAAGCTCTGCTTAGTCAGCCATGTAAGCCTTCTCCTATTCAGGTAGCCCCTGAGATGACCGCAGACTCCGACAAATCGGGAGTGTGGTTCACAGATGCATCCTCTCGGAGGGTAGGGGCGAAGTGGCACTACAAAGCCGCTGCCTTGGAGATTGCTACAGGCCAGACCATCACTGAAGAAGGTGATGGCAGTGCACAGGTAGGGGAGTTGCGTGCTCTTATAATAGCAGCCGAGAAGGGAGCAACAACTATTTACACTGATTCTTATTCCACGTTCAAAGGCGCCACTGAGTGGATTTGCCAGTGGGAAGCGAATCAGTGGAAGGTATCAGGTGCGGAAGTCTGGAGAGTCGAAGACTGGAAAAGGCTATTAGAAATTGGCCGATCCAGACCCCTCAAGGTTGGTTGGGTAGAAGGGCATTCCAAAAAGCAAACACCAGCTGCCGCCTGGAATAATCAAGCTGATTTCCTGGCAAAGATCAACATAGTGGGTGAGGACAAAGGAGAATGGTGGAGATTAGCTGAGTGGCTTCATATTAAAAGAGGTCTTTCAGGAAAGGCAGACCTTTACTTCGAGTGTAGGTCTAGAGGGTGGCCAGTTTCTATGAGTACCTGTAAGGAACTCATTTCATCTTGCCCACAGTGCAGAATCAGGCTTAAAACAAATCATCCCAATCTAGCTCCAGCACAGCATATCAGAGAGGACAAAAGGTTATGGAGTACATGGCAAGTTGACTATGTGGGTCCTTTAAAGCCCTCACACGGGAAGAAATACATACTGGTGGGGGTGGAAGTGGTTTCAGGATTAGTCATGGCTACAGCAACTAGTGCTGCCACAGGAGCTCAAACTATTGAGGTCTTGAAGCAGTGGTTTAGTGTCTTGCCAATGCCAGAGTACATCCAAAGTGATAATGGATCTCACTTTACAGCGTCTTCTGTACAAGACTGGGCTAAGGGTGAGGGAATTACATGGGTGTTCCGTACTCCCTATTATCCTCAAGCTAATGGTATTGTAGAGAGAACAAATGCTCTGGTTAAGAAACATGCCATGGTATCCAAAGGTAACTGGGATAAACGCTTGCCATACGCAGTTTTCATTGTGAACAACAGATGGGGTAATTATGGTAGTCCTAAAATAAGGGCATTTTGTCCTGACAATCCAGTGGAGAATGTTAGTCATCCACCAGATAAATCTCAGCACTCTCAACAGTCATTACACAAATTACAGGTGGGACAACCAGTAATGGTAAACTTACCTTCGATTGGAGTTGTGCCTATGACCCTGACAAAACCAAATGGGTTGTATGCTTGGGAAGCAACTGATGTAAGTGGGAAGACTCATCGTATCAGTGCACGATGGATTCTCCCAGACTTCTGAACTGCTTTTGCATATACCAGGTTTTCTGCTTTGTAAATGTTCAATAAAGCTTTGTTTATTCAGGGGGGTGGGCATAAGTATTAAGTAAGTTTAAATTAGAGTTATGCTTATGTATTAGTTATGTTAAGGATTAGATGTAAGTTGTATTTCATTTTTGCTTTTTCCGATTCTTGGCTTAATGTGAGCCAGGGGGTGGAGTATGTCATGGAGAGTAGCAAAAGGCTCTCTAAGCTTTTGCTATATTGTGTAGTTTCTAGTGCCTCACATTCAAGCCAGAAGCATCGGAAAAACCAAAACAATCTTTCAGTCCCATGGGAAGATTTCTCCCTAGGGCAAGTGAAAGGTAAACACTGGCCATGTTTCCCTTCCACTTGGCCTTGCTTTCCAGACAACAAGGTATTGTTTTGGTTAAGTAGTAACGGCCTGCCCAACACCTGCAGGTGGGCTGGCCTGAGGAGTGGTCTTTATATTGTTTAGGTAATATTATCCAGTTGTATTAGTTGCTTACTGTTTCTTTCCAATGTATGTGAACAACGTAAAAGTGGTCCGAGTTGTGGGCTAGTCCTGTTTTGGAACATTATAAAAATGGTGGACAGGCCAGGATCGGGGCCCTTATGCTCTCTCTTGCCCTTGTGCTCGTGCTCTCTCTTTTGCCCTTATGTTCTCTCTTGCGCTTGTGCTCGTGCTCGTGCTCTAGCCCTAGCCTTCTAGTCTGCGTCTTACACTTCTGGGTTTTTCCAGCCTTTCTGGTTTTTTTCCCGGACTTAACAACAACAAACTGTTCGCCGATCTAGTCTCGCCTCGGGCGGACGCCGAGTCGCAGAGACTAAAGCCTGCCTTATCGGGAGAATGAGAGACTCCTTACCAAGCTACAGACTGTGAGTAGCTGACTGACGAACTATTAACTCAAAACACAAAGACTCAAAAGAACTCTCTTTAAACAACATAGACTCTTTAATTTGCCATTTTCGGAAATGTTACTTTGATCTCAATCAAAAAGAATTCACAGTGGTGGTGTAGTTTCGGGAAGAGGGAATCCGCATTCTTTGCAATAAATCACTGATAAAATAGTCAACGCCTTGCGTATTTTCCCCATAACTCTGCCGCAAAACTGCGTTCCACGACAGGTAGCTCTGGAGGGTGATTATCAATCAATCCGAATTGTGAGTAAACACTTGAATGCCTCTGCAATTTCTATTGCCTCTGCCATAAAGCAGAACACAGATTGCAGTGTAAGACCCCAAGCAGCATTAAACCATGGGGAAAACTCTCTCTGTTAATAGTTTCAATGTTTGCTGGTTATTAATAAGTTTCTGTAGATAGATATTTCCATAATGTCTTCATAACCATGTAAAGAACAATTTAATATTAGAGTTCAGTGGCTGGGGGTGGTGAGATGTTGGACAATTCTTGTTAGCAGAGGACACAGAAATGATAAACATGAGCAACTGTGCTGATAAATGGCCTTGGGACACTGCTAGCCCAGGAAATCAAACTATAAACAAGTGAGCACCCCACACGCAGATGCAGTGGGCAGAGTGAGATAGCCAAGGGGGCTGGAGTAGGTGGTCTTGAGGGCTGACCCTTAGAATGTTATGGTATGCTGACCTATTGATGCCTTACAATTAACCCTGTACCCTCTGATTGTAACCAATCTTGGTGGAGCATGCCTCTTGCTAGAATGCATATAAGTCACTGTATCATGGAAATAAAGTGGATTATGACCATCTAACCATATTGGTGAACAAAGAGTCATTGTACCCATAGCGCTCCACTGACAATTGGCCCCTGACCAGTGAATCAGGCATTCGGCTAAGACCGAGGCAGGCCAGCAGCAGGTAGGACCGCGATCAGGAGGCCGGAGGGTTGGCCAAAAGAGAGGGGGCTGATCATCCTGAGGATGTTTTTTGTATCAAAAAAACTATGGTCATTTGGTGTGGCTGGACCTGGTGGCACCATCTCGGATGGGGGTGTTTGCCGGACGTTCATATCGTGAGTGAACATCCCGAGTGTGCAGGTAAGGCTGACATGGAATTTGATGCGGCACTGTGTCTACTGGCATACATATTCTCATGAGAGAAGTTCTACAGGATATTGGAAAGCTCTGAGAGCTACTGGCCTGGGCGCATGCACAGGGTCATATGAGTGAGCCTCCCATGATCTTTGAACCAGAAGCGTGGCGGGAGGTCAGAGACACGCTGTGGGATGTGGTTATTAACGATGGAAAAGGCTCTAAGACAGCTCGACAGCTAGGTTCCACCTAGCTCTGCGTGTTACTAGATATGAAACCCGAAAGAAACGCTGCAATCGCAGCTTCTCAGTTGCTTCTGGCCACGCCTGTCATTGCCAGCAGTTCTGATGCATGCACAGTGCCAGTTTCCACCTCTGCCCCTGCCCCAAGTGCCCCATCGCTGCCTGCAGTCGAGAAAGAGAGCTCGGTAACTCGGTTTTTTGGACTTAGTTGTGCCGCCCCAGTCAAGGGCATGTCCGGAAAGATTGCCAGCTCAGTGGTGGAGTTGAAAAAGAGCATGCAGCACGATCCGGGTGGCCAGCCATGTTGCCTGTGCCGTGCCCCGCCTCCACCCCCGCCTTCCTACTGGGGCCGTGCTCAATAAACCAATCGTTGCCACCTCTGAGCCTGACAGTGGTGCTGCAGCCAGAGGGGTGTGCTCTCACGGCTCAGCATGCATTAGTGGCCATCAGTCGCCCATGGCTACCGCTGACAATACCAAGCAGTCGCTGGAACAGGTGGTTGCGATGTTAGAAAAATGGACACCTGAATGTGTGACACAATAGGATGGGCTGCTGTGCCCGGCGACTCTGCCCGCCCCGCTGCCCTCTCCTTTGCCGGTGCCCCACCCGCTGGCCGAGCACCTCTGGGATATCCAAGACCCGGATGCTGAGATTCGGAAAAGAGCATCACAGCATAATCTGAAGTGGTCTGGTGTCATTAAAAATGCCCTGTTTGAGGGATAGTGGCACCCTGTACAGTCCACAGCTCTTCCCGTGATAACCAGGGCAAATGATGAGGTGCGCTGGGATGCCTGGGAGTGGAAGCCCCTGGAGCATGTGCAGAAGGCGGTATAAAGAATACGGGGTACGATCAGAACCCGCCAGGCAGATGTTAGATTGGCTGTTCTCCACCGACCACTGCATGCCAGTGGACTGCCGTAATTTAGCCAGTCTTATCCTGACTCCTCCCCAGTTTCTCCTGTGGGAACAGGAGTGGTCCCAGCAGGCGACCAGGGAAGCCGCTCGGCACCAATGGACCAGGGATCCCCTGAACGGGATTACACCCAACATTCTAACTGGTCGGGGCAGCTACCAGTCTACGGAGGTACAACTCCGTTTCCCACAAGAGCTTCATGATCTGTTTGCCCATTTGGCGTTACAAGCCTTTTATACTGCTCCTGGGTTAACGCCCGGTCCCTCCTATGAAGGAATCAGGCAGGGGACAAATGGGGAGTATAGTCACTTCATTGACTGGCTATGGGCAGCTTTAACATCTGAAGTGGAGTTAGGTAATAGCACCAAGGCAGGGCTAATGAAGAGCATGGCATTTGAAAATGCTAATCCCAAGACCAGGGGTATTTTAGCCACGTTGCCCACAGGGACATCGGTAGAACACATGATAGAATGGGTGGCTCGTGCCCAGGGTCAAGAGCAGTATGCTCTTGTGGCATATGCCGTGCATGCATCTAATCAAGCTACGGCAGAAGAGTTAGCCCAAGCAGTGGGACAAACAGTCGAGGCTGCGCTTGACAAAAAAGTCCTTCTTGTTTTGGCAAAACAGTGGGAGACCTGCCCAACACCCATGGGCTGCTATTGCTGTGGCCATCTGGGTCACACAACGCAGCGCTGTTCAGCTTCAGTGTGGTGCGCCCATTACCAGTCTCCTGGCCATGCCACAGCAGTCTGCCAGTTGGGAAACTTCACAGCCAGTGTGAGCAGCCACGTGCAGATGACAAGAGATGTAGCGCAGGACGAGGGAAATGGTACCTGGACACCCACTACCCAGCCGCCAGTGAGAGCCATGGGGTTGACTTGGCAACAGCAGTAGGTGTCACCTTGCAGAATACACGAGTCACGAAACTTCCTACAACTGCTTCTTTGCTATCTCCCTCGCTGAACAAGATTGCCAGCGACTTGCCTCTACAGTACTATCAGTGAATGAAGCTGAACCTGCGAGCTGCTATGAGTACACAGCTTTGCCACAAGGAATGAAGAACTCACCAACCCTCTGCAATTGTCCGTTGCAAGAGCATCAGAACCTTTCCAAAAAATTGGGCATGTACAATTGTCTATCACTATATGGATGACATTATTTTCTGTCGTTCACGGATGTTTTGTGCCTGCAGACTTGAAAATGACTAAGACAGTCTGCACAAGACATGGTCTGATTGTTGCCCCAGGAAAGATACAGCAGCAGAGCCCCTAGAATTATTTAGGTTGGGATATTACTGAGGCCAAAATCAGACCTCAAAAGATCGACTTACACAGACAGCAGTTTAAAAAGTTTCTCAGGGTAGATTTCATACTAACGGTAAGGATAGAAATATAAGGGATGGGATGAAACAACAACATGGTGGCTGAGCCGAAACAGCTGGGGGCTGGGCAAGATGGGGAGCAGAGGACACCAGCAGCTCTGGGGCTGGTCCTCCCCCTTCTCCTCCCCCCCCACTCACCACCTGCGGAGAGGCCCGCAGGGCCCCGTTCCCCCCCCCACCTCCTCCATCAGTCCATTATCTCTTTTTACAGATTTTTTTTTCTGCTGGAAGCAGCAGAGCCTCAGAACTGTTTTGAGCTGGAAAATTACTGAGGCCACAGTCGGACCTCGGGAGATTGACTTACACACGGACTTGAGTACAATGCCAGATGTTAGAAAGGACAGACTAGCACACTTATTAGTAGAACTCAGATGCATTGCCTCTCTCAGCGAGAGCATGGGCACTGAAATCCACATTACAAATCACTTACCAGATTCTGGACTAGGACAGGGAATGATAGAGCTTGTAGGCTAACGCCAGTCAGCTCCTTCCCCCAATAAATGTATTCAAACAGATAAAGGCAGGACTATTTTTGAAGGCCTTTTTTGATGGTACCATATTTTGATTCTAGGAGATTACTGGAGCAGCTGCTAATCACAAAGGAATGAGCTTTGTGACAATTCTGATCTTTTCTTTCGCTGAAGAATACCATGGGATTGTTATCTTCTTGACTTTTCTTTGCTTTTTCTTGAATTTCCTTCAGCTGACAGACTTTTAGAGTAAGATAAGTTAAGGCTAAGGGAATTGAGGATATAAGGATATTATGGGATGCTTTTTCTTGGGTATATCTGGGCATCATTGAGAAAAAAAAAGGGGGGGAGAAAATGGGTTAGAGGACAGTAGGATAGCAGAAGAATTTTTTTCCTTTTTTTGAGATTTTTGTAATCACATCATACAGACCAGGCCAGTGGATCTGTTAGCCTGGGCAACGAATATGTCTGCATTTGTTCTTGTATTTGCTTGTGTTTGATCATTTATCTTCACAGGCCTTGATGAAGACCAACCTGATTATGACCAACCTGTTCTTTCCTAAAGTGAGCAGAAGTCTTTCTCAGATGGCAGAACTGTGAAAGGACTTGACAGGAGCACTGACATGATGATTGTGTGTGTATGGATCATAAGGTTTGGACCACAGCTAACAAATTTGGGTATTTTCATGAGTTTTCAGTGATTGTAGTTTAACGGAATAGGTTCAGTTTAACTCCTTTTGTAAAGGACAAGCCCACTCAAATTGGCACAAGATGGCAATGTAGCTTTGGTCTCTTGCAAGAGCCCTGCAATAGACAAAAAACACTGCGCTAAATTCTAAAAGCAGATGAAGAACTGTGGGAAAAGGCCTAATAGAATAGCTTGAAAGCAACATCTAGGGCATATCTTTGTATTGTATTTAGAGGTTTGTAGTTCTTAAGCACAATAGACAGACGCATCTCATAGCTAAGGAGTGTGATCAGAACATCAAGATTTCTGAGAACTACAGAGTGAATCCAGAACTATGGGAGTCTGAGGAGAATACTTGACAGCTGATTGATCTGCAAATCTCCAACATCGATTCCCACACAGAGCCAGCGAAGACGTGGCACACCTGCACTCTTCTGTGACTGTGATGTTCATCTGGACTTTTGGGTTTCTGAACGAATGACTTACTGTCACTTGCAGAAATAGCTTTTGGGATTGTTAGCCAAGCTTGGGTTGTTAGCTTGCCAGACTAATGCTACTGATGAAAACTCTAACAGGTTTATTCTCTTCTGATGTTAGCACTGTTGATTTGTAGCTGCACCATTCACCCCTGTGTTGAACAGCCTATGTAAGTTGAAAGACCAGCCCAGGTTGCTCAAAAGAAAGAGAGGGAAATGTTGGAGAAATTCTTGCTAGCAGAGGACACAGAAATGACAAACATGAGCAACCTCTGATGGGAGCGACCTTGAGTCCATCTTGGGAGTTAGATATCAGACACATGGTGGCTTCCCCCCACATGCAGCTGCAGAGGGGTGGAGTGCAGCTGCAGGTGGGCAGAGTTTAGCCAGCCCCAGAGGCTGACCCTCAGATTGTTATGGTATGCTGACCTATTGATGCCTTACAGGTAACCCTGTACCCTCAGATTGAAACCAATCTTGGTGGAGCACGCCTCTTGCTAGAATGCATATAAGTCTCTGTATCACGGAAATAAAGCAGACTGTGACCATCTAACCATATTGGTGACCAAAGAGTCATTGTACCCAGGTGCTCCACTGTCTTATATGCCAATAAGGACAAGTGCATGGCTTGAAGCTCCTGGAACTCAGAGGAGGTTTAGGGTGGATATTAGGAAGCACTTCCTGATAGAAAGGTGATTAAGCGCTGGAGAGGACTGCCCAGGGAGGTGGTGGAGTCACTATCCCTGGAGGTCCTTAAGAAAGGATTGGATGTGGCACTTGGTGGCATGGTTTAGCTGATGTGGTGCTCTTAGGTTGTAGGCTAGACATGAGGATCTGAGAGGTCTTTTCCAGTCTCAATGATTCTGTGATTCTGAGTGTTCTTACAAGTGAAAATATCCACCACCAGGAGCAAAAGAACTAGAAACCAGGTTAGGCCTGCTCTAAGTGACATCAGAACTCCTCTGCAGCAGGAGACAAAGAGTTTATTGTTTCTGAAAGCATCCAGTGAGCAGTTTGCTCAGGGCAGCCTTCAGCTCCTGGTTCCTCAGGCTGTAGATGAGAGGGTTCACTGTTGGAGGCACCACTGAGTATAGAACTGACACCACAAGATCCAGGGATGGAGAGGAGATGGATGAGGGCTTCAGGTGGGCAAAGGAGGCAGTGCTGGCAAACAGGGAGACCACAGCCAGGTGAGGGAGGCAGGTGGCAAAGGCTTTGTGGCGCCCCTGTTGAGAGGGCATCCTCAGCACTGCCCTGAAGATCTGCACATAGGACACCACAATGAATACAAAGCAGCCAAAGACTAAACAAACACTGACCACAATGAGCCAAAGTTCCCTGAGGTAGGCTGTGGAGCAGGAGAGCTTGAGGATCTGGGGGATCTCACAGAAGAACTGGTGCACAGCATTGCCCTGACAGAGCGGCAGAGAAAAAGTATTGGCTGTGTGCAGCAGAGCATAGAGAGCCCCACAGGCCCAGGCAGCTGCTGCCATGCGGGCACAAGCTCTGCTGCCCAGGAGGGTGCCATAGTGCAGGGGTCTGCAGATGGCAACGTAGCGGTCATAGGCCATGATGGTGAGGAGAAAATACTCTGCAACAACCAAGAAGAGAAAGAAAAAGACCTGGGAAGCACATCCTGCATAGGAGATGACCCTGGTGTCCCTCAGGGAACTGTCCATGGATTTTGGTACAGTGGTGGAGATGGTGCCCAAGTCAAGGAGGGCGAGATTGAGGAGGAAGAAGTACATGGGGGTGTGCAGGTGGTGATGCCAGGCGATGGTGGTGATGATGAGGCTGTTGCCCAGGAGGGCAGCCAGGTAGATGGCCAGGAAGAGGCAGAAGTGCAGCAGCTGCAGTTTCTGTGTGCCTGCAAATGGCAGGAGGAGGAACTCAGTGATGGAGCTGCTGTTGGACATCTGCTGCCTGGGCATGGATCAGCTGTTGCAAGAGGAGAAGACACTGCAAAAGTCAAAGCATAATTCCTGGAGACAATTCCATGAGCATGTCCCAGAAATCCCCTCAGAATGACTCCTCTTTCTCTGGAGGAGCTTTGTGCCCTCTCAGCCTCACCCCCTTGCAGCCATCCCAGCAGAAGGCAGCTCTCATGTCCTCTGACTCCAATGGTGCAGATGGGAAGCTTAGCTCTGGAGCATCTCCTCCTCCTCCTGTGCAGCAGAGAGATCCCAGAGGCTGTGGGATGTGGCAGCTTTAGCAGCTCCAGGAACTGCAGATCCCTTCTGCAGCAGAGACTCTCCACGGCCAGGACTGGGAAGGTTTCTCTTCTTTCAGCTCTCAGTCAGCCTCCAAGTCCTGGCTACTTTGAAGCTCTCTTTGCCTTCCTCATCTCCCTGACATCCCCTGGCAGTGCCCTTAACCCTGCTGTGCTCTGTAGAGGAACTGCTCCTGGGCAGAGCTGTCTCTATCCAGTGCTTCCTGTTGGCCAGAAGCTGCCTCAACCCCAGGAGCCTGTCCCAGTTCAGCAGCAGAGGACCAGCCCAAGGCATTTTAAGGACCCCTCTGGTGGCTTTGGTGCTGAGTTCATGAACCTCAGAGACTGAGAAGCTGAAGAAACCTCTGCAGAATTCAAAGTCAGAGTCAAACTCTGAACTTTCTTGAAGTCTTAATGGGTCCCAGGGAGAGACACTGCAGAAGTGTCCCCAGGGCCTGCTTAGAGCAGCAGGAGGCAGTGGATGCAAGGGAAGCATCCCTGGAGGCACTGAAGCACCTGCAGGGGTTGGACAGAGCAGAGAGCTGGAGGCAGAGCTGACAGCTCAGGACAGCAGCTAAAGGTGGCTCTGAGGCTGAGCAAACCTGGAGGGGTTTCATGAGTGCAAAGGGCCAAGCCCTGACCCCCAGCCCCTGGCAAAGGAGATCCTGTGCCTCACCTGTGCCTCTGGCCTCTGCTGGAGGCAGTGGGGAGTGAGGGTGAGCAGTGAGCAGGGCAGGACACTCTGTGACACTCTGTGGCCTCCCCAAGAAGGAGCAAGCAGGAAAGCAAGTGCAGAGCCTCAGCAGAAGCTTCTGCTGGCAGCATCTCTGCGTCAGACACAGCTTGTGCTGAGCAGATGCTGCAGAGTCTGTTCCTTGGCAGCAGCCTGGGGCAGGCTCTGCTCTGCTTTGCTTGCCCAGAGGCAACTCCTGCTGGAGAGTGATGAAATGTTCCCTTGCAAAGCATTCTGAGCAGATGCTTCTCAGAACAAAAACCTCTCCAAGTAGCTGCAGAGCTCTTGGCAAGCAGCAGAGGCGAAGTTGTGGCTCAGCAGGGTTTTAATGAGCCCCACGGAGTGTTTGGAGCTGAGTCCATGCTCCTCAGGTGCTGCCAGCAGCCTGAACAAGCCTCTGCAGCAGTGCAAATCAGAAGCAAACTCCAAAGTGCCTTGAAGCATTGATTGGCCCCACTGAGGGTCGTTACTGACAAAGCCTCCCAGGGACTACTTAGAGCAGCTCATTGAGGCCATGAGTGCAGGAGACAAAGGCAGAGTGCAGGGCAGAAACCCTTGGGCTTGGTTTATGGAGCAGAAAGGCCAAGCCCTGACCACAGCCCTTTGTCGTGGAGGGCCTGGAGGCCCAAAAATAGGCTTATTTGTGCCTTGCCCTGCCAGGACATGTTTTTCTGTGTAAAGCAGAGGTAAACACATAATGGGCACAAAGGGGGACAGCAGGCCTGGTGCCAAGGAGTCCGGCCTGCCTAGGGCCTGTGTTGTACAAGGTGTTTGTAAACAGGCTGTGTAAGCCCCACATACCCAGCTCCTGCTTCCCTGGTGTCAGCCCATGTGAGCACTATATTTGGAGAAAGTCCAGGCAAGTGCCTTCTGCCTATTATGGTAAGGTTTGGCTGACTGCCAACCTGATTGGTCATTCTAGTGGCCAATGGACCATTAATCTCGGCCCACAGTCAATGAATAGAGGTGCTCAGACCCTCATGCTCAGGCCCCCAGCTCGGACTCCCCCTGCATAGGTCAGACTCCATACATTGATTACCTGCTTGTGTACTGAGTTGCAGAGCTCACTTAAGCCTGCCTGTATATATGTGGAGCTCAAAGTCTCCCAGCAGCCATGCACACCTTGCATGCCGCTGCCTATCCTCGCCTGGTAAGTGCCACTGCCACCGAGTTACCAGGAGGCAGACTCTGGATTGTCTGCACACGAATGGCCTGCTAGCCACGTGAGAGCCATGCTGAGACAGCACAGCATCCCTCTCCTGCACCTGAGGGCCTGCCTAAGAATCCCTGGACAGAGCATCCCGAAGAAGCCAGCAGCACAAGGGCAGAGATTGCATCCTTTGCCAGGAGAACCAGGTCACAGACTGTCATTTCCCCAGAAGCTGGGAAGATTCATCCTTTCCCCTCAAGCCAGGAGGATTCCAGCCTCACAGTCCATGGGCAGAGATCCCCTGAAGTTTGGACACTGGCACAGGCTGTGACGTAGCCCCAGAGCGTGAATATTGATTAATCAGAGTTGTGAGTAAAAGCTTTAATGTCTCTGTAATATCTGTGGTCTCTGCCACAGAGCAGAATCAGTTTCCAGCTCACTCTGCTGGACCAAATCCAAGTAGACCCCAAACGGTATTCGCCGTGGGGAAATCTCCTCTCTCTGTCCATGGTTTGAATGTTTGCTGGTTATGAACAAGTCACTGCAGATATTTATCCCAGAATGTTTCCATAACCCTGTAGAACATTTCAATATTAACATACAGTGGTTGGGGGTGGCAGAGTTCAGAACATTGAGTTTAATAAATATCTATTTTATAGAACATTATCTCACCCCAATTGATTCCTCCCCTCCGCGACAATGTCGTAGAGAGTGTTCTGTGACATCATCAGGACTGCTGAGTGATGCCATAGGAGCGATTATGTACCTATATGACAGGACTCTATGACCACCTAGAAGAGATTCTGTGATGTCATGGACAGGTCTGTTCGATGGCTCAGAGGGGATGGTGTGTCACTCTAAAGAGGGTTGAGTGACATCATAGAGAGGATTTTGTGGCAACATGGAGAGGTCTATTGTAAATCACAGAAGGCATTGTGTGACATCATAGAAAGGGCTGTGTGACATAAGAGAGGGCTGTATGACATCACAGAAGCTATTCTGAGACGTCATAGAGAGGGCTGAGTGACATCATAATGAGGGCTGTGTGATGCCATGGAGAGTATTTTATGCCATCTTAGAGAGGGCACTCTCAGATCATAGAGGACTTAGTGTGACACCATAGAGAGGCCTGGGTGACATTATAGACAGGGCTGTCTGACATCACAGATAGCTCTGTGTGACATGACAGAAGGCATTATTCAGTGACATCATAGAGAAGGATTTGTGATGTCATAGATGGTGTTCTGTGACATCATAGAGAGGCTGAGGTGGCTGAGGAGGCTGAAGCAGTTGAGGTGGCTGAGGCAGCAGGCGAGCAGCAGGCAAACAGCAGGTCAGCGAGGACCGAAGGATCAGGCAAGCTCCGTATTCACCTGTTCACCCCCTTTTATAACACAGTGCCCGAGGCTAATGCTCTCATTGGCCACACAATCACCCAATCACCTCTGGAAGTCACCCAAACATACCCATAAAAGGCAGACCCCACAGGCTGCTCTCCTCCAAACATGGGGGGCGCAGACGCCTTGCACGCGACAGGGGTGTGGGGCTTATGGAACCCCTCTCATGCCACCAGACTAAACCAGACTGGGCTGTCTGGGTTTCTTTTGTGCTGTTTTCCTGCCTCTGGCTGCAATGCAGACAGGCAGGCAAACATGTCTGGACAGGACAGGACATGCTCAAGCCCAGTTTGTGACCCCAGGGACTCTTCACCACAAGGACTATGGCACAGACCCTGCCAGGCTCCTGAGGATGGACAAGGAGGCAATGAGGCCAATACAACCTGGGCTACAATGCAGCACAAACTGGATTCCCTTGATGCTCCTGGGACTCACTGGATCCCTTCCAATGGGGACATGGATACTCTGAACCCCTCCCAGTACACACTCTGCTGCTTCCCAGTACTCACTGCACCCTTGGCACCATCCCAGGGCACTCTGGGACATTTCCTAGTACAAATCAGACCTCCTGATCACCTCCAAGTCTAGACCAGGCCACACACCAGTACCGACTGCTTTGGTTTTCCCTTTCTCAGTTCAGACCTTGCTCTCTACCACTGCTAATTACTATTGAAGCACACTCCCAGCACCCCTCTCAGCACAGACTGGCCTCTCTCCCAGTGCAAACTGGATCCTCACACACCTTCCCCATACTCACTTGGCCCAGTCCCATTACAAACTGGATCCTCTGATCGGCTCCCAATGCACCTTGAGCCTCTCACACTCTCTAGCCAGTATCCCCAAGCCCTATATGCCTAACCACTGCTCCTCCCCTGACCACAGGCCCCTTCTCTACCCAAAAGGAGCTGAGCCCATTCCTCACCTCACCCCTTCAACCTTAGCCCCTCCCTAAGCCATCCCAGCCCTTAATTCTACCTCCATTGGTCATCCTGGCCCCAGCCTTTACCCTTTGCATTGACCACTTGGCCTTAACTGCAGCACTCAGCTGTGCTAGTTTGAAGCAAGCTGGAATGTTTTGGTGAAAAGAACTAGATAATGGACAGTGAAAAGTAAACATGGCTGTGCCTCTTCACTCACAGTTACGCTGAGAACTCTGGGAAGAAGAAGTAAAACATTCTCCATTTTGTCTTTCATTCTGCCTTTGCCTTCAGACCTAGTCATATCTCATTAACCTTGCTCCCACTAACCTTGCTCCCTAACCTCTTGGCTGCACCTCTCTTCTTTCTGAGAACTGGGGTAAGGTTGAGAGGGCAAGGGGAGGTGTTGGGGAGGTTTGAGAACCCCTCCTGGGGACTCAGGTTTCTGGGAGGGGAGTTATGCTTCTGTATTGTTTATCCTTTGTATATTTCTGTATATAACTGTATATACTGTAAATAGCTGCTTGTATATTTGCTGCTGTAAAATAAATAGCTTAATTTATATTCCCAGAGGCTGTCTGAGTTATCTGGGGCAATTCCAAAAGTGGGGGGGGGCAGGTAAGAGCCCAAACCATCACACTCAGCCCAGCCCCAACCCAATCCCTGCTCCTCAGAGGTGGTGCTCACCTGACCCCTGCCCAGCACCATCAAGAGGACACCAAAGGCTCTCCTCAGCCTTGGCCTGAGCCCCAGCACTCATAGTCATTTTGGAGACTTCAGCCTTCCCATGGGCACCTCAGCCTCAAACCTCCTTCCTGTGCTCTGAACTCTCATCTGTAACCCATTTCCACCCCTGACTGACTCTGCTTGGCCTCTGGCGCAGGGCAAGGGCCATGAACTTCAGGGACAGCCACATGGCCTTGAAAGAGGAGGTCTGGAGGAAGAAGATCTGCCAGGATGGACTTTGGAGGCTCTCCATAAGAAGCTGAAGGCTCAGGGAGTGCTGTGCTCCTGTCTCAAGGCAGCTTTGTGCTGCTGGAGCTTTCCTGGGTGTGGGCAGAGAAGGAAGCCTTTAAGAAGTGCAGCTTGGAAGGTTCAGGCTGGGGCTGAGGACAGAAATGTCACTCAAAGGGTAAAGCTGTGGTGCAAGAGGGGAGCCAGGAGTGTGGGCAGCCCATGCCTGGCTGTGTGCCAAGGCATCTCCAGCAAGGGTGGAGTGCCCTGAGGGCAGGTGTGGAACTGTCAGGGTGAGAGCTGGCTGGGGAAGCAAGATGGGAGCCTGAAGGGCAAGAGGTGCAGGCATGGGACAGCACAGCACAGGCTGCAGTGGGCATGGCCAAGGGCTCTGGCCAGTCTGAAAGGCCCAAGAGGATTGAGGTCTTTGTCCCCTTGACTCTGGCAGTTGCTTCTGCTCCCATGGCTGGGGAGATGAAACTTTGTCTTGAGGCTCTCAGCATCTGCCTTGGCAAGGCCTGAGGGTCAGGGCTTGGCCTTTCTGCTTCACAAACCAAGCCCAGGCTTTTCTGGCCTGCACTTTGCCTTTGCCTCCCTGCACTCATGGCCTCCAAGGAGCTGCTCTAACAAGTCCCTGGGGAGGTTTCTCAGGAACAACCGTCAGTTGGGCCCATCAAAACTTCAAGGTTTTTTGAGTTTTTCTTCTGACTTACCACCTTTGGAAAAGAGGGGAGGTGTCCCAGGAGAAGTTCAAGGAAGTTGCTAGGTCTTGTAGAGGAAAAATTAGAGAGGCAAAAGCCCACTTGGAGCTCAGGCTGGCCACGGCTGTCAAGGAAAATAAAAAGTGTTTCTTCAAATATATGAATGGCAGAGAAGGGCCAAGGACAACCTCCAGTCCTTGTTAGATAGAGAGGGGAATAGAGTGACAAAGGATGAGGAAAAGGCAGAGGTGCTTAACACCTTCTTTGCCTCAATCTTCAATTGTGGGACAGGTTGTCTCCAGGACAGCTGGACTCCTGAAGTGGTGGATGGAGTCAGGGACCAGTACAGTCCCCCTCTAATCCATGAGGAAGCAGTAAGGGACCTGCTGAGACATTTGGATCCTCACAAGTCCATGGGACCAGATGGGATCCACCCTAGGGTGCTGAGAGAGCTGGCAGATGAGCTGGCCAAGCCACTCTCCATCATTTATCAGCAGTCCTGGCTCACTGGAGAGGTCCCTGAAGACTGGAAGCTGCCAATGTGATTCCCATACACAAGAAGGGTTGTAAGGAGGAGCCAGAAAACTACAGACCTGTGAGCCTGACCTCGGTGCCAGGCAAGGTCATGGAACAGGTCATCTTGGGTGCCATCACAAAGCACCTACAGGATAGCCAAAGGATCAGGCCCAGCCAGCATGGCTTTAGGAAGGGCAGGTCCTGCCTCACCAGTCTGATCTCCTTTTATGATCAGGTTACCCGCCTGGTGAATGTGGGGCAGGCTGTGGATGTAGTCTACTTGGACTTCAGCAAAGCCTTTGACACTGTCTGCCACAAGAAGCTCCTAGCCAAGCTGGCAGCTCATGGTTTGGACAGTTTCACTCTGTGCTGGATCAAGAACTGGCTGGATGGCAGAGCTCAGAGAGTGGTGGTGAATGGTGCCACATCCAGTTGGCAGCTGTCACTAGTGGTGTTCCCCAAGGCTCAGTGCTGGGCCCAGTCCTGTTCAATATCTTTATTGATGACCTGGACGAGGGCATTGAGTCCAGCATCAGTAAGTTTGCAGATGACACCAAGCTAGGAGCAGGTGTTGATCTGTTGGAAGGTAGGAGAGCCCTGCAGAGGGACCTGGACAGGCTGGATGGGTGGGCAGAGGCCAATGGGATGAGATTTAACAAGGCCAAGTGCAGGGTTCTGCACTTTGGCCACAACAACCCTCAGCAGCACTACAGGCTGGGGACTGAGTGGCTGGAGAGCAGACAGGAGGAAAGGGAGCTGGGGGTACTGATAGATAGTAAGCTGAATATGAGCCAGCAGTGTGCCCAGGTGGCCAAGAGAGCCAATGGCATCCTGGCCTGCATCAGGAAGAGTGTGTCCAGTAGGACAAGGGAGGTTATTCTTGCCCTGTACTCAGCACTAGTCAGGCCACACCTTGAGTACTGTGTCCAGTTCTGGGCCCCTCAATTCAAGAAAGATGTTGAGATGCTGGAAGATGTCCAGAGAAGGGCAACAAAGCTGGTGAGGGGCCTGGAGCACAAATCCTATGAGGAGAGGCTGATGGATCTGGGCCTGTTTAGCCTGGAGAAGAGGAGGCTCAGGGGTGATCTTATTACTGTCTACAACTACCTGAAGGGGCATTGTAGCCAGGTGGGGGGTGGCCTCTTCTCCCAGGTAACCAGCAATAGAACAAGGGGACACAGTCTCAAGTTGTGCCAGGGTAGGTATAGGCTGGATGTTAGGAAGAAGTTCTTCCCAGAGAGAGTGATTTCCCATTGGAATGGGCTGCCCAGGGAGGTGGTGGAGGCACCGTCCCTGTGGGTCTTCAAGAAAAGAGTGAATGAGGCACTTAGTGCCATGATCTAGTTGATTGGATAGGGCTGGGTGCTAGGTTGGACTGGATGATCTTGGAGGTCTCTTCCAACCTCGTTGATCCTATGATTCTATGATTCTTAGACTTCTTGAGAGGTCTCTTCAGTCTCCTGGCAGCTCCTCAAGTTCATGCAATGAGCCCCAAGTGCCCTCAGGAGCTGTTTTTTCTCTGCAGTTATCTACAAGCTGTAAAAACACAGCAAACACAGCTCAGTGCTCATGGCAAAGGGAAGTATTTGATTATCTCTCAGATGAGAGGAGAGTGAGAGCAGCACCCAGCAAGTGAGAATTCTGCAGGCTGTCTGCTCAGGAGGTCTGGCCTGGCAGGTGAAGCTGTCCCTTTAGAGCTGACATTGAGTGGACAACTTCACTGCCCACCCTCCCAACCTCCCCATGCCTCTCACTGCCCACCTGGGGCTTCTCTCCCTGCTCCTTGCATCAGACTTCTGCACTGCTCTCTGCAGCTGGAGCTCACAGCTGCATGCTGTCACACAGCCTTCTCTACAGAGTCACATCTCCTCTCTGGGATGTCAAAAGCCCTCTCCATGGTGTCTCACATCCTCTTCTATGTGGTGCCCTGAGGGGCACGCAGTGACCTGGCTCAGGAACGGCTCAGCGACCAGCCTTCGGCTGCACAGACCATCAGCTCACAGACACCGATGTGGTGGAAAGCAAATGGCGTTTATTAGTGGGCAACGCTGGGTTATATGGTGTGGGTTAATACATCATTTCCACCTGCTTACATCATAAGCTGACTATTATTGGTTATGGCAATAAGGAGAGGGGCCCTATCTTTCCATACAATGCGGTATCTTCCGGCCGCTGGGTCCTAGCTGCCCACATTTCCCCCCTCTCTGTGCACAATAAAAGTAGCTAAAATAGAACACTTCTAGAACAGTATAAACTGTATATGAAATGAGCATAGAAATATGGTCACAGTGTCAAAAGATCTTAACAGTAAAAACCTTAGCAGTAAGGCACTTTAAATGAGGTAGCGTTGAGAACAATGTAGTGCAACCAGGAGTAGTTAGTGTAAAAGTATGAGATGAGAACTTTCTTCACAGTATCATTAGTAAAAACTAAAGTGCACCTACCTATGGTATGTGAACACTCCCTAAATATACAACCAGATCAGCTGCCATATACTGTACTATCTCTATCTTCTGTAACTATTTCCTTCACAGTATCACAACCTTTGGTAAAAGCAGGAGATGCATTGTGCAAGATAATAATACTGGAGGTATCTCAGAACAGATTTTGGTGCTCTATAAGCAAGATGTCTACTGTCTGCAACCTGCTTTTAACAAACCATATCAACTTGTTCAGTATGCAGGGTCCAAAAATTAGAGTCAACACTATCATCGCGATCGGTCCCATCAGGGAGGATACCAGGGTGGTTAGCCACGGTGACTGATTAAACCATGATTCGAACCATCCCTGCTGGGCTTCCCTATCCTTTTTTCTTTGGGCCAATCTCTCTCTTAATTTAGCCATCGAGTCTCTGGCTACTCCGGTGTGATCTGCGTAAAAGCAACACTCCTCCTCCAAACCGGCACAAAGGCTTCCTGACAGCATGAACAGAAGTTCTATCCCTCGTCTGTGCTGTAGAACAACTTCATAAAGTGATGAGAGAGATTCTTCTAGGGAGGCCATGGAATTTTCTAGTCTTTGAAAGTCCTCATTGATGATGGCCTGTAGCTGGGATAGGTCCTGTTGTTGGGTTATCGTAGAAGTCACTCCTGTTGCTGTACCAGCTACTCCCAGACCGAGCAGAGCTGCTATCATGACAGCTGTCAGGATCTCCCTTTTGTGACGTTTGCTGTTATCTTCTCCCCAGTAGTAGCACATCTCCTCTTCTGGATGGTGTAGGACCCTGGGAACAATTACAATCTGAACACAAAGGTCAGCAGAAGCATTAAAGTGTTCAAGGGACACACGAGGTGTTAATCCTAACTGATGGCAAATCCACATTGCAGGTATAGATGGAATAGCCCATTTGTACCTTTTATTGACCTTGATGGTTCTCATGTAAACCTCCTTTCCCCAGTCGAATAGTGAGGTGTTCCCAAAACATACACCCTGACCCCTTACCTGACTTAGGGTAATTCCTTTCTGTGGTGTGCTCCACCCACATTGTGTTGGACTACTATCTGAAGCATAGATAAAAGAGGCGTTGAGGGCAACACCCTCATAAAAAGGAGGATTCACATCATAGCATAATCAACAAGTTTCGGTGAGATTCAGGCTTGACTGGTTCAGGGACCTAAAGGATGCATTTAGCACATCGAGGAACAATTGCTCCGATGGGTGGTCAAAGTTCACATCTGGTTTATTTGTGGGGCTCGTGTGTTTTATTGTTTGAGACTCGTTGTGAGGAGGTGCACTTTCCTTTTCTCTCTTGATTGTCACTCTTAATTACTGCATTAGGGCCAGTTTCTGTATGGCTCTTTACTTCCTGTTTTTTGACAAAGAATAGTCCTCCCTTATCTGTACCTGGCTCCCAGAATCTTAGATCCCAAGTTTTGCCAATGGTCCATCCCAGGTCATCCTCCCTGGTCACATTAAACATATAGTACTTACACCAGTTTTTGGGTCCGCCATAGGCTGACACAATTCCTCCATGGTAATGTTTAGGGAAGGAGGTGCATCCATGAGGTCCTTGGCCTATTCTCAAAAATCTATCTGGTCCTGATCCCGGTGCCCAAGCTGTAGCTATAGTCTCACACCCCCAGTGAGCACAAAAGTGATGTTCAGGAAGATTACAATAGGGTTTTCCTGGATTAGAGCTGGGGCAAACATAGAAGCTCGTCTCTTGATGACATGGTCTGGCTGGAATTAACTCACACAAAGTAACCTGAAAGCTAGGGGGTCCCGGGGTAATCCTCTTCTGCATTACCTTTTGATCCTCCCACCTCATCAGCACCCATTCCCACAGTTGGTGTTCGTACCAGCCATTGGACGGTCTTACCATACCCAGAATCAGAATCACACAGAAACATCACAGCCCTCCCTTTCGAGGGCCTTCTTGCCATTGCTTGGATCTTGCTGGTGTGACACTTTCTGGCGTGGGTGGGGGTGAAGCGCTTTTTGGGTTGTCATCATCCTCTGCCACCAGGAAGTACGCGTTACAAAGGCGTCCAATTAAGAGGTCCTGTGGACAAAAACTCACAGTTTTCATTAGTTTTTATTCTGGAGGTCTGGTTTAATAGACTTAAGTGGACACCACTTGACCTTGCCATCTTTTCTGACTGTGGCATATCCACGTCCTGTTAAAGCTAATTTCCATCCAGATTCCCATTCTCCTAACTCATTTCTAACTATGACTGATGGGCCCTCTTCTAATGCCTGAGTGGCCCAATGTTTTTGGGAAGGGCTGTTCATCTCCTCCCCTCTCGGGAACTGATTTAATTCTAATAAGGCAGTTGCCAGCAGACGTGCCTGATCCCCTGAGGTAATGGTTCCATCGAATCCTTCTGATTTTGCTAATACCTCTAATTTTGTTCTTAGAGTCTGGTTTGCTCATTCAACTATGGCCTGTCCTGTGCCATTGTATGGAATTCCATGAACTAGTCTGATACTCCATTTTGAAACAAACACTTGAACTGACTTAGAGACAAAATTTGGGCCATTGTCTGTTTTAATCTGATTGGGGATACCGAGCCATGCCATGGCTGTTAACCAGTGTTGAATGGTTGCTTTGGAGTCAGCTTTGAGATGTTGTGTGGCCACTATCACCCCGCTGTAGGTATCTACAGTTACTGCCAGTCACGTTCGTGGCTTCTTCAATAGTTGGCAAAGTGTAAAGTCTGTTTGCCATATTTCTGAGGCTTTAAGACCTCTGGGGTTGACTCCGCTGGACCACAGTGGTGTTTTTTGACAGCGAGGGCATGTAGCTACTACATGTTTAGCGTCTGTGATCGAGATCATGCATCTCTTTGCCTTTGCTTTGGCTCCGATGTGAAGAGACTCATGCAGTTCATGTGTATCTTTCAATGGCCACAATCCTTTCACTGCGGCATCTGCTCTGTCATTGCAGATTTGAGAAAATCCTTTTATTGGGTTGTGGCTGTTGACATGGATGACTGATATGGTGCCTTTTCTGGAGCACAGTGCTTCTTCTAGCATCAGTGCTGCTGGAGATGTTGATACACCAGGCCCTGACATGGCCAAACAGAGTTTTGCTACAAATATCGAGTCAGTTATGATGTTCAGGTGTTCTGTAGGGAATAGTCCACATGCTACTGCTACAGCTGTTACTTCTAGCTGCTGAACTGAGAGCATTTTGTCAGTCGCTCTGACACTGCACCGTTCTTCTCCCGCCTGCCACACTGCTACGGCAGTTGAAGTTGTTGAGGATGCGTCTGTGAAAACTGTCGGTCCCTCTTGCGGCCGATCCATGACTTTTTGTGGGAGATCAACATCCACAACTGACAGCATTTGGGTCCAAGGGGGTTTTGCAGCATACCTGATTTCTCCACTGAATCCTACCAGAGCCACTGCTGGATGTTCTGACATTGCCACTGATTGCGTCGGAAGCTGGTTCTATGCCCAGGTGTCTTAGGGCAACCTTTCTTCCTTTCATGATGAGATTTCCAAGGCACTCAACCCCTGGAAAGAATGCACCTGACACTTTTCCCAGAACTACCCACTGAATTGGTTGAGCTTTCTTGGGGGCCCTTGGGCTAATTCTCCTACTCCCCCACCTTCTGTGAAGTGTACGTACAGATAGAGTGGTTCATCTGGATTCCATCTGGTGAGCGTGCTTGATGATATCTGTCGCTCGATAAAGTCAAGGCAATTCATTGCTTCTGCTGTCAGGGTCTTCTCTTCCCATGGATTTCTTCCTTTCAGCAGATCGTAGAGGGGGGCCATGGCTTCTGGAGGAATCATGACAATATTGCAAAGCAACTGCAGAGATCCTAACAGCTGTTGCATATCATAGAGCGTCTTGATGTTCCGTCGGATCTTTATTTGAGGGGAGGTCACATAAGATTTTGTGATTCCAACTCCCAAGAAACTCATGTGTGGTCCTCTTTTGACTTTAGAGTCTGTGATTTCTAACCCATTTGATTTCAAGGTTTCTGATACTGTGGACACCAATTGGTCTACCTGATTCTCTGATGGTGCAGCAACCAGGATATCGTCCATGTACTGAATGATGGTCATGTTTGGGTTGTCCTGCCGAACTGGCACCAATGCCCGATCCACTGTGATTTGACAGATAGTAGGCGAATTGATAATTTCTTGAGGCAGTACTTTCCATTGGAAGCACATATTGGGATGCTGGCTGTTTGGGAACACGACTGAAAAGGCAAATTGCTCTTTGTCTTCTTCATGCAGAGGTATTGAGAAAAAACAGTCTTTAATGTCGAGGGTGGCACAGGGTTGTTCTTTCAGAACCATCGGATTCATAGGCAGCATCATTTTGACAGGTCCCATAGGCCAAATTCTTTTATTTCCCTTGCGCAAGTCATGCAGAAGGCGAAATCCTTCACCACTCCTTTTTGGTATTACAAAAACTGGGGTGTTCCATTGTCATGGAAGGTAATAGACCCCTTTAGCAGGCCCCATTTCTGCACAGGGTTGTGGCTCACATTGAAGGCCAGCCATCGCAAAAAACAAAACAATATTTCTATCTGCTGTTTCAGCAGCTGCAGAGCCTCTGAGAATATTTCTCCCCCAGGAGGGGTAAAAGATAAACATTGACTATGTTTTGAGTCAGGGACCTTGGTTCCCATAGCTCAATGGACACCTGTTGGGGGCTGACCCCTGGGTGGTCCTACAGGTTGTTTGTGGTAATAATTGTCCAATTGTATGAATTGATTATAACTGTACCAATCTGTAAAATTAACGTAGAATCGCCTGAACTGGCTAAACACACCTCTTTTGACCACTGCATTGGCCTTAATCGAGCACCTCTGCACCTCTGCGACCCTCTAGACCCTCTCGCTCTCAACACTGCTTTCCTTCTGAATGACACCCTGCCTGCACACGCATCACTTGGCAGCATTAAAGCTACAGCCAGCTTGGCACGAACTTGGCACTAACTCGGCCCGATCCTCGCCGGCCTCGGAGGCCAGGGCCCACCTCGGCTTGAACCTGCAGGAGGCTCAGACAACGTGCCCTGAAATTCATGAATACTTTGAAACCCTGCTGAACTGCTTTTGGACAGTGAGTAACTTATAAACTTTTATTTAGAGACTGAGTAATCTCTCAAGACTCAAATGAACTCTCTTAAAATCACAGACTCTCTTCATTTTAGCCATTTTCTATTTTAATCTGCGACTGTGAATCAAGAACGCACGTGGGATAGTTATAAATAAGTTTGGGGAAGGGGATTTCTTGTATTTTAGTAATAAATCATTTAATCTTCTTTACAAATTGGCCTCACATGTTATTCTCCAAAATTCCCCTAAACTCCATTCCACAACATAATGGCTGCAGCGGCAGGGTTTGCCACAGCAGAAGCTGAGTTGGCAATCACACCATCAATAGTAGGCGATTTATTTTCTAATCTGGCATCTATTTTTGAGCCTGCACATTTAAGGAAAGCCATGGACACGCTCACTTGTGCTAGCCCAGAACAAATCACCGACAAATCAGCAGATCTAGTCGTTACATTGTACACAGCTTTCAAACACATAGATGGAGTGGACAAAGAGAATCTTATTTTGTTAGCAGCATGCATAATTTGGGCTCAAGGCGTATTTGATAGTACGGTAGTTAATGTTGAGGGTCTTAAACTTACATTGAACGAAATGGGAGCGTGTTTAAATGAACAAGTTAATATCTTTATTAGATAGAAAAAAGGCTGGGAACAGCAAGGCGGGATGCTGAAAAAGCAGATTGAACAGTTACAAGCTGAAAATAGGAGCCTAGGTAGAAACTTAGAAATGACACAGCGGGAGATGAAACGGCTACAGACCGAGAGAGACACGACTGCGAGAGAGGCTGCCGCAGCGAACATAAATGTGTCTGTGATAACTGAGGACCGAATACGATCCTTAGAAGAGAGGCTTGAAAAGAAATTTTTCCAAGCATTACGGGAACAGCAGCCGTGCGCCGAAAGGCTGAGTCCTGCGGTTCAACCGAAAGAACCGACAGTTTATCAGGGCTTACCAGCTCTTTCACCAATTCAAATAGCACAGCCACAGCCACCACAGCTACAGCCACCGCTGACGCTGCTGATGGCACAGGCTCAGCAGCCGCAGTCCCAAGCCGAGACGCCGAGCTCCGACCCGTTTGACTTAAAAATGTTTCAGGATTCACCGCCCGTGGCATCTCAACCGCTGCGCCAGCCGCGGCCGCTACAGGAACCGCCATTACAGTCCTCATCAATTCCTTCACCACGTACCCAAGCACAGCAGATGTCACCACCACTGCCATTAACGCCGCAGGTAATTGTCATCCGTGCCATCACAACTCAGACCGAAACTGATGGCTGGGACAAGCAGCTGCCATCTTCCCACCAGCCGGCGGCATCTTCGAAGCAGCCGCTGCCTTCCTGACCAGTGCCATATTCTGGGTCGCCACCATTATGGACCGATGGAGGCCACGCATCTGCGCTGCCCCGCCCCAAGTCACCATCCGGAGACCACGTACCTGCGTCGCCATGCTGGAAGGAGAAGCACCGCCCCAAGGCATCGCCCGGAAACACGCCAATTAGCAGCGACAGGGAAATGGAGGAAATACACGGAAGCATGAAATCATTCTCTGTGAATCCTGTGTTCAAGTCAGAAATGCACCATGACCACTCGAAGTCAACCATACACTGCATTGCAGATGCGTGAGTTAAGGGAAATTTATTCTCGTATGCCTAACGAGACAATAACTGATTATGTTTACAGAATTATAGAGAATGGTGCTGCTTCGATAATATTATCCCGCGATGAGGTACAGGGATGTTCTTGGGGACCTGAAGTGTTCCTAAGTACAGGTCCCAAAGGGGATCTCGCACTGAGTTCTAGAATCCTATATTGGGCTGGTTCTTTTGATCCTATAGATAGAGATGAACATCCATGGGCTGGTAGAGGGCTCTATGTGGCCTTGTTGCAGTTCACAATCTATTAATTCAAACAGAGCATCCATTCGAGGCTTTGATAGGGGCCACTGCTCAATCCACACTGGGTCTGAAAATTTCCAGTTTAGTCTGATTGGTGGGAGTGGTAACATGGCAGTGGCCGTCATGGTAAATTTGTCACCCTGGCTTTTAGCAGGACTAGGGCATCTCTTCCCAGCAGACGTGGGACTCCAGATATGACATATGGAAAGAGGGTGATAGTTTTCTCTGGCCCTGTCTCAGTGTAAAGTGTTATTGCTACCAGTCCAGCGCTCCTTCTAGCTTTTGATACACCCCCCACTCCTCCTACCATGGGGGCCTCTACTAATTTCAAATCTGGTGGCCAATTTGTTTTGGAGATGACTGTAACATATGCTCCTGTATCGATTAGGAAAGGGACACTGATGGTAACACTGTTTGGAGTACAATGAAGAGAACAAATTCCCCAGACCACTGGTCTATCATCACATTTTATTACCAGTGCCACCCTGGGATTCCTCCCCCAGTTTGTGGTTCTGGCTGCCTCTGGTGTGAGGGCAGATCTGGCTGGGTTGTTTGCGGGCTCCCTCCTTCTCTGCCCACCCTGCCCCTTGCTCGGGCTTTGTTTCTGCCCCTTCTTCTTACAGGTGGATTCCTTCCCGTTGTCTGGCTTGCTCCACCTACCACAGGTTGGGGTTTCCCCCTTGTGTGTGTTCTGATTGGCTTTTTGTCTCCTGCCTGTGTTTTCTTCCTCCATGACTTCACTCTCATTGTCCGACTCTGGCTTATCTGTCTCCCCCTTCTCCCCACCTTGTGCACCTTCACCATGCCCTTCACCTTGCCACTGGGCTCCATCTTTAGGTGCATAGGGCAGTGGCAGCTTTGCCCAGGTTTCTTCTGACCCCCCCCCCCCCCCCGCCGCCGCTTTTCTTGCCTCCCGAATCAGCTTGCCCCTGTGGTGGAGGGTTGCAAAGCCCTCTTGCAAAGCCCTCATTTGGACAGAACTGTGGCTCAAAGGATCATCAATCATGGGGTCAAAAGCCCACGGCACCAGCCCAGGGAACTGACTAAGTCGCTGTCCCAACCGCCATTCCTAGCTGTGGGAAGATTTCTCCCCCAGAGGGGCATAAGCTGTAAACATGAGACGTTGTTTTGGGAAAAGGACCTTGAGTTGGAGACACTGTGAGCACCCTACGCACACCTGCTGGGGGCTGATCCTGCCAGCCTCCTTGGGTGGGACCACAGGTTATTTTGGTAAGAAAATAACCTATCTGTGCCTTACCCATAACTTTGAGCCAATCGGTATTGTCCGCTTGTGCTGGCCTCAGTCTGGCTGGATACACCTCCTCTGAACAGTATAAAAGACTGCATTGCTTTAATAAAACAGCTCTGCTCACTCTCACATGCTCTGCATGCGCACAGCCCGGCACGGCATTCACACGGCATTTGCACCCGCACTGTATCGCACGGCACTGATCAAACTGATCACACTCGTCAGCGCTCCAATCCGTGCCTTGCCAGGCTCCAGACGGCCAACGCCCTGCTTGGCTTATACCCGCAGAAGCTCGGACAGCTGAACTGTTCCAATCCACGACATTTGGGACCTTTCAAACTGATTCCGGACAGTGAGTAACTGAGAAACTCAAACTAAGCCAGAATAATTTCTCAATAAGCCTACCAAAGGCACTTTCAAGCCACAGACTCTCTTCCTAAATTCTTTCAAATCTTTACTAAATTCCTAATTAGTTACATATAGACATTCTGTAAATATAATTTACAACCGCATACAAAGAACTTATGTGGGGTAGTTATAAATAAGTTTGGGGGAGGAGGATTCCTAGTGTTTATAATATTAAATCTTTTTAAACTCTTTAAAAATTGGCCTCATATTTCATTCCCAAAACCCAGACAAACTCCTCCGTGACAGCCCCAGAGGGACTTCGCTGGCACCTGTTCCTTTGTCAGTGGGTCCGGAGGTTGAGGGGGGGCTTCGGAGGGACATTTCCCTCTCGATCTTTTGTCTCAGCGAGACCGCTCTCCCCTGGGGGGTCTGAGGTCTGCGTGACCACCCCGACTCCCACTTTCAGAGTGAATAACAGATATTCTTTAGCCACCTTCCATGTTTCTTTCTCCTCTATGGCTTTCTTCAGAGCCTGCTCAACTCTGCCCCAAGCCTTTAGATGTTTTGCACTCTCCACAGACTTCCTTTCCTCAGATAACGCCGCAGTACATTTAGCCCACACCTCTGGGTGCAGTATCTCCACCGGCTGATCAATGACCTCAATTTGCAAGAGTCTCACAACAGTGAGAGTAAAATCCTTAACCTTACAATTTATATGCCACTGTTTATGTAACTGATATATGACCTTCCCAAGAGCTTCCATCCTCCTTGTGGGTCCCAGGGGCGTCCCCCCTTCTCCTCTGCCTGCTGAGCTGGTCCAGCAGCTCCGACAGCCATTCCTGGAATGCAGGTGTTCTCACGGGTTTCGGCACCAATTGTCACCTTTGGGGGGCAAGCAGCGACCTGGTTCAGGAACGAGACGGTGACCAGCTCTTGGCCATGTGTGACCACAGCTCACACACACTGATGCAGTGGAGAACAAATGGCGTTTATTCATGTGCAGTGCTGGCTTATATAGCGTGGAGTTATACATCATTTCCGTCTACTTACATCACTACTAAATATTACTGGTTATGGCATTACGGAGAGGGGCCCCTGTCTTTCTGTACATCCCGATATCTTCCGGGTGCTGGACCCTAGCTACCCACACTCCTCCTGATCTCCTCCCACTGCTGACATGGTTTTGTCCTAGAGCAAAGTGGAAGCTTTGGCTTCCCAGTTTCAAATGCACCCTCCCAGTGCAGACCACATAAGAGACTCCTTCCCAGGACAGGTTGTGCCCACTCCCACTGAAGGTTACACCACCTGAAGTTCTTCAACCACCAGGCTGAGACTCCTCCCAGCACAACCTGCATCCCCTTACCCACTTCCAGACAGACTGAGCCTCATCCCAGTACAAAGTGGTTCCCTGTAGGTTTGGACCTGGAGGTTCTGTTATGTCCCTTCCCCAGTCAGAAAGGCACCACAGTGTCTGTGAGGGACCACTGCCAGTGCCCTGGGGTGGAGCAAACCCTGCAGCTAGTGAAGAAGGCCAAGTGCATCTGGTCTGTGGAAGGAGGAATGTTGCCACCAAGACACAGGGGTTGTCCTCCCCTGGACTCAGCAGTGCTGTGGCCACATCTGGATTCTTGGTGTCTGGGTGTGAGGTTCTCCAGTCTGGAGGAATGGGGAAGAGCTGGAGATGATGCAGAGGAGATCTGCCAAGGTGGGGGTTGACATCTCTGTGGAGAGGCTGAGGCATGTGAGCTGCTTCAGCCTGGAGAGTGGAGGCTCAGAGCACACCATAGCAGTGTGCACAGGGCTGAAGGGTGGCGTCAGAGGTGATGAAGCTCTTCTGGGTAGCAGAAAGAGACCAAAACCTCAAAAATAAGTGCAGCTTGGGAGGTTCAGTCTGGAGATGAGAATAGAGAAATGTCACTCAGCTGATAGATCTGATAGGGATGAGGTCACCCAAAGGTGTCAAGGAATGGCCACTGAGAGCAGAGACACCTCAGGGAAGGTGTGGGAATATCAGGGTGAGAGCTGGGAGGGGAAGCAAGATGGGAGACAGCAGCCTGGAGGGAAGAGCTGCAGGCATGGGACAGTGTAGCACAGGCTGCAGCAGGCATGGCCAAGGGCTCTGGCCAGGCTGAAAGCCCAACAGGACCAAGGGCTCTGTCCCCTTGGCTCTGGCAATTGCCTCTGCCAGCACGGCCTGGGAGGAGAAACTTCCCTGGGAGGCTTTCAGGCTCTGCTGTTCCAAGGGGGTCACAGAGGGTGACTCTGCCACCTACACCGATTTTGGCAGAGGGGAGAAATTAATTGGGGTGAGATAATGTTCTATAAAATAGATATTTATTAAACTCAATGTTCTGAACTCTGCCACCCTGTCATGGAGGGTAGCAAAAGCTCCCTAGCAGGTCCCCATATTGTGCATATTGCAGTGTCTCACATTGAAAGCCAAAGCATCACAAAACTCAAAACAATCTTCCTGTACCCATGAGAAGATTCCTCCCTAGTGCAGATAAAAGGTAAACAATGGCTCTGTTTCGGTTAGAGGGGACCTTGATTCTATCTATGCTGACCACCTGCCAGGGGGACGAACTTTTGGTGGTCTTACAGGTTGTTTATGGTAAGAATTGTCCAATTGAACAAATTGATTATAACTTTGTACCAATCTGTAAAAGTAATGCAAAAATTGCCTGAGCTGGTGAGCACACCTCTTTTGAACATTATAAAAATGGTGTGTCTGCTTGGATTGGGAGCCTGCTTTAGCCTGCTTGCACCTGCTTCAGCTTCAACTTCAGCCTGCTAGCCTGCTCGCCTGCTTGCCCTCGATCATGCTGCTCAGGCTCCTATGATCTCTCACGCTACGACCTGCTTGCCAGGAGATCAGCAGATGCCCGATCCTCTGAAGCCAGGGCTTGCCTGGGCCCGATCCTGGGGAAAGGTTCGGGCAACGCCCTGAACTTCATAAACACTTCGAAACTCTGCTGAACTGCTTGAACAGTGAGTAAGCAACGAACTCTTATCTAAAGACTGAGTAGCTTCTCAGAGCTCAAAGAACTTTTAAAACACAGACTCTCTTTATTCACCATTTTCTGCAATGTTATTCTGCAACCTCGTATCAAAAGAATTTACGTGGGTAATTTAGTTTTGGGAAGGGGATCTCCGTATTTTAGCAATAAGTCACTTGATCTTTACAAGTCAGCCTCGCGTGTGGTCCCCATAAATTTCCCGTGAAACTGCGTTCCATGACACACCCCCAACCACTGTATATTAATATTAAAATGTTCTACAGGGTTATGAAAACATTCTGGGATAAATATCTGCAGTGACTTGTTCATAACCAGCAAACATTCAAACCATGAACAGAGAGAGGAGTTTTCCCCGTGGCAAATAACATTTGGGGTCTGTTTTCTATTTGCCCAGCAGAGTGGGCTGGAAACTGATTCTGCTCTGTGGCAGAGGACACAGATATTACAGAGGCATTAAAGCTTTTACTCACAACTCTTTTTAATCAATAATCACCCTCTGGGGCTACATCACAGCCTATGCCAGTGTTCAAACTTCAGGGGATCTCTGCCCATGGACTTTGAGGCTGGAATCCTCCCGGCTTGAGGGGAAAGGATGAATCTTCCCAGCTTCTGGGGAAATGACAGTCTGTGACCTAGTTCTCCAGGTGAAGGATGCAATCTCTGCCCTTGTGCTGCCGGCTTCTTAGTCAAAGAATCATAGAATCAACCAGGTTGGAAGAGACCTCCAAGATCATCCAGTCCAACCTAGCACCCAGCCTCATCCAGTCAACTAGACCATGGCACTAAGTGCCTCATCCAGTCTTTGCTTGAACACCTATAGAGACAATGACTCCACCACCTCCCTGGGCAGCCCATTCCAATGTCAATCACTCTCTCTGGCAACAACTTCCTCCTAACATCCAGCCTAGACCTCCCCTGGCACATGTTTACTTCAAAAGAAGTAAAGCATTGCTGTCAGTCACTTCACAGACTCCTCCAAATCACTAAAGTTAATGCAAAAAGCCCACTACAATTTAATTTTGCATGCAATATTTTTCTCTGCCTACGTCAGGGTAGGAACCAAGACATTGCATCTTCCCTCATTTGAGAATAAGAGCCTGAATCACAAGCATGAGTAAGGGCTGGATAATATTATCCAAAATCCAGATGCTATATGAATAGAAACAAAGCACTCATTACCAAAACATCAGAGCAGTTAGCTATTTATAGACTCTATTCAGACATCACCACTGGTAGCACAAGCTACAAGCTATCCTTTTGAATAGCCTTTCACAGTACTTGAGAGACCTATTTCACAAGCCTGGATCATCAGCCAGAGAAGAGTCACCAGCTAAGGAAAGAAGCAAAATACAACAGAAAAATGCATACATTTGAAGGAATAAAGGACATCTAATCACTTTTCAAATAAAAGGAGTGTTGAAATCTTTTCCTGTGATGCTGGTGTTCACTCAGAGCCCTTCTTACAGAAGATCTATTACCCTCAGAGATGAAGGGCTTTTGAAATGTGTCACTATTTTTTATGAGACCACTTGAAGAAAACTGCTTATCCCCAGCTGGCATAACCAACTCATTGGACGTGTTTTTCTGTCAGAATAGACAAACTCCATCAAGGAGTCACTTTCCTTTTTGACTCAACCAATTAATCTTTTCATTGGTAGCCCTGCCTGCAGCTTAAACTGCTGGAGTTATGTCTTTGCAAACAAGTGTATGTACTCAAAAAGGAACATACAAAATGCTGCCTCTACAAGCAAGAGAAGAATCAGGCAACAGACTCTTACAACCACAACATCCAAAGGCTGATTTTGGTCCAAAACCTTCCCCTCTCATTGCTTTTTCAAGGTGTTAGGATAGGGGAAGATTCCCAGACTAGCACAGCATCAGTCTGCTTGGATCAGCTCTGCCTATATGGCCAGAGCAGCCTTGCCCATGTTGCATCTTTACTCCTCCAGCACTCCCTGTGTCTCATACCACTCTTATTCCCTTTCTCCTTCTGCACACACAACTTGCCTACACAGGCTAGTAGCCAGAGGCTACTATCTAAAAGTAATTCGTGATCCCAAACAAACTCACACCTGTGCTTCAACTCCAGAGCAGCTGTGCATGAACTGTTCGCAGCCAGCTGATGCATGTGTCCTGTCATGGCAGCTCCATGGGCAGGAAAAGCCAAAGACCCTGTAAGATCTGTAAAGAGATTTCTGGCAGAAGCAGAGAGAAAAGTACTTACTGTATGTCCTAGAAGGCACAATACTTCCCCCAAAGTGAGGAAGAAGTCAGTGACACGGCACTATGTCCTATAGGCAGAGAGCTACAGTGACATGTTCTAACAAGGTAATGAGGCAATGTGAGCAGCATCTTCACCTGCCAAGCAGCTCTGTTGTCAGAGTGCCACCAAGGCAGCATGGCCACCTTCCAGACCTAAAGGAGTTCTGCCTTATAAACACACACAGATTTTGGGAAAAAAGTATTTTATCTACTTGTCCTTTCCACCTGGATTTTCACATGCAAAAGAAGTTATGCCTCTCATTTACTTGTTTTTTGTCACTTCTACTGCCCACAATGAGACAGATACTTGGATACTGTGTTCAGTTTGGGGCTCTCCAGTTTAAGAGGGACAGGGATCTGCTGGAAGTGGTACAGCAGAGGGTTACAAGGATGATTAGGGGACAGTAGGACATGGCTTATGAGGAGAGGCTGAGGGACCTGGGGCTGTTTAGTCTGGAGAAAAGAAGACTTAGAGGGTATTTGATAAATGTTGTATTTAAAGGCTGGCCAGGATTGGGAGGACAGGCTCTGCTCACTTGTTCCCTGTGATAGGACAAGGAGCAGTAGGTGTAAGTTGCAGCAAAAGAGGTTCTGCCTCAATACAAGGGGGAACTTCGTTACTGTAAGGGTCACAGAGCACTGGAACAGGCTTCCCAGAGAGCTCATGGAGTCTCCTCGGGAGACTTTCAAGGCCTGTCTGTATGTGTTCCTCTGTAATATCTGTCAGATACTATTGTCCTGCTCTGGAAGGGCATCTTGTGGATGCTGTGTCCAGGGATTCTTAGGCAGGCCCTCAGGTGCAGGAGAAGGATGCTGTGCTGTCTCAGCATGGTTCTCACATGGCTAGCAAGCCACTCGTGTGCAGACAATCCAGAGTCTGCCTCCTGGTAACTCGGCGGCAGTGGCGCTTACCAGGCAAGGATAGGCAGCAGCATGCAAGGTGTGCAGGGCTGCTGGGAGACTTTGAGCAGGCTTAAGTGAGCTCTGCAACTCAGTACACAAGCAGGCAATCCATGTACAGAGTCTGAGCTATACAGGGGGAGTCCGAGCTGGGGGCCTGAGCATGAGGGTCTGAGCACCTCTATTCATTGACTGTGGGCTGAGATTAACGGCTCCTTGGCCACTAGAATGACCAATCAGGTTGGCAGTCAGCCAAACCTTACCATAATAGGCAAAAGGCACTTGCCTGGACTTTCTCCAAATATGGTGATCACATGGGCTGACACCAGGGAAGCAGGAGCTGGGTGTGTGGGGCTTACACAGCCTGTTTACAAACACCTTATACAACACAGGCCCTAGGCAGGCCAGACTCCTTGGCACCAGGCCTGCTGTCCCCCTTTGTGCCCATTATGTGTTACCTCTGCTTTACACAGAAAAACATGTCCTGGCAGGGCAAGGCACAAATAAGCCTATTTTTGGGCCTCCAGGCCCTCCACGACAAAGGGCTGTGGTCAGGGCTTGGCCTTTCTGCTCCATAAACCAAGCCCAAGGGTTTCTGCCCTGCACTCTGCCTTTGTCTCCTGCACTCATGGCCTTAGTGAGGTGCTCTAAGTAGTCCCTTGGAGGTTTGTCAGTAACGACCCTCAGTGGGGCCAATCTATGCTTCAAGGCACTTTGGAGTTTGCTTCTGATTTGCACTGCTGGAGAGGCTTGTTCAGGCTGCTGGCAGCACCTGAGGAGCAGGGACTCAGCTCCAAACACTCCATGGGGCTCATTCAAACCCTGCTGAGCCACAACTTCGCCTCTGCTGCTTGCCAAGAGCTCTGCAGCTACTTGGAGAGGTTTTTGTTCTGAGAAGCATCTGCTCAGAATGCTTTGCAAGGGAACATTTCATCACTCTCCAGCAGGAGTTGTCTCTGGGCAAGCAAAGCAGAGCAGAGCCTGCCCCAGGCTGCTGCCAAGGAACAGACTCTGCAGCATCTGCTCAGCACAAGCTGTGTCTGACGCAGAGATGCTGCCAGCAGAAGCTTCTGCTGAGGCTCTGCACTTGCTTTCCTGCTTGCTCCTTCTTGGGGAGGCCACAGAGTGTCACAGAGTGTCCTGCCCTGCTCACTGCTCACCCTCACTCCTCACTGCCTCCAGCAGAGGCCAGAGGCACAGGTGCGGGACAGAATCTCCTTTGCCAGGGGCTGGGGGTCAGGGCTTGGCCCTTTGGACTCATGAAACCCCTCCAGGTTTGCTCAGCCTCAGAGCCACCTTTAGGTGCTGTCCTGAGCTGTCAGCTCTGCCTCCAGCTCTCTGCTCTGTCCAGCCTGTGAGAAATATATATTTGATCTGATTAATTTGTGGCAGGAGGCCCAGGACAGGGAGGAAGGGGGGGTTTGAATGGAGCTGCACTCCTCCTTGCACAACCATCGCAGAAGCATACATTTGGCTTAAGATAACAGCAATAAATAATTAGAAGCTAGAAAGCTTGGTGGAGGAGTGAGGCAGGTGGAAGAGACAGCCTTTGCGCATGAGCAAACTGAGCACTAGTTTGGAGTTCAAGGAGCGGACACTTGAGGAAGACCCCTTACTTCATCACTGAAGACCCCTTACTTCATCCCTGAAGACCACCAGAGGGACCACCAAGTAAAAAGAGACATGCGTGGAAGAGACACCTCCCATTCTTAGAACTGATAAGCAAAACCCAACCTTTTCTTAGAATTAGTAATGAATATGTAATAGAATAGGATATAAAAAGAGAAAACTGAAAAACAAAAGGTGTGCGTTAAGGTAAAGCAGAGCCTCCCTGCGCACCCTGGCCTGTACATTGCTTGATTCCTGCAACTCTATTAAAGCCTTAACTTGCATGAACGCAAGATTATGCCTGTTATTTATGACAAGCCCCTGCAGGGGCTTCAGTGCCTCCAGGGATGCTTCCCTTGCATCCACTGCCTCCTGCTGCTCTAAGCAGGCGCTGGGGACACTTCTGCAGTGTCCCTCCCTGGGAGCCCTTAACACTCCAAGCAGCTTCAGAGTTTGACTCTGAATTCTGCAGAGGTTTCTTCAGCTTCTCAGTCTCTGAGGTTCATGAGCTCAGCACCAAAGCCACCAGAGGGGTCCTTAAAATATCTCGGGCTGGTCCTCTGCTGCTCAGCTTTGGCAGGCTGCTGGGCTGGAAGGAGCTGCCAGCAAGTAGGCAGCACTGAAAAGAGACAACTCTGGCTAGGAGCCACTCCTTTGAGCAGCACAGTAGGGCTGAGGGCACTGCCAGAGGGTTTCAGGGAGTTGAGGATGGCACAGAGAGCTTCGTGGTGGCCAGGACCAAGAGGGTGACTGACAGCTGAAAGAAGAGAAACCTTCCCAGCCCTGGCTGTCGTGAGTCTCTGCTGCAGAAGGGATTTGCAGTTCCTGGAGTTTGTAAATCTGCCACATCCCACAGACTCTGGGATCTCTTTCTTTCAGAGAGGGAGAGCGGGGGAGGTGATCGAGAGTAGAGCTTACCATCAGGACTGTCAGAGTCACAGACATGAGAGCTGCTCTTTGCTGGGATGAGTGCCAGGCTGGAAGCTGAGAGTGCAAAAAGCTCCTCCAAAGGAAGAGAAGTAAATTTGAGGGGATTTTGTGGGAAATGCTCCTGGAATTGTCTGAAGGAAATGCCCTAACTTGTGTAATGTCTTCTGCTCTGTCAACAGTCATCCATATCAAGGGGCAGCAGATGTCCAACAGCAGCTCCATCAGCCACTTCCTCCTCCTGCCATTCCCAGGCACACAGCAGCTGCAGCTCCTGCACTTCTGCCTCTTCCTGACCACCTACCTGGCTGCCCTCCTGGGCAACAGCCTCATCATCACCACCATCGCCTGACACCACCACCTGCACACCCCCATGTACTTCTTCCTCATCAACCTCGCCCTCCTTGACCTGGGCATTATCTCCACCACTGTGCTCAAGTCCATGGCCAATTCCCTGTGGCACTCCAGGGTCATCTTCTATGCAGGATGTGCTGCTCAGGTCTTCTTTTTTCTCTTCTTCATTTCAGCAGAGTTTTCTCTCCTCACCATCATGGCCTACGACCACTACGTTGCCATCTGCAGACCCCTGCATTATGGCACCCTCCTGGGCAGCAGAGCTTGTGCCCACATGGTAGCAGCTGCCTGGGCCTGTGGCTTTCTCTATGCTCTGCTGCACACAGCCAATACTTTTTCTCTGCCGCTCTGTCAGGGCAATGCTGTGCACCAGTTCTTCTGTGAGATCCCCCAGATCCTCAAGCTCTCCTGCTCCACAGCCTACCTCAGGGAACTTTGGCTCATTGTGGTCAGTGACTCTTTATTCTTTGTCTGTTTTGTGTTCATTGTGGTGTCCTATGTGCAGATCTTCAGGGCAGTGCTGAGAATGCCCTCTCAGCGGGGACGCCACAAAGCCTTTGCCACCTGCCTCCCTCACCTGGCTGTGCTCTCTCTGTTCATCAGCACTTCCTCCTTTGCCCACCTGAAGCCCCCATCCATGTCCTCCCTGCCCTTGAACCTGATTGTGTCAGTTCTGTACTCAGTGGTGCCCCCAGCAGTGAACCCTCTCATCTACAGCCTGAGAAACCAGGAGCTGAAGGCTGCCCTGAGCAAGCTGCTCACTGGATGCTTTCAGAAGCAATAAACTCTTTGTCTCCTGCTGCAGAGCAGCTTTGGTGTCACTCAGTGCAGGCCAAGTCAGGCTTCTCCGGTTTTGGCTGCTGCTGGTGGTGGAGTTACCCTGTGAGAATGTTGTTTCCACAGCAATGTCTTTCTTCAGACCATTTCTGGTTCAGTGTGACCCAGAGGCTGTAGACATGAAGAGTTGTGCTCCCTGTGTGCTCAGCTCAGGACAGGCCCTTGCAGGGACATGTTTCTCTGAGCAGTGCCTGTGTGCACAGGTGGAGGGGCAGAGTCCCAGCACAGCAGCAGTGCCAGGGAGCCCCAGCTCCTGGGCTGTCCTCAGCTGCTCTTTCTGCCCTTCCACACTCTGCTGCTGAGCTGCTGTGTTGGGGCAAGGCCTGAGTGCTCTGGCAGCTTGGGCGTCCTGCTGCTGTGAGGCAGTGCTGGCACTGCAGGTAGGAACAGGCCACAGGCATTGCTGTGGCAGAGCCTCCTGGCAGCATTGCCATCCTACAAGGGCATCTCCTCATGCTTTATGCCATGGATGTTCCCCACCTCTGGGCTCAGCCCTCTCCATACCCCCGCAGCTGCTCTGCCCTTTGGAGAGGCTGTGGCTGTAGTGGCACTGCCCAGAGCAGCATGCAGTGATGGGCACTGCTGTGGGGCCACAGCAGATCACAGTGTGCTGAGGAGAGAATAAGGGAGGCAGAGAGAGGCAAAGGGAGGTGAGAAGAAATTTGGCTGAGGGCCTTTGTCTCCACCCAGCACCTCCCAGTGGCCATTCCCAGCACTTGCCTGCAGCCTCAGGGATAAGAGTGAAGTTTGATCTGAGGCCATCTCCACCCTCCTGCTCTTCAAGGGCTGATGTGGGGGAACGGCCAGCCCTGAGCAGCCTCTCCTCTTGCCTACACTGCCACCCTGAAGCAGAGATGCCTTCAAAGCTCCACTGGGTCTGGGTTGTGGCAGGGTCTGGAGGGGGCTGCCAAAGCATGAGGAGCCAGAGGGTGAGGGTCCCTCTAGAGCAGCGCTTCTGCAGCATCAGCAGAGTCTCTCACTGGAAGCTCTTGCCAGGGACTTTGTGAAGGCTGTGTTCCAGGCCTCTCCCAGTAACAACCACCTCCACCACAGCACAAACTGCATACCCTGAGCCCCTCCCAGTAACAATCACCTCCACCACAGCACAAACTGCACACCCTGAGCCCCTCCCAGTAACAACCACCGCCACCACAGCACAAACTGGACACTCCCAGCCCCTGCCAGTACAGACTGGGCCCTTCCAATACAAACTGGATGCTTTGAACACCTCCTAGTACAAACTTGGCCTCATCCTCATCCCAGTACAAACTCATTCTACGACTCACTTCCACACCTACTTCATCCATCCCAGCACAAATTCCATAGCCTGACCCCTCTCAGTACACAAAGATTCCATTCCCACTACAAACTGATACCCTGACCCATCCCAGCCTTCTCTGGGCCCCATCTCAGTCCAAACAGGTTCCTGTTGCGGATCGGAGTTTGTTTGGGTTAAGGGGAATGAAATGCGAGGCCGAATTTGAAAGAATTTAAAAGATTTATTATCACAAACACTAAGAATCCCCTTCCCCAAACTTATTTGTAACTATCCCACGTAAGTTCTTTATATGCGGTTGCAAATTAAATTGCAGAATGACTATGTATAAGAAATCTCTGTGTGTGTGTGTGTGAGCGAGCAGTGAGAGCAAGCTATTTTATTAGGATAATGCAGTCTTTTATACTGTTCAGAAGAGGTGTGCCAGCCAAACTCGGGCAAACATACGTGAACAATACAGATTGGTTCAAATTTATAATTAAGGAATACATAGTCTGTTTTTTACCAAAAACAACTTGAGGCACCACCCTAGGGGTCAGCCCCCAGCAGGTGTGCATAGGGTGCTCACAATGTCTGAGAACCAAGGTCCCTTTCTCAAAACAATGGCCTATGTTTACAGATTATGCCCCTCTGTAGGAGAAATCTTCTCACAGTCTGTAACGGCCGTAGTCAGTTCCCAAGCAGATGGGTGATCGGGGGGGGGGGGGGGGGGAGGAAGTAAGGTTTCATTCCCGCGATTGATGGTCCTGTGAGCCACAATTCTGTATAAATGAGGGCTGCTGCAAGAAGGCTTTGCAACCCTTCACAAGAGTTCCCTTTAACCCCTCCAAGTACAGACTTGGCCTTGTCCCAGTACAAACTGATTCCCCTGATCCCATCCCAGTACAGTGTGAGAGACATCCCAGTACAAACTGGCAACCTTGGCCCAATCCCTCTCTCAGCAGAATCCCTCCCGGTGCTAAGTGGCGATTTGGAACCCACTCCCAGTACAGGCTGTGTCCTTTCCCAGTCAAAGCTGCTGTGGTGCTAGGCCTGATGGGGCAAACAAGGGCTTATCCATAGCCAGACATCTTTGTCTGCCCCCTCCTCCTCTGCTGGGGAAGCAGCCTTGGGAGGGGAAAGGCCTGGCTGTGCCTGCTATGGTGAAGCCTGGCAGAGTGCCATTCCCATTGGCTAATGAATGTCCAATGCCCCACTAGTGGCTGGCTGGATACTGATCAAAGGGATGAGCAGGTAGCACGAGGCTGCTGCTGCCTCATTCTGCATCCCGAATTTGCCTGCACAGCTGAACAGGAGCAGGCTGCAAATGCCTGCAGGCAGTCACCTTGCAGAGCCCCCAGCGTGGCACTGTGCTGAGACCCTGCACACCTCAAGGCATCCTGCCTGCCCCTGAAAGTCTTCCTGCCAAGGCTGCAAGTCCTGGAGATACACAGATTGTCCAGAGGAGCCGGGGACAAGGTCAGAGCTTGTCAGCCTCCTGCCCAGAAGCCTGGGGGAAACCCGGTCTCAGCAGCCAATCAGACAGAGCTCCACCTGCTCTGGGTACTGCCTGATCTATAATGTTGTGAGTGAACACTTCAAAGCCTCTTCCAGTATAATATTTGTGTTTGCCACTGCAAGAAAGAAGTGCTCAGCTTTTGCCTATGCCCTGCCTGTACACATTTCCCACCTGTGTGTTGTTTTGAACCTGAGAATAAGTTTCTGGTGAGTTTTAGTGTTAATAAACAGTTTTCATAGTTATTAATCATCACCTGGATAGCAAAATTAATGCAGATTATGAATTTTGCATAATCCTTCACAGCTGCATACCTTGAGCTGCTCCCAGGGCAGCTGTGGCCTCCTCCCAAGCACACACTGGATATTCTTGTCTGTGGGAGAATTTTCTTGCTAACAGGACATGAGCTGGTAAGCAATGAGCAAACCTGTGCTGCAAAGTGTCCTTGAGTCCATCTTGGACTCAGAATGCCAGGTGCTGGGTGGCCCCCACACACACAGCTGCAGGAGGCTGAGCCCACCAGGTGCAGGGGCAGACAACACAGCTTGTTTTGATACAGACTGACCTGTCTGTACCTCACACATAACTTGATCCAATCTGTACTCTCCACTTGTACCAATCTCACACTAAGGTAGCTGTGCAGGCCTCTCCCAAGCACCATATGAGCTGCTGTATTGCCTCCATAAAGTGTACTGCTTGCAGCCTGCCCATATCAAGTCAGTGCCCCAATCCTCCTGCCTCTGCTGGCTTCCCACGGCTGCAGATTGGCACCCAAATACAGAACTGAACCACCCAATTGCTACACAACTGCAGGTTTGAGGCCTGCACCCTGGACCACCGAGGGATGTCCGTGCTGCAGTGGTGAGAGCACCGTGTCCTGGCCGCTACATCAGCATGGACCTGATAAAGACTTCAACAACACTTCCACTCGCTGCTGTAAGGAAACCGACGTTGGGAGGTACAGATGAGACCCCAGGTGCAACCAGGTGGGGAAAGCTGGAATTGCAAAGCACCCTAGAGCAGGGAAGCCAGAAATACCAGGTACCCTCAGGCAGGGAAAGCCGGAATTGCGAGGCAGACCGAGAGCGGGAAAGCTGGAAAGAATAGGCAGTGCCTTCTGGGGCAGTGTCGTGGAACGCAGTTTCACGAGAAATTCATGGGGAAAACACGCGAGGCTGGCTTGTAGAGACCAAGTGATTTATTGCTAAATGGGAAAATCCCCTTCCCGAGAACCGAGTTACCCACGTGAATTATTCTTGATTAGGCTAGAGTAACATTTCAGAAAATGGTAAATAAAAGAGAGTCTGTGATTCTTTAAAGAGTTCTTTGAGTCTTTGAAGTTGTTCAGTTTCGATTTTAAGAGTTCATCAGTCTACTCACAGTCAGCAGCTTAGCAGGGTTTCGGAGCACCACTAGGGCGTTGTCCCTTTTCCCCCAGCCAGGATCGGGTCCATGCAGGCCCTCGGTCTCTGAGAGTCGGGCATCAGCAGTCTTACGCCGAGCTGAGACCAAAGCAGGCAGCAGGCCGAAGCAGGCAAGCATGCTGGAGCAGGCTGATCAGTTGGAACGGGCCGCAGGCAGGTTGGCAGCATATGAACCGAACCAGCCGATCCGAGCGATCCGAACGGTCCAAACGGTCCGAACATCGATCCAGGCAGACACACCATTTATAATGTTCCAAAGAGCTGTGTTCACCAGTTCTGACAGTTTTTACGATATTATTACAGATTGGTACAAAGTTATAATTAACCTGTGTAATTGCACAGTTCTTGCCAAAACAACCTGTAGGACCAACCAAAGCTCGGCCCATCAGCAGGTGGTCAGTGTGCATGAGAACCAAGGCCGAAAGTTGGAAAACAAGGCCGTTGTTTACCTTTTATCTCCTCTAGGGAGGAAACTTCTCATGAGACTAGAAGATTGTTTTGGTTTTGCGATGCTTCTGGCTTAAAATGTGAGACACTGTAACCTTCATGACATGGGGACCTTTCAGGGGCTTTGCCACCCTCCATAACAGGCAGTAGCTGTAGAGACAGGCAGTCTCTTCCAGGGATGATGCAGAAATGCAGGCAGCCCCTTCCAGAGAAGACACCGTGAAAGTTGGATTAACAGCTATGGATAAAGGAGTGGAGCTGTCTCTCTTGTCATGCTCTTTGGAAAAGCAGGGAGTGACAGTAGGAAAAAAGAACTTAGCCTCTTTGGTGACATATGGATACATGAGAGGACACTTTAGAACCCCGGACTCTTTCTTTGATGAGTGTCGTGGAGGGCCTGTAGGCCCGAAAATAGGCTTATTTATGCCTTGCCCTGCCTGGACATGTCTCTCTGCCTGCACCAGAGGTAAGCATACTAAACGAGCACAAAGGGGCACAACAGACCTGGTGCCATAAAGTCTGGCCTGCCCAGGACACCTGGTTGTGTAAGCTCTCACACACCCAGCTCATGCCTGCCTAGTGTAAGACCCATGATTCCCATATTTGGAAGGTCAGGCCCGTGGCTTTTACCTATAATGGTAAGGTTTGGCTGACTGCCAACCTGATTGGCCATTCTAGTGGCCAGTGGGCCATAATTCTCAGCCCACATTTAATAAAGAGGGGTGCACAGGTAAACATGTGCTTGCTCCCCCACATTGCTTGCTTGCCTGCCTACATACTCACTTGCAGAGCTCACTTATGCCTGCCTTTATGGAGCTCAGACTCCGTGCAGATGTGCATCCTATTGCACGCCTGCTGCCTTATGATTACCTGGTGTGCACCATTGCCACAAGTTGCCAGGAGCAGACCCACTTGTCTGCACACGATCAGCCTGAGTAGCCAGTGTTACATCATGCTGAGACAACACAGCATCCTGTCTCTGCACCTGAGATCCTGCCTATGTATCCCTGGAGAGAGCATCCAGAAGAATCCAGCAGCACATGGTCAGAGACTATTTCCCCTGAAGCTGGAGGATTCCAGCCTCAAAGTCCACAGGCAGACACCCTGAAGAATTGGGCACTCATATAGGCTGTGACGTAGCCCCAGAGGTGATTATTGATTAAGCAGAAATTGTGAGTAAATGCTTTGATGCCTCTGTAATTTCTATTGCCTCTGCCTAGAGCAGAAAGAGCTTTCAGCCCACCTGCTGGGCAAGTAGTATGTGACCCCAAGTGGCATTAAGCCACGGGGAAAACTCTCTCTGTTTAATAGTTTGAATGCCTGCTAGATATTATAATAGTTAATCTTTGATACATTCCCATAATGTCTTCATAACCATGTAGGACAAATATTAATATTAAAGTTCAGTGGTTGGGGGTGGTGAGAGTTCAAATATTGAAGTTAATAAATATATATTTTTATAAAATATCCTCTCACATCAATTAATTTCTCCCCTCTGCCACAATCGGTGTAGGTGGCAGAATACCTCTCCATGACAGATGAGTCAGAATGTTGGTGATGTGGCGATGGTACTTGGGTCAAGGCCATTGATGGGGACAAGATGGCTTAGAAATTACAATCTCTGTGGGGTGATGTTATAAATTGTTGTCATGGAAGAAAGCAAAGTCTTTTAGCAGGCCCCTGTTGTGAACACGACAGTGACTCACATTGAAGGCCAAAAACATCGCAAAACCCAAAACAATATTCCTATCTGACTTTCCAGCAGACACAGGGTCCCTGAGAAGATTCCTCCTTTGGGGGGCTGAGACATAAAATCAGCTCTGTTTTGAATCAGGGACCTTGGTTCCCATAGTTAGCTGACCACCTGTTGGGGGCTGACCCCCTGGGTGGTCCTGTAGGTTGCTTATGGCAAGGATTATCCAATTGTATAAGTTGATTATAATTTTGTACCAATCTGTAAAATTAACATAAAAATCACCTGAACTGGCTGAGCACATCCCTTTTGAACATCATAAAATACTGCACTTACCTTAATCGAGCAACTCTCTGCATCCGCTCGCCTTCTCCTCACTCCTGACCCTGCATCTCGATTTTAACCCTGCTCTTCTGAATGATAACATGCCTGCACAAACATCGCAGCAATAGAAGCTACAAGCCAGTTTGGCACGAAATGGGACATCGCCTGACCCCCATCAGCCTTGTGAGCCGGCACCTGACTCAATCGGACCCATGGAAGCCCAAACAGCATGCCGCAATTCATAATTTCTTTAAAACTCTTCATAACTGCATTTGGACAATGAGTAACTGGTAAACTTTTTATCTAAAGACTGAATAATTTCTCAAGACTCAGAACTTTCTTAAAATCACGGACTCTCTTTATTTTAGCTATTCTGCATTTTAATTCTCAACTGCAAACCAAGAACTCACGAGGGATAACTATAAATAAGTTTGGGGAAGGGGATTTCTAGCATTTTTAGTAATAAATCACTTTAAACCTTTATAAATTGGCCTCACATATTATTCTCCGAACTTCCCCTAAACTCAGTACCATGACAATTGTATAAAAAAGTATAAAATGGAACAGGACATTTCAGCTATGGCCACAACACAGCTCAGTGACAGACTAAGTGCTCAGGGAGGGGGCACAGTACAGGCATCAGCTACAACCACAACCTCTTTGGTTTTGGATACAAAACCATCCCCGGGTGCGGCAGTACCCCTGATGAGCCACCCTACTGCGCCCACCGTCCCGGTACCTCCAACGGCACCCCCATTGCTGGCCCCGGCGTGCTCAACCGCTCCAAATTCCCCACCACCACCCTCTTCTGAAAGTGCTCTGCCACCTCCTGTGACAGATCCTGGTACAACTATCCTGACCACTCTGCCAGCTGAGGTAATCCCACCCTCAGCTGCTGATACAATGGAAGGACTGTCCTGCCACCCCCAACAACCACTGCCTATCATCAAGATGGATACTGGTGACTCTTTGGCCTCAGATGATGACGATATTGCCGGTATGCTCAATGAGGAGCTGTTGAAACACAAAGCGGTACCACAGGGTCCTACTTACCGGCTGGCGTCTCCATAGGGAAAAAAGGTATCAGGAAAGAGATGTCAGCTTAAACCTGCCCGCCCACAACAGTGGTGGCTTGCCATTGTACGTGATGCCCTGTTAGAAGGGGATTGGGAAGTGACTGCCGCCCTGGGGAGTGTGGCTGCGTTCCCAGTCATAGCAGCACAGACCGCAGGCGGACTACCAGGAGCTACACACACTGCTCTTGATTGGAAGCTTCTCGTGCAATTACGAGGAGCAGCGTCTGCTCACGGTTTGCACTCACAGCCAACTAAACAGTTATTGAATTGTATTTTTTCTGCTCATGTGTTGTGCCCAGAGGACTGTAGGACTGTTCTGAAGTTAATCTTAACATCATCCCAGTATCTGTTGTGGGAATGGGGACAGTGTGATGAATGCAAAAAGGTGGCAGAATAACCGCGGCAGCAAGGTGACCTTCTGCTGAGTGTTCAGCTGGACATGCTGATGGGGCAGGGGCCTACAGTTCTGTAGATGCCCAGATACAGCATCCCTTTGAATGGCACCAAGCGTCCACAGCAGCGGCCCGAAAGGTGTTCGGATCAGTACCTATGGAGCCAAAAACACCCAGTTACACTGCTGTCAAACAAGGACTGAATGAGAACTACAGTCATTGTATTGACCAGCTGACTACAGCATTGGAAGGAGCTGCTGAATGAGATTCTTCAACCAAAGAGACCTTTCTTAAAACCTTAGCTTTTGAAAATGCAAACAATAAGACTAAACAGATGTTGTCTACATTACCAAGGAATGCCTTAGTAGATGACATGTTGGAGCTGGCTGCCTGTATGCCTGGAAATGAACAAGAAGTGTTTTTTGTGGATCAAGTTATGGAAAAACATACCTAGGCCCTGGCAGCAACATTGCAGTTGCTCACCCCAGGGAATTGTGGCAGTCAGAATGAAGGCCTCAGCCAGATTTGTTTCCGGTGTGGGATGTCAGGACATCACTGTCGTAATTGCCCGCACCTTGCAGTCTGGTGTGACAACTGCCTGGCTGACAGTCATGCGAGCATGGTGTGTAGGCGTCCGGGAAACTACCAGCTCAGTGAGACGGGCAGCTGCGTGATGACACAAGTTGCTGCTCCAGCAGTGGCATCTGTCCAGCCACCTCTGGGCGCCTCGGACTGGACCTGGCAACAACAGTAAGTGTAAATTGAATTGATAATCAGCTGGATCACATCGCTACTTCAGTGAAGGGCCTGTTCCTTATCAATGGAAAATCAACAGGGGCACTGCTCCTGGGGAGGTCCTCTGCTGGGCTAAAAGGACTGATGGTCCTCCCTGGAGTGATCGATGAAGACTATACTGGAGTTATACAAACCATAGTGTACACCAACAATCCACCTAGTTTTGTACCGGAGGGGAGTCCTATTGCCCAGCCAGTACCTATGACTTATCTACTGCAGCACATAGCTCCTGCCCACGCATTGGCAGAAAGGGGAGAGCAGGGATTTGGTTCTGCAGGTGGCTTAGCTATTCTAACCTTGACTATGAATCGATGACTTTTACCACAGCTACCCTTGATAATGGTCAAGAAATGATAACCATGGAAGTCCTTCTCAATACAGCTGCCAACCTGACCATGTTTTCAACAGCGGCGTGGCCTGCGCACTGGCCAGCTGGTCCAGCCAAAACCAGGGTTGAAGGCATTGGAAGAGTGTCCCAGGCCCTAACAAGTTCTCAGCAGATAAGTATAACCATTGATTGGAAATGGGCCACGTTTTTGCAACCATTCTACCTCTCCCACGTGGCATAAATGCACTTATAGGTAGAGACATCATGATGCAGATGGGAGTCATAATAACCACTCCATGAGTGATTTTTCAGCAGTGGCCACTGGAAAGCAGACACCCATAATCAGAATTCAGTGGCTTTCTAGTGAACCAATATGCATAGATCAGTGGCCACTGGGAAAGGAACGGCTGCAAGAAGCACACAAACTGGTAGCAGAACAATTTGCCATGGGCCATATTGTACCTCCAACGAGCCCATGGAATACCCCAATTTTCATCATACCAAAAAAAAAAACCAGGATGATACTGCCTCTTACATGATCTTCAGGCTACAAACGGCCAGATGGAGGCCATGGGTGCTCTTCAACCAGTCCTGCCCTCTCCTTCCATGATTCCAGAGAACTGGGAGTTGCTTGTTATAGATTTGAAAGATTGTCATTCACGATCCCGCTACACCCTGAGGATTGCCAGCACTACGCCTTTGCCCTACCTTCCATCAATAAACAGGGACCAGCACGACGTTTTCAGTGGGTGGTATTACCACAAGGCATGAAAAACAGCCCAGCTATGTGCCAGATCTGCGTAGACTTTGCATTACAGCCTTTCTGAAGGATGTGGAAAACAGCCATCATTTACCATTATATGGATGATATCTTAATTGCCCAACCAGAGCCCTTCAGAGGTGATCAGCTCCAACGGCTCATGACACAACTGCATGCAGTAGGACTGCAAAAATCAGAGGGAGGCACCATGGAAGTACTTGGGCTGGCAGATAGCTGGAATCTTATTCGTCTCCAAAAGTTGCAACAAACCACAGATATTGTGGTGCTTAGGCATGCTCAGATATTGATGGGAGATCTGCAGTGGTTACGACCCATCATAGGATTCACCAATGACGATTTACAACCTTTACGGTCACTGCTTCAAGGCACAGATCCTGCGAGGAAGACTGAACTCTCTAAATCACAACAGGACACCATACGAAAACTCAGTGATATGATCAGCAACAGATGGGTAGAAAGAGTAGACCCTTACACACCCATTGACTTGACTGTAATTAAGGGTATGTGTTGGGAACTGGCTGAAGGAGAGGGGACACCAGTCCCTAGAAGCTTGTACAATCAAGCCTTTGACGTGAGGTCTGAGTGCACTGAAATGCAGTGAGACGCAGTAATGTATGTGATGAAGCTCAAAGGCATTTGTCCTTGAGCTGTCTGATAGACAACTTCTGCGGGGCTGTGTCCAGAGAGAAAGGGAAGTTAGCTTCAGCAGAAACCACAAGTAGGAGGCCCATGCAAATTCCAATCTCTAGATGCTCCAATGGCTAAATGGCAGCACTGAAAGGCATTCTGAGTTCGCACTAACATGTACACCTATGCACCGACTATAAACAGCCTGATGCTGGCAATACACTAACTCATATTGAGTCGTCTCTTGACTTGCCCATTCCTGCCTCCGCAGGCATGCACTGTGTTTGTGCAGCCATCATACAGTGCAAAAACAGAACGGGGGAGTGACTGTGTGTTCTAGAATGGCTGTTTGCACCTATGCAGCCATGGGAAACAGTAGAAACACAGGTTGAGACGATGGCTCAACTGATTAAAAAGGGCAGGAGGTGGTTATTGGACATTGCCAGAACAGAACCTGGTACCATAAGACTTCCAACCAAACGAGAGGACCTAGAATGGTTCCTGCAACATTCAGAGGAGCTGCAGAGCAGGCTTCTGAACTCCTCAGGGCATGTTTCTGTGCAGGCATTAAAGTCTGACATGCTTCGATGGATGGGTCAGCAGAGCTGGATAGCTAAGTCAAAACAGTCCTTTGCTCCTCTGCAGAACGCGGTCACTGCCTTTACAGATGGAGGAAGGAATTCGCACAAGGCCACAGTAGTATGGCAGTTAGAAACAGAATGGCAGGAACAGTGCAGAAGTATGATGCAAGGAGCAGGGAGGGAACCCCCAGGTGGGCAGTGAGGGGCATGGGGAGGTTGGGAGGGTGAGCAGTGAAGTTGTCCATTCAGTGTCAGCTCTCAAAGCGCAGCTTCTCCTCCCAGGCCAGACCTCCTGAGCAGACAACCTGCAGCATTCTCACTTGCTGGGTGCTGCTCTCACTCTCCTCTCATCTGAGAGATAATCAAATACTTCCCTTTGCCATGAGCACTGAGCTGTGTTTGCTGTGTTTTGACAGTTTGGAGATAACTGCAGAGAAAAAACAGCTCCTGAGGACACTTGGGGCTCATTCCATGAGCTTGAGAAAGCCTCCCCAGGGACTTGTTAGAGCAGCTCCTTGGAGGCCATGAGTGCAGGCAGGCAAAGGCAAAGTGCAGGCCAGAAAAGCCTGGGCTTGGTTTGTGAAGCAGAAAGGCCAAGTCCTGACCCTCAGGCTTTGCCAAGGCAGATGCTGAGAGCCTCAAGACAAAGTTTCATCTCCCCAGCCATGGGAGCAGAAGCAACTGCCAGAGTCAAGGGGACAAAGACCTCAATCCTCTTGGGGCTTTCAGACTGGCCAGAGCCCTTGGCCATGCCCACTGCAGCCTGTGCTGTGCTGTCCCATGCCTGCACCTCTTGCCCTTCAGGCTCCTATCTTGCTTCCCCAGCCAGCTCTCACCCTGACAGTTCCACACCTGCCCTCAGGGCACTCCACCCTTGCTGAAGTTGCTTGGTACACAGCCAGACATGGGCTGCCCACATTCCTGGCTCTCCCCTTGCACTACAGCTTTACCCTTTGAGTGACATTTCTGTCCTCAGCCCCAGCCTGAACCTTCCAAGCTGCACTTCCTAAAGGCTTCCTTCTCTGCCCACACCCAAGAAAGCTCCAGCAGCTCACAGAAGCATTGAGGCAGCCGCACAGCACTCCCTGAACCTTCAGCTTCTTATGGAGAGCCTCCAAAGTCCATCCTGGCAGATCTTCTTCCTCCAGACCTCCACTTTCAAGGTCATGTGGCTGCTCCTGCAGTTCATGGCCCTTGCCCTGTGCCAGAGGCCAAGCAGAGTCAGTCAGGGGTGGAAATGGGTTACAGATGAGAGTTCAGAGCACAGGAAGGAGGTTTGAGGCTGAGGTGCCCATGGGAAGGCTGACGGCTCTGAGATGCCTTTGAGTGCTGGGGCTCAGGCCAAGGCTGAGGAGAGCCTTTGGTGTCCTCTTGATGGTGCTGGACAGGGTTCAGGTGAGCACCACCTCTGAGGAGCAGGGATTGGGTTGGGGCTGGGCTGAGTGCTGCAGTTAAGGCCAAGTGGTGAATGCAAAGGGTAAAGGCTGGGGCCAGGATGACCAATGGAGGTAGAATTAAGGGCAGGGATGTCTTAGGGAGGGGCTGAGGTTGAAGGGGTGAGGTGAGGAATGGGCTCAGCTCCTTTTGGGTAGAGAAGGGGCCTGAGGTCAGGGGAGGAGCAGTGGTTAGGCATATAGGTCCTGGGGACACTGGCTAGAGAGAGTGTGAGAGGCTCAAGGTGCATTGGGAGTGGATCAGGGGATCCAGTTTGTAATGGGACTGGGCCAAGTGAGTATAGGGAAGGTGTGTGAGGATCCAGTTTGTGCTGGGAGAGAGGCCAGGCTGTGCTGAGAGGGGTACTGGGAGTGGGCTACAATAGCAATTAGCAGTGGTAGAGAGCCAGGCCTGAACTGAGAAAGGGAAAACCAAAGCAGTCTGTACTGGTGTGTGGCCTGGTCTAGACTTGGAGGTGATCAGGAGGTCTGATTTGTACTAGGAAATGTCCCAGAGTGCCCTGGGATGGTGCTAAGGGTCCAGCGAGTACTGGGAAGGAGCACAGTGTGTACTGGGAGGGGCTCAAAGTATCCATGTCCCCATTGGAAGGGATCCAGTGAGTCCCAGGAGCATCAAGGGAATCCAGTTTGTGCTGCATTGTAGCCCAGGTTGTATTGGCCTCATTGCCTCCTTGTCCATCCTCAGGAGCCTTGCAGGGTCTGTGCCATAGTCCTTGTGGTGGAGAGTCCCAGGGGTCACAAACTGGGCTTGAGCATGTCCTGTCCTGCCCAAACATGTTTACCTGCCTGTCTGCATTGCAGCCAGAGGCAGGAAAACAGCACAAAAGAAACCCAGACAGCCCAGTCTGGTTTAGTCTGGTCTCATGAGAGGGGTTCCATAAGGCCCACGCCACTGTCACGTGCAAGGCGTCTGCGCCCCCCATGTTTGGAGGAGAGCAGCCTGTGGGGTCTGCCTTTTATGGGTATGTTTGGGTGACTTCCAGAGGTGATTGGGTGATTGTGTGGCCAATGAGACCATTAGCCTCGAGCACTGTGCTATAAAAGGGGGTGAACACGTGAATAAGGAGCTTGCCTGCTCCTTCCTTCCTCGCTCACCTGTCACTCACCTGCTGCTCGCCTCAGCCACCTCAGCCACCTCAGCCAGCAGCTGATTCCACATCACTGCCCAGGTGGAATTCACCACAGGAATTCTGTTGAACACTTTCCTGCCTATGCTTTAGGCCACAGACATTAGCACTGAGGACCTGTGAGTGTCCTGGATCCTTCATTGAAGCTGCTAAAGGAGTTTGGTTAACCTCACCAGCGGTGAATGAAGCTGCCAGACTCTGGCAAAGACATTTCTAAACCTTTCCAACTCCCATTGGGCAGAGACATTCTGTGAAACAGTTCTGCTAGCAGCACCCAAGAACTTGTGTGCAGAGTTGTAAATAAGTTTGGGGAATTCTCTTTGTATATATTAATAAATTATTTAATAACTGTTGAATCAGCCTCATTGCATTTCAGCCCAAACTCAGATCCCAGCTAGCCCCTGCATAACAGTCCTGCCCTTGGCATTGCTCCTGTCCACATGCTACTGCCTCAGCAAGTGCCCTGAGGACTGGAAAAGACCTCTGAGATCCTCATGTCCGGCCTACAACCTAAGAGCACCACATCAGCTAAACCATGCCGCCAAGTGCCACATCCAATCCTTTCTTAAAGTCCGCCAGGGATAATGACTCTACCACCTGCCTGGACAGTCCTCTCCACTGCCTAATCACCTTTCTATCAGGAAGTGCTTCCTAATATCCACCCTAAACCTCCTCTGAGTTCAGGGAGCTTCAAGCTGTGCACTTGTCTTTATTGGCATATAAGCCAGTGGAGCACCTGGGTACAATAACTCTTGGTTCACCAATATGGTTAGATGGTCATAATCCACTTTATTTCCATGATACAGAGACTTATATGCATTCTAGCAAGACGCATGCTCCACCAAGATTGGTTACAATCTGAGGGTACAGGATTACATGTAAGGCATCAATAAGTCAGCATACCATAACAATCTGAGGGTCAGCCTCTGGGGCTGGCTAAACTCTGCCCATCTGCAGCTGCATTCCACCCCCTGCAGCTGCATGTGGGAGGAAGCCACCCTGTGCCTGGTATCTAACTCCCAGGATGGACTCAAGGATGCTTCCAGCACAGTTGCTCATGTTTATCATTTTGTGTCCTCTGCTAGCAAGAATTTCTCCAACAATTCCCTCTCTTTCTTTTGAGCAACCTGGACTGATTTTTCAACTTACATAGGCTGTTCAACACAGGGGTAAATGATGCAGCTACAAATCAATAGTGCTAAAATCAGAAAGAGAATAAAACTGTTAGAGCTTTCATCAGTAGCAATATTCTGGCAAGCAAACAGCCCAAGCTTAGCTAACAATCCCAAAAGCTATTTCTGCAAGCGACAGTAAGGCATTCTTTCAAAAGACAAAAGTCCAGATGAACATCACAGTCACAGGAGAGTGCAGGTGTGCCACGTCTTCGCTGGGTCTGTGTGGCAGTTGATGTCATAGATTTGCAGATGTATCTCTGTCTAGTATTCCTCCTCAGACTCCCATATTTCTGGATTCACTCTGTAGTTCTCAGAAATATCAATGTTCTCATCACACTCCTTAGCTATGAGCTGCGTCTGACTATTGTGCTTAAGAGTTACAAACCTCTAAACACAATACAAATATATGCCCTAGATGTTGCTTTTAGGCTATTCTATTAGGCCTTTTCCCCACAATCCTTTATCTGCTTTAAGATTTTAAGGCAGTGTTTCTTATCTTTTTGCAGGGCCCTTGCAAAGAGATAATAACCACATTGCCATCTTGTGCCAATTGAGTGGGCTTTGGCCTTTACAACAGATGCTAAACTGACTCTCGTGAAAATACCCAAATTCATTAGCCATGATCCAAACCTTATGATCTGCACACACACAGTCATCATGTCAGTGCTCCCTTCAAGTCCTTTCCACAATTCTGCCATCTGAGAAAGACTTCTGCTCACTTTAGGAAAAAACAGGTTGGTCATAGTCAGGTTTGTCTTCATCAAGGCCTGTGAAGATAAATGATCAAACACAAGCAAATACAAGAACAAATGCAGACATATTAATTGCCCAGGCTAACAGATCCACTGGCCTGGTCTGTATAATGTGATTACAGAAATTTCAAAAAGGAAAAATTTCTTCTGCTATCCTACTGTCCTCTAATCCCATTTTCTCTCTCTTTTTTTTTTTTCCAATGATACCCAGATATACAGAGAAAACCCCAGAAAAAAATCCCATGATATCCTAAAATCACCAAATTGTCATACTACAAACCCTTAGCCTTAACTTATCTTACCCTAAAAATCTATCAGCTGAAGGAAATTCAAGAAAAAGCAAAGAAGGTTCAAGCAGATAATCTCATGGTATTCTCAGAGAAGGAAAAAAGTCAGAATTATCACAAGACTCATTCCATTGCAATTAGCAGCTGCTCCAGTAAACTCCTAAACTCCAAATAATGGTACCATCAAAAAGGCCTTCAAAAATAGTCCTGTATTCTTATCTGTTTGAACACATTTACTGGGGGTAGGAGCTGACTGGTGCTAGCTACCTTATCAACTCTATCATTCTCTGTCCTAGTCCAGAATGTGGTGACTTGTAATGTGGATTTCAGTGCCCATGCTCTCGCTGAGAGAGGCAATGCATCTGAGTTCTAGTAATAAGTGTGCTAGTCTGTCCTGCTTGGTGCTTTCTGTGTCTGTATGAATTTCCACCCATTGTCAGTGGGACTGGCATCTCTGCTATTTCCTAGCAAGTTCACTTTCTTTCTTTCTTTGCCACTGAGGAATGAGTGCAAAAGGTGTTGCTGCCTAGTCTGTAGAAGGAATTAATCAGTAAGACGACGGGTGAATACCCCAGTCAGAAACCTATTGGCCATTGTCTTGATTGCCACTGTTGTTGTTGGCTAAAAAGATGCACCTGTGTGTGTCCATGTCCATAACAGAGGCAGAAAATGGTTCTAAGTCTTTATCGGTTATTGTCACTATCTGTTCCATAAACTTTCTGACATCTGGCATTGTTCCCAAGTCTGTGTGTAAGTCATTCTCCTGAGGTCTGACTCTGGCCTCAGTAATTTTCCAGCTCAAACAGTTCCAAGGTTCTGCTGCTTCCAGTGAGAAAAAAAAATCTGTGAAGAGATAACGGAAGAGATAGAGGTGGGAGGGGGAATGGGCCCCACAAGCCACTCCGCAGGTGGAGGGCAGGAGGAGGAAGGGGGGGGAGGAAGGAGAGGGAGGAGGAGGGCTAGCCCCAGCGCTGCTGGTGTCCTCTGCTCTCCATCTTGCCCAGCCCCCAGCTGTTTCATCCACCGTTTGTTGTTTCTTTCCTTCCTTCTCCCTCATATTTCCTGTCCTTGTTCCTTAGTATTAAATCTACTCTGAAAACTTTTAAACTGCTGCCTTTCCTCTCAGACTCACTCAAGACACATTCAAGACAGGGGCATGACATGAGAGAAAAAAAAAAAAAAGGAGCTATGCTGTATGAACTATTGAAATGCTAATTCCCCTGTAGCTTTACAAGTGCAAATTGACCTAACTCTCGGAAGCAACTCAAATAAACCCATGGATTCTTTCTTCCCCACCAATCTTTTCCCATCCCAATGCACTCAGTCCCCATGACAGCACAAACAGCAAGAGAATCAAGGCAAAAAAGCTGACAGTCTCTGTCTTGGCAGCGGGGTGCATTCTGCAGGGTGAGGGGGGTGTGTGTGTGTGTCTGATTTCTCTGGTGTGGTCGCTTCTGCTGTTCCTTTATTTTCTCTGCTTTCCGTCCCTCTGTCCCCTCAGAAACATGATTTACCAGTTAAAAGCGAAAGCCTCTGTCCAGCACCGCATGCTGTTGTTGGCGGGGATGCGGGGGTGTGGTGGGAGGGAGCTGCAGTTCAAATGATAAACAGATCCTGCCAATCACAGAAGGAAGGTGTGGTGGTTTGGGTGTCCCCCGCTCCCCCACTAATACCTAGACTAGACTCAGCCAGCTCTGGGAATATAAATTAAGCTATTTATTTACAGCTAGCACAATATACAAGCAGATAGTTACAGTCTATACAGTTATAGACAGAAATATACAAGGTAAAAGTAATACAGAAACACAACTCCCCTCCCAGAAACCTGAGTCCCCAGGAGGGGCTCTCAACCACCCCTCTATCTTCCCCCTGCCCCTCTCAACCTTACCTCAGTCCTAAGGAAGAAAAGAGGTTCAGCCAAGAGGTTAAGAAGCAAAGGTGAGTGGAAGGTGAGGTTAGGAAGATGCAGCTCAGTCCGAGCCCAGCCAGAAAGTGAAGACAAAATGGCGAGAGTGTTATCTAATGTTTACATTCTTCTTCAGCAAGACTCTGAGGGAAAGTAGACATCACCATTGTGTTTTTCTTTTCACAGCCTATGATCTAGTTTTTCTCACCAAAACATTCTAGCCTGCTTCAAACTAGCACAGAAGGCGCCACAGCAGCTGGCAGATTCGACACGGCACACAGGGCTGCAGTGGAGCCGCTTTCTACGGCAGTCCCAAAAAACTTTTTCAAAGTGAGAAGCAGCTGCAGCTTGCTGCTGCTGGGTGCCTATGGCAGCCACCATTATGGGTGCTAGTGAGGGGCGGTTCCCGGTGATGTGCAGCAGCCATTGCGCCTGTGGGCAGGATTTTCATTTGCTAAGGCAATGATTTAAGTCTCGCAAGGTGGATCTGAGTGCTTTTAACAGCTCTACAGTCAGCAGCAATTCAGTCCCAAACGCATCTCTCCCATGTCTCTCCCAGCGCTCTGGCTAGACTGATATAAAGTCCTCTACCCTATGAGCTCAGCTCATGGAGCTTGAAATGAAGTCTGACAGAATGTCTCTCTCGGACAGTAAACATGTCAGCAGGGACAGTGCCACAGCCGTTGCCACGTGGCCTTACCTGTTTAACTCGGAGTGCCCACCTGTGTTGTGGATGTCCAGCATTCGCTCCCTTCTTTCAGCTATGCCCTCCGGTCCAGTGGCACCAGTGACGATGGTTTTTTTGATACGAAAAGTGTCCTCAGGATGATCAGCCTCTTTTTGCCAACCCTCCAGCCTCTTGAACAGGGTCCTTCCCACTGCCGGCCTGCCTTGGTCTGACCCTAATACCTGATTCACTGTTCAGGTGCCAATTGTTGGCATTTCGCTGGTGGAGCACCTTGGGTACAATGACTCTTAGTTCACCAATATGGTTAGATGGTCATAATCCGCTTTATTTCCATGATACAGTGACTTATATGCGTTCTAGCAAGAGGAGTGCTCCACCAAGATTGGTTACAGTCAGAGGGTACAGGGTTACTTGTAAGGCATGGATAAGTCAGTATACCATAACAATCTGAGGGTCAGCCTCTGGAGCTGGCTAAACTCTGCCCACCTGCAGCTGCCACTCCACCCCCTGCAGCTGCATGTGTGTGATGGTTTGGGGGTTACCCCACCCCCCCACACTTTTGTATTTGCCCCAGCTAACTCAGACGGACCCTGGGAATATAGATGAAGCAATTTATTTACAGCTAGCAGAATTTACAAGCAGCTATTTACAATATATACAGTTATATACAATTATATACAGAAATATACAAAGGATAAACAATACAAAAGCACAACTCCCCTCCCAGAAACCTGAGTCCCCAGGAGGGGCTCTCAAACCACCCCAACACCTCCCCCCGGCCCCTCTCAACCTTACCCCAGTTCTCAGGAAGAATAGAGGTGCGGCCAAGAGGCTAGGGAGCAAGGTTAGTAGGAACAAGGTTAATGAGATGTGACCAGGTCTAAGGCAAAAGCAAGAGAGGAAACAAAATGGAGAAAGTTTACTTCTTCTTCCCAGAGCTCTCAGCGAGACTATGAGAGAAGCTGACATCAATTGTTTTCATTTCACTGCCTGTTATCTAGTTCTTGTACCAAAACATTCCAGCTTGCTTCAAACTAGCACAATGTGGGTGGAAGCCACCCTGTGCCTGCTATCTAACTCCCAAGGTCGCTCCCAGCACGGTTGCTCATGTTTGTGATTTCTGTGTCCTCTTCAAGCAAGAATTTCTCCAACAGTCTGCCAATCCAGAACCTTTTATCATGATCCTCACAGGACCAGATAGGAATGCCATAAAGTTCCTCATAGGTACGAGTGCACAAATCACTGTGCTGAATGTACAACTTGCAAAGCGCCTAAGAATCCTGCCGTCAAGGAAAAAGGTAAAGATAATGGGTGTCACAGGATGGCCTGACACCTGACACCTGGCCAAAACAAGGCTGTGGCTACCAGGTGACAAATGGAGCACCATAGTAGAAGTTGCCTTAGGCTCTTATCCAGAGAACATCCTGGGATTTGATGTTCTGGCTGGTAAGAGATGGCATCTTCCTGATGGTACACTATGGAGCTTTGGCTCTTATGGAGTGAGGGCAAAGGGAGTGAAATCAGCTCATGTTTGCACTTTGCAAACTGCTCCCCCACTGCCAAAATCAAACATAACCTGTGTTGCACAATACCTGTTACCAGCAGCAGCCAGGCAAGGCATTACTGAGGTGATTGCTGACCTGGAGAAAAGGAAAATCATTACAAGAACTCTCTCCCCACACAATTTACCTGTCTGGCCACTCTGCAAGCCAGATGGACGGTGGAGGCTAACCATAGATTTTAGGAAACTTAACAGCAATACCCTTCCTCTCACTGCTGCAGTCCCAAGTTTAACCTCCACAGTGACAGTAATCCAAGCAGCATCCTACACCTGGATGGCCACCATGGATGTGAAGGTGTGGTGGAGGGTTGCAAAGCCCTCATTTGGACAGAATTGTGGCCCAAAGGACCATTAAATCGTGGAGTAAAAACCTTGATCCCCCCCCGACCACCCAAATGCCTGCATGACGACAGCTGCCATTCCTAGCTGTGGGAAGATTTCTCCTGCAGTGGGGCATAAGCTGTAAACATGAGACTTTTGTTATGGGAAAAGGACCTTGAGTTGGAGACACTGTGAGCACCCTATGCACACCTGCTGAGGGCTGACCCTGCCAGCCCTGGGGTGGGACCACGGGTTGTTTTGGTAAGATGTGGCCTATCTGTGCCTTACACATAACTTTGAGCCAACCTGTATTGTTCACTTGTACCAGCCTCAGTCTGGCTGGATACACCTCCTCTGAACACTACATAAGATGCTGAATTATCCTAATAAGGCAGGCAGCTCTCACACACGCACACCGCACCGCATTGCACAGCACTGATCAAACTGATTGCACCAGACTGTGCCCTGATCCGCACCTCACCAGCCTCCAGATGCCAGCACCCAGCTTGGCTCATACCCGCGGAAGGTCAGACAACGTGCCCCAATCCACGATATTTGGGACCTTTCAAACTGACTCCGGCAAGTGAGTAACTGAGAAACTCAATCTAAGCCAGAATAATCTCTCAATAAACCTACCAGCGGCACTTTCAAGCCACAGAGTCTCTTCATAAATCCTTTCAAATATTTGCTAAATTCCTAATTTTGTTATTAATAGACATTCTGTAATAACAATCTCGCAACCGCATACAAAGAACTTACGTGGGGTAGTTATAAATAAGTTTGGGGAAGGGGATTCCTAGTATATATAATATTAAATCTTTTAAACTCTTTAAAAATCGGCCTCGTATTTCATTTCCCCAAAACCCAGACAAACTCCTCTGCGACAGAAGGAGATGTTCTTCATGGTACCACTGAGGGAGGAGGACAAGGCACAGTTCGCCTTCACCTGGCAAGGTATCCAATACACTTTAAACAGCCTTCCACAGGGATACAAACACAGTGCCACCATAGCACACAACACACTAGCAGCACTGCTAAGCAGCGTCCAGATACCAGAAGATGTCAGTGTATACCATTACATTGATGACACCTTGGTGGGAGGAAATAACAAAGAACAGGTAGGGTCAGTAGCCAGGGCCATCTGGGAACTATTGGCCAACCAGGGGCTAACCATCCCTCGAGATAAATGACAGGGCTCAAACCAGGAAGTCAAATTCCTAGGATCCTGGTAGGTGGCAGATGCAGTGTCAGTGCCAGGGGATGCTTTAGAAAACATTGAGAAGGGCCAAACACCCAATAACAAGAAAGAGCTGCAACAGCTGCTGGGCACCTCAGGTTACTGGAGAAAGCACATTCCAGGCTTCTCCGTAATCGCCTGTCCCCTCTATGATGTGCTTAAAAAGCAGAAAGTCTGGGACTGGACCCCACGACACACTGAGAGCCTGAAAGCTCTCAAAGATTAATTGAAGGCTTATCAGAAGCTGAGGCCTTTGTAGCCACAAGATGCCCTAAGGGCTGAATGGGGCTTTTCAGAACATACCTCATACTGTAGGATATTCCAGAGGGGATCCAATGGCCCTAGTAGAGCCCTCCTATTTTTAACCATGGCATTCATAGAGACCGAGGTGAGGTACTCGGAGTGGGAAAAGGGACTCCTTTCCCTAACCCGAGATGTCAAGGAGGCAGAGAAAATCTGCACTACCCAAGATATCGTAGTGCAAGGCCCTTTCCCTCTGCAGAGAGTGATCCTCAAAGGATCTCCTCCCCCAGAAGAGATTGCCCAGAAGGCTACCATAGAAAATGGTTTGCCTGCCTGGAGGTGTGCTAGTTAGGCTTCAGTACCACCAGAACAACAGGTGGAAGAAGAGGTGGAAGATGACATCCAAGGCTCCAAGGATCCACTCAGAGAGGTCAGGGAAGTTAGGAAGGAATACACAAGGGAATCAGGTGAACCAATCCTAAGCTGCCTAGTGAGATGCCGTGGTATTGGTGCTAATGCCCTGCAGGTAGGAGACAAGTCTGCCAAGCAGCTGGGACCACTCACCAAGGAGAGTGGAGTGGACAAATACCTGGCAAGTCCTCTTGGTAGGGTTAGCTTGTGGACACGCCTTCTGTTGGCTGTGGCTATGAGATATCCTTCCCGGGATGATTTGCCATGGACTGCCAAGAAGTGGAACACCATTGAGCAGGGAATGAAGCTTCTGAAAGAGTTTGCTGTGAAGGAAGTGCTTTATGGAGATCATGGTACTCATGAGCCTGACGATATTCCTTTGGGAACAGGTCTCATGAAGAAGCTTATTAAGCTTCCTCCTTCATCCTATGCTAACATGTTGGCTAATAAGTTTCTAGCAAGGAGTGATAATGGAAGGTCTTTCACTGTTAGTGAATTCACTGACCAGCTCAGGCAGATGGAGGACAGCTTGTCACATTCTGGTATAATCTGTGCCATAAAGACTATGACTACAGAGCTTAAAGATGGTATTAGAGATGGCATTAAGGAGAGCATGAAAGAACTGAAGGAGGATCTTACAACCTCAGTTTCCAATCTGGTAAAGGATACTGTTCCTGCATCATCTGAATGGGTGCATGTTTCTGCCATCAGGAACAGACGCCCACCTTCTGCAAGGCAATTCCAGCCTAGGAGGAGACAAATTCCACCCAGACATCAGCAATCATGTGCGTCACTGTGGATACTTCTGCGTGACACATACGGTGAGAACATGAACAAATGGGATGGTCAACCTACTTCAGCTCTTTCAAAATGAGTCAGGGATCTGCAGAGTGGCAGAAACAGAGGCAATAATGCCAGAAAAGTAGCTGTCAGTTCTTCAGCTCCCGAGAGTAACTGCAATTGTTCCAACAGTTGCAGTTCCACTCACAACAACACCAATCATTGTGTACACCCCACATGCCATGTTCAGCATTAGGGGTGCCCTGCCTCCAGCCAGGAGGAGGAAAGGGATAGTGGAGAGAACCAAATCTATTGGAATGTGTTCATTAGGTGGCCTGGCAGTTCAAAAGTTCGGAAATACAGGGCTTTAGTTGACACAGGTGCTCAGTGTACTTTATTGCCATCCAATTGCAAAGGGACCGAGTCCATTTCTATCTTTGGAATCACTGGTGGATCTCAAGAGTTAACTAAGATACAGGCTGAGATCAGTTTAACTGGTAAAGAGTGGAAGACACAAACTATTGTAACTGGTCCTGATGCGCCTTGCATGTCAGGAATTGACTTTTTGAGACAAGGTTGTTTCAAAGATCCTAACGGTCACAAATGGGCTTTTGGAATAGCATCTGTAGAGATTGAGGATGATAAATTGAAATTGTCCATTAGACCTGAACTTTCTGATGAATCTGCAGTTGTGGGACATCATGACATAGAGGATCTGGAAGTGCCAATTGCAACTCAAACTATTCATCATAGGCAGTACAGAACTAACCGTGACTCTTTGTTGCCCATTCATCAGCTGATTCGTCAACTGGAGGATCAGGCTGTCATTGAGAAAGCTCATTCACCTTTCAACAGTCCCATCTGGCCTGTGCATAAAGCTAATGGTGACTGGAGACTCACAGTTGACTTTCGTGCCCTCAACGAGGTGACGCCACCCATAAGCGCAGCTGTGCCGGACATGCTGGAACTCCAGTACGAGCTGGAATTGAAGGAGGCTAAGTGGTATGCAACCATAGACATTGCTAATGCTTTCTTCTCTATTCCCATAGCAGAGGAGTGCAGGCCTCAGTTTGCATTCACCTGGAGAGGAATCCAGTACCAGTTCAACCGTTTGCCTCAGGGGTGGAAACACAGCTCAACCATCTGTCACTCAGTCATCCACAATGCACTGGAGAAAGGTAAAGCTCCAGAGCACATCCAGTTCATCGACGGCACCATTGTGTGGGGCCAAACTGCTGAGGAAGTCTTCAAGAAAGGTAACAAAATCATTGACATTCTGTTGCAAGCAGGAGAATGGTGAAGTTCAGTGTATTCCAAAGAGAAATCTAACTTTAGCTGAAAGAGTTTAAATTCAGAGTGTGTAATACAAGCTGTTAGGAGTTTTCTGTTCTAGGTAACATCGGCGCCCAACACTGAGAGAATCTACGATAGAATCTACAGTACGTGAGCACGAACCCAATGTCACCTGGGAGTCCCTGTTCTGAGCTTTTGAATCACCTACATCTGATTGAAGTGTGAACTGAACTTGTATATATTGTTTTAGTGTAAATATTGGTTTACATTAGATTGGATAATTCTCAGCGATACTCTGAGCGAAGTAGACAAGGGGTGGATTGTGCTAGTTAGAAGCAAGCTGGAATGTTTTGGTAAAAGAACTTGATAACAGGCAGTGGAATGAAAAACATGGTGTCTCCTTCTCTCATAGTCTCGCTGAGAGCTCTGGGAAGAAGAAGTAAACTTTCTCCATTTTGTCTTTTCTTCTGCCTTTGCCTTCAGACCTAGTCACATCTCATTAACCTTGCTCCTACTAACCTTGCTCCCTAACCTCTTGGCCGCACCTCTCTTCTTCCTGAGAACTGGGGTAAGGTTGAGAGGGCCGGGGGAGGTGTTGGGGTGGTTTGAGAGCCCCTCCTGGGGACTCAGGTTTCTGGGAGGGGAGTTGTGCTTTTGTATTGTTTATCCTTTGTATATTTCTGTATATAATTGTATATAACTGTATATATTGTAAATAGCTGCTTGTAAATTCTGCTAGCTGTAAATAAATTGCTTCATCTATATTCCCAGGGTCCGTCTGAGTTAGCTGGGGCAAATACAAAGTGTGGGGGGGCGGGTAAGAGCCCAAACCATCACAGGAGGTAATCGCACAGCTCATGCCCTTGAGAGAAGGGCCTACGGAAGTATCCAAATTACAGCAGCCCATAAACCCTGACAAGTCACTGCTAGGCCAGCCTTACAAGCCTTCTCCTATTCAGGTAGCTCCTGAAATGACCACAGACTCTGACAAAGCTGGAGTGGGGTTTACAGATGCATCCTCCCACAGGGTAGGACCTAAATTGCATTGTAAAGCCGCAGCCCTGGAGATTGGCACAGGCCAAACTATCACTGAGGAGGGTGATGGTAGTGCACAGGTGGGAGAACTACCTGCTTTCATGCTGGCAGCAGAGAGTGGAGCAGAAACCATCTACACTGATTCCTACTTCACGTTCAAAGGTGCCACCGACTGGATCTGCCAGTGGGAGGTGAATCAGTGGAAGGTTTAAAACGTTGAAGTGTGGAGGGCTACTGACTGGCAGAGGCTGTTGGAGATAAGCCAATCCAGACCCCTCAAAGTGGGCTGGGTAAAAGGGCACTCCAAAAAGCAAACCCCGGCAGCAACCTGGAATGAGCAGGTGGATTACCTGGCAAAGATAAATATGGTCAGTGATGAAAAAGATGTTTGGTGGTGACTATCTGAATGGTTACATATTAAAAGAAGCCATTCAGGAAAGTCAGACCTCTACTACAAGTGTAGATCCAGAAGGTGGCCAATCTCTATAGCAGCCTGTGAAGCAATCATCTCAGCCTGTCCACAGTGCAGAATTAGGCTCAAAGCCAATCACCCCAACCTAGCTCCAGCTCAACACATCAGGGAAGATAAATTGCGATGGAACACATGGCAGATTGACTATGTGGGTCTGCTCAGGCCCACACATGAGAAGAGGTATATAGTGGTGGGGGTGGAAGTTGTTTCAGGCTTGGTTATGGCTACAGCCACCAGTACTGCCACAGGTGCTCAAACTGTTGAGGCTCGGAGGCAGTGATTCAGCATTTTGCCAATGCCTGAGTGTATCCAGAGTGACAACAGGTCACACTTCACCGCATCATCAGTGCAAGACTGGGCTAGGGGTGAGGGGGTTAGATGGGTATTCCATACCCCCTACTGCCCCCAGGCTAATGGCATTGTGAAGAGGACAATGAGGACAAATGCCCTGATCAAAAAACATGCCAATATCTCGAAAGGCAACTGGGATAAATGCCTACCCCACACAGTCTTCACTGTGAACAACAGGTTGGGGAGCTGTGGCAGTCCAAAAATCAAAGCATTTTGCCCTCCTGAACCAGTGTGGAACACTAACCACACACCAGGTGGACCTAAACAGAAATCTGTCATGGAAGGTAGCAAAGCATTTTAGCAGGCCTCATTTCTGCACTAAGTCATGGCTCACATGAAGCCAGTAATTGCAAAAATCAAAACAATATTTCCAGCGACTGTTCCAGCAGCTACAGGGACCCTGAGAAGATTCCTCCCTAAGAGGGGTAGAAGGCAAATATTAGCTCTGTTTTGAGACAGGGACCTTGATTCCCATAGCCTGCTGGACACCTGTTAGGGGCTGACCCCTGTGTGGTCTTACAGGTTGTTTATTGTAAGAATTGTCCAATTGTGTGAATTGATTATAATTTTGTACCAATCTGAAATATTAACATAAAATCGCCTGAACTGGCTAAACACACCTATTCAGAACACTATAAAAATGGTGCATTTGCCTTAGTCAACCTCTTCTTCACCCCTCATCCTCTCTGCATTCTCTGCACCTCAACACCCTCTTGCTCTCAACCCTGCTGAATGACACCCTGCCTGAACATTCATCGATCGGCAGCCCCGCAGCATTAAGAATTACAGCCTGTTCAGCACGAACTCGGCAATGCCCGATCCTTAGAAGCCAGGGCCTATCTTGGCCTGGTCCTGCAGAAGGCTCGGACAATGCCCTAAACTTCATAATACTTCGAAACCCTGTTGAACTACTTATGGACAGTGAGTAACTGATGAACTTTTTACTTAAAGACTGAGTAACTTCTTAAGACTCAAAGAATTCTCTTAAAACCACACACTCTCTTTATTTTAGCCATTCTGCATTTTAATCTGCAACCGCGAACCAAGAATCTATGTGGGGTAGTTATAGATAAGTTTGGGGAAGGGGATGTCTCGTATATTAGTAATAAATCATTTAATCTTTTTTATACTCCGGCCTCACATGTCTTTCTCCATAAATTACCCTAAACTACATTCTACAACAAAATCTCAGCATTCACGAACCAAGTTACAGGTGGACCAACCAGTAATAGTGAATTTACCTGCAGCTGGAGTCGTGCCCGTGACCCTATCTAAACTGCCACTCCATCCCCCCGCTGCTCCAGCTCGCTGCATCAGCCCAATTGGGCCTGTGGAATCTTCTCAGCGTGCCCCAAAATCCGAATTGAACTCTTAGCTCCACAGGAACCAACTGCGTGGCTTTCGCTACGCATATTTTTGGACCACAGAGACTGAGACTTCCAATTAGTGAGTAATTGAACTCTCTTAATTTGAGTAGCTAAGGAGTTTCATTGTCTTTGCCAGTGGCACTTTATACCACAAGACTCTCTGGCCAGGACCTTTCCAAACCTCTACCAGATTGCTTAATCCTGCTGTAAATAGACATTCTGTAAAAAAGTTTCACTAATGTGTGCAAAGAATTTGTGTGGGTTACCTGTACAGAAGTTTGGAGAAAATTCTCCTTGTATATATTATTAAATTATTTAAAACCTTTCAAATCGGCCTCATATCTAACCCCAAATGCAGACTCAAACCCCTCCAAAACACCATCTCAGGAAGATCTTTCAGACGCTTTGGCCTGCGATGTTTCGTCTTTTTTGGGGCGATCTTATGAGGTGTGGGGGATGGCAAGTGTGGGTCTCTGGAGGAGGATGAAGCATCCTCTGATGTGGACTTGGTCACTTCTTCTTGGTCTCTGCTTTTCCTCTCAAACTTCATTTTGCAGCTGAAAAGTTATCTTGAATGGACTTTGAGACACTTCAACTGGCAGTTAATCACTGAGCTGGGATTCAGCTTATCAGCAAACAGCTTCAAACAGCAGTCTCTGGATAGTGGCAAAAATTCTTGAGATATCTCTGTGGCTTCCATGGCTCTCCCCAGTCTGACTTTAAGGCAAATCTAAGAGTCTTTAGAAACAACATTGACATCTCTTCTCAGGGTTTGTTACCCATCATCTCCTAGATGGCTGCTTCAAAAGGCCACATACTGCAGGGATCAAGAATCGCTCCTTCTGACCAGCAAAATAGAGCCTTCAACATCTCATAGAGACTTGTTTGGGGGGCCTTCCACCACTGCTTCTCTGAGCGTGGTCCCCATGCCCCCTGGCCACCTACCTTGGATAGGGGTAGGATTGGAGTATCTCTGGATGCGTTCACATCTGAGCCCTATCCCCGGGGCAGGGATCAACACAGTTGGCTCTCCCACTCCCCTCTCTCTCATCAGCATTCTTCCACATCCTCACAAGGAGAATTTACAGCTGCAGAGGAAGGCCAAGCCTCTCTGTTCCATGCACCCAAGGTGGTCAGATCCCACTGTTCAGTGCACCAGATGTTGCAGGCTGCACTGCCTGCTATCACTGCTTGCTGTGGGCCAAGGCAAACAAGCCCATAGAGCAGTGTGGTTCAGGCCAGCTGCGAGGGTCTCCAGATGATTCAACATGAATGATGCAGAAGCCAATTTTATTGTTGTAACAGCCCAAATATATCCACTCAGGCAGTGGAGCACAGGCCTACACATTGGCATAATTAGTCAGGGACAACGCACCACATCTGCACACATCCACACCTTGTTGTTCTTGTTAGCAAAGTCTCCATTATCTACCCCTTCTGAGATAAGGTGCCCAGCTGCATGTGGGAGCCAAGGGCTGTTATTGCAAGGCTCTGCCTGTTGTCACTTCACTACATTCCCACAGCTCTCCTGCACCTGCACTCCACAACTCTTCTGCATTCTGCATTCCCACAATCACCACCACAATCGGGTTGTATTTATACATTTTGTGTTTGCTGTTTTCCCTTCCCTAACCTTTGTAACTTCCCTACCTCAGATATCTTTCTGAGTTATTGTTAAACTTTTCTTGTCTTAACTTCCAAGTCGAGTGAGGTTTCATGTATTTGGCTGTGCTGACTTCTCTCTCTCTCCATCTAATCCCTTTCTTTTGGGAAAGAAGGGGAAGAGGGAAGAGCACTTTATAAAATTGTTATTGGTTCTACCAAATTTATCTGAGCCTCTGGAAATTTAAATTAGAACTGAGACAGATGGGAAACAATCCTCTGTGTGCTGGGATCAGGCCACTGTTGTGCTGGGAGGGGTTCAGGAGATGCTGTTTGTACTGGGCAGTGAGCAGAGGTGATTGGAATGGAGAGAGGGAATCCCAGTTATACTAGGTCAGGGTCTAGTCTGTACTGGGAAAGGACCAAGAGATGAAGTTTAGAGTAAGCTTTGCTCAGTCTGTACTGGAAGGGGATCAGAGGATCCAGTGTCTTTTGGGACAAGGTCTAAGATCCACTTGGAGAGGTTAAAGGGTCCCCGTTTGGACTGGGACAGGGCCCAGACTGCACCGGGAAGGCAAAAGGGTGTTCAGATTGTGCTTGAATGGATGCAGTCAGTGCTAGGAGGGGCCAGGGGATGCATTTTGTCCTGGGATGGGAGCCAGAGGGCAGCAGCAGCAGACAAGAATATGCAGTGAGTGCTGGGAGGAGGCCACAGCTGTGCTGAGAGCAGCTCAAGGTGTGCAGCTTTGACTGGGAAGGGACACAGCCTGTACTGGGAGTGGGTTCCCAATAGCCACTTAGCACTGGGAGGGATTCAGCTGATAGAGGGATGGGGCCTGGGATGCCAGTTTGTGCTGGTATGTCTCACAGTGTGCTGGGGTGGGATCAGGGGAATCAGTTTGTACTGGAACAAGGCCAAGCCCACACATGGAGGGGTTAAAGAGACCCTCTTGGGACTGAGATGGGGCCCAGAGGATGCTGGGATGGGACCAGGGTATCAGTTTGTAGTGGAAATGGAGCCTTTGTGGACTGGGAGGGCTCAGGGCATGGGATTTGTGCTGGGACAGATGGAGTTAGTGTGGGAGAGAGAAGGAGGATCAGTTTGTGCTGGGGAGGAGCAGTCTGTATGGGGAGGGGCTCAGGAAGTCCAGCTTGTCCTGTGGTGGATGTGACTGTTACTGGGAGGGGTCCTGTGTGCCCACACTCTGAGGCAGAGGCAACACAAGGTCCCTGGCCAAGAGCTTTTGGTGAGGGAGCTTCAGCCTCTGGCTCCAGCCCAGTGCCTCTTGTCCTTGTGCCCTGTGTCATGGCTGTGAGCCAGACCCAGCATCTGCAGCTGAGCTTTGCCTTTCCTTAACCAACCTTCACAAGGCTAAGAGCTATAAATTCCTCCTCTGCCTTTGCCTTGCTGTCACCTCTTGGCAGTGTCTCCATGGCTCCTGGCCCTGTCCCAGCCCCACTGCCCACACAGGGTCCCAGGGCCCCACAGGGCAGGCACAGCATGGGAAAGGTTCAGTCAGGGCTGACAAAGCTTTGATGCCAGTGAGGACCTTCAGCTAGCAGCTCTCCCCCACCCTCCTGCTTTGGCAGCCTCCCCCAGGCCCTGCTCCCTGCTCAGTCCCAGCTATGGCCCATGTGGGGCTATGCAGGCAGCTCTGCTCCAGGGGCTGCCAGAGGGTGGGCAAGAAGAGAGGCCGCTCAGGGCTGTGCCCTCCCCCAAAGAAGTCATTGGCCATCAGGAAGATGCAGATAGCCTCAGAGCAAAGCTCACCTTTCACCCTGGGGTGACAGGCATGCACAGAAAATGGGCACTGAGAGATGCTGGATGGTGGCAAAGGCCGTCAGCCACCTCCTGAGTCTGTCCACACCACCAAGTGCACTTCCTGGCCTTCTCTCCCCTGAATCACCATGTCTTTGATGCCCTTCCACAGATCCCCAGTGTGAACCCTCTCTCATGGACACTCACTCCAAGCTATGCGGGGACATTGTCCTCTCTTGGGTACATTACAGAATAGAGTAGCTCCCCAAAACTTCTTCACCCCTCCTTTTCCCTCTTGCAGCTTCTCCTGTCCCCTACTCAGCACAGCCCAGTCTGTTCTGGCCACACAACAGTGCCCACGAATGCAGGGTGCTGTGTGCAGTCCCACCACAGCCCCAGCTTCTCTCAAGGCTGCAGTAGATGGGGAAACAACATTTCCACAAGGTAACACCAGCAGCATCAGGCAAACTGACAGAACCCAGGCTGGGCCTGCACTTAGTGACACCAGAGCTGCTCTGCAGCAGGAGACAAAGAGTTTATTGTTTCTGAAAGCATCCAGTGAGCAGTTTGCTCAGGGCAGCCTTCAGCTCCTGGTTCCTCAGGCTGTAGATGAGAGGATTCACTGCTGGGGGCACCACTGAGTATAGAACTGACACAAACAGGTTCCAGTATGGGGAGGAGATGGAGGGGGGCTTCAGGTTGGCAAACAAACCAGTGCTGATGAACAGGGAGAGCACAGCCAGGTGAGGGAGGCAGGTGGCAAAGGCTTTGTGGCGTCCCTGCTGAGAGGGCATCCTCAGAACTGCCCTGAAGATCTGCACATAGGACACCACAATGAACACAAAACATCCCAAGACTAAACAGGTACAGGCCACAAGAAACCAAACTTCCCTGAGGTAGGTTGTGGAGCAGGAGAGCTTGAGGATCTGGGGGATCTCACAGAAGAACTGGTGCACAGCATTGCCCTGGCAGAGGGGCAGGGAAAAAGTATTGGCTGTGTGCAGCAGAGCATAGAGAGCCCCAGAGGCCCAGGCAGCTGCTGCCATGTGGGCACAAGCTCTGCTACCCAGGAGGGTGCCATAGTGCAGGGGTCTGCAGATGGCAACGTAGCGGTCGTAGGCCATGATGGTGAGGAGAGAAAACTCTGCTGAAATTAGGAACATGAAAAAGAAGAGCTGGAGAACACATCCTGCATAGGAGATGGTCCTGGAATGCCTCAGGGAATTGGCCATGGCTTTGGGCACAGTGGTGGAGATGGTGCCCAGGTCAAGGAGGGCAAGGTTGAGGAGGAAGAAGTACATGGGGGTGTGCAGGTGGTGGTGCCAGGCGATGGTGGTGATGATGAGGCTGTTGCCCAGGAGGGCAGCCAGGTAGGTGGCCAGGAAGAGGCAGAAGTGCAGGAGCTGCAGCTGCTGTGTGCCTGGGAATGGCAGGAGGAGGAACTCAGTGATGGAGCTGCTGTTGTGCATTTTTTCTCTCTAAACATGAGTGCTGTTGAGAGAGAAGACATCAGCAAGTTAGGGCAGGCTGCTTTGTTCCTCTCCTGAGCAGTTTCCCAAGGAGTGCTCTTCAAAGTCACTTCTCTGTCCCTGGGGGAGCTTCTCTCACCTTCCTTCTCTGAGCTGCTGAGTGAGGAGCTGAAGGAGCAGAAGTCCTCATATCTGACACTGATCTCAGCCTGCTTTGTCCTGGGGGACTAAAGGTTTCCCTGTGCCTTATCCAGAGTCAGCAGAGCTGCTCTGCCCTCGAGTGACTTGCATTTGAGGTTGCTCTCACTAACAATGTGCTTGAGAAGGACCTGGATCTTTGTGAGCTCAGAGGAGTCCAGGCTCAAAGCCTATTTCTGCAAACTCTCCTCTCTTTGCCTGTGCATCTGAGCCAAGTGCTGCAGAGGGTGGCCTGGTTCTGCTGCCTGGAGCTCTCTGCTGTTTATCTGCCCAAAGCCTCCTCCCTGTCAGTGTCCTCAGACCTCATCCCAAATGCTGTGTGCTCAGCTCTGCCCTGCAGACACCTCCTGACAGCAGGCACTGCCCAGGGGCATCTCCCTGACAACAGCTCCCAAGGATAGGTCAGACAAAGGCTGTTGATGCCAGCAGAGGGGAGTTGGAGCTGCCTGTAGGCAGAGGAGGCACTTTGGGAAGTTTCTGGCAGATCTGCTGATGCCTTCTGTTCAGGAGATCTGTGCCTTGCCACCACCTGTCCCCTTTCCCTTAGAGGATTGAGATGACAGAGCCTGCAAAGTTCATCGTTAGGGCAGCCTCTGCCTTGCACCATCTCTTGAAATGCAGCCAATGTCCCAAGGCTGAGCTGGACCTGTGAGCACCCCTGATCCACACAGCAGCCTTTCCACAGGAGGACCCTGCCCTGCCCTGCCCTGCCCTGCCCTGCCCTGCCCTGCCTTGCCTGCCAGGGATGGCTCCTTCAACCGACAGCTTCTTCCCACAGTGCCATGGGGAGCTCCCCAGGCAGGCTGAGAGCTGAGCCTGGCTGATGGCAGAGTCCCTGCCCCTGCACTCAGGCCCTGGGGTGCAGGGACCCTGCTCTGCAGGACACACCAGCCCACCCCTGCATGCATCCCAGGGATTCACAGCTCTCCAGAGTGGCCTGACAAGAGCCTATGGACAGGGAGTCCTCCCTACAGCCCCCATCAGCTGTGCCTGTGGCAGCTGTAGGAGATGCCTCCAGGAACTGCACCTGCACTGCCCTGCACCCACAGACTCACCGTGGCAGTGACTGCAGTGACTTCTTCTCCAGTGAGCTCTCAGTTACACTCCCAGTCCTGGTCAACTTGAAGCTCTCTCTGTCTTCCTCATCTCCCTGACACCCCCTGGCAGTCCCTCTGCCCGGCTGTGCTGCTCAGAGGAGCTGCTCCTGGCCAGAGCTGTCTCTCTGCAGTGATGCCTGCTGGCCAACAGCTCCCTCCAGCTCAGCGGCCTGCCCCAGTTCAGCATTAGAAGATCAGCCCAAGGCATTTTTAAGGACCCCTCTGGTGGCTTTGGTGCTGAGTTCATGAACCTCAGAGACTGAGAAGCTGAAGAAACCTCTACAGAATTCAAAGTCAGAGTCAAACTCTGAACTTTCTTGGAGTCTTAATGGGTCCCAGGGAGAGACACTGCAGAAGTGTCCCCAGGGCCTGCTTAGAGCAGCAGGAGGCAGTGCTTAGAGCAGCAGGAGGCAGTGGATGCAAGGGAAGCATCCCTGGAGGCACTGAAGCATCTGCAGAGGCTGAACAGAGCAGAGAGCTGGAGGCAGAGCTGACAGCTCAGGACAGCAGCTAAAGGTGGCTCTGAGGCTGAGCAAACCTGGAGGGGTTTCATGAGTGCAAAGGACCAAGCCCTGACCCCCAGCCCCTGGCAAAGGAGATCCTGTGCCTCACCTGTGCCTCTGGCCTCTGCTGGAGGCAGTGAGGAGTGAGGGTGAGCAGTGAGCAGGGCAGGACATTCTGGGACACTCTGTGGCCTCCCCAAGAAGGAGCAAGCAGGAAAGCAAGTGCAGAGCCTCAGCAGAAGCTTCTGCTGGCAGCATCTCTGCGTCAGACACAGCTTGTGCTGAGCAGATGCTGCAGAGTCTGTTCCTTGGCAGCAGCCTGGGGCAGGCTCTGCTCTGCTTTGCTTGCCCAGAGGCAACTCCTGCTGGAAGTCATGAAATGTTCCCTTGCAAAGCATTCTGAGCAGATGCTTCTCAGAACAAAACCCTCTCCAAGTAGCTGCAGAGCTCTTGGCAAGCAGCAGAGGCGAAGTTGTGGCTCAGCAGGGTTTTAATGAGCCCCACGGAGTGTTTGGGGCTGAGTCCCTGCTCCTCAGGTGCTGCCAGCAGCCTGAACAAGCCTCTGCAGCAGTGCAAATCAGAAGCAAGCCCCAAAGTGCCTTGAAGCATTGATTGGCCCCACTGAGGGTCGTTACTGACAAAGCCTCCCAGGGCCTCCTTAGATCAGCTCATTGAGGCCATGAGTGCAGGAGACAAAGGCAGAGTGCAGGGCAGAAACCCTTTTGCTTGGTTTATGTCTGTGATGTTTTGGGTGTTTTCTGCCCCCCCCCCCCCACACACACACACTTTAGAAACCACCATGGCTGGACTTAGCCAGCTCTGGAAATGGAATGAAGGTTTATATTTACAGCTCAGCACCATACACAAGCAGATATTTACAATATGTACACAGTTATACACAGAAATACACAAGGTAAAAGGTAACACAGAAACACAACAGCCCTCCCAGAAACCTGAGTCCCCAGGAGGGCTCTCAGCCACCCTTTCTCCTTTCCTCCCACACCTCTTCCTTACCCCAGATCTTGTCTTATGCCCAAGGAAGATTGGAGGGTTGGCCAGGGGGTTAGGAAGCAGGTGGATTAGTCAAAGAGAGCAGGTTAGGTTAGAGAGAGAAATGCAGCCCACAGCCCGGAGACAGAGCATCTGCCTTATCTCTATTTGCACTCCAGTTCTTACTCACCTCAGCAAGCCTAGGAGTGAAGCAGACATCACCACTGCTTCTCTTTCACAGTCTGCAATCTAATTCTTCTCACAGAAATGTGGATGGATTCTTTGCTAACAGAGGACATGAATTGATAAGCATGACCAACCCATGCTGCAGAATGTCCTTGAGCCCATCCCAGAGGCAGGAACGAAGACGCTGAAGCCCAGCCCCATGCCCAGCTGCAGGAGGCAGGGCCTGCTGGCCGCAGACCACTAAATCTTGTCACCGATTCTGTGAGACAGGAACAGTTCAACGAGCAGGAGCAGCTGTTCTTAGGAACGTGGCCAATCCCCAGCTGCTTTCCCTACTACAGGAATTAGTCTTCTATTTAGATACATGCCTGAATTCTTACTTTGTGGTGCTCATTCACTCCCACACTTCTTTGTCATGGTTTATTGCTAAAGGGACCAGGCCTGCTGATTTGTTGACTTATCCAGTTCAAGCACTGCCAAGCTGCTCAGAGCAAGCAAAATTAAGTAATTCTTTTTATCACCAAAATGCTAAAGGATTAAAATGACAATTTGAAATATGATCCCAGCAAGCTGCAGATATGATTGCCACCTGTCCCGACTGCCAAAAATACATCTTTCCAACAGGCATTTCAGGCGTGAAGACACAGGGACATCAAAGCTTACAGCTGTGGCAGTCAGACGTAACTCACTCTCCTGAGCTTGGCTCTCTTAAATGCATCCATTCCTCCATTGACACCTGCTCTGGTGCTCTTTCTGCTTCTTGTCTTACTGGTGAGAAGTCCAAAGACGTTCATAGACACTTTTTATGACCTCCAAGATCACCCAGTCCAACCTATCACCCAGCCCTATCCAGTCAACTAGACCATGGCACCAAGTGCCTCATCCAGTCTTCTCTTGAACACCTCCAGGGATGGTGCCTCCACCACCTCCCTGGGCAGCCCATTCCAATGCCAATCACTCTCTCTGGGAACAGCTTCCTCCTAACATCCAGCCTAGACTTCCCCCAGCACAACTTGAGACTGTGTCCCCTCATTCTGTTGCTGGCTGCCTGGGAGAAGAAACCAACCCCCACCTGCCTACAGCCTCCTTGTGGTGCCATTATACATCACTAAACACCTATGAATCATCAAACACAGCCTTACCATTCCCTTCAGGAACTGTTCTTATCTGCAGAGATAGAGCCTGGCCCCCCAGCCCCTCGCATATAAAAGGAGGGCCCTGTGGCCTTGGCCTGTCCTAACCCCTACGGATAGTACTGCTCTCCAAGTCTGTAAGAAGTCCTCACCACATGAATTAGTGCAGTGCAGTGCTCCTGCCTTTACCTCTGAGTGTGAAGAGAATCTCCATTTCTGGAGCAAGGGACAATGTTTTACACCCTCTGTCCTTTTACCATGGGTTGCTGCTGCTACAGCACCTAAAACTTTAGATCAGCCAGGATGCTGGCCTGACAAATGAGGGAATGCTGCCAGTGCTGCACTCCCTGGACTTCTGTTAGACAACAGCAGTATGTGCCATGCCACAGTACAAAACAGAGCTGCTATAGATTGTTTACTGCTTGCTCAATGCCATGGCTGGGAAGATTCTGAAGGAATGTGCTGCATGAATCTCTCTGATCATTCGGAGCCAATTCATGCAAGCATTAAACAGATTAAAACAGGAATTTCTGGATTAAGAGAGTCAGACAGGTGGGACTGGCTTGATAAGATATCTGGAGAATGGGGTTTAATGGGATGGATTAAGAGCTCTGTGAAAACCTTAGTATCTGCCTTAGCTCTCATTCTTCTCTTGTTTCCTTTTTTCCCCTGCTTGTTGCAATGCATTCAGAAGATGATAGAGTGCTCCACTGCCAAGGTCCTTTTTGTACAACAGAAAGGGGGAAATGTTTGGAATGGCAGGACTTTAGTGCTGTACTTCTGCTTGATCTTGACACACTGGAACATAAGCCATGGGTTCAGAATGTGTAAGTGGAAAAGTACTGAGTTAAGTCAAAGAGAGGGCCGAGATGTCCTTAGAGGATGTTGCAACAGATGAAACAATGTAAAGCAGGAGCTTGAGGGTTTTGTTAGTCCTTGCTTATGTAGTTGCTAAGGTACGAGGTCTGTCTCGATGTCTGTACTGAGCTCTGTCTTGATGTCTGTACTGAGCTCTGACTTGATGACCAATCAGGACTTGGCACGATCTTTTAGCTTGCATGTTAAGGTATACAGCCAAGTGCTGAAAGCACAATGAATGGAACTTAGCTTGCATCAGGCTGCTCCCTGTTTGTTCATCACAGCAATTGTCCCGCACCTCTGCATGTGTCAGCTGGGAGACCTACAAACACTGTGCCCTCAGGGCAACCCTCTTTTTCTCTTGGGGACGTGAAATGGCAGCTCCAGGAGAACTCCAAAGAGAAAACAGAAATGGGCGGGGAGAGAAGGACCCAAAAACCTTTTCAATGAGTCTCTTAAGGCTGCAGGTGTGTGAATGGTGCTGGAGGTGTCAAGTTTGCTAGGGGAGACTCCTCCAGCATCACAGTGAGGTCTGAAGAGGATTTGAAAGATGCTGATCAAGTGCCTTCACTCTTTCCTGCAGCTGCAGAGATCGTGAACATCCCCTTCTGCTTGTCCTTCCCTGATCTTCTCTTCAGGAATGGCCAGCACAGAGATGCTCCTGGGCAGGGCCCTGCTAGCAATTGGCTGTGTCTATGCTGCTGTGCTTGGGAGCTGCTTGCAGCAAGGCCCAGCTCTGCTGCATGGTGCTGGGCAGACCTGAGGCATCCCTTGCAGGTCAGTCCTCTCCTCTGAGCCCTTTGTTTCTCTCTGGAAGGGCCTGTGTCCCTCTTCCTCCATCAGCTGTACCCCTCTGGGCTGGAGAAGAGCAGAGTTTGCAGATCTGCCCCTTGGAACAGCCCAATGGGTAAGGAACTCAGACTGGGGACAACAGCAGTCCTGCCATTGTTGATCCATGTAGTACCTCCCAACCCCCTCAAGACCCTCCTGCCCACCACATTGCATTACTCTCAGGGCTCTAAGAGACATCAGCTGTGTTGGGAGTCCAGGGGTCCCCCAGGTGGGTGGGGTCAGTTGTATGGAGAGAGGTGGTGGTTAGGGTTGGGATGTGGGGCGTGCACAGGGCACGGTTAGAGATAGTTTTGGTCTTCCTAGATCAGCACTGCTGCCTCTGTTGTCTGAACCAGGAGAGATCAAAGGGCAGGGCCTGGGGCAGGAACCTACCTGGTAACAGCACAGACATCATGAACAGGGGGATGAGAGCGCTTGTAAGTCCCAGGGTAGCTCAGCCTGCTGATCACGGGAGCCTGTTTCTCAGCACAGGGATTAGAGGTCTGACCCTACAGCAGAACAGACACTGGCAAGTTGAGAGTCCTTCCAATTCCTTGTCCCAGCCACATGTTGTGTGTTGGGGAGTGTTGGGAGTCAAGGACTGTCATGAGCCAGGCAGGGTCTCAGGGTTTGAGCTCCAGGGATCAGTGTTCTGCTTTCTCTAGGCCACAGCAGTGACCCCTTCCCCTGCCAGCATGGCCTCACAGAAGGGACTGGATAAGAGCCAGGATGAGAAGAAGCACCTGGAGAACAAGATGGAGCAGCTTAAGTGCAGTCCCAAAGGAGGAAGAGGAGAAGGAAGAAAAGGACAACATGGAGGATGATGGTGATGAGAATGATGGTTATGGTGATGATGAGAATGAGGAAGACAATGAGTATCAGGATGTCCAGGATGAGGAGGAGAAGGAGCAGGAGGATAAAAACACAGAAGCCTCTTCTGTGCCACTGAAGCATCTGACTCAGTGCCCTGGGTGTGGGCAGAGCTTTCCACCTGGCTCAGAGCCAGTGGAGCACCTCTGCCCACACTCTGGCACCCAGCCCTTCGTCTGTGCTGACTGCAGCCAGAACTTCGGATGGCACTGGCACCTCATCCGGCACTGCTGCACCCACACCGGCGAGAGGCCATGTGGCGGTGCTGCCTGCGACCAGAGTTTCACTCATAAGGCTACCCTCACCCAGCACCACAATGAGCACTACTGAGAAGTCCTTCACCTGCAGGGACTGCAGCAAAAGCTTCAAACACAGCTAAACCCTGTCGTGGAGGGCCTGTAGGCCCAAAAATAGGCTAGTTTATGCCTTACCTTGCCTGGACATGTTTTTCTGCCAAACCAGAGGTAAACACATAACGAGCATAAAGGGGCACAACAGACATGGTGCCACAACGTCTGGTCTGCCCAGGACTCCTGTTTGTAAACATGTTGTGTAAGCCCCCACACGCCCAGCTTGTGGCTGCCTAATGCTAGGCTTGTGTGTTCACCGTATTTGGAAAGTCCAGGCCAGTGGCTTTTCCCTGTTATGGTAAGGTTTGGCTGACTGCCAACCTGATTGGTCATTCCAGTGGCCAAGGGACCATTAATCTTGACCCACACTTAACAAATAGGAGTACACAGGTAAACAATGTGCTCGGACTCCCCTGTATTGCTCACATTCACTTGATCATTATTAGGCTTAGACTCGCCAGCACAGCTTCTTGCTTATGCCTGCCTGCCTAAGTGCTTTGCTGTTACTATGGAGACAGAACCTCCCATAGTCTCCCAGCCAGCTGTGCAGACTTGCACGCCACTGTGGTGAGTTATCAGGACCAGATCCTGTATTGCCTGTTGTGACGCGTTGGGTGTCCTCCGCCCCCCCCCCCCCCCCCCCCCCAACTTTAGAAATCACCCAGACTAGACTCCGGAAATAAGAATGAAGCTAATATTTACAGCTAGCACAATATACAAGCAGATATTTACAGTATATACAGTTATATACAGAAATAGACAAGGTAAAAGGTGATACAGAAACACAACTCCCCTCCCAGAAATCTAAGTCCCCAGGAGGGATTCTCAACCACCCTTGCCCCTCTCAACCTTACCCCAGTCCCAAAGAAGAAAACAGGTTCAGCCAAGAGGTTAAGAAGCAAAGTTAGTGGAAGGTGAAGTTAGGGAGATGTAGCTTAGTCCAAAGCCAGAAGAGGAGTGAAGAAAATGGCGAAAGTGTTATCTAATGTTTTTCTTTCTTGTTCCCATACATTTCAGCAAGACTCTGAGGGAAGTAGACATCACCATTGTTTTCCTTTCACAGCCTATAATCTACTTTTTCTCACCACAACATTCTACCCTGCTTCAAACAAGCACAATCCACCCCTGTCTACTTCACTCAGAGTATCGCTGAGAATTATCTCATCTAAACCAATACTTACATTAATGAATATTACAAGTTCAGTTCACACTTCATTCCAGCTATCTCAGATGTAGGTGATTCAAACGCTCAGAACAGTTTGTCTCCTCACAGGTGAGACGAGAACAGGGACTCCCAGGTGATGTTGGGTTCGTGCTCACATACTGTAGATTCTCTTGTAGATTCTTTCAGTGTTGGACGCCGATGGTACCTAGAACAGAAAACTCCTAAAAGCTTGTATTATACACTCTAAATTTAGACTCTCTCAGCTAAGGTTAGATTTCTCTGTGGCACACACTGGATTTCACCATTCTCCTGCATTACCCAGTAGGTGTGACCAGGACCTTCAGCAGATACCACCCCTCGGACAGGTTTCCCTTCGCCCGAAGGAGAAAATACCCAAACAGTTTTCCCTAACAGATTCTTTTCACGTACAACAGGAACTTTATAACTGTCTACTGTTTGGACCAAGTCTGATTGTGCAGGTCCTGCTCTGTTTACTGAACCTCTACTATTTACCAATCAGGTACCTTGTGCTAAATGTTTGTCCCAGTTTTTCAGAGTTCCACCCCCCATGGCTTTTAGGGTGGTTTCCAGCAATCTTCCCTGCAGCTGGAGCACAGTAGGGTATGTGATAGATCCATTCAATACCATGCTCTTTGGCCCAGTTCTTCACTAGTTTGTTCTTGAAATGAGTGCCATTGTCTGACTCGATTCTCTCTGGAGTTCCATGTCTCCACAGGATCTATCTTTCCAAGCCAAGAATGGTGTTAGGTGCAGTAGCATGTGGAACTGGGTAGGTTTCCAGTCATCCGGTGCTGGCCTATACCATCATCAGCACATACTGCTTGCCAGAACGAGATCGAGGTAAAGTGATGTAGTCAATCTGCCAGGCTTCTCCATACTTGTACTTTGACCATCTCTCACCATACCATAAGGGCTTGACTCGCTTAGTCTGCTTAACAGCAGCACAAATGTCACAGTCATGGATGACTTCAATGATAGCATCCATGGACAAGTCAACTGACCTATCGCATGCCCATTGCCATGTCGCATCTCTGCCTTGATGTCCACATGAGTCATAGGCCCACCGAGCTAGGAACAGTTCACCTCGGTGTTTCCAATCAAGTTCAAGATCAGAGTTGGTATCAACTTGAGAAATCTTAGCAGCTTGGTCTGCCTGCTGGTTGTGTTGGTGTTCCTCAGTGGCTCTGTTCTTAGGCATGTGTGTGACTACGTGCTGCACCTTCACTGGAGTTCTCTCCAGCCGTGCATCAATGTCCTGCCATAGATCAGCACACCAAATAGGCTTTCCTTTCCTCTGCCAACCATTCTTCTTCCAGTCCTTTAGCCACCCCCATAGAGCATTGGCTACCATCCATGAGTCGGTGTAGAGGTAAAGAATAGGCCAATTGTCATGTTCAGCCACATCAAGAGCAAGTTGGACAGCTTTTACCGCAGCAAACTGACTGGATTCTCCTTCTCCATCTCTCGCTTTGGTAACTCTCCTGGTTGGACTCCACACTGCTGACTTCCATCTTCGCTTGTTGCCAACAAGATGACAGGAACCATCTGTGAACAAAGCATAGTTCTTTTCCTGATCAGAGAGATCACCATAGAGAGGAGCTTCTTCAGCATGAGTTATTTTCTCCTCTGGAGGTTTGGTACCCATTCGTGGTCGTTGGGTTATCAAAGCCATCCATTTAGACCAGGTTGTGTCTGTGGCATGATGCGGTGAAGAACCTTTGCCCTTGAACATCCAGTTTAGAACTGGCAGTGTAGGAGATAAAAGCATTTGTGACTCAGTTCTAATCACTTCAGAAGCTGCTTTCACTCCTTCATAGGCTACTAGTGTCTCTTTCTCTGTTGGGGTGTATTTTGCCTCTGAACTTCTGTAGCCACGTCCCCAGAAACCAAGAGGATGACCACGTGTCTCATTTGGAGCTCTCTGCCAAAGGCTCCAAGTTGGACATTGTCACTGGCAACCATGTACAGAATGTTCTTAATGTCTGGACCAGATCTCACAGGTCCCAAGCCCACTGCATGGACTACTTCTCATTTGATCTGATCAAAGGCTGCTTGTTGTTCAGGTCCCCACTCGAAATTGTTTCTCTTACGAGTCACATCGTGCAGAGGTTTGGCAATGTGACTAAATCCAGGAATGTGTAGTCTCCAAAATCCCACCACACCAAGAAAAGAAAGTGTGTCCTTCCTATTGGGGGGAATTGCCATGGTGGAGACTTTGTTGATCACATCCTGAGGAATGTAACGGCGACCATCCTGCCACCACACTCCCAGAATCTGAATTTCTCTGGCAAGTCCTTTGACCTTGTCTCTCTTAATGGCAAAACCTGCTTGCAACAGAATGTCAGTGATTTTGTTACCTTTCTCAAAGACTTCCTCAGCAGTTTGGCCCCACACAATGATGCCGTCGATGAACTGGATGTGCTCTGGAGCTTTACCTTTCTCCAGTGCATTGTGGATGACTGAGTGACAGATGGTTGAGCTGTGTTTCCACCCCTGAGGCAAACGGTTGAACTGGTACTGGATTCCTCTCCAGGTGAATGCAAACTGAGGCCTGCACTCCTTTGCTATAGGAATAGAGAAGAAAGCATTAGCAATGTCTATGGTTGCATACCATTTAGACTCCTTCAATTCCAGCTCGTACTGGAGTTCCAGCATGTCCAGCACAGCTGCGCTTATGGGTGGCGTCACCTCGTTGAGGGCACGGAAATCAACTGTGAGTCTCCAATCGCCGTTAGGTTTGCTCACAGGCCAGATTGGACTGTGTCATGGAGGGATTCATCTGGGTTTTGGGGGACTGAAATATGAGGCCGAATTTTAAAAGTGTTTAAATAATTTAATATTATATGCACAAGGAATCCCCCCTCCCCAAACTTATTTACAACTACCCCACAAGTTCTTTGTATGCGTTTTCGAGATTATATTACCGAATGCCTATTTACAGCAAATTGGAAATTTAGCAAAGGTTTGAAAGGATTTAGGAAGAGAGTCTGTGGCATGAAAGTGCCACTGGTAAGCTTTTGAGAGTTTGTGCTGGCTTAAATCGGGTTTGCTCAGTTACTCACTGGCTGGAGTAAGTTTTGATGGTCCCAAATATCGTGGGTTTGAATAGTTCAGGTGTTACTGGGGCATGCTGTCTGGAGCTTCCACGGGCACGGTCAAGCTGGGAACGGCGGCTGGAGTGGCTGCTGGCCGGGAGCACCTGAGTCAGTTTCCCTGGGCTGGTGCCATGGGCTGGAGTCACGCAGCGTCAGTGGTGCCCAAAAGCAGCAAAGAGGCTAGGAGCGGTGTCATGGATGGGAGCAGAGCTCTTGCAAAGGTCCCATTTGTACACAGGATCGTGGCTCACACGGGTACCTTCTATCGAAAGAGTCAAAACAATATTTTCTATCTGCTAGCAATGACACATCTGATGTACCAGCAGACATATAGCCCCTGGGAGAGAAGACATAAACATGGCCTTGGAGTTTTCAGACAGGGTGACCACCCACCGAACATCTGCTGGAGGCTGACCCCTGGGTGGTCCCATAGGTTGTTTTGGTGAGAATTAGACAATTGTATAAGTTGATTATAACTTTGTACCAATCTGTAAAGCTAATGCAAGTCTGCCTGAGTTGGCTTAACACACCTCTTCTAAACCAATATAAAGTGCCACATTAGCTGTAGCCTCTCTCTTCCCTCACTCTTTACCCTGCTCTACTTGCACCTCTTTTGCATGATACCCTGCTTGCTGATTACACACACACACACACACACACACGGCATTCACATCCCAAACAACCAGCTCGAGACGGCACCGTTCCAGGCGGGTGTGCTAGTTAGAAGCAAGCTGGAATGTTTTGGTAAAAGAACTAGATAACAGGCAGTGAAATTAAAACAATTGATGTCAACTTCTCTCACAGTCTTGCTGAGAACTCTGGGAAGAAGAAGTAAACTTTCTCCATTTTGTCTTTTTCTTCTGCCTTTGCCTTCAGACCTAGTCACATCTCATTAACCTTGCTCCTACTAACCTTGCTCCCTAACCTCTTGGCCACACCTCTCTTCTTCCTGAGAATTGGGGTAAGGTTGAGAGGGCCGGGGGAGGTGTTGGGGTGGTTTGAAAGCCCCTCCTGGGGATCTTGGTTTCTGGGAGGGGAGTTGTGCTTTTGTATTGTTTATCCTTTGTATATTTCTGTATATAATTGTATATAACTGTAGATATTGTAAATAGCTGCTTGTAAATTCTGCTAGCTGTAAATAAATTGCTTCATCTATATTCCCAGGGTCGGTATGAGTTAGCTGGGTACGTACAAAGTGTGGGGGGGCGGGTAAGAGCTCAAACCATCACATTTTTTATTGGCTTTCCCAACGTGGGGCTAGATATATTTGAGTGATTGGAAATTAGCTCTGGGAATTAAGATGAAGCTAATCAAGCAGCTATTGTATTTGGTTGGGGCATTGCTCTGGTCTGGTTTTGTTTTTTTGGCATTTAGTTGGATAAAAGCTCAAATTGTTGCTTATTTTATTGATCTGGCTTATAATAAGGCTAAAGCTAAGGTTTCAGATATCCTCTGGAACTGGGGTGATTTGATTCTTGGTTATGCTGGTTTTAATGTCTCTGAGAATATTACCAAGGATATTACAGGAGCTCTGGTCAATAATATGACAATCAATGGAAATTCTGCTTTAAATATGGCTCTAATGAGAGTTATTCAGCCTAAGACAGGAATTCCAACTGTTTGCTTAGGGACATGCTCGTGTAAAACTGTTTTGCTACTCACAGTTTTTAATATTTGCCTCATGATTTTAATATTCATATTAATTTTGGCATTATTGGTGAAAAATTCAAAACGAGCTTCTGTAAGAACTAGGAAAAATTCTGTGTCTCAGAAGCAGTCTCTTTCACAGCAAAACAAGGGAACACAGTTATGTACTTCCCCCTTGCCAGCCTCTGCCCCTCCTCTCCAAGTGCTGGGAACACAGCCAATGTTCCCTCTGGTAACATAAACAATGATAAGGATAACAAAAAAAAATGGGCAGAGTTTGGCAGGAGTCCTAGGAGCACAGACAGGTACCCAAAATCAGAATGTACCTAGCAAAAATGACAACAATCCACAGAGTTTGGCAGGAGTCCTAGGAGGACAGGCAAATAATCCCACTAATGCTAATAATAGTGCTACTGCTGGTAACGCTAGCCCAGTCAGTCCAAATCCTAATGACACCAGCTCAGCCAATTCAAACCCCCAGCCAGCAGACCAGAACCAAAATCCTCCTGTTAAAAGCAAGGCAGATTTGAACTCACAAGCTCCAGGTCAGACCCCTAATGATTCAAATGCTCCAGGTCAGACCCCTAATGATTCAAACCCTCCAAGTCAGACCCCCAATAATACAAACCCTCCAGCAGACACATCCAAGTCTGTTGCTGCTCAGGCCCTTCTGGCACCTGCTAAGGCAAAAGCTAAGACAAAGTGTGGTTCACAGGAGGATGGAAAAGAGGGGACCTCTGGTGATCAGCAAGGAGAAGAGGAGGAGGAGATAGTTAGTCTGCGAGACCTTGTAGATGTGCTGAGACATCAATACTCAAATGAGAGGAGCGCTATGAGGTTAGCTGCCAAGAGAGAGGATGGTTCCAATGAGTTTAAGAGTGCTATGAGGAAGGTTCTGTTTGGCCGGGTACCACCAGATAAGCAAGGGGAAGAGGAGGTGGAAGATGACATCCAGGGCTCCAAGGATCCACTCAGAGAGGTCAGGGAAGTTAGGAAGGAATACACAAGGGAATCAGGTGAGCCAATTTTAAGCTGGCTAGTGAGATGCCGTGGCATTGGTGCTAATGCCCTGCAGGTAGGAGGCAAATCTGCCAAGCAGCTGGGACCACTCACTAAGGAGAGAGGAGTGGACAAATACCTGGCAAGTCCTCTTGGTAGGGTTAGCTTGTGGACACGCCTTCTGTTGGCCGTGGCTATGAGATATCCTTCCAGAGATAATTTGCCATGGGTTGCCAAGAAGTGGAACACCATTGAGCAGGGAATGAAGCTTCTGAAGGAGTTTGCCGTGAAGGAAGTGCTCTATGGAGATCATGGCACTCATGAGCCTGACGATATTCCTTTGGGAACAGGTCTCATGAAGAAGCTGATTAAACTTGCTCCTTCATCCTATGCTAACATCTTGGCCAGTAAGTTTCTAGCAAGGAGTGATAATGGAAGATCTTTCACTGTTAGTGAATTCACTGACCAGCTCAGGCAGATTGAGGACAGCTTGTCACATTCTGGTATAATCTGTGCCATAAAGACTATGACTACAGAGCTTAAGGAAGGTATTGAGAATGGCATTAGAAATGGCATGAAAGAACTGAAGGAGGACCTTAAAAACTCCATTTCCAATCTGGTAAAGGATACCGTTCCTGCATCATCTGAATGGGTGCATGTTTCTGCAGTCAGGAACAGACGCCCACCTCCTGCAAGGCAATTCCAGCCCAGGAGGAGACAAATTCCACCCAGACATCAACAATCACATGCATTACTGTGGATACTTCTGCGTGACACATACGGTGAGAACATGAACAAGTGGGATGGTAAACCTACTTCAGCTCTTTCACAGAGAGTCAGGGAACTGCAGAGGGGCAGAAACAGAGGCAGCAATGCCAGGAAAGTAGCTGTCACTTCTTCAGCCCCCCAGAGCAACTGCATTTGTTCCAACAGTTGCAATTCCTCTCACAACAACACCAATCATTGTGTACACCCTACATGACATGTTCAGCATTAGGGGTGCCCTGCCTCCAGCCAGGAGGAGGAAAGGGATAGTGGAGAGAACCAAATCTATTGGAATGTGTTCATTAGGTGGCCTGGCAGTTCAAGAGTTTGGAAATACAGGGCTTTAGTTGACACAGGTGCTCAGTTTACTTTATTGCCATCCAACTGCAAAGGGACAGAGTCCATTTCTATCTTTGGAATCACTGGTGGATCTCAAGAGTTAACTAAGATACAGGCTGAGATCAGTTTAACTGGTAAAGAGTGGAAGACACAAACTATTGTAACTGGTCCTGGTACACCTTGCGTTTTGGGAATTGACTTTTTGAGACAAGGTTGTTTCAAAGATCCTAAGGTTCACAAATGGACTTTTGAAATAGCATCTGTAGAGATTGAGGATGATAAATTGAAATTGTCCATTAGACCTGAACTTTCTGATGAATCTGCAGTTGTGGGACATCATGACGTAGAGGATCTGGAAGTGCCAATTGCAACTCAAACTATTCATCATAGGCAGCACAGAAATAACCGTGACTCTTTGTTGCCCATTCATCAGCTGATTCGTCAACTGGAGAGTCAGGCTGTCATTGAAAAAGCTCATTCACCTTTCAACAGTCCCATCTGGCCTGTGCATAAAGCTAATGGTGACTGGAGACTCACAGTTGACTTTCGTGCCCTCAACGAGGTGACGCCACCCATGAGAGCAGCTGTGCCGGACATGCTGGAACTCCAGTACGAGCTGGAATTGAAGGAGGCTAAGTGGTATGCAACCATAGACATTGCTAATGCTTTCTTCTCTATTTCCATAGCAAAGGAGTGCAGGCCTCAGTTTGCATTCACCTGGAGAGGAATCCAGTACCAGTTCAACCGTTTGCCTCAGGGGTGGAAACACAGCTCAACCATCTGTCACTCAGTCATCCACAATGCACTGGAGAAAGGTAAAGCTCCAGAGCACATCCAGTTCATCGACGGCATCATTGTGTGGGGCCAAACTGCTGAGGAAGTCTTTGAGAAAGGTAACAAAATCACTGACATTCTGTTGCAAGCAGGTTTTGCCATTAAGAGAGACAAGGTCAAAGGACCTGCCAGAGAAATTCAGATTCTGGGAGTGTGGTGGCAGGATGGTTGCCGTCACATTCCTCAGGATGTGATCAACCAAGACTCCACCATGGCAGTTCCCACAAACAAAAAGGACACTCTCTATTTCTTAGGTGTGGTGGGATTTTGGAGACTACACATTCCTGGTTTCAGTCAAATTGTCAAACCTGTGCACGATGTGACTCATAAGAGAAACAATTTCGAGTGGGGACTTGAACACCAAGCAGCCTTTGATCAGATCAAATGAGAAGTAGTCCATGCAGTGGGCTTGGGACCTGTGCGATCTGGTCCAGACATTAAGAACATTCTGTATATGGCTGCCAATGACAATGGCCAACTTGTAACCTTTGGCAGAGAGCTCCAAATGAGACACGTGGTCGTCCACTTGGTTTCTGGGCGTGTGGCTACAGAGGTTCAGAGGCAAATTACACCGCAACAGAGGAAGAGATACTAGCAGCTTATGAAGGGGTGAAAGCAGCTTCTGAAGTGGTTGGAACTGAGTCACAATTGCTTTTAGCTCCTAGACTGCCAGTTCTAAACTGGATGTTCAAGGGCAAAGGTTCATCACCGCATCATGCCACAGATGCAACCTGGTCTAAATGGATGGCTTTGATAACCCAACGAGCATGAATGGGTAATCTTGATCAACCTGGTCTGGTGGAGGTGATCACCAACTGGCTGGAAGGCACAGACTGTTCCAAACCTCCAGAGGAAAAATAACTCGTGCTGAGGAAGCTCCTCCCTATGGTGATCTCTCTGATCAGGAAAAGAACTATGCTTTGTTCACAGATGGTTCCTGTCTTCTTGTTCGTGTCAGGGAAGGTAGGGGAATCTTTAGCAGGCCCCAGTTGTCCACAGGAAAGTGACTCACACTGAAGGCCAAACCATCGCAAAAACCAAAACAATATTCCTATCTGCCTTCATGAGCCGAACAGCCCTGAGAAAGATTTCTTTCCCAGAGAGGTAAAAGGTAAACATTAGCTATGTTTTGATTCAAAAAGCTTGGTTCCCGTAGTCCGGCAAAATCCTTCACCACTCCTTTTTGGTATTACGAAAACTGGGGTGTTCCATTGTCATGGAAGGTAGTAGAGCCCTTTAGCAGGCCCCATTTCTGCACAGGGTTGTGGCTCACATTGAAGGCCAGCCATCGCAAAAACTAAAACAATATTTCTATCTGCTCTTCCAGCAGCTGCAGAGCCTCTGAGAATATTTCTCCCCCAGGAGGGGTAAAAGGTAAACATTGGCTATGTTTTGAGAAAGGGACCTTGGTTCCCATAGCTTGATGGACACCTGTTGGGGGCCGACCCCTGGGTGGTCCTACAGGTTGTTTGTGGTAATAATTGTCCAATTGTATGAATTGATTATAACTTTGTACCAATCTGTAAAATTAACGTAAAATCGCCTGAACTGGCTAAACACACCTCTTTTGACCACTATAAAAATGCTGCATTTGCCTTAATTGAGCACTCTCTGCACCTCTCGGCTCTCTTGACCCTCTCACTCTCAACCATGAACTCCTTCTGAATGACAACCTGCCTGCACACGCATCGATCGGCAGCATCAGCAGCACTAAATGCGGCCAGCTCGGCACGAACTCGGCACTAACTCGACTCGATCCTCATAAGACTCGGAGGCCAGGGCCCACCTCAGCCTGAACCTGCAGGAGGCTCGGACAACATCCTGAAATTCTTAAATACTTCAAAACCCTGCTGAACTGCTTTTGGACAGTGAGTGACCAACAAACTCTATATTTAGAAATTGAATAACTTTTCAAGACTCAAATGAACTCTTTTAAAATCACAAACTCTCTTCATTTTTAGCCATTTTCTGTTTTAATCTGCAACCCCAAATCAAGAACTTACGTGGGATAGTTATAAATAAGTTTGGGGAAGGGGATTTCTCGTATTTTTATAATAAATCATTTAATCTTCTTTACAAATCAGCCTTGCATGTTATTCCCCAAATTTCCCCTAAACTCCATTCCACAACAGTTGGGAACAAGCGAAGATGGAAGTCAACAGTCTGGAGTCCAACCAGGAGAGTTACCAAAGCGAGAGATGGAGAAGGAGAATCCAGTCAGTTCACTGAGGTAAAAGCTGTCCAACTTGCTCTTGCTATGGCTGAACATGAGAATTGGCCTATCTTTAACCTCTGCACCGACTCATGGATAGTAGCCAATGCTATATGGGGGTGGCTAAAGGACTGGAAGAAACATGGTTGGCAGAGGAAAGGAAGGCCTATTTGGTGTGCTGATCTATGGCAGGACATTGATGCATGTCTGGAGAGAACTCCAGTGAAGGTGCGGCACGTAGACACACACATGCCTAAGAACAGAGCCACTGAGGAACACCAACACAACCAGTAGGCAGACCAACCTGCTAAGATTTCTCAAGTTGATACCAACTCTGATCTTGAACTTGATTGGAAACACCGAGGTGAACTGTTCTAGCTCGGTGGGCCCACGACTCATCTGGACATCAAGGCAGAGATGCAGCATACCGATGGGCCCGCGATAGGTCAATTGACTTGTCCATGGATGCTATCACCCAAGTCATCCATGACTGTGACATTTGTGCTGCTATTAAGCAGGCTAAGCAAATCAAGCCCTTACGGTATGGTGATAGATGGTCAAAGTACAAGTATGGAGAAGCCTGGCAGATTGACTATATCACTTTACCTCAATCTCGTTCTGGCAAGCAGTATGTGCTAACGATGGTAGAAGCCAGCACTGGATGGTTGGAAACCTACCCAGTTCCACATGCTACTGCACGTAACACCATTCTTGGCTTGGAGAGACAGATCCTGTGGAGACATGGAATTCCAGAGAGAATCAAGTCAGACAATGGCACTCATTTCAAGAACAAACTAATGAAAAACTGGGCCAAAGAGCATGGTATTGAGTGGATCTATCACATACCCTACTGTGCTCCAGCTGCAGGGAAGATTGAGCGTTACAACGGTTTGCTGAAAACCACCCTAAAAGCCATGGGGGGTGGAACTCTGAAAAACTGGGACAAACATTTAGCACAAGGTACCTGATTGGTAAATAGTAGAGGTTCAGTAAACAGAGCAGGACCTGCACAATCAGACTTGGTCTAAACAGTAGACAGTTATAAAGTTCCTGTTGTACGTGAGAAGAATCTGTTAGGGAAAATTGTTTGAATATTTTCTCCTTTGGGCGAAGGGAAACCTGTCCGAGGGATGGTGTCTGCTGAAGGTCCTGGTCACACCTACTGGGTAATGCAGGAGAATGGTGAAATCCAGTGTGTGCCACATAGAAATATAACTTTAGCTGAGAGAGTTTAAATTCATTCAGAGTGTATAATACAAGCTTTTAGGAGTTTTCTGTTCTAGGTACCATTGGCGTCCAACATTGAAAGAATCTATAAGAGAATCTACAGTACATGAGCACGAACCCAACATCACCTGGGAGTCCCTGTCCTCGTCTCAACTGTGAGGAGACAACCTGTTCTGAGCTTTTGAATCACCTACACCTGAGACAGCTAGAGTGAAGTGTGAACTAACTTGTGATATTCATTAGTGTAAATATTGGTTTAGATTAGATCAGATAATTCTCAGCAATACTCTGAGTGAAGTAGACAGGGTTGGATTGTGCCAGATTGATGCTGGGTAGAATGTTTTGGTGAGAAGAACTAGAATACAGGCTGTGAAAGGAAAACAATGGTTATGTCTACTGTCCTCGCTAAGGAGTATGGGAAGACAAAATGAAAACGTTAGATAACACTCTCACCATTTTTTCTTCCACTCTCGCTTGGGCTGCTGGCTGAGCTGCATCTCTCTAGCTCACCTTCCACCCACCTCTGCTTCTTAACCTCTTGGCTGTACTCCTACTTTTCCGTAGGACTGGGGTAAGGTTGAGAGGTGTAGGAGGATGGTGCAGGGGTGGTTGAGAGCTGCTCCTGGGGACTCAGGTTTCTGGGAGGGGAGTTGTGCTTCTGTATTACTTTTACCTTGTCTATTTCTGTCTATAACTGTATATACGGTGAATATCTGCTTGTATATTGTGCTGCTGTAAATAAATAGCTTCATTTATATTCCCAGAGATGGATGAGTATAGTCTGAGTGATTTCTAAAGTGGGGGGGCGTGGGGAACACCCAAACCATCATAGAGGTGATGAAGGCCCTCAGCCAAATTTCTTCTCACCTCCCTTTGCCTCTCTCTGCCTCCCTTATTCTCTCCTCAGCACACTGTGATCTGCTGTGGCCCCACAGCAGTGCCCATCACTGCACGTTGCTCTGGACAGTGCCACTACAGCCACAGCCCCTCCAAAGGGCAGAGCAGCTGTGGGGGTATGGAGATGGCAGGGACCAGAGGTGGGGAACATCCATGGCATAAAGCATGAGGAGATGCCCTTGTAGGATGGCAATGCTGCCAGGAGGCTCTGCCACAGCAATGCCTGTGGCCTGTTCCTATCTGCAGTGCCAACACTGTCTCACAGCAGCAGGACGCCCAAGCTGCCAGAGCACTCAGGCCTTGCCCCAACACAGCAGCTCAGCAGCAGAGTGTGGAAGGGCAGAAAGAGCAGCTGAGGACAGCCCAGGAGCTGGGGCTCCCTGGCACTGCTGCTGTGCTGGGACTCTGCCCCTCCACCTGTGCACACAGGCACTGCTCAGAGAAACAAGTCCCTGCAAGGGCCTGTCCTGTGCTGAGCACACAGGGAGCACAACTCTTCATGTCTACAGCCTCTGGGTCACACTGAACCAGAAGTGGTCTGAAGAAAGACATTGCTGTGGGTAGTGCATGTTGCGGAGGGCAGTAATACGTGGACGAGTCGAGAATTTATCAAAAATAGATATTTTTTATTTTCCAAAACCCGCCCCCACAACTATATATACAAAGATTAATTTCGTTTGATAAACAGGTTGAGTTGCGTGAGAATTAATCTACAAGGATACCATCAATAATCTGACTATATATTTGAAGTCAGAATTTGGAAAAGGACTCAGCTATCAATTAATAGCGGTTTCTCACTAAATTAAGCTAAGCCAAATAACTCACTCAGGCTGGCTCGTGCGGTCTGTCTTCCTCCTCCATCGGCTGCAGGAGTCGTTAAGTGTCGTTAAGGGTCATTAGGCACACAAAGGTGTGCCTAACAGGAAAGCGAATCCTTGGTCTCTCTGCAGTCCAGGCACAGGGGAGTGAGCGAGCTCAGGCAGAGACATACGTCCAGGCACAGGCAAACTCCAAAGCGGGAACCCCAAAGGCGGGAAGACCTCCAATATTTATACCCTTCGCTAGACAAAGGGCAGAGTTACCACACCTTAGGCGCGAAAGCGCATGGCCAATCCCAGCCTGGCTCCAGCGCGGGAACTCACGGGGCAGTCGCCCCCTTCACAAGGCAGTCCCCGCCCCCTTCACGGCTGCAGGGCAGGCGGGGGTGGGGGGGGGAAACGAGGCGGCTTTTCCCCTTTCCCCCCGAAGTCCGGGCAGGAGAGGAATTTAGGGGTACAGGACTCCAGGACAGTGCATTCTCACAAGGGTAACACCACCACCAGCAGCCAAAACCGGAGAAGCCAGAAAAGGCCTGCTCTGAGTGACACCAGAGCTCCTCTGCAGCAGGTGACAAAGAGTTTATTGCTTGTGAAAGCATCCAGTGAGCAGTTTGCTCAGGGCAGCCTTCAGCTCATGGTTCCTCAGGCTGTAGATGAGAGGGTTCAATGCTGGGGGCACCACTGAGTACAAAACTGACACCACCAGGTTTGAGGATGGGAAGGACATGGATGGGGGCTTCACAGTATCACAGTATCACAGTATCACCAAGGTTGGAAGAGACCTCACAGATCATCAAGTCCAACCCTTTATCACAGAGCTCAAGGCTAGACCATGGCACCAAGTGCCACGTCCAACCTTGCCTTGAACAGCTCCAGGGATGGCGACTCCACCACCTCCCCGGGCAGCCCATTCCAGTGTCCAATGACTCTCTCAGGGAAGAACTTTCTCCTCACCTCCAGCCTAAATTTCCCCTGGTGCAGCCTGAGGCTGTGTCCTCTCGTTCTGGCGCTGGCCACCTGAGAGAAGAGAGCAACCTCCTTCTGGCCACAACCACCCCTCAGGTAGTTGTAGACAGCAATAAGGTCACCCCTGAGCCTCCTCTTCTCCAGGCTAAACAATCCCAGCTCCCTCAGCCTCTCCTCGTAGGGCTTCTTCTCGAGACCTCCCACCAGCCTTGTCACCCTTCTCTGGACACGCTCAAGCATCTCAACGTCCCTTTTAAACTGGGGGGCCCAGAACTGAACACAGGACTCAAGGTGTGGTCTAACCACTGCAGAGTACAGGGGCAGAATGACCTCCCTGCTCCTGCTGACCACACCATTCCTGATGCAGGCCAGGATGCCACTGGCTCTCTTGGCCACATGGGCACACTGCTGGCTCATGTTCAGGCGGGTATCAAACAGTACCCCCAGATCCCTCTCTGTCTGGCTGCTCTCCAGCCACTCTGACTCCAGCCTGTATCTCTGCATGGGGTTGTTGTGGCCAAAGTGCAGCACCAGCACTTGGAGCTATTGAACGCCATCCCCTTGGACTCTGCCCATCTGTCCAGGTGGTCAAGGTCCTGCTGCAGAGCCCTTCTGCCCTCCAACTCAGTCACATCTGCCCCCAGCTTAGCGTCATCTGCAAACTTGCTGATGACTGACTCCATGCCCTCATCCAGATCATCTATGAAGATGTTAAAGAGGATGGGGCCCAGCACTGATCCTTGAGGGACACCACTAGTGACTGGCTGTGACGGTTTGGGGGTTACCCCGCCCCCCCCACACTTGTAGGTACCCAGCTAACTCAGACGGACCCTGGGAATATAGATGAAGCAATTTATTTACATCTAGCAGAATTTACAAGCAGCTATTCACAATATCTACAGTTATATACAATTATATACAGAAATATACAAAGGATAAACAATACAGAAGCACAACTCCCCTCCCAGAAACCTGAGTCCCCAGGAGGGGCTCTCAAACCTCCCTAACACCTCCCCTTGCCCTCTCAACCTTACCCCAATCCTGAGAAAGGAATAAAGGTGCAACCAAGAGGGTAAGAAGCAGGGTAAGGAAGCAGTGATGTTAGAAAGATGTGTCTCTGTCTAAGGCAAAAGCAAGAGTGAGAAACAAAAATGGAGAAAAAGTCTTTCTTCTTCCCAGAGTTCTCAGCGTAACTATGAGAGAAGGAGACACCATGTTTTCATTCCAATGCCTGTTATCAAGTCCTTTTACTAAACATTCCAGCTTGCTTCTAACTACCACACTGGCCACCAGCTGGATGTGGCACCATTCACCACCACTCTCTGGGTCCGGCCCTCCAGCCAGTTCCTAACCCAGCACAGAGTGTTGCCATCCAAGCCGTGGGCTGACAGCTTAGCCAGCAGTTTGCTGTGGGGGACAGTGTCAAAGGCCTTGCTGAAGTCCAGATAGACCACATCCACAGGCCTCCCCACAGCCACCAAGCGGGTCACTTGATCATAGAAGGAGATCAGGTTGGAGAGGCAGGATCTGCCCTTCCTAAACCCATGCTGGTTGGACCTGAGCCCTTTGCCATCCCTTAGGTGCCCTCTTATCACCCCCAAGATAACCTGTTCCATCAGTTTCCCTGGCACTGAGGTCAGGCTGACAGGTCTGTAGTTCCCAGGTGCCTCCATCCAACCCTTCTTGTGGATTGGGATCACGTTGGCAGTTTCCAGTCTCCTGGGACCTCTCCGGTGAGCCAGGACTGATGGAAAATGATGGAGAGCAGCTTGGCCAGCTCAGCTGCCAGCTCTCTCAGCACCCTGGGATGGATCCCATCTGGTCACATGGACTTGTGTGTTCAGATGGCTCAGCAGGTCCTGAACTAATTCCTCATGAATTTCCAGGGGAACACACCGCTCCCCGACCCCATCCCCCAGTTCAAGAGGCCACTTGCCTTGAACTCCTCCCTTCTTATTGTTGAAAACTGAGGTGAAGAGGGCATTCAGGACCTCAGCCTTTTCCTCGTCATCAGTTATAGTGTTCCCCTCCTGGTCCAGTAAGCAGTGGAGGCTCTTCTTGCCCTTCTTTTTAGCATTGATACATTTATAAAAGTGCTTTTTATTATCTTTCACGGAAGTGGCAGCCTAAGTTCTAGCTGGGCCTTAGCCTCTCTAATTTTTCTCCTGCACAATCTGGCTACATCCTCAAACACGTCAGGAGAAGCCTTCCCCTCCTTCCAAAGGTGATACACCCTCTTTTTTTCCCCCAATTCCTTCAGGAGCTGTTTGCTCAGCCAGGCTGGTTGCCTTCCCCGCCGGCTCATCTTTCGGCACATGGGAACTGCCAGCTCCTGTGCCTTCAAGAGCTCCTGTTTAAAGTAGGTCCAACCATCCTGGACCCCTTTGTTCTCAAGGACTGCTGCCCAGGGGACTTTGGAAATAAGTTTCTTAAGCAAATTGAAGTTTGCCCTCCGAAAGTCCAAGGTGTAGGTTTTGTTATAGTGCCTCCCTACCTCCCTGCAAATTGAAAACTCCACTATCTCATGATCACTACACCCCAGGCAGCCTCCCACTGTTGCATCTCCTACCAGCCCTTCTCTGTTGGAGAGCAGCAGGTCAAGCTGAGCTTGACCCCTAGTAGGCTAGCTTGACAGCTGGGTCAGGTAGACAACGATGCCAGTGCTGAGAATTAGAGAGAGCACAGCCAGGTGAGGGAGGCAGGTGGCAAAGGCTTTGTGGCATACCTGCTGAGAGGGCATCCTCAGCACTGCCCTGAAGATCTGTACATAGGACAGCACAATGAACACAAAACAACCAATAAATAAACAGACACTGACCACAATGAGCCAAACTTCCCTGAGGTAGGCTGTGGAGCAGGAGAGCGTGAGGATCTGGGGGATCTCACAGAAGAACTGGTGCACAGCATTGCCCTGGCAGAGGGGCAGGGAAAATGTATTGGCTGTGTGCAGCAGAGCATAGAGAAAGCCACAGGCCCAGGCAGCTGCTGCCATGTGGGCACAAGCTCTGCTGCCCAGGAGGGTGCCATAGTGCAGGGGTCTGCAGATGGCAACATAGCGGTCGTAGGCCATGATGGTGAGGAGAATATACTCTGTATCAATCAAGAACAATACAAAGAAGACCTGAGCAGCACAACCTGCATAGGAGATGTCCCTGGTGCCCCAGAAAGCGCTGGCCATAGATTTAGGAACAGTGGTGGAGATGATGCCCAGGTCAAGGAGGGTGAGTTTGAGGAGGCAGGAGTACATGGGGGTGTGCAGTTGGTGGTGCCAGGCGATGGTGGTGATGATGAGGCTGTTGCCCAGGAGGACAGCCAGGTAGATGGTGAGGGAGAGGCAGAAGTGCAGGAGCAGCAGCTGCTGTGTGCCTGTGAATGGCAGCAGGAGGAACTCAGTGATGGAGCTGCTGTTGGACATCTGCTGCCTCTTGATATGGGTGACTGTTGACAGAGCAGAAGACATTACACAATTTCCTTCAGAAAATCCCATGCGCACTTCCCACAAAATCCCCTCAAATTTACTTCTCTTCCTTTGGAGGAGCTTTGTCCACTCTCAGCTTCCAGCCTGGCACTCATCCCAGCAGAGAGCAGCTCTCATGTCTGTGACTATGACAGCCCAGCTGGGTGTTGCAGAATGACTAAAGGAAAATGGACATGACTTAAAGGTGGGCAAGCAGGATGAGTATATGGAACTAAATTAAGGATGTGCTAGGCCACACCGAAACAAAGGCCACATTGAAGAAACAAAGACATATTGAATAAACAAAGGCAGCATTTAATATAGCTAGCTAGGGAGGCGCTGTCCTTGACGAGTCAGCGGACAACTCAAGCAGAGCAGGATACAGCTAACTCTGAATAAGATAAGAAGTAGTTTGCTGCTTGCAGCTGCACGTAGCAAGTAGGTGCACCATGCAAATGGGGTATTTAGAGATTCAGCCATTTAGCTTCTTACATGTATGCATATATTATCTGTAACACATTTAAGCGCGCGTCTACTAAATAAAGTTGTCACTCGCTTTTGATCCACATTGGATTGTGCGGTGTCCTTGCATAGTGAGTTCAGCCCTTCTCCGTGAGATCTGCCTCACCGCAGATTGGTGCCCAAAACAGGGACCCCGATTTGGGGGACTCTAGGAGACATGGAGGAGGCAGAATGGGCCATCAGAGGAGAGCGATGCCCGCTAGCAAGACGAAACTAGGACGGGGTGGCAGACCAATTAGGGGGGCCCGAGGCTGACGAAAAGAGGGCCAGCCTTCGTCGCTGCAAGGGGGGCAAGTGGGATGCCGCGGCATGGATAAAGAGGTAGCCCTTTCCTTGCTATCTTGCTTTTTTGAAAAGCGCAAAATGAATTTTAATACCAAGTATTTGCCAGGACTTTGTGCATATGGCTAAGCTAAGGTTTTTTTTAAAACCCCCGAGTCATATTTTGGTGAAGCAGAATGGAGGGCGTTCGGCAGTGAACTGTGGGATGCAGTAATAGACGGGGATCCAGCAGCAAAGAAGCTTCAAGTGCCTTGGTGAGAGACTATTAATGCTATAAAAAAGTACAAAATGGAGAAGGATGTGGCGGCAGTGGCTACCACTAAACTCTCCGGCGAGAAGCAAGATGTGGGACAAAAGGCATCCTCTGTGTTTAATGCTCTCTCACCTGGACCACCAGGGCTCGGTCTTCCTGTCGTAGTCAGTCCCACAGCCACTGATGCACAGCGGCGCTTAGAGAAGACCAGTACGGGACGCTCTTGGTCTATAAAGTTTCCCAAGTTCTCCTCATCTCCGGCAGCATTACCAGTAAATGACATGGGGGATTTGGGGAAGGTTTCATCAGAATCCAGCAAAGACGAGGGAGAGAGCGGGCCCACTCTGCCGTGCTCTGCTTCTGAGAATCCAGCCGTTACTGAGACCGCGGTACAGACCTCTGTGCCACCATCCGAGTCCTCCAGTTCAGAATCGAGTGAGCCTGAGGCTGATAGCAATGATGATACCTTGTATGAGGCAGCACAGTGAATAATAGAGCGTTTATCTAAGAAAAAAAGTTCGAGACGACGAGCCTTTGCAGTCAGTCAGCAGGAGTCTGAAGGGAGTGCTCCGAGTAAGGAAGGAGTTAACAATGCAGGCAAGAAAGCTGAGAGGTCCAGCTCGCGACTACCACCTCCCAGGCGGCAGCCGTGGGGAAAAATAGCTAGGGAGGCTTTATCAGATGGGGACACAGGCTGCAAGTATGTTGTCTAAAGTATGTCCAGTAGTTTATGACAACCGAGCAGATGAAACGATTATTGGGGAGCATCAGGCATTTGATTGGAAACTGTTAGCCCAGCTTAGAGAGACAGTATCTAAATATGGACTTCACAGTGGCCCTGCTCGGCAGATGCTACAGTATATTTTCTCTGCCTCAGGGATGCTAGCACAAGAGGATTGGAAACAGGTGCTGAGAATGATACTAACCCCCTCGCAACAGATGCAGTTTAACACTGAAATGGAAGCATTGTGTCAGGGCTCTGCTTCACTGCCGCGGGCGGAAGGTGACCCTCCGCTGGGAGTCAGCGTTAGCCAGCTGAGAGGCGAAGGTCAATGGGCTGGGGTGGATGCTCAGCTTAATATGGCCCCGGAGATACTAAGAGAGAGCATGAGGTTAGCTCAGGTAGTGCTGGGGGGAGTAAAAGCAGCCCCGATTGCTCCGTCTTATACATTGGTTAAACAAAAGGAGAATGAGCCTTTTGGCTCCTTTTACGATCGGCTTCATGAGGCGTTGAGCAATTCTGATTTGCCAGAATACATGAAGTACACCCTTCTACAACAACTTGCCTTTGATAATGCAAATGCTAAAACCCGGGGTATATTAGTAACTCTGCCTCGGGATGCCACAGTAGCACAAATGTTAGAAAGAGCACAGCGAGTGGAATCCACACCCCTAGACCCTAGGGCTTATGTTGCAGCCTCTCCCGCACCGGACAGCACTAGGCACCCACTAGAAAAGATTGTTGAACAACAGGCACAGGTATTAGGAGCTTTAGCCCCGATTGGATCTGCAGGAGGAGCACACTATTCTGTGAGCCAAATGAAATGTTTCCGCTGCGGGAAGATAGGTTACCTTCGCTCTCAATGCCCAGTATCCAGCGTACACTGTAGCAAATGCAGTGTGAAAAACCACTTTGCAGCTGCCTGCCGGCGATCGAGAAATGGGGGGAGGAGTGCGAGGAGAAACCGCGCACCGACACAAATGGCTGCTCCCGTAACCTACAGCCAGCCACCAGGGGAAGCCTTGGCGTGGACCTGGCAACAGCAGTAGAAACCACCCTAGTCGACAATAAGCCCCAAAAGATTCCGTCCACCTTAAAGGGGCCAGTGACTATTAATGGCCAAGCCTGTGGGGGTATACTTCTGGGGAGATCATCAGCATCCATAAGAGGACTGTTTCTTTTGCCTGGAGTTATTGATTCAGACTTTGAAGGAACTATCCAAATTATGGTTCAAATGGACTTTCCACCAATACATATTCCTAAAGAAAGCAAGATTGCTCAGCTCAGCCCAATTCCATGCCTGTTACAATCAGTAACTCCTCTCTCACCACATCATCGAGGAGAAAGTGGATTTGGATCGACCGGAGGTATGGCACTATTAACTCTACAACTGGGACAAAGACCTGTGGTGACAGCCAACTTATCGAATGGACCAGACGGATTACAATTGCCGATGCTTGTGGATACAGGTGCAGACATTACCATTGTTGACAGAAATCAATGGCCTACACACTGGACCACTCAACCCTGTGTAAAAGGGGTTGAAGGGGTGGGTGGTACAGCCGAAGTACGACGATCCACTCAATGTCTGCAGCTCACCTTTGATAACTGAACTGCCAACCTCTATGTGACTGTAATGCCTCTACCCAGTGGTGTCAACGGACTAATAGGGAGAGATGCTTTCTCTCAGCTTGGACTGGTCATTACAAACGAGCATTGTTTTTATTAGTGGCCACAGAGAAGCAGCCTTTCCCCATTCGACTAAATTGGTTAACAGACAAACCGATATGGGTGGAGCAGTGGCCGCTTAAAGCAGAGAGGCTGCAAAAGGCACACAAATTAGTCCAAGAACAACTAGCAGCAGAACATTTGATTCCTTCCACTAGCCCATGGAATACCCCTATTTTCGTCATTCCAAAGAAATCAGGCAAGTTTCGACTGCTCCATGATCTTCGAGCAATCAACGACCAGATGCAAGCGATGGGAGCACTACAGCCTGGCTTGCCAACTCCTGCTATGCTGCCTGAAAAATGGCACTTATTGATCATAGACCTAAAGGACTGGTTTTTTACTATTCCACTACACCCGGATGATTGTCAACGTTTTGCCTTTACCCTGCCATCACTGAATAGGCAGGCACCAGTGAACCGTTACCAATGGACTGTGTTACCTCAAGGCATGAAGAACAGCCCCACAATCTGCCAGCTTTATGTGGACAATGCATTGCGACCACTATGAGTACAGTGGCCGACTACTTCTATTTATCATTATATGGATGACATTCTCTTTTGTCAAGAAGCTCCATTTAGTGAAAGACAATTATCACAAATTGCAGCAGCAATGAGCAAACATGGATTACAAATTGCCCCGAATAAAGTTCAAAGAATATCACCTTATTTGTACCTCGGATGGAAGATTTCAGATTCACAAATCCAGCCACAAAAGCTCACTCTACACATGAACATTACGAGACTTAACAGATGCACAAAAACTAAGGGGTGACTTACAATGGCTCCGACCAGTTATTGGATTTTCTTCAGAAGACTTGGAAAAACTTAGGCCTTTGCTTCAGGGCCGTGACCCTGCAGCTACAGTGCATCTGTCCTCAGACCAGAGAGCCATCATTGATAAACTATCAGATCAAATTGCCCAAAGATGGGTCAGTTGCCTAGACCCACGAGAACCTATGCACCTGCTTATTCTACCGTCAACCCATACCCTCATGGGCGCAGTTTGCCAGAGCAAAAACAAAAAGGGGGAGAGTCTAAGGATCCTGGAATGGATTTTTATGCCCTTACAACCAAAGACAACGATTCAACAAAAAGTTGAGAATTTGGCAGAGTTGATAATTCGAGGAAGACATCGTATACTGCAGATTAGTGGCACAGAGCCAAACACCATATTTCTCCCTATCAAAAGGACTGACTTGGAGCAAATGCTCTGGCAAACTCCTGCATTACAATTGAGTCTACTATCCTGTCCTGCACATTTATCCACACAACAAATTTCATCTCCCACGATAAAATGGATGAGCCAGGGTGAATGGTTATGCCAGGGGAAGAGATCGTTACGACCACTGCCAGATGCCATCACTGTGTACACCGACACCGGGGAGAAATCGAAAACAGCCGCAGCTACGTGGTGTGAGAAAGAAACCTGGAAGCACCAACTACTAAAAGGCCAACCTGGGGACTCTTTACAAACACTGGAATTAGCAGCAGTAGTTTGGGCTCTTTCGCGATGGATGCAAGAACCACTGAACATAGTGACTGATTCTTTGTATGTAGCAGGAATCTTGGAGCGCATAGAAAGTGCTTTTGTGAAGGACATATCAAATGTTCATTTAGGGCAGCTGTTGAGAGCTATGCAAAGTGCAGTGCAGCAGAGAACAGAACAGTATTGCGTGATCCATGTACATAGTCATAAATGGGACATAGGTTTGGGAGAAGGGAATGCAAGAGCAGATGAGTTAGTTTCCACGGTTGTTCCCCTGAGTGAGTTCACACTTGCACGAGAAGCACACCAGAGGTTTCACCAAAATGCAAAGGGTTTGCACAACCAGTTCAAAATCACGATGAATGAAGTTAAGGGCATAGTTCAGGCTTGCCCTGAGTGCAGCCATCATGGTCTGGGTTTGGGTATTGGGGTGAACCCTAGGGGAATGGAAGTGTTGCAGTTGTGGCACATGGATGTCACACATATTCCAGAATTTGGAAGGCTGAAGTATGTCCATGTTACGATTGATACTTATAGTAAGTTCATCTGGGCCACAGCTCAGACGGGTGAGAAGGCATTGCATGTTCAAAGACATTTGACTGTTTGCTTTGCAGTGATGGGAGTACCAAAGGAGATTAAGACTGACAACGGGCCAGCATATGCCAGTGAAAGGATTAGGCAAATGTTGCAAGCATGGGGTGTTAAGCATACTAGAGGAATCCCAAATTCACCTACGGGACAAGCAATAGTAGAAAGAGCAAATCAGACCCTGAAAAGGTACCTTCAGAAGTACCTGGAAATTGCTGATCCAGTCGAGCATTTAGCAATGACCCTCTTTACCCTTAATCATCTATGCATCTTTTCTGATCAGGATGTGCCTCCAGCAAAGGTGCATGGTGGTACAGTAGAAAAACAGCCACACAAAAAGGTCCGGGTGATGTACAGAAATCCTAAGACAGGTATATGGGAGGGGCCTGCAGAGGTACTCTATTGGGGCAGAGGATACGTTTCTGTCTCTACATCAACAGGTCCGCTTTGGGTTCCAGCGCAATGGACAAAGACTGCTCCTTCCACTAATCCTGTCACTACTTCTGGGAACAGTGGCCAATGCGATCGATCGAGTGAATCCCCGAGCGAACATGTGGGTGACATGGGAGAACCAGACGGGTAATATGGACTTCTGCCTGAGCCTGCAATCAGCTACTGAGCCTTTTAAAACATGTCTGGTAGGACTACCAGGATTCAACCCAGAAGACTTTAAGGGCTATGTCGACAATTATGATTGTAATGGGATGCAAAATGCTTCAGATTGTGCCGCGTTACTGATAAGAGGGCTGAATGTAATCTTGCTCTGGGACCCACAAGAACTAGAGTTATTAGGGAGTCAAAAAATAGGGAATCTGTCCACAACTAATTGGACCCGAACTTGCTTTGCTTTTGGGACAGAATATCAGGGAAATTTGGGATATTTGGCTTATCGGAAAATGTCACAGCAGTGGACAGACGTATCACCAGGAAAACCTTACACTTGGGGTAATGGTAGGGAATATTGTGGCGTGACACCATGGATGAGTGAAAAGGAGAAAAAGAGGCCGGCACTGGATGCTGTGTATGGTGCGGGCGTAGGGCAAACTTTGTGGAATAATGGGTCAGCCAGAGCACTTCCTAACAACACCTTCCTTATCTGTGGCGATCGTGCCTGGCAAGGGATCCCAAAAAATGTTATAGGGGGTCCTTGCTATCTGGGAAAACTCACTCTATTCGCACCACATAAAAGAGATTGGTTGAACATGATACAAGCTGCTTCTCCAGGAGGGGGATCATGCCAAAAACTAGCTACAAAGTGGCACAATCTGAAAGCAGACTGCAATGACAATGTACAGTTATGGTCAATAACTGCAAATGTTTTTGTTACTGCATTTATTCCGCATCATTTATTCACTGCACAAGCAGTGAATCAGATAGAACGACTGACATGCTGGTCAGTCAAAGAAGCAAATGCTACTACTCAGGTTTTAGAGCAATTACTACTGGATCAGAACAGTTTAAGACATGCACTACTGCAGAACAGAGCAGCGATAGACTTCTTATTATTAGCGCAAGGCCATGGTTGTAGTGATTTTTAGGGAATGTGTTGCTTTAACCTCTCGGATCATGGGGAGTCTATCCATAAACAGCTTGCTTGGCTGAAAAATCATACTAACCGCATTGTTGTTAATGAAAATCCCTTTGACCAGTGGCTAAGATCAACTTTTGGAGGTTTGTCTCCCTGGATACTACAGCTTATCAAGGAGGGCCTCCACCTGCTGCGAATAGTACTGCTTATGCTTATATTACTACGCATAGGGTATGGATGCATTCTGAGGGGTGTGGATTGAGTTACCGGGGGTACAGCCCTGCTTGCCCAAAAAGAAAAGAGGGGAATTGTTGCAGAATGGCTAAAGAAAAATGGAAATGACTTAGAGGTGGGCAAGCAGGATGAGTATATGGAACTAAATTAAGGATGTGCTAGGCCACACCGAAACAAAGGCCACATTGAAGAAACAAAGACATATTGAATAAACAAAGGCAGCATTTAATATAGTCAGCTAGGGAGGCGCTGTCCTTGACGAGTCAGCGGACAACTCAAGCAGAGCAGGATACAGCTAACTCTGAATAAGATAAGAAGTAGTTTGCTGCTTGCAGCTGCACGTAGCAAGTAGGTGCACCATGCAAATGGGGTATTTAGAGATTCAGCCATTTAGCTTCTTACATGTATGCATATATTATCTGTAACACATTTAAGCGCGCGTCTACTAAATAAAGTTGTCACTCGCTTTTGATCCACATTGGATTGTGCGGTGTCCTTGCATAGTGAGTTCAGCCCTTCTCCGTGAGATCTGCCTCACCGCAGCTGGGAAGTTGTACTCTCGATCATCTCCTCCTGCTCTCCCTCTCTGAAAGAATGAGATCCCAGAGGCTATGGGATGTGGCAGCTTTACAAGCTCCAGTAACTGCAAATCCCTTCTGTAGTAGAGACTCACCACAGCCAGACTGGGAAGTTTTCTCTTCTTTCAGCTCTCAGTCACCCTCTTGGTCCTGGCCACCCAGAAGCTCTCTCTGCCGTTCTCATCTCATTGACATCCTCTGGCAGTGCCCTCAGCCCTGCTGTGCTGCTCAGAGAAGATGCTCCTGGGCAGAGTTCTCTCTATCCAGTGCTGCCTGCTTGCCAGCAGCTCCTCTAGCCCAGTAGCCTACCCCACCTCAGCAGCAGAGGACCAGCCCAAGGCATTTTAGGGACTCCTCTGGTGGCTTTGGTGCTGAGCTCATGAACCTCAGAGACTGAGAAGCTGAAGAAACCTCTGCAGAATTCAAAGTCAGAGTCAAACTCTGAACTTTCTTGGAGTCTTAATGGGTCCCAGGGAGGGAAACTGCAGAGGTGTTCCCAGTGCCTGCTTAGAGCAGCAAGAGGCAGTGGATGCAAGGGAAGCATCCCTGGAGGCACTGAAGCATCTGCAGGGGCTGGACAGAGCAGAGAGCTGGAGGCAGAGCTGACAGCTCAGGACAGCAGCTAAAGGTGGCTCTGAGGCTGAGCAAACCTGGAGGGGTTTCATGAGTGCAAAGGGTCAAGCCCTGACCCCCAGCCCCTGGCAAAGGAGATCCTGTGCCTCACCTGTGCCTCTGGCCTCTGCTGGAGGCAGTGGGGAGTGAGGGTGAGCAGTGAGCAGGGCAGGACATTCTGGGACGCTCTGTGGCCTCCCCAAGAAGGAGCAAGCAGGAAAGCAAGTGCAGAGCCTCAGCAGAAGCTTCTGCTGGTAGCATCTCTGCGTCAGACACAGCTTGTGCTGAGCAGATGCTGCAGAGTCTGTTCCTTGGCAGCAGCCTGGGGCAGGCTCTGCTCTGCTTTGCTTGCCCAGAGACAACTGCTGCTGGAGAGTGATGAAATGTTCCCTTGCAAAGCATTGTGAGCAGATGCTTCTTAGAACAAAAACCTCTCCAAGTAGCTGCAGAGCTCTTGGCAAGCACCAGAGGCAAAGTTGTGGCTCATCAGGGTTTTAATGAGCCCCATGGAGTGTTTGGGGCTGAGTTCATGCTCCTCAGGTGCTGCCAGCAGCCTGAACAAGCCTCTGCAGCAGTGCAAATCAGAAGCAAGCCCCAAAGTGCCTTGAAGCATTGATTTGCCCCAATGAGGGTCGTTACTGACAAAGCCTCCCAGGGGCTCCTTAGAGCAGCTCGTTGAGGCCATGAGTGCAGGAGACAAAGGCAGAGTGCAGGGCAGAAAGCCCTGGGCTTGGTTTATGGAGCAGAAAGGCCTAGCCCTCACCACAGCCCTTGGAACAGCAGAGCCTGAAAGCCTCACAGAAATGTTACTCCTCCCAGGCCTTGGTGGTAGAGGCAACTGCCAGAGCCGTGGGGACAGAGCCTTGGTCCTGCTTGGCTTTTAGCCTGGCCAGAGCCCTTGGCCCTGCCTGCTGCAGCCTGTGCTACATTTTCCCACACCTGCAGCTCTTTCCCTTCAAGCTGCTGACTCCCATATTGCTTCCCCAACCAGCTCTCATCCAGACATTCCCACACCTTCCCTGAGTTGTCTCTGCTCTCAGTGGCCATTCCTTGACACCTCTGGGTGACCTCATCCCTATCAGATCTATCTGCTGAGTGACATTTCTCTGTTCTCATCTCCAGATTGAACCTTCAAAACATCACTTTTTTTGAGGTTTTGTTCTTTTTCTGCTACCCAGAAGAGCTTCATGACCTCTGATCCCACTCTTCAGCCCTGTGCACACTATGGCTGCAGTGCCCTGAGCCTCTGCTCCCTAGGCTGAAGCTGTCCAGACCCCTCAGCCTCTCCACAGAGATGTCAACCTGTTCGGAACTGGCTGAAAAATGGGGAGCATGAGCCCCTTGAAGCTTGAACAATCAAGCCTTGGATGTGAACTCTGAGCATTGGAACTGCAGTAAACCACAGTGCTGTGTGTGTGTTACGGAGGGTGTGATGGTTTGGGCTCTTACCCGCCCCCCCACACTTTGTATTTGCCCCAGCTAACTCAGACAGCCTCCAGGAATATAAATGAAGCTATTTATTTACAAGCAGCAAATATACAAGCAGCTATTTACAATATATACAGTTACATACAGAAATATACAAAAGATAAACAATACAGAAGCACAACTCCCCTCCCAGAAACCAAGATCCCCAGGAGGGGCTCTCAAACCACCCCAACACCTCCCCCGGCCCTCTCAACCTTACCCCAGTTCTCAGAAAGAAGAGAGGTGCAGCCAAGAGGTTAGGGAGCAAGGTTAGTGGGAGCAAGGTTAATGAGATGTGACTAGGTCTGAAGGCAAAAGCAGAAAGAAAAACAAAATGGAGAATGTTTACTTCTTCTTCCCAGAATTCTCAGCATGACTGTGAGTGAAGGAGACACAATTGTTTTTCATTTCACTGCCCATTATCTACTTCTTTTAACAAAACCTTCTAGCTTGCTTCAAACTAGCACAATCCACCCCTTGTCTACTTCACTCAGAGTATCGCTGAGAATTATCCAATCTAATCTAAACCAATATTTACAATAAAATAATATATACAAGTTCAGTTCACACTTCAATCAGATATAGGTGATTCAAAAGCTCAGAACAAGGACTCCCAGGTGACATTGGGTTCATGCTCATGTACTGTAGATTCTCTTATAGATTCTTTCAGTGTTGGGCGTCGATGTTATCTAGAACAGAAAACTCCTAACAGCTTATATTAGACACTCTGAATTTAAACTCTCTCAGCTAAGGTTAAATTTCTCTGTGGAATACACTGGATTTCACCCTTCTCCTGCATTACCCAGTAGGTGTGACCAGGACCTTCAGCAGACACCACCCCTCGGACAGGTTTCCCTTCGCCCGAAGGAGAAAATACCCAAACAGTTTTCCCTAACAGATTCTTTTCACCTACAACAGGAACTTTATCACCGTCTACTGTTTGGACCAAATCTGATTGTGCAGGGCCTGCTCTGTTTACTGAACCTCTACTACTTACCAATCAGGTAGCTTGTGCTAAATGTTTGTCCCAGTTTTTCAGAGTTCCACCCCCCATGGCTTTTAGGGTGGTTTTCAGCAAACCGTTGCAGTGTTCAATCTTCCCTGAAGCTGGTGCATAGTAGGGTATATGATAAATCCATTCAATGCCATGCTCTTTGGCCCAGTTTTTCACAAGATTGTTCTTGAAATGAGTGCCATTGTCTGACTCAATTCTCTCTGGAGTTCCATGTCTCCACATGATTTGTCTCTCCAAACCAACAATGGTGTTGCGTGCAGTAGCACGTGGAACTGGATAGGTTTCCAACCATCCAGTGCTGGCCTCTACCATCATCAGCACATACTGCTTGCCAGAACGAGATCGAGGTAAAGTGATGTAGTCAATCTGCCAGGCTTCTCCATACTTGTACTTTGACCATCTCTCACCATATTATAAGGGCTTGATTCGCTTAGCCTGCTTAATGGCAGCACAAATGTCACAGTCATAGATGACTTAGTTGAGTGATACCATCCAAGGACAAATCAATTGACCTATCACGAGCCCATCAGTATGTTCCATCTCTGCCTTGATGTCCAGATGAGTCATGGGCCCACCGAGCTAAGAACAGTTCACCTCGGTGTTTCCAATCAAGGTCAACGTCAAGTTCAGAGTTGGTATCAACTTGAGCAATCTTAGCAGCTTGGTCTGCCTTCTGGTTATGTTGATGTTCCTCAGTAGCTCTGCTCTTAGGCATGTGTGCATCTACGTGCCGCACCTTCACTTGAGTTTTCTCCAGCGGTGCATCAATGTCCTGCCATAGATCAGCACACCAAATAGGCTTTCCTTTCCTCTGCCAACCATTCTTCTTCCAGTCCTTTAGCCAACCCCATAGAGCATTGGCTACCATCCACGAGTCGGTGTAGAGGTAAAGGATAGGCCAATTCTCACGTTCAGCCACATCAAGAGCAAGTTGAACAGCTTTTACCTCAGCAAACTGACTGGATTCTCCTTCTCCATCTCTTGCTTCGGTAACTCTCCTGGTTGGACTCCAAACCACTGACTTCCATATTCGCTTGTTCCCAACAAGACGACAGGAACCATCTGTGAACAAAGCATAGTTCTTTTCCTGATCAGAGAGATCACCATAGGGAGGAGCTTCCTCAGCACGAGTTATTTTCTCCTCTGGAGGTTTGGTACAGTCTGCGCCTTCCAGCCAGTTGGTGATCACCTCCACCAGACCAGGTCGATCAAGATTACCCATTCGTGCTCGTTGGGTTATCAAAGCCATCCATTTAGACCAGGCTGCATCTGTGGCATGATGTGGTGATGAACCTTTGCCCTTGAACATCCAGTTTAGAACTGGCAGTCTAGGAGCTAAAAGCAATTGTGACTCAGTTCCAATCACTTCAGAAGCTGCTTTCACTCCCTCATAGGCTGCTAGTATCTCTTTCTCTGTTGCGGTATAATTTGTCTCTGAACCTCAGTAGCCACGTCCCCAGAAACCAAGTGGACGACCACATGTCTCATTTGGAGCTCTCTGCCAGAGACTCCAAGTTGGACATTGTCACTGGCAGCCGTGTACAGAATGTTCTTAATGTCTGGACCAGATCTCACAGGTCCCAAGCCCACTGCATGGACTACTTCTCATTTGATCTGATCAAAGGCTGCTTGTTGTTCAAGTCTTCACTCAAAATTGTTTCTCTTACAAGTCACATCATGCAGAGGTCTGACAATCTGATTGAAACCAGGAATGTGTAGTCTCCAAAATCCTACCACACCAAGGAAAGAAAGTGTGTCCTTTTTACTGGTGGGAACTGCCATGGTAGAGACTTTGTTAATCACATCCTGAGTAATGTGACGGCGACCATCCTCCCACCGCACTCCCAGACACTGAATTTCTTTGGCAGGTCCTTTTACCTTGTCTCTCTTAATGGCAAAACCTGCTTGCAACAGAATGTCAGTGATTTTGTTACCTTTCTCAAAGACTTCCTCAGCAGTTTGGCCCCACACAATGATGCCGTCGATGTACTGGTTGTGCTCTGGAGCTTTACCTTTCTCCAGTGCATTGTGGATGACTGAGTGACAGATGGTTGAGCTGTGTTTCCACCCCTGAGGCAAACGGTTGAACTGATACTGGATTCCTCTCCAGGTGAATGCAAACTGAGGCCTGCACTCCTTTGCTATGGGAATAGAGAAGAAAGCATTAGCAATGTCTATGGTTGCATACCACTTAGCCTCCTTCGATTCCAGCTCGTACTGGAGTTCCAGCATGTCCAGCACAGCTGCGCTCATGGGTGGCGTCACCTCGTTGAGGGCACGAAAGTCAACTGTGAGTCTCCAGTCACCATTAGCTTTATGCACAGGCCAGATGGGACTGTTGAAAGGTGAATGAGCTTTCTCGATGACAACCTGACTCTCCAGTTGACGAATCAGCTGATGAATGGGCAACAAAGAGTCACGGTTAGTTCTGTACTGCCTGTGGTGCACAGTTTGAGTTGCAATTGGCACCTCCATATCCTCTATGTCATGACGTCCCACAACTGCAGATTCATCTGAAAGTTCAGGTCTAATGGACAATTTCAATTTACCATCCTCAATCTCTACAGATGCTATTTCAAAAGCCCATTTGTGACCCTTAGGATCTTTGAAACAACCTTGTCTCAAAAAGTCAATTCCCAGAATGCAAGGCGCATCGGGACCAGTTACAATAGTATGTGTCTTCCACTCTTTACCAGTTAAACTGATCTCAGCCTGTATCTTAGTTAAATCTTGATATCCAGCAGTGATTCCAAAAATAGATATGGACTCTGTCCCTATACAATTGGATGGCAACAATGTACACTGAGCACCTGTGTCAACTAAAGCCCTGTATTGTTGGGAATCACGTTCGGTGGAGCGCTATGGGAAGATGACTCTTTGTTCACCAATATGGTTAGATGGTCAAATCCCCTTTATTTCCGTGATACAGTGACTTATATGCGTTCTAGCAAGAGGCGTGCTCAGCGTAAGATTGGTTACAGTCAGAGGGTCCAGGGTTACATGTAAGGTGTGCATAGGTTAACTTATCACAACATTCTAAGGGTCAGCCTCCCAGACCACCCACTCCAGCCCCCTTGGTTATCTAGTCTCTGCCCACTGCAGCTGTGTGTGGGGTGCTCAGTTGTTTACATCTTGGTTTCCTGGCCCCGCTGGGAACCAAGGACGTTCTCAGCGCCAGTTACCCATGTTTATGACTTTATGTCCTCGACTGGTGAGAAATTCTTCCACAATTCCCTCTTTTTCTTTTTGAGCAACCCACACCTGGCTAACTGCCTTAGTTAAGCTGTTCTTAATGCAAGCAAAGACAATACAAGCGCATAGCAGAATTATTATGAAAATGACAAATAGCCGTAAGCCTTCTCCTAATAAGCTGCTTAACCACCCCGGGATTGTCCCAAACAGGTTCTGCAACCAGTCATCAAAAGTCGATGTTTCCTTTTTGATCTTATCAATATGGCCTTTCTACCAGGTTATACTCTTGTGAATGGACTCACCATGATCTGATAAATTCAAACAACACATCCCTTCGAAGTCCTGGCAGCCATGTCCTTGGGCTAGCAAAAGAAAATCAACGGTTGCTTGATTTTGCAACAGGGCATGACGAAGGCAATTTTGATCAACCAATAGTTGTCCTAAAACCTTTGTGGTGATGTTGGCTTGTTTTGCTGACCAACGCACGAGTCTCTCTAGCTGTACTAATGCTTTTCTAGCTGCTCCTCCTGGTAGAAATACAGCTAAGGCAACACGAGCAGCTATAGATAATAGTTGAATGTTGTCATTGCAACTAGGACTCAATTTTAAAGATCACTTAGATTGGTGTCGGGCTAGGTCCCTGAGCTGACTAAGATGAAGGACAATCATTGTCAGTTTACCCAGATAACATGGACCTCCATAAACGTTCTTTGGTATGCCTTGCCAGGCTCTATCACCACAAATAAGGAACACATCAGTGGGAAGTGCCTTGGCGGTTCTGTTGTTCCGCAACAGATGACCTCGGCCCCTTCTTGATGCTTTAACACCATAACGCCAATTGTTTGCTCCAAAAGCACCTAAGGGTCTAATATGGGCCTTGTCAGTGTCGTTTGAACCGCAGTGTCCGCCCTCGTTGCTAAGGAAGTTATCATAGGCTGTTTAACACAGGGGTGAATGGTGCAGCTACAAATCAACAGTGCTACAATCAAAAGGAATAAACCTGTTAGAGCTTTCATCAGTAGCATTAGTCTGGCAAGCTAACAACCCAAGCTTAGCTAACAATCCCAAAAGCTATTTCTGTAAGCAACAGTAAGTCATTCGTTCAAAAACCCAAAAGTGCAGACGAACATCACAGTCACAGGAGAGTGCAGGTGTGCCACGTCTGCGCTGGCTCTGTGTGGCAGTCGATGCTGCAGATTCGCAGATCACTCAGCTGTCGAGTATTCTTCTCAGACTCCCATAGTTCTGGATTCACTCGATGTTCTCATTACACTCCTTAGCTATGAGCTGTGTCTGACTATTGTGCTTAAGAACTACTAACCTCTAAATACAATACAAAGATATGCCCTAGATGTTACTATCAGTCTATTCTACTTAGGCCTTTTCCCACAGTTCTTCATCTGCTTTTAGAATTTAGGGCAATGTTTTTTTATCTCTTGCAGGGCCCTTGCAAGAGAAAAAAGTCACATTGCCATCTTATGCCAATTTGAGTGGGCCTTGGCCTTTACAAAGCTGTTAAACTGAACCTATTCCATTAAACCACAACCACTGAAAACTCATAAAAATACACAAATTCGTTAGCCATGGTCCAAACCTTAAAGATCCATACAAATACAATCATCATGTCATGTTGGAAGACGGAGACCGGTGCGGCGAGAGATCGGGGCACTGAGAGTCGACTCTGTGGCTTCTGCGCAGCAGTGCAATTTATTAGGGCGATGCAGCGACCTTTATAGCCCCCAAAGGGGGTGTAGACAACTAACTTAGCTCAAGATTGGTACAAGTGGAGGGTACAGATTGGCTCCAGGTTAAGTGTAAGGCAGAGATAGGTTAACTTACAGTAAACACCTTAAGGATCCCACCCAGGAGGGGTGGCCAGAGTCAGCCCCCTGGGCCGTGCCCACCCCATAGGCCGGCAGATTCCACCCCCTGACAGCTGTGCGTGGGTTGCTCATAGTCGCAGGCTCAGGCCCCTGGGAGCCTCAAGGCTCCAAGGACACTTCTCATCACAGGGTCTGATGTTTACCTTTCATGCTCCGCTGCGGGAGGAAGCTTCCCACAATGTCAGTGCTTCTTTCAAGTCCTTTCACAGTTCTGCCATCTGAGCAAGACTTCTGCTCACTTTAGGAAAAAACAAGTTGGTCATTATCAGGTTGGTCTTCATCAAGGCCTGTGAAGATAAATGGTCAAACACAAGCAGATACAAGAACAAATGCAGACACATCCATTGCCTAGGCTAGCAGATCCACTGGCCTGGTCTGTATGATGTGATTAGAAAAATCTCGAGAAAAGAAAATATTTCTTCTGCTATCCTACTGTCCTCTAACCCATTTTCCCCTTTTCAATAATGCCTAAACGTACCCAAGAAAAACATCCCATAACATCCTTATGTCCTAAGTTCCCAAAACTACAAACCCTTAGTCTTAACTTATCTTACCCTAAATATCTATCAGCTATAGGAACTTCAAGAAAAGGCAAGGAAAACCCAAGAAGATAACAATACCATGGTATTCTCAGAAAAAGGAAAAGTCAGAATTGTCACAAGGCTCATTTCATTGCAATTAGCAGCTGTTCCAGTAAACTTCTATACTAGTCCTGTCTTTATCTGTTATTGGGGGAAGGAGCTGACTGGCATTAGCCTACAAGCTCTATCATTCCCTGCTCCTAGTCCAGAATCTGGTTAGTGACTTGCAATGTGGATCTCAGTGCCTACACCCTCGCTGTGAGAGGCAATGCATCTGAGTTCTAGTCTGTCCTGCTTGGTGCCTTCTGTGTCTGTATAAGTTTCCACCCATGGTCAGTGGCACTGGCATCTCTGCTATGTCCTAGCAATCTCCCTCTTTTTCTTTTTGCCACTGAGCAGGGGGTGCAAAAGTCATTGCTGCCTAATCAGTAGAAAGAATTAACCAGCAAGGTGATGGTGAATACCCCAGCCAGGAACTATCAGCTATCATCCGGAATGCAAACTGTTATCATCAGGTGACTAAAAAAATACACCTGTGCGTGTCAATGCCTGTAACAGGGGCAAAAATGGTCCTAAGTCATCCTCGTCATTCTTGATACCATTTCTATAAACTTCCTGACATCTGTCTTCAGTAGCACAGTATCACAGTACCATCAGGGTTGGAAGAGACCTCATAGGTCATCAAGTCCAACCCCTCACCACGGGGCTCAAGGTCAGACCATAGCACCAAGTGCCATGTCCAACCTTGCCTTGAACAGCCCCAGGGCACCAGGGACGGCGACTTTACCACCTCCCCGGGGAGCCCATTCCAGTATCCAATCAGTCTCTCAGTGAAGAGCTCTCTCCTCACATCTGGTGTTGTCAAAACAGCTTTGAGGCTTCGCTGCCTCCTAGCAAGGAAAAAAAAAATCCGTAAAAGAAACAACGGGCGGGGGGGGAACGGGGCCCCACGGGCCCTCCACAGGTGGCTAGAGGGGGGGAGGAGGAGGGGGAGGAGGCCAGCAGCCGCAGCGCCGCTTTTGTCCTTGGCCCTCCATCTCGCCCAACCCCCAGCTGTTTCAGGTCAGCCACCACTTGGTGTTTCCGTCCGTCTCCCATCCCACTATCGATCCTTAGTACACAACATGAAATCCACTCTGAAAACTTCCCAACTGCCCTCTTCCCTCTCAGACTCTTCAAGACAGAGAGAGGAAAAAAAGGCAGAGGTGAAGCTGTGAGCTATCGAACAGCTAATCTCCCTGTAGCTATACAAATGCAAATTGACTAAACTCTGAAATGACTCAAGGAAACCCACAAACTCTTCCCACCCCACCGATCCCCTCAGCATCTCCCTCAGTCCCCCAGCTGTTGAAGACTCGCGGGAGACCCCTTGGCTTTGGGATGCGGTCCGTTGGAGATGGGGCGGGCGTGCGGCGGTGAAGGGGGCGGATCTGAAGACTGTTCCGCCGAGCTGCGGGAAAGGGAGGGTCCCGAGCCGTCCGGTGCGGTCGCGTCTGCCGTCGGTCCATTCCCTCTTTACTGTCCGTTCCTCTGTACATTCAGTAACGTCTTTTACCGGCTGAAAACTAAAAGTCCGTGTCCCGTATCGCGTGCAGTCATCCGCGGGGACGCGCGGGCTACAGCGGCAGATTCGATGCAGTACGCACAGCGGCAGGCAGCCGCCCTCCGCGCGGCAGGGCCGAAAACTTTTCCAAGCTGAGAAGCAATTGTAACTGGCTGCCGGCAGGTCGCTACGGGCAGCCGCCATCATGGGTGTGTCAGTGAGTCGCTACGGGCAGCCGCCATCATGGGTGTGTCAGTGAGTCGCTATAGGCAGCCACAACAACTCAGTCCCAAGTGCGTCTCTCCCAGCACTCCGGTTAGACCGATCAAAAAGTCCTTAGCTTCCTATGCGCAGCCCACAGAGCTGAAGCAAGACGAGATGTCTCTCGGAGACTGAGACTCGTCAGCGGGGACAGAAAACAAAGTCATTCACATAGTGATAAACAATTGCACACGCCCAGTTCTTTTCGAGGGGCTTGCAATGCTTTGCAATGAACAATCAGCAGAGAGTTGATGTGGTCTGCATGCCTCGCGGCAAAGTTGTGTACTCAGAGCGGCTCGCAGGCTCAGCTTCAGTCACAGATGGTACTATAAAGGCAAATTGCCGGCAACCTTGTTGCGAACCGCGTATCGCTCCTGCGGTCAACGTGGCTACAATCGGGTTACCGGGCGCGGAGGCGGGGCGGGTGGCGGGCGACATGGGTGCCCGCCGGGATCGTATGGCACGCTCATTTTCAACTCCGCCACAGAGCTGACAACCTTCCCAGCCACGCCTTTAACAGAAGCAGCTCTGCCGAGACCGAAAAACCGAACCACGGAGCTTTCTTTCTTCGGGACGCTTGGGGCGGGGGGGGGAGGAGAAACCTGGTGCCGCGCACGCATCAGAGCTGTTTGTAACTGCCGGCAGGGCAAGAAGTACCAGGAAGACCACCGCCGCCGCCTTGCATTCGGCTTTCATCTTTAGTAATGCGCGGAGCACCTCCCGCCGGGCGGGACTTAGCTGGCGGGTCGACTCAGAGTCTGTTCCGTTGCTAGGAACCGTGTCCCACAGTGCGTCTCTGACCTCCCGCTGCACTTTTGATCTTAAAATCACAGGAGGCTCTTTACTCGCATGACCCTGCGCACACGCCCGGGCCAGCAACTCTCAGAGCTCAGTGTCCGTCGAACTTCTCTCACGAGACAAATATGCCAGCAAACGCAGTGCCCCAGCAAATCCACTGTGGGCCTTACCTGCCTTACACACGGGCTGTTCGCTCCGGAAATGAACGTCCAGACTACTGCCACCTCGGGGCAGCGCTACCCGGCCCAGCGGCACCAAATGACGCTTACTCTCTCCGATACAGAGAACGTCCCACAAGTTGATCGGACCCCTCTGTCTTTGGGCCAACCCTCTGGCCCCCAACGCAGTCTCACCTGCGGCCAGCTTGTGTCCTGACTCCTCTGTTCGAGTGCCAGATGTTGGGAATCACATTCGGTGGAGCGCTATGGGAAGATGACTCTTTGTTCACCAATATGGTTAGATGGTCAAATCCACTTTATTTCCGTGATACAGTGACTTATATGCGTTCTAGCAAGAGGCGTGCTCAGCTTAAGATTGGTTACAGTCAGAGGGTCCAGGGTTACATGTAAGGTGTGCATAGGTTAACTTATCACAACATTCTAAGGATCAGCCTCCCAGACCACCCACTCCAGCCCCCTTGGTTATCTAGTCTCTGCCCACTGCAGCTGTGTGTGGGGTGCTCAGTTGTTTACATCTCGGTTTCCTGGCCCCGCTGGGAACCAAGGACGTTCTCAGCGCAAGTTACCCATGTTTATGACTTTATGTCCTCGACTGGTGAGAAATTCTTCCACAGCCAAGGACCATCAATCTCGGGGTCAAACCTCATAGAAGGGACAATTCAGTGTTCCTGCCACCCCTCCCCGTCTCCTCTACCTGTCGCTCCTAGCCACTTTTCTGCTTTTTGGGACCACCGCCGCTGCATGATTCCAGCCCACAACACTTCGCACCGGCCCAGGGAAAATTCTACTAAGGTGCTCCTGGCCAGCTGCCCCCCAGCCCGTCTTTCCCAGCTTGATCATGCCCATGGAGCCTCGAGACAGCGCACCCCAATAATCCCTGAACTGAACTATTCACACCCACGAGGGTTAACAACGTGGCTTTTGCTATACATATTTGGGGTCACCGAAACTGTGACTCCAGCCAGTGAGTAACTGAGCGATCTCAACTCAGACAGCATTAGACTCTCAGTAATTTTACCAGTGGCAATTTCATGCTGCAGGCTCTCTGTCCAAACCTTTCCAAAGCTCTACTAAATTCCTGATTTCTGCTGTAAATAGACATTCTGTAAAATAGTTCCAACTGCATACAAAGAACTTGTGTAGGGTAACTGTAGATAAGTTTGGGGAAAAGGGGGAATTCCTTGTGTATATAATATTAAATTATTTAAACCCTTTAAAATTTGGCCTCATATTTCATCCCCCAAAACCCCTTCAGAACAATTTATGCTAGCAAAGGTCCAGAGTGAAGTGGGATGGTGCTGAGGGGTGCAGGTCATACTGGGAGTGAGTTCAGGGTGTACTGGGAGGGGTCAGAGAATCCATTGTGCATTTGGAGGAATCCAGGCAGTCCCGGGAGGGTCAAGGGGATCCAGTTTGTACTGGATTGCAGCCCAGTCTGTGTTGGGAAGGCATTAGGGGAACAAATGAAACTGGGACAAGGCCAAGTCTGTCCTTGGAGACTTTAATGGGATCCAGTTTGGACAGGGATGGGATCCAGTCTGCAGTGGAATGCGATCAGAAGATCCAGTTTGTAATGTGACTTGCCCAGACTGCACTGGGAGAGTTTAAAGGCACCCAGGCTGGATCTGGTACATTGCCCAGTCTGTGCCGAGAGGGGGTCAGGGTATGCAGTTTCTACTGTGACAGGGCCCAGCCTGTACTGAGAGGGCTTAAAGGCATCCAGTATGTGCTGGGCATCAGGGGTGAAGTTTGTACTGGGATGAGACTGAAGCAGTACTGCCATGGAACCAGAGGACCAATGTGCACTGGGATGGGGTCCAGTCTGTACTGGGAGTGGAAGAGTGGATTCAGTGCATACCAGAGCTTGTCCTGCCTGTACTGGGAGAAGTTAAAGGGGCTCAGTTTTGACTGAGATGCTGCCAGGTCTATGCTGGCAGGAGATCAAAGAATCCAGTTTGTAGTGGGACAAGGCTTGGTCTGTTCTTGGAAGGTGTCATGGAGGTGGATTCTCAGCACCTAGGCCGGATTTGGCAGAGGAGAGAAATTAATTGGGGTGAGATAATATTCTGTAAAAATAGATATTTATTAATCTCAATGTTCTTGACTCTGCCACCCCCAACCACCGTATATTAATATTAGAGGATTCTTTACATGGTTATGAAAACATTCCAGGATAAAATATGTACAGGAACTTATTAACAACCTGCAAACACTCCAACTAGAAACAGAGAGAGGAGCTTTCCCCGTGGCTTAATGCCCCTTGGGCTCTATTTGCTATTTGCCCAGCAGAGTGAGCTGGAAACTGATTCTGCACCATGGCAGAGGCAACAGATATTACAGAGGCATTAAAGCTTTTACTCGCAACACTTATTAATCAATAATCACCCTCCGGGGCTACGTCACAGCCTATGCCAGTGTCCAGACTTCAGGGGAGCTCTGCCCATGGACTTTGAGGCTGGAATCCTCCTGGCTTGAGGGGAAAGGATGACTCTTCCCAGTTTGTGGGGAAATGTTGGTCTCTGACTTGGTTCTCCTGGCGAAGGATGCAATCTCAGCCTTGGTGCTGCTGGCTTCTTCTGGATGCTGTGTCCAGGAACTCCAGCAGGTGGAATCTCAGGTACAGGAGGAGGATATCGTGCTGTCTCCGGCACAGTTCTCACATGGCTAACAGGCTGTGTGTGTGCAGACAATCCAGAGTCTGCTCCTGGTTATCTCAGCAGCAGTGGCACTTACCATGCAAGGATAGGCAGCAGCATGCAGGATGTGCATCTGCTGGAAGTCTGAGCTCCGTAGGTAAAGGCAATGCAGGATCTGGTCCTGATAACACAGTGGCATGCAGTTGTGCACAGCTGGCTGGAGACTATAGGCTCCACATATATATATAGGCAGGCCTAAGTAAGCCCTGCAAGAAAGGCACACAGGCAGGTGAGCTGCGAGTGGGTCAGAGCATGAGGATCTGAGCCTCTGAACATCGGAGCTCTGCAATGGAGTCTGAGCACAGGGGTTTGAGCGGCTGAGCACTTTGTGTGCCTGTGCACTCTTATTTATTGACTGTGGGCTGAGATTAATGGCAACACCACAAAATGTCCAGCACAAATAGCAAAAGCTGGAGAAGCCAGACTGGGCCTGCACTTAGTGACACCAGAGCTGCTCTGCAGCAGGAGACAAAGAGTTTATTCCTTCTGAAACCATCCAGGGAGCAGTTTGCTCAGGGCAGCCTTCAGCTCCTGGTTCCTCAGGCTGTAGATGAGAGGGTTCACTGCTGGGGGCACCACTGAGTACAGAACTGACACAACCAGGTTCAAGGACAGGGAGGACATTGAAGGAGGCTTCAGGTAGGCAAAGATGCCAGTGCTGATGAACAGGGAGAGCACGGCCAGGTGAGGGAGGCATGTGGCAAAGGCTTTGTGGCGTCCCTGCTGAGAGGGCATCCTCAGCACTGCCCTGAAGATCTGCACATAGGACACCACAATGAACACAAAGCAGCCAAAGGCTAAACAAACACTGACCACAATGAGCCAAAGTTCCCTGAGGTAGGCTGTGGAGCAGGAGAGCTTGAGGATCTGGGGGATCTCACAGAAGAACTGGTGCACAGCATTGCCCTGGCAGAGGGGCAGGGAAAATGTATTGGCTGTGTGCAGCAGAGCATAGAGAAGGCCACAGGCCCAGGCAGCTGCTGCCATGTGGGCACAAGCTCTGCTGCCCAGGAGGGTGCCATAGTGCAGGGGTCTGCAGATGGCAACATAGCGGTCGTAGGCCATGATGGTGAGGAGCGAAAACTCTCCTGAAATGAAGAAGAGAAAGAAAAACACCTGAGCAGCACAGCCTGCATAGGAGATGTCCCTGTTGTTCCACAGGGAATTGGACAGGGACTTGGGCACAGTGGTGGAGATGGTGCCCAAGTCAAGGAGGGTGAGGTTGAGGAGGAAGAAGTACATGGGGGTGTGCAGGTGGTGGTGCCAGGCGATGGTGGTGATGATGAGGCTGTTGCCCAGGAGGGCAGCCAGGTAGGTGGCCAGGAAGAGGCAGAAGTGCAGGAGCTGCAGCTGCTGTGTGCCTGGGAATGGCAGGAGGAGGAAGTGGCTGATGGAGCTGTTGTTGGACATTGCCTGCCTCTGGCCATGGAGACCTGTCCAAAGAGGAAAAGCAGTGACAAGCTAGGGGACACTTCTCTCTGGAAACAAAGGTGCAGTGCCCACAGAACAGCCTCTGCCTCAGCTGAGTGAGGAAGGGCTCAGCTCATGCCCCATCCCCACCAACGACTGGCAGGCTTCAGCACAGCTTCCAATGCAGCTTGGACACTCAGCTGCCATGAAGACACCTCCCAGGCAGGACCTCCTGAGTCAGTGTCAGAGCACAAAGTGACCACAGCCCAGCCCCAGTCCCACACAGCAGGAGTCCTGTGGCTCGAGGGAGACTTAGGGACCAGCACTGCAGAGCTCTGCGAACAATGAAGTGAAGGCACAAAGGCAGAGGGGCTTGGTGTGAAGCCTTCTCCTTGCCCTGCTCTGCTCCCTGCACCTCACACGCTGCAACTGAAGAGCTTTGGTCACCCTTCTGTGCGCACACTGCAGGAGCCTTCAGCTGCATGTCCAGATGCCAAGGCCATGACTCATGAGCTGGAGCCCACAGCTTTGAGGGCACTGCCTCTGCTGGGTCGGAGAGGAGACCAAAAGGGTGCACTGGGAAAAGTGTCTGCAGGGCAGAGAGTGGCCCAGAGCTGCCTGATGCCCCTTGCCAGGCTTCTTGGCAGCAGATCCCTCTCCATCTGCCTGCCCATGTCTCTGCTGCCTGCAGCTGTCCCTGCCACCAGCTACTTCTCTGTGTCCAGGTCTCTCCCTGCTCCCTTCTGACAGATCCCATCCCACCTGCTATGTGCTCAGCTCTACCCTGCAGAGCCTTCCCAGCATCTGGGCACTGCCCAGGCTGATCTCGAGCTGTGCAGAGACTCAGGAGCAGCTCAGGGAAGCACCAAGGGGACCTGAGGCTTCAGCGTCTTCTGCAGAGTGGAGAACTAAATTCCAGTCTCAGCCTGCCCACCAAGGAGAGCAAACTCCAGGGCCAAGACTCCTTCCCTTCCAGGAAAGGCTGCCCTGACCTTCTGGAAAGACCCCTCAGAATTGTCCAGGGGGGAGCTGCAGCTGTGAGCAAACCTGACCCATGCAGCAGCCTCTGCTCAGCAGAAGGACTCTGCCCTGCCCTGCCAGGGATGGCTTCTTCCACCCACAGCTTCTGCCCACAGAGCCATGGGGAGCTCTGCAGGCAGGCTGAGAGCTGAGGCTGGCAGGCAGCAGAGTCCCTGCCCCAGCACACAGCCCCTGGGCTGCAGGGACCCTGCTCTGCAGGACAGCCCTGCCCACCCCTGCCTGCAGCCCAGGGCTGCACAGCTCTTCACAATGGCTTGAGGAGAGCCTCTGGGCAGGGAGTCCTCCTTGAAGGCCTCATCAGCTGTGGCTGTGCCAGCTACAGGAGATGCCTCCTGGACCTGTAGCTGCACTGCCCTGCACCCACAGACTCACCTTGTCAGGGACTGCAGTGACTTCTCCTCCAGTGAGCTCTCAGCATCCTCCCGGTCCTGGCCACCTTCATCTGCCTGAGATGCCCTGGCACTGCCCTCAGCCCTGCTGTGCTGTGCAGAGGAGTGGCTCCCGGACAGAGCTGTCTCTTTTCAGTGCTGCCCATTTGCCAGCAGCTCCCTGCAGCCCAGGAGCCCAGCCCAGATCAGCAGCAGAGGAGCAGCCCTGGGCATGTTAATGACCTCTCTGGTGGCTTTGGTGCCAGGTAAGCCTCAGAGACTCAGAGGAAGATGATGAAACCTCTCCAGAAGTTGAAGCCAGCTTCAGACTCTGAAGTTTCTTGCAGTTTTTAACGGGTCCCAGTGAGGACACTACTGGGAAGGTGTCCTCAGGCTCTGGTTAGGGCAGAGAACTGAAGGCAGTGCTGAGAAGTCAGCACAAGCAGGGGAAGGTGGCTCTGATGCTGAGCACACCTGGAGGGCTTTCATGAATCCAGAGGACCAAGCCTTGACCTGCACACCCTGGCAAAGGAGATCCTGTCCCTCCCTCAGTCCTCAGGGCACTTGCTGAGGCAGTAGCATGTGGACAGGAGCAATGGCAAGGGCAGGACTGTTATGCAGGGGCCAGTTGAGATCTGAGTTTGGGCTGAAATGCAATGAGGCCAATTCAGAAGTTATTAAATAATTTATTAATATATACAAAGAGAATTCCCCAAACTGATTTACAGCTCTGCACACAAGTTCTTGGGTGCTGCTAGCAGAACTGTTTCACAGAATGTCTCTACCCAATGGGATTTGGAAAGGTTTAGAAATGTCTTTGCCAGAGTCTGGCAGCTTCATTCACTTCTGGTGAGGTTAACCAAACTCCTTTAGCAGCTTCAATGAAGGATCCAGGACACTCACAGGTCCTCAGTGCTAATGTCTGTGGCCTAAAGCATAGGCAGGAAGGTGTTCAACAGAAGTCCTGTGGTGAATTCCACCTGGGCAGTGATGTGGAATCAGCTGCTGGCTGAGGAGGCTGAGGTGGCTGAGGCAGCAGGTGAGTGGCAGGTGAGCGAGGAAGGAAAGAGCAGGCAAGCTCCTTATTCACCTGTTTTATAGCACAGTGCTCGAGGCTAATGGTCTCATTGGCCACACAATCACCCAATCAGCTCTGGCAATCACCCAAACATACCCACAAAAGGCAGACCTCACAGTCTCTTCTCCTCCAAACATGGGGGGCGCAGACGCCTTGCACGCAACAGGGGCGTGGGCCTTATGGAACCCCTCTCATGCAACCAGACTAAACCAGACTGGGCTGTCTAGGTTTCTTTTGTGCTGCTTTCCTGTCACTGGCTGAGATGCAGACAGGCAGGCAAACATGTCTGGACAGGACAGGACATGCTCAAGCCCAGTTTGTGACCCCTGGGACTCTCCACCACAAGGACTATGGCATAGACCCTGCAAGGCTCCTGAGGATGGACAAGGAGGCAATGAGGCCAATACAGCCTGGGGTACCATGCAGCACAAACTGGATTCCCTTGATGCTCCTGGGACTCACTGGATCCCTTCCAATTGGGACATGGATACTCTGAACCCCTCCCAGTACACACTGTGCTCCTTCCCAGGACTCGCTGGACCCTTGGCACCATCCCAGGGCACTCTGGGACATTTCCTAGTACAAATCAGACCTCCTGATCACCTCCAAGTCTAGACCAGGCCACACACCAGTACAGACTGCTTTGCTTTTCCCTTTCTCAGTTCAGGCCTGGCTCTCTACCACTGCTAATTGCTATTGTAGCCCACTCCCTGTGCCCCTCTCAGCACAGCCTGGCCTCTCTCCCAGTGCAAACTGGATCCTCAGACACCTTCCCCATACTCACTTGGCCCAGACCCATTACAAACTGGATCCCCTGATGCGCTCCCAATGCACCTTGAGCCTCTCACACTCTCTCTAGACAGCGTCCCCAAGCCCACTGGCCTTAACTGCAGCACTCAGCCCCAACCCAACGCAATCCTTGCTCCTCAGAGCTGGCCCTCACCTGAACTCTGCCCAGCACCATCAAGAGGACACCAAAGGCTCTCCTTAGCCTTGACCTGAGCCCCAGCACTCAAAGGCATCTCTTAGCCTTCAGCCTTCCCATGGGCACCTCAGCCTCAAACCTCCTTCCTGTGCTCTCAACTCGCATCTGTAACCCATTTCCACCCCTGACTGACTCTGCTTGGCCTCTGGCACAGGGCAAGGGCCATGAGCCACAGGAGCAGCCACATGACCTTGAAAGAGGAGGTCTGGAGGAAGAAGATCTGCCAGGATGGACTTTCAAGGCTCTCCCTAAGAAGCTGAAGGCTCAGGGAGTGCTGTGCTGCTGCCTCAATGCTTCTTTGAGCTGCTGGAGCTTTCTTGGGTATGGGCAGAGAAGGAAGCCTTTAGGAAATGCAGTTTGGAAGGTTCAAGCTGGGGCTGAGGACAGAAATGTCACTCAAAGGGTAAAACTGTGGTGCAAGAGGGGAGCCAGGAGTGTGGGCAGCCCATGTCTGGCTGTGTGCCAAGGCATCTCCAGCAAGGGTGGAGAGCCCTGAGGGCAGGTGTGGAACTGTCTGGGTGAGAGCTGGCTGGGGAAGCAAGATGGGAGCCTGAAGGGCAAGAGGTGCAGGCATGGGACAGCACAGGACAGTCTGCAGTGAGCATGGCCAAGGGCTCTGGCCAGGCTGAAAGGCCCAAGAGGATTGAGGTCTTTGTCCCCTTGGCTCTGGCAGTTGCTTCTGCTCCCATGGAAGGGGAGATGAAACTTTGTTTTGAGGCTCTCAGCATCTGCTTTGGTAAGGCCTGAGGGTCAGGACTTGGCCTTTCTGCTTCACAAACCAAGTCCAGGCTTTTCTGGCCTGCACTTTGCCTTTGCCTGCCTGCACTCATGGCCTCCAAGGAGCTGCTCTAACAAGTCCCTGGGGAGGCTTTCTCAGGAACAACCCTCAGTGGAGCACATCAAAACTTCAAGTTTCTTTTCCTTCTTCCTTAGACTTCTTGAGAGGTCTCTTCAGTCTCCTGGCAGCTCCTCCAGTTCATGCAATGAGCCCCAAGTGCCCTCAGGAGCTGTTTTTCTCTCTGCAGTTACCTTCAAGCTGTCAAAACACAGCAAACACAGCTCAGTGCTCATGGCAAAGGGAAGTATTTGATTATCTCTCAGATGAGAGGAGAGTGAGAGCAGCACCCAGCAAGTGAGAATGCTGCAGGCTGTCTGCTCAGGAGGTCTGGCCTGGCAGGAGAAGGTGTTCCTTGAGGGCTGACATTGAATGGACAACTTCACTGCCCACCCTCCCAACCTCCCCATGCCTCTCACTGCCCACCTGGGGCTTCCCTCACTGCTCCTTGCATCAGACTTCTGCACTGCTCTCTGCAGCTGGAGCTCACAGCTGCATGGTGTCACACAGCCTTCTCTACAGAGTCACATCATCTTTCTGGGATGACAAAACCCCTCTAAATGGTTTCTCACATCCCCTTCTATGATGTCACAAAACCAGCTTGACTATGTCACACAGCCTACTGTGTGATGGCTCACACTCCATGTTGTCACATGAGCCTCTTTGTGAAGTCTCACATCCTGCTCTGTGATATGGCAATCATGCAACCTGCTCTGTGGTGCTTTGTAACCCTCTCTATGATGTCACACATCCTGCTCTGTGATGTCACAGAGCTGTTATGAAGGGAAATTAATTAATGTGAGATTATATTTTTCCAAAACTAATACCCTTTATTAATTTTGATGTTCAGAGCTCTTCCAGCCCCACCAGTAATGTTAATAATGATCAGTTCTTCACACAATCATGGAAGTATTTCACAGATCAGAACTGGATCTAGCAATAACCAGCAAAATAGAGACACAGTTCCTGGAAGCCTCAGGCTGTGGGAATTGGGCCAAGAGTTATCTCTCTACCAAGAGCATGGCAGACAGCCAAAGGGCTTCTTCTCCTCAAGCTGTCCAGGTTCCATCTGGTTGTAATTCTGCACCAGTACAAATCCACAGGCAGCAGTTTCTAACCTTATACCAATTTAAGTTCACAGGCAGCAGTTCAGACCCTCAGATATTCAGATCCACTAGAAGAAACTTCTACCACCTTTCTGGCTCCAGCAAAGGCACAGGCTACGATGAAATACTTGAGAAAGAGTGATCCCAGAGACAATTTAGGGGAGGGGACCTCTGGTAAACAAGAGGAAGAAGAGGAGAAATGCAGCCTTAGAGACTCAGTCCATTTACCTAGGTCTCAAAACATCTATGAAAAGAGCTATGTGAGATGGCTGCCATGAAGGAGGATGCCTACGAGCTGTTAAAGAGTGCTCTTGGAAAAAGTCTGTTTCCAGGACTGAGACAATCAGGACAACCAGAGGAAGAAGAGAAGGATGACATCTAGGATTCCAATGATCACCTCGGAGAGATCAGGGAAGTTAGGAAGGAACACTGAAGGGAATCAGGAGAACCAATCCTAAGCTGGCTAGTGAGATGCCGTAGCATTGGTGCTAATGCTCTGCAGGTAGGAGACAAATCTGCCAAGCAGCTGGGGCCACTCACCAAGGAGAGTGGAGTAGACAAATACCTGGCAAGTCCTCTTGGTAGGGTTAGCTTGTGGACACGCCTCCTGTTGGCTGTGGCTATGAGATATCCTTCCCGAGATGATCTGCCATGGGCTGCCAAGAAGTGGAACACCATTGAGCAGGGAATTAAGCTTCTGAAGGAGCTTGCTGCGAAGGAAGTGCTCTATGGAGATCATGGCACTCATGAGCCTGATGACATTCCTCTTGGAACAGGTCTCATGAAGAAGCTGATTAAGCTTCCTCCTTCATCGTATGACAACATCTTGGCCAGCAAGTTCCTATCAAGGAGTGATAATGGAATGTCTATCACTGTTGGTGAATTCACTGACCAGCTCAGGCAGGTAGAGGACAGCTTGGCACATTCTGCCCTCGTCTCTGCTATAAAAACTCTAGGTACAGAGATGAAAGATGGCATCAAAGATAGCATCAAGGAAGGTATTAAAGATGGCATGAAAGAACTGAAGGAGGATCTCAGAAACATTTCCAATCTTGTAAAGGATACCATTCCTGCATCATCTGAATGGGTGCATGTTTCTGCAGTCAGGAACAGACGCCCACCTCCTGCAAGGCAATTCCAGCCCAGGAGGAGACAAATTCCACCCAGACATCAGCAATCACGTTCGTCACTGTGGATACTTCTGCGTGACACATACGGTGAGAACATGAACAAATGGGATGGTCAACCTACTTCAGCTCTTTCAAAGAGAGTCAGGGAACTGCAGAGGGGCAGAAACAGAGGCAATAGTGCCAGGAAAGTAGCTGTCACTTCTTCGGCTCCCCAGAGCAACTGCAATTACTCCAACAATTGCGGTTTCTCTCACAACAACAGCAATCACTGTGTACACCCTACATGCCATGTTCAGCATTAGGGGTGCCCTGCCTCCAGTCAGGAGGGGGAAAGGGATAGTTGAGAGAACCGAATCTATTGGAATGTATTCATTAGGTGGCCTGGCAGTTCAAAAGTTCGGAAATACAGGGCTTTAGTTGACACAGGTGCTCAGTGTACATTATTGCCATCAAATTGTAAAGGGACCGAGTCCATTTCTATTTTTAGAATCACTGGTGGATCTCAAGAGTTAACTAAGTTGCAGGCTGAGATCAGTTTAACTGGTAAAGAGTGGAAGACACATACTGTTGTAACTGGTCCTGATGTGCCTTGCATTCTGGGAATTGACTTTTTGAGACAAGGTTGTGTCAAAGATCCTAAGGGTCACAAATGGGCTTTTGGTACAGCATCTGTAGAGATTGAGGATGGTAAATTGAAATTGTCCATTAGACCTGAACTTTCTGGTGAATCTGCAGTTGAACTTTCAGATGAATCTCATCATGTCATAGAGGATCTGGAGGTGCCATTTGCTGCTCAAATTTTCACCACAGGCAGTACAGAACTAACCGTGACTCTTTGTTGCCCATTCATCAGCTGATTCGTCAACTGGAGAGTCAGGCTGTCATCGAGAAAGCTCATTCACCTTTCAACAGTCCCATCTGGCCTGTGCGTAAAGCTAACCGTGACTGGAGACTCACAGTTGATTTTCGTTCCCTCAAGGAGGTGACTCCACCCATGAGAGCAGCTGTGCGCTTCTGGAACTCCAGTACGAGCTGGAATCGAAGAAGGCTAAATGGTATGGAACCGTAGACATTGCTAATGCTTTCTTCTCTATTGCCATAGCAAAGGAGTGCAGGCCTCAGTTTGCATTCACCTGGAGAGGAATCTGGTACCACTTCAACTGTTTGCCTCAGGGGTGGAAACACAGCTCAACAACCTGCCACTCAGTCATCCACAGTGTCTCATGCACTTGGCAGCCAGTCACTAGTGGTGTTCCCCAAGAAACAGTGCTGGGCCCAGTCCTGTTCAATATCTTTATTGATGATCTGGATGAGGGGATTGAGTCACACATCAGTAAGTTTGCAGATGCCACCAAGCTAGGAGCAAGTGTGTAGCTCCTGGAAGGTAGGAGAGCCCTGCAGAGGGACGTAGACAGGCTGGATGGGTGGGCAGAGGCCAATGGGATGAGATTTAACAAGGTCAAGTGCAGGGTTCTGCACTTTGGCCACAACAAGCCCAAGCAGCTCTACAGGCTGGGGACATAGTGGCTGGAAAGGAGGCAGGAAGAAAGGGATCTGGGGGTACTGATAGATAGTAGGCTGAAGATGAGGCAGCAGTGTGCCCAGGTGGCGAAGAGAGCCAATGGCATCCTTGCCTGCATCAGGAATAGTGTGGCCGGTAGGCTGAAGGAGATTGTTCTTCCCCTGTAGTCATCACTGGTCAGGCCACACCTTGAGTCCTGTGTCCAGTTCTGGGTCCCTCAATTAAAGAGAGATGTTGAGGTGCTGGAACACATTCAGAGAAGGGCAACAAGGCTGGTGAAGGGCCTGGAACACAAATCCTATGAGGAGAGGCTGAGGGAGCTGGAGTTGTGCAGCCTGGAGAAGAGGAGGCTCAGAGGGGACCTCATGGCTCTCTACAGCTACCTGAAGGGAGGTTGTAGCTAGGTCGGGGTTGGTTTCTTCTCCCAGGCAACCAGCAACAGAACAAGGGGACACAGTCTCAAGTTGTGCCGGGGGAAGTGCAGGCAGGATGTTAGGAAGAAGTTCTTCCCAGAGAGAGTGATTGGCATTGGAATGGGCTGCCCAGGGAGGTGATGGAGTCACTGTCCCTAGAGGTGTTCAAGAAAAGACTGGAGGAGGCACTCGGTGTCATCATATAGTTGATAGGATAGGGGCTGGGTGCTAGGTTGGACTGGATAATTTTGGAGGTCTCTTCCAACCTGGTGGTTTCTATTCTATTCTATTCTACTCTATTCTATTCTAATGCACTAGAGAAAGGTAAAGCTCCAGAGCACATCCAGCACATCGACAACATCGTTGTGTGGGGCCAAACTGCTGAGGAAGTCTTCAAGAAAGGTAACAAAATCATTCACATTCTGTTGCAAGCAGGTTTTGCCATTAAGAGAGACAAGGTCAAAGGACCTGCCAGAGAAATTGAGTGTCTGGGAGTGCGATGGCAGGATGGTCACTGTCACATTCCTGAGTATGTGATCAACAAAGTCTCCACCATGGCAGTTCCCACCAGTAAGAAGCACACCCTCTCTTTCACATGTGCAGTGGGATTTTGGAGACTACACATTCCTGGTTTCAGTCAGATTGTCAAACCTCTGCACGATGTGACTCATAAGAGAAACAATTTCGAGTGGGGACTTGAACACCAAGCAGCCTTTGATCAAATCAAACAAGAAGTAGTCCATGCAGTGGGCTTGGGACCTGTGCGATCTGGTCGTCCTCTTGGTTTCTGGGGACGTGGCTACAGAGGTTCAGAGGCAAATTATACCGCAACAGAGGAAGAGATACTAGCAGCTTATGAAGCAGTGAAAGCAGCTTCTGAAGTGATTGGAACTGAGTCACAATTGCTTTTAGCTCCTAGACTGCCAGTTCTTAACGGGATGTTCAAAGGCAAATGTTTATCACCACATCATGCCACAGATGCAACCTGGTCTAAATGGATGGCTTTGATAACCCAAAGATCAAGAATGGGGAGTCTTGATCAACCTGGTGTGGTGGAGGTGATCACCAACTGGCCGGAAGGCACAGACTGTTCCAAACCTCCAGAGGAGAAAATAACTCGTGCTGAAGAAGCTCCTCCCTACAAGCGAACATGATGAAAGTCAGCAGTTTGGAGTCCAACCAGGAGAGTTACTGAAGCAAGAGATGGCGAAGGAGAATCCAGTCAGTTCGCTGACTCATGGATGGTAGCCTATGCTCTATGGGGTTGGCTAAAGGACTGGAAGAAGAATGGTTGGCAGAGGAAAGGAAAGCCTGTTTGGTGTGCTGATCTATGGCAGGACATTGATGTATGGCTGGAGAGAACTCCAGTGAAGGTGCGGCACGTAGATGCACACATGCCCAAGAGCAGAGCCACTGAGGAACACCAACACAACCAGCAGGCAGACCAAGTTGATAAGATTGCTCAAGTTGATACCAACTCTGATCTTGACCTTGATTGGAAACACCGAGGTGAACTGTTCCTAGCTCGGTGGGTCATGACTCATCTGGACATCAAGGCAGAGATGGAACATACCGATGGGCACGCAATAGGTCAATTGACTTGTCCATGGATGCTATCACCCAAGTCATCTACGACTGTGACATTTATGCTGCTATTAAGAAGGCTAAGTGAATTAAGCCCTTATGGTATGGTGAGAGATGGTCAAAGCACAAGTATGGTGAAGCCTGGCAGATTGACTACATCACTTTACCTCGATCTCATATCCATCTGGTATCCTTTACCAGATTGGAAATTGAGGTTTTAAGGTACTTCTTCAGTTCTTTCATACTCTCTTTCATCTCTGTGGTCATAGTTTGTATGGCAGAGACTAGGCCAGAATGTGACAAGCTGTCCTTCATCTGCCTGAGCTGGTCAGTGAATTCATCAACAGTGATAGACATTCCATTACCTCCCCTTGATAGAAACTTACTGGCCAAGATGTTAGCATAGGATGAAGGAGGAAGCTTAATCAGCTTCTTCATGAGACCTGTTCCAAGAGGAATGTCATCAGGCCCATGTGTGCCATGATCACCATAAAGCACTTCCTTCACAGCAAGCTCCTTCAGAAGCTTAATTCCCTGCTCAATGGTGTTCCACTTCTTGGCAGCCCATGGCAGATCATCTCGGGAAGGATATCTCATAGCCACAGCCAACAGGAGGCGTGTCCACAAGCTAACCTTACCAAGAGGACTTGCCAGGTATTTGTCCACTCCACTCTCCTTGGTGAGTGGCCCCAGCTGCTTGGCAGATTTGTCTCCTACCTGCAGAGCATTAGCACCAATGCCACAGCATCTCACTAGCCAGCTTAGAATTGGTTCACCTGATTCCCTTGAGTATTCCTTTCTAACTTCCCTGACTTCTCTGAGAGGATCATTGGAGTCCTGGATGTCATCGTCCTCCTCTTCCTCCTGCTGATCTGGTTGTCCCTGGCCTAGAAACAGAACCTTCCTCATAGCACTCTTAAACTCATTGGAACCATCCTCTTTCTTGGCAGCCAACCTCACAGCACTCTTCTCATTTGAGTATTGGGATCTCAGTATATTTGTGAGGTCTCGCAGACTAACTGCCTCCTCTTCCTCCTCTTGCTGATCACCAGAGGTCCCCTCTTACATCCTTATTTGAGTCACACTTGGCTTTTGCCTTAGCAGGTGCCAGAAAGGCCTGCACAGCAACAGACTTGGATGTGTCTACTGGAGGGTTTGAATCATTGGGGGTCTGACCTGAGGTCTGTGAGTTCAGATCTGCCTTAGAGTTAACAGGATTTTGGTCTGCTGGCTGGGGATTCGAACTGGCTGAGCTGGTGTTATCAGGAACATTCTGATTTTGAGCCTGTACTCCTGGGATGCCTGCCAAACATGATGCATTATCTTTATTGTTGTCATTCCCGCCAGGAACATTGGCAGCCTTCCCAGAATCTGGCGAAGTAGGTGCAGAGACGGGCTAGGAGTAAGGTATTTGAGACACTTTCCCTGTTGCTCTTGACACAGAAACATTTCTAGTTCTTACCGGCACTGCATTTGATTTTTTCACACATAATGCCAAAATTAATAGGAAAATTATGACTCTGAGAGCCAGGATAATACACACCAGTCCTGCCACGGTTTGTTTTGTGTAAAAATCCTTGCAAGGATTTGGCATCTCAGTTTGGGGTTGAATTACCCTCATCAGGGCTATAGTTAAAACAGTATTTTGATTGCTTGTAAAATTATTGACAAGTGCCCCTGTAATGTTACTGGTAAGATTTTCAGTGACATTAAAACCAGCGTAACCAAGAATGAAATCACCCCAGGACCAGGATACATCTGTTACTTTAACTTTAGCCTTCGTATAAGCTAAATTAAGAAAATAAGCAACAATTTGAGCTTTTATCCAATTAAATGCCAAAAAAATGAAGCCAGACCAGAGTAGAGCTCCAACCAAGTACAATAGATGCTTTATTAGCTTCATTCTAATTCCCAGAGCTAATTAACAGTCACTCAAATGAATTTGCCCCACGTTGGGGAAGCCAAATAAAAGATCTGGTGGTTTGGCTGTTACCCGCCCCTCCACACTTTAGAAAGAACTCCAGCTAACTCAGTCGGGCTTTGGGAATATAAATGAAGCTATTTATTTACTGCTAGCACAATATACAAGCAGATGTTTACAGTATATACAGTTATATACAGAAATATACAAGTAAAAAGTAATACAGAAACACAACTCCCCTCTCAGAAACCTGAGCCACCAGGAGGGGTTCCCCCTGCCCCTCTCAACCTTACCCCAAATTGTGAGAAAGAAAAGAGGTGCAGCCAAGAGGTTAAGAAGCAAGGTTAGTAGCAGTGAGGTTAAGAATATGTAGCTCAGTCTGAAGCCAAAAGCAGAGTGAGAAAATGGCAAAAAGTGTTATCTAATGTTTACTTTCTTGTTCCCATACCTCTCAGCGAGACTGTGAGGGAAGGAGACACAACCAAAGTCTTCCTTTCGTAGCCAGTTATCTACTTTCTCTCACCAAAATGTTGTACCCTGCTTCAAACTAGCACACACTCTCGCCATTTTGTGGCACTCTGCTTTGGGCTTCTGACTGAGCTGCATTTCCCTAACCTCACCTTCCACTAACTTTGCTTCTTAACCTCTTGTCTGAACCTCTTTTCTTCCTTATGAGTGGGGCAAGTTTGAGAGGGGCAGGGGGAAGGTGTAGGGGTGGTTGAGAGCCCCTCCTGGGAATTCAGGTTTCTGCAAGGGGAGTTGTGTTTCTGTATTACTTTTACCTTGTCTATTTCTGTCTATAACTGTATATACTGTAAATATCTGCTTGTATAATGTGCTAGCTGTAAATAAATAGCTTCATTTATATTCCCAGAGCTGTCTGAGACTAGTTGGGTACTTCGAAATTGTGGCAGGGTGGGGAACACCCACACCATCACAGTGGCAGAGGCAACTGCCAGAGCCGAGGGGACAGAGCCCTTGGCCCTGCCTGCTGCAGCCTGTGCTACACTGTCCCTTGCCTGCAGCTCTTCCCTTCAGGCTGCTGACTCCCATCTTGCTTCCCCTCCCAGCTCTCACCCTGACATTCCCACACCTTCCCTGAGGTGTCTCTGCTCTCAGTGGCCATTCTTTGACACCTCTGGGTGACCTCATACCTATCAGATCTATCATCTGAGTGACATTTCTTTGTCCTCATCTCCAGTCTGAACGTTCCAAGCTTCACTTTTTTGAGATTTTAGTCTCCTTCTGCTACCCAGAAGAGCTTCATCACCTCTGACCCCACCCTTCAGCCCTGTGCACACTGCTATGGTAGTGCCCTGAGCCTCCACTCCCTAGGCTGAAGCAGCTCAGGTCCCTTAACCTCCTCACAGAGATGCCAGCCACCATCTTGGCAGATCATCTCTGCAGCCATTCCAGTCCCTCCCCACTCCTCCAGACTGGAGAACCTCACACCCAGACACCAAGAATCCAGATGTGGCTACAGCAGTGCTGAGCCCAGGGGAGGACAACCCCTGTGTGTGGGTGGCAACATTCCTCCTGCCACAGACCAGATGCATTTGGCCTTCTTCACTAGCTGCAGGGTTTGCTCCACCCCAGGATATTGGCAATAGTCCCTCCCAGACACTGTGGTGCTGTGCTAGTTTGAAGCAAGCTACAATGTTTTGGTAAAAGAACTAGATAACGGGCAGTGAAATGAAAACAATTGTGTCTCCTTCTCTCACAGTCACGCTGAGAACTCTGGGGAGAAGAAGTAAAACATTCTCCATTTTGTCTCTTACTTTGCTTCTGGGCTTTGATGAAGTTGCATCAAAGGGGGCACAGCCTGGTTCGGCAAGAGAGCAGGACCGAGGTTAGCTCAGCTGAAATGCGCTTTCTCGCAGCCTTTTTTCTCCTCTTTTTTTGAGGCTCTCTCGATCTGAGGAGCCCAGAGGGAGGCAGGGAGTGGCAAGCAGGCGCTAAGTGCTCGCAGGAAGGTGAGTCAGAGGGCGGTGCCTGGTGAGCGGCAGATTTAAACGAGGAGCGGCAGAGGCGAAGCCACAGCCTGGTTCGGCAAGAGAGCAGGACCGAGGCTAGCTCAGCTGAAATGCGCTTTCTCGCAGCCTTTTTTCTCCTCTTTTTTTGAGGCTCTCTCAATCTGAGGAGCCCAGAGGGAGGCAGGGAGCGGCAAGCAGGCGCTAAGTGCTCGCAGGAAGGTGAGTCAGATGGTGGTGCCTGGCGAGCGGCAGATTTAAATGAGGAGCGGCAGAGGCGAAGCCACAGCCTGGTTTGGCAAGAGAGAAGGACCGAGGCTAGCAGGTGTCTCTGCTGAGCCCAGCGCAGCGCTCGCTGCGGACAGAAAAAAAAAAAAAAAAAAAAAAAAACCACTACACCTAACAACTCGCACCAGACCTTCAGGACAGCAGACATGGTTCGAATTAGGTCCAAGCTGTATAATACTTGTAAAACTGTGGGCACCCAAACAGAGCCCACCCGTAGGAATGCAGGCATCCAGACGTCTGGATGTGAGGAGTGCTGGAGCCTGGCACTAGACACAGGCAATGGCTGCATTAGGTGTGAGCAGATTATTGTCTGCTTAACCTGGTGGCTGAACTCAAGGGAGAGGTGGAACGCCTAAAGGCTGAAAGGGAATGTAAAAGAGAGCACCATGCTCTGCAGTCCCCCTTGCCAGAGGGAGACGAACAGAGCAACCAAGAAGAATGGATGCAGGTGCCTGCCAGAAGACGCAAGGGAAAACCCTTCCAGCCATCTTCACATCCCAATCTGCCCTTGCATAACAGATATAGGGCACTAGAGGTTGAGGATGAGGTGATCCTGGACCAGGCAGAAGCATCACCGGCTGGGAGGGCAACTGAGACAAATCAGTTGCCCCCTCACATCAGAACAAGTACCCAGAAGAAAAAGAGGAGGGTGATTGTTATTGGTGACTCCCTTCTGCAGGGAACAGAGGGCTCCATATGCCGGCCAGACCCCTTCCACAGGGAGCTCTGCTGCCTCCCTGGAGCCCGGGTCAGGGATGGTACCAGGAGGCTGCCTACTGTAGTGCAGCCCTCTGATTACTATCCCTTATTAGTTATACAGGCAGGGAATGATGAGATTAATAACAGAGGGCTAAAAGCTATCAAAAGGGACTTTAAGACACTGGGGAAAGCAGTTGAGGGAGCAGGGGCACAGGTAATCTTTTCCTCTATACCCTTAGTTACAGGCTGGAATACAGAGAAGAACAGGAAAGCGTATTTGATGAACAAGTGGCTCAGAGGTTTGTGCCTCCAACATAACTTTGGATTCTTTGATCTTGGGGAACTTCATCTTGCCACAGGTCTGCAATCAGCAGATGGGATACAACTATCACAGAAAGGGAGAAGGACCCTGGCACATAAGCTGGCTGGGCTTGTTGAGAGGGCTTTAAACGAGAATGGAAGGGGGAGGGGGTTAAACATGACAGCACCAGAGATAAAGATAAATCAAAGGGAATTGAGGATGGTAGGCTAGAGCTAGGAGTAAAAGCAGCAGCCCAGCTGAAGTGCATGTACACTAATGCACGCAGTATGGGTAACAAACAAGAGGAACTGGAAGCTCTGGTGCTGGAGGAAAACTATGATATTGTCGCCATCACTGAAACGTGGTGGGATGATTCGCATGATTGGAGTGCTGTAATCAATGGCTACAGACTCTTCAGGAGAGACAGGCAAGGGAGAAAAGGCAGAGGAGTGGCTCTGTATATTAGGGATGCTCTGGATGTCATGGAGGTAGAAATCAAAGATGATCAAGTTGAGTCATTATGGGTGAGACTTAAGGCGAAGGCCAACAAGGCTGATATCCTGGTTGGAGTCTGTTACAGACCACCCAACCAGGAAGAAGAGGTTGATTTATTGCTCTTTAAGCAACTGGAGGCTGCCTCAAGATCACGTGCCCTTGTTCTGGTGGGCGACTTTAACCTACCAGACATCTGCTGGGACTTGAACACTGCAGAGATGAAGCAGTCTAGAAGGTTTCTGCAATGTGTGGAAGACAACTTTCTATCCCAGCTGTTACGTGAGCCTACCAGGGGGGCAGCCCTGCTTGACCTGCTGCTCACAAATAGAGAGGGACTGGTAGGGGACGTGGTGGTTGGAGGCTGCCTGGGGTCCAGTGACCATGAAATTATAGAGTGTTCAATACATGGAGAAACCAGGAGGGGCATCAACAGAACCTCCACACTGGACTTCCGAAGGGCAGACTTCAGCCTATTTAAGGAACTAATTCAGAAAGTTCCTTGGGAAATAGCCCTTAGAAACAAAGGGGTCCAGGCAGGGTGGACCTACTTCAAGAAAGAACTCCTGAAGGCACAGGTGCAGGCAGTGCCACTGAGCTGGAAGATGAGCCGACGAGGGAGGCAGCCAGGCTGGATGGGCAGGGAGCTACTGAAGGAATTAAAGATTAAAAACAGAGTGTATCACCTTTGGAGAAGAGGGGAGGTGTCCCAGGAGAAGTTCAAGGAAGTTGTTAGGTCTTGTAGAGGAAAAATGAGAGAGGCAAAAGCCCACTTGGAGCTCAGGCTGGCCATGGCTGTGAAGGAAAATAAAAAGTGTTTCTTTAAATATATGAATGGCAAGAGAAGGGCCAAGGACAACCTCCAGTCCTTGTTAGATAGAGAGGGGAACATAGTGACAAAGGATGAGGAAAAGGCAGAGGTGCTTAACACCTTCTTTGCCTCAATCTTCAATAGTGGGACAGGTTGTCTCCAGGACAGCTGGACTCCTGAAGTGGTGGATGGAGTCAGGGACCAGTACGGTCCCCCTCTAATCCATGAGGAAGCAGTAAGGGACCTGCTGCATCATTTGGATCCTCACAAGTCCATGGGACCGGATGGGATCCACCCTAGGGTGCTGAGAGAGCTGGCAGCTGAGCTGGCCAAGCCACTCTCCATCATTTATCAGCAGTCCTGGTTCACTGGAGAGGTCCCTGAAGACTGGAAGCTGCCAATGTGATACCAATTCACAAGAAGGGTCGTAAGGAGGAGCCAGAAAACTACAGACCTGTGAGCCTGACCTCAGTGCCAGGCAAGGTCATGGAACAGGTCATCTTGGGTGCCATCACAAAGCACCTACAGGATAGCCAAGGGATCAGGTCCAGACAGCATGGGTTTAGGAAGGGCAGGTCCTGCCTCACCAGTCTGATCTCCTTTTATGATCAGGTTACCCGCCTGGTGAATGTGGGAAGGCTGTGGATGGAGTCTACTTGGACTTCACCAAAGCCTTTGACACAGTCTGCCACAAGAAGTTCCTAGCCAAGCTGGCAGCTCATGGTTTGGAGAGATTCACTCTGTGCTGGATCAAGAACTGGCTGGATGGCAGAGCTCAGAGAGTGGTGGTGAATGGTGCCACATCCAGTTGGCAGCCACTCACTAGTGGTGTTCCCCAGGGATCAGTGCTGGGCCCAGTCCTGTTCAATATCTTTATTGATGACCTGGACGAGGGCATTGAGTCCAGCATCAGTAAGTTTGCAGATGACACCAAACTAGGAGCAGGTGTTGATCTGTTAGAACGTAGGAGAGCCCTGCAGAGGGACCTGGACAGGCTGGATGGGTGGGCAGAGGCCAATGAGATGAGATTTAACAAGGCCAAGTGCAGGGTTCTGCACTTTGGCCACAACAACCCCAAGCAGCGCTATAGGATGGGGACTGAGTGGCTGGAGAGCAGCCAGGAGGAAAGGGACCTGGGGGTACTGATCCATAGTAAGCTGAAGATGAGCCGGCAGTGTGCCCAGGTGGCCAAGAGAGCCAGTGGCATCCTGGTCTGCATCAGGAACAGTGTGGCCACTTCTTCCCCTGTTATTCTTCCCCTGTACTCAGCACTGGTCAGGCCACATCTTGAGTACTGTGTCCAGTTCTGGGCTCCTCAATTCAAGAAAGATGTTGAGGTGCTGGAACATGTCCAGAGAAGGGCAACAAAGCTGGTGAGGGGCCTGGAGCACAAATCCTATGAGGAGAGGTTGAGGGAGTTGGGCCTGTTTAGCCTGGAGAAGAGGAGGCTTAGGGGTGATCTTATTACTGTCTACAACTACCTGAAGGGGCATTGTAGCCAGGTGGGGGGTGGCCTCTTCTCCCAGGCAACCAGCAATAGAACAAGGGGACATAGTCTCAAGTTGTGCCAGGGTAGGTATAGGCTGGATATTAGGAAGAAGTTCTTCACAGAGAGAGTGATTTCCCATTGGAATGGGCTGCCCAGGGAGGTGGTGGAGGCACCGTCCCCGTGGGTCTTCAAGAAAAGAGTGAATGAGGCACTTAGTGCCATGGTCTAGTTGATTGGTTAGGGCTGGGTGATGGCTTGGACTGGATGATCTTGGAGGTCTCTTCCAACCTGGTTGATTCTATTCTATTCTATTCTATCTCATTAACCTTGCTCCTACTAACCTTGCTCCCTAACCTCTTAGCTGCACCTCTCTTCTTCCTGAGAACTGGGGTAAGGTTGAGAGGGGCCGGGGAAGGTGTTGGGGTGGTTTGAGAGCCCCTCCTGGGGACTCAGGTTTCTGGGAGGGGAGTTGTGCTTCTGTATTGTTTATCTTTTGTATATTTCTGTATATAACTGTATATATTTATCAATGCTAAAAGGAAGGGCAAGAAGACCCTCCACTCCTTACTGGACCAGGAGGGGAACACTATAACTGATGATGAAGCAAAGGCAGAGGTCCTGAATGCCTTCTTCGCCTCAGTTTTCAACAGTAAGGAGAGAGGAGCAGGAGGCAAGTGGCCTCTTAAACTGGGGGACGGGGTCGGGGAGCAGTGTGTTCCCCTGGAAATTCATGAGGAATTAGTTCAGGACCTGCTGAGCCATCTGGACACCCACAAGTCCATGGGACCAGATGGGATCCATCCCAGGGTGCTGAGAGAGCTGGCAGCTGAGCTGGCCAAGCCACTCTCCATCATTTTCCAGCAGTCCTGGCTCACCGGAGAGGTCCCAGGAGACTGGAAAATGGCCAACGTGGTCCCCATCCACAAAAAGGGTCGGATGGAGGAACCTGGGAACTACAGACCCGTCAGCCTGACCTCAGTGCCAGGGAAACTGATGGAGCAGGTTCTCTTGGGGCCAATAACTGCGCACCTGAGGGATGGCAAAGATCTCAGGTCTAGCCAGCATGGGTTTAGGAAGGGCAGATCCTGCCTTTCTAACCTGATCTCCTTCTATGATCAGGTGACCCGCTTGGTGGATGTGGGGAGGCCTGTGGATGTGGTCTATCTGGACTTCAGCAAGGCCTTTGACACTGTCCCCCACAGCAAACTGCTGGCTAAGCTGTCAGCCCACGGCTTGGATGGTAACACTCTGTGCTGGGTTAGGAACTGGCTGGAGGGCCGGACCCAGAGAGTGGTGGTGAATGGTGCCACATCCAGCTGGCGGCCAGTCACTAGTGGTGTCCCTCAGGGATCTGTGCTGGGCCCCATCCTCTTTAACATCTTCATAGATGATCTGGATGAGGACATAGAGTCAGTCATCAGCAAGTTTGCAGATGACACTAAGCTGGGGGCAGATGTGACCGGGTTGGAGGGCAGAAGGGCTCTGCAGTGGGACCTTGACCACCTGGACAGATGGGCAGAGGCCAATGGGATGGGGTTCAATAGCTCCAAGTGCAGGGTGCTGCACTTTGGCCACAACAACCCCATGCAGAGATACAGGCTGGGGTCGGAGTGGCTGGAGAGCAGCCAGACAGAGAGGGATCTGGGGGTACTGATTGATACCCGCCTGAACATGAGCCAGCAGTGTGCCCAGGTGGCCAAGAGAGCCAGTGGCATCCTGGCCTGCGTCAGGAATGGTGTGGTCAGCAGGAGCAGGGAGGTCATTCTGCCCCTGTACTCTGCACTGGTCAGACCACACCTTGAGTACTGTGTTCAGTCCTGGGCCCCCCAGTTTAGGAAGGACACTGAGATGCTTGAGCGTGTCCAGAGAAGGGCGACGAGGCTGGTGAGAGGCCTCGAGCACAAGCCCTACGAGGAGAGGCTGAGGAAGCTGGGATTGTTTAGCCTGGAGAAGAGGAGGCTCAGGGGTGACCTTATTGCTGTCTACAACTACCTGAAGGGTGGTTGTGGCCAGGAGGAGGTTGCTCTCTTCTCTCAGGTGGCCAGCTCCAGAACAAGAGGACACAGCCTCAGGCTGTGCCAGGGGAAATTTCGGCTCAAGGTGAGGAGAAAGTTCTTCACTGAGTCATTGGGCACTGGAATGGGCTGCCTGGGGAGGTGGTGGAGTCGTCGTCCCTGGGGCAGTTCAAGGCAAGGTTGGATGTGGCACTTGGTGCCATGGTCTAGCCTTGGGCACTGTGGTAAAGGGTTGGACTTGATGATCTGTGAGGTCTCTTCCAACCTTGGTGATACTGTGATACTGTGATACTGTGATATTGTAAATAACTGCTTGTATATTTGCTGCTGTAAAATAAATTGCTTAATTTATATTCCCAGAGGCCGTCTGAGTTAGCTGGGGCAAATTCAAAAGTGTGTGGGGGTGGGTTAATGCCCAAACTATCACATTTTTAATTGGCACCCAACGTGGGGCTAAATTTATTTGAGTGACTGTTAATTAGCTCTGGGAATTAAGATGAAGATAATAAGGCAGCTATTGTACCTGTGTGGGGCATTACTCTTGTCTGGTTTCGTTTTCCTGACATTTAGTTGGATAAAGGCTCAAATTGTTGCTTATTTTCTTGATTTTGCTTATAAGAAGGCTAAAGCCAAAGTTTCAAGCATGTTCTGTGCCTGGGGTGATTTTATCCTTGGTTATGCTGCTTTTAATGTCACTGAAAACCATACTAGTAACATTACAGGAGCACTTATCAATATTGTTACAATCAATCGAAATTCTGCTTTAATGAGAGTAATTTAGCCTATGACTGAAATGCCAAATCCGTGCAAGGATTTTTACAGAAAAGAAACCGTGGTGGGATTGCTGTGCATTATCCTGGCTCTCATGATTTTAATATTCATATTAATTTTGGTATTATGTGTGAAAAATTCAAAACCAGCTTCTGTAAGAACTAGGAAAAATTCTGTGTCTCAAATGCAGTCTCTTTCACAGCAAAACAAGGGAACACAGTTATCTGCTTCCCCCCTACCAGCCTCTGCCCCTCCTTCTCCAGGTTCTGGGAACACGGCCAATGTTCCTGGAGGGAATGTAAACAATAAGGATAACAATATCAACAGGCAGAGTTGGCAGGAGTCCCAGGAGCACAGGCAGGTACCCAAAATCAGAATGTTCCTAGCAAAAATGATAACACGTCAGGGTTGGTAGGCATCCCAGGAGGACAGGCAAATAATCCCATTAATGCTAATAACACCAGCTCAGCCAGTTCGAATCCCCAGCCAGTAGAACAGAACCAAAATCCTGCTGCTAAAAGTAAGGCAGATTTGAACTCACAAGCTCCAGGTTAAACCCCCAATAATTCAAACCCTCCAGCAGACACGTCCAAGTCTGTTGCTGCTCAGGCCCTTCTGGCACCTGCTAAGGCAAAAGCCAAGACACAGCATTTGACAAAGTGTGGTTCACAGGAGGATGTAAGAGAGGGGACCTCTGGTGATCAGCAAGAGGAGGAAGAGGAGGCAGTTAGACTGCGAGAACTCGCAAATGTGCTGAGACATCAATACTCAAATGAGAGAAGCATAGTGAGGTTGGCTGCCAAGAGAGAGGATGGTTCCAATGAGTTTAAGAGTGCTATGAGGAAGGTTCTCTTAGGCCCGGTACCACCAGATCAACAGGAGGAAGAGGAGGAGGATGACATACAGGGCTCCAATGATCCACTCAGAGAAGTCAGGGAAGTTAGAAATGAATTCTCAAGGGAATCAGGTGAACCAATTCTAAGCTGGCTAGTGAGATGCTGTGGCATTGGTGCTAATGCTCTGCAGGTAGGAGACAAATCTGCCAAGCAGCTGGGGCCACTCACCAAGGAGAGTGGAGTGGACAAATACCTGGCAAGTCCTCTTGGTAAGGTTAGCTTGTGGACACACCTCCTGTTGGCTATGGCTATGAGATATCCTTCCCGAGATGATTTACCATGGGCTGCCAAGAAGTGGAACACCATTGAGCAGGGAATTAAGCTTCTGAAAGAGTTTGCTATGAAGGAAGTGCTTTATGGAGATCATGGCACTCATGAGCCTGATGATATTCCTTTGGGAACAGGTCTCATGAAGAAGCTTATTAAGCTTCCTCCTTCATCCTATGCTAACATCTTGGCCAGTAAGTTTCTATCAAGGAGTGATAATGGAAGGTCTTTCACTGTTGGTGAATTCACTGACCAGCTCAGGCAGGTAGAGGACAGCTTGCACATTCTGGTATAATCTGTGCCATACAGACTATGACTACAGAGCTTAATGATGGTATTAGAGATGGCATCAAAGAGAGCATGAAAGAACTGAAGGAGGACCTTAAAAACTCAATTTCCAATCTGGTAAAGGATACCATTCCTGCATCATCTGAATGGGTGCGTGTTTCTGCAGTCAGGAACAGACGCCCACCTCCTGCAAGGCAATTCCAGCCCAGGAGGAGACAAATTCCACCCAGACATCAGCAATCACGTTCGTCACTGTGGATACTTCTGCGTGACACATATGGGGAGAACATGAACAAGTGGGATGGTCAACCTACTTCAGCTCTTTCAAAGAGAGTCAGGGATCTGCAGAGTGGCAGAAACAGAGGCAGCAATGCCAGAAAAGTAGCTGTCACTTCTTCGGCTCCCCAGAGCAACTGCAATTATTCCAACAATTGCGGTTTCTCTCACAACACCACCAATCACTGTGCACACCCTACATGCCATGTTCAGCATTAGGGGTGCCCTGCCTCCAGCCAGGAGGAGGAAAGGGATAGTTGAGAGATCCAAATCTATTGGAATGTATTCATTAGGTGGCCTGGCAGTTCAAAAGTTCGGAAATACAGGGCTTTAGTTGACACAGGTGCTCAGCGTATTTTATTGCCATCAAATTGTAAAGAGACAGAGTCCATATCTATATATGGAATCATTGGTGGATCTCAAGAGTTAACTAAGATACAGGCTGAGATCAGTTTAACTGGTAAAGAGTGAAAGACACACACTCTTGTAACTGGTCCTGATACACCTTGCGTTTTGGGAATTGACTTTTTGAGACAAGGTTGTTTCAGAGATCCTAAGGTTCACAAATGGGCTTTTGGAATAGCATCTGTAGAGAGTGAGGATGGTAAACTGAAATTGTCTATTAGACGTGAACTTTCTGATGAATGTGCAGTTGTGGGACATCATGACATAGAGGATCTGGAAGTGCCAATTGCAACTCAAAGTGGTCATCACAGACAGTACAGAACTAACCATGACTCTTTGTTGCCCATTCATCAGCTGATTCATCAACTGGAGAGTCAGGCTGCCATCGAGAAAGCTCATTCACCTTTCAACAGTCCCATCTGGCCTGTGTGCAAAGCTAATGGTGACTGGAGACTCGCAGTTTACTTTCATGCCCTCAACGAGGTGACTCCACCTATGAGTGCAGCTGTGCCGGACAAGCTGGAACTCCAGTACGAGCTGCAATCGAAGGAAGCTAAATGGTATGGAACCATAGATATTGCTAATGCTTTGTTTGCTATTGCCATAGCAAAGGAGTGCAGGCCTCAGTTTGCATTCACCTGGAGAGGAATCCAGTACCAGTTCAACCGTTTGCCTCTGGGAGTGCGGTGGCAGGATGGTCGCTGTTACACTCCTCCGGATGTTTTCAACAAAGTCTCCACCATGGCAGTTCCCACCAGTAAGAAGGACACACTTTCTTTTCTTGGGTGCAGTGGGATTTTGGAGACTACACATTCCTGGTTTCAGTCAGATTGTCAAACCTCTGCATGATGTGACTCGTAAGAGAAACAATTTCGTGTGGGGACCTGAACAGCAAGCAGCCTTTGATCAAATCAAACAAGAAGTAGTCCATGCAGTGGGCTTGGGACCTGTGCGATCTGGTCCGGACAGTAAGAACATTCTGTACACGGCTGCCAGTGACAATGGTCCAACTTGGAGCCTTTGGCAGAGAGCTCCAAATGAGACACGTGGTCGTCCTCTTGGTTTCTGAGGACGTTGTTACAGAGGTTCAGAGGCAAATTACACTGCAACAGAGAAAGAGATACTAGCAGCTTATGAAGGAGTGAAAGCAGCTTCTGAAGTGATTGGAACTGAGTCACAATTGCTTTTAGCTCCTAGACTGCCAGTTCTAAACTGGATGTTCTAAGGCAAAGGTTCATGACTGAACCATGCCACAGATGCAGCCTGGTCTAAATGGATGGCTTTGATAACCCAACAAGCACAAATAGGGATCAACCTGGTCTGGTGGAGGTGACCACCAACTGGTCAGAAGGCACAGACTGTACCAAACCTCCAGAGGAGAAAATTGCCGCAATGAAGGGACGGGGCAACGACTTGATGCAAGCCAAAAATCCACTTTATTAGAAAAATAGGCAAGTATATATTGTATCAGAAGGGCTAGCATGTTACTCACTGATTGGATAGAACTACAGTAAAAGTTAGTAACTACTACATGATTGGCTGATACACTGCTCAGGCCGAAGACGCTGTTTCTACTTTCTTCTCTGCTCCTTGATATGAGTTGCTATGCAACTATCTGAGCAGTCCTGACCACATGATCTTACTTATCTTACTCTTCTGAGGTCTGTCTGACCCACACATTACATGCCCAAGGTCTATACTGTGTTTTGTTTCGTCTTGGGCAGCTGTTCCCTGCTAACAGGCCATTCCCCTATTCCTACAGAAAATAACTCGTGCTGAGGAAGCTCCTCCCTATGGTGATCTCTCTGATCAGGAAAAGAACTATGCTTTGTTCACAGATGGTTCCTGTCGTCTTGTTGGGAACAAGCGAATATGGAAGTCAGCAATCTGGAGTCCTACCAGGAAAGTTACTGAAGCGAGAGATGGCGAAGGAGAATCCAGTCAGTTCGCTGAGGTAAAAGCTGTCCAACTTGCTCTTGATGTGGCTGAACGTGAGAATTGGCCTATCCTTTACCTCTACACCGACTCATGGATGGTAGCCAATGCTCTATGGAGTTGGCTAAAGGACTGGAAGAAGCATGGTTGGCAGAGGAAAGGAAAGCCTATTTGGTGTGCTGATCTATGGCAGGACATTGATGCACGACTGGAGAGAAGTCCAGTGAAGGTGCGGCACGTAGACGCACACATGCCTAAGAGCAGAGCCACTGAGGAACATCAACATAACCAGAAGGCAGACCAAGCTACTAAGATTTCTCAAGTTGATACCAACTCTAACCTTGACATTGACCTTGATTGGAAACACCAAGGTGAACTGTTCCTAGCTCGGTGGGCCCATGACTCATCTGGACATCAAGGCAGAGATGGAACATACCGATGGGCACGCGATAGGTCAATTGACTTGTCCATGGACGCTATCACCCAAGTCATCCATGACTGTGACATTTGTGCTGCTATTAAGCAGGCTAAGTGAGTCAAGCCCTTATGGTATGGTGAGAGATGGTCAAAGTACAAGTATGGAGAAGCCTGGCAGATTGACTACATCACTTTACCTCGATCTTGTTCTGGCAAGCAGTATGTGCTAATGATGGTAGGAGCCAGCACTGGATGGTTGGAAACCTATCCAGTTCCACGTGCTACTGCACGCAACACCATTCTTGTCTTGGAGAGACAGATCATGTGGAGACATGGAACTCCAGAGAGAATCGAGTCAGACAATGGCCCTCATTTCAAGAACAATCTTGTGAAAAACTGGGCCAAAGAGCATGGTATTGAATGGATCTATCATATACCCTACTATGCACCAGCTTCAGGGAAGATTGAACGCTACAACGGTTTGCTGAAAACCACCCTAAAAGCCATGGGATGTGGAACTCTGAAAAACTGGGACAAACATTTAGCAGAAGCTACCTGGTTGGTAAATAGTAGAGGTTCAGTAAACAGAGCAGGCCCTGCACAATCAGATTTGGTCCAAACAGTAGACGGTGATAAAGTTCCTGTTGTAGGTGAAAAGAATCTGTTAGGGAAAACTGTTTGGGTATTTTCTCCTTCGGGCGAAGGGAAACCTGTCTGAGGGGTGGTTTCTGCTGAAGGTCCTGGTCACACCTACTGGGTAATGCAAGAGAATGGTGAAATCCAGTGTATTCCACAGAGAAATCTGACTTTAGCTGAGAGAGTTTAAATTCAGAGTGTGTAATATGAGCTGTTAGGGGTTTTCTGTTCTAGGTACCATTGGTGTCCAACACTGAGAGAAATCTACAGTACGTGAGCACGAACCCAATGTCACCTGGGAGTCCCTGTTCTGAGCTTTTGAATCACCTGCATCTGATTGAAGTGTGAACTGAACTTGTATATATTGTTTTATTGTAAATATTGGTTTAGATTAGATTGGATAATTCTCAGCGATACTCTGAGCGAAGTAGACAAGGAGTGGATTGTGCTAGTTTGAAGCAAACTGGAATGTTTTGGTAAAAGGACTAGATAACAGGCAGTGGAATGAAAACAATTGTGTCTCTTCCCTCACAGTCACGCTGAGAACTCTGGGAAGAAGAAGTAAACATTCTCCATTTTGTCTCTTACTTTGCTTCTGGGCTTTGACGAAGTTGCATCTCATTAACCTTGCCCCCACTAACCTTGCTCCCTAACCTCTTAGCTGCACCTCTCTTCTTTCTGAGAACTGGGGTAAGGTTGAGAGGGGCCGGGGAAGGTGTTGGGGTGGTTTGAGAGCCCCTCCTGGGGACTCAGGTTTCTGGGAGGGGAGTTGTGCTTCTGTATTGTTTATCCATTGTATATTTCTGTATATAACTGTATATATTGTATATAGCTGCTTGTATATTTGCTGCCGTAAAATAAATAACTTCATTTATATTCTCAGAGGCTGTCTGAGTTAGCTGGGGCAAATTCAAAAGTGTGGGGGGGGCGGGTTAATACCCAAACCATCACAGGTGCCTTTCTGACTGGAGAAGGGACACACCAGAACCTCCAGGTCCAAACCAACAGGGAACCAATCTGTACTGGGATGAGGCCCAGCCTGTCTGGGAGTGGGTAAGAGAATGCAGGTTGTGCTGGGAGGAGTCTCAGCCGGGTGGTTGAAGAACTTCAGGTAGTGTAACTTTCAGTGGGAGTGGGCAAAACCTGTACTGGGAAGGAGTCTCTTATCTGGTCTGCACTGGGAGGGTGCATTTGAAACTGGGATGGAGCCAAATCTTCCACTTTGCTCTAGGACAAAACCATGTCAGCAATGAGAGGATGTTGGAGAAATTCTTGCTAGCAGAGGACACAAAATGATAGAGATGAGGAACCTGTGCTGGGAAGTGTCTTTGGGCCCATCTTGAGAGTTAAGATACCAGGCGCTGGGTAGCACCCCTCACACACATCTGCAGGGGGTGGAGTGCCAGCTGCAGGTGAGCAGAGTTAGCCAGCCCCAGAGGCTGACCCTTGGATTGTTATGGTATATTACCCTATCCATGCCTCACATGTAACCCTGTACCCTCTAGATGTAACCAATCTTGGTGGAGCACACCTCTTGCAAAAAAGCATATAAGCCTCTGCATCACAGAAATAAAGCGGATTGTGACCATCTAACCATATTGGTGAACAAAGAGTCATTGTACCCAGGTGATCTACCAGCAAATGGTGCCTGAACAGTGAATCAGGCATTCGAGTCAGACCGAGGCAGGCTGGCAGCAGAAAAGACCACGTCCAAGAGGGCTGGGGTTGGCAAATGGGGCCGACCACCCTGCGGACACTTTCATATCGAAAAGTAATGTCAGACGATGACACTGGACCAGAGGGCGTTGCCCGAGGTAGGGGGGCATACATGGACGCCTAATGCCGCAGTTGGGCACTCCGAGTTAAACAGGTAAGGCCATTATGGAAGTGGATGTGGCACTGTCCCCGCTGACGTGCGTACTCACTGAGAGAGACGTTCCTTCAGACATGAATAAGCTCTGTGAGCTGAGCACATAGGAGGCTACAGGGCCTCTGTGTACCGGATCTAGCCAGAGCACTGGAGAGACGTGGGAGACACACTTGGGACTGAGTTGTTGCTGATAGTAGAGCCGTTAAAATCACTCAAATGCTCAAATCTGCCTGGCGAGATGTAAATCATTGCCTTAGTGGACACAAAAATCCTGCCGACAGGCAATGGCTGCCGTGCGTGACCAGGAACCGCCCTGACTGGGATCCGTAATGATGCCTGCCGATAGGCACCCAGCAGCAGCAGCTGCAAAAGTCTTCTCTGTTTGAAAAAGTTTTTGGGATCGCCAGGGTCTGGTTATTGACTGAAATGCAGCCCCCCACCCCACACCCCCCTAGCGACAGCGTGCAATGCAGGACAGATATTTTTTGCTCTCATGTGGTAAAGGATGAAGCTAATGATGAGACAGAGGGACGAAAAGCAGAGAGAAAAAAGAGATGGCAGAGCGACCACGCCAGAAGAAACCAGACACCCCCAGCATTTTCTACCATGCAGTGAGCAGTCTTGGATCTGCCCTTCACTGTCCCCCACACCGTCGTAGCGCTCCCCCCCCCCCCTCCCCCCCCAGGCGGAATGCACCTGAAGCCAAGATACTTCCGGACAAATCTCCAGAAATTACAGGGCTGAATGCAGCCAGGATGGAGTCTGTCAGATTTTTGCCTTGCTTCTCTCGGTGTTGTGTTATGGGGACTGATGGGAATGTCGGGAATGGGTGCATTGGTGAAAAAAACAGTGGGAAAAAGCTAATGGGGCTGATTGCCATTTCAATGGCTCACACAGCCTCGTTAAATTGCTTAGCTCCTGCCTTTTTTCTTTTTTTTTTCCTTTGTGTTCCTGCCTTCTGTCTGAGTGTGTGAGAGAAAACAGCAGTTTAGAAGTTTTCAGAGAAAAGCATCAGGAGGTTGTATTTGGTAAAGCTGTAGATCTAATACTGAAGTAAAGGACAGGAAATATATGAGGGAGAAGTAAGAAAAGAAACAACAGCCATCAGGTGGACAAGCCGAAAGGTCTGGGGGCTTGGCGAGATGGAGGGCCGAGGCAAAAGTGGCAAAATCTGCTGCTGAGACTGCCAGCCCTTCCCCTCCCCCCAACCCCTCCCGGACTGTGGAGCAGCTCACGGGGCCGGTTTCATCCCCCGCTTCCTTCCTCCCTCCTTATCTCTTTGCAGGTTTTGCTGGAGCAGCACAGCCCTTAGAACTGTTTGAGCTGGAAAATTACTGAGGCCACAGTCAGACCTTGTGGGAGAATTTCTCCTGCAACGAGGTATGGAATGTAAACATCAGGCCCTGTGATGGGAGATGTCCTTGGAGCCTTGCAAGTTCCCAAGGAGCTAGGCTGAGAACTATGAGCAACCCACGCACAGCTGCCAGGGGGTGGAATCTGCCGGCCCCTGGGGCGGACACAGCTCCAGGGGGCTGACCCTGGCCATCCCCCCTGGGTGGGAACCTCAGGTTATTTACCACAAGGTAACCTATCTGTGCCTTACACTTAACTTGGAGCCAATCTGTAACTTCCACTTGTACCAATCTCAAACTAAGTTAGTTGTGTACACCCCTTTTTGGGGCTACAAAAATCGCTGCATCGCCCTAATAAAATGCACTGCTGCACAGTAGCCACAGAGTCGACTCTCAGTGCCCTGATCTCTCGCCGCACCAGCCTCTGACCTCCAACAAGACCTCAAAAGATTGACTTACACACAGACTTGAAAACACTGCCAGATGTCCAAAAGTTTATGGATGATGTTCAGTGGCTTTGAAAGATAGTGAGAATAACCAATGAGGACTTAGAACCATTGCTGACTCTGTTGCAAGGCATGGATGCACACAGGTGCATCTCCTTACTCACGCAGCAGCAGTTGGCAGTTAAGTCGATAGCCAATGAATTCCTGACTGGTGTATCCACCTGTCACATTACCAATCAATTCCTACTGCTTCTATGTGTCAGTAGGCAGCGGCATACTTTTACACTCATTGTTCAGTGGCAAAAAGAAGAGAGGGAAATTAACCAAGGGTAGGAGAGATGCCAGTGCCACTGACAATGAGTGGAAAATCCTAGAATGGGTATTCTTGCCCACTCATCCAAAGAACACCATACAGAGCTGTGCAGAGGCACTTGCTGAACTGATTAAAAGGGGTAGGCTTAGAGTCATTGAAACTGATGGAAAGAAGCCAGCTATGATTTGTGTACCACTGACCAGTGATCAGCTGGACTGGTGCCTCTACGAATCTGCACCATTACAGGACCCTGTTGGGGTTTACAGGGAAGATAAGTAATGCTTATCCAGCTGGAAGGACCTGGCAGGTAGTCAAAGACCTACAGTGGTTTAGAATTCCAAAACTAAGCCCCATACCTGTACCCGGACAGACAGCATGCACAGACGTGGGAAGGAGTAAATGGAAAGCAGCATGTACATGGCATAACAGTGGTCAATGGCATCATCACCTTATGGTGTCGTCGCTAGGATTGAAGATTCATTGCTAAAAGCACCAAAACAGGAAAGAGCACAGTTGTTACTAGAGCTCAGACATCGCCTCTCAGTGAGAGCATGAGCACTGTGTAATCCACATGAGAAGTCACCAACCAGATTCTGGACTAGCAGCAGGAAACAATAGAGCTGATAAGCTAACAGTGCCAAAATTGTTTTTGTAGCTGTATAGGTTACTGCTTAATCCTTTCTGTGATGATTCTGAGGTTCTTTTTTTTTTTTTTTCTGAGAGTACCATGGCATTGTCTGCTTGAATTTCTTTGCTTTTTCTCAAATTTCCTTCAGCTGATAGATTTATAGATTTAATAGATAAGTTAAGGCTAAGGGTTTGTTATATGACAGTTGTGGGATTTTAGGATATAGGGATATCATGGGATGTTTTTTCTTGGTTTTTTTTTTTTTTTCTGTATATCTGGGCACCACTGGGACAAAAAAAAAATAGAGGGAGAAAATGGGACAGAGAGGAAAGTAGGAGAAGAAGGAATTTTTTTTTTTTTAATGTCTAATTCCATCATACAGACCAGGCCAATGGATCTGTTAGCCTGGGCCCTGAGTATGTTTTATATTTGCATTTGGTTTTGTATTTGCTTGTGTGTTTGACCATTTATCTTCACAGGCCTTAAAATGGACACCAGCCTGATTATGACCAGCCTGTTTTCTTAAAGTGAGCAGAAGTCTTGCTCCGATGGCAGAACTGTGGAAAGGACTTGAAAGGAGCACTGACATGATGGTTGTGTGTGTATGGATCATAAGGCTTTGTTCATGGTTAATGAATTTGGGTATTTTCACGAGATTTAATGGCACCTGTTGTAAAGGCCAAAGCCCACTCAATTGGCACAAGATGGCGATGTGGTTATTATCTTTTTGCATGGGCCCTGCAAAAAGATGAGAAACAGCGCCTTAAATTCTTAAAGCAGATAAAGGATTGTGGGGAAAAGGCCTAATAGAATATCCTGAAAGCAACATCTAGAGTATATCTTTGTATCGTATTTAGAAATTGGTAGTTCTTAAGCACAGTAGTCAGATGCAGCTCATAGCTAAGGAGTGTGATGAGAACATTGAGATTTCTGAGAACTACAGAGTGAATCCAGAACTATGGGAGTCTGAGGAGGAATACTGGACAAGAGATACATCTGTGAATCTACAACATTGACTGTGTGCTACTTTGAAGCAGGGTAGAATGTTTTGGTGAGAGAAAGTAGATAATTGGCTGAAAAAGGAAAACAATGGTGATGTCTCCTTCCCTCAGACTCTTGCTGAAGAAGAATGTAAACATTAGATAACACTCTCGCCATTTTTGTCTTCACTTTTGGGCTGGGCTCTGGCTGATCTACATCTCCCTAACCTCATCTGCCACTAACCTTGCTCCTTAACCTCTTGGCTGAAACTCTATTCTTCCTTAGGGCTGGGGTAAGGTTGAGAGAGGCAGGGGGAAGGTGCAGGGTTGGTTGAGAGCCCCTCCTGGGGACTCAGGTTTCTGGGAGGGGAGTTGTGCTTCTGTATTACTTTTATCTTGTATATTTCTGTATATAATTGTATATACTGTAACTATCTGCTTGTATATTGTGCTAGCTGTAAATAAATAGCTGCATTTATATTCCCAGAACTGACTGAGTCTAGCCTGGGTGACTTCTAAAGTGTTGGGGGGTGGGGTACACCCAAACCACCACATATTTTTTATTTGGCACCAACGTGGGGCAATTTCATTTGAGTGATTGTTAATTAACCCTGGGAATCAGAATGAAGCTAACAAAGCAGCTATTTCACTTGGTGGGGGCTATTGTGTGGCCTGTTTTCTGTTTTCTTGTGTACAATTGGATCAAAGACCAAATTGGTTATTTCTTGCTTCATGTAGTTTTTAAGAAGGTCAAAGCTAAAGTCACAACCATTTTCTGGTCCTGGGGTGGTATCATTCTTGGTTATGCTGGTTTTAATGTCACTGAAAATCTTACCAGTAACATTACAGGGGTATTTGCCAATAATATTACATCCAATCAAAATACTGCTTTAACTACAGCCCTGATGAGGGTAATTCACCCCGTAACTGAGATGCCAGACATTTGTTCAGGATTATGTTCATGTAAGAGCATGTTGTTACTCTTAAGTGTCAATTTATGTCTTGTAGTTTTGATTTTCATATTAATTCTGGCATTATGTGTGAAAAATTCAAATGTAGTGCCTGTAAGAACTAGGAAAATTTCTGTGTCGAAAGCAAATGGCTCAGCATCTCAGAAACAGTGTACCAGTGGAAATCAATAACAATCTCCTTCCCAACCAAATTCAGGGGCATAGCCAGGGATAATTTCACAACAATCTCCTTCTCCCCAGCCAGTCTCTACACCACCTCTCTCCCAGTCAGGGGCACAGCCAGGGATAGTCCCTGTACCTCCTTCTTCAGATTCTGGAAAAACTGCCAATGTTCCTAACAATAATGACAACAAAGATAATAATAATGACAACAAACAAGGATTGGCAGGCATCCCAGGAGTACAGGCTCAAAATCAGAATGTTCCTAATAACACCAGCTCAGCCAGTTCGAACCCCCAGCCAGCAGACCAGAAACCTGTTAGTTCTAAGGCAGATCTGAACTCACAGACCTCAGGCCAGACCCCCAATGACTCAAACCCTCCAGCAGATGCGTCCAAGTCTGTTGCTGTGCAGGCCTTTTTGGTTGTAGCAATTGGTAAATGGGATACTCTTTCAAGCATGTCTTCTACAGACGAATTCCAAGGAAGGTTAAGTAGTATAGCTTTAGTTTTTGCATTTGTGTTTTCAAAAGTCACAGTCTTTAACAGATGTAATTTTAATTCCTTAGTCATATCTGGGGTTGCATTCAATGAAGCAACTACCGTATCAATAAAAGAGGCATAGTGTTGTAGGCAGGAGGCTGGTGAGAGGTGAGATCGGGGTACTGACGAGTCGACTCAGCAGCTAGCTACGCAGTACACTTTATTAGGACAGTGCAATGCCTTAAATAGTACTCAGAGAAGGCGTGCACAGTCAGCCTGGGGCTGGCACAAGTGGACAGTACAGATTGGCTCAGAGTTATGTGTAAGGTGCAGATAGGTTGCCCTGTGTCAAAACAAACTGTGGTGTCCGCCCCAGGGGGCTGTGTTGTGGAGGGCCTGTAGGCCCAAAAGCAGGTGTATTTATGCCAGCTTTGCCTGGACATGTCTCTGCCTGCACCAGGGGTAAACAAGAACAAAGGGACACCTGATTGTGTAAGTCCCCACACGCCACACGCCCAGATCGGGCCTGCCTGGTGCTGGGCCCATGTGATTCCCATACCTGGAGTCCAGGCCTGTGGGTTTTACCCAGTGTGGTAAGGTTCGGCTGACTGCCAACCTGATTGGTCATTCAAGTGGCCAATGAGACCATAGAATCTCGGCCCACATTTGATAAATAGGGGTGCACAGGCTCACGTGCAAGGCTTCCTCACATTACTTGCAGCTCTGCCATGTGCTTGCTTGCCTGCCTGCATACTTCCTTGCAGCTTTATGCCTGCCTTTGTATGAATGCCTGGTGTGCACATTGCTGTGGATTGCCAGGAGCTGACCCACTTTTCTGTGTTCGATTGGCCTGAGGAGCAAGCATTGGACCCGTGCTCAGACTGCACGGAATCCTGCCTCTGCACCTGGAGATCCTGCCTGCGTACCCCTGGAGAGAACAGCCAGCAGAATCCAGCAGCAGTAAGGCCAGAGTCTACCATTTCCCCTGACGCCAGAGGATTCCAGCCTAAAGGTCCACAGGCAGAGACCCTGAAGAATTGAACACTTGCCATAGGCTGACGCGGCCCTGGAGGGTGATTAATAATTGATAAGAATTGTAAGTAGATGCCTCTGTAATTTATATTACCTCTGCCATAAAGCAGAGAGCAGTTTTCAGCTCAGCTTTGCTGGGCAAGCAATATAAGTCCTCAGATGGCATTGAGCCATGGGGAAACTTTCTTTCTCTGTTAAGTTTGAATGTTTGCTGGTTAATAAGTTTTCTGCAGATTTATATCCTAGAATGTCTCCATAACAGTGTAAAGAACCCTGTAATATTAAAGTTCAGTGGTTGGGGGTGGTGAAAATTGAAATATTGGAAGTTAATAAATACTTATTTTTTATAAATATCCTCTCTCATTAATTTCTCCCCTCCACCAAATTGGCATAGGCACTGGGAAACCCCATCCACAACAGGATGGTAGGCTGAGCCCCCTGCAGGTGTGTGTGGGTTGCTCACTGTTTACAGCTTAGCTTCAAGGACACTTCCCAGCATGAGTTCTCATGTTTACCAGCTCATGTCCTGCTGTGGGAGAAATCTCCCACAATACCCCCTTTTTTTTTTTTTTTGGGCAACCCAGGTCTGATCTCACATAGGCTGTGTTCGACACAGGCATGAATGACACAGGTGCAAATCAATAATGCTAAAGGTAAAAGAGAATACATCTGTTAGAGCCTTTTTGCTGGTGGCAATAGTCTGGCAAGCTAACCACCCAAGCTCAGCTAACAATCCCAAAATCCTGTTCTGCAAGAGACAGTAAGTCAAATGTTCAAAAACCCAAAAGTCCAGACGAACACCACAGTCACAGGAGAGTGCAGATGTGCCACGTCTTTGCTGGTGCTGTGTGGCAGTCGATGATGTAGAGTCGATGATGTATTCCTCCTCAGACTCCCATTGTTCTGGATTCACTCCATAATTCTCAGAAATCTTGATGTTTCATTATATTCCTTAGCTATGAGTTGTGTCTGTCCATTGTGCTGAAGAACTACTAACTTCTAAATATGATACAAAGATATGCCCTAGATGTTACCTTCAGGCTTCCTACTAGGCCTTTCCTCACAGTTCTTTATTTATTTTTAAAAAATTTAAGGCAGTGTTTCTCATCTTTTTGCAGGGCCCTTGCAAAAGGTAACAAGCATGTTGCCATCTGTGCCAATTAAGTGGGCTTTGGCCTTTACAACAGGTGCTAAACCAAATCTCTATTTTGCTGTTACCCATTTCATTAAACCAGAATCACTGAAAACTCATGAAAATACCCAAATTCATTAACCATGATCAAAACCTTGCAATCCATACACATGTAACCATCATTTCAATACTCCTTTCAAGATCTTGCCACAACTCTGCCATCTGAGCAAGACTTCTGCTCACTTTAAGGTGACAGGCTGGTCATAGCAAGCTGGTCTCCTTCTAAGGCCTGAGAACATAAATGGTCAAACACAAACAAATACAAAAACAAAAACAAAAGCAAACATATTCAGTGCCCAGGCTAACAAATCCATTGACCTTGTCTGTGTGATGTGACTGGAGAAACTGCAGACTTTCTTCGTACCTCCTTCTTTGTCTTTCTACCTCACTTTTTCCCCCTTCTTTTTTTTTGTTTGTTTGTTCATTTGTACATGATCCTAATGGTATCAAAATATACAGAAAAATTCTAAAAAAAATTCTATAACATTCCTACATGCTAAAAATCCTACAATTGTCATATTACAAACTCGTAGCCTCAGCTACATTATCTTAACAACTTAAAGATCTAGGAAATGAAGGAAATAGGAGAAAAAGGAAAGAAAATTCAAGAAGTGTGGTACCACAGCAGACTCAGAATCAGCATAGAGGAGGAATAAGATCCTCCTAGAAATTCTGATACAATTAATAACCATTTAACATCCTATTCAGTAAACTCCTAACCTCTAAGATCCAGTGCAATCAAAAGGATAGAAACATCATCCAGATTGACATCAATACTCATATAGGTAGCAAGATACAAAAAAAAAAAAAATCTGTCGCTTTAAGAGTCAAGTGACCTGACTCCTGCCAGGGGAGGGAGGGGTGTAGGAGGGCCGTGCTGATCGTGCACCAGGGGAGGGAGGTGGGGGACGGTCTCCCAGTTCCACAGGGAAGGAGGAGGGAGGGAGGGGAGTGCACTTCTCTGGCAGGTGCAGGGGGGAGGAGGGGGCATGTGGGCATGAAACCAACAACAGAACCACAAGCGTGGGGGGTGACTGCTTCACTGATCGCTGAGCTCCAACTCTGTAAGCAGGGAGGAAATGGGGCTCCGCTGAGCTCCGCAGGAGTGGGGGGTGGGGGAATGGGCTCCACTGAGCTCCGCAGGCAGGGTGGGGGTAATGGCGCCAGCAGTGGGGGGCCTCACATTCCCAGCAGATTCACCGATCACAAGCAAGGGGGGGGGGGGAGTGACAGGTTCGCCGATTGCCAAGACTCCAAAAGGGAGGGGAGGGGCTGCTGCTTCCAGAAGGCCCCCGTCTCTACAGCAACTGCTGCTTCCGGAAGGCGCCCGTCTTTACGGCAATGCCTGTCTTTAATGTAATAGTCCTATTTTTGTAGAAATTGCTGGATTTAATGGCTTCTCCTGATCTAATATCAGGCCACCTGAAAACAAAAAAAACCCAGCTTTTCCTGGTGAATCTCAGGCCTCCTGCCAGGTGCCCACCACCAGCAGGGGGCGCCTGAAAATGAAAAGGAGTAAAAACGGCTTTCCCCACCATGGGGCATCCTAGCATCCGATCCCTCCCGTCTCTGCCAGCTCCTTACCGTGTGGAGGTGAAGTAACACTTCAGCCCCTTATCAGGGCCCCAACAGCCTATCGGCCAGGCTTAGGGCTTTGTTGATTGTAGCCTGGAGGCCTCTCAATGGTCCAGGATGCAGGCCTCAACGCGTGGCCATGTAGCGATACAGTGGTTCAATTAGCCTGTTCAGGTGCCATTTGTTGGAGGCAGGAGGCTGGTGAGAGGCGAGATCGGTGTACTGACGAGTCGACTCAGCAGCTTCTATGCAGCAGTGCGTCTTATTAAGGCAATGCAGCGTCTTAAATAATACTCAGAGAAGGTGTGCACAATCAGTTTGGGGATGCAAGTGGACAGTACAGATTGGCTCAGAGTCATGTGTAAGGTGAAGATAGGTTGCCCTGTGTCAAAACAACCTGTGGTGTTCACCCCAGAGGGCAGGCCAGCTCAGCCCCCTGCAGGTGATCATGGGTTGCTCACTGTTTACAACTAAGCTTCCTTGAGTGAGCAGTAGCTCAAGGACACCTCCCAGCACGAGTTCTCATGTTTACCAGGCCACAAGTCCATGGGACCAGATGGGATCCATCCCAGGGTGCTGAGAGAGCTGGCAGCTGAGCTGGCCAAGCTGCTCTCCATCATTGTCCAGCTGTCCTGGCTCACCGGAGAGGTCCCAGGAGGCTGGAAACTGCCAACGTGATCCCAATCCACAAGAAGGGTTGGATGGAGGAACCTGGGAACTACAGACCTGTCAGCCTGACCTCAGTGCCAGGGAAACTGATGGAGCAGGTTATCTTGGGGACAATAACTGCTCACCTGAGGGATGGCCAAGGGCTCAGGTCCAGCCAGCATGGGTTTAGGAAGGGCAGATCCTGCCTCTCCAACCTGATCTCCTTCTATGATCAGGTGACCCGCTTGGTGGCTGTGGGGAGGCCTGTGGATGTGGTCTATCTGGACTTCAGCAAGGCCTTTGACACTGTCCCCCACAGCAAACTGCTGGCTAAGCTATCAGCCCACGGCTTGGATGGGAACACTCTGTGCTGGGTTAGGAACTGGCTGGAGGGCCGGACGCAGAGAGTGGTGGTGAATGGTGCCACATCCAGCTGGCGGCCAGTCACTAGTGGTGTCCCTCAGGGATCTGTGCTGGGCCCCATCCTCTTTAATGTCTTCATAGATGATCTGGATGAGGGCATGGAGTCAGTCATCAGCAAGTTTGCAGATGACACTAAGCTGGGGGCAGATGTGGCTGGTTTAGAAGGCAAAAGGGCTCTGCAGTGGGACCTTGACCGCCTGGACAGATGGGCAGAGTCCAAGGGGATGGTGTTCAACAGCTCCAAGTGCTGGGTGCTGCACTTTGGCCACAACAACCCCATGCAGAGATACAGGCTGGGGTCGGAGCGGCTGGAGAGCAGCCAAACAGAGAGGGATCTGGGGGTACTGATTGATACCCACCTGAACGTGAGCCAGCAGTGTGCCCAGGTGGCCAAGAGAGCCAATGGCATCCTGGTCTGCATCAGGAATAGTGTGGTCAGCAGGGGCAGGGAGGTCATTCTGCCCCTGTACTCTGCACTGGTTAGACCACACCTTGAGTACTGTGTTCAGTTCTGGGCCCCCCCAGTTTAGGAGGGACATTGAGATGTGTGATGGTTTGGGGGTTACCCCGCCCCCCCAACACTTTTGAATTTGCCCCAGCTAACTCAGACGGACCCTGGGAATATAGATGAAGCAATTTATTTACAGCTAGCAGAATTCACAGCAGCTATTTACAATATATACAGTTATATACAATTATATACAGAAATATACAAAGGATAAACAATACAAAAGCACAACTCCCCTCCCAGAAACCTGAGTCCCCAGGAGGGGCTCTCAAACCACCCCAACACCTCCCCCCCGGCCCTCTCAGCCTTACCCCAGTTCTCAGGAAGAAGAGAGGTGCAGCCAAGAGGTTAGGGAGCAAGGTTAGTAGGAGCAGGGTTAATGAGATGTGACCAGGTCTAAGGCAAAAGCAAGAGTGAGAAACAAAAATGGAGAATGTTTTTCTTCTTCTTCCAGAGTTCTCAGCGTGACTGTGAGAGAAGTTGACATCAATTGTTTTTCATTTCACTGCCCGTTATCTAGTTCTTGTACCAAAACATTCTAGCTTGCTTCAAACTAGCACAAGATGCTTGAGTGTGTCCAGAGAAGGGCGATTAGGCTGGGGAGAGGCCTTGAGCACAAGCCCTACGAGGAGAGGCTGAGGGAGCTGGGATTGTTTAGCCTGGAGAAGAGGAGGCTCAGGGGTGACCTTATTGCTGTCTACAACTACCTGAGGGGTGGTTGTGGCCAGGAGGAGGTTGCTCTCTTCTCTCAGGTGGCCAGCACCAGAACGAGAGGACACAGCCTCAGGCTATGCCAGGGGAAATTTAGGCTGGAGGTGAGGAGAAAGTTCTTCACTGAGAGAGTCATTGGGCACTGGAATGGGCTGCCTGGGGAGGTGGTGGAGTCGCCGTCCCTGGGGCTGTTCAAGGCAGGATTGGACATGGCACTTGGTGCCATGGTCTAGCCTTGAGCTCTGTGGTAAAGGGTTGGACTTGATGATCTATGAGGTCTCTTCCAACCTTGGTGATGCTGTGATACTGTGATACATCCTGCTGCAGGAGAATTCTCCCACACAGCACGGGTTGCTCATGTTTATCATTTCATGTCCTGTTAGCAATAATCTCTCCACAAGTTTAAAATGCAATACAGAAACACAACAGCCCTCCAGAAACCAGAGTCCCCAGGAGGGGCTCTCAACCACGCTTCCATCTTCTCCCCACCCCTCTGCCTTACCCCAGACTGTGACTTCAAGGTACTGTGGAGGGTCAGCAAGGGGGGTTAGGAAGCAGAAGGATTAGTCACACAGATGGCAAATTAGTGTGAGGAAGTTCAGCCCAAAAGACAGAGAGAGACTCTGTTATCTGTATTTATGTTCTTGTTCTTATCCATCTCAGGAAACCTATGAGCGCAGCAGATTTCACCATTGTTTCCTTTTCACAGCCTGAAAGCTAATTCTTCTCACCAAAATATCCCAGCTAGGCCCAAACTGGCACATTCAGTTCCTCTCTACCAGCACCTCCAGCTCTCTCTTTGCCTGGCCGCTCTCAGCCACTCTGTCCCCAGCCTGTAGTGCTGCTTGGGGTTGTTGTGGCCAAAGTGTAGGACCCTGCACTTAGCCTTGTTAAATGTCATTCCAATGGCCTCTGCCCACCTATCCAGCCTGTCAAGGTCCCTCTGCAGGGCCCTCCTAACCTCCAGCAGATTGACACCTGCTCCGTGCTTGGTGGCATCTGCAAACTTAATGATGATGATGCCTTGTCCCAGTTGTGCTAGTTAGAAGCAAGCTAGAATATTTTGGTAAAAGAACTAGATAACGGGCAATGAAATGAAAACGATGTCAACTTCTCTCACAGTCTCGCTGAGAGCTCTGGGAAGAAGAAGTAAACTTTCTCCATTTTGTTTCTCACTCTTGCTTTTGCCGTAGACCAAGACACATCTTTCTAGCATCACTGCTTTCTAAACTTGCTCCCTAACCTCTTGGCCGCACCTCTCTTCTTCCTGAGAACTGGGGTAAGGTTGAGAGGGACGGGGGAGGTGTTGGGGTGGTTTGAGAGCCCCTCCTGGGGACTCAGGTTTCTGGGAGGGGAGTTGTGCTTTTGTATTGTTTATCCTTGTATATTTCTGTATATAATTGTATATAACTGTATATAGTGTAAATAGCTGCTTGTAAATTCTGCTAGCTGTAAATAAATTGCTTCATCTATATTCCCAGGGTCCGTCTGAGTTAGCTGGGGCAAATACAAAGTGTGGGGGGGTGGGTAAGAGCCCAAACCATCACATTTTTTAATTGGCTTTCCCAACGTGGGGCTAGATATTTTTGAGTGATTGGAAATTAGCTCTGGGAATTAAGATGAAGCTAATCAAGCAACTATTGTATTTGTTTGGGGCATTGCTCTGGTCTGGTTTTGTTTTCTTGGCATTTAGTTGGATAAAAGCTCAAATTGTTGCTTATTTTATTGATCTGGCTTATAATAAGGCTAAAGCTAAGGTTTCAGATATGTTCTGGAGCTGGGGGTGATTTGATTCTTGGTTTGCTGGTTTAATATCTCTGAGAATAATTACCAAGGATATTACAGGAGCTCTGGTCAATAATGTGACAATCAATGGAAATTCTGCTTTAAATATGGCTCTAATGAGAGTTATTCAGCCTAAGACAGGAATTCCAACTGTTTGCTTAGGGACATGCTCGTGTAAAACTGTTTTGCTACTCACAGTTTTAATATTTTGCCTCAGTGATTTTTAATATTCATATTAATTTGGCATTATTGGTGAAAAATTCAAAACGAGCTTCTGTAAGAACTAGGAAAAATTCTGTGTCTCAGAAGCAGTCTCTTTCACAGCAAAACAAGGGAACACAGTTATCGGCTTCCCCCTTGCCAGCCTCTGCCCCTCCTTCTCCAAGTGCTGGGAACACAGCCAATGTTCCCGCCAATAACATAAACAATGATAAGGATAACAAAAACAATCCACAGAGTTTGGCAGGAGCCCTAGGAGGACAGGGCAGGTACCCAAGGGTCAGAGTGTGTTCTAATAACACATCAGGGTTGGCAGGCATCCCAGGAAGACAGGCAAATAATCCCACTAATGCTGGTAATGCTAGCCCAGTCAGTCCAAATCCTAATGACAACCAGCTCAGCCAATTTGAATCCCTAGCCAGCAGACCAGAACCAAAATCCTCCTGTTAAAAGCAAGGCAGATTTGAACTCACAAGCTCCAGGTCAGACCCCCAATGATTCAAATGCTCCAGGTCAGACCCCTAATGATTCAAATCCTCCAGCAGACACATCCAAGTCTGTTGCTGTTCAGGGTTTTCTGGCACCTGCTAAGGCAAAAGCTAAGATAAAGTGTGGTTCACAGGAGGATGGAAAACAGGGGACCCTCTGTGATAAGCAGCAAGGAGAAGAGGAAGAGGAGGCAGTTAGTCTGCGAGACCTTGCAAATGTGCTGAAACAACAATACTCAAGTGAGAGAGTGCTGTGGAGGTTAGCTGCCAAGAGAGAGGATAGTTTCCCATGAGTTTAGGAATGCTATGAGGAAGATTGTGTTAGGCCCAGTACCACCAGAGCAACAGAGGAACAGGAGGAAGATGACATCCAGGGCTCCAAGGATCCACTCAGAGACGTCAGGGGAGGTTAGGAAGGAATACTCAAGGGGAATCAGTGAGCCAATCCTAAGCTGGCTAGTGAGATGCCGTGGCATTGGTGCTAATGCTCTGCAGGTAGAGACAAGTCTGCCAAGCAGCTGGGACCACTCACTAAGGAGAGTGGAGTGGACAAATACCTGGCAAGTCCTCTTGGTAGGGGTTAGCTTATGGACACCCTCCTGTTGGCTGTGGCTATGAGATATCCTTCCCGAGATGATTTGCCATCGGTTGCCAAGAAGTGGAACACCATTGAGCAGGGAATTAAGCTTCTGAAGGAGTTTGCTGTGAAGGAAGGCTTTATGGAGATCATGGCACTCATGAGCCTGATGATATTCCTTTGGGAACAGGTCTCATGAAGAAGCTATTAAGCTTGCTCCTTCATCCTATGCTAACATCTTGGCCAGTAAATTTCTAGCAAGGAGTGATAATGGAAGGTCTTTCACTGTTGGTGAATTCACTGACCAGCTCAGGAAGATTGAGGACAGCTTGTCACATTCTGGTATAATCTGTGCCATAAAGACTATGACTACAGAGCTTAAAGATGGTATTAGGGATGGCATTAAAGAGAGCATGAAAGAACTGAAGGAGAATCTCAAAAACATTGCCAATCTGATCAAGCATACCATTCCTGCATCATCTGAATGGGTGCATGTTTCTGTCGTCAGGAACAGACGCCCACCTCCTGCAAGGCAATTCCAGCCCAGGAGGAGACAAATTCCACCCAGACATCAGCAATCACGTGCGTCACTGTGGATACTTCTGCATGACACATATGGTGAGAACATGAACAAGTGGGATGGTAAACCTACTTCAGCTCTTTCAAAGAGGGTCAGGGATCTGCAGAGTGGCAGAAACAGAGGCAGTAATGCCAGGAAAGTAGCTGTCACTTCTTCAGTTCCTGAGAGCAACTGCAATTGTTCCAACAGTTGCAGTTCCTCTCACAACAACACCAATCATTGTGTACACCCCACATGCCATGTTCAGCATTAGGGGTGCCCTGCCTCCAGCCAGGAGGAGGAAAGGGATAGTGGAGAGAACCGAATCTTTTGGAATGTATCCATCAGGTGGCCTGGCAGTTCAAGAGTTCGAAAATACAGGGCTTTAGTTGACACAGGTGCTCAGTGTACTTTATTGCCATCTAATTGCAAAGGGACAGAGTCCATATCTACTTCTGGAATCACTGGTGGATCTCAAGAGTTAACTAAGATACAGGCTGAGATCAGTTTAACTGGTAAAGAGTGGAAGACACATACTATTGTAACTGGTCCTGATGCGCCTTGCATTTTGGGAATTGACTTTTTGAGGCAAGGTTGTTTCAAAGATCCTAAAGGTCACAAATGGGCTTTTGGAATAGAATCTGTAGAGATTGAGGATGATAAATTGAAATTGTCCATTAGACCTGAACTTTCTGATGAATCCGCAGTTGTGGAACATCATGACATAGAGGACCTGGAAGTGCCAATTGCAACTCAAACTGTTCATCATAGGCAGTACAGAACTAACCGTGACTCTTTGTTGCCCATTCATCAGCTGATTCATCAACTGGAGAGTCAGGCTGCCATCGAGAAAGCTCATTCACCTTTCAACAGTCCCATCTGGCCTGTGCGTAAACCTACGGGCGACTGGAGACTCACAGTTGACTTTCGTGCCCTCAATGAGGTGACGTCACCCATGAGTGCAGCTGTGCCGGACATGCTGGAACTCCAGTAAAAGCTGGAATCGAAGGAGGGCTAAATGGTATGCAACCATAGACATTGCTAATGCTTTCTTTTCTATTCCCATAGCAAGAGGAGTGCAGGCCACAGTTTGCATTCACCTGGAGAGGAATCCAGTACCAGTTCAACCGTTTGCCTCAGGGGGTTAAACATAGCTCAACCATCTGTCACTCAGTCCATCCACAATGCACTGAGAAAAGGTAAAGCTCCAGAGCACATCCAGAACATTGAGCGACATCATTGTGTGGGGCCAAACTGCTGAGGAAGTCTTCGAGAAGGGTATCAAAAGTCATTGACATTTTGTTGCAAGCAGGTTATTGCCATTAAGAGAGACAAGGTCCAAAGGACCTGCCAGATAAATTCAGTTTCTGGGGAGTGCGGTGGCAGAGATGGTCGCCGTTACATTCCTCAGATGTGATTAATAAAGTCTCTACCATGGGCAGTTCCCACCAGTAAGAAGGACACACTTTCTTTTCTTAGTGTGGTGGGATTTTGGAGACTATGCATTCCTGGTTTCAATCAGATTGTCAAACCTCTGCATGATGTGACTCGTAAGAGAAACAATTTCGAATGGAGACTTTGAACAACAAGCACCTTTGATCAGATCAAGCGAGAAATAGTCCATGCAGTGGCTTGGGACCTGTGAGATCTGGTCCAGACATTAAGAACATTCTGTACATGGCTGCCAGTGACAATGGTCCAACTGTGAGTCTTTGGCAGAAGCTCCAAATGAGACATGTGATCTGTCCACTGTGGTTTCTGGGGACGTGGTTACAGAGGTTCAGAGACAAATACACTGCAGACTGAGAAGAGATTCTAGCAGCCTATGAAGGAGTGAAAGCATCTTTTGAAGTGATTGGAACTGAGTCACAATTGCTGTTAGCTCCTAGACTGCCAGTTCTAAACTGGATGTTCAAAGGCAAAGGTTCAGCACCACATCATGCTACAGATGCAACCTGGTCTAAATGGATGGCTTTGATAACCCAATGTGTACGAATTGGGGGTAATCGTTGACCCACCTGGTCTGGTGGAGGTGATCACCAACTGCCGAAGGCACAGACTGTCCCAAACCTCCAGAGGAGAAAATAACTCGTGCTGAGGAAGCTCCTCCCTATGGTGATCTCTCTGATCAGGAAAAGAACTATGCTTTGTTCACAGATGGTTCCTGTCGTCTTGTTGGGAACAAGCGAATATGGAAGCCAGCAGTCTGGAGTCCTACCAGGAGAGTTACCGAAACAAAAGATGGCAAAGCAAAGAAAAATCCAGTCAGTTTGCTGAGGTAAAAGCTGTTCAACTTGCTCTTGATGTGGCTGAACGTGAGAATTGGCCTATCCTTTACCTCTACACCGACTCATGGATGGTAGCCAATGCTCTATGGGGTTGGCTGAAGGACTGGAAGAAGCATGGTTGGCAGAGGAAAGGAAAGCCTATCTGGTGTGCTGATCTATGGCAGGACATTGATGCACGACTGGAGAGAAGTCCAGTGAAGGTGCGGCACGTAGATGTACACATGCCTAAGAGCAGAGCCACTGAGGAACACCAACATAAGCGGAAGGCAGACCAAGCTGCTAAGATTGCTCAAGTTGATACCAACTCTGAACTTGACATTGACCTTGATTGGAAACACCGAGGTGAGCTGTTCTTAGCTCGGTGGGCCCATGATTCATCTGGACATCAAGGCAGAGATGGAACATACCCGATGGGCTCTCGCTATAGGTCAATTGACTTGTCCATGGACGCTGTCACCCAAGTCATCCATGACTGTGACATTTGTGCTGCTATTAAGCAGGCTAAGCGAATCAAGCCCCTATGGTATGGTGAGAGATGGTCAAAGTACAGGTATGATGAAGCCTGGCAGATTGACTACATCACTTTACCTCGATCTCGTTCTGGCAAGCAGTATGTGCTGACGATGGTAGAAGCCAGCACTGGATGGTTGGAAACCTATCCAGTTCCACATGCTACTGCACGTAACACCATTGTTGGTTTGGGAAGAGACAGATCTTGTGGAGACATGGAACTCCAGAGAGAATCGAGTCAGACAATGGCACTCATTTCAAGAACAATCTTGTGAAAAACTGGGCCAAAGAGCATGGCATTGAATGGATCTATCACATACCCTACATGCACCAGCTTCATGGAAGATTGAACGCTACAATGGTTTGTTGAAATCCACCCTAAAAGCCATGGGGGGTGGGAACTCTGAAAAACTGGGACAAACATTTAGCACAAGCTACCTGTGTTTGGTAAATAGTAGAGGTTCAGTAAGCATAGCAGGACCTGCACAATCAGATTTGTCCAAACAGTAGAGACGGTGATAAAGTTCCTGTTGTACATGAAAAGAATCTTTAGGGAAAACTGTTTGGGTATTTTCTCCTTTGGGTGAAGGGAAACCTGTCCGAGGGGTGGGTTTCTGCTGAAGGTCCTGGTCATACATACTGGGTAATGCAGGAGAATGGTGAAATCCAGTTGTATTCCACAGAGAAATCTAACCTTAGCTGAGAGAGTTTAAATTCAAGCTGTTAGGAGTTTTCTGTTCTAGGTAACATCGGCGCCCAACACTGAGAGAATCTACGATAGAATCTACAGTACGTGAGCACGAACCCAACATCATCTGGGGAGTGGCCCTGTTTCTGAGCTTTTGAATCACCTACATCTGATTGAAGAGTGAACTGAACTTGTATATATTGTTTTATGTGTAAATATTTGTTTGGATCAATTGGATAATTCTCAGTGATACTCTGAGCGAAGTAGACAAGGGGTGGATTGTGCTAGTTAGAAGTCAAGCTAGGAATATTTTGGTAAAAGAACTAGATAACGGGCAGTGAAAATGAAAACAATTGATGTCAACATTCTCTCACAGTCTCGCTGAGAGAGCTCTGTGAAGAAAAAGTAAACTTTCTCCATTTTGTCTCTCACTCTTGCTTTTGCCTTAGAACCAAGACACATCTTTCTAGCATCACTGCTTTCTAAACTTGCTCCATAACCTCTTCGCCGCACCTCTCTTCTTCTGAGAACTGGGTAAGGTGAGAGGGCCAGGGGAGGTGTTGCGGGGGTTGTGGTTTGAGAGCCCTTCCTGGGGGGGACTTCAGGTTTCTTGGAGGGGAGTTGTGCTTTTTGTATTGTTTATCCTTTGTATATTTCTGTATATAATTGTATATAACTGTTATAATTGTAAATAGCTGCTTGTAAAATTCTGCTAGCTGTAAATAAATTGCTTCATCTATATTCCCAGGGTCCGTCTGAGTTAGCTGGAGCAAATACAAAGTGTGGGGGGGCGGGTAAGAGCCAAAACCATCACACCAGTGTAAACTGCTTTGCCTGATCTCACCATGATGCAGTCTGAGACCTACACCCCAGAACAAAAGGATCCAGTGGCATCACCCAGTACAGAAGATCATAGCAGTGCAAACGGCATCTCCTGATCTCCCACTACAGGCACAGTTTCATAGCCTAGAGCAAAGTTAAAGCCTTGGCATTCTTGCAGTTCCAACTGCAATCCTCCCAGTGAAACCAAGAACAGGACTCCTTCCCAGGTACAGATGGTGGCCACTCCCAGTAGCCAGCTACACCACCTGAAGCCCTTCAACCACTTAGGCAGGAACTTATCCAGTACAAACCTGGGCCAAATCCCATTACAAACTGAGTCCCAGTTTGTTTGTAGCTGGAGGTTCTGCTCTGTCCCATCACCATCAGAAAGGTTACTGCTGCCTCTGGGAGGGACCTTTCCAACTGCCCTGGGATGGAGCAAACCCTGCACACAGTGAAGAAGGCCAAGTGCCCATGGGCTGTGGTAGGAGGAGGTGTGGCTGCCTAGATAGAGGGTTTGTCCTCCTCACTGACTCAGCACTGTGTGGGCCACATCTGGATTCTTGCTGGTGAAAGCTCATTGGTCTGGAGGAGTGCAGAGAACTGCAGAGGGTTACAGAGGAGATCTGGCAGGATGCATTTGTGTCAAAACCTTGCCCTTTGTGTTTCATAACCTAAACTCAGGGTTTTCCTCACCTGCACTTGCACCTGACTGCAATCATGAGCTCCAATGAACTACTCTAATGACTCTTACAGAAGCCTTTGGCAGTAACAACCCTCATTGGGAACCTATTAATACTTCAGGTTTTTTGCTTCTGACTTGGACTTCTTGAGAGGCTTGTTTCAGCCTCCTGGTAGTACTTGAGGATCATGGACTCAGACCCAATACTCCATGGGCTCATTAAAATCCTGAAGAGCCACATCCCAGCCTTCTATTTCTTGTCAAGATTCCTGCAGCTGATTAAGTGTCTATTACACAAAGCACTGATAGTTACTTTAAAGGGTACAGTTCATTACTTTTAGCAGGATTTGTCCCTTTTCAAAGCAAATCAAAGTAAAACCTGATAAAGTTTCATGGTGAGTAGCACACTCTGCATCCATCTGCCAAGTACAGGATGTGACTAATGGCGAAAATGCCACTACAGGAAACTTGCTTTTTGGTTCTGGAGTTGGATTTTGTCCTTGCTCCTTCTTTTGGAGGCCACAAAGTGTGATAGAATTTCCTGCACTGGTTATTGCTCATGCCCACACCTCACTGCCCCCAGAGGAGCCCAGAGCCACACATGAGGGACAGAATCTGCATTGCCAGAGGTGGGGGCCAGGGCTCAGCCCTTTGGTTTAATAAAACATCTTTATATTTACTCAGCATTAGAACAACCTCACCCTGCCTTTCCTGACCTCTCACCACTGCCTCCAGTACTCTGCTCTAATCAGGCCTTTGAGATGCCTTCCCAGTAGTGTACCTCAGTGGGATCCATTTACATTACAAGAAACTTCAGAGTTTGAATCTCACTCTGACTTCTTGAGATGTTTATGTAGTTTCCTATCAGGCTCAGGGGTTTTCATGGCACCAAAGCCACCAGAGGGGTCATTAAAATGCCTTGGACTGGTCCTCTGGTGCTGAGCACGGCCAGGCTTCTGGGTTGAAAGGAGCTGCTGGCAGGTGGACAGCACTGCAGAGGGACAGCTCTGCAAAGGAGCACCTCCTCTGCACAGTGCAGAAGGGCTCAGGGGCACTGCCAGCACATCTCAGGGCGACAAGGAAAGCAGAGAGAGCTTGAATGTGGCCAGACTGGAAGGGTGGGTTGAGAGCTCACTGGAGGAGAAGTCACTGCAAGTCCCCTGGCAAGGTGAGTCTGTGGGTGCAGAGCAGTACAGGTGTACGTCTTGAAGGCATCTCCTGCACTGGTCACAGCCATACCTGATGGACTCTGTAAGGAGGACTCCCTGCCCAGAGGCTTTCCTCAGGCCATTGTGAAGAGATGTGCAGCCCTGGGCTGCAGGCAGGGGTGGGCAGGGCTGTCCTGCAGAGCAAGGTCCCTGCAGCCCAGGGACTGTATACTGGGGCAGGGACTCTAATGCCTACCAGCCTCAGCTCTCAGCGTGCTCAGGGAGCCCCCCCCAGCACTGCAGGAAGAAGCTGTAGGTGGAAGGATCTACCTCCATCAGGGCAGGAGAAGGTAGGGCAGCACAAGGTCCTTCTGCTGTGGAGACAGTGCTGTGTGGGTAGCACTGCTCACAGCTCCCTGTCTGCACAGGACCTTCCCAGGAGATTTTCCAAGCAGCACAGGGAGGCAAGGGCCACCTGGCAGACAAGGATCCTGCTCTTTCAGTCTTCTGCTGTAGGTTGTCTGGGTGGGCAATGAGACCTAGAAATTCATCTCTCAATTCAGAAGAGGAACTGACACTTGCAATGCTTTACTCAAAGAGGTCACTCAGAGATTACCAGAAACCAATTCACTGTGGCTCACAGAGAGCATCAGTGTCACTTTTCTAACCTCACCAGGGCTGGTCTGAGGTTCCTGACAGAGCCTGTACACAGGGAGCTGCCTCTAGGAAGTGCCCTGTTGCTGGGAGATGCTTACAGGGCAGAGCTGAGCACACAGAGGGTGGGATGGGCTCTGTGTACAGGCGCAGGGAGGAGACCTGGGCACAGAGAAGCAGCTCCTGACAAATACAGCTCCAGGCAGCAAAGTCCTAGGCAGGGGATGAGAGGTATCTGCTTCCAGAAATGCCTTGGAATGGGAGATCAGGCACCTCCCTGGCATCCTTGGCACTGCAGACACATTTCCCACTGTGACCTTTTGGTCTCCTCTACCAACCAGCAGAGACAGCTCTCTCAGAGCTATGGGGTCAGGTCATGATCTTGCCCCTGGCAGCTGGAGGCTCGGCTGAAGAGTTGCTGGTGTTTGTACAAGAAAAAAGATGATCAAAGTCTTTCATTTCCATCACCTGAGTGGCACCAAGCAGAGCTGAGTGAGGAGCAGGCTCCAAACCAACTCCTCTGCCTTTCTAGCTTTTGTTTCTTTTCTGGAGCACTACAATGTTGTTCCCTGTTTCTCCACCTCTCCATGGGATTAGGATGTGGTCACTTTTTCTTCTGACACTGGCTCTGGGAGTCCTGACCCAGAGTTATCTTTGTGGAAACTAAATGTCCATGATGCATGTGAAGCTATGATGAATGATGCCATTGGTTGGGATTGATGGGGAATGAGCTGAACCCTTCCTCACTCAGCTGAAGGAGAGAGTGTACTATGAGCACTGGAATATTCAGTTTCAGAGAGGCCTCCCCTAACTTGTCACTCCTTTTCCTCCTTGGACAGGTCTCCATGGCCAGAGGCAGGCAATATCCAACAGCAGCTCCATCAGCCACTTCCTCCTCCTGCCATTCCCAGGCACACAGCAGCTGCAGCTGCTGCACTTCTGCCTCTTCCTGGCCACCGACCTGGCTGCCCTCCTGGGCAACAGCCCATCGCCTGGCACCACCACCTGCACACCCCCATGTACTTCTTCCTCCTCAACCTCGCCCTCCTTGATCTGGCCATCATCTCCACCACTGTGCCCAAATCAATGATGAATTCCCTGAGGGACACCACAGACATCTCCTATGCAGGCTGTGCTGCTCAGGTCTTTTTCTTTCTCTTCTTCATTTCAGCAGAGTTTTCTCTCCTCACCATCATGGCCTATGACCGCTACATTGCCATCTGCAGACCCCTGCACTATGGCACCCTCCTGGGCAGCAGAGCTTGTGCCCACATGGCAGCAGCTGCCTGGGCCTGTGGCCTTCTCTATGCTCTGCTGCACACAGCCAATACATTTTCCCTGCCCCTCTGCCATGGCAATGCTGTGCACCAGTTCTTCTGTGAGATCCCCCAGATCCTCAAGCTCCCCTGCTCTAACTCCTTCCTCAGGAAAGTTAGGCTTATTATGGTCACTATCTGTCTAGCCTTTGGCTGTTTTGTGTTCATTGTGGTGTCCTATGTGCAGATCTTCAGGGCAGTGCTGAGGATGCCCTCTCAGCAGGGACGCCACAAAGCCTTTGCCACCTGCCTCCCTCACCTGGCCGTGGTCTCCCTCTTCATCAGCACTGGCATCTTTGCCTACCTGAAGCCCTCTTCCATTTCCTCTCCTTCAAGGAATATGGTTGTGTCTGTTCTGTACTCAGTGGTGCCCCCAGCAGTGAACCCTCTCATCTACAGCCTGAGGAATCAGGAGCTCAGCAATGCTCTAAGCAAATTGATTACTGGAAGCTACCAGCAGCAATAAACTGTTTGTCCTCTTTTGCATAACTGTTCTGATGTCAGTCAATGCAGGCCCAGCCTGGCTTCTGTACTTCTTGCTTGTGGCAGTTTTCACATTTGGAAACATCCTCCTCCTTTCTAATTCACTTTCTGCCTTTCTTTTCTAACCAGGAGTTTATGTAAGGGGAGCTGGCATTTGAAAACGCTAATCCCAAGACCAGGGGTATTTTAGCCACATTGCCTGCAGGGGCATTGGTAGAAGACATGTTAGAGCAGGTGGCTCATGCCAGGGTTGGGAGCAGTACGCGCTTGTGGCAGATGCCGTGCATGCATCTAACCAAGCTGCGGCAGGAGAATTAGCCCAAGTGGTGGGACAGGTGGTCGATTCTGTGCTTGACAGAAAGGTTTTTCTTGTTTTGGTAAAACAGTGGGAGACCTGCCAGACGCCAATGGGCTGCTATCACTGTGGCCATCTGGGCCACACAAGACGATGCTGCTCGATCTCGGTGTGGTGCGACCATTGCCAGTCTCCTGGCCATGCCACAGGAGTCTGCCAGTTGGGAAACTTCAAAGCCAGCACGAGCAGCTGCGCAAAGATAACAACAGCTGTAGCGCAGGACGAGCCGAAGGGTACCTGGACACCCACTACCCAGCCGCCAGCGGGAGCCTCGGGGTTGACTTGGCAACAGCAGTAAGTGTCACTTTGCAGAGTATACAAGTCACGAAAATCCCTACCACTGCTTTGGGTCCCCTTTCTATGTTGCAATGCGCTTTGGGGGGGCTTCTCCTTGGACGGTCATCAGCCGGCCTCAAAGGTCTTATTGTGATACCAGGACTCATCGATGCTGACTTTAAGGGGCCGATAGCCATAATGGCATACACTATTGCCCCGCCCCTGTTTGTCCCTGCTGGCAGTAAAATAGCACAACTTGTTGCATTCTCTAATCAACGGCCGTCAGCTCCCCCTGCCAGTGAGCTGTGGGTAGGAGGGTTTGACTCTATTGGACCACCAATAAGGTTCTGGCCCAGAGACCCATGATCACACTGGAAGTGTCTGCAAATGGGGAAGTGGCAAGACTCTCGGCTATGGTCAACACAGGCGCCAACGTTACCATCATTAATCAGAACCTGTGGCCTCTGGCCTGGCTGCTTACCAGTCCGATGTCTGGCATGATGGGAGTGGGAGGCAGTACAACTGCTCAACAAAATAAAGACCCCGTAGGCCTGTGCTGGAAGGACTGCACCATGCACCAGTGAGTATATGTCATGCCCTTGCCTAACAGCCTGCAAGCACTTATAGGCCATGATGTCCTCAGTCAGGTTGGTGCCACGATTACCACTGATCACAAAGCGCCTTCTCGTTGCAGGCCGCTGCCTGTAAGCCACCACCCTTACCCCATACATGGCACACAGACATACCAGTATGGATAGAGCAGTGGCCTATGACTGTGGAGTGGCTTGAACATGCAAGGGTACTTGTTCAGGAACAACTGAGGGCAGGAGACATTTGACTTTCTGTTAGCCCTTGGAACACCCCTATTTTTGTCATCCCAAAGAAGTCTGGAAAATGGAGACTACTACAGGACCTTCGAGCGGTAAATGACCAGATGCAGCTATGGAGCACTTCAGCCAGGGCTGCCATCACCAAGTATGCTCCTGATAGACTGGTATTTGCTGATAATTGATTTGAAGGACTGCTTCTTCACTATCTCCCTCGCCAAACAAGATTGCCAGCGATTTGCCTTTGCAGTGCCATCTGTGAATAAAGCCAAACCTGTGAGCTGCTATGAGTGGACAGTTTTGCCACAAGGAATGAAGAACTCACCAACCCTCTGCCAATTGTTCGTTGCAAGAGCATTGCAACCCTTACAGAAAAATTGGGTATGTACAATTGTCTATCACTATATGGACGACATTCTTTTTTGTCGTTCACAGCAGGTTGTGCCTGCAGACTTGAAAACGATTGAGGCAGTTTTGCACAAGATGTGTCTGATTGTCGCCCCAGAAAAGATACAGCAGCAGAGCCCTTAGGATTATTTAGGTTGGAAAATTACTGAGGCCACAGTCAGACCACAAAGATTGACTTACGCACAGGACTTGAAAACACTGCCAGATGTCCAAAAGTTTATGGGTGATGTTCAGGTGGTTGGAAAGACAGTGAGAATAGCCAATGAGGACTTAGAACCAATGCTGCCCTCTGTTCCAGGGCACGGATGCGCACAAGCCCATCTCCTTAACCACCCAACAGCAGTTGGCAGTCAAGTCAATAGCTGATAAACTCCTGACCGGGGTGTCCACCCGTCACCTTGCCGACCAACCCCTAGTGCTTCTCTGTGTCAATAGGCAGCAACATACTTTTACACTCATTGCTTAGTGGCAAAAAGAAGAGGGGAAAATTGCTAGGGATAGCACAGATGCCAGTGCCACTGACAATGAGTGGAAAATCGTAGAATGGGTATTCTTGCCCACTCATCCAAAGAACACCACACAGAGCTGTGCAGAGGCACTTGCGGAACTGATTAAAAGGGGTAGGCTTAGAGTCATTGAAATTGATGGAAAGGAGCCAGCTATGATTTATGTACCATTGACCAGTGATCAGCTGGACTGGTGCCTCTACAACTCTGCACCATTACAGGACCCTGTTGGGGTTACAGGGAAGATAAGTAATGCTTATCCAGATGGAATGACCTGGCAGGTGGTTAAAGACCTACAGTGGTTTAGAATTCCAAAATTAAGCCCCATACCTGTACCTGGACAGACAGGGTGTTAGCCAGTGTTGAACGGTTGCTGTGGAGTCAGCTTTGAGATGCTGTGTGACCACTATTACTCCGCTGTAGGTAACTACAGTTACTGCCAGCCACGCTCGTGGCTTCAATAGTTGGCAAAGTGTAAAGTCTGTTTACCATATTTCTGAGGCTTTAAGACCTCTGGGGTTGACTCCGCTGGACCACAGTGGTGTTTTTTGGCAGTGAGGGCATGTAGCTATTACATGTTTAGCATCTGTGATTGAGATCCCGCATCTCTTTGCCAGTGCTTTGGCTCCGATGTGAAGTGACTCATGCAGTATGCATGCATCTTTCAGTGGCCACAATCCTTTTGCTGCAGCATCTGCTCTGTCATTGCTGATTTGAAAAAATCCTTTCATCGGGTTGTGGCTGTTGACATGGATGACTGATATGGTGCCTTTTCTGGAGAACAGTGCTTTTTCTAGCATCAGTGCTGCTGGAGATGTTGATACACCGGCCCTAACATGGCCAAACAGTCTTGCTATGAACATTGAGTCGGTTACGATGTTCAGGTGTTCTGGTTGGGAATAGTCCCACATGTTATACTACAGCTGTTACTTCTAGCTGCTGAACTAAGAGCGTATTTTGTATAGGGTAACACTCCAGGGGGGGCGTAACCCTGAACCTGACCCTAGGGGTCTTGGCCCCTCCCCAGGGGTGGGCCACACTCCAGGTGATGGTTAGCCCACTCCCCCCACTTCCTGTCCTATAAAACAGAGGAGCTTCCTGCTCCCAGTTCTCTTTTCTTCGCTCCCTCTCGACACACACACTCACACAGGCATACCAGCACACCACGTGGCAGCCACGAGACAGAGAACACCATCACATTGCTTGGTTGTATCCACCCTTTTTGTATTTTGCTGTTTTCCCTTCCTTATCCTTTGTAAACTCCCCTACCTCCAATACCTTTTTTCTAAGTTATTCTTAAACTTTTTCTTTTAACTTCCAAATCGAGTGAGATTGATTTATTTGGGGTGTGCTTACCTCTCTCTCTATCTCTGGGAAAGGAGGAGGAAGAGGGGAGGGTACTCTATAAATTCTATAAATTGTCATTGGGTCTATTAAATTTATTAGAGTCTCTGGGAACTTGCATTTGAACCCAAGACAATTTTTTGGCATCTCAATGTGGGGCTAGGTAGAAAGAATTCTTTCAGAGAAGATTTGATTTGAAGTTAAAAAAAAAAAAAAGGGATATTCTGAGAGTCTTAATTATTCACGCTTTTGGATGTCTGTTTTGGTCCTGGGTGTTAAAGTTTATAAGTTAACCATGTCTTCTGATTGTCATTGTTAGGGTCTGGAATATTCTAAGCATTTGCCTGTCCGAGTCGATGCCTATTTCCTGAATTCTGTTAGGAATCTAACTGTGTTTAGAAATGTTTTCTGGAACATGGATCAATCTGAGTATATTGTGTTGGGACACAGAAGCTCCAGATATTTTGGGGGGAGAAATGTACCGAGGATATCAGTGATTTCACTGTGTTTAAATGTGGTTTTGAGAATTTACAATGTAGCTCTGAGTTGGAACACGTGGAGACCTCGTGTGGGTGCCACCATTAGGATGCTTTAGGGGGAGGGGTGGCTCTCACTGCCCTGGCTGCAGCTGTGGGGGGTGGGCGACAGTCAGACTGGTCCCGACGGGCCAGGCAGCCCCGAGCACAGGCACCGCCCCTAGCACGGATCCGCCCTGAGCTCCAACCCTAGTCCTGCCCAGAGCAGCCCCCCAGACCCTGCCCCCACAGCCCAGCCCCATTCACCTCTCCCCCATCACCACGTGGCAAGCCAGAAACCCGAATCCTCCCACAGGCACAGATCCAGGGCAAGGTACCTCATCAGGAACCAGCACCCCCCAGCAACAGCAACCCAGCTGGAAATGGACCTGATAATGGAGTTATCCTTATCAGCTCATGCCCAGAAAAGAAATCAGACACACAAGGCAGGAGTATGCAAGGGCAAATGGACAGTCCCTTTTAGCCTGGCTTTTGAAATGATGGGATGCAGGAGCAGAAACCGTGGACCTAGATCAGAGGGAGGCAAAGCAGCTGGGATCCTTGTCAAGGGATGGGGATGTAGATAAAGAGCTGGGGAGGCTCAATGGTACCCACTCACTTTGGGCCAGGCTTCTCATAGCCGTGAGATACAGATATCCGACCAAGGATGACATGATTTTTCATCCCCTTAAATGGACAGATATGGAACAGGTTATCTCATACCTGAGGCAAATGGCTGTACAGGAGATAATCTATGGGGACGGCCAGATGCCCTCAGACCCTGATGATGTCCGCATGAAGCCAGCCCTCTTAAAGAAACTGACCCAGTGTGCCCCTTCCACATATGCCCCTACACTGGGAGCACTGCTGCTGGGCAGAGACCCCAACAGCCTTCCCACAATCAGGGAGTTTGTGAATGACCTGAGACAGTTTGAAGACAGTTTGTCAAGGAAAACCTTAATTGCCACTGTAGAGACCCTCACCCAAGAAGTGAATGAGCTGAAAGCCTCTTTCTCTGAACCGCAGAAGGCAGAGGACGACTGCTCTTCACCTTCAGAATGGGTGCAAGTCTCAGCTGTAAGGAACACACGCTGCCATACTCCTCCTCCTCCCCGCAGGAGACCAGCCCAGAGCAGACAGGGTACACACAGGGGTTCACTTTGGAGAACACTGTGTGAACATGGGGAAAACATGGACAGATGGCATGGCCAGCCCACCTCAGCTCTATGGGCCAGAGTAAGGGAACTGCAGGGGACAAACACAGGAAGTAACTCCTCCAGAAGAGGGGTTGCCCCAGTGTCCCGCAGGCAGCCCTCTCGCCCAAGAGGTGGTGAAGCCAGTAACTCAGGTCCATGTGCCTCATGCGGTCACACTGCTCAGCATTAGAGGTGCCCTGTCTCCAGCCAGGCAGAGGCCAGGGATAACAGAGTATATTGGGACGTGTTTGTGAAATGGCCTGGCACTTCTGAAGCCGAGAAGTACAGTGCGTTGGTAGACACCGGTGCCCAATGCACTCTGATCCCCTCCAGCCACAGGGAGACAGAAACTATTACAATTGCAGGAGTCACAGGGGGGTCTCAGGAGTTGACTGTGCTGCAGGCTGAGATAAGCCTCACTGGGAATGTGTGGGAGAAGCACACCATAGTAATTGGCCCTGATGCACCTTGCATCCTGGGGATCGACTTTCTCTGGGAAGGGTACTTTAAAGATCCTAAGGGGAACAAGTGGGCATTTGGCATAGCAGCTGTAGAGACTCCAGACAAAGAGCAGTTGTCTGTCATGCTTGGCCTGTCAGATGACCCTTCTGTGGTTGGTACTCACAAGGTGGAAGATGTTAAGTTACCCATTGCTTCTCGTGTAGTTCATCGCAGGCAATACCGCACCAACAGAGACTCCCTGCTACCCATACAGCAGCTGATTCACTGCCTGGAGCAGCAGCTTGTCATCAGCAAGAGCCACTCACCCTTCAACAGCCCGATATGGCCAGTGCAAAAAGAGAATGGGGAATGGAGACTGACTGCGGACTTCAGAGGCCTGAACGAAGTGACTCCTCCAATCAGCGCAGCTGTGCCTGATATGTTGGAGCTGCAGTATGAACTGGAAACGAAAGAAGCCAAATGGTATGCCACAATTGACATTGCTAATGCTTTCTTCTCCATCCCCATTGCAGAAGAATGTAGGCCACAGTTTGCCTTCACCTGGAGAGGAGTCCAGTACCACTGGAAACAGACTGCCTCAAGGGTGGAAGCACAGCCCTACAATCTGCCATAGCATCATCCAGACTGCACTGGAGAAGGGTGGAGCTCCGGAACATCTGCAGTACATCGATGACATCATTGTATGGGGTGAGACAGCAGAGGAGGTCTTTGAGAAGGGTGAGAAGATCATTAATATCCTGTTGGATGCAGGTTTTGCCATTAAGAGAAGCAAAGTGAAAGGGCCTGCCAGAGAGATCCAGTTCCTGGGAGTTCGATGGCAGGATGGCCGACGCCACATCCCTATGGATGTGGTGAATAAAGTAGCCACTATGGTGGAACCCACTAACCGGAAGGAGACACAATCCTTCCTGGGGTTTGTGGGCTTTTGGAAGATGCACATTCCCGGGTACAGTCAAATTGTGAAACCCCTCTTTGACGTTACAAGAAAGAGGAATAACTTTGGGTGGGGACCTGAGCAGCAGGGTGGCATTTGACCAGATCAAACAAGAGGTGATCCATGCCATGGCCTTGGGACCAGTTTGAACCGGCCCAGAGATTAAGAACATTCTCTATACAGCAGCTGGTGAGAATGGTCCTAGCTGGAGCCTATGGCAGAAAGCTCCTGATGAGACACGAGGCCGCCCCACTTGGGTTCTGGAGCAAGGCATATAAAGGCTCAGAGACCAATTATACCCCCACAGAGAAAGAATCCTAGCTGCCCATGAAGGACTTCAAGGACTCTTAACCCATGGACACTTTTTCCCATTTTTGGAGAAGAAGACTTTTCGTAGGAAGGTGGAAGTGGTCTAACCAAGGGGTGGAATGTATAGGGTTAACACTCCAGGGGGGCGTAACCCTGAACCTGACCCTAGGGGTCTTGGCCCTCCCCAGGGGTGGGCCACACTCCAGGTGATGGTTAGCCCACTCCCCCCCACTTCCTGTCCTATAAAACAGAGGAGCTTCCTGCTCCCAGTTCTCTTTCTTCGCTCCCTCTCGACACACACACTCACACTGCATACCAGCACACCACGTGGCAGGCCACGAGACAGAGACACCATCACATTGCTGGGGTTGTATCCATCCCTTTTTGTATTTTGCTGTTTTCCCTTCCTTATCCTTTGTAAACTCACCCCTACCTCCAATACCTTTTTTCTAAGTTATTCTTAACTTTTTCTTTTAAACTTCCAAATCGAGTGAGATTGATTTATTTGGGTGTTGCTTACCTCCTCCTCTATCTCTGGGAAAGGAGGAGAAGAGGGGGAGGGCACTCTATAATTCTATAAATTGTCATTGGGTCTATTAAATTTATTAGAGGTCTCTGGGAACTTGCGTTTGAACCCAAGACAATTATTGTCAGACGCTCTGACACTGCACCATTCTTCTCCTGTCTGCCACACTGCTACCCGCAGTTGAAGTTCATTGAGATGCGTCTCTGAAAACTGTCGGTCCCTTTGCGGCCAGTCCATGACTTTTTGTGGGAGATCGACATCCACAATTGACAGCATTTGGGTCCAAGGGGGTTTTGCAGCGTACTTGATTTCTCCACTGAATCCTACCAGAGCCACTGCTGGATGTTCAGACATTGCCACTGATTGTGTTGGAAGCTGTTTTCGGAAGGGCAGATATATTTTTGCTGGTTCTGTGCCCAGGTGTCTTAGGGCAAGCTTTCTTCCTTTCATGATGAGATTTTCAAGGCACTCAACTCCTGGAGAGAATGTACCTGACACGTTTCCCAGAACTACCCACTGAATTGGTTGAGCTTTTCTCGGGGGGCCTTGGGCTGGTGCACCTACTCCCTCACCTTCTGTGAAGTGTATGTACAGGTCGAGTGGTTCATCTGGGTTCCATCTGGCGAGCCTGCTTGACGATACTTGTCGCTCGATAAAGTCAAGGGAATTCATCACTTCTGCTCTCAGGGTCTTCTCTTCCATGGATTTCTTCCTTTCAGCAGATTGTAGAGAGGGGCCATGGCTTCGGTAGGAATCATGACAATATTGCGAAGCAACTGCAGGGATCCTACCAGTTGCTACAAATCTACTGCCTCTTGATGTTCCGTTGGATCTTTATTTGTAGAGGGGTCACATAGGATTTTGTGACTCCAACTCCCAAGAAACTCCTGTGTGGTCCTCTTTTGATTTTAGAGTCTGCAATTTCGAACCCATTTGATTTCAAGGTTTCTGATACTGTGGACAACCAATTGGTCTACCTGATTCTCTGAAGGTGCAGTGACCAGGATATTGTCCATGTACTGAATGATGGTCATGTTTGGGTTGTCTTGCTGAACTGGCGCCAACGCCCAATCCACTGTGATTTGGCAGATAGTAGGCGAAATTGATCATTCCTCAGGCAGTACTTTCCATTGGAAGGCTCTATTGGGATGCTGGCTGTTTGGAAACATGACTGAAAAGGCAGATTGCTCTTTGTCTACTTCATGCAGAGGTATCGAGAAAAAACAGTCTTTGATGTCGAGGGTGGCACAGGGTTGTTCTTTCGGAACCATCGGATTCATAGGCAGCATCGTTCGGACAGGTCTCATGGGCTGAATTCTTTTATTTCCCTTGCGCAAGTCATGCAGAAGGCGAAATCCTTCACCACTCCTTTTTGGTATTACAAAAACTGGGGTGTTCCATGGGCTGGTAGAGGGCTCTTGTTTGACTTCTTGCTTCTGCAGGTAGGGCTGATGTGCTAGTTTGAAGCAGGCTAGAACGTTTTGGTGAGAAAAAAACTAGATGATAGGCTGTGAAATGAAAACAATGGCTGTCTCTCTTTCCCTCATCAGTCTCACTGAGAACTATGGGAACAAGAAGGGTAAACATTAGATAACATTCTCCATTTTGTTCTCACTCTGCTTTTGGCTTCAGACTGAATTACATCTCCTTAACCTCACTGCTACTAACCTTGCTTCTTAACCTCTTGGCTGCACCTCTATTCTTTTCTCAGGATTGGGGTAAGGGTGAGAGGGCAGGAGGTGCAGCCCCTCCTAGGGACTCAGGTTTCTGGGAGGGGAGTTGTGTTTCTGTATTACTTTTAACTTGTATATTTCTGTCTATAACTGTATATACTGTAAATATCTGCTTGTATGTTGTGCTAGCTGTAAATACATAGCTTCATTTATATTCCCAGAGCCCAACTGAGTTAGCTGGGGTTCTTTCTAAAGTGTGGAGGGGCGGGTAACAGCCAAACCACCCACATCTTTTATTTGGCTTACCCAACATGGAGCAAAATTCATTTGAGTGACTGTTAATTAACTCTGGGAATTAGAATGAAGCTAATAAAGCATCTATTGTACTTGGTTGGAGCATTACTCTGGTCTGGTTTCATTTTTTTGGCATTTAATTGGATAAAAGCTCAAATTGTTGCTTATTATCTTGATTTAGCTTATAAGAAGGCTAAAGCTAAAGTTTCAGATGTTTTTTGGTCCTGGGGTGATTTTATTCTTGGGTATGCTGGTTTTAATGTCACTGAAACCCTTACAGTAACATTACAGGGGCACTTATCAATAATATTACAAGCGATCAAAAATCTGCTTTACCTACAGCCCTCATGAGAATAATTCACCCCAGAACAGTGGTGCCAGACGTTTTGTTTTGTAGTTGCTCATGTAAAACTGTGTTTTTACTCTCAATTTTTAATCTATGTCTTATGGGTTTAATTTTCATATTAAATTTTGCATTATGTGTGAAAAAATTCGAATGCAGAACTTGCAAAAACCTAAGAAAATGTCTATGTCGAAAGTGTCTGTTGCAAAACCAAATTCAGTAACAGTTTCTCAGCAACTACCTTCCCCCCAGCCAGTCTCTGCACCCTCCTCTTTAGATTCTGGGAAGGCTTGCCAATGTTCCCAGTGGGAACAATAGCAATGCACCAGGTTTTGCAGGCATCCCAGAGTACAGGCTCAAAATCAGAATGTTACTGATAATACCAGCTCAGCCAGTTCAAATCCCCAGCCAGCCTGACCAAAATCCTGTTAACTCTAAGGCAGATCTGAACTCACAGACCCCAGGTCAGACCCCAATGATCAAACCTTCCAGCAGACACATCCAAGTCTGTTGCTGTGCAGGCCTTTCTGGCACCTGCTAAGGCAAAAGCCAAGTGTGGTTCAAAGGAGGATATAACAGAGGGGACCTCTGGTGATCAGCAAGAGGAGGAAGAGGAGGCAGTTAGTCTGCGAGACCTCGCAAATATATTGAGATCCCAATACTCAAATGAGAAGAGCGCTGTGAGGTTGGCTGCCAAGAAAAGAGGATGGTTCCAATGAGTTTAAGAGTGCTATGAGGAAGGTTCTGTTTCTAGGCCAGGGACAACCAGATCAGCAGGAGGAAGAGGAGGACGGTGACATCCAGGACTCCAATGATCCTCTCAGAGAAAGTCAGGGAAGTTAGAAAGGAATACTCAAGGGAATCAGGTGAACCAATCCTAAGCTGGCTAGTGAGATGCTAGTAAGAGAGTGGAGTGGACAAATACCTGGCAAGTCCTCTGGTAAGGTTAGCTTGTGGACACACCTCCTGTTGGCTGTGGCTATGAGATATCCTTCCCGAGATGATTTGCCATGGGCTGCCAAGAAGTGGAACACCATTGAGCAGGGAATGAAGCTTCTGAAGGAGCTTGCTGTGAAGGAAGTGCTTTATGGAGATCATGACACGCATGAGCCTGACGATATTCCTTTGGGAACAGGTCTCATGAGGAAGCTGATTAAGCTAGCTCCTTCATCCTATGCTAACATCTTGGCCAGCAAGTTCCTATCAAGGAGTGATAATGGAAGGTCTATCACTGTTGGTGAATTCACTGACCAGCTCAGGCAGATAGAGGACAGCTTGTCACATTCTGGGTCTAGTTTCAGCCATAAAAAACTCTGGGTACAGAGCTTTAAGAAGGTATTAAGGATGGCATCAAAGACAGCGTGAAAGAACTGAAGGAGGATCTTAGAAACATTACCAATCTGGTAAAGGATACCATTCCTGCATCATCTGAATGGGTGCATGTTTCTGCCGTCAGGAACAGATGCCACCTCATGCAAGGCAATTCAGCCCAGGACGAGACACATTCCACCCAAACATCAGCAATCATGTGCGTCACTGTGGATACTTCTGCGTGACACGTGGTGAGAACATGAAAAAATGGGATGGTCAACTACTTCAGCTCTTTCAAAGAGGGTCAGGAAACTGCAGAGTGGCAGAAACAGAGGCATTGCTGCCAATGCCAGGAAAGTAGCTGTCATTTTCTTCAGCTCCCCAGAGCAACTACATATTGTAGTCACAACAACAGCAAACACTGTGTACCCCCCACATGCCATGTTCAGCATTAGGGGTGCCTGCCTCCAGCCAGGAGGAGGAAAGAGATAGTGAAGAGAACCAAATCTTTTGGATGTATTCATTAGGTGGCCTGGCAGTGCAAAAGTTGGGCAATACAGGGCTTTAGTTGACACAGGTGCTCAGTGTACTTTGTTGCCATCCAATTGCAACGGGACAGAGTCCATATCTATTTTTGGAATCACTGGTGGATCTCAAGAGTTAACTAAGATACAGGCTGAGATCAGTTTAACTGGTAAAGAGCGGAAGAAACATACTATTCTAACTGGTCCCTGATGCGCCTTGCATTCTGGGAATTGACTTTTTGAGACAAGGTTGTTTCAAAGATCCTATGGGTCACAAATGGCCTTTTGGAATAAGCATCTGTAGAGATTGAGGATGATAAATTGAAATTGTCCATTAAAGCTGAACTTTCAGATGAATCTGCAGTTGTGGGACATCATGACATAGAGGATCTAGAAGTGCCAATTGCTACTCAAACTGTTCATCATAGGCAGTACAGAACTAACCGTGACTCTTTGCTGCCCATTCATCAGCTGATTCGTCAACTGGAGAGTCAGGCTGTCATCGAGAAAGCTCATTCACCTTTCAACAGTCCCATCTGGCCTGTGCGTAAACTGAACGGCAACTGGAGACTCACAATTGATTTTCGTTCCCTCAACGAGGGGACTCCACCCATGAGTGCAGCTGTGCCGGACATGCTGGAACTCCAGTACGAGCTGCAATCGAAGGAGGCTAAATGGTATGGAACCATAGACATTGCTAATGCTTTCTTCTCTATTGCCATAGCAAAGGAGTGCAGGCCTCAGTTTGCATTCACCTGGAGAGGAATCCAGTACCAGTTCAACCGTTTGCCTCAGGGGTGGAAACACAGCTCAACCATCTGTCACTCAGTCATCCACAATGCACTGGAGAAAGGTAAAGCTCCAGAGCACATCCAGTTCATTGACGACATCATTGTGTGGGGCCAAACTGCTAAGACAAAGAGTGGTTCGCAGGAGGATGTAAGAGATGGGACCTCTGGTGATCAGCAGCAAGAGGAGGAAGAGGAGGCAGTTAGTCTGCGAGACCTTGTAGATGTGCTGAGACAACAATACTCAAGTGAGAGGAGCACTGTGAGGTTTGCTGCCAGGAGAGAGGATGGTTCCAATGAGTTTAGGAATGCTATGAGGAAGATTGTGTTAGGCCAGGCACCACCAGAACAACAGGAGGAAGAGGAGGAAGATGACATCCAAGGCTCCAAGGATCCACTCAGAGACGTCAGGGAAGTTAGGAAGGAATACACAAGAGAATCAGGTGAGCCAATCCTAAGCTGGCTAGTGACATGCCATGGCATTGGTGCTAATGCTCTGCAGGTAGGAGACAAGTCTGCCAAGCAGCTGGGACCACTCACTAAGGAGAGTGGAGTGGACAAACACCTAGCAAGTCCTCTTGGTAGGGTTAGCTTGTGGACACGCCTTTTGTTGGCTGTGGCTATGAGATATCCTTCCCGAGATGATTTGCCATGGGCAGCCAAGAAGTGGAACACCGTTGAGCAGGGAATGAAGCTTCTGAAGGAGTTTGCTGTGAAGGAAGTGCTTTATTGAGATCATGGCACACATGAGCCTGACGATATTCCTTTGGGAACAGGTCTCATGAAGAAGCTGATTAAGCTTGCTCCTTCATCCTATGCTAACATCTTGGCCAGCAAGTTTCTAGTAAGGAGTGATAATGGAAGATCTTTCACTGTTGGTGAATTCACTGATCAGCTCAGGCAGATTGAGGACAGCTTGTCCCATTCTGGTATAATCAGTGCCATAAAGACTATGACTACAGAGTTTGAAGATACCATGAAAGAACTGAAGGAGGATATTAAAAACATTACTAATCTGGTAAAGGATACCGTTCCTGCATCATCTGAATGGGTGAATGTTTCTGCAGTCAGGAACAGACGTCCACCTCCTGCAAGGCAATTCCAGCCCAGGAGGAGACAAATTCCACCCAGACATCAGCAATCACATGCGTCACTGTGGATACTTCTGCGTGACACATACGGGGAGAACATGAACAAATGGGATGGTAAACCTACTTCAGCTCTTTCAAAGGGGGTCAGGGATCTGCAGAGTGGCAGAAACAGAGGCAATAATGCCAGGAAAGTAGCTGTCACTTCTTCAGTTCCTGAGAGTAACTGCAATTGTTCCAACAGTTGCAGTTCCTCTCGCAACAACACCAATCATTGTGTACACCCTACATGCCATGTTCAGCATTAGGGGTGCCCTGCCTCCAGCCAGGAGGAGGAAAGGGATAGTGGAGAGAATCGAATCTATTGGAATGTATTCATTAGGTGGCCTGGCAGTTCAAGAGTTCGGAAATACAGGGCTTTAGTTGACACAGGTGCTCAGTGTACTTTATTGCCATCAAATTGTAAAGGGACAGAGTCCATTTCTATTTTTGGAATCACTGGTGGATCTCAAGAGTTAACTAGGTACAGTCGAGATCAGTTTAACTGGTAAAGAGTGGAAGACAATTACTATTGTAACTGGTCCCTGATGCGCCTTGCATTCCTGGAATTGACTTTTGAGACAAGGTTGTTGCAAAGATCCTAAGGGTCACAATGGGCTTTTGGAATAGCATCTGTAGAGATTGAGGATGATAAATTGAAATTGTCTATTAGACCTGAACCTTTCTGATGAATCTGCAGTTGTGGGACCATCATGACATAGAGGACCTGGAAGTGCCAATTGCAACTCAAACTGTTCATCATAGGCAGTACAGAAATAACCGTGACCTCTTTGTTGCCCATTCATCAGCTGATTCGTCAACTGGAGAGCCAGGTTGTCATCGAGAAAGCTCATTCCACCTTTCAACAGTCACATCTGGCCTGTGCGCAAACCTACAGGGCAACTGGAGACTGATCAGTTGACTTTCGTGCCCTAAAATGAGGTGACACACCCTAGAGTGCAGCTGTGCCGGACATGCTGGAACTCCAGTACGAGCTGCAATCGAAGGAGGCTAGTGGTATGCACCATTGACATTGCTAATGCTTTCTTCTCTATTCCCATAGCAAAGGAGTGCAGGCCTCAGTTTGCATTCACCTGGAGAGGAATCCAGTATCAGTTCAACGTTAGCCTCAGGGGTGGAAACACAGCTCAACCATCTGTCCACTCAGTACTCCACAATGCACTGGAGAAAGGTAACGCTCCAGAGCACATCCAGTACATCGATAGACATCCATGTGTGGGGCCAAACTGCTGAGAAGTCTTCGAGAAAGGTAACAAAATCATTGACATTCTGTTGCAGCAGGTTTTGCCATTAAGAGAGACAAGGTCAAAGGACTGCCAAAGAAATTCAGTTTCTGGGAGTGCGGTGGCAGGATGGTCGCCGTTACACATTCCTCAGGATGTGATCAACAAAGTCTCTAACATGGCAGTTCCCACCAGTAAGAAGGACACACTTTCTTTCTTGGTGTGGTGGGATTTTGGAGACTACACATCCTGGTTCAGTCAGATTGTAAAACCTCTGCATGATGTGACTCGTAAGAGAAACAATTTCGAGTGGGGACCTGAACAACAAGCAGCCTTTGATCAAATCAAACGAGAAATAGTCCATGCAGTGGGCTTGGGACCTGTGAGATCTGGTCCAGACATTAAAAACATTCTGTACACGGCTGCCAGTGACAATGGTCCAACTTGGAGTCTTTGGCAGAGAGCTCCAAATGAGACACGTGGTCGTCACTTGGTTTCTGGGGACGTTGTTACAGAGGTTCAGAGACTAATTACACTGCAACTGAGAAAGAGATTCTAGCAGCCTATGAGGGAGTGAAAGCATCTTCTGAAGTGATTGGAACTGAGTCACAACTGCTTTTAGCTCCTAGACTGCCAGTTCTTAACTGGATGTTCAAGGGCAAAGGTTCATCACCGCATCATGCCACAGATGCAACCTGGTCTAAATGGATGGCTTTGATAACCCAGCGAGCACGAATGGGTAATCTTGACCAACCTGGTCTGGTGGAGGTGATCACCAACTGGCCGGAAGGCACAGACTGTCCAAACCTCCAGAGGAGAAAATAACTCGTGCTGAGGAAGCTCCTCCCTATGGTGATCTCTCTGATCAGGAAAAGAACTATGCTTTGTTCACAGATGGTTCCTGTCGTCTTGTTGGGAACAAGCGAAGATGGAAGTCAGCAGTTTGGAGTCCAACCAGGAGAGTTACCGAACGAAAGATGGAGAAGGAGAATGCAGTCAGTTTGCTGAGGTAAAAGCTGTTCAACTTGCTCTTGATGTGGCTGAACGTGAGAATTGGCCTATCCTTTACCTCTGCACCGACTCGTGGATGGTAGCCAATGCTCTATGGGGTTGGGTAAAGGACTGGAAGAAGAATGGTTGGCAGAGGAAAGGAAAGCCTATTTGGTGTGCTGATCTATGGCAGGACATTGACGCATGGCTGGAGAGAACTCCAGTGAAGGTGCGGCACGTAGATGCACACATGCTTAAGAGCAGAGCTACTAAGGAACATCAACATAACCAGAAGGCAGACCAGCTGCTAAGATTGCTCAAGTTGATACCAACTCTGAACTTGATATTGACCTTGATAGGAAACACCGAGGTGAGTTGTTCTTAGCTCCGGTGGGCCCATGACTATCTGGGACATCAAGGCAGAGACTGGAACCATACGATGGGCTCGCGATAGGTCAATTGATTGTCCATGGACGCTATCACCCAGTCATCCATGACTGTGACTCCTGTGCTGCTATTAAGCAGGCTAAGCGAATCAAGCCCTTATGGTATGGTGAGAGATGGTCAAAAGTACAAGTATGGTGAAGCCTGGCAGATTGATACATCACTTTACTCGATCTCGTTCTGGCAAGCAGTATGTGCTAACGATGGTAGAGCCGCACTGGCTGGTTGGAACTATCCCAGTTCCACATGCTACTGCACGTAACACCATTCTTGGTTTGGAGAGACAAATCTTGTGGAGACATGGAACTCCAGAAGAATTGAGTCAGACAATGGTACTATTTCAAGAACAATCTTGTGAAAAACTGGGCCAAAGAGCATGGTATTGAATGGATCTATCACATACCCTACTATGCACCAGCTTCAGGAAGATTGAGCGCTACAATGGTTTGCTGAAAACCACCCTAAAAGCCATGGGGGGTGGAACTCTGAAAAACTGGGGACAAACATTTAGCAGAAGCTACCTGGTTGGTAATAGTAGAGGTTCAGTAAACAGAGCAGGACCCGCACAATCAGATTTCGGTCCAAACAGTAGACGGTGATAAAGTTCCTGTTGTACGTGAAAATAATCTGTTAGGGAAAACTGTTTGGGTATTTTCTCCTTCGGGCGAAGGGAAACCTGTCCGAGGGGTGGTTTCTGCTGAAGGTCCTGGTCATACATACTGGGTAATGCTGGAGAATGGTGAAATTCAGTGTATTCCACAGAGAAATTTAACCTTAGCTGAGAGAGTTTAAATCCAAGCTGTTAGGAGTTTTCTGTTCTAGGTAACATCGGCGCCCAACACTGAGAGAATCTACGATAGAATCTACAGTACGTGAGCACGAACCCAACATCAGCTGGGAGTCCCTGTTCTGAACTTTTGAATCACCTACATCTGATTGAAGAGTGAACTGAACTTGTATATATTGTTTTATTGTAAATATTGGTTTGGATCAGATTGGATAATTCTCAGCGATGCTCTGAGCGAAGTAGACAGGGGTGGATTGTGCTAGTTTGAAGCAAGCTGGAATGTTTTGGTAACAGAACTAGATAACAGGCAGTGAAATGAAAAACAATTGATGTCAACTTCTCTCACAGTCTCGCTGAGAACTCTGGGAAGAAGAAAGTCTTATTCTCCATTTTGTTTCTCACTCTTGCTTTTGCCTTGGACCTGGTCACATCTCATTAACCCTGCTCCTACTAGCCTTGCTCCCTAACCTCTTGGCTGCACCTCTTTTCTTCCTGAGAACTGGGGTAAGGTTGAGAGGACCGGGGGGAGGTGTTGGGGTGGTTTGAGAGCCCCTCCTGGGGACTCAGGTTTCTGGGAGGGGAGTTGTGCTTTTGTATTGTTTATCCTTTGTATATTTCTGTATATAATTGTATATAACTGTATATATTGTAAATAGCTGCTTGTAAATTCTGCTAGCTTTAAATAAATTGCTTCATCTATATTCCCAGGGTCCGTCTGAGTTAGCTGGGGCAAATTCAAAAGTGTGGGAGGGGCGGGGTAACCCCCAAACCATCACAGTTTGCCAGTTATTAATAAGTTATGCTTTGGTATTATTCCTAAAATGTCTTCATGACCATGTGGATCCTTTTAATATTAAAATACACGGATTGGAGGTGGCAGAGTTCAGAATATTGAAATTAATAAATTACATCTTTTTATAGAATATTGTCTCTCACCACTTGATTTCTCCTCTCCCCCACAATTGGCGTAGGTGGCAAAGAACCCCCCCCCCCTGTGACAAGAACCAATGCATATCAAGCCCAGGATTGATCAGCATGGACCAACGTAACTGCAGGACTGCAATATGATTATATGCATGCAGGGAATTATTGCAGGACCAAGGTCTCATGAGTAGCAGTTGGTAGAAGAGATTGAAGAAGTGAGAAGGCTTTGGGCACTCTCAGTGCTGCCCAAAAGGAAAAAGGGGAAATCGTGGATGGATTTCTTGCTGACAGAGGACATGATTTGATGAACATGAGCAACTTGTGCTGCAAGGAGCGTCCTGGAGTTCATCTCAGAAGCAGGAACTAAGGCATTGAAACAAACCCCCATGTCCAGCTGCAAGGGGGCAGGATCTGCTGGCTGCAGGAGGCTGACCCTATAATTGTTTTCCTTAAGCCTTAACCTCTCTGTGCCTTATGCACAGCCTTAACCCTATCTGTGCCTTCCACATGTACCAATCTTACAGTAAGTTAGCTGTGCACAGCTCTCCCAAGGTAGCATACAAGAAGCTGTATGGCCACAGTAACATGGAGAATGCTCTAACCACACTGGTGTGCATTGCTACTCTGGCTGCCCTTCCACCCACAGTAACGAGCCCCTGGAGAGGCTATGTCAGTGATGGTTCTCAGTGGGATCCATTAACAGTCCAGCAAATTTGGCAGTTTGCACCTGATTTCCTGTGAGGTTTCTTTAGCTTCATCTCTGTCTCTGAGGTTCAGGGACTAGACCACAGAGCCATCAGAGGAGTCACTAAATGCCTTGGGTTAGTCCTCTTCTGCTAAGCTGTGCCAGGCTCCTGGGCTGGAGGGAGCTGCCGGCAAGCAGGCAGCACTGAAAAGAGACAGCTTTGCCCAGGAGCAGCTCCTCTGAAACAGCACAGCAGGGCTGAGGGCACTGCCAGGGCATCTCAGGCAGATGAGGAAGGCAGAGAGAGCTTCAAGCTGGTCAGGACCAGGAAGATGAGTGAGAGCTCACTGGAGGAGAAGTCGCTGCAGTCGCTGACACAGTGAGTCTGTGGGTGCAGGACAATGCAGCTGTAGTTCCTGCAGGTACCTTCATCTCAGCAGCTGGTTGCAGCTGAAGGCTTCTTCTGAGTGTGCACACAGAAGGATGACAAATGCCCTTTGGTGCCATTATGTGAGCAGCACCGAGCAGAGCTGGGTAAGGAGAAGGCCTCTGTGCTAGTTTGAAGCAGGCTAGAAAGTTTTGGTGGAAAGAACTAGATCATAGGCTATGAAAAGGAAAACAATGGTTATGTCTACTCCCCTCACAGTCTCACTGAGAGGTATGGGAACAAGAAGGGAAAACATTAGATAACACTTTCACCATTTTTCTTTCACTTTCTGGCTGGGCTTTGGCTGAGCTGGATCTCCCTAACTTCACCTGCCACTAACCTTGCTTCTTAACCTCTTGGCTGAACCTCTATTCTTCCTTAGGACTGGGGTAAGGTTGAGAGGGGCAGGGGGAAGGAGCAGGGGTGGTTGAGTGCCCCTCCTGGGGAGTCAGGTTTCTGGGAGGGGAGCTGTGTTTCTGTATTACCTTTTTCATTTGTATATTTCTGTCTATAACTGTATATACTGTAAATATCTGCTTGTATACTGTGCTAGCTGTACATAAATAGCTTTATTTATAGTCCCAGAACTGGCTGAGTTTAGTTCGGGTACTTCTAAAGTGTGGGGGGGCGAGTAACACCTAAACCCCACCACAGCCTCACAGCAAACCCTCTGCCTTTCCATCTTCCCCATCATTGTCTCTGGAGCACTGCAGTGATGTTCCCTCTTTCTCCACCTCTCCATGGGACACTTGTTCCCTGGGATTGGAATTTGGGTCACTTTTTCTTCAGACACCAGAGGTCTCTTCATGGCAATTCCGTGTCCCTTCTGCAATTGAAGCCATTGGATTTGAGCCGATCCATTCCATTTGCAACCCAGGGAGGGAGGTTATGGTGAGCCTGAGGGAAACCTTCCCTAACCTGTCACTGTCTTTTTACCTTTGGACAGGTCTCCATGGCCAGAGGCAGGCAATGCCCAAAAGCAGCTCCATCAGCCACTTCCTCCTCCTGCCATTCGCAAGCACACAGCTGTGGGAAACTTTGTAGGAGCTGTTGCTTTGCAATCAATATGTAGGCGACTGGAACACAGCGGGTAGACATTGGTCAGCCCAAGGATGCTGTGTCCTCTTCGTGCTTTCTGTGAAAAAAGCAAGGTTAGCCTGAGGATGTTGTGTCCTTGTCGTGCAGCTGTGTGAAGCAAAACAAAGTAATAAATCAGTCATGAATATACCTTAGAACAAAGGATCTGCACATCTGGAAATGTAGGGTTTGATATATGAGCACACGTACTGCTTATAAAAATACCTTTTGTATCTACTAATGATTATGCTTTAAACCACAGAAATGTGTAGCATGGACCAATTAGAAATCGACATGTAATCCTGTAACAGTATAAAAAGCCTTCTGATTTGTGTATTAAACGGCTTACATTTACACTTCATATTGGAGTGCGTAAGTCCATTTTCCTCAACTTCGGCAGTCAGCATGCAAAAAGCGACATCTAGCGACACACAGCAGCTGCAGCTCCTGCACTTCTGCCTCTTCCTGGCCACTTACCTGGCTGCTGTCCTGGGCAACAGCCTGTGGTGGAGGGGCAGCAGCCCCAAAACTGAGGCTTCTCTATGCCTCTACATGCCTGGACATGTTTTTCTGCCAGGGACCTATGGGGCAGTAAACAGGCTGTGTAACAAACACACACCCAGTCCATGTACCCCTGGGGTCCGCCCAGGTAATCCCCTAATTGGGAGGGTCCAGGCAAACAGCTACTGCCTATTGGGGTAAGGTTTGGCTTACTGCCAGCCTGATTGGTCACTTTAGATGGCCAAATAAGCCACGAATCTCGGCTCAGAGTCTATAAAGAGGGGTGTAAAGGAGCACCACATGTTCAGAGCATTCAGAGCATTCAGAGTGTTCAGAGGATCAAGCTCAGCTCTCCAATCCACATAGCAGCACAGACCTGCTTGCATGGCCTAGACACAGAGTCAGGCCTTACTCGCTCTCTTGCAAACATTACTGAGGCTCAGCCCTCTTGCATTGATCTCAAGGCGCAGTTAAGCTGTCTGCGAACCCTTTGAGGAGCAGAGTGCCTGCAGGCCTGCACTTCATACATATATGGGGAGCCAAGAGCCCCCTGCCTAAGCCTCGAGCAGCCGTACACACTGGCTTGCACCCCCCCCCCCCCCCCACCACCCCCCCCCCTGCATTTATCTATGGAGCTCAAGTCTCCCTGCAGCATGCATATACTGCTTATCATCTGTCCTGTAAGCCTGGAAAGATCCAGGCCCCAGCAGACTTCAGGACTGTCTGCTAACCTACAAACACAGCCTGCTAGCTGTGAGACTGACTGTCAGAAGCTACATGGACAAATCCTTCTCCTGCACCTAGAAATCCTGCCAGCTGATCATCCCTGGACATGGCATCCAGAAGCAGCAGCACCGAGGCAGAGACCACTTCACTCCAGGAGAGAAGGTCAGAGAAATCCTGTTTACCCCATAGACTGGGAACACTTATCATTCTCCTGCAAGCCAGGACAGATTCCAGCTTCACCAAGACACCGAATACTGGTCACACGCTTGTGACACAATCCCGGGAGGGTGATTAATGATTAGTATTTAAGAGCAACACATTTAAGCAAGCTTTAATTCCTTTGTAATATAACTTACCTCTGTCTTAAGAGCAGACACAGTTTCAGCCCTTGCTGGGCAGACAGTATAGTTGTTAAGAGGCATTAAGCCTAAGGGAATCTTTCTCTCTGTCTATAGTTGTTGATAATTTGATATTTCCATTTAATAATCAATCCCCTGAAAATATATCCCAAGCTGTTTTCATAAACTTGCACGACGAACTTGATTACATAGTGATTGGGGGTGGTAAAAATTTGTAAATATTAATTTTAATAAATAATTTTATAAAAAATTTATACCACCTCAAATTAATTTCTCACCTCCTCCTAACAGAGGAGGAATAAGAGAAACCCCTCCATGACACAGCCTCATCATCACCACCACCACCTGGCACCACCACCTGCACACCCCCCCATGTACTTCTTCCTCCCTCAACCTCACCGTCCTTGACCTGGGTGCCCATCTCCACCACTGTCCCCAGTCCATAGCCAATTCCCTGAGGAACAACAAGGACATCTCCTATGCAGGTTGTGCTGCTCAGGTCTTCTTTGTATTGTTCTTGATTGACACAGAGTTTTCTCTCCTCACCGTCATGGCCCATGGCCACTACATTTCCATCTGCAGACCCCTGCACTACAGCACCCTCCCAGGCAGCAGAGCTTGTGCCCACATGGCAGCAGCTGCCTGGGCCTGTGGCCCTTCTCTATGCTCTGCTGCACATAGGCAATACATTTTCCCTGCCCCTCCTGCCATGGCAATGCCTGTGCACCAGTTCTTCTGTGAGATCCCCCAGATCCTCAAGCTCTCCTGCTCCACAGCCTACTCAGGGAACTTTGGCTCATTGTGGTCAGTGTTTGTTTAGCCTTTGGCTGCTTTGTGTTCATTGTGGTGTCCTATGTGCAGATCTTCAGGGCAGTGCTGAGGATGCCCTCTCAGCAGGGACGCCACAAAGCCTTTGCCACATGCCTCCCTCACCTGGCTGTGCTCTCCCTGTTCATCAGCATTGGCATCTTTGCCTACTTGAAGCCTCTTTCCATGTCCTCCCTTTCTCTGAACCTGGTTGTGTCAGTTCTGTACTCAGTGGTGCCCCCAGCAGTGAACCCTCTCATCTACAGCCTGAGGAACCAGGAGCTGAAGGCTGCCCTGAGCAAACTGCTCACTGAATGGTTTCAGAAGGAATAAACTCTTTGTCTCCTGCTGCAGAGCAGCTCTGGTGGCACTTGTGCAGGCCCAGCCTGACTGATGGAATTTTTCCTGCTGCTGGTGCTGTTACCCTTCTGAAAATGTTGTCATCACACAAACTTTTTTTTCAGGCCATTTCTGATTCAGCCTTGGCCTATCTGGTGTGACCCAGAGACTGCAGGCATAAGGACCTGTGTTTCCTGTGTGCTCAACACAAGATAGGACCCTGCAGGGACTTGTTCCTCTGAGCTCCGTCCTGCAAGCCTTCTGTGGAGTTTCAGGGCCGTGACTGTGTGCAGAGGGGGAGAGGAAAAGAGTCCCAGCAGAGGGGGCTGGGCTTGTCCATCCTGGACAAAGGAAGATCTTGGGAGGCACAAGCAGCAGCATGGCTCTGCTGCTGGGAAGACTGAGTCAGGCTCCTGTCCACGACACAGGACAGCAGCAATGAGCTGAAGAGTGAGGTTCAGGCTACACCGAGAGACAATTTTCCAGCATGAGCATAGTCAAACACTGGACGCTGTTTCCCAGGGACTGTGCACCAGCTGTGTGCCAAGAGGTAGCCACCATATATTTGGAGAAAGCCCTGAGCAATCTCATATGATCCTGGTTAGAGCTGGGGTTGGTTGAGACAGCTTCTGCAGTGCCTTGCAGCCCTGATGATGCTCCCCTCCCTTTCACTTCAGAGTTTCAATTAGGGAAAACTCTTGGAGCCTCCCTGATCCCAGTAGTCATTCACAACAAGGGCAGAGCTTCCTCACAGGGTACCCCAGACAGCAATGACCACATCCTTTGCTTCTGTTTGTCTTTGTTCCCAGTCAAGACCTTCTCTGTCACTGTTGTGACATGCTTCACACTGAACATCTGCCCCCTCTGGCCAAGCACTTCTGGTGCTGCACCTTCTAATGCTGCTGCTGAGGTTTCTGTGCTATTTACCACCTTGGGTAGCAACTCCATGAAACAGTTTTCATTCTGTGCCTGCAGTGTCCTGCGACTCCCCACATTGCTACCTTGTTTGAGGCACTGCCCTCGGACATTAAATGATGTTGTGCTGGAATTCCAGTCCACAGGACCTTGACATGTGAGTGGATTTGGCTAACAAAGGCCTCCTGAAGTTGGACAAAGCCAAGGAGGGGCAAGGTCTGCACTGGGCACAGTGACCTCATGCATCTGGACAGGCTGTGATGTGACCAGCTGGGCAGTGTCCTTAGGAGAGGGGCATGGGAGTCACACACACACACACACACACACTCACAGTATCACCAAGGTTGGAAGAGACCTCACAGATCATCAAGTCCAACCCTTTACCACAGTGCCCAAGGCTAGACCATGGCACCAAGTGCCACATCCAACCTTGCCTTGAACTGCCCCAGGGATGATGGATGCCACATCAGATGTGAGGTTCCCATTTTTAAAGGGGGATGGAGAGACTGGAGAAGGCCCAGAGGAAGTCTCTTGTGAAGGGCTTAGGGGCCTCAAGTGCAGGAGCTGTGTGGCAAGCCAGAGGCAGCTGGGCCCCTTTAGTGTGCTGAAAGGCAGGCACAGGGCAGTCCAGAGCAGGCAGCACCTGCCTGGAGAGCTGGTGGAGCCAAGCTCCTCTGCAGTGGCAGATGGCATGGCAGAGACCACAGCCACAAGCTGCTTGCTCCTAGGAGCTTTGCACTGGGCCTTAAGCAAACCTGAAAGTTGGAGCAAAGCAGCAGCTGGAGCCTGTTTTGTGGTGTCCTCTGTGCAGATCTTCAGGGCAGTGCTGAGGATGCCCTCTCAGCAGGGCCTTCACGCAGCCTTTGCCACCTTCATCACTCACCTGGCTGTGCTCTCCCTGTTTCTTGGCACTGGCTTTTTGCCGGCCTTAAGCCCACAGTCAATTCTGCACTGGTGCCTCCAGCAGTGAACTCTCTCCTCTGCACCTGAGAAACCAGGAGCTGAAGGCTGCCCTGAGCAAACTGCTCACTGGATGCTTTCAGAAGCAATAAACTCTTTTTCTTCTCCTGCAGAGCAGTTCTGAAGTCACTCAGTGCAGGCCCGGCCTGGCTGCTGTACTTTTTGGAGGGAGGGGAAGGAGTATTAAGGTTTCTATCTTCATGACACCCTTTGTAATTCACTCTCTGCTTTTCTGGCCAAGAGTTTGTGCAAGCAGAACTCTGCTTCTTGTGTATTTAAACAAATTAAAAGGCCTTTCTGTAACATTTGCTTCTCTGAGATCTTTCCCCTAAGACTTTTCTGGAGCTTTAGGGAGAATTTCACTCTGCAGAGTAGGAGGAGAAATGACGCCCAGCACAGCAGCCATTGCAGGAAGCCCCAGCATGTTGGTTTCCCAGGGCTGCTCTCTTTCCACTTCCACATTCTCCTGCTGAGCCCCAGTGCTGGGGCAAGGCTTGAGTGCTCTGGCAGCTTGGGCACCATCCTGCTGCACGGCAGTCCCATGACCATGGGCACAGACAGGCCATGGGGACTGCTGTGGCTGAGCTGGCCTCCAGAAGAGCAGTTCCACAAAGAAAGGTGATCTCCTCAGGGCAGTGTCTGAAGGCTTAGGTCTTCCTCCAGAGTCTCCCTCAAGTGCATGCCCAACAGATGCAAACCCCAGGGAACAGATGAGGTGTGTGAGTGTGCAGGGAAGGGTCACACAGCAGTGTCCTCCCAGCCAGGCCTCCTGCAAGAGACCTGAAGGACCTTCAGGGATGGGTTTTGGTTTTGCCTGTGTTCACTTGATACCCTGGAGAAGCTGTCCCCAGGGCAATCATCCTGGACTAGCCCCTCACAACCACCATTCTAGCACTGACCTCTCACTCCCAGCTTGGAGAGCTTCCCTGTCCCTCTGTGGCAGCACACAGAATCAGTAGGTCAGCAGTGCCTGCTTGCACTGTGCAGATCAGATGTAAGCACAAGAGGTGAGGTGCCCCTGAGTGACCACGAGCACCATCAGCTATTGTTGGGGTCCCGAGACACTGGAGATTGGAGAAGCCTCCCAGCTTCCAGCAGGGGCAGCAGGAGGCCTCTGTGAGTGATGGGGAAAGACTCTGGCTCTGAGCATCCCACAGTGCATAAAGGAGTGCACAAGGCAAGCTCAGATGTGGACACCTGGCAGAGCCCTGACACTTCTGTGTGTGACTCCAGAACAAATCCCACTGCCCCAGTAAGATTCATCTCAGGCATCCTGGACAGGCACTGTCTGCTCAGGTCACCCTTTCTGGACCATGCCCTGAAACGTGTATGTAGCCCTCAGAGAGGTTCTGGGCTCCTGGGAAAAGGCATCTTCAAGAAGGACAAGAAGGAGGATGGGCAAATTGCAGGCTGCTCACCCTCACCACAGTCCCTGGGAAGGTGATGGATCAAACCCTCCTGCAGCCATTTCCAGCCGTTTGCAACACAAAGAGGGATTGAAGAACCTCTGTGGGTGTGGAAAAGGGAAGGGTATGCTTTGTTCCTGGACCTTGGCCAGGCCTTTGCCATGGTCTCCCATAGCCTCTTTAGAGCCAGGCTGTTGCTAGCAGGACTGAAGAAATGGATGAGGTGGTGGCTGGGGAGGAAGCCAGTTGGTAGATCAACCCCAAATGCCCACATTGTAGAGACCTCTGGCAGCCATTTCCCAGTGAGTCCTGGATACTCCAAATTCCTCTCACTCTGTGGTTTGAATGAGAGAGCAACGTGCTCAGCCCTCCCTTTGCAGCCTTGCACTGCTCTGATATGGCTTGGAAGCTGTCACCTCCTGCCAGCACAGTGCATCTGTGCTAGCTAGGACAGGGAATCAATTGATCTGATCTCCACACACTGTCACCTCTCCAAGACACAGTGACCATCCCTAACCTCATGTTGCAGGTGAGACTGTCCAGCCCGAGGCCCATTGCTATCATTCTCCACTTCTCTCCTGTCGTGGAGGGTCCCATCGGCCCGAAAATAGGCTTATTCATGCCGTGTCTTGCCTGGACATGTTTTTCTGCCCACACCAGAGCTAAACACATCGATACAACAAAAGGGGCATATACTAAACCTGTGCCATAAAGTCTGGCCTGCCCAGGGCCACTGGTTCGTGTAAGGTGGAGGGCAGATAGGCTCTGCGCGGGATTGGAGGGCAGAAGGGCTCTGCAGCGGGACCTTGACCTGCCTGAACAGATAGGCAGAGTCCAAGGGGATGTGTTGATGCTCCTCCAGTAGCTCTGCTCTTAGGCATGTGTGCGTCTACGTGCCGCACCTTCACTGAATTTTCTCCAGCCGTGCATCCAATGTCCTGCCATCGATCAGCACACCATATAGGCTTCCCCTTTCCTCTGCAAACCATGTTTCTTCCAGTCCTTTAGCAACCCCCATAGAGCATTGGCTACCATCCACGACGTCGTGTAGAGGTAAAGGATAGGCCTTTCCTCACGTTCAGCCACCATCAAGAGCAAGTTGAACAGCTTTTACTCTCAGCCGAACTGATGGATTCTCCTTCTCCATCTTTCGTTTAGGTAACTCTCCTGGTAGGACTCCAGACTGCTGACTTCCATCTTCGCTTGTTCCCAACAAGACGACAAGAACTATCTGTGAAACAAAGCATAGTTCTTTTCCTGATCAGAGAGATCACCACTAGGGAGGAGCTTCCTCAGCACCGAGTTATTTCTCCTCTGGAGGTTTGGAACAGTCTGTGCCTTCCGGCCAGTTGGTGATCACCTCCACCAGACCAGGTTGATCAAGATTGCCCATTTGTGCTCGTTGGGTTATCAAAGCCATTCATTTAGACCAGGTTGCATCTGTGGCATGATGTGGTGATGAACCTTTGCCTTTGAACATCCAGTTTAGAACTGGCAGTCTAGAAGCTAACAGCAATTGTGACTCAGTTCCAATCACTTCAGAAGCTGCTTTCACTCCTTCATAGGCTGCTAGTATCTCTTTCTCTGTTGGGGTGTAATTTGCCACTGAACCTCTGTAGCTACAACCCCAGAAACGAAGTGGATGACCACATGTCTCGTTTGGAGCTCTTGCCAAAGGCTCCAAGTTGAACCCATCTGTCACTGGCAGCCATGTACAGAATGTTCTTAATGTCCCGGCCAAGTTCTCACAGGTCCAAGCCCACTGCATGGACTACCCTTCTCGCTTTATTGATCAAAGGCTGCTTGGTGTTCAGGTCCCCACTCAACAGTCTGCTACTCTTACGAGTCACATCATGCAGAGGTTTGACAATCTGACTGAAACCAGGAATGTGTAGTCTCCCAAATCCACCGCCACCCAAGAAAAGAAAGTGTGTCCTTCTTACTGGTGGAAACTGCCATGGTAGAGACTTTACTAATCACTCCTGAGGAATGTGTCGGCGGACCATCCTGCCACCGCCCTCCCAGACCACTGAATTTCTCTGGCAGGGTCCTTTGACCCTTTGTCTCTCCTTAATGGCCAAACCTGCTTGCAGGAGAATGTCATGATTTTGTTACCTTTCTCGAAGACTTCCTCAGCAGTTTGGCCCCACACAATGATGTCATCGATGAACTGGATGTGCTCTGGAGCTTTTACCTTTCTCCAGTGCATTGTGGATGACTGAGTGACAGATGGTGAGCTGTGTTTCCACCCCCTGAGGCAAACGGTTGAACTGGTACTGGATTCCTCTCTCAGGTGAATGCAAACTGAGGCCTGCACTCCTTTGCTATGGCAATAGAGAAGAAAGCATTAGCAATGTTATGGTTCCATACCATTTAGCCTCCCTCACTCCCCCCCTCGATTGCAGCTCGTAACTGGAGTTCAGCATGTCTGGCACAGCTGCACTCTGGGGTGAGTCACCTTGTTGAGGGCATGAAATCTACTGTGAGTCTCTAGTTGCCGTTCAGTTTATGCACAGGCCAGATGGGACTGTTGAAAGGTGAATGTGCTTTCTGATGACAGCCTGACTCTCCAGTGACGATATTAGCTGATGAATGGGAACAAAGAGTCACGGTTCAGTTCTGTACTGCCCAGTGGTGAACAGTCCTGAGTTGCAATTGGCACTTCCGATCCTCTATGTCATGATGTCCCCACAACTGCAGATTCATCAGAAAGATCAGGTTAACAAACAACTTCAATTATCTCCTCAATCTCTACAGATGCTATTCCAAAAGCCCCCATTTGTGAACCTTAGGATCTTTGAAACAACCTTGTCTAAAAAGTCAATTCCCAAAATGCAAGGTGCATCAGGACCCAGTTAGAATAGTATGTTCTCCTCCACTCTTTACAGTTAAACTGATCTCAGCCTGCAACACTAGTCTAACTCCTGAGATCCACCAGTGATTCCAAAAATAGATATGGACTCTGTCCCTTTGCAATTTGATGGCAATAAAGTACCACTGAGCTCCTGTAATCAACTAAAGCCCTGTATTGCTGAACTTTGAACTGCCAGGCACACTAATGAATACTTCCAATAGATTCGGTTCTCTCCACTATCCCTTTCCTCCTCCTGGCTGGCGGCAGGGCACCCCCTAATGCTGAACATGGCATGTGGGGTGTACACAGTGATTGCTGTTGTTGTGAGAGAAACCGCAATTGTTGGAATAATTGCAGTTGCTCTGGGGAGCTGAAGAAGTGACAGCTACTTTCCTGGCACTATTGTCTCTGTTTCTGCCCCTCTGCAGTTCCCTGACTCTCTTTGAAAGAGCTGAAGTAGGTTTACCATCCCACTTTTTCATGTTCTCACCGTATGTGTCACGCAGAAGTATCCACAGTGACGCACGTGATTGCCGATGTCTGGGTGGAATTTGTCTCCTCCTGGGCTGGAATTGCCTTGCAGGAGGTGGGTGTCTGTTCCTGACTAGCAAGAAACATGCCACCCACTCAGATGATGCAGGAATGGTATCCTTTACCAGATTGGAAATTGAGGTTTTAAGATCCTCCTTCAGGTCTTTCATACTCTCTTTCATCTCTGTGGTCATAGTTTTTATGGCAGAGACTAGGGTGGAATGTGTCAAGCTGTCCTCTACCTGCCTGAGCTGGTCAGTGAATTCACCAACAGTGAAAGACCTTCCATTTTCACCCCTTGATAGAAACTTGCTGGCCAAGATGTTAGCATAGGAGGAAGGAGATAGCTTAATAAGCTTCTTCATGAGACCTGTTCCAAGAGGAATGTCATCAGGCTCATGTGTGCCATGATCTCCATAAAGCACTTCCTTCACAGCAAACTCCTTCAGAAGCTGAATTCCCTGCTCAATGGTGTTCCACTTCTTGGCGCCCATGGCAGATCATCTCTGGAAGGATATCTCATAGCCACAGCCAACAAAAGGCGTGTCCACAAGCTAACCCTACCAAGAGGACTTGCCAGGTATTTGTCCACTCCACTCTCCTTGGTGAGTGGCCCCAGCTGCTTGGCAGACTTGTCTCCTACCTGCAGGGCATTAGCACCAATGCTATGGCATCTCACTAGCCAGCTTAGGATTGGTTTTCCTGCTTCCCTTGAGTACTCCTTCCTAACTTCCCTGACCTCTCTGAGTGGATTGTTGGAGTCTGGATGTCATCATCCTCCTCTTCTCCTGTTGATCTGGTTGTCTCGGGCTAGAAACAGAACCTTCCTCATAGCACTCTTAAACTCATTGGAACCCTCCTCTTTCTTGGCAGCCAACCTCACAGTACTCTTCTCATTTGAGTACTGCATTTCAGCATGTTTGCCAGGTCTCGCCAGACTAACTGCCTCCTCTTCCTCCTCTTGCTGATCACCAGAGGTCCCCTCTCTTACATCCTTCTTTGAATCACACTTTGTCAAAAGCTGTGTCTTGTCTTTTGCCTTAGCAGGTGCCAGAATGGCCTGTGCAACAACAGACTTAGACGTGTCTACTGGAGGGTTTGAATCACTGAAGGTCTGACCTGGGGTTTGTGAGTTGAGATCTGCCTTACAGCTAACAAGGTTCTAGTCTATTGCCTGGGGGTTCGCACTGGCTGGGTTAGTGTTACTAATATTATTATTAGCATTATTTTCCTGTGCTCCTGGGATGCCTGCCTATCCTGGTTTGCTATTATTGCCGCTAGGAACATAGGCAGTTTTCCCAGAGTCTGGAGAGGGAGGTATAGGGACTGTCCCTGGCTGGGAAGGAGGTGGTGTTCCCGAGTTATCTGTGTTTTGGTTTGGTTGCTGCAAAACTGTCCCTTTTGGTTTTGAGGCAGAGACTTCTGTAGTTCTTGCAGGCATTGCATTTGAATTTTTTACACATAATGCCAAAATTAATATGAAAATCAAAACTATAAGACCCAGGATGACAAACACCAGACTTGCCAGTGTCTGCTTTGAGTAAAAGTCTTTACAAGGGTCTGGCATCTCAGTTCTGGGGTAAATGACTCTCATTAATGCAGTAGTTAAAGTAGTATTTTGATTGGATGTAATATTATTGGCAAATACCCCTGTAATGTTACTGGTAAGATTTTCAGTGACATTAAAACCAGCATACCCAAGAATGAAATCATCCCAGGACCAGAAAACAGTTGTGAGCTTAGCTTTAGCCTTCATATAAGCTACATTAAGAAAGTAAGAAACAATCTGGGCTTTGATCCAATTGAATGCAAGAAAACAGAAACCAGACCACATAAGAGCCCCCCCGCCAAGTACAGTAGCTGCTTTATTAACTTCATTCTGATTCCCAGAGTTAATTAACAGTCACTCAAATGAATTTGCCCCACATTGGGGAAAGCCAATTAAAATATGTGGTGGTTTAGGTGTTACCCCCCCCCACACACACACACTTTAGTTATACCCAGACTAGACTCAGCTGGTTCTGGGAATATAAATGAAGCTATTTATTTACAGCTAGCACAATGTACAAGCAGATATTTACAGTATATACAGTTATAGACAAGATAAAAGTAATACAGAAGCACAACTCCCCTCCCAGAAACCTGAGTCCCCAGGAGGGGCTCTCAACCACCCCTGCACCTTCACCTTGCCCCTCTCAACCTTACCCCAGTCCTAAAGAAGAAAAGAGGTTCAGCCAAGAGGTTAAGAAGCAAAGGTGAGTGGCAGGTGCAGTTAGGGAGATGCAGCTCAGTCTGAGCCCAGACAGAAAGTGAAGACAAAAATGTCAAGAGTGTTATCTAATGTTTACATTCTTCTTCAGCAAGACTCTGAGGGAAAGTAGACATCACTGTTGTTTGTTGTTGTTTTTTTTTCTTTTCACAGCCTCTAATCTAGTTTTTCTCACCAAAACATTCTAGCCTGCTTCAAACTAGCACAGGGGCTCAGGGTCTCAGGGTGTGCAGTTTGTGCTGTGGTGGAGGTGGTTGTCACTGGCAGGGGCTCAGGGTGTGCAGTTTGTGCTGTGGTGGAGGTGGTTGTTACTGGGAGGGGCTCAGAGAGTCCACACACTATCCTGGGACACAGCCTACACAAAGTCCCTGGCAAGAGCTTCCAGTGAGAGACTCTGCTGATGCTGCAGAAGTGTTGCTTTAGAGGGACCCTCACCCTCTGGCTCCTCATGCTTTGGCAGCCCACTCCAGCCCCTGCCCCCACCCAGACCCATTGGGGCTTTGAAGACAGCTCTGCTCCAGGGTGGCAGTGTAGGCAAGAGGAGAGGCCTGCTCAGGGGTGGCCCTTCCCCCACAGCAGCCCTTTGAAGAGCAGGAGGGTGGAGATGGCCTCAGATCAAACTTCACCCTTAACCCTGAGGACTGCAGGCAAGTGCTGGGAAGGGCCACTGGGAATTGCTGGGTGGAGACAAAGGCCCTCAGCCAAATTTCTCTTCACCCTCCCTGCCTCACTCATTCTCTCCTCAGCACACTCTACTCTGCTGTGACCCCACAGCAGTGCCCATCACTGCATGCTGCTCTGGGGCAGTGCTTATACAGTCACAGCCCTCTCCAAAGGGGCCATAGCAGCTGCTGGGGGATGGAGGAGAGGGCTGAGCCCATGAGGTGGGGAATATCCATGGCATAAAGCACTGCAGGAGATGCCCTTGTAGGATGGCAATGCTGCCAGGAGGCTCTGCCCACAGCAGTGCCTGTGGCCTTGCTCCTACTTGCAGTGCCAGACACTGCCACACGGCAGCAGGATGCCCAAGCTGCCAGAGCACTCAGGCCTCTGCCCCAACACAGCAGCTATCAGCAGAGTGTGGAAGGGCAGAAAGAGCAGCTGAGGACAGCCCAGGAACTGGGGCTCCCTGGCACTGCTGCTGTGCTGGGACCTGTGCAACACAGGCACTGCTCAGAGAAACAAGTCCCTGCAAGGGCTCTTCTGAGCTGAGCACACAGGGAGCACAACTCCTCATGTCTACAGCCTCCTGGGTCACACTGAACCAGCAATGGTCTGAAGAAAGACATTACTGTGGGAGTGCATTCTCACAAGGGTAGCACCCACCACCAGCAGCCAAAACTGGAGAAGCTGACTAGGGCCTGCTCTGAGTGACACCAGAGCTGCTCTGCAGCAGGAGACAAAGAGTTTATTGCTTCTGAAAGCATCCAGTGAGGCAGTTTGCTCAGGGGCTGCCCTTCAGCTCCTGGTTCCTCAGGCTGTAGATGAGAGGGTTCACTGCTGGGGGCACCACTGAGTACAGAACTGACACCACCAGATTCAGAGAGGGGGAGGAGATGGAGAGGGGCTTCAAGTATGCAAAGATGACAGTGATGACAAATGAGGACAACACAGCCGGGTGAGGGAGGCAGGTGGCAAAGGCTTTGTGGCGTCCCTGCTGAGAGGGCATCCTCAGCACTGCCCTGAAGATCTGCACATAGGACACCACAATGAACACAAAACAGCCAAAGGCTAAACAGGCACTGACCACAATGAGCCAAAGTTCCCTGAGGTAGGCTGTGGAGCAGGAGAGCTTGAGGATCTGGGGGATCTCACAGAAGAACTGGTGCACAGCATTGCCCTGGCAGAGGGGCAGGGAAAATGTATTGGCTGTGTGCAGCAGATCATAGAGAAGGCCACAGGCCCAGGCAGCTGCTACCATGTGGGCACAAGCTCTGCTGCCCAGGAGGGTGCCATAGTGCAGGGGAATGCAGATGGCAACGTAGCGGTCGTAGGCCATGATGGTGAGGATAGAAAATACTCTGTGTCAATCAAGAATAATACAAAGAAGACCTGAGCAGCACAACCTGCATAGGAGATGTCCCTGTTGTTCCAGAGGGAATTGGCCATGTATTTAGGAACAGTGGTGGAGACTAAGCCAAGATCAAGGTGGGCGAGGTTGAGGAGGAAGAAGTACATGGGGGTGTGCAGGAGGTGGTGCCAAGCTATGGTGGTGATGATGAGGCTGTTGCCCAGGAGGGCAGCCAGGTAGGTGGCTGTCCTGGAGTCCTGTACCCCTAAATTCCTCTCCTGCCCGGACTTCGGGGGGAAAGGGGAAAAGCCGCCTGGTTTCCCCCCCCCCTCGCCTGCCCTGCAGCCATGAAGGGGGCGGGGACTGCCCCGTGAGTTCCCGCGCTGGAGCCAGGCTGGGATTGGCCGTGCGCTTTCGCGCCTAAGGTGTGGTAACTCTGCCCTTTGTCTAGCGAAGGTTATAACTATTGGGGGTCTTCCCGCCTTTAGGGTTCCCGCTTTGGATTTTGCCTGTGCCTGGACGTATGTGTCTGCCTGAGCTCGCTCACTCCCCTGTGCCTGGATTGTGTGCCTAACGACCCTTAACGACCCTTAACGACTCCTGCAGCCGATGGAGGAGGAAGACAGACCGCACGAGCCAGCCTGAGTGAGTTATTTGGCTTATCTTAATTTAGTGAGAAACTGCTATTAATTGATAGCTGAGTCCTTTTCCAAAATCTGACTTCAAATATATAGTCAGATTATTGATGGTATCCTTGTAGATTAATTCTCATGCAACTCAACCTGTTTATCAAACGAAATTAATCTTTGTATATATAGTTGTGGGGGCGGGTTTTGTAAAAATAAAAAATATCTATTTTTGATAAATTCTCGACTCGGCCACGAATTAATCCTGCTCTCCGCAACATTATGGTGCAGTGTATGCAAGGTAGTTCAATCATAGAATTTCTACATGAAAAGGGATGCCTAATCACAGGACTTGATTTAGTTTGGGATCAGCAAAATTGTAAAAATCCGGAGAAAATCCTGGAGAAATTAGCTGAGCGCTCAGACCCTGTGATTACTGAGTCTCCAATGGAGCATTTCTCTGTTGTTCTGGGGTCAGTCGTGACCCAGACTCTGGCCGAATTTGAAAATTATGAAAAAAGAATTCAGGCCTTGGAAAAGGATTTATTAGCAGAAAAAGCTAAGAGCCAAAGTATCTGGGAAAGCATGCTGGCACAGACAAAGAGCCTGACCGTGGCACTGACTGCCCGGATGAAAGAAAGGCTTGTAACGCCTGCAGACACTACCTCTTCGGTCTCCGTGTCTGAATTTGAATGGAGTGATTCGCGGGAATCGGGGAGAAAGGCAGAGAATGCCCCGAGGGCTCTTCGGGGGAGGAGGAGTTCCCGAAACCAGGCACAAAAAGACTCTGCTAGAGACTCAGAGAATTCCTCTGCATGTGCCTCTGTGCAGCAGGAAAGCCTCAAAGCACACAGAAAGCGTAGGTCCCGACCGGACTCCCCCGTGGCTAGTGAGAAGAGAGCTCCGGTGAGGAGGGCGCCATGGTGCAGCACATGCTGCCGGTAATAAGGACTGAGTCCGTGAAGGGCAGAAAAGGCGGTGCAGGGACCACCGTTATCAAAAAGCAGTTCACAGACGCACAGCTCAGTGACTTACAAGTCAAATATGCGAGAGATCATGGGGACTCATCGCTGGACTATGTGTATCGAGTGTCCCGAGCCGGTGGGGACCTGGGTTCCTTCTAGACTCGCAGGAAGCTGCTGGAGACCGGGGGGATGATGTGTCCTGACACGTGAACCCAAGGGGACACACGCCTCACCGCTCGGATAGCTTACTGGGCAAGCAGCGTCCGCCCAGCCTACCGGGGGGAGCCGACGGAACTAAGAGTCACCAGCTCCTCTGAGCTCATCACTGCTCTCCGCAGACTTGCCTGTGTCCAGGCTATCTATGATAAGGGACATTATGATTGCCCGTTTTATGCCCCTGTGGACCCGGAGAGACTGCACCCTATTATGAAGGGTTTGCCAGCAACTCTGCAAATCCAAGTAATGAAGAATGTTGAGAAAATTGAATGTGTGCTTGGAAAAAATGCAGAGAATGATGATGCTAAAGAGCATGTAATGACTTGGGCTGAACTGTTAACTGACTTGAATGCCCACGGGCTGCAGTTTGGGTTTGGGTCCTCCTGAAGGAAAAGGGGCTGGGGAGAGACAGTTTCGTGCTTCTCCCCCAGAAAATCCCAGGACTCTGCGCAGGCAAGTCCGGCCAGTGCAGGACTGCCCCCCCACGGGGACGGGTCCTGCAGGCTTCTCCCCGAGGGGAAGGGGCAGAGACCAACAGAGTGACTGGAGACCCAGAGAAAAGAACAGCTGGTATAGACAAGCCCTGACTTTAGGGGTACCAAAAACTGTTTTAAGGCAGCTGGCAGACTGGCAGCTGAAGGATCTAGTGCGGTGCCTTCAGAAATCGGCTGCAAAATCCAGAGGCAGCCGCGAGAAGCCCAGGGCCAGCGGCAGCGGCACGCCCAGCGGTGGCTCCCGGAGCAGCTCGCCCAGAAGCGGCAGCCCTCCCGCTGGGAACTGCAGCTCGTCCCCAGACAGAAAGGTTAACCCTTTCTCATCTCCCACACGGGAGGCAAAACATTAAATTAATGTAATGGTGGCTCGGCAGCTTTTAATGGTCAGCAGTCACAGGGAGAGCTACAGAAGCCCCCAGAATAAAGACCTGCTGCCTAGGTGAGTCACGTGGTCACTGACCACCTGCCCCAGTACAAAAGGCCAACCTATAGGGGTAGTGCCAATGGCACAGGGTAAACCCAGAGGCTTATGTGCCTGGGAAGCCCTAGATGCAAATGGAAAAGGCTAAGCCATATATATATATTAATAGGTTCCTAAATTGAAGGGGGATAACCTGTCACTCAAGTTCTAGACAAAGATGCTCATTACCACCGGGGTGGGATGTCCTGGAGTCCTGTACCCCTAAATTCCTCTCCTGCCCGGACTTCGGGGGGAAAGGGGAAAAGCCGCCTGGTTTCCCCCCCCCCTCGCCTGCCCTGCAGCCGTGAAGGGGGCGGGGACTGCCCCGTGAGTTCCCGCACTGGAGCCAGGCTGGGATTGGCCGTGCGCTTTCGCGCCTAAGGTGTGGTAACTCTGCCCTTTGTCTAGCGAAGGTTATAACTATTGGGGGTCTTCCCGCCTTTAGGGTTCCCGCTTTGGATTTTGCCTGTGCCTGGACGTATGTGTCTGCCTGAGCTCGCTCACTCCCCTGTGCCTGGATTGTGTGCCTAACGACCCTTAACGACCCTTAACGACTCCTGCAGCCGCTGGAGGAGGAAGACAGACCGCACGAGCCAGCCTGAGTGAGTTATTTGGCTTAGCTTAATTTAGTGAGAAACCGCTATTAATTGATAGCTGAGTCCTTTTCCAAAATCTGACTTCAAATATATAGTCAGATTATTGATGGTATCCTTGTAGATTAATTCTCATGCAACTCAACCTGTTTATCAAACGAAATTAATCTTTGTATATATAGTTGTGGGGGCAGGTTTTTGTAAAAATAAAAAATATCTATTTTTGATAAATTCTCGACTCGGCCACGAATTAATCCTGCTCTCCGCAACAGTGGCCAGGAAGAGGCAGAAGTGCAGGAGCTGCAGCTGCTGTGTGCCTGCGAATGGCAGGAGGAGGAAGTGGCTGATGGAGCTGCTGTTGGACATCTGCTGCCTCTTGATATGGGTGACTGTTGACAGAGCAGAAGACATTACACAAGTTAGGACATTTCCTTCAGACAATTCCGTGAGCAATTCTCACAAAATCCCCTCAAATTTACTTCTCTTCTTTTGGAGGAGCTTTGTGCACTCTCAGCTTCCAGCCTGGCACTCATCCCAGCAGAGAGCAGCTCTCATGTCTGTGACTCTGACAGTCCAGCAGGGAAGCTCTACTCTTCATCATCTCCTCCTGCTCTCCCTCTCCAAAAGAAAGAGATCCCAGAGGCTGTGGGATGTGGCAGCTTTACCAGCTCCAGCAACTGCAAATCCCTTCTGCAGCAGAGACTCTCCATGTCCAGACTGTGAAGGTTTCTCTTCTTTCAGCTCTCAGTCACCCTCCTAGTCCTGGCCACCTCGAAGCTCTCTCTGGTTTCTTCATCTCCCTGACATCCCCTGGCAGTGCCCTCAGCCCTGCTGTGCTGCTCAGAAAAGCTGCTCCTGGACAGAGCTGTCTCTGCAGTGCTGCCCAATTGCCAGTAGCTCCCTCCAGCCCAGCAGCCTGCCCCAGCTCAACAGCAGAGGATCAGCCCAAGGTATTTTAAGGACTCCTCTGGTAGCTTTGATGCCTTGCCCATGAACCTCAGAGACTGAGAAGCTGAAGAAACCTCTGCAGAATTCAAAGTCAGAGTCAAACTCTGAACTTCCTTGGACTGTTAATGTGTCCCAGGGAGGGACACTGCAGAAGTGTCCCCAGGGCCTGCTTAGAGCAGCAGGAGGCAGTGGATGCAGGGGAAGCATCCCTGGAGGCACTGAAGCACCTGCAGGGGCTGGACAGAGCAGAGAGCTGGAGGCAGAGCTGACAGCTCAGGACAGCAGCTAAAGGTGGCTCTGAGGCTGAGCAAACCTGGAGGGGTTTCATGAGTGCAAAGGGCCAAGGCCTGACCCCCAGCCCCTGGCAAAGGAGATCCTGTGCCTCACCTGTGCCTCTGGCCTCTGCTGGAGGCAGTGGGGAGTGAGGGTGAGCAGTGAGCAGGGCAGGACATTCTGGGACACTCTGTGGCCTCCCCAAGAAGAAGCAAGCAGGAAAGCAGCTGCAGAGCCTCAGCAGAAGCTTCTGCTGGCAGCATCTCTGTGCCAGACACAGCTTGTGCTGAGCAGATGCTGCAGAGTCTGTTCATTGGCAGCAGCCTGGGGCAGGCTCTGCTTTGCTTGCCCAGAGGCAACTCCTGCTGGGAAGTGATGAAATGTTCCCTTGCAAAGCATTGTGAACAGATGCTTCTCAGAACAAAACCCTCTCCAAGTAGCTGCAGAGCTCTTGGCAAGCAGCAGAGACTAAGCTGTGGCTCATCAGGGTTTGAATGAGCCCCGTGGAGTGTTTGGGGCTGAGTCCATGCTCCTCAGGTGCTGCCAGCAGCCTGAACAAGCCTCTGCAGAAGTGCAAATCAGAAGCAAACTCCAAAGTGCCTTGAAGCATTGATTGGCCCCACTGAGGGTCGTTACTGACAAAGCCTCCCAGGTTCTCCTTAGAGCTGCTCTTTGAGGCCATGAGTGCAGGAGACAAAGGCAGAGTGCAGGGCAGAAACCCTTGGGCTTGGTTTATGGAGCAGAAAGGCCAAGCCCTGACCACAGCCCTTGGAACAGCAGAGCCTGAAAGACTCCCAGAAAAGTTTATCCTCCCAGGCCTTGGTGTCAGTGGCAACTGCCAGAGCCAAGGGGACAGAGCCCTTGATCCTGCTGGGCTTTCAGCCTGGCCAGCTCCCTTGGCCATGCCTGCTGCAGCCTCTGTTACACTGTCCCATTCCTGCAGCTCTTCCCTTCAGGCTGCTGACTCCCATCTTGCTCCCCCTCCCAGCTCTCACCCTGACATTCCTTCACTGATGTGTCTCTGCTCTCAGTGGCCATTCCTTGAGACCACTGAGTGACCTCATCTCTATCAGGTCTGCTCTCTGAGTGACATTTCTCTGTCTTCATCTTCAGTCTGAACTTTCCAAGCTGCCTGTGTGGAGGTTTTGGTCTCTTCCCACTATCCAAAAGAGCTTCATCACCTCTGACCCCACCCTTCAGCCTTGTGCACACTACTGCTGCAGTGCCATGAGCCTCCACTTCCCTAGGCTGAAGCAGCTCATGTCCCTCAGTCTCTCCACAGAAATGTCAGCTCCCATCATGGTGTTGTGAAGAGGTTTTGTCTGCATTTTGGGGTAAGATATGAGGCCAAATTTTGAAAGTTTTTGAACAATTTAATATTATATACAAAGAGAATTTCCCCCCAAACTTATATACAGTTAACCCACACGAGTTCTTTGTATGCGGTTGTGAAACTATTTTACAGAATGTGTATTTACAGCAGGAGTAAGGAATTTGGTAGAGGTCTGGAAAGGTTTGGATAGAGACTCTTGTGGCGTAAAGTGCCACTGGTAAAGTCACTGAAATTTCTTAGCTGCTCCAATTGAGATTGTTCAGTTACTCACTAGTTGGAGTCACAGTCTCTGTGGTCCCAAATATGTGTAGCGAGAGCCACGCTGCTGATCCTCGTGGATCTAAATAGTTCAGCTCACATATTGGGGCACGCTGTCTGAGAAGGCTCCACAGGCACGATGGGGCTGGGAACGGCAAGCTGGAGCGGTGACTGGCTGGGAGCATCTTGGTCGATCATTCCTCTGGACAGGTGTACCGTCGGCTGGAACCATACAGCAGTAGTGGCCCCAGGCAAGGAAGAGGCGAGGAGCGGTGGGTGGAGGAGGGTGGCAGGAACACTGAATTGCCCTGTTTAAGAGATGTGGGCCGAGATTGATGGTCCTTTGGCCACAATACTGTCCAATAAGCATCTGGCAGCAGGCCAAAACATGCCAAATAAGGTAGAGTCCACAGGTCCAGTACCCCCAGATATGGAGAGGGCACAGGTGGACCCACACCCTAAGCACGTGAGCTTACAAAACATGTTTACCTCAACCTTGCAAGCAGGCAGGGCAGACTTGAAGGTGCCAGGCTTGTTGTGCTCCTTTGTCCACTTGATTTGTTTTCCCCTGGTTTAGATAGAAAAACACCTTTTGGAGGGAAAACATGTCCAGGCAAGTATAGACTTGTAAACAAGGCCATTTGGGCCACCACATATACCACCCTCTGGCCAATGGGCCATTAATCAAGGGATAAAGCAAATTTTACACCATACAAATGTAACAATTATACATATAACCATTGGAACATTAGATTATACAGACTGTGTACATAAATAACATAGGTATATAACCATACTGTGAACAAGGTTAAGGTAGGTCAGCTTCTGTGCCCTCCCCCTGATAACGAAATAACTTTATTATACATTTCAAGCATTTTCAGGGAAAAACAAATTCACTGCTATCTGTGGGAGCAATTTCAGAAATCTGGGACAATCCACTGCGCGCTTATGCGGTGAGTTTTCCCATTTATGACTGTTGCTTCCCACATATGTAACCTCCTTGGTTTGGATAGGGCCATGGACATGACTCTGATTGAAGGTAGATTTACCATTACTAGTTGGCCCACCTGTAACTTGTTTAATGAATGCTGGGAGTGTTGTTTGGATTCATCTGGTGGTTAATGTTTTCCACTGGCTCAGCAGGACACAATGCTTTGATTTTTGGGCTGCTGTAGTTGCCCCACCTTTTGTTCACGGTAAAAACTGCGTGGGGCAGGCGTTTATCCCAATTACCCTTTGAGATATTAATATGCCTTTTATTAGAGCATTCGTCCTCTCCACAATGCCATTAGCCTGGGGGTAGTAGGGAGTATGGAATACCCATCTAACCCACTCACCCCTAGCCCAGTCTTGCATGGATGATGATGTAAAATGGGACCCGTTGCCGCTCTGGATACACTCAGGCATTGACAAGAAACTGAACCACTGCCTCAGAGCCTCAATGGTTTGAGCACCTGTGGCAGTACTGGTGGCAGTAGCCATAACCAAGCCTGAGACTACTTCCACCCCCACCAGTATTATCTCTTTCCATGTGAGGGTTTGCATGGACCCACATAGTCAATTTGCCATGTGTTCCATAGCTTCTCATCTTCTCTAATGTGCTGAGCTGGGGCTAGGCTGGGGTGATTGGCTTTGAGCCTAAGTTTACACTGTGGGCAGGCTGAGATGATTGCCTCACAGGTGGCTATAGAAATTGGCCATCCTCTGGATCTACACTCGTAGTAGAGGTCTGCCTTTCCTGAATGGCCTCTTTTAACGTGTAGCCATTCAGCTAGCCGCCACCAGTCATCTTTCTCATCACTGACCATGTTTATCTTTGCCAGGTAATCTACCTGCTCATTCCATGTTGCAGCCGGAGTTTACCTTTTGGAGTGCCTTTTCACCCAGCCCACTTTGAGGGGTCTGGAACAGCTTATCTCCAACAGCCTCTGCCAGTCAGTAGCCCTCCACACTTCTACATTTGAAACCTTCCACTGATTCGCCTCCCACTGGCAGATCCACTCGGTGGCGCCTTTGAATGTGGAGTAGGAATCAGTGTAGATGGTTTCTGCTCCATGCACAGATGCTAGCTTGAGGGCACAGAGTTCCCCCACTTGTGCACTGCCATCACCCTCCTCGGTGATAGTTTGGCCTGTGCCAATCTCCAAGAGTGCGCCTTTGTAATTCCATTTGGACCCCACCCTCTGGGAGGATGCATCTGTAAACCACACTCCTGATTTATCCGAGTCTGTGGTCGTTTCTGGGGCCACTTGCATAGGAGAAGGCTTATAAGGCTGGCCAAGCAGTGCCTTGTCAAGGTTTATGGGCTGTTGCAGTTTGGATACCTTTGTAGGCCCTTCTCTTAATGGCAAGAGCTGTGAGATTCACTCTAGGTAGGCATATCACTTTCTTATGGTAGCCTTCTGGGCAATCCCTTCTGGTGGAGGAGATCCTTTAAGGATCGCTTTCAACAGCGGGAAAGGGCCCTGCACTACGATGTCTTGTGTAGTATCACACAGTATCACAGTATCACCAAGGTTGGAAGAGACCTCACAGATCATCAAGTCCAACCCTTTACCACAGAGCTCAAGGCTAGACCGTGGCACTAAGTGCCACGTCCAACCTTGCCTTGAAGTGCCCCAGAGACGGCGACTCCACCACCTCCCCAGGCAGCCCATTCCAGTGTCCAATGACTCTCTCAGTGAAGAACTTTCTCCTCACCTCAAGCCTAAATCTCCCCTGGCGGAGCCTGAGGCTGTGTCCTCTCGTTCTGGCGCTGGCCACCTGAGAGAAGAGAGCAACCTCCTCCTGGCCACAACCACCCCTCAGGTAGTTGTAGACAGCAATAAGGTCACTCCTGAGCCTCCTCTTCTCCAGGCTAACCAATCCCAGCTTCCTCAGCCTCTCCTCGTAGGGCTTGTGCTCGAGGCCTCTCACCAGCCTCGTCGCCCTTCTCTGGACACGCTCAAGCATCTCGATGTCCCTCCTAAGCTGGGAGGCCCAGAACTGGACACAGTACTCAAGGTATGGTCTAACCAGTGCAGAGTACAGGGGCAGAATGACCTCCCTGCCCCTGCTGACCACACCATTCCTGATGCAAGCCAGGATGCCATTGGCTCTCTTGGCCACCTGGGCACACTGCTGGCTCATGTTCAGGTGGGTATCAATCGGCACCCCCTGATCCCTCTCTGTCTGGCTGCTCTTCAGCCACTCCGACCCTAGCCTGTATCTCTGCATGGGATTGTTGTGGCCAAAGTGCAGCACCCTGCACTTGGAGCTATTGAAGCCATCCCATTGGACTCTGCCCATCTGTCCAGGTGGTCAAGGTCCCGCTGCAGAGCCCTTCTGCCCTCCAACTCATGCACATCTGCCCCAGCAGCTTAGTGTCATCTGCAAACTTGCTGATGACTGACTCCATGCCCTCATCCAGAATCATCTAATGAAGATGTTAAAGAGGATGGGGCCCAGCACTGATCCCTGAGGGATACCACTAGTGACAGCTGCCAGCTGGATGTGGCACCATTCACCACCACTCCTCTGGGGTCCAGCCCTCCAGCCAGTTCCTAACCCAGCATAGAGTGTTCCCATCCAAGCCGTGGGCTGACCAGCTTAGCCAGCAGTTTGCTGTGGGGGACAGTGTCAAGGCCTTGCTGAAGTCCAGATAGACCACATCCACAGGCCTCCCCACATCCACCCAAGCGGGTCACCTGATCATAGAAGGAGATCAGGTTGGAGAGGCAGGATCTGCCCTTCCTAAACCCATGCTGGTTGGACCTGAGCTCTTTGCCATCCTCAGGTGCGCTCTTATCACCCCCTAACATAACCCTGCTCCATCAGTTACCCTGGCACTGAGGTCAGGTTGACTAGTCTATAGTTCCCAGGTTCCTCCATCCGACCCTTCTTGTGGATGGGGACCACGTTGGCCACTTTCCAGTCTCCTGGGACCTCTCCAATGAGCCAGGACTGCTGGAGTGTGGAGTTTCTCTGCCTCCTTGACAGCTCAATTTAGGGAAAGGAGTCCCTTTTCCCACTCTGAGTGGGAAAGTACCGTGCCTCGGTCTCTCTGAATGCCGTAGATGAAAATAAGAGGGCTCTACTAGGGCCATTGGGTCCCCTCTGGAATGTTCCACAGTATGAGGCGTGCTCTGAAAAAAACCATTCAGCCCTTAGGGCATATCTCTGATATGCCTTCAGTTCGTCTTTAAGGACTTTCAGCCTCTCAGAGTGCCATGGAGTCCAATCCCAGACTTTGTGCTTCTTAAGCAAATCATAAAGGGACAGGCGATTACAGAGAAACCTGGGATGCATTTTCTCCAGTAACCCAAAGTGCCCAACAGTTGTTGCAGCTCTTTTTTGTTATTGGGTATTTGTCCCTTTTCAATATTCTCTAAGGTATCCCCTGGCACTGGCACTGCGCCTGCCACCCACCAGGATCCTAGGAATTTAACCTCCTGGCTTGGGCCTTGGCACTTATCCCTTGGGATGGTGAGCCCTTGGTCAGTCAAATAATATCCAAATGGTCCCAGCTACTTAGGCAACCTGTTCTCTATCATTTCCTCCCACCAAGACATCATCGATGTAGTGATAAACACTGACATCCTTGGGAATTTGAATAGTGTTTAGCAAGGCTGATAATGTATTGTATGCTATGGTGGCACTGTGTTTGTACCCCTGTGGGAGGCTGTTGAAAGTGTATTGAATACCTTGCCAGGGTGAAGGCGAATTGAGGCTTGTCCTCCTCTCTCAGTGGTACCATGAAAAACATGTCCTTCACATCCATAGTTGCCATCCAGGAGTGGGAAGCTGCTTGGATTGCTGACACTGTGGATGTTAAACTTGGAACTGCTGCAGTAAGAGGAGGGGTGTTATTATTGAGTTTTCTGAAGTTGATGGTCAGTCTCCACCTGCCCATCTGGCTTGCAGACTGGCCAGACAGGTGAATTGTATGGGGAATGAGTTCTGGTAATGATTTTCCTTTTCTCCAGGTCAGTATCACTTTCAGTAATGCCTGCCTGGCTGCGCTGGTAGGAGGTATTGTGCAACGCAAGTGATATGTGATTTTGGCAGTGGAGGAGCAGTTTGCAAGTGCAAACATGAGCCTGATTTCGCTCCCTTTGCCCTCACCCATAAAAGAGCCAAAGCTCCACAGTCTGCCATCTGGAAGATGCCATCTCTTGCCAGCTAGGACATCAAAACCTGAGGATATTCTACTGGTAAGAGCCTAGGGCACTTCCACTATGGTGCTTTGCCTTGTCACCCTGGTAGTCACAGCCTTGTTTTGACTAGGTGGCCAGGTGTCAGGCTCACCTGTGACACCATTATCTTTACCCTTTTTCCTGGATGGCAGGATTCTCAGGCATTTCACCAGTTGCACATTGAGCACAGTGATTTGTGCACCTGTGTCTATTAAGTACTTCACGGCAGTCCTGTCTGGTCCGTGGGGATCATATAAAATGTTCTCGATTATCAGACTTTTTGGCAGGCATAATAAAGCGATGAATGAGGCCTGGAGCACTCACTGCTGCCTCTAGTTTTTTTGCTTGCTCACAGCACCTTGCTGACCAGAAGTGAACGGGTGATTGGGCTTGTTAGGGGAGGCAGCTCTGGGACTCCTGCTACGGTTCCCTTCTGCCTCATCTCTATCAAAGATGTATTTGTATATGTGGTCTGTTACTCTCTCCACCTTGTCAAATCTCCTACTAAGGTGGTCAACATTGGATTTTTTTGCATATTCTTCCCAGCCCCTTTTTGGCTGATCGTGGGGTTTTATCCTGTATTGTGTGCTCTGCCTTTGGTAGGTATTCTGCCCATAATAGGAATTCTGCCCTCTGGGCTTCCCTGTGAAACGTCAGCTTGGCTGTGGGCTGCCGTGTGGGCTGGTTCGTGGGCTTGGCTTGTGGGCTACCTTTGGGGCTTCCAGGGAATGTATTTGGGGACCCTCTGGTGTAGTGCCCTTCCGGCTTCTTGCCGCATGGGGTGGCCACGTGGCTGCCTCTAGACCCCGTGTGCTGCTTGTTGTGGGAGGACCTTGATGAGAGTGCTGGAGTAGAATAACCCAGGTCTTGTCTCTTCATGGATAACTCCTCTAATAACGCTTCCCATGTGATGTGGTGAGGTGGGATATCCCCAGTGTAATTATCCAGGTCGATTGCCCGCTCTATCTGCTCCTGTTTCACATCACACATATCTTTCAGGGCTGCTGGGAGACCCCTGACTAATAGTTTAAGCCTTTGCAGATCAATCGGCGCATCCAAAGGACACGGGTGGGTCCCCTTATTGTGTATAGCCTGTACACACATGAGCTTTTTAATTGCGTCCATTAACTCAGAGAAATTTGTTACGTGGATCTCTGTGGGTTCTTGCCTATCAATAGGGTCCAGAGATCCCACCCAGAAAAAAAAAATCTGGAACTTAACGCATAATCCCCCTTGGGACCCACACCTAGGAATACCTCCAGACCCCAAGAATATCCCTTTACCTCATCGCAGCTTAAAATTATGGAATCCACCCCCGCATCTACCACACGGCAAACATAGTCTGTGACCGATTCATGGGACCTGCGCGTGAACATTTCCCATAACTCGTGGAGCTTTGTCCCCGAGTAGGGCCAGACTCTGGTTGTCGTGGCCCTGCCCCCTTTTTCCCTTCAACGAATTCATGTTTAAAAACGGGGTGAACTTGCAGGGACTTTTCTCTGACATATTCCTCTTCGGAGCCACATTTTGTGTCACTGCAGTTTGGCAAATTTCCTTCAGACCTAAACTGGGTCGCTCTCTTCTGGGGCTGCTCTCGATCACGCCGGAGTCATTCTGATTGGGGTGCCAGCTTGGGTACGCTGGAGCTGGAGGATGTCCCTCTTGGTAATGGCGGCGATGGTTGCAGGGGTGTCTTGGACAGAAGCAATATGAACTCGCCCAGCAGCTTCTCTGCTGCTGTTGATTTAAAGTCTGCTAAGTCGGGGTCTTCCTCTCTCAATTGCAATGGCAGGTCATGAAATGTGGGTATAAGGGATTGGGGTTCGAATAGTTCCTCCCTTTCACTCTGCGTCTCTTCAGAGAAACACAGTTTTGGATTTTCAGATGGGACAGCAGGATCGGCGAATGATTCTGGTGCTCTTCCAATCGTGAGCAATTTCATGTTCTCGATGTCAGCGCCATTCTCTCTGATTTGCAGTGTCAACAGTTCGTGTAGCCTCTGATTTTGGGCTTCTAATTTTTTGTTCTGTAATTCCAATTTTTCTGACTCTCCCTCCACATATCTAACCTTCCCCTCTAAACTTTCTATGGTTTCTCTCAATGTTTTAAATGTAGAGTGTGAACGTACTATGCAAGTGGCCACTATTGTAGATTTAATTTTATCTGCGCCTTGCAGTCCTGCACCTAATTTGATTACATTATCAGCTAATTTTTCGATAATTTGTTCCAGACTAATTAAATCTTGCATAACCTGTGTTAGATCCTTTGAGTCAGCAATAGGTGCCATTCTGTAAAGTAAATCAAGCGTTGCATACCCTGTCTCATCTTTCTGCACCATAATGTTGTGAAGGGGTTTGTTTGAGTTTAGGGGGTAAAATATGAGGCCGAATTCTGAAAGGTTTTTAAATAATTTAATATTATATACAAAGAGAATTCCCTCCCCAAACATATTCAGTTAACCTACACAAGTTCTTTGTATGCGGTTGTGAAATTACTTTACAGAATGTCTATTTACAGCAGGAATCAGGAATTTGGTAGAGGTTTGGAAAGGTTTGGATAGAGAGTCTTGTGGCAAAAGGTGCCACTGGTAAAGTCACTGAAATTTCTAAGCTGTTCAAATCGAGATTGTTCAGTTACTCAGTAGTTGGAGTCACAGTCTCTGTGGCCCTGAATACGTGTAGCGAAAGCCACGCTGCTGATCCTCGTGGACCTGAACAGTTCAGCTCAGATATTGGGGCATGCTGTCTGAGGAGGCTCCACAAGCACGATTGGTCTGGGAACAGTGAGTTGGAGCGGCAGCCAGCTGGGAGCACCTTGTTCAGTTGTCCCACTGGATCGGTGCAAAGTACTATGGTGTAATGGTTTGGGCTCTTACCCCCCCCCCCCCCACACACACTTTTGTATTTGCTCCAGCTAACTCAGATGGCCTCTGGGAATATAAATTAAGCTATTTATTTACAAGCAGCAAATATACAAGCAGTTATTTACAATATATACAGTTGTATACAGAAATATACAAAGGATAAACAATACAGAAGCACAACTCCCCTCCCAGAAACCTGAGTCCCCAGGAGGGGCTCTCAAACCACCCCAACACCCCCCCTTGCCCTCTCAACCTTACCCCAGTTCTCAGAAAGAAGAAGAGGTGCAGCCAAGAGGTTAGGGAGCAAGGTTAGTGGCAGCAGGGTTAATGAGATGTGACTAGGTCTGAAGGCAAAGGCAGAATGAAAAGACAAAATGGAGAATGTTTTACTTCTTATTCCCAGAGTTCTCAGCATGACTGTGAGAGAAGGAGACACAATTGTTTTCATTTCACTGCCCGTTATCTAGTTCTTTTACCAAAGCATTCTAGCTTGCTTCAAACTAGCACATATGGGATGGAACCATGCAGCGGTACTGGCCCCTGGTGGCGAAGAGGCTAGGAGCGGTGGGTGGAGGAGGGTGGCAGGAGCACTGAATTGCCCTATTTATGAGATGTGGGCTGAGATTGATGGTCCTTTGGCCACAATACTGTCCAATAAGCATCTGGCAGAAAGCCGAAGCATGCCAAATAAGGTGAAATCCACGGGTCCGGTACCCCCAAATACGGAGAAGGCTCAGGTGGACCCACACCCTAAGCACATGAGCTTATACAACATGTTTACCTCAACCTTGCAAGCAGGCAGGGCAGACTTGAAGGCGTCAGGCTTGTTGTGCTCCTTTGTCCACTTAATTTGTTTTCCCCTGGTTTAGATAGGAAAAACACCTTTTGGGGGGACAACATGTCCAGGCAAGTACAGACTTGTAAACAAGGCCATTTGGGCCTATGTGGCCCTCCACCACAGAAACAGACCTTTTCCAAGAGCACTCTTTAACAGCTCGTAGGCATCCTCCTTCATGGCAGCCATCTCACATAGCTCTTTTCATAGATGTTTTGAGACCTAGGTAAATGGACTGAGTCTCTAAGGCTGCATTTCTCCTCTTCTTCCTCTTGTGTACCAGAGGTCCCCTCCCCTAAATTGTCTCTGGGATCACTCTTTCTCAAGTATTTCATCGTAGCCTGTGCCTTTGCTGGAGCCAGAAAGGTGGTAGAAGTTTCTTCTAGTGGATCTGAATATCTGAGGGTCTGAACTGCTGCCTGTGAGTTTGACATTGGTATAAAGTTCGAAACTGCTGCCTGTGGATTTGTCCTGGGTGCAGAATTACAACCAGATGGAACCTGGACAGCTTGAGGAGAAGAAGCACTTTGGCTGTCTGCCATGTTCTTGGTAGAGAGATAACTCTTGGCTGAATTCCCAGAACCTGAGGCATCCAGGAACTGTTTCTCTATTGTGCTGGTTATTGGCAGATCCAGCTCTGATCTGTGAAATGCTTCCATGGTTGTGTGAAGAACTGATCATTATTAACATTACTGGTGGGGCTGGAAGAGCTCTGAACATCAACATTAACAAAAGGTATTGATTTTGGAAAAATATAATCTCACATTAATTAATTTCCCTTCATAACAGCTCTGTGACATCACAGAACAGGATGTGTGACATCATAGAGAGGGTTACACAGAACCACAGAGCAGGTTGCAGGATTGTCACATCACAGAGCAGGATGTGAGACTTCACAAAGACACTTATGTGGCAATATAGAGTGTGAGCCAGCACAGAGTGGGCTGAGCGACAGAGTCACAGTGGCTTTGTGACATCATAGAAGGCGATGTGAGACACCATTGAGAGGGTTTTTGACATCCCAGAGAGGTGATGTGACTCTGTAGAGAAGGCTGTGTGACACCATGCAGCTGTGAGCTCCAGCTGCAGAGAGCAGTGCAGAAGTCTGATGCAAGGAGCAGGGAGGGAAGCGCCAGGTGGGCAGTGAGAGGCATGGGGAGGTTGGGAGGGTGGGCAGTGAAGTTGTCCATTCAATGTCAGCCCTCAAGGGACAGCTTCTCCTGCCAGGCCAGACCTCCTGAGTAGACAGCCTGCAACATTCTCACTTGCTGGGTGCTGCTTTCACTCTCCTCTCATCTGAGAGATAATCAAATACTTCCCTTTGCCATGAGCACTAGCTGTGTTTGCTGTCTTTTGACAGCTTGAAGGTAACTGCAGAGAGAAAAACAGCTCCTGAGGGCACCTGTGGCTCAATGCATGAACTGGAGGAGCTGCCAGGAGACTGAAGAGACCTCTCAAGAAGTCTAAGGCAGAAGAAAAACTCAAAGAACCTTGAAGATCTGATGGGCCCCACTGAGGGTTGTTCCTGAGAAAGCCTCCCCAGGGACTTGTTAGAGCAGCTCCTTGGAGGCCATGAGTGCAGAGAGGCAAAGGCAAAGTGCAGGCCAGAAAAGCCTGGGCTTGGTTTGTGAAGCAGAAAGGCCAAGCCCTGACCCTCAGGCCTTGCCAAGGCAGATGCTGAGAGCCTCAAGACAAAGTTTCATCTCCCCAGCCATGGGAGCAGAAGCAACTGCCAGAGCCAAGGGCACAAAGACCTCAATCCTCTTGGGACTTTCAGCCTGGCCAGAGCCCTTGGCCATGCCCACTGCAGCCTGTCCTGTGCTGCCCCATGCCTGCACCTCTTGCCCTTCCTTCCCCAGCCAGCATTCACCCTGACAGTTCCACACCTGCCCTCAGGGCTCTCCACCCTTGCTGGAGTTGCCTTGGCACACAGCCAGACATGGGCTGCCCACACTCCTGGCTCCCCTCTTGCACCACAGCTTTGTCCTTTGAGTGACATTTCTGTCCTCAGCCCCAGCCTGAACCTTCCAAGATGCACTTCCTAAAGGCTTCCTTCTCTGTCCACAGCCAAACAAAGCTCCAGCAGGTCAAAGCAGCCTTGAGGCAGGAGCACAGCACTCCCTGAGCCTTCAGCTTCTTAGAGAGAGCCTTGAAAGTCCATCCTGGCAGATCTTCCTCCTCCAGACCTCCTCCTTCAAGGCCATGTGACTGCTTCTGCAGCTCATGGCCCTTGCCCTGTGCCAGAGGCCAAGCAGAATCAGTCAGGGGTGGAAATGGGTTACAGATGAGAGTTGAGAGCACAGGAAGGAGGTTTGAGGCTGAGGTGCCCATGGGAAGGCTGAAGGCTCAGAGATGCCTTTGAGTGCTGGGGCTCAGGCCAAGGCTGAGGAGAGACTGTGGTGTCCTCTTGATGGTGCTGGGCAGGGTTCAGGTGAGGGCCAGCTGTGAGGAGCAGGGATTGGGTTGGGGCTGGGCTGAGTGCTGCAGCTAAGGCCAAGTGGTCAATGCAAAGGGTAAAGGCTGGGGCCAGGATGAGCAATGGAGGTAGAATTAGGGGCAGGGATGGTTTAGGGAGGGGCTGAGGTTGAAGGGGTGAGGTGAGGAATGGGCTCAGCTCCTTTTGGGTAGAGCAGGGGCCTGAGGTCAGGGGAGGAGCAGTGGTTAGGCATATAGGGCTTGGGGACACTGGCTAGAGAGAGTGTGAGAGGCTCAAGGTGCATTGGGAGCGGATCAGGGCATCCAGTTTGTAATGGGACTGGGCCAAGTGAGTATGGGGAAGGTGTCTGAGGATCCAGTTTGCACTCGGAGAGAGGCCAGGCTGTGCTGAGAGGGGCACTGGGATTGGGCTACAATAGCAATTAGCAGTGGTAGAGAGCCAGGCCTGAACTGAGAAAGGGAAAACCAAAGCAGTCTGTACTGGTGTGTGGCCTGGTCTAGACTTGGGGGTGATCAGGAGGTCTGATTTGTACTAGGAAATGTCCCAGAGTGCCCTGGGATGGTGCCAAGGGTCCAGCGATTCCTGGGAAGGAGCACAGTGTGTACTGGGAGAGGCTCAGAGTATCCATGTCCCAATTGGAAGGGATCCAGTGAGTCCCAGGAGCATCCAGGGAATCTAGTTTGTGCTGCATTGTAGCCCAGGCTGTATTGGCCTCATTGCCTCCTTGTCCATCCTCAGGAGCCTGGCAGGGTCTGTGCCATAGTCCTTGTGGTGGAGAGTCCCAGGGGTCACAAAATGAGCTTGAGCATGTCCTGTCCTGTCCAGACATGTTTACCTGCCTGTCTGCATTGCAGCCAGAGGCGGGAAAACAGCACAAAAGAAACCCAGACATCCCAGTCTGGTTTAGTCTGGTCACATGAGAGGGGTTCCATAAGGCCCATGCCCCTGTTGCGTGCAAGGCGTCTGCGCCCCCCATGTTTGGAGGAGAGCAGCCTGTGGGGCCTGCCTTTTATGGGTATGTTTGGGTGACTGCCAGAGGTGATTGGGTGATTGTGTGGCCAATGAGACCCTGAGCCTTGGGCACTGTGCTATAAAAGGGGGTGAACAGGTGAATAAGGAGCTTGCCTGCTCCTTCCGTCCTCCCTCACCTGCTGCTCACCTGCCGTTTGTCTCAGCCTCCTTAGCCACCTCAGCCTCCTCAAGCCATCCAACCACCTCAGCTGCCTCAGCCTCTCTATGATGTCACAGAATGCCTTCTATTGCATCACAAATCCTTCTCTATGACATCACTGAATGCCTTCTGTCATGTCACACAGAGCTATCTGTGATGTCACAGAATTCTCTCTGTCATCTCCCAGAACCACTTTATGATGTCACACAATCCCCACTCTGACCTGAAATGCTTCTGTGACATCACACAGCCCTCTCTATGATGTCACACAAACTCCTCTAGGATGCCACAGAGCCCTCTGTAAGATGTCAAAAATTCTCTCCATGATATCCCACAGTCCTCTCTCTTGTGTCACAGAATGTGCTCCATGACATGACAGCCCTCTCTGTGACATCACAGAATGCCTTCTGCCATGTCATGCAGACCTCTCTATGATGTCACTGAGTGCCTTCTATCATGTCACACAGCCCTCTCTTTGACCTCCCAGAATGCCTTCTGTGATGTCACACAGGCCTCTCTATGACATCACAGAGCCCTCTCTATGATGTTATGCAAAATCCTCCATGATGGCACAGTGCTCTCTCTATGACATCACAGAATGCATTCTGGGATGTCACACAGACCTCTCTATGACGCCACACAATCCCCACTATGATGTGAAGCAGTCCTCTCTGTAAAGGTACAGAATTGCCTCTGTGACAGCACACAGCCCTCTCTATGATGTCACCCAAACTCCTCTAGGATATCTCAGTGCCCTCTCTAAGATGTCACAAAATACTCTCTATGATGTCACACATCCACAAAAAGGGTCGGATGGAGGAACCTGGGAACTACAGACCCGTCAGCCTGACCTCAGTGCCAGGGAAACTGATGGAGCAGGTTCTCTTGGGGCCAATAACTGCGCACCTGAGGGATAGCAAAGATCTCAGGTCCAGCCAGCATGGGTTTAGGAAGGGCAGATCCTGCCTTTCTAACCTGATCTCCTTCTATGATCAGGTGACCCGCTTGGTGGATGTGGGGAGGCCTGTGGATGTGGTCTATCTGGACTTTAGCAAGGCCTTTGACACTGTCCCCCACAGCAAACTGCTGGCTAAGCTGTCAGCCCGCGGCTTGGATGGTAACCCTCTGTGCTGGGTTAGGAACTGGCTGGAGGGCCGGACCCAGAGAGTGGTGGTGAATGGTGCCACATCCAGCTGGCGGCCAGTCACTAGTGGTGTCCCTCAGGGATCAGTGCTGGGCCCCATCCTCTTTAACATCTTCATAGATGATCTGAATGAGGGCATGGAGTCAGTCATCAGCAAGTTTGCAGATGACACTAAGCTGGGGGCAGATGTGCATGAGTTGGAGGGCAGAAGGGCTCTGCAGCGGGACCTTGACCGCCTGGACAGATGGGCAGAGGCCAATGGGATGGGGTTCAATAGCTCCAAGTGCAGGGTGCTGCACTTTGGCCACAACAACCCCATGCAGAGATACAGGCTGGGGTCGGAGTGGCTGGAGAGCAGCCAGACAGAGAGGGATCTGAGGGTACTGATTGATACCCACCTGAACATGAGCCAGCAGTGTGCCCAGGTGGCCAAGAGAGCCAGTGGCATCCTGGCCTGCATCAGGAATGGTGTGGTCAGCAGGAGCAGGGAGGTCATTCTGCCCCTGTACTCTGCACTGGTCAGACCACACCTCGAGTACTGCGTTCAGTTCTGGGCCCCCCAGTTTAGGAAGGACACTGAGATGCTTGAGCGTGTCCAGAGAAGGGCAACGAGGCTGGTGAGAGGCCTCGAGCACAAGCCCTACGAGGAGAGGCTTAGGGAGCTGGGGTTGTTTAGCCTGGAGAAGAGGAGGCTCAGGGGTGACCTTATTGCTGTTTACAACTACCTGAAGGGTGGTTGTGGCCAGGAGGAGGTTGCTCTCTTCTCTCAGGTGGCCAGCTCCAGAACAAGAGGACACAGCCTCAGGCTGCGCCAGGGGAAATTTCGGCTCGAGGGGAGGAGAAAGTTCTTCACTGAGAGAGTCATTGGGCACTGGAATGGGCTGCCTGGGGAGGTGGTGGAGTCGTCGTCCCTGGGGCAGTTCAAGGCAAGGTTGGATGTGGCACTTGGTGCCATGGTCTAGCCTTGGGCACTGTGGTAAAGGGTTGGACTTGATGATCTGTGAGGTCTCTTCCAACCTTGGTGATACTGTGATACTGTGATACATCCCTCTTTATGATGTCACACAATCCCCACAATGACGTCAAACAGTCATCTCCATACAGTTACAGAATCACCTCTGTGACAGCACACAGCCCTGTCTGTGATGTCACCCAGGCCTCTCTATGGTGTCACACTAAGTCCTCTATGATCTGAGAGTGCCCTCTCTAAGATGGCACAAAATACTCTCCAAGGTGTCACACAGCCCTCATTATGATGTCACTCAGCCCTCTCTATGACGTCTCAGAATAGCTTCTGTGATGTCATACAGCCCTCTCTTATGTCACACAGCCTTTCCTATGATGTCACACAATGCCTTCTGTGACTTAACACAGACCTCTCCATGTTGCCACAAAATCCTCTCTATGATGTCACTCAGCCCTCTTTAGGATGACACACCATCCCCTCTGAGCCATCAAACAGACCTGTCCATGACATCACATAATCCCTTCTAGGTAGTTATAGAGTCCTGTCATATAGGTACATAATCACTTCTATGGCATCACTCAGCAGTCCTGATGATGTCACAGAACACTCTCTATGACACTGTCGTGGAGGGGAGAAATCAATTGGGGTGAGATAATGTTCTATAAAATAGATATTTATTAAACTCAATGTTCTGGACTCTGCCACCCCCAACCACTGTATGTTAATATTGAAATGTTCTACAGGGTTATGAAAACATTCTGGGATAAATATCTGCAGTGACTTGTTCATAACCAGCAAACATTCAAACCATGGACAGAGAGAGGAGTTTTCCCCGTGGCAAATACTGTTTGGGGTCTATTTGCTATTTGCCCAGCAGAGTGGGCTGGAAACTGATTCTGCTCTGTGGCAGAGACCACAGATATTACAGAGGCATTAAAGCTTTTACTCACAACTCTTATTAATCAATAATCACCCTCCGGGGCTACGTCACAGCCTGTGCCAGTGTCCAAACTTCAGGGGATCTCTGCATGGACTTTGAGGCTGGAATCCTCCTGGCTTGAGGGGAAAGGATGAATCTTCCCAGCTTCTGGGGAAATGACAGTCTGTGACTTGGTTCTCCTGGCAAAGGATGCAATCTCTGCCTTTGTGCTGCTGGCTTCTTCTGGGTGCTCTGTCCAGGGATTCTTAGGCAGGCCCTTAGGTGCAGGAGAAGGATGCTGTGCTGTCTCAGCACAGTTCTCACGTGGCTGGCAGGCCAATCGTGTGCAGACAATCCAGAGTCTGCCTCCTGGTAACTTGGCGGCAGTGGCGCTTACCAGGCAAGGATAGGCAGCAGCATGCAAGGTGTGCAGGGCTCCTGGGAGACTTTGAGCTCCACATATGTACAGGCAGGCTTAAGTGAGCTCTGCAACTCAGTACACAAGCAGGCAATCCATGTACGGAGTCTGAGCTACGCAGGGGGATTCCGAGCTGGGGGCCTGAGCATGAGGGTCTGAGCACCTCTATTTATTGACTGTGGGCCGAGATTAATGGTCCCTTGGCCACTAGAATGACCAATCAGGTTGGCAGTCAGCCAAACCTTATCGTAATAGGCAAATGGCACTTACCTGGACTTTCTCCAAATATGGTGATCACATGGGCTGACACCAGGGAAGCATGAGCTAGGTGTGTGGGGCTTACACAACCTGTTTGCAAACAGCTTATACAACACAGACCCTAGGCAGGCCAGACTCCGTGGCACCAGGTCTGTTGTCCCCATTTGTGCTCATTATCTGTTTACCTCTGGTTTACACAGAAAAACATGTCCTGGAAGGGCAAGGCATAAATAAGCCTATTTTTGGACCTACAGGCCCTCCACGACAAAGGGCTGTGGTCAGGGCTTGGCCTTTCTGCTCCATAAACCAAGCCCAAGGGTTTCTGCTCTGCACTCTGCCTTTGTCTCCTGCACTCATGGCCTCAATGAGCAGCTCTAAGGAGAACCTGGGAGGCTTTGTCAGTAACGACCCTCAGTGGGGCCAATCAATGCTTCAAGGCACTTTGGAGTTTGCTTCTGATTTGCACTGCTGGAGAGGATTGTGCTGACAGCACCTGAGGAGCATGGACTCAGCCCCAAACACTCCGTGGGGCTCATTCAAACCCTGCTGAGCCACAACTTTGCCTCTGCTGCTTGCCAAGAGCTCTGCAGCTACTTGGAGAGGTTTTTGTTCTGAGAAGCATCTGCTCAGAATGCTTTGCAAGGGAACATTTCATCACTCTCCAGCAGGAGTTGCCTCTGGGCAAGCAAAGCAGAGCAGAGCCTGCCCCAGGCTGCTGCCAAGGAACAGACTCTGCAGCATCTGCTCAGCACAAGCTGTGTCTGACGCAGAGATGCTACCAGCAGAAGCTTCTGCTGAGGCTCTGCAGCTGCTTTCCTGCTTGCTTCTTCTTGGGGAGGCCACAGAGTGCCCCAGAATGTCCTGCCCTGCTCACTGCTCACCCTCACTCCCCACTGCCTCCAGCAGAGGCCAGAGGCACAGGTGAGGCACAGGATCTCCTTTGCCAGGGGCTGGTCAGGGCTTGGTCCTTTGCACTCATGAAACCCCTCCAGGTTTGCTCAGCCTCAGAGCCACCTTTAGCTGCTGTCCTGAGCTGTCAGCTCTGCCTCCAGCTCTCTGCTCTGTCCAGCCCCTGCAGGTGCTTCAGTGCCTCCAGGGATTCTTCCCCTGCATCCACTGCCTCCTGCTGCTCTAAGCAGGCCCTGGGGGCACTTCTGCAGTGTCCCTCCCTGGGACACATTAACAGTCCAAGGAAGTTCAGAGTTTGACTCTGACTTTGAATTCTGCAGAGGTTTCTTCAGCTTCTCAGTCTCTGAGGTTCATGGGCAAGGCACCAAAGCCACCAGAGGGGACCTTAAAATGCCTTGGCTGGTCCTCTGCTGCTGATCTGGGGCAGGCTCCTGAGCTGGAGGGAGCTGCTGGCAAGCAGGCAGCACTGAAAAGAGACAGCTCTCTCCAGGAGAAGCTCCTCTGCTCAGCACAGCAGGGCTGAGGGCACTGCCAGGGAGTATCAGGGAGATGAGGAAGGCAGAGAGAGCTTCAAGGTGGCCAGGTCTGGGAGCTGAAAGAAGAGAAACCTTCCCAGCCCTGGATATGTTGAGTCTCTGCTGCAGGACAAAGGGATTTGCAGTTGCTGGAGCTTGTAAAGCTGCCACATGAGACAGCCTCTGGGATCTCTCTTTTGTAGAAGGGAGAAGGAAAAGGAGGACATACTCCAGAGCAGACCTTCGCAGCTACACCAGCTGCCATAGGACACAATGGCTGCCTTCTGCCAGGATGACTGCAGGGGATGCTGGGAGTGCAGAATGAAAGAGAAGGAATTTGAAGGGAATTTTATGGGAAACAGCCATGGAATTGTCTGAATGAATTATATCCTGACTGGTGTCACATCTTCTCCTCTTTCTGTAGTCTCCTCTGCCTATAAGGAAGTGATGTCCAACAGCAGCTCCATCAGCCACTTCCTCCTCCTGCCATTCACAGGCACACAGCAGCTGCAGCTCCTGCACTTCTGCCTCTTCCTGGCCACCTACCTGGCTGCCCTCCTGGGCAACAGCCTCATCATCACCACCATCGCCTGGCACCACCACCTGCACACCCCCATGTACTTCTTCCTCCTCAACCTCACCCTCCTCGACATGGCTGCTATCTCCACCATTGTGCCCAAGTCCATGGTCAATTCCCTGAGGCACTCCAGGGTCATCTCCCACACAGGATGTGCTGCTCAGTTTTTTTCCTTTTTCCTTCTGCTTTCTGCAGAGTTTTCTCTCCTCACCATCATGGCCTACGACCGCTACGTTGCCATCTGCAGACCCCTGCACTATGGCACCCTCCTGGGCAGCAGAGCTTGTGCCCACATGGCAGCAGCTGCCTGGGCCTGTGGCTTTCTCTATGCTCTGCTGCACACAGCCAACACTTTTTCCCTGCCCCTCTGCCAGGGCAATGCTGTGCACCAGTTCTTCTGTGAGATCCCCCAGATCCTCAAGCTCTCCTGCTCCACAGCCTACCTCAGGGAAGTTTGGCTCATTGTGGTCAGTGTTTGTTTAGCCTCTGTCTGCTTTGTGTTCATTGTGGTGTCCTATGTGCAGATCTTCAGGGCAGTGCTGAGGATGCCCTCTCAGCAGGGACGCCACAAAGCCTTTGCCACCTGCCTCCCTCACCTGGCTGTGCTCTCCCTGTTTCTCAGCACTGGCTTCTTTGCCTACCTGAAGCCCCCCTCCATCACCTCCCCATCCTAGAACCTGGTTGTGTCAGTTCTGTACTCAGTGGTGCCTCCAGCAGTGAACCCTCTTGTTGGAGAATTCTTGTTAGCAGAGGACACAGAAATGATAAACATGAGCAACTGTGCTGAGAAACGTGCTTGGGACTCTGCTAGCCCAGGAAACCAAACTGTGAACAAGTGAGCACCCCAGACAGAGCTGCAGTGGGCAGAGTTAGAGAGCCAAGGGGGCTGGAGTAGGTGGCCTGGAGGGCTGACCCCTAGGTTGTTATGGTATGCTGACCTACCTATGCCTTACAAGTAACCCTGTACCCTGTGACTGTAACCAATCTTGGTGGAGTACGCCTCTTGCTAGAATCATAGAATCACAGAATCATAGAATCAACCAGGTTGGAAGAGACCTCCAAGATCATCCAGGCCAACCTATCACCCAGCCCTAACCAATCAACTAGACCATGGCACTAAGTGCCTCATCCAGTCTTTTCTTGAAGACCCCCAGGGACGGTGCCTCCACCACCTCCCTGGCCAGCCCATTCCAATGGGAAATCACTCTCTCTGGGAAGAACTTCTTCCTAATATCCAGCCTATACTTCCCCTGGCACAACTTGAGACTGTGTCCCCTTGTATTGCTGGTTGCCTGGGAGAAGAGGCCACCCCCCACCTGGCTACAATGCCCCTTCAGGTAGTTGTAGACAGTAATAAGATCACCCCTGAGCCTCCTCTTTTGCAGGCTAAACAGGCCCAGCTCCCTCAGCCTCTCCTCATAGGATTTGTGCTCCAGGCCCCTCATTAGCTTTGTTGCCCTTCTCTGGACATGTTCCAGCACCTCAACATCTTTCTTGAATTGAGGGGCCCAGAACTGGACACAGTACTCAAGGTGTGGCCTGACCAGTGCTGAGTACAGGGGAAGAATAACCTCCCTTGTCCTACTGGCCACACTGTTCCTGATGCAGGCCAGGATGCCATTGGCTTTCTTGGCCACCTGGGCACACTGCTGGCTCATCTTCAGCTTACTATCTATTAGTACCCCCAGGTCCCTTTCCTCCTGGCTGCTCTCCAGCCACTCAGTCCCCAGCCTATAGCTCTACTTGGGGTTATTGTGGCCAAACTGCAGAACCCTGCCCTTGGCCTTGTTAAATCTCATCCCATTGACCTCTGCCCACCCATCCAGCCTGTCTAGGTCCCTCTGCAGAGCTCTCCTACGTTCTAACAGATCAACACCTGCTCCTAGTTTGGTGTCATCTGCAAACTTACTGATGCTGGACTCAATGCCCTCATCCAGGTCATCAATAAAGATATTGAACAGGACTGGGCCCAGCACTGATCCTTGGGGAACACCACTAGTGAGTGGCTGCCAACTGGATGTGGCACCATTCACCACCACTCTCTGAGCTCTGCCATCCAGCCAGTTCTTGATCCAGCACAGAGTGAATCTGTCTAAACCATGAGCTGCCAGCTTGGCTAGGAGCTTCTTGTGGCAGACTGTGTCAAAGTCCAAGTAGACTACATCCACAGCCTTCCCCACATTCACCAGGCAGGTAACCTGATCATAAAAGGAGATCAGGTTGGTGAGGCAGGACCTGCCCTTCCTAAAGCCATGCTGTCTGGACCTGATCCCTTGGCTATCCTGTAGGTGCTTTGTGATGGCACCCAAGATTACCTGTTCCATGACCTTGCCTGGCACTGAGATCAGGCTCACAGGTCTGTAGTTTTCTGGCTCCTCCTTACGACCCTTCTTGTGAATGGGTATCACATTGGCAGCTTCCAGTCTTCAGGGACCTCTCCAGTGAGCCAGGACTGCTGATAAATGATGGAGAGTGGCTTGGCCAGCTCAGCTGCCAGCTCTCAGCATCCTAGGGTGGATCCTATCTGCTCCCATGGACTTGTGAGGATCCAAATGATGCAGCAGGTCCCTTACTGCTTCCTCATGGATTAGAGGGGGACTGTACTGGTCCCTGACTCCATCCACCACTTCAGGAGTCCAGCTGTGCTGGAGACAACCTGTCCCACTATTGAAGATTGAGGCAAAGAAGGTGTTAAGCACCTCTGCCTTTTCCTCATCCTTTGTCACTATGTTCCCCTCTCTATCTAATAAGGACTGGAGGTTGTCCTTGGCCCTTCTCTGCCATTCATATATTTAAAGAAACACTTTTTATTTTCCTTCACAGCCGTGGCCAGCCTGAGCTCCAAGTGGGCTTTTGCCTCTCTCATTTTTCCTCTGCAAGACCTAGCAACTTCCTTGAACTTCTCCTGGGACACCTCCCCTCTTTTCCAAAGGTGATACACTCTGTTTTTAATCTTTAATTCCTTCAGCAGCTCCCTGCTCATCCAGTCTGGCTGCCTCCCTCGTCAGCTCATCTTCCGGCTCAGAGGCACTGCCTGCTCCTGTGCCTGCAGGAGTTCTTTCTTGAAGTAGGTCCACCCTGCCTGGACCCCTTTGTTTTCAAGGGCTATTTCCCAAGGAACTTTCTGAATTAGTTCCTTAAATAGGCTGAAGTCTGCCCTTCGGATGTCCAGTGTGGAGGTTCTGTTGATGCCCCTCCTGGTTTCTCCATGTATTGAAAACTCAATAATTTCATGGTCACTGGGCCCCAGGCAGCCTCCAACCACCACATGCCCCACCAGCCCCTCTCTATTTGTGAGCAGCAGGTCAAGCAGGGCTGCCCCCCTGGTAGGCTCACGTAACAGTTGGGATAGACAGTTGTCTTCCACACATTGCAGAAACCTTCTAGACTGCTTCTTCTCTGCAGTGTTTAAGTCCCAGCAGATGTCTGGTAGGTTAAAGTCGCCCACCAGAACAAGGGCAGGTGATCTTGAGGCAGCCTCCAGTTGTTTAAAGAGTAATAAATTGACCTCTTCTTCCTGGTTGGGTGGTCTGTAACAGACTCCAACCAGGATATCAGCCTTGTTGGCCTTTGCCTTAAGTCTCACCCATAATGACTCAACTTGACCATCCTTGATTTCTACCTCCATGACATCCAGAGCATCCCTAATATACAGAGCCACTCCCCCGCCCTTTCTCCCTTTTGCTGTCTCTCCTGAAGAGTCTGTAGCCATTGATTACAGCACTCCAATCATGTGAGCCATCCCACCACGTTTCAGTGATGGCGACAATATCATAGTTTTCCTCCAGCACCAGAGCTTCCAGCTCCTCTTGTTTGTTACCCATACTGTGTGCATTAGTGTACATGCACTTCAGCTGGGCTGCTGCATATAAATCACTGTATCACGGAAATAAAGCAGATTTGACCATCTAACCATATTGGTGAACAAATAGTCATCTTCCCATAGCGCTCCATTGACAATTGGCGCCTGAACAGTGAATCAGGCATTTGGGTCAGACCGAGGCAGGCTGACAGCGGGTAGGACCGCAATCAGGAAGCCAGAGGGTTGGCCAGAAGAGAAAGGGGCTGATCATCCTGTGGACGTTTTCGTATTGAAAAGACTATCGTCATTTGGTGCCGCTGGACCAGGTGGCACCACCTCAGGACAGGGGTGGTTGCTGGACATTCATTTCATGAGTGAACAACCCGAGTGTGCAGGTAAGCCCGACATGGAATTTGATGCAGCACTGCATCTGCTGGCATGCGTATTCTCATGAGAGAATGCTCGCTGGACATTGGAAAGCTCCAAGAGTTGTTGGCCCGGGCACATGCGCAGGGTCATATGAGTGAGCCTCCCATGATCTTTAAATTGGAAGCATGGCAGGAGGTCAGAGACGTGCTGTGGGACATGGTTATTAACGATGGAAAAGACTCTAAGACAGCTTGACAGCTAGGTCCCACCTGGCGGGATGTGCTCCGCACTTTACTAGACATGAAACCCAAAAGAAACACTACAATCGTGGCTTCTCAGTCGCTTCTGCCCATGCTGGTCACTGCCGGCAGTTCTGATGCATGGGCGATGCCAGATTCCACCTCTGCCCCCGCCCCAAGCACCCTGTTGCTGCCTGCAGTCAAGAAAGAGAGCTCAGTAGCTTGTTTTTTCGGACTTAGCTGTGTCACTCCAGTCAAGGGCATGACCGGGAAGATTGCCAGCTCAGTGGCGGAGTTGAAAAAGAGCATGCAGTATGATCCAGATGGACAGACATGTTGCCTGTCCCGTGCCCCGCCTCCGCCCCCCCTCCGTACTGGGGCCATGCCCGATAAACCGATCCTTGACATCTCCGAGCCTGACGATTGTGCTGCAGCTGGAGGGGTGTGCCCTCGTGGCTCGGCGTGCATTAGCAGTCATCAGTCCCCTACGGCTGCCGCTGATGATACTAAGCGGTCACTGGATCAGGTGGTTAAGTTGTTAGAAAAATGGACGCCTGACTGTGCAAAACAACAGAACAGACTGCTGCACCCGGTGACTCTGCCCACCCCGCTGCCTTCTCCTTCACTGGCAACCCACCCGCTGGCCGAGCGCCTCCAGGAGCCAGACGCTCAGATTCGAGAGAAAGCATCTCAGCAAAATCTGGCATGGTCTGGTGTCATTAAAAATGCTATGTTAGAGGGAGAGTGTGTCATGGAGAGTAGCAAAAGCTCTCTAAGCTTTTGCTATATTGTGTAGTTTCTAGTGCCTCACATTCAAGCAGAAAGCATTGAAAACCCAAAACAATCTTTCAGTCCCATGGGAAGGTTTCGGCCTAAGGCGAGTAGAGGGTAAACACTGGCCATGTTTTCCTTTTACTTGGCGTCAAAGTGGGATGAGAGTGGCCTTGCTTTCCAGACAAACAAGGTATTGTTTTGGTTAGTAGAAACGACTTTCTCAAGCCTGCCCAACACCTGCAGGTGGGCTGGCCTGAGGAGTGGTCTTTATATTGTTTAGGTAATGTTATCCAATTGTGTAAGTTGATTACTGTTTTTTACCAATGTATGTGAACAACGTAAAAGTGGTCTGAATTGTGGGCTAGTCCTATTTTGGAACATTATAAAAATGGTGGACAGGCCAGGATCGAGGCTTTTGGCCCCCTTGCCTTGCCTTGCCCTTCTGGGTTTTTCCAGCCTTTCTGGTTTTTTCCCGGACTTCTAACAACAACAAACTGCTTGCCGATCTAGCCTCGCCTCGGGCGGACACCCTGAGTCGCAGAGGCGGGAAGCCTGCATGCATGGACCCTCACCGGGAGAAAGGGGCTCCCTACCAAGCTACAGACTGTGAGTAGCTGACGAACTATTAACTCAATCCAGAGACTCAAAAGAACTCTCTTTAAACATCATAGACTCTTTAATTTGCCATTTTCGGAAATGTTACTTTGACCTCGATTAAAAAAGAATTCACAAGGGTGGTGTAGTTTCGGGAAGAGGGAATTCACATTTTTGCAATAAATCACTGATAAAATAGTCAACGCCTCGCGTATTTCCCCCATAAACTCTGCCGCGAAACTGCGTTCCACGACAGAGTGGCACCCTGTGCAGTCCACAGCTTTTCCCATGATAACCGGGGCGAATGGTGAGGCACACTGGGATGCCTGGAAGTGGAAGCTCCTGGAGCGTGCGCAGAAAGCGGTTAAGGAATGTGGGATACGATCAGAAACTGCAAGGCAGATGTTAGATTGGCTGTTCTCCGCCGACCACTGCATGCCAGTGGACTGCCGTAATTTAGCCAGTCTTATCCTGACCCCTTCCCAGTTTCTCCTGTGGGAATGGGAGTGGTCTTGGCAGGTGACCAGGGAAGCCGCTCGACACCAGCGGATTGGGGATCCCTTGTACGGGATTACGCCCGACATTTTAACTGGTCAGGGTAGCTACCAGTCGACAGAGGTGCAACTCCGTTTCCCACAAGAGATTCATGATCTGTCTGCCCGGTTGGCATTACAAGCCTTTTATACTGCTCCCGGCTTAACACCCGGTCCCTCCTATGTGGGAATCAGGCAGGGGACAAATGAGGAGTATAGTCACTTCATTGACCAGCTATGGGCAGCATTAACACATGAAGGAGAGTTAGATGATAGCACCAAGGCAAGGCTGATGAAGAGCATGGCATTTGGAAATGCTAATCCCAAGACCTGGGGTATTTTATCCACGTTACCCGCAGGGGCGTCTGTATAAGACATGTTACAATGAGTAGCCCGTGCCCAGGGCAGGGAGCAATATGTGCTCATAGCGGATGCCGTGCAGGCATCTAATCAAGCTACGGCAGGAGAGTTAGCTCAAGCATCAGGACAGGCGGTGGAGACTGCGCTTGACAAGAAAGTCCTTCTTGTTTCAGCAAAACAGCGGGAGATCTGCTCGATGCCCACGGGCTGCTATTGCTGCGGCCAGCTGGGTCACACAACGCAGCGCTGTTCAGCTTCAGTGTGGTGCGACCATTGCCACTCTCCTGGCCATGTCACAGCAGTTTGCTGGTCAGGAAACTTCACAGCCAGTGCGAGCAGCCGTGTGCAGATGACAATAGCTGTAGTGCAGGATGAGGCAAAGAGTACCTGGACACCCACTACCCAACTGCCGGTGAGAGCCACAGGGTTGACTTGGCAACAGCAGTAAGTGTCACCTTGCAGAATACACAAGTCACAAAACTTCCTACCACTGCTTCTCCGTTATCTCCCTCACCAAACAAGATTGCCAGCGACTTGCCTCTACAGTACCATCTGTGAGCAAAGCTGAACCTGTGAGCCGCTATGAGTACACAGCTTTGCCACAAGGAATGAAGAACTCACCAACTCTCTGCCAATTGTTCATTGCCAGAGCATCGCAACCCTTACAAAAATTGGGCATGTACAATTGTCTATCACTATATGGACGACATTATTTTCTGTCGTTCACGGACGTTTTGTGCCTGCAGACTTGAAAATGATTGAGACAGTCTGCACAAGACGTGGTCTGATTGTCGCCCCAGGAAAGATACAGCAGCAGAGCCCCTAGAATTATTTAGGTTGGGATATTACTGAGGCCACAATCAGACCTCAAAAGATCGACTTACACAGACAGCAGTTTAAAAAGTTTTTCAGGGTAGATTTCATACTAACGGTAAGGATAGGAAGTATGAGGGATGGGATGAAACAATGACATGGTGGCTGAGCTGAAACAGCTGGGGGCTGGGCAAGATGGGGAGTAGAGGACACCAGCTGCGCTGGTCCTCCCCCTCCTCCTCCCCCCCCCCCCACTCGCCACCTGCAGAGAGGCCCATGGGGCCCCGTTCCCCCCCCCCCCCACCTCCTCTGTCCATCTGTTATCTCTTTTTACAGATTTTTTTTTTTTCTGCTGAAAGCAGCAGAGCCTCAGGACTGTTTTGAGCTGGAAAATTACTGAGGCCAGAGTTGCACCTCAGGAGACTGACTTACACACGGACTTGAATGCAATGCCAGATATTAGGAAGTTTATGGAAATGATAGCAAGAATAACGATGACGACTGTCGTGGAGCGCAGTTTCGCGGCAGAGTTATGGGGAAAATACGCAAGGCGTTGACTATTTTATCAGTGATTTATTGCAAAGAATGCGGATTCCCTCTTCCCGAAACTACACCACCACTGTGAATTCTTTTTGATTGAGATCAAAGTAACATTTCCAAAAATGGCAAATTAAAGAGTCTATGATGTTTAAAGAGAGTTCTTTTGAGGTTTTGTGGTTTGAGTTAATAGTTCGTCAGCTACTCACAGTCTGTAGCTTGGTAGGAGTCTCTCATTCTCCCGATGAGGGTCCAGGCATGCAGGCTTTAGCCTCTGCGACTCGGCGTCCGCCCGAGGCGAGACTAGATCGGTGTCATGGAGAGTAGCAAAAGGCTCTCTAAGCTTTTGCTATATTGTGTAGTTTCTAGTGCCTCACATTCAAGCCAGAAGCATCGAAAAAACCAAAACAATCTTTCAGTCCCATGGGAAGATTTCTCCCCAGAGTAAGTGAAAGGGTAAACACTGGCCATGTTTTCCCTTCCACTTGACCTCGCTTTTCAGACAACAGGATATTGTTTTGGTTAAGTAGGAACGACTATCTCAAGTCTGCCCAACACCTGCAGGTGGGCTGGCCTGAGGAGTGGTCTTTATATTGTTTGAGTAAAATTATCCAATTATATAGATTGCTTATTGTCTTTTACCAATATATGTGAACAACGTAAAAGTGGTCCGAGTTGTGGGCTAGTCCTGTTTTGGAACATTATAAAAATGGTGGACAGGCCAGGATCGGTGCTCTTGTGCTCGTGCTCGTGCTCTTGCCCTAGCCTTCTAGTCTGCGTCTTACACTTCTGGGTTTTTCCAGCCTTTCTGTTTTTTTCCCGGACTTAACAACAACAAACTGCTCGCCGATCTAGTCTCGCCTCGGGCGGACGCCGAGTCACAGAGACTAAAGCCTGCATGCCTGGACCCTTATCGGGAGAATGAGAGACTCCTTACCAAGCTACAGACTGTGAGTAGCTGACTGACGAACTATTAACTCAAACCACAAAGACTCAAAAGAACTCTCTTTAAACATCATAGACTCTTTAATTTGCCATTTTCGGAAATGTTACTTTGATCTCAATCAAAAAGAATTCACAGTGGTGGTGTAGTTTCGGGAAGAGGGAATCCGCATTCTTTGCAATAAATCACTGATAAAATAGTAAACGCCTCGCGTATTTTCCCCATAACTCTGCCGCGAAACTGCGTTCCACGACAGGTTTGGTGTCAGAAGTGGGATTGAGAAACTGAAGTAACAGCCGAGTTTAAAAATGGCCCAGTTCGGAAGGAGTTCTCCCGCAGCAGGAGATGCCAGATCGCCAGATCTCACAGACACCCTGTATGCTAGATTAGCTTCCGTGTTTGAATCAGCTAATTTTAGGCATGTTGCAGAGGCCTGGAGGCTGGAGGCAGAGGCGCATAAACGTGAGATAGAGGCGCATAAACGTGAGGTAGAGACGTATAAACAGGAGGTCAAAAAACTGAGTGATGAGAATGCCCGGAAAGAATTGCGTTTAGAGCAGGCACGTCAAGAAATCAAGTCGTTGCAGAGTGAGAGAGAAGCTCTGTTGAAAGACGTTGTCAGGCGGAACTTGAGCTTTCGCGCAGAGCCCGCTGTAACTGAGGACAGGATGAGAAGTATGGAGGAAAAGTTAGACAGGTTACTAAGCCGAAAGTCACGGTCCGGGAGCACTTCCCGAACGCAATCAGCCGTTAGTTCCCGCGCGGACACACCGCAGCCGCGATCGCATATCGGGTCTCGGACAGAAACTCCGCAGCCCTCGACCCACAGTCGGGAGTCGACTGGTTATCTAGGCTTGCCAATTTTTACTCCGATATGTCCTGAGAAGTCACAGCAGCCCGTGGTCCGCCGGAAAGAGCCGGTAGCTACCCCCTCTCAGACCCAGGAGTCGCAACTCTTGCGCCCTCCGCGTAAAACCCCTCACGTCAGTACGCCTTCCCACGAGCCCGATTTTTTTAAAATGTCTCCGGTGAGGCATCTTCCTCAGCCAATGAATCCCCAACCAGTGGCAGAGCCGTCCCTGTTGCCGCTAAAGTCATGCGGCTCGATACCGCGTCCACCGTTTAACTCACCAATGCCGGTTCAGCCAGCCGCCGCTTTGCCTCAGCCGCAGTCGGTTCCGGTCCCGGTGATTCCGCCGGCGAAGCCTCTGACGCCTCCGCCGATGCTGGCACTCCAGCCATCGGCAGCGCCATTACTAAAAGTAGCGGAGCCGATAGCCCAGGCACAGCCGCAACCCCAGGCTTTGCAATACGGGTCGGAGGCACGCCCGCGGGCAATGCCCAGGCAGCCTGCCTTGCCGCCGAACGCCGTGTTATTTTCACAGCCGCAAGCAGTAGAATCGAATCCGGTCCCGCAGCAGCCGGCTCAGGTCCTAGTGATTCAGCCGATGCCGCTAACGCCTTCACAGCCGACTCTGCTTCAGCAGCCGATCTTGCAGACAACCCCGTTTCCGACGGTGCAGCTGCCAGCACAGGAGCTTCAGACGATCCCGCAGGTCCCGGCGCTTCAGTCGCCGCCACCAGCAGTAATGCAGTCGTCCGCAATGCCGCAGGCAGCAGCTACGGTGCCGCTTTTCCCGGCTCAACCGTCTCCTCAATCTCAGTCCGTTCCAGCGTTTCAGCAGGTCCCGATGCCGTCTCAAGTTCAACCATCGGCAGCGCCGCCGCAGCCGCCATCTTCCCAACCTTCTTCACAACAAAAACAGCCGCCATCTTCTCAGCCGCCACGCCCTGAGCAGCCAGCGCTGAGCACGCCTGTGCAGCGCCACACCGCGTTGCAGCCTGCAGTTGCGTCTATTGATAGCGACACGGAAGTGGAGGAGGTGCACCACAAAATGAAGTCCTACTCCGTGAATCCTCTCTTTGCGTCTGAAACCTCGCAAGGACCGAAAGGAGGAAAAATAACAACCACGAAAATAAAATCGTATACAGAAATGCAGATAGACGATATTAGGGAAACATATTCCCGCATGCCTAATGAGTCCATAATTGAATATGTATATCGTGTGGTGCAGAGGGGGGCGGAAAGGATTATCTTATCTCGTGGAGAGGTGGGAAGAACTAACTGGGGACCCGAGGTATTTCTTGGGGATGGTCCTGAGGGAGACCTTGCGTTAAGTGCTAGGATTTTTCATTGGGCTAGTGCTTATGAGCCTTCAGATAGGGGTGATCCTACAGAATTTTGGATCAGATCCCCTGTTGAGTTAAATGAAGCATTTACTATGGCTGCCTGTATCCAAGCTGTGAATCATAAGGGGTTATATGCACATGCAATGGATGCCCCAGTAGAGCCACCGAGGCTTAGACCCCTGATAAAGGGTATGCCTGGCTTCATAAAGGCTGAAGGCATTAGGATAAGGAGACAAATTGAGAATGCAATACAACAGAATGAAGGGCAAAGTTCACAAAGTGTAGTACATCATCCTACGTGGAGGGAAGTGCTTACAGAACTAGCCACTCTAGGGAGAGAAATGGGTTATCATGATCCTTTATCTGTGCCAGAATCTGTCTTTCAGAAGGAAAAGCAGTCTGGAGGCAGGAGCAGCAGCTCTGCATCACGAGGAAAAAACCAAACAGTACGACATGCCTGGACATCTGGTAACCCTGACGAGAGTCCAAAATCGAGTCCACGATCAAGTCCCAGGGGGAGCCCTGAGCTTAATCGTCGCTCTGAATCTGGAATAATGTGGGTACCGAGTTCTCTAGGTAGAGGTGTACTCCCACTGCAGGAGCAGAAATATGCAGTGAAACCTCGTGATGTGTTTCAGAGGAAACAGGTAGAGCGTGATCCTGTGAAGAGTGAGCTCAGTACTATGAGTAAGTCCATGTCTGATATGAGTAAGTCCATGTCTGACATGAAAGGACTGCTAGAACAGGTACTGAAAGGCAATGGTAACGAAAAGGTGAAGCAGAACCGTAAGAGAGGCTCTGCAAACACGTCTCCTACCAAGTCAGGTTCTCCTGATCGGGGAGGAGATAAGAGCAAATCAAAAAACTAAGTGTGGCGGTGAATGATTCAGGCCACACTCATCGCTCTGTTTCTGAATGTCAATGGTCTGACAAACCTGAACCCTATATCATGATTCCTACTGGACCAACTAGAACTGCTGTCAAATACCTAATAGATACAGGTGCACAAATTACAGTGCTAAATGCACAATTAGCAAAGCATCTGAAAATATTGCCATCCCGGAGAAAGGTAAACATAACAGGTGTTACAGGACAACCTGAAACATGCTATTTAGCCAAGGCGCAGCTGTGGCTACCTGGGGAGAACAGAGGTACCCTGGTAGAGTTAGCATTGGCTTCGTGTAAACATAATATCCTTGGGTTTGATGTTCTAGCAGGTAGAAGATGGCATCTTCCTGACGGAACATTATGGAGCTTTGGTGCTTATGAGGTGAGGAATAAGAGGCAAAGGTTAGTCCGTGCTTGTGTTCGCTTATTACAAACAGCTCCTCCATTGCCAAAGTCACACATTACTTGTGTTGCACAGTATCCATTGCCAGCTGCAGCTAAGCAAGGTATCACTGAAGTGATAGCTGATCTTGAAAAGAGACAGATTATCACTAGAACTCATTCTCCTTACAATTCACCTGTTTGGCCAGTCCGAAAATCGAATGGCCGATGGAGATTGACGGTAGATTTCCGGAAGCTAAATAGTAACACTCCTCCTCTTACTGCAGCAGTTCCTAGTCTTTCGTCCACAGTGACAGCAATCCAAGCGGCTTCTCACACCTGGATGGCGACTCTAGACGTGAAGGACATGTTCTTCATGGTGCCGTTGAGAGAAGAGGACAAACCGCAGTTTGCTTTTACCTGGCAAGGTATTCAGTACACATTCAACCGTCTTCCACAAGGGTACAAACACAGCGCAACCATTGCACACAATGCACTTGCAGCTTTGCTTGACACTGTTCAACTTCCTAAGGATGTTAAGATGTACCATTACATTGATGATATCTTGGTGGGAGGGAATGACAAGGAGCAAGTTGGTGCAGTGGCTGAGAATATCCGAGAGCTGTTGACTAGCCAAGGTTTGACCATTCCTAAGGAAAAGTGTCAAGGGCCAAGTCAAGAGGTAAAATTCCTGGGATCATGGTGGATAGCAGGTGCAGTGCCTGTGCCAGACGACACTCTTCAGAGCATTGAAAAGGGCCAAATACCCCAAAATAGAAAAGAGTTACAACAGTTGTTGGGTACTCTGGGTTACTGGAGGAAACATATTCCAGGTTTCTCAGTAATTGCCCGTCCTCTGTATGATTTGCTTAAGAAGAACAAGCATTGGGATTGGACTCCAGAACATTCTGATAGCCTGAGGTTTCTCAAGGATGAACTAAAGGCATATCAGAAGTTGGGGCCCTTACACCCAAAAGATGCCCTGAGGGCTGAATGGGGTTTTTCCGCGAATGCCTCATACTGTGGAATTTTCCAGAGAGGACCCAATGGTCCTAGTAGAGCTCTCATGTTTTCATCAACAGCATTCAAAGAGACCAAAATTCGGTACTCGGATTGGGAAAAGGGACTTCTTTCCCTAACTCGAGCTGTTAAGGAAGCAGAAAAGCTTCGTACTGCACAAGATGTTGTAGTACAAAGCCCATTTCCTCTGCTAAAAGCAATCCTTAAAGGAACTCCTCCACCAGAAGGAATTGCCCAAAAGGCTACTGTTAGAAAGTGGTATGCCTACTTAGAGGGAATTTCACAGCTGATGCCGCTGAAAGAGGGACCTACAAAGGTATCCAAACTTCAGCAACCCATAAATCCTGATAAAGCTCTGCTTAGTCAGCCATGTAAGCCTTCTCCTATTCAGGTAGCCCCTGAGATGACCGCAGACTCCGACAAATCGGGAGTGTGGTTCACAGATGCATCCTCTCGGAGGGTAGGGGCGAAGTGGCATTACAAAGCCGCTGCCTTGGAGATTGCTACAGGCCAGACCATCACTGAAGAAGGTGATGGCAGTGCGCAGGTAGGGGAGTTGCGTGCTCTTATAATAGCAGCCGAGAAGGGAGCAACAACTATTTACACTGATTCTTATTCCACGTTCAAAGGCGCCACTGAGTGGATTTGCCAGTGGGAAGCGAATCAGTGGAAGGTATCAGGTGCGGAAGTCTGGAGAGTCGAAGACTGGAAAAGGCTATTAGAAATTGGCCGATCCAGACCCCTCAAGGTTGGTTGGGTAGAAGGGCATTCCAAAAAGCAAACACCAGCTACCACCTGGAATAATCAAGCTGATTTCTTAGCAAAGATCAACATAGTGGATGAGGACAAAGGAGAATGGTGGAGATTAGCTGAGTGGCTTCATATTAAAAGAGGTCATTCAGGAAAGGCAGACCTTTACTTCGAGTGTAGGTCTAGAGGGTGGCCAGTTTCTATGAGTACCTGTAAGGAACTCATTTCATCTTGCCCACAGTGCAGAATCAGGCTTAAAGCAAATCATCCCAATCTAGCTCCAGCACAGCATATCAGAGAGGACAAAAGGTTATGGAGTACATGGCAAGTTGACTATGTGGGTCCTTTAAAGCCCTCACATGGGAAGAAATACATACTGGTGGGGGTGGAAGTGGTTTCAGGATTAGTCATGGCTACAGCAACTAGTGCTGCCACAGGAGCTCAAACTATTGAGGTCTTGAAGCAGTGGTTTAGTGTCTTACCAATGCCAGAGTACATCCAAAGTGATAATGGATCTCACTTTACAGCGTCTTCTGTACAAGACTGGGCTAAGGGTGAGGGAATTACATGGGTGTTCCATACTCCCTATTATCCTCAAGCTAATGGTATTGTAGAGAGAACAAATGCTCTGGTTAAGAAACATGCCATGGTATCCAAAGGTAACTGGGATAAACGCTTGCCATACGCAGTTTTCATTGTGAACAACAGATGGGGTAATTATGGTAGTCCTAAAATAAGGGCATTTTGTCCTGACAATCCAGTGGAGAATGTTAGTCATCCACCAGATAAATCTCAGCACTCTCAACAGTCATTACACAAATTACAGGTGGGACAACCAGTAATGGTAAACTTACCTTCAATTGGAGTTGTGCCTATGACCCTGACAAAACCAAATGGGTTGTATGCTTGGGAAGCAACTGATGTAAGTGGGAAGACTCATCGTATCAGTGCACGATGGATTCTCCCAGACTTCTGAACTGCTTTTGCATATACCAGGTTTTCTGCTTTGTAAATATTCAATAAAGCTTTGTTTATTCAGGGGGGTGGGCATAAGTATTAAGTTAGTTTAAATTAGAGTTATGTTTATGTATTAGTTATGTTAAGAGTTAGATGTAAGTTGTATTTCATTTTTTGCTTTTTCCGATTCTTGGCTTAATGTGAGCCAGGGAGTGGAGTATGTCATGGAGAGTAGCAAAAGGCTCTCTAAGCTTTTGCTATATTGTGTAGTTTCTAGTGCCTCACATTCAAGCCAGAAGCATCGAAAAAACCAAAACAATCTTTCAGTCCCATGGGAAGATTTCTCCCCAGAGTAAGTGAAAGGGTAAACACTGGCCATGTTTTCCCTTCCACTTGACCTCGCTTTTCAGACAACAGGATATTGTTTTGGTTAAGTAGGAACGACTATCTCAAGTCTGCCCAACACCTGCAGGTGGGCTGGCCTGAGGAGTGGTCTTTATATTGTTTGAGTAAAATTATCCAATTATATAGATTTATGGGTTGCTGAAGTTTGGATACCTTTGTAGGTCCCTCTTTCAGCGGCATCAGCTGTGAAATTCCCTCTAAGTAGGCATACCACTTTCTAACAGTAGCCTTTTGGGCAATTCCTTCTGGTGGAGGAGTTCCTTTAAGGATCGCTTTTAGCAGAGGAAATGGGCCTTGTACTACAACATCCTGTGTAGTACGAAGCTTTTCTGCTTCCTTGACAGCTTGAGTTAGGGAAAGAAGTCCCTTTTCCCAATCCGAGTACCGAATTTCGGTCTCTTTGAATGCTGTTGATGAAAACATGAGAGCTCTACTAGGACCATTGGGTCCTCTCTGGAAAATTCCACAGTATGAGGCATTCGCGGAAAAACCCCATTCAGCCCTCAGGGCATCTTTTGGGTGTAAGGGCCCCAACTTCTGATATGCCTTTAGTTCATCCTTGAGAAACCTCAGGCTATCAGAATGTTCTGGAGTCCAATCCCAATGCTTGTTCTTCTTAAGCAAATCATACAGAGGACGGGTAATTACTGAGAAACCTGGAATATGTTTCCTCCAGTAACCCAGAGTACCCAACAACTGTTGTAACTCTTTTCTATTTTGGGGTATTTGGCCCTTTTCAATGCTCTGAAGAGTGTCGTCTGGCACAGGCACTGCACCTGCTATCCACCATGATCCCAGGAATTTTACCTCTTGACTTGGCCCTTGACACTTTTCCTTAGGAATGGTCAAACCCTGGCTAGTCAACAGCTCTCGGATATTCTCAGCCACTTCACCAACTTGCTCCTTGTCATTCCCTCCCACCAAGATATCATCAATGTAATGGTACATCTTAACATCCTTAGGAAGCTGAACAGTGTCAAGCAAAGCTGCAAGTGCATTGTGTGCAATGGTTGCGCTGTGTTTGTACCCTTGTGGAAGACGGTTGAATGTGTACTGAATACCTTGCCAGGTAAAAGCAAACTGCGGTTTGTCCTCTTCTCTCAACGGCACCATGAAGAACATGTCCTTCACGTCTAGAGTCGCCATCCAGGTGTGAGAAGCCGCTTGGATTGCTGTCACTGTGGACGAAAGACTAGGAACTGCTGCAGTAAGAGGAGGAGTGTTACTATTTAGCTTCCGGAAATCTACCGTCAATCTCCATCGGCCATTCGATTTTCGGACTGGCCAAACAGGTGAATTGTAAGGAGAATGAGTTCTAGTGATAATCTGTCTCTTCTCAAGATCAGCTATCACTTCAGTGATACCTTGCTTAGCTGCAGCTGGCAATGGATACTGTGCAACACAAGTAATGTGTGACTTTGGCAAAGGAGGAGCTGTTTGCAATAAGCGAACGCAAGTACGGACTAACCTTTGCCTCTTATTCCTCACCTCATAAGCACCAAAGCTCCATAATGTTCCGTCAGGAAGATGCCATCTTCTACCTGCTAGAACATCAAATCCAAGGATATTATGTTTACACGAAGCCAATGCTAACTCTACCAGGGTACTTCTTTTCTCCCCAGGTAGCCACAGCTGTGCTTTGGCTAAATAGCATGTTTCAGGTTGTCCCGTAACACCTGTTATGTTTACCTTTCTCCGGGATGGCAATATTCTCAGATGCTTTGCTAATTGTGCATTTAGCACTGTAATTTGTGCACCTGTATCTATTAGGTATTTGACAGCAGCTCTAGTTGGTCCAGTAGGAATCATGATATAGGGTTCAAGTTTGTCAGACCTTCGACATTCAGAAACAGAGCGATGAGTGTGGCCTGAATCATTCACCGCCACACCTAGTTTTTTGATTTGCTCTTATCTCCTCCCCGATCAGGAGAACCTGACTTGGTAGGAGACGTGCTTGCAGAGCCTTTCTTACGGTTCTGCTTCATCTTTCCGTTACCATTGCCTTTTAGTATCTGTTCTAACAGTTTTTTTATCTCAAACATGATCTCATTCTTCACAGGATCATGCTCTATCTGTTTCCTCTGAAACACATCACGAGGTTTCACTGCATACTTCTGTTCCTGCAGTGGGAGTACACCTCTACCTTGAGAAGTCGGTACCCACATTATTCCAGATTCAGAGCGACGATTAAGCTCAGGGCTCCCCCTGGGACTTGATCGTGGGCTCGATCGTGGACTCTCATTGGGGTTGCCAGATGTCCAGGCATGCCGCACCGTTTGGTGTTTTCCTCGTGATGCAGAGCTGCTCCTGCCTCCAGACTGCTTTTCCTTCTGAAAGACAGATTCTGGCACAGATAAAGGATCATGATAACCCATTTGTCTCCCTAGAGTGGCTAGTTCTGTAAGCACTTCCCTCCATGTAAGATGATGTACTACACTTTGTGAGCTTTGCCCTTGCTCTTCATTTTGTTGTATTGCATTCTCAATTTGTCTCCTTATCCTAATGCCTTCAGCCTTTATGAAGCCAGGCATACCCTTTATCAGGGGTCCAAGCCTGTGTGGCTCTACTGGAGCATCCATTGCATGTGCATATAACCCCTTATGATTCACAGCTTGGATACAGGCAACCATAGTAAATGCTTCATTTAACTCATCAGGGGATCTAATCCAAAACTCTGTAGGTTCACCCCTATCTGAAGAATCATAAACACTAGCCCAGTGAAAAATCCTAGCACTTAACGCAAGGTCTCCCTCAGGACCATCCCCAAGAAATACCTCGGGTCTCCAGTTAGTTCTTCCCACCTCTTCACGAGATAAGATAATCCTTTCCGCCCCCCTTTGAACCACACGATACACATACTCAATTATGGATTCATTAGGCATGCGGGAATAAGTTTCCCTAAGATCATCCATCTGCATTTCTGTGTACGATTTTATTTTCATGGTTGTTGTTTTGCCTCCTTTCGGTCCTTGCGAAGTTTCAGACGCAAAGAGAGGATTTACGGAGTAGGACTTCATTTTGTGGTGAACCTCCTCCACTTCCGTGTCGCTATCAATAGACGCAACTGCAGGCTGCAACGTGGTGTGGCGCTGCACAGGCGTGCTTAGCGCTGGTTGCTCAGGACGTGGCGGTTGAGAAGATGGCGGCTGTTGTTGTTGTGAAGATGGTTGAGAAGATGGCGGCTGCGGTGGCGCTGCCGATGGTTGAACCTGAGACGGCATTGGGACTTGCTGGAACGCTGGGACGGACTGAGATTGAAGAGACGGTTGAGCTGGGAAAAGCGGCACCGTAGCTGCTGCCTGCGGCTGGATTACCGGCTGCGTTCCTGCTGGTGGCGGCGACTGAAGCGCCGGGACCTGCGGGGTCGTCTGAAGCTCCTGTGCTGGCAGCTGCACCGTCGGAAACGGGGTTGTCGGCAAGATCGGCTGCTGAAGCAGAGTCGGCTGTGAAGGCAACACGGCGTCCGGCTGGACTGGCGGCTGGGTCGGCGGCAAAGCAGGCTGCTGGAGCAGCGCCCGCGGGCGTGCCGCCAACCCGCACTGCAAAGCCTGGGGTTGCGGCTGTGTCTGGGCTATCGGCTCCGTTACTATTAGTAATGGCGCTGCCGATGGCTGGGGTGCCGGCATCAGCGGAGGCGTTCGAGGCTCCGGCGGAATCACCGGGACCGGAACCGACTGCGGCTGAGGCAAAGCGGCGGCTGGCAGAGCCGGCATCAAGGTAGGCTGGCTGGGCACCTCCCGCGGACGCGGTATCGAGCCGCATGGCTTTAGCGGCAACAGGACGGCTCTGCCACTGGTTGGGGATTCATTGGCTGAGGAAGATGCCTCACTGGAGACATTTTAAAGAAATCGGGCTCGTGGGGAGGTGTATCGGCGCGCGAGACTTTAGGCGAAGAATGCAAGAGTTGTAACTCCTGGGTCTGAGAGGGGGTAGCTACCGGCTCTTTCCGGCGAACCACGGGCTGCTGTGACTTCTCAGGACATATCGGAGTAAAAATTGGCAAGCCTAGATAACCAGTTGACTCCCGACGGTGGGTCGAGGGCTGCGGAGTTTCTGTCCGAGACCCGATATGCGATCGCGGCTGCGGTGTGTCCGCGCGGGAACTAACGGCTGATTGCGTTCGGGAAGTGCTCCCGGACCGTGACTTTCGGCTTAGTAACCTGTCTAACTTTTCCTCCATACTTCTCATCCTGTCCTCAGTCACAGCGGGCTCTACGCGAAAGCTCAAGTTCCGCCTGACAGCGTCTTTCAACAGAGTTTCTCTCTCACTCTGCAACGACTTGATTTCTTGACGTGCCTGCTCTAAACGCAATTCTTTCCGGGCATTCTCATCATTCAGCTTTTTGACCTCCTGTTTATACATCTCTGCCTCACGTTTGCACGTCTCTATCTCACGTTTATGCGCCTCTGCCTCCAGCCTCCAGGCCTCTGCAACATGCCTGCAAGACTCCATATCGACTTGTGATCTGAACACGCCAACACCCAGATCAAAAAAACTTTCTTTGTCAACTCCCTCGATATCTCCAAAAGCTTCGTAGAGAGACACGATTATACTAGCTGACCTAACATTTATCTGCTCTATCGGCTCATCCTCCCTTGCCGTCAGAGCTTTCCTAAAATTAGCTGATTCAAACACCGAAGCTAATCTGGCATACAGGGTGTCTGTGAGATCTGGCGATCTGGCATCTCCTGCTGCGGGAGAACTCCTTCCGAACTGGGCCATTTTTAAACTCGGCTGTTACTTCAGTTTCTCAATCCCACTTCTGACACCAAATCTGTCGTGGAGCGCAGTTTCGCGGCAGAGTTATGGGGAAAATACGCGAGGCGTTTACTATTTTATCAGTGATTTATTGCAAAGAATGCGGATTCCCTCTTCCCGAAACTACACCACCACTGTGAATTCTTTTTGATTGAGATCAAAGTAACATTTCCGAAAATGGCAAATTAAAGAGTCTATGATGTTTAAAGAGAGTTCTTTGAGGTTTTGTGGTTTGAGTTAATAGTTCGTCAGCTACTCACAGTCTGTAGCTTGGTAGGAGTCTCTCATTCTCCCGATGAGGGTCCAGGCATGCAGGCTTTAGCCTCTGCGACTCGGCGTCCGCCCGAGGCGAGACTAGATCGGCGAGCAGTTTGTTGTTGTTAAGTCCAGGAAAAAAAACCAGAAAGGCTGGAAAAACCCAGAAGGACAAGACGCAGACCCAGAAGGCTAGGGCAAGGGCGCAAGGGGCCAAAGCAAAAGTCAAAAGGCAAGAGCCCCGATCCTGGCCTGTCCACCATTTTTATAATGTTCCAAAACAGGACTAGCCCACAATTCAGACCACTTTTACGTTGTTCACATACATTGGTAAAGACCAGTAAGCAATTTATATAATTGGATAATATTACTCAAACAATATAAAGACCACTCCTCAGGCCAGCCCACCTGCAGGTGCTGGGCAGGCCTGAGATAGTCGTTTCTACTTAACCAAAACAATACCCTGTTGTCTGGAAAGCGAGGTCAAGTGGAAGGGAAAACATGGCCAGTGTTTACCTTTTCACTTACCCTGGGGAGAAATCTTCCCATGGGACTGAAAGATTGTTTTGGGTTTTCGATGCTTCTGGCTTGAATGTGAGGCACTAGAAACTACACAACATAGCAAAAAGCTTAGAGAGCCTTTTGCTACTCTCCATGACAACGACTTAGAACCATTTTTGCCGCTGTTACAGGCATGGACACACACAGGTGCATCTTTTTAGCCACCTGATAATGACAGTTTGCACTCAAAATAATAGCTAATAGTTCCTGACTGGGGTATTCACCCGTCGCCTTACTGCTTGATTCCTTCTACAGACTAGGCAGCAACAACTTTTGCACCCTTGTTCAGTGTCAAAAGAAAGAGAGGGAAATTGCTAGGCAATAGCAGAGATGCCAGTCCCACTGACAATGGGTGGAAACTCATACAGACACAGAAAGCACCAAACAGGACAGACTAGCACTCTTATTATTAGAGCTCAGATGCATTGCCCCTCTCAGCGAGAGCATGGGCACTGAAATCCACATTACAAGTCACTAACCACATTCTGGACTAGGAGCAGGGAATGATAGAGCTTGTAGGCTAACGCCAGTCAGCTCCTTCCCCCCAAAAAACTTGTTCAAACAGATAAAGATAGGACTATTTTTGAAGGCCTTTTTGATGGTACCATATTTTGGAGCATAGAAGTTTACTGGAGCAGCTGCTAATTGCTTTGTGACAATTCTGATTTTTTCTTTTCTGAGAATACCATGGGATTGTTATCTTCTGGAATTTTCTTTGCCTATTTTTTTTAATTTCCTTCAGCTGATAGATTTTTAGAGTAAGATAAGTTAAGGCTAAGGGATTGTAATTTTTGGGAACTTAGGACATAAGGATATTAAGGGATGTTTTTTTCTTGGGTATATCTGGGCATCATTGAGAAAAAAAAAAGGGGGGGGAATGGGTTAGAGGACAGTAGGATAGCAGAAGAAATTTTTTCCTTTTTCGAGATTTATGTAATCACATCATACAGACCAGGCCAGTGGATCTCTTAGCCTGGGCAATGAATATGTGTGCATTTGTTCTTGTATTTGCTTGTGTTTGATCATTTATCTTCACAGGCCTTGATGAAGACCAACCTGATTAAGACCAACCTGTTTTTTTCCTAAAGTGAGCAGAAGTCTTGCTCAGATGGCAGAACTGTGAAAGGACTTGAAAGGAGCACTGACATGATGATTGTGTGTGTATGGATCTTAAGGTTTGGATCATGGCTAACGAATTTGGGTATTTTCATGAGTTTTCAGTGATTATGGTTTAATGGAATAGATCCAGTTTGACTCCTTTTGTAAAGGACAAGCCCACTCAAATTGGCACATGATGGCAATGTGGCTTTTGTCTCTTGCAAGGGCCCTGCAAAAGACAAAAGACACTGCGCTAAATTCTTAAAGCAGATGAAGAACTGTGGGAAAAGGCCTAATAGAATACCCTGAAAGCATCATCTAGGGCATACCTCTGTATTCTATTTAGAGGTTTGTAGTTCTTAAGCACAATAGACAGATGCAGCTCATAGCTAAGGAGTGGGATGAGAACATCGAGATTTCTGAGAACTACAGAGTGAATCCAGAACTATGGGAGTCTGAGAAGAATACTTGACAGCTGAATGATCTGCAAATCTGCAGCGTCGATTCCCACACAGAGCCAGCGAAGACGTGGCACACCTGCACTCTCCTGTGACTGTGATGTTCACCTGGACTTTTGGGTTTCTGAACAAATGACTTCCTGTCGCTTTCAGAAATAGCTTTTGGGATTGTTAGCCAAGCTTGGGTTGTTAGCTTGCCAGACTAATGCTACTGATGAAAGCTCTAACAGATTTATTCTCTCTTTGATTTTAGCACCGTTGACTTGTAGCTGCACCATTCACCCCTGTGTTGAACAACCTATGTAAAGTTGAAAGATCAGCCCAGGTTGCTCAAAAGAAAGAGAGGGAATTATTGGAGAATTCTTGCTAGCAGAGGACACAGAAATGATAAACATGAGCAACTGTGCTGAGAAACAGCCTTGGGACACTGCTAGCTCAGGAAATCAAACTGTAAACAAGTGGGCACCCCACACACAGCTGCAGTGGGCAGAGTTAGAGAGCCAAGGGGGCTGGAGTAGGTGGTCTGGAGGGCTGACCCTCAGATTGTTATGGTATGCTGACCTACCTATGCCTTACAAGTAACTGTCATGGAGGGTAGCAAAAGCTCCCTAGCAGGTCCCCATGTTGTGCGTGTTAGTGCCTCACATTGAAGGCCAAAGCATCGCAAAACTCAAAACAATCTTCAGTACCCAGGAGAAGATTCCTCCCTAGTGAAGATAAAAGGTAAACATTGGCCAATGTTTTCCAGCTACCGGCCTTGGTTCTCACGTATGCTGACCACCTGTCGATGGGCCGAACTTTGGGTGGTCTTACAGGTTGTTTTGGTAAGAATTGTCCAATTGTGCAGGTTGATTATAACTTTGTACCAATCTGTAAAAATAACGTAAAAATCGCCTGAACTGGTGAGCACACCTCTTTTGAACATTATAAAAATGGTTTGTCTGCCTGGATCAGGAGCTTGTGCTTGCTTGCTTGCTTCAGTCTGCCTGCCTGCCTGCTTTAGCCTCAGCTCCAGCTCGCGCTCACTCCTGCTCCTGGTTGGCCTGCTCGGCACCAGACTGGCAACACCCAATCCTCTGAAGCCAGGGCTTGCCTGGGCCCGATCCTGACAGAGGATCGGACAACACCCTGAACTTCATAAACACTTCGAAACTCTGCTGAACTGCTTAACAGTGAGTAACCAACGAACTCTTTACTTAAAGAACTCTTAAATCACAGACCATCTCTTATTTTCCATTTTCTGAAATGTTATCCTGCAACCTCATAAAGAATTTACGTGGGTAATTTAGTTTTGGGAAGGGGATCTCCGTATTTTAGCAATAAATCACTTGATCTTTACAAGTCAGCCTCGCGTGTTTTCCCCATAAATTTCCCGTGAAACTGCATTCCATGACAGCAACCCTGTACCCTCTGACTGTAACCAATCTCGGTGGAGCAGCCTCTTGCTAGAATGCATATAAGTCACTGTATCACGGAAATAAAGTGGATTATGACCATCTAACCATATTGGTGAACAAAGAGTTATTTACCCATAGTGCTCCACCGACACCCTCTCATCTACAGCCTGAGGAACCAGGAGCTGAAGGCTGCCCTGAGCAAACTGCTCACTGGATGCATTCAGAAGCAATAAACTCTTTGTCTCCTGCTGCAGAGCAGCTCTGGTGGCACTCAGTACAGACCCAGTCTGGCTGCTCTAGTTCTGGCTGCTGCTGGTGGCGTTACCTTTGTGAGAATGTTGTTCCCACAGCAATGTCTTTCTTTAGGCCACTTTTAGTTCAGTGTTGACCTCTCTGCTGTGACCTGAAGGCTGCAGATATGAGGAGCTGTGCTCCCTGTGTGCTCAGTACAGGAAACAGCCTGCAGGGATTGTTTCTCTGACCTCCTTCCTCCATGCCCTCCCTGGAGCTGCAGGGCAGTTCCTGCTTGCATAGGTGGAGAGGCAGAGTCCCAGCACAGCAGCAGTGCCAGGGAGCTCCAGAGCTTGGGGCATCCTGAACTGCTCTTTCTTCCCTTCCACACTCTCCTGCTGAGCCTCTGTGATGGGGCAAGGCCTGAGGCCTCTGGCAGCTTGGGCACCATCCTGCTGCATGGCAGTGCTGGCACTGTAGGCAAGGACAGGCCACTGCTGGCACAGAGCAGCATGGTCACTGTACCAGGGCATCTCCTCCTGCCTCATGCCATGAGTGTCCCCCACCTCTGGGCTTGCTCTTCTCCAACCTCCAGCAGCTGCTGTGCCCTGTAGAGGAGCTGGGGCTGTGTTTTGACTGCCCAGAGCACTCTGCAGTGGTGGCACTACTGTGGGGCCAGAGCAGCCTGGGCCATGCTTGGGAGAGGACATTGGTAGTGTAGAGAGGGCAGGGGAAATGGGAGAGCTCAGAGGGACAGAGACTGGGCTGGGAAGCTGCCAGGAGAGGAGAACTTCTGTGTCTGCCTTGCAGTGTGTGCCCATGCAGGGAGAAGACTCACACTGGGGTTTGTCGTGTAGAGCCAGGGCTCGGGGAAGGGCTCAGAGATGTGGAGGCACAGCAGAGAGCAGGAGGTCAGTCTGTGCCCTTGGTGGTGTGCACAGAGTGAGGAGGTGCCTGAGGGCCTTTGTCACCTCTCAGTGGCCATTGCCAGCACCTGCCTGTAGCCTCAGGTCTCAGGGTGAGTTTTGCCCTAAGGCCATCTCCATCCTGTTGCTGGCCAAGGCCTGCTCTGGAGGAGGACACAGCCCTGAGCAGCCTCTCTTCCTGCCTGCTCTCTGGCAGCCCCTGGAGCAGAGCTGCCTGCAGAGCCCCACATGGGTCATGGCTGGGGCTGGACAGGGGGCAGGGCCTGGGGGTTGCTGCCAAAGCATGAGGGTGAGGGAGAACTGTGAGCTGAAGGTCCTCACTGGCATCAAAGCTTTGCCAGCCCTGACTGAACCTTTCCCATGCTGTGCCTGTCCTGTGGGGCCCTGGGACCCTGTGTGGGCAGTGGGACTGGGGCAGGGCCAGAGGCCATGGGGACACTGCCTGGAGATGACAACAAGGCAAAGGCAAAGGCAAAGGCAAAGGCAAAGGCAAAGGCAAAGGCAAAGGCAAAGGCAAAGGCAAAGGCAAAGGCAAAGGCAAAGGCAAAGGCAAAGGCAAAGGCAAAGGCAAAGGCAAAGGCAAAGGCAAAGGCAAAGGCAAAGGCAAAGGAGGAGTTTCCAGATGTTGCCTTTGCTGTGAAGGCTTCTCTGCAGGAAAGGCAAAGTTGAGCTGCAGATGCTGGGTCAGGCTCATGGCCATGGCACAGCCACAAGGACAAGAGGCACTGTGCAGGAGCCAGAGGGTGAGGCTGCCTCCAGAGCAACACTGCTGCAGCACCAGGAGAGCCTCTTACTGGAAGCTCTTGGCCAGGGACTTTGCATTGGCTCTGTCCCAGGACAGAGTGTGGAGACCCTGAGCCCCTCCCAGTAACAACCACCTCCACCACAGCACAAACTGCACACCCTGAGCCCCTCCCAGTAACAACTACCTCCACCACAGCACAAACTGCACACCCTGAGCCCCTCCCAGTAACAACTACCTTCATCACAGCACAAACTGGACACCCTGACCATCTCCCATTACAGACTGGGCCCTCCTAGTACAAACTGGATCCCTTGAGCACCTCCTAGTACAAACTGCTCCTCATCCCAGCACAAACTGATCCTCCTACTCTCTCCCACACCAGCTCCATCCATCCCACTACAAGTTTCATTCCCTGACCCCTCCCAGTGCACAAAGGCTCCAGCACAGTACAAACTGATACCCTGATCCCACTCCAGCATACTCTGGGCCTTATCCCAGTCCAAACAGGGTCCCTTTAACACCTCCAAGTACAGACTTGGCCTTGTGCCAGTACAAACTCATTCTCCTGTTCCCATCCCAGTACAGTGTGAGAATGGGCTGCCCAGGGAGGTGGTGGAGTCACCGTCCCTGGAGCTGTTCAAGGCAGGATTGGACGTGGTACTTGGTGCCATGGTCTAGCCTTGAGCTCTGTGGTAAAGGGTTGGACTTGATGGTCTGTGAGGTCTCTTCCAACCCTGATAATACTGTGATACTGTGATACATCCCAGCCCAAACTGGCAACCTTGGCCCCGACCCTCTATCAGCTGAATCCTTCCCAGTGCTAAGCGGCTATTGGGAACCCACTCCCAGTACAGGCTGTGTCCCTTCCCAGTCAAAGCTGCACACCTTGAGCTGCTCCCAGCACAGCTGTGGCCTCCTCCCAGCACACACTGCATATTCTTGTCTGCTGCCACTGCCCTCTGGCTCCCATCCCAGGATGAAATGCATCCCCTGGCCCCCTCCCAGCACTGACTGCATCCATTCCAGTACAAACTGGACACCCTTTTGCCCTCCCAGTACAGTCTGGGTCCTGTCCCAGTCCAAGTAGGGACCTTTTAACCTCTCCAAGAACACCTTAGGCCTTGTCCCAGTAGAAACTGAACCCCTCCCAGTACAGACTGAGCAAAGCTTATTCTCACTTCATCCCTTGGTCCCTTCCCAGTACAGAGCAGACCCTGACCCAGTATAACTGGGATCTCCTCTCTCCATTCCAGTCACCTCTGCTCCCTGCCCAGTACAAACAGCATCTCCTGAACCCCTACCAGCACAGCTGTGGCCTGATCCCAGCACACAGAGGATTGTTTCCCGTCTCCCAGGACAGTCTGGCTCCCAGCCCAGGACAAAGCACAGCCCCTGCAAACCCTCATTGCACCCCAGCACAGCCTCACTGCAGTGCAAAGAGGACCCCCTGATGCCATCCCAGCTCACACTGGGCTCTCCTACTTCTGCAAACTCAATCTCTTTAACCCCTCCCAGCACAGAGTGGGCAAGGCACCAGTCCAGACTGGGCAGCCCTAAAGTCTCCCAGTACAGTCTGGGCAAGTCACATTACAAACTGGATCCTCTGATCCCATCCCACTACTCACTGGACCCCATCCTTGTCCAAACTGGATCCCATTAAAGTCTCCAAGGACAGACTTGGCCTTGTCCCAGTTTCATTTGTTCTCCTAATGCCTTCCCAGCACAGACTGGACTACAATCCAGTGCAAACTGGATCCCCTTGACCCTCCCAGGAGTGCCTGGACTCCTCCAAATGCACAATGGATTCTCTGACCCCTACCAGTACAACCTGCACCCCTCAGTACCATCCCACTTCACTCTGGACCTTTTCCAGCACAAATCAGACCTGCTGATTCCCTCCTGGCCCACACTGGGCCATGAGCCAGTGCAAACTGCTTTGCTTTTCCCCCTCCCAGTTTGGATTTGGCTCTACCACTGCTAACTGCTATGGTAGCCCAGTCCAGGACAGAATGGGCTCACTCTCAGCACTGACAGCATCACTTGGCTCTGCCTAATAGAGCTGCTGACAGCTGCCAGTAAAGTCTGATCCCATGGCATCTCCCAGTGCAGACTGATCTCCTCTCAGTACAATCTGAACATCCTAATCCTGTCCTGGTACAGACTGGGCCTTGTCCCAGTGCCAACTGCAGCCTCTGATCTCTTCACAGTAGATGCTGGCACTTGCCACAGTCCAAACTAGATCACAGAATCAGAGAATCAACCAGCTTGGGAGAGACCTCCAAGCTCATCCAGACCAACCTATCATCCAGCCCTGCCCAATCAATCAGACCATGGACAATCATCTGCACTAAGTGCCCCAGCCAGGTTTTTCTTGCTGAGAGGGCAGCAGCAGGAAGAGGGCAGCAAAGGCACTGGGAGGTCTCTTCTTGATGCAGCAGCTGAAGGGCAGCCCTGACTCCTGCCTGGGCTCTGAGCTGAGGCACTGCCAGCTGCCAGTGTGCCCAGCAGGCAGCAGAAGGCCTGTGGTGGGCAAGACATTTGTGTGAGTCCCTGTCCCTGAGCACCTGGTGGCCACTGCAAGGAGAGGCTTGGGGCTGGGTTGTCACCTCCCTGCCCCCCTGAGTGTCTGAGTGGACAGCAGCAGGGACAGGCCTTGGAAGTCTATGCAGAGCTTTCTGCTGCTTGCTCAGCTGCCAGTCACAAGGAGGCTGCTGGCTTGGGCCAGCATTGGGACATCACTGATGACTGAGAAGCTCCCAGGGCAGCAGGAGGCACATGGCTGTGGGGTCAGGGCACTGAAATTGCAACCCCTTTGTGTCCTTGGCCAGCAGCAGGCACAGGTCTGGGCTGGGCACTGTGACATCCCTTGTGGCTGCCAGGCTGAGTGGCAGCAGCAGGGAGGGGCTTTGGGTGTTGGTTTGGAGCTGGAAGTTCTGCTCTGTGCTTTCCCCAGTCAAAAGGCACTTCAGGCTCTGGCAGGGACCATTGCCAATGCCCTGGGATGCAGCAAAGCCTGCAGGCAGTGCAGAAGGCCAAGAGCAGATGAGCTGTGGCAGCAGGAGTGTGGCCACCCAGGCACAGGGATTGTCCTCCCCTGCTCTCAGCACTGCTGTGTCCACAGCTGCATTTGGGACATTAGAGGACAGGCTGCAGTAGGGATGGCCAAGGGCTCTGGCCAGGCTGAAAGTCCCAAGAGGATTGAGGTCTTTGTGCCCTTGGCTCTGGCAGTTGCTTCTGCTCCCATGGCTGGGGAGATGAAACTTTGTCTTGAGGCTCTCAGCATCTGCCTTGGCAAGGCCTGAGGGTCAGGGCTTGGCCTTTCTGCTTCACAAACCAAGCCCAGGCTTTTCTGGCCTGCACTTTGCCTTTGCCTCTCTGCACTCATGGCCTCCAAGGAGCTGCTCTAACAAGTCCCTGGGGAGGCTTTCTCAGGAACAACCCTCAGTAGAGCACATCAAAACTTCAAGGTTCTTTGAGATTTTCTTCTGCCTTAGACTTCTTGAGAGGTCTCTTCAGTCTCCTGGTAGCTCCTCCAGTTCATGCATTGAGCCCCAGGTGCCCTCAGGAGCTGTTTTTCTCTCTGCAGTTATCTACAAGCTGTCAGAACACAGCAAACACAGCTCAGTGCTCATGGCAAAGGGAAGTATTTGATTATCTCTCAGATGAGAGGAGAGTGAAAGCAGCACCCAGCAAGTGAGAATGCTGCAGGCTGCCTGCTCAGGAGGTCTGGCCTGGCAGGAGAAGCTGTCCCTTGAGAGCTGGCATTGAATGGACAACTTCACTGCCCACCCTCCCAACCTCCCCATGCCTCTCACTGCCCACCTGGCGCTTCCCTCCCTGCTCCTTGCATCAGACTTCTGCACTGCTCTCTGCAGCTGGAGCTCACAGCTGCATGGTGTCACACAGCCTTCTCTACAGAGTCACATCTCCTCTCTGGGATGTCAAAAACCCTCTCAATGATGTCTCACATCCCCTTCTATGATGTTACAAAGCCACTTTGTCGCTCAGCCCACTCTGTGCTGGCTCACACTCTATATTGCCACACAAGCCTCTTTGTGAAGTCTCACATCCTGCTCTGTGATGTGGCAATCCTGCAACCTGCTCTGTGGTTCTGTGTAACCCTCTCTATGATGTCACACATCCTGCTCTGTGATGTCACACAGCTGTTACGAAGGAGAGATTAATTAATGCCAGATGATGTTTTTCCCAAAATGAATATTATTAATGTTGATATTCAGAACTCTGCCACCCCTGGCCACTAATTTTAATAATGATCAGTTCTTCACATGGCCGTGGAAACACTTTACAGATACTGACCAGATCCAGCAATAACCAGCAAGGTACAGAAACATTAATTGAACTGGAGGATGGATCCCTCTCCTGGTGGAATATACTCACCACAACAGGGATTTGTTTGGAAAGTCAGGGGAAAATGAAATTGTATTTCTTATAGTTCAAATATAAGAGTGTGAAGAGAAATCAACTACTACAGAGATACAATTACCTTAGCGAAGGTGGGGAAGGGGTCAAGCAGCGGTGAAGCAGCAAAAGCAGCAGCAACCAAACCAGCAGTGGGGGAAGATAGCAGCAGGCCCAGCTGAAGTGGCAGAAGCCAGCAAGGGGAAGGTCCAAGCTGTGCTTTCAGACTGTTTTGGAGTCAGGGAATTAATGTGGCCGAGTCAGGGATTTACACAAAAACAGAGTTATTTTATATTCCCGAAAACCCACCCCAAAACCATGTACAGAAATTAATTTAGCTTTAATTAGCAGATTCAGTTCATTTGAGAAGATCTGCAGGATGCCATAGATAATCTGACTATTTAGGAAGTCAGAAGTTGGAAAAGGCTTGAGCTATTAATTAATAGCATTTCCCACTTAATAATAAAGCTGAGCCAAAATCAGTCAGGCTGACTTGGTCCGTTGGCCTGTGCTCACACTCTCTCTCTTCTGAAGCTGTAGAAGAGTCGTTAAGAGGTATTCAGGTCTGCACAAAAGGTGTTGATGGGTGTAGCAGTCCTTTGGAACAGAGTGCCAGGGGCTCCTGCTGCAGAATCTATCCAGGCAGGGGGGGAGAACTCTCAGGCAGGCACGAATGCTCAGGCAGGCAGGATCTCTAAGGCAGGAACCCCAAAGGTGGGAAGTCCCCCAATATTTATACCCTTCCTCGACAAAGAGCAGAGTTACTACTGCCTAGACGCAAAGACCACATCCAATTACAGCCTGATTCCAGCACGGGCACTGTACGGGCACCCCTCGTGCTGGAAGGACCCCTTGCTCACCCCCTTCATGCCTGCAGGGTGTGGGGGGGTGACAAGTCTTTTCGTGTCTTTTCCTCTCCCATTCAAGTCACAGAGGGAGAGGAATTTAGGGGTATACAGGACTCCAGGATACAGGGGCTGTGTCCCCTCTCTGTCAGCCCTGTCCCTCTGTGCTGGGGAAGAGCAGAGCTGTCCCTTGGAAGAGCCCAGCAGGTAAAGAACCCAGACTAGGGGACAACAGCAGGACTCCAGCCTGTTCTTGATCCATGTGGTACATCCCAATCCCCTGCAGACACTCCTGCCCACCACATTTCAGTGCCACTGGTGCTCTGGGGAACATCCTCTGGTGTAGGAGTCTGTGGGCCCCCCAGGCAGGTTGGGGTCAGTTGCGTGGCAGGAGGCTGTGTATGGGGTTGCAACGTGCAGTGTGGATGGGAGAGGTTTGGAGGTTGTTTGGACTTCCTGGATCAGCACTGCTGCCTCTTGTGTGAACCAGGAGAGATCAAAGGGCACAGCCTGGGGAAGGAACCTACCTGCCAACAGCACAGAGCTGGCAAACGGGGGTTGGGATCACGCCGTAAGGACCAGGGTGTCTTGTCCCCCCCACCCCCCACCTGCACCTGTGATCTCAGCACAGGGATTCGAGATCTGACCCCACATCATGGCAAGTGAGTGTTGGTTGCTGTGATGTGTCAGGTATAAGAGGCTGTATTGACCAAGGCAGGATGTCAGGGTTTGAGCTGCTGGGGTCAGGTGCTTCTATCTTCCCTAGGTAACAGCAGTGACCTCTTCCCCTACCACATGGCCTCACAGAAGGACCCAGGTAAGAACAGGGAGGAGAAGCACCCAGAGAATAAGACAGAGCAGGCAAAGTACAGCCTCAAGAAAGAGGAGGACAAAGAGGTCAAGCCAGAGGATAACAGTGAGGAGAATGATGACTATGATGAGGATGAAGAGGAAGAGGACAGGTTCATGGTATCTCCCTCTGTGCCACTCAAGCAGCTGATTCGGTATCCTGAGTATGGGCAGAGCTTAACATGGCCCTCTGGCCTCATTCACCACTGCTGAACCCACACTGGCGAGAAGCCTTTCAGCTGTGCTGACTGTGGCAGGAGCTTCACACTGCACTCTAACCTCATTGCCCATTGCCAAATCTACACTGGCAAGAAGCCCTACAGCTGTCCCAACAGCTTCATGCATCACTCACACTTCATTAACCACCACCGGAACCACACCAGTGCGAAGCCCTACAGCTGTCCTGACTGTGGCAAGAGCTTCACACTGCTCTCCAGTCTCTTTGACCACCGCTGGACCCACACCAGTGAGGAGTCCTTCAGCTGTGCTGCCTGTGGCGAGAGCTTCACACTGCTCTCCAGTCTCTTTGACCACCACCGGACCCACACCAGTGAGAAGCCCTTCAGCTGTGCTGCCTGTGGCAAGAGCTTCACACTGCTCTCCAGTCTCTTTGACCACCACCGGACCCACACCAGCGAGAAGCCCTTCAGCTGTGCTGCCTGCGGCAAGAGTTTCACTCGGAAGTCTGCCCTTAGCCAGCACTGCAGTGTCCACACCACTGAGAAGTCCTTCAGCTGCAGGGACTGCAGCAAGAGCTTCAAACACAGCTCAGATCTCACCATCCACCGCCGCATCCGCACCAGAGAAAAGCTGTTCCCCTGTGCAGAGTGCGGCAAGAGCTTCACCACGAGCTACAGATACATCCAACACAGACTTATCCACAGCAGTGAGAAACCCTACGCCTGCTCTGACTGCGGCAAGAGCTTCACCCACAGCTCTATCCTCACCCAGCACCATCGTGTCCACACTGGTGAGAAGCCCTTCACCTGCTCTGCCTGCGGCAAGAGCTTCACCCACAGCTCTATCCTCACCCAGCACCGTCGTGTTCACACTCGTGAGAAGCCCTTCACCTGCTCTGCCTGTGGCAAGAGCTTCACTCAAAGCAGCAGTCTCAGTTACCACCACCGTACCCACTGTGGTGACCAACCCATGCTTCAGGGGAAGCACAACTAGACCCACCCCGGGTCTGTTGGGGTAAATGTGCCCCCACCCCAAGAAAGCCTTTCCAGCAGACTGAACCAACATTGCCTCTTTTTCACCCCTCTGTCCAGTGCCCAGTTGTGTCAATAAAATCCCAAAGTGACCCAAATCCTGTCTTTTTGCTTTTATTTTGGACATTGCTGCCCACAGTGCCCAACTGTTGGGGGCATTTGTTCCCTAGGAATGGGGCTGGACCCCAGTTCAGGTGGTTCAAAGCGAGGTTCTCAGAAGAGTATTGAGAGTGTCTTGCTGGGGGATGGTCTCAGGGGTGTCTCAAAGGGATTTTTTTGGGGAGTATTACAGGATGTTAGGTGTTTGGGGGTCTGGAGGGCTCTGGGATTGACTTTGGGGATCTTTGTAGTGTGTAGGAGGGATCTCAGGGAGGTCTTTGGAAGCACCTGGAAAGGTTCTGTCAGGTTTCCAGTGAGGAGCTTGTTGCAGAAGGGGGGGAAATATTAATTGGTGTGAGATGATATTCTGTAAAAATATAGAATTGATTAGTTTCAATACTCTGTGCTCTCACCACCCCCAACCACTGAATTTTAATATTAATATCTGTTCTTACATGATTATGGAAGACATTATGGGAATAACATAAAACAGTAACTTGTTAGTAAATAGCAAACATTCAAACTATAAACAGAGAGAGGACTCTCCCTGCGGTCAGTAAGCCGCCTGGGGCCAATAAGCTGCTATCCCAGCAGCTGGGCCCAAGCTCTGTGTGCTCTATGGCAGAAGGCAGCAGAGAATTACAGAGGCATTAAAGCATTTACTCACAAATTCTGATTAGTTATCAGTCACCCTCTGGGGCTATGTCACAGCCTATACAAGTGTCCAATCTTCAGGAACTCTGCCCGTGGACTTCGAGGCTGGAATCCTCCTGGCTTCAGGGGAAAGGATGCAGACATGGAATCTCTGACCTTGATCTCCTGGCTTCTTCTGGACGCTCTGTCCAGGGATTCTTAGGCAGGACCTTCAGGTGCAGAGTCAGGATGCCCTCTGGTCTCAGCACAGTCTCACACTGGCCACACAGGCTGATCACATGCAGACAATCCAGGGTCTGCTCCTGGTAACTCGCAGCAGTGGAGTTTGCCAGGCAGTGATCAGGCAGCAGGTGTGCAATGGGGTGCATGGCTGCACGGGAGACTGAGCTCCATAGATACAGGCAGGCAATGCAGGATCTAGTGCTGGTAACTCACAGCAGTGGTGTGCAGGTGTGCATGGCTGGCTGGGAGCCCATGGGAGACTCTGTCTCTGTAGAGAAGAGTAGATGCACTGCAGGTGAACAGGCAGGAAGGCAGGGAAGCAGGCAGGCAGGCATAAGCAGGCATAAGCAAATGCAAAAGCACTTTGTTTACCTGTGTACCCCTATTTATCAAATGTGGGCCGAGATTAATGGCCCTTTGGCCACCACAGTGACCAATCAGTTGGCAGTTAGCCAAAGCGTACCATAATAGGCAAAAGCCACAAGCCTGCTTTTCCCTAACTTGGGAAAAGCATGGGCCTTGCACTAGGCAGGCACAAGCCAAGTGTGTGTGTCTTACACAACCATGTTACACACTCTGGGCCCTGGGCAGGCCAGACTTTATGGCACCAGGTGTACTGTGTTTCCTTGTGCTTGTTTATGTGTTTACCTCTGGTGTGGGCACAAAAACCTGCCCAGGCCAGGCAAAGCAACTATAAGCCTGTTTGGGCCTATGGGCCCTCCACGACAGGACTCTCCTGCTTCCCAGCAGGCCTGAGGCTTCCAAAGGGCTTCTCCCTACCTCAGCAGTATTCCTGATGGATTCCTGCTAATCTGGGGCTTCCCTGAGGCTTTCCACCCACCTAGAAGTGGGAAGAGATTTCTTGGAGTGTTCAGGAGCTTTTTTTAAGAGTGCAAAGAGTTAAACCATCCCAAGAGAGGCTGCTGTGGCTCAGCACAGTTCCTAGCAATACTCCCAACAGGACCTCTCCTCTGCTGCTTGGCTCTGCAGCTCTCAGCAGTGTGCCTGGCCTGCTGCTGCGCAAGCTGAAGCTCACTGAGCTGCTGCACAAACCCACAGGCTCTGTGCTCAAGCTGCTGCACTGGAAGCTGAAACTGCCTGTGCAGATGTCATGGGATGGGCCAGGAGTCTTCAGGCAGAGAGACCCCTCCCCACAAAGAAGTGATACAGGCACAGCTTGGAGCTATGCAGCATGCAGAAACCCACAGAAAGGCCCTGGGGCAAGGAACTGGCAACCAGCTAAGGAAGTGTGACCACCTGTGGGACTGGGAAACTGAATCTGTGAGAGTGACTGGGACATATGGAGCTCCCCCACTGGAGGAAGTCTTTAGGAGTGGTGAGACATTGCTGAATCCTGGCTTTAGCATCCCCTGCTGTTCTTCCTTTCCTATCCTCCAACTTTCTCTTGTGTCCTGGAGTCCTGTATACCCCTAAATTCCTCTCCCTCTGTGGCTTGAATGGGAGAGGAAAAGGCACCTCTTTCCCCCCCCCCCCCCCCCCCGCCTTGCCCTGCAGGCGTGAAGGGGGTGAGCAAGGGACCCTTCTGGCACAAGGGGTGCCCTGTGCAGTGCCCATGATGGAATTGGGCTGTAATTGTCTGTGGTCTTGTCATGGAAGAAAGTGGAGCCTTTTTTGTAGAGTCTTCATTTGTACAGAAAATTGTGGCTCAGAGACCTTCTATCGAAAAAGTCAAAACAATATTTTCTATCTGCTTGCACTGACATAGCTGCAGTACCAGCAGACATACAGGCCCTGGGAGGAATCTCCCCCTCAGAAGAGCAAAGACATGAACATGGTTATGTTTTGAAATAAAGGCCTTGGGGTTTACAGACATTGTGGGTACATTAAGCACATTCATTGGGGGCTGTCCCCTGGGTGGTCCTGTAAGTTGTTTATGGTAAAATTATCCAACTGTGTAAGTTGATTATAATTTTATACCAATCTGTAAAATTAACGTAAAAATCACCTGAGTTGGTTGAGCATACCCCTTCTGAACATTATAAAATACTGTACTTGCTTTAATTGAACACCTCTCTACACCTCTACATCCTCTCACCTTCTTCTCACTCCTAATCCTGCAAAACATCGAAGCAACAAGCTGGCGTGACATGAAGTGGGACAGCGTCTGACCCCATCAGCCTCACAAGCCATTGCCCGACTTGATCTGACCTGCGAAACCTCAAACTTCACACTGCAATTTGTAAATGTTTTGAACTCTTCAAAAGACTGCATTTGGACAGTGAGTAAATTATAAACTCTTTATTTAAAGACTGAATAATTTCTCAAGATTCAGAACTTTCTTAGAATCATAGACTTACTTTATTTTAGCCGTTCTGCATTTTTATTCTCAACCGCGAACAAAGAACTCACGAAGATAGCTATAAATAAGTTTGGGGAGGGGATTTTAGGATTTTTAGTAATAAATCACTTTAAACCTTTATAAATCGGCCTCTCATGTTACTCCCTGAACTTACCTAATCTCAGTACCACAACAGGTCTTCATGCCTAGGAAGTGGTAACTCTGCTCTTTGTCGAGGAAGGGTATAAATATTGGGGGACTTCCCACCTTTGGGGTTCTCGCCTTAGAGATCCTGCCTGCCTGAGCATTCTGCCTGCCTGAGAGTTCTCCCCCCCTGCCTGGATAGATTCTGCAGAAGGAGCCCTGTGCTCTGTTCCAAAGGACTGCTTCACCCATTAACATCTTTTGTGCAGACCTGAGTACCTCTTAACGACCCTCCTGCAGCTGCTGAAAGAGAGCGATAGGGATAGGCCACTGGACCAAGTCAGCCTGACCATGAGTTATTCTGGCTCAGCTTTATTAGTAAGAAAAAATGCTATTAATTAATAGCTCAAGCCTTTTCCAACTTCTGACTTCCAAAATAGTCAGATTATCAATGGCATCCTGTAGATCTTCTCAGTGGAACTGTATCTGGTAATTAAAACTAAATTAATTTCTGTATCTAGTTTTGGGGGCAGGCTTTTGGGAAAACAAAATAACTCTATTTTTGTATAAAATCCCTGACTCGGCCACATTAATTCCCTGCCTCCACAACAGTAATGGAGAAACAAAAGCAGAGTAGTTCAATCATAGAATTTCTACATGAGAAAGGATGCCCAATCACAGGACTTGATTTAATTTGGGCTCAGCAAAATTGTAAAAATCCAGAGAAAATCCTGGAGAAATTAGCTGAGAGCTCAGACCCTGTGATTACCGAGTCTGCAACAGAGTATTACTCTGTTGTTTTGGGGTCAGTCGTGACCCAGGCTCTGGCTGAATTAAAAAATTATGAGAAAAGAATTCAGGCCTTGGAAAAGGATTTATTAGAGGAAAAGGCAAGGAGCCAAAATATCTGGGAGAACATGCTGGCACAGACAAAGAGCCTTGCCGCAGCATTGAGAAGCCAGGCGAAAGAAAGGCTTGTAATGTCTTCAGATGCCAGATCATCAGCCTCCCTCTCTGCATATGAACTGAGTGATTCGGAACTGCAGGAACCAGGGAGAAAAGCAGAGAGTCTCCTGAGGGACACTTCTCTGAAGTCAGACAGGAGAGATGCTGTTAGTGACTCAGAGAATTCTGCTGTGCCTGCCTCTGTGTAGCAAAAAGCTGCAAAGCTGCACAGAAAGCCCAGGTCCTGACCGGACCCTCCCATAGCTAGCGGGGAAGAGAGCTCCGGTGAGGAGGATGCCATGGGGCAAAGGTGCATGCTGCCTGTCATAAGGACTCAGACCCCAAAGGGCAGAAAAGGTGGTGCAGGGACCACCATTGTCAAAAGGCAGTACACAGACACACAGCTCAGTGACCTGCTGTCATGGAGAGTAGCAAAGGCTCTCTAAGCTTTTGCTATATTGTGCAGTTTCCAGTGCCTCACATTCAAGCCAGAAGCATCGAAAAACCAAAAACAATCTTTCAGTCCCATGGGAAGATTTCTCCCTAGGGTAAGTGAAAGGTAAACACTGGCCATGTTTCCTTTTCACTTGGCCTTGCTCTCCAGACAACAGGGTATTGTTTTGGTTAAGTAGAAACGACTTTCTCAAGCCTGCCCAGCACCTGCAGGTGGGCTGGCCTGAGGAGTGGTCTTTATATTGTTTGAGTAATGTTATCCAATTATATAAATTGCTTACTGTTTTTTACCAATGTATGTGAACAACGTAAGAGTGGTCTGAATTGTGGGCTAGTCCTGTTTTGGAACATTATAAAAATGGTGGACAGGCCAGGATCGAGGCCCTTGCCCTTGCGCTCTTCCCTTGCCTTGCCTAGCCTCCTGGGTCTGCGTCTTGTCCTTCTGGGTTTTTCCAGCCTTTCTGGTTTTTTCCCGGACTTCTAACAACAACAAACTGCTCGCCGATACAGCCTCGCCTCGGGCGGACCCCGAGTCACAGAGGCTAAAGCCTGCATGCCTGGACCCTCATTGGGAGGAAGGGACTCCCTGCCAAGCTACAGACTGTGAGTAGCTGACGAACTCTTAACTCAAACCTCAGAGACTCGAAAGAACTCTCTTTAAACATCGTAGACTCTTTAATTTGCCATTTTCGGAAATGTTACTTTGACCTCAATCAAAAGAATTCACAGTGGTGGTGTAGTTTCGGGAAGAGGGAATTCGCATTCTTTGCAATAAATCACTGATAAAATAGTAAACGCCTTGTGTATTTCCCCCATAAATTCTGCCGCGAAACTGCGTTCCTCGACACCTGCAGGTCAAATATGTGAGAGAGCCTGGCGACTCCATAGCAGAGTACGTTTACAGAGTCTCTCGAGCCGGTGGGGACAAAGTCCTTCTAGACTCCGAGGAAGCAGCTGGAGACTGGGGGGATGATGTGTTCCTGATACATGAACCTGAGGGAACGCACAGCCTCACCGCCTGGATAGCTTACTGGGCAAGCAGTGTCTGTCCAGCCTACTGGGGAGAGCCAACGGAACTGAGGATCACCAGCTCCTCTGAGCGCATCACCGCTCTCCACAGAGTCGCTTATGTGCAGGCAATATATGATAAGGGAGAATATGATTGCCCCTTTTATACTCCTCTGGACCTGGAGAGACTGCACCCTATCATGAGGGGTTTGCCAGCGAGCCTGCAAATCCAAGCAATGAGGAATATAGAGACAATTCAAAGGGTGATTGCAGAAAATGCAGAGGACGACGCCAAAGAACATGTAATGACTTGGGCTGAACTGTTAACTGACTTAAATGCCCACGGGCTCCAATTTGGGTTTGGGTCTCCTGAAGACAAAAGGTCTGGAGAGAGACAATCTGGTGCTTCTTCCCCAGAAAAATCTGGGACCCTGCACAGGCAGGTCTGGTCAGTAAAGGACTGCCCCCCCCTGAGTGGGACAGGTCCTGCAAACTTCTCCCCTAAATGTAGGGATGGAGACAAACACCAATACAGTGACTGGAGATTCAGAGAGCTCAACTCCCCGAGAGATAGATGGTACAGACAAGCCCTATCTCTAGAGATATCTAAAACCATCTTAAAGCAGCTGGCAGATTGGCAGCTGAAAGATTTAGTGCGGTGCCTTCAGAATCTGGCTGGTAAATGCAGAGGCAGCCATGAGAAGCCCAGGGCCAGTGGCTCCCCCCATGGTGGTTCTCGGAGTGGCAGCACACCCAGAAGTGGCAGTCCCCCCCCCCGGGGAACTTTACCTCATCCCCAAACAGAAAGGTTAACCCTTTCTCGTCTCCCAGATGGGAGACAAAACACTGAATTACTGTAATAGTGGCTCGGCAGGTTTTAATGGTCAGCAATCATGGGGAGGGCTACAGAAGCCCCCAGAATAAAGACCTGTTGCCTAGGTGAGCCACCCGTGGTCACTGACCACATGCCCCAGTACAAAGGACCAACCCTTAAACTACCCTCTATAGGGGTAGTGCCAAAGACACTGGGTAAAACCAGAGGCTTATATGCCTGGGAAGCCCTAGATGCAAAGGGAAAAGGCCACCGGATCAGTGCATGGTGGATCGTCCCCAGTTATTAATTGTCAAGCCTGGCCTTTATACGCCAAGGCAGGTTTTGTCTCCTTACAGGTTAAGGTCACAGCCAAGGACCTGACCAGCACCTGGGAAAGGGAGAACCAGCTACACAAGAGATGGAGGCATATCACCAGGGTGGTCAGTGGATGATGGCATCAGGACCTGCAGACTGTGACCTCCAGCCAAGGACTCAGAGCATCTAAGGCTCTGCCATGGACTCTATTGCTCCACCAGGAACAAAGCAATTCATTATTCAAACTGACTGTGTAGCTTTATGTAATACTGTTTGGGCTACTCTTAAGCCTTGTTAAGTGTTGTTAAGTATTGTTGGGGCTATTACTGTGTTGTTGCATATTGTTAATGCTGGGAAGGCTAAGCTATATACTTAAATAGGTCACAGCTTACTAAATTGCAAGGGGGATCACCTACCACTCTGAACTTCTAGACAAAGATGCTCATTACCACCAGGGTGGGATTGTCCTGGAGTCCTGTGTACCCCTGAATTCCTCTCCCTCTTTGGCTTGAATGGGAGAGGAAAAGACACAAAAAGACCTGTTTCCCCCCGTCGCCCTGCAGGCGTGAAGGGGGTGAGCAAGGGGCACTTCCATCATGAGGGGTGCCCGTGCAGAACCCACGCTGGAATCGGGCTCTTATTGGCTGTGCTCTTTGCACCTAGGAAGTGGTAACTCTGCTCTTTGTCGAGGAAGGGTATAAATATTGGGGGACTTCCCTCTCTTGGGGTTCCTGCCTTAGAGATTGTGCCTGCCTGAGCACTTGTGCCTGCCTGAGAGTTCTCCCCCCCTGCCTGGATAGATCCTACAGAAGAAGCCCAGCACTCTGCTCCAAAGGACAGCTTCACCCATTAGCACCTATTAAGGCCTTAGCGACTCTCCTGCGGCTTCTGAAAGAGAACCCAAGCAGACAAGCAGCAGGACCTCCCTTTTAAGCCAGCCTGACGGTGAGTTATTTGGCTCAGCTTTATTATTAAGAAAAAAATTATGTAAAATAATAGCTCAAGCCTTTTCCAACTTCTGACTTCCTAAATAGTCAGATTATCTATGGCATCCTGCAGATCTTCTCAAATGAACTGAATCTGCTAATTAAAGCTAAATTAATTTCTGTACATGGTTTTGGGGTGGGTTTTCGGGAATATAAAATAACTCTGTTTTTGTATAAATTCCTGACTCGGCCACATTAATTCCCTGACTCCAAAACAGTCTGAAAGCACAGCTTGGACCTTCCCCTTGCTGGCTTCTGCCACTTCAGCTGGGCCTGCTGCTATCTTCCCCCACTGCTGGTTTGGTTGCTGCTGCTTTTGCTGCTTCACCGCTGCTTGACCCCTTCCCCACCTTCGCTAAGGTAATTGTATCTCTGTAGTAGTTGATTTCTCTTCACACTCTTATATTTGAACTATAAGAAATACAATTTCATTTTCCCCTGACTTTCCAAACAAATCCCTGTTGTGGTGAGTATATTCCACCAGGAGAGGGATCCATCCTCCAGTTCAATTAATGTTTCTGTACCTTGCTGGTTATTGCTGGATCTGGTCAGTATCTGTAAAGTGTTTCCACGGCCATGTGAAGAACTGATCATTATTAAAATTAGTGGCCAGGGGTGGCAGAGTTCTGAATATCAACATTAATAATATTCATTTTGGGAAAAACATCATCTGGCATTAATTAATCTCTCCTTCGTAACAGCTGTGTGACATCACAGAGCAGGATGTGTGACATCATAGAGAGGGTTACACAGAACCACAGAGCAGGTTGCAGGATTGCCACATCACAGAGCAGGATGTGAGACTTCACAAAGAGGCTTGTGTGGCAATATAGAGTGTGAGCCAGCACAGAGTGGGCTGAGCGACAGAGTCAAAGTGGCTTTGTAACATCATAGAAGGGGATGTGAGACATCATTGAGAGGGTTTTTGACATCCCAGAGAGGAGATGTGACTCTGTAGAGAAGGCTGTGTGACACCATGCAGCTGTGAGCTCCAGCTGCAGAGAGCAGTGCAGAAGTCTGATGCAAGGAGCAGGGAGGGAAGCGCCAGGTGGGCAGTGAGAGGCATGGGGAGGTTGGGAGGGTGGGCAGTGAAGTTGTCCATTCAATGTGTGATGGTTTGGGGGTTACCCCGCCCCCCCACACTTTGTATTTGCCCCAGCTAACTCAGACGGACCCTGGGAATATAGATGAAGCAATTTATTTACAGCTAGCAGAATTTACAAGCAGCTATTTACAATATATACAGTTATATACAATTATATACAGAAATATACAAAAGGATAAACAATACAAAGGCACAACTCCCCTCCCAGAAACCTGAGTCCCCAGGAGGGGCTTTCAAACCACCCCAACACCTCCCCCGGCCCTCTCAACCTTACCCCAGTTCTCAGGAAGAAGAGAGGTGCGGCCAAGAGGTTAGGGAGCAAGGTTAGTAGGAGCAAGGTTAATGAGATGTGACTAGGTCTGAAGGCAAAGGCAGAAGAAGAAGTCAAAATGGAAAAAAAGTCTTTCTTCTTCCCAGAGTTCTCAGCGTGACTGTGAGCGAAGGAGACACCATGTTTTTCATTTCACTGCCTGTTATCAAGTTCTTTTACCAAAACATTCCAGCTTGCTTCTAACTAGCACACAATGTCAGCCCTCAAGGGACAGATTCTCCTGCCAGGCCAGACCTCCTGAGCAGACAGCCTGCAGCATTCTCACTTGCTGGGTGCTGCTTTCACTCTCCTCTCATCTGAGAGATAATCAAATACTTCCCTTTGCCATGAGCACTGAGCTGTGTTTGCTGCGTTTTGGCAGCTTAAAGGTAACTGCAGAGAGAAATACAGCTCCTGAGGGCACTTGGGGCTCAATGCATGAACTGGAGGAGCTACCAGGAGACTGAAGAGACCTCTCAAGAAGTCTAAGGCAGAAGAAAAACTCAAAGAACCTTGAAGCTTTGATGGGCCCCACTGAGGGTTGTTGCTGAGAAAGCCTCCCCAGGGACTTGTTAGAGCAGCTCCTTGGAGGCCATGAGTGCAGGGAGGCAAAGGCAAAGCGCAGGCCAGAAAAGCCTGGGCTTGGTTTGTGAAGCAGAAAGGCCAAGCCCTGACCCTCAGGCCTTGCCAAGGCAGATGCTGAGAGCCTCAAGACAAAGTTTCATCTCCCCAGCCATGGGAGCAGAAGCAACTGCCAGAGCCAAGGGCACAAAGACCTCAATCCTCCTGGGACTTTCAGCCTGGCCAGAGCCCTTGGCCATCCCTACTGCAGCCTGTCCTCTAATGTCCCATGCCTGCACCCCTTGCCCTTCAAGCTCCCATCTTGCTTCCCCAGCGAGCTCTCCCCCTGACAGTTCCACACCTTCCCTCAGGGCTCTCCACCCTTGCTGGAGTTGCCTTGGCACACAGCCAGACATGGGCTACCCACACTCCTGCCTCCCCTCTTGCACCACAGCTTTACCCTTTGAGTGACATTTCTGTCCTCAGCCCCAGCCTGAACCTTCCAAACTGCACTTCCTAAAGACTTCCTTCTCTGCCCACAGCCAAACAGAGCTCCAGCAGGTCACAGCAGCCTTGAGGCAGGAGCACAGCACTCCCTGAGCCTTCAGCTTCTTAGAGAGAGCCTTGAAAGTCCATCTGGCAGATCTTTTTCCTCCAGACCTCCTCTTTCAAGGCTTTGTGGCTGCTCCTGTGGCTCATGGCCCTTGCCCTGTGCCAGAGGCCAAGCAGAGTCAGTCAGGGGTGGAAATGGGTTACAGATGAGAGTTGAGAGCACAGGAAGGAGGTTTGAGGCTGAGGTGCCCATGGGAAGGCTGAAGGCTCAGAGATGCCTTTGAGTGCTGGGGCCCAGGCCAAGGCTGAGGAGTGCCTTTGGTGTCCTCTTGATGGTGCTGGGCAGGGTTCAGGTGAGGGCCAGCTGTGAGGAGCAGGGATTGGGTTGGGGCTGGGCTGAGTGCTGCAGCTAAGGCCAAGTGGTCAATGCAAAGGGTAAAGGCTGGGGCCAGGATGAGCAATGGAGGTAGAATTAAGGGCAGGGATGGTTTAGGGAGGGACTGAGGTTGAAGGGGTGAGGTGAGGAATGGGCTCAGCTCCTTTTGGGCAGAGCAGGGGCCTGAGGTCAGGGGAGGAGCAGTGGTTAGGCATATAGGGCTTGGGGACACTGGCTAGAGAGAGTGTGAGAGGCTCAAGGTGCATTGGGAGCGGATCAGGGCATCCAGTTTGTAATGGGACTGGGCCAAGTGAGTATGGGGAAGGTGTCTGAGGATCCAGTTTGCACTGGGAGAGAGGCCAGGCTGTGCTGAGAGGGGTGCTGGGAGTGGGCTACAATAGCAATTAGCAGTGGTAGAGAGCCAGGCCTGAACTGAGAAAGGGAAAACCAAAGCAGTTTGTACTGGTGTGTGGCCTGGTCTAGACTTGGGGGTGATCAGGAGGTCTGATTTGTACTAGGAAAGGTCCCAGAGTGCCCTGGGATGGTGCCAAGGGTCCAGCGAGTCCTGGGAAGGAGCACAGTGTGTACTGGGAGGGGTTCAGAGTATCCATGTCCCAATTGGAAGGGATCCAGTGAGTCCCAGGAGCATCCAGGGAATCCAGTTTGTGCTGCATGGTACCCCAGGCTATATTGGCCTCATTGCCTCCTTGTCCATCGTCAGGAGCCTGGCAGGGTCTGTGCCATAGTCCTTGTGGTGGAGAGTCCCAGGGGTCACAAAATGAGCTTGAGCATGTCCTGTCCTGTCCAGACATGTTTACCTGCCTGTCTGCATTGCAGCCAGAGGCAGGAAAACAGCACAAAAGAAACCCAGACAGCCCAGTCTGGTTTAGTCTGGTCACATGAGAGGGGTTCCATAAGGCCCACGCCCCTGTCGCGTGCAAGGTGTCTGCGCCCCCCATGTTTGGAGGAGAGCAGTCTGTGGGGCCTGACTTTTATGGGTATGTTTGGGTGACTGCCAGAGGTGATTGGGTGATTGTGTGGCCAATGAGACCATTAGCCTCGGGCACTGTGCTATAAAAGGGGGTGAACAGGTGAATAAGGAGCTTGCCTGCTCCTTCCTTCCTCGCTCACCTGCGCTTTGCCTCAGCCACCTCAGCCACCTCAGCCAGCAGCTGATTCCACATCACAGCCCAGGTGGAATTCACCACTGCACTTCTGTTGAACACTTTCCTGCCTATGCTTTGGGCCACAGACATTAGCACTGAGGACCAGTGAGTGTCCTGAATCCTTCACTGAAGCTGCTAAAGGAGTTTGGTTAACCTCACCAGAAGTGAATGAAGCTGCCAGACTCTGGGAAAGACATTTCTAAACCTTTCCAAATCCCATTGGGCAGAGACATTCTATGAAACAGTTCTGCTGACAGCACCCAAGAACTTGTGTGCAGAGTTGTAAATAAGTTTGGGGAATTCTCTTTGTATATATTAATAAATTATTTAATAACTTTTGCATCAGCCTCATTGCATTTCAGCCCAAACTCAGATCTCAACTGGCCCCTGCGTAACAGTCCTGCCCTTGGCATTGCTCCTGTCCACATGCTACTGCCTCAGCAAGTGCCCTGAGGACTGAGGGAGGGACAGGATCTCCCTTGCCAGGGTGTGGAGGTCAAGGCTTGGTCCTCTGGATTCATGAAAGCCCTCCAGGTGTGCTCAGCATCAGAGCCACCTTCCCCTGCTTGTGCTGACCTCTCAGCACTGCCTTCAGTTCTCTGCCCTAACCAGAGCCTGAGGACACCTTCCCAGTAGTGTCCTCACTGGGACCCATTAACAACTGCAAGAAACTTCAGAGTCTGAAGCTGGCTTCAACTTCTGGAGAGGTTTCATCATCTTCCTCTGAGTCTCTGAGGCTTACCTGGCACCAAAGCCACCAGAGAGGTCATTAACCTGCCCAGGGCTGCTCCTCTGCTGCTGATCTGGGCTGGTCTCCTGGGCTGCAGGGAGCTGCTGGCAAGTGGGCAGCACTGAAAAGAGACAGCTCTGTCCAGGAGCCACTCCTCTGCACAGCACAGCAGGGCTGAGGGCAGTGCCAGGGCATCTCAGGCAGATGAGGGTGGCAGAGAGAGCTTTGAGCTGGCCAGGACCAGGAGGATGCTGAGAGCTCACTGGAGCAGAAGTCACTGCAGTCCCTGACAAGGTGAGTCTGTGGGTGCAGGGCAGTGCAGCTACAGGTCCTGGAGGCATCTCCTGCAGCTGGCACAGCCACAGCTGATGAGCTCTGTAAGGAGGACTCCCTGCCCAGAGGCTCTCCTCAGGCCATTGTGAAGAGATGTGCAGCCCTGGGCTGCAGGCAGGGGTGGGCAGGGCTGTCCTGCAGAGCAGGGTCCCTGCAGCCCAGGGGCTGTGTGCTGGGGCAGGGACTCTGCTGCCTGCCAGCCTCAGCTCTCAGCCTGCCTGCAGAGCTCCCCATGGCACTGTGGGCAGAAGCTGAGGGTGGAAGAAGCCATCCCTGGCAGGGCAGGGCAGGGCACGGCAGAGACCTTCTGCTGAGCAGAGGCTGCTGCATGGGTCAGGTTTGCTCACAGTTGCAGCTCTCTCCTGGGCATTTCTGAGGGGTCTTTCCAGAAGAATAGGGCAGCCTTTCGTGGAAGGGAAGGAGTCTTGGCCCTGGAGTTTGCTCTCCTTGGTGGGCAGGGTGAGACTGGAATTTAGTTCTCCACTCTGCAGAAGACACTGAAGCCTCAGGTCCCCTTGGTGCTTCCCTGAGCTGCTCCTGAGTCTCTGCACAGCTCCAGATCAGCCTGGGCAGTGCCCAGATGCTGGGAGATGTCTGCAGGGCAGAGCTGAGCACACAGCAGGTGGGATGGGATCTGTCAGCAGGGAGCAGGGAGAGACCTGGGCACAGAGAAGTAGCTGGTGGCAGGGACAGCTGCAGGCAGCAGAGACATGGGCAGGCAGATGGAGAGGGATCTGCTGCCAAGCAGCCTGGCAAGGGGCATCAGGCAGCTCTGGGCCACTCTGCCCTGCAGACACTTTTCCCAGTGCAACCTTTTGGTCTCCTCTCCGACCCAGCAGAGGCAGTGCCCTCAAAGCTGTGGGCTCCAGCTCATGAGTCATGGCCTTGGCATCTGGACATGCAGCTGAGGCCTCCTGCAGTGTGCACACAGAAGGGTGACCAAAGCTCTTCAGTTGCAGCATTTGAGGTGCAGGGAGCACTGAGCAGGGCAAGGAGAAGGCTTCACACCAAGCCCCTCTGCCTTTGTGCCTTCTCCTCATTGTTTGCAGAGCTCTGCAGTGCTGCTCCCTGAGTCTCCCTCGAGCCACAGGACTCCTGCTGTGTGGGACTGGGGCTGGGCTGTGGTCACTTTGTGCTCTGACACTGACTCTGCAGGTCCTGCCCCGGAGGTGTCTTCATGGCAGCTGAGTGTCCAAGCTACATTGGAAGCTGTGCTGAAGCCTGCCAGTGGTTGGTGGGGATGGGGCATGAGCTAAGCTCTTCCTCACTCAGCTGAGGCAGAGGCTGTTCTGTGGGCACTGCACCTTTGTTTCCAGAGGGAAGTGTCCCCTAACTTGTCACTCCTTTTCCTCCTTGGACAGGTCTCCTTGGCCAGAGGCAGGCAATGTCCAACAGCAGCTCCATCAGCCACTTCCTCCTCCTGCTATTTGCAGGCACACAGCAGCTGCAGCTCCTGCACTTCTGCCTCTTCCTGGCCACCTACCTGGCTGCCCTCCTGGGCAACAGCCTCATCATCACCACCATCGCCTGGCACCACCACCTGCACACCCCCATGTACTTCTTCCTCCTCAACCTCGCCCTCCTTGACCTAGGCACCATCTCCACCACCGTGCCCAAGTCCCTGGCCAATTCCCTGAGGCACTCCAGGGCCATCTCCTATGTAGGATGTGCTGCTCAGGTCTTTTTCTTTCTCTTCTTCATTTCAGCAGAGTTTTCTCTCCTCACCATCATGGCCTACGACCGCTATGTTGCCATCTGCAGACCCCTGCACTATGGCACCCTCCTGGGCAGCAGAGCTTGTGCCCACATGGCAGCAGCTGCCTGGACCTGTGGCCTTCTCTATGCTCTGCTGCACACAGCCAATACATTTTCCCTGCCCCTCTGCCATGGCAATGCTGTGCACCAGTTCTTCTGTGAGATCCCCCAGATCCTCAAGCTCTCCTGCTCCACAGCCTACCTCAGGGAAGTTTGGCTCATTGTGGTCAGTGTTTGTTTAGCCTCTGTCTGCTTTGTGTTCATTGTGGTGTCCTATGTGCAGATCTTCAGGGCAGTGCTGAGGATGCCCTCTCAGCAGGGACGCCACAAAGCCTTTGCCACCTGCCTCCCTCACCTGGCTGTGCTCTCCCTCTTTATGATCACTGTCTCCTTTGCCTACCTGAAGCCTCCTTCCATCTCCCTCCCATACTGGAACCTGGTTGTGTCAGTTCTGTACTCAGTGGTGCCCCCAGCAGTGAACCCTCTCATCTACAGCCTGAGGAACCAGGAGCTGAAGGCTGCCCTGAGCAAACTGCTCCCTGGATGCTTTCAGAAGGAATAAACTCTTTGTCTCCTGCTGCAGAGCAGCTCTGGTGTTACTCAGAGCAGGCCCTGTCTGGCTTCTCCAGCTTTTGCTATTTGTGCTGGACATTTACTCTTTGTGGTGTTGCCATTAATCTCAGCCCATAGTCAATAAATAGGAGTGCACAGGCACACAAAGTGCTCAGCCGCTCAAACCCCTATGCTCAGACTCCATTGCAGAGCTCCGATGTTCAGAGGCTCAGACCCTCATGCTCTGACCCACTCCCAGCTCACCTGCCTATGTGCCTTTCTTGCAGGACTTACTTAGGCCTGCCTATATATATATATGTGGAGCCTATAGTCTCCAACCAGCTGTGCACATCTGCATGCCACTGTGTTATCAGGACCAGATCCTGCATTGCCTTTACCTACGGAGCTCAGCCTCCCAGCAGCTGCACATCCTGCATGCTGCTGCCTATCCTTGCCTGGTAAGTGCCACTGCTACTGAGATAACCAGGAGCAGACTCTGGATTGTCTGCACACACATGGCCTGTTAGCCATGTGAGAACTGTGCCAGAGACAGCACAATATCCTCCTCCTGTACCTGAGATTCCACCTGCTGGAGACCCTGGACACAGCATCCAGAAGAAGCCAGCAGCACCAAGGCAGAGATTACATCCTTCGCCAGGAGAATCAATTCACAGACTGTCATTTCCCTACAAGCTGGGAAGATTCATCCTTTCCCCTCAAGCCAGGAGGATTCCAGCCTCAAAGTCCATGGGCAGAGCTCCCCTGATGTCTGGACACTGGCATAGGCTGTGACGTAGCCCCGGAGGGTGATTATTGATTAATAAGAGTTGTGAGTAAAAGCTTTAATGCCTCTGTAATATCTGTGGTCTCTGCCACAGAGCAGAAGCAGTTTCCAGCTCACTCTGCTGGGCAAATAGCATAAAGACCCCAAAGGGCATTAAGCTGCAGGGAAAGCTCCTGTCTCTGTTAATAGTTGGAGTGTTTGCTGGTTGTTAATAAGTTCCTGTACATATTTTATCCTGGAAAGTTTTCATAACTGTGTAAAGAATCCTCTAATATTAATATACAGTGGTTGGGGGTGGCAGAGTCCAGAACATTGAGATTAATAAATATCTATTTTTACAGAATATTATCTCACCCCAATTAATTTCTCCCCTCTGCCAAATCCGGCCTAGGTGCTGAGAATCCACCTCCATGACACCTTCCAAGGACAGACCAAGCCTTGTCCCACTACAAACTGGATTCTTTGATCTCCTGCCAGCATAGACCTGGCAGCATCTCAGTCAAAACTGAGCCCCTTTAACCTCTCCCAGTACAGGCAGGACAAGCTCTGGTATGGACTGAATCCACTCTTCTGCTCCCAGTACAGACTGGACTCCATCCCAGTGCACATTGGTCCCCTGGTCCCATGGCAGTACTGCTTCAGTCTCATCCCAGTACAAACTTCACCCCTGATGCTCAGCACATACTGGATCCCTTTAAGCCCTCTCAGTACAGGCTGGGCCCTGTCACAGTAGAAACTGAATACCCTGACCCCCTCCCAGCACAGACTGGGCAATATACCAGGTCCAGCCTGGGTGCCTTTAAACTCTCCCAGTGCAGTCTGGGCAAGTCACATTACAAACTGGATCCTCTGATCCCATTCCACTACAGACTCGATCCCATCTCTGTCCAAACTGGATCCCATTAAAGTCTCCAAGGACAGACTTGGCCTTGTCCCAGTTTAATTTGTTCTCCTAATGCCTTCCCAACACAGACTGGGCTGCAATCCAGTACAAACTGGATCCCCTTCACCCTTCCAGGACTGCCTGGATTCCTCCAAATGCACAATGGATTCTCTGACCCCTCCCAGTACACCCTGAACTCACTCCCAGTACAACCTGCACCCCTCAGTACCATCCCACTTCACTCTGGATCTTTTCTAGCATAAATTGTTCTGAAGGGGTTTTAGGGGATGAAATATGAGGCCGAATTTTAAAGGGTTTAAATAACTTAATATTATATACACAAGGAATTCCCCCTTTTCCCCAAACTTATCTACAGTTACCCTACACAAGTTCTTTGTACGCAGTTGGAACTATTTTACAGAATGTCTATTTACAGCAGAAATCAGGAATTTAGTAGAGGTTTGGAAAGGTTTGGACAGAGAGCCTGCAGCATGAAATTGCCACTGGTAAAATTACTGAGAGTCTAATGCTGTCTGAGTTGAGATCGCTCAGTTACTCACTGGCTGGAGTCACAGTTTCGGTGACCCCAAATATGTATAGCAAAAGCCACATTGTTAACCAGTATCACAGTATCACAGTATCACCAAGGTTGGAAGAGACCTCACAGATCATCAAGTCCAACCCTTTACCACAGTGCCCAAGGCTAGACCATGGCACCAAGTGCCACATCCAACCTTGCCTTGAACTGCCCGAGGGACGACGACTCCACCACCTCCCCAGGCAGCCCATTCCAGTGTCCAACAACTCTCCCAGTGAAGAACTTTCTCCTCACCTTGAGCCTAAATTTCCCCTGGTGCAGCCTGAGGCTGTATCCTCTTGTTCTGGTGCTGGCCACCTGAGAGAAGAGAGTAACCTCCCCCTGGCCACAACCACCCTTCAAGTAGTTGTAGACAGTAATAAGGTCACCCCTGAGCCTCCTCTTCTCCAGGCTAAACAACCCCAGCTCCCTCAGCCTCTCCTCGTAGGGCTTGTGCTCAAGGCCTCTCCCCAGCCTCGTCGCCCTTCTCTGGACACGCTCAAGCTTCTCAGTGTCCTTCCTAAACTGGGGGGCCCAGAACTGGACACAGTACTCAAGGTGTGGTCTAACCAGTGCAGAGTACAGGGGCAGAATGACCTCCCTGCTCCTGCTGACCACACCATTCCTGATGCAGGCCAGGATGCCACTGGCTCTCTTGGCCGCCTGGGCACACTGCTGGCTCATGTTCAGCACCCCCAGATCCCTCTCTGTTTGGCTGCTCTCCAGCCGCTCCGACCCCAGCCTGTATCTCTGCATGGGGTTGTTGTGGCCAAAGTGCATCACCCTGCACTTGGAGCTATTGAATGCCATCCCATTAGCCTCTGCCCATCTGTCCAGGTGGTCAAGGTCCCACTGCAGAGCCCTTCTGCCCTCCAACTCAGCCACATCTGTCCCCAGCTTAGTGTCATCTGCAAACTTGCTGATGACTGACTCCATGCCCTCATCCAGATCATCTATGAAGATGTTAAAGAGGATGGGGCCCAGCACCGATCCCTGAGGGACACCACTAGTGACAGCCGTCAGCTGGATGTGGCACCATTCACCACCACTCTCTGGGTCCGGCCCTCCAGCCAGTTCCTAACCCAGCACAGAGTGTTGCCATACAAGCCGTGGGCTGATAGCTTAGCCAGCAGTTTGCTGTGGGGGACAGTGTCAAAGGCCTTGCTGAAGTCCAGATAGAGCACATCCACAGGCCTCCCCACATCCACCAAGTGGGTCACCTGATCATAGAGGGAGATCTGGTTCGAGAGGCAGGATCTGCCCTTCCTAAACCCAGACCCTCGTGGGTCTGAATAGTTCAGTTCAGGGATTATTGGGGTGCGCTGTCTCGAGGCTCCATGGGCATGATCAAGCTGGGAAAGATGGGCTGGGGGGCAGCTGGCCAGGAGCGCCTTAGTAGAATTTTCCCTGGGCCGGTGCGAAGTGTTGTGGGCTGGAATCATGCAGCGGTGGTCGGTCCCAAAAAGCAGCAAAGCAGCTAGGAGCGACAGGTGGAGGAGATGGGGAGAGGTGGCAGGAACACTGAATTGTCCCTTTTATGAGGTTTGACCCCGAGATTGATGGTCCTTGGCCACAATTCTGTCCAATAAGGGTCTGGCAGCAGGCCAAAACATACCAAATAAGGTGAAATCCACGGGTCCAGTACCCCCAAATATGGATGGGGCTCAGGTGGATCCCCTCCACCCCAGGCGCGTGAGCTTACACAACGTGTTTACTTCAACCTTGCAAGCAGGCAGGTGAGATTCGAAGGCACCAGGCTCATTGTGCCCCTTTGTCCCCCTTAATTTGTTTTCCCCAGGTTTGGGCAGGACAACACCTTTTGGGGGGACAACATGTCCGGGCAAGAATAGATTTGTAAACATGGCCATTTGGGGCCTGTGCACCCTACACCACACCCTGATGCTCCTGGGACTCACTGGATCCCTTCCAACTGGAAAATGGATACTCTGAACCCCTTCCAGTACACACTGTGCTCCTTCCCAGGACTCGCTGGATCCTTGGCACCATCCCAGGGCACTCTGGGACCTTTCCTAGTACAAATCAGACCTCCTGATCACCCCCAAGTCTAGACCAGGCCACACACCAGTACAAACTGCTTTGGTTTTCCCTTTCTCAGTTCAGGCCTGGCTCTCTACCACTGCTAATTGCTATTGTAGCCCACTCCCAGCACCCCTCTCAGCACAGCCTGGCCTCTCTCCAAGTGCAAACTGAATCCTCAGACACCTTCCCCATACTCACTTGGCCCAGTCCCATTACAAACTGGATGCCCTGATCCGCTCCCAATGCACCTTGAGCCTCTCACACTCTCTCTAGCCAGTGTCCCCAAGCCCTATATGCCTAACCACTGCTCCTCCCCTGACCTCAGGCCCCTGCTCTACCCAAAAGGAGCTGAGCCCATTCCTCACCTCACCCCTTCAACCTCAGCCCCTCCCTAAACCATCCCTGCCCTTAATTCTACCTCCATTGCTCATCCTGGCCCCAGCCTTTACCCTTTGCATTGACCACTTGGCCTTAGCTGCAGCACTCAGCCCAGCCCCAACCCAATCCCTGCTCCTCACAGCTGGCCCTCACCTGAACCCTGCCCAGCACCATCAAGAGGACACCACAGGCTCACCTCAGCCTTGGCCTGAGCCCCAGCACTCAAATGCATCTCTGAGCCTTCAGCCTTCCCATGGGCACCTCAGCCTCAAACCTCCTTCCTGTGCTCTCAACTCTCATCTGTAACCCATTTCCACCCCTGACTGACTCTGCTTGGCCTCTGGCACAGGGCAAGGGCCATGGGCCACAGGAGCAGTCACATGGCCTTGAAGGAGGAGGTCTGGAGGAGGAAGATCTGCCAGGATGGACTTTCAAGGCTCTCTCTAAGAAGCTGAAGGCTCAGGGAGTGCTGTGCTCCTGCCTCAAGGCTGCTGTGACCTGCTGGAGCTCTGTTTGGCTGTGGGCAGAGAAGGAAGCCTTTAGGAAGTGCAGTTTGGAAGGTTCAGGCTGGGGCTGAGGACAGAAATGTCACTCAAAGGGTAAAGCTGTGGTGCAAGAGGGGAGGCAGGAGTGTGGGTAGCCCATGTCTGGCTGTGTGCCAAGGCAACTCCAGCAAGGGTGGAGAGCCCTGAGGGAAGGTGTGGAACTGTCAGGGGGAGAGCTCGCTGGGGAAGCAAGATGGGAGCTTGAAGGGCAAGGGGTGCAGGCATGGGACATTAGAGGACAGGCTGCAGTAGGGATGGCCAAGGGCTCTGGCCAGGCTGAAAGTCCCAGGAGGATTGAGGTCTTTGTGCCCTTGGCTCTGGCAGTTGCTTCTGCTCCCATGGCTGGGGAGATGAAACTTTGTCTTGAGGCTCTCAGCATCTGCCTTGGCAAGGCCTGAGGGTCAGGGCTTGGCCTTTCTGCTTCACAAACTAAGCCCAGGCTTTTCTGGCCTGCGCTTTGCCTTTGCCTCCCTGCACTCATGGCCTCCAAGGAGCTGCTCTAACAAGTCCCTGGGGAGGCTTTCTCAGCAACAACCCTCAGTGGGGCCCATCAAAGCTTCAAGGTTCATTGAGTTTTTCTTCTGCCTTAGACTTCTTGAGAGGTCTCTTCAGTCTCCTGGAAGCTCCTCAAGTTCATGCAATGAGCCCCAAGTGCCCTCAGGAGCTGTTTTTCTCTCTGCAGTTATCTACAAGCTGTCAGAACACAGCAAACACAGCTCAGTGCTCATGGCAAAGGGAAGTATTTGATTATCTCTCAGATGAGAGGAGAGTGAAAGCAGCACCCAGCAAGTGAGAATGCTGCAGGCTGGCTGCTCAGGAGGTCTGGCCTGGCAGGAGAAGCTGTCCCTTGAGAGCTGGCATTGAATGGACAACTTCACTGCCCACCCTCCCAACCTCCCCATGCCTCTCACTGCCCACCTGGGGCTTCCCTCCCTGCTCCCTTGCATCAGACTTCTGCACTGCTCTCTGCAGCTGGAGCTCACAGCTGCATGCTGCCACACAACCTTCTCTACAGAGTCACATCTGTTGCGGAGGGCACTAATAATTCTTAGCCGAGTCGAGAATTTATCAAAAATAGATATTTTTTATTTTTACAAAACCCGCCCCCCACAACTATATATACAAAGATTAATTTCGTTTTGATAAACAGGGTTCAGTTGGCTGAGAATTCTACAAGGATACATTAATAATCTGGCTATATATATTTGGAAGTCAGTTTTTGGAGAAAGGACTCAGCTATTAATTAAATAGCGGTTCTTACTAAATTAAGCTAAGCCAAATAACTCACTCAGGCTGGCTCGTGCGGTCTGTCTTCCTCCTCCAGCGGCTGCAGGAGTCGTTAAGGGTCGTTAAGGGTCGTTAGGCAGACAAAGATGTGCCTAACAGTAAAGCAAATCCTTTGGTCTCTCTGCAGTCCAGGCACAGGAGAGTGGGCGAACTCAGGCAGAGACATGCGTCCAAGCACAGGCAAAATCCAAAGCGGGAACCCCAAAGGCGGGAAGACCTCCAATATTTATAACCTTGGCTAGACAAAGGGCAGAGTTACCACACCTTAGGCGCGAAAGCGCACGGCCAATCCCAGCCTGGCTCCAGCGTGGGAACTCACGGGGCAGTGTCCCCCCCTTCACGGGGCAGTCCCCGCCCCCTTCACTGCTGCAGGGCAGGCGAGGGGGGGGAAACCAGGCGGCTTTTCCCCTTTCCCCCCGAAGTCCGGGCAGGAGAGGAATTTAGGGGTACAGGACTCCAGGACAACATCTCCTCTCTGGGATGTCAAAAACCCTCTCAATGGTGTCTCACATCCCCTTCTATGATGTCAACAAAGCCACCTTGACTATTGTCACACAGCCTACTCTGTGGATGGCTCACGCTCCATTGTTGGTCACGTGAGCGATCTTTGTGGAAGTCTCACACATCCTGGCTCTGTGATGTGGCAAGTCATGCAACCTGTTCTGTGGTGCTGTGTAACCCTCTCAAGTGATGGTCACACATCCTGCTCTGTGATGTCACACAACTGTTAGGAAGGGGAGATTAATTAATGCCAGATTTTTCCCAAAATTAATATTATTAATGGTTGATCAGTATCACAGTGTCACAGTATCATCAGGGGGTTTGGAAGGAGACCTCACAGATCATCAAGTTCCAACCCTTTATCACAGAGCTCAAGGATAGGACCATGGCACCAAGTGCCACGTCCAACCTTGCCTTGGAACAGGCCCCAGGGACGGCGACTCCACCACCTCCCAGGCAGAGCCCATTCCAGTGTCCAATGACTCTCTCAGTGAAGAACTTTCTCCTCACCTCCAGCCTAAATCTCCCCTGGTGCAGCCTGAGGCTGTGTCCTCTTGTTCTGGTGCTGGCCACCTGAGAGAAGAGAGCAACCTTCTCCTGGGCACAACTACCCTTCAGGTAGCTGTATACAGCAATAAGGTCACCCCGATATTCTGATATTCAGAACTCTGCCACCCCTGGCCACTGATCTTAATAATGATCAGTTCTTCACGTGGCCATAGAAACACTTTGCAGATACTGACCAGATCTAGCAATAACCAGCAAGATACAGGAACATTAATTGAACTGGAGGATGGATCCCTCTCCCGGTGGAATATACTCACCACAACAGGGATTTGTTTGGAAAGTCAGGGGAAAATGAAATTGTATTTCTTATAGTTCAAATATAACAGTATAAAGAGAAATCAGCTACTACAGAGATACAATTACCTTAGCGAAGGTGGGGAAGGGGTCAAGCAGCGGTGAAGCAGCAAAAGCAGCAGCAACCAAACCAGCAGTGGGGGAAGATAGCAGCGGACCCAGCTGAAGTGGCAGAAGCCAGCAAGGGGAAGGTCCAAACTGTGCTTCCAGACGTAAAGCTCTTGATGTTCCAATGAAATGATATTAACTTATCCATTGCTGCCATTCTATGTCCTGTCCCTGGAATGTTCACCTCTCCTCTATGTCTGAGCTAGAAATCAGCTCAAACGGCCACAATTCACCCCTTGATATAATTCCCATTGCAGCACCAGGTCATTCCATCTGGTTAGGGACAATATCAGTGTCATGGACAATAGATGCTCAGGCTTCAACCATTGTCCTCCAATTCCCAGCCACCCATCTCCTCATTTCCATCTCTCTCAGGCATTGTCAGAGGTATTGCAGCAATGATTACTCTACATTAAAAAAATAATTATATAGGCTGCTCTGGTTTTGAAAACTTACACATTTTTTCCTCTATTAAATTGCTTCCTGGTGATGGAAATGTCTGGGATTCCCCCCCCCCCCCCCCCCCCCATCTACTTTCCTTTAGCTTGTGCACCCCTGAGGTAATTAGTGTAGGTTAAAATTTGCATAACTGACTTTGGGGTTTTGCAAATAGGAAAGATGGAAATTTATTCAAGGTGGTGAGTAATTCATTTTTAAGCAAGTTTCCTCTTTTTTTTTTTAATCATGTAGAAGATGTATTACAGACTCATAGATGTTTTCTGAATAGGACCCTAAGCATTGAATTTTTGATATATTTTATTTCTTAGTGTAGGTAAAGAAATATTAACCATGATTCATTGCACTTTTCCTGTTCAATAAGATTGGAATAAACTTAAGAAATTTATTAGGTAGATGACAGAGCTTTTTTAAAAATTATCATGACACATTGTGACAAATATTTCACTAGGACCCAGAAGCATTAGTTTTAAATCATGTTCCCCAAGCCACTTCAGAGGCAAAGAGATGGAAAGGCAGCTCAGTTCATATGGAGAATTTCAATTAATATTTTCTTTTGAATATTGACTATTTAATTAAAACTGGGCAGATAAACAAGGGGATTGGACAGCTATGGGAGTGTGGTATTATAATAAATTAAAACCAAACAAATAAATAGGCTCACAAAAAAACCCTCAAACTTCTCTACTTTTGGCTCAGTGTAAGCCTGGAGTGGTAGTGGCTGAATGTTGTGATATTATGGCTACCTGATATGTTACGTGAAGTGAGTTTTCTGTTTTGTTCTCTCTCTTAATCTGAGTGGCCACCTCAAAACCAGTCATCACGAGCATTGCCAAAAGCTGCATTTGGAACACAAATTATGAACCATACTCTAACATTGGGCACTGAAATACACTCCCAAGGGAGGTGTTGGACTCCCTTGCATTAGACAATTTCAAGGCCCAGCTTGACAGGATGCTGGGCCATATGATTTATAGAATCATAGGATGGTTTAGATTGGAAGTGACCTCAAAGATCAAGGCCAAGTAGCTTTGAACACCTTCCGGGTGGGAGCATCCACAACATCCCTGGGCAGCTTCTTCCAGTGTTTCACCACCCTCACTGGAAAAAACTTCTTCCTAACATCTTGTGATGGTTTGGGGGTTACCCCACCCCCTCCACACTTTTGAATTTGCCCCAGCTAACTCAGACGGCCTCTGGGAATATAGATGAAGCAATTTATTTACAGCTAGCAGAATTTACAAGCAGCTATTTACAATATATACAGTTATATACAATTATATACAGAAATATACAAAGGATAAACAATACAGAAGCACAACTCCCCTCCCAGAAACCTGAGTCCCCAGGAGGGGCTCTCAAACCACCCCAACACCTCCCCCCGGCCCTCTCAACCTTACCCCAGTTCTCAGGAAGAAGAGAGGTGCAGCCAAGAGGTTAGGGAGCAGGGTTAATAGGAGCAGGGTTAATGAGATGTGACCACGTCTAAAGCAAAAGCAAAAGTGAGACAAAATGGAGAAAAAGTCTTTCTTCTTCCCAGAGTTCTCAGCGCAACTGTGAGAGAAGTTGACATCAATTGTTTTCATTTCACTGCCCGTTATCTAGTTCTGTTACCAAAACATTCCAGCTTGCTTCAAACTAGCACAATCCACCCCTGTCTACTTCGCTCAGAGTATCGCTGAGAATTATCCAATCTAATCTAAACCAATATTTACACTAAAATAATATATACAAGTTCAGTTCACACTTCAATCAGATGTAGGTGATTCAAAAGCTCAGAACAGGGACTCCCAGGTGACGTTGGGTTCGTGCTCACATACTGTAGATTCTATTGTAGATTCTCTCAGTGTTGGGCGCCGATGTTACCTAGAACAGAAAACTCCTAACAGCTTGAATTTAAACTCTCTCAGCTAAGGTTAGATTTCTCTGTGGAATACACTGGATTTCACCATTCTCCTGCATTACCCAGTAGGTATGACCAGGGCCTTCAGCAGATACCACCCCTCGGACAGGTTTCCCTTCGCCCGAAGGAGAAAATACCCAAACAGTTTTCCCTAACAGATTCTTTTCACGTACAACAGGAACTTTATCACCGTCTACTGTTTGTGACCTAAATCTGATTGCGCAGGTCCTGCTCTGTTTACTGAACCTCTACTATTTACCAACCAGGTAGCTTGTGCTAAATGTTTGTCGCCAGTTTTTCAGAGTTCCACCCCCATGGGCTTTTTAGGGTGGTTTTCAGCAAACCATTGTAGCGCTCAATCTTCCCTGAAGCTTGGTGCATAGTAGGGTATGTGATAGATCCATTCAATTACCATGCACTTTGGGCCCAATTTTTCCACAAGATTGTTCTTGGAAATGAGTACCATTGTCTGACTCGATTCTTTCTGGAGTTCCATGTCTCCACAAGATCTGTCTCCTCTCCAAACCAACAATGGGTGTTACTTGCAGTAGGCATGTGGAACTGGATAGGTTTCCAAACCATCCAGTTGCTGGCTTCTACCATCGTTAGCACATACTGCTTGGCCAGAACGAGATCGAGGGTAAAGTGATGTAGGTCAATCTGCCAGGCTTTCACCATACATGTACTTTGACCATCTATCATCATTCCATAAGGGCTTGAATTCGGCTTAGCCTGCTTAATAGCAGCACAAAAGTCACAGTCATAGATGACTTGGGTGATAGCATCCATGGACAAGTCAATTGACCTATCACGAGCCCATCGGGTATGGTTCCATCTCTGGCCTGGATGTCCAGATGAGTCCATGGGCCCACGAGGCTAAGAAAGAGCTCACCTCGGTGTTTCCAATCAAGGCCAATGTCAAGATCAGAGTTGGTATCAACTTGAGCAATCTTAGCAGCTTGATCTGCCTTCTGGTTATGTTGATGTTCCTCAGTTGCTCTGCTCTTAGGCATGTGTGCATCTACGTGCCGCACCTTCACTGGAGTTCTCTCCAGCCGTGCATCAATGTCCTGCCAACCCTGACGTGTTTTGATTGTTGCTAGGAACATTCTGATTTTGGGTACCTGCCTGTGCTCCTGAGGCTCCTACCGAACTCTGTGGATTGTTGTTGTTTTTGTTATCAGTGTTTATGTTAGTGGTGGGAACACTGGCTGTGTTCCCAGAACCTACAGAGGAGGGTGGAGAGGCTGGCAAGGGGGAAGCCGATAACTGTGTTCCCTTGTTTTGCTGTGAAAGAGACTGCTTCTGAGACACAGAATTTTTCCTAGCTCTTACAGAAACTGGTTTTGAATTTTTCACCAATAATGCCAAAATTAATATGAATATTAAAATCATGAGGCAAATATTAAAAATTGTGAGAAGAAAAACAGTTTTACACGAGCATGTACCTATGCAAACAGTTGGAATTCCTGTCTTAGGCTGAATAACTCTCATTAGAGCCATATTTAAAGCAGAATTTCCATTGATTGTCACATTATTGACCAGAGCTCCTGTAATGTCCTTGGTAATATTCTCAGAGATATTAAAACCAGCATAACCAAGAATCAAATCACCCCAGCTCCAGAACATATCTGAAACCTTAGCTTTAGCCTTATTATAAGCCAGATCAATGAAATAAGCAACAATTTGAGCTTTTAACCAACTAAATACCAAGAAAACAAAACCAGACCAGAGCAATGCACCAACCAAATACAATAGCTGCTTGATTAGCTTCATCTTAATTCCCAGAGCTAATTTCCACTCACTGAAATATCTAGCCCCACGTTGGGCACCAATTAAAAAAATGTGATGGTTTGGGGGTTACCCCACCCCCCCACACTTTTGAATTTGCCCTAGCTAACTCAGACGGCCTCTGGGAATATAGATGAAGCAATTTATTTACAGCTAGCAGAATTTACAAGCAGCTATTTACAATATATACAGTTATATACAATTATATACAGAAATATACAAAGGATAAACAATACAGAAGCACAACTCCCCTCCCAGAAACCTGAGTCCCCAGGAGGGGCTCTCAAACCACCCCAACACCTCCCCCGGCCCTCTCAACCTTACCCCAGTTCTCAGGAAGAAGAGAGGTGCAGCCAAGAGGTTAGGGAGCAGGGTTAATAGGAGCAGGGTTAATGAGATGTGACCACGTCTAAAGCAAAAGCAAAAGTGAGACAAAATGGAGAAAAAGTCTTTCTTCTTCCCAGAGTTCTCAGCGCAACTGTGAGAGAAGTTGACATCAATTGTTTTCATTTCACTGCCCGTTATCTAGTTCTGTTACCAAAACATTCCAGCTTGCTTCAAACTAGCACACATCTAGTTGAAATCTCCCTTTTTCCAGTTTAAACCCATCCCTCCTTGTCCTGTCATTACAAGACCTTGTAAATAGTCCTTCCCCAGCCCTCCTGTAGGTCCCCTTCAGGTACTGGAAAGCCACTACAATACCTCCTTGAAGCCTTCTCTTCTCCAGGCTGAAGAGCCCCAATTCTCGCAGCCTGTCCTCACATAGCAGAGGCTGCTGCAGCCCTCTGATCATCTTCGTGGCCCCTTCTCAGAACTCGGCTCCAACTGTCAGTGTCCTTCTTGTGTTGATGGCTCCAGAACTGCCCACAGTACGTCCAGGGTGGGGTCTGACAAGAGCAGAGGTAAAGGGGGAGAATCACCTCCTTGCCCTGATGGCCACACTTCTCTTGCTGCAGCCCAGGACACGGCTTGCTGTCTGGGCTGGCACTGTCACACTTGCCAGCTCATGTTGAGCTTTCATCAACCAAGGCTGCTCCTTAGGGCTGGCTCTCAGGCCTTTGCCACCAGCCTGGATTTGTGCTTGGGTTTGCACCAACCCTGAAAGTTGGGACTAGATGATCCTTGTGGTCCCTTCCAACCTGCTATTCTATGAATCTATGCATCTATGAATCTATATGAATCTATAGATCAAAGGTTTTCAAGAAACAGTCAGATGTTCTCTTCAGTGAATGGGATAGAGCAGAACTCTCAGCACTCACAGGGGCAATGCTCATGGGTGGTGTATTCTTCATGGGTTTTATGGGCACCACAATCATCTGCAGAAGAACTCATAACTTATATCTACATTCTCTCTGACAATATCAAGTTCTTTGGTGGCCCACATTGTGTTGCAACATTCTTTTGCATAACCCAGTATGTATAACCAGGCCCTTTGGCAGAAACCACCCCTTGGACAGGCACTGCCTGCCCTGCAGGGGAGAATACTCAAACTGACTTCCCCAACAAATTCTTTTCACGAATGACAAGAACTCTGTCACCTTCTACCTTTTGTAAGACCTCTGAATGAGCTGGGCCAGCTTGGTTGGTGGAACCTCTACTATTCACTACCCAAGTGGCTTGGGCTAGATGTTTCTCCAGTTCGTTAAGGTTCCTTCCCTCATTGCCTTTAAAGTTGTTTTTAGCAAGCCATTGTGGCATCCAATTTTGCCTGAGGCAGGTGCGTAATAGGGGATGTGGTAAATGCACTCAATGCTGTGCTCTTTGGCCCAAGTTTATATGAGATTACTTTTAAAATGGCTGCCATTATCTGATTCAATTCTCTCTGGAGCACTGTGTCGCCACAGGATTTGTCTTTCCAAGCCCAAAATGGTGTTACGTGCAGTCGCATGGGAAACAGGATAGGTTTCCAGCCATCTGGTGCTTGCTTCCACCATGGTCAGCACATATTGCTTGCCAGTCCGAGAACGAGGTAGAGTGATGTAATCAATCTGCCACGCTTCACCGTATTTGTACTTTGCCCATCGCTCACCATACCACAAGGGCTTCAGACGCTTGGCTTGTTTAATAGCAGCACAGATATCACAGTCATGTATAAGTTGTGTTATAGCGTCCATGGAGATGTTGATTGCTCTATCCCATGCCCATTGGTAGGTACCATTTCTGCCTTGATGTCCTGAGGAATCATGGGCCCACTGGCTAAGAACAGTTCACCTCGGTGTTCCCAATCCAAATCCAAGTCACAATTCACATCAGTTTGAAGCACCTTGGCAGCCAAATCTGCCTGATGGCTGTGCTGATGTTCCTCAGTAGCTTTACTTTTGGGCATGTGAGTGTCTGTGTCGTACTCTTACAGGGATTTTCTCTAGACGGGTAGCAATGTCCTGCCATAAGTCAGCAGCACAAATTGGCTTTCCTTTCTGGTTGCCCAATTCATTTCTTTCCAGCCCCTTTAGCCAACCCCATAAGGCATTAGCCACCATCCCACGGAATCGGTATAGAGGTAAAGGCATAGGGCCAGTTCTCACGCTGAGCACCACAACCAATGAGCAAAGTGGAACAGCTTTTACCTCTGCACACTGGCTCGACTCTCCTTCTCCAGCTTTTGCTTCAGCCACTGCTCACAAAGGGCTCCAAACTGCAGCTCTCCATTTTCGCTTGTTCCAGCAAGGCGACAGGAACCATCCATAAATAAAGCATAGTTCCTTTCTTCTTCAGACTAAATCACTGTAAGGAGGAGCTTCTTCAGCCTGAGTTTATCACTGCTCTGGAGGATTTATACAGTTTGTGCCTTCTGTGGCCAGTTGGTGATCAACTCCACTGGTGCCAGGTTGTTCAGAACTCCCCATTGCATGGCTTGCTGTGTTATGAGAGCCATCCACTTATACCAGGTAACATCAGTTGTGTGATGTGGGTTGATGACCCTCTTTCCCTTAAACATCCAGTCCAAAACTGGTAATCTGGGAGCCAAAAGAAGCTGAGAGTCTGTTCCTATTACTTCTGAAGCAGCTTTCACACCTTCATAAGCAGCAAGGATCTCTTTCTCCGTTGGTGTATAGTTTGCTTCTGACCCTCTATATCCTCTACTCCGAAACCAAATGGTCAACCACGTGTTTCTCCTGGAGCTCTCTGCCATAGGCACCAGGTTGGACCATTATCACTCGCAGCCATATACAGAATGTTCTTAATGTCTGGACCAGTTCGAACAGGCCCCAAACCCATTGCATGAACTACTTCCTGTTTTATTTGATAGAAGGGCTGCTTGTTGTTCAGGTCCCCACTGAAAGGTGTTCCTCTTTTGAGTTACATCATACAAAGGTTTTACAATTTGGCTGTACCCAGGAATGTGCAGCCTCCAAAATCCAACTGTTCCCAAGAAAGACAATGTGTCTTTCTTATTTGTGGGATTTGCCATAGCAGAAACTTTATTTATCACATCCGTTGGAATGCGGTGGCGACCATCTTGCCGACGAATTCCCAGGAGCTGAATCTCTCTAGCAGGTCCCTTCACCTTGTCTCACTTTATGGCAAAACCTGCCTTCAGCAGAATGGCAATTATTTTGTTACCTTTCTCAAAAACTTCTTGTGCTGTGTTCCCCCAGACAATGATGTCATCAATGAACTGCAGGTGCTCTGGAGCTCCACCCTTCTCCAACGCATCATGGATCACTGCATGGCAGATCACTGAGCTGTGCTTCCACCCCTGGGGCAAATAGTTAAATGTATACTGAATCCCCCTCCAAGTGAAAGCAAATTGAGGCTTGCATTCTTCTGCTATTGGAATAGAAAAGAAAGCATCAGCAACATCTATGGTTGCATACCATTTGGCTTCCTTGGATTCCAGCTCATACTGGAGTTCTAATATGTCTGGCACAGCAGAAGGCATGGTCGGAGTCATTTCATTTAGGCAGCGGAAATCAACTGTAAGACGCCATTCTCCATTTGCTTTTCACACAGGGCCATATGGGGACTATTGAAAGGTGAATGGGTATTTGTTAATGATGTCCTGGCGCTCCAGACAATTGAATCAGATCATGTATGGGCACCAGAGGAAGTGACGATTTGTTCTATATTGCCTTGTGGTGTACAATTTGAGTGGCAACTGGCAACTTCACATCCTCTACATTATGCTGGTCCAACAAACCGCAGACTCCATCTGAGAGCTCAGGCCCTAGCAGAGCAACTTCAGACTATCTCAGCCGGCTTCTACAGTGCTTTCCAAAGGTCCACTTAAAACCCTTGGGATCCTTAAAGCGCCCTTCTCTCAGAAAGTCAATTCCCAAGATGCAAGGTGCAGTTTGGAACCCCTAACAGAGGCATGCCTTCGGCAAGTCACTCCCAGTCAAACTCAGTCTCTAGCCTCTAACCCATGTCAATTCTTGAGAGCCTCCTGTATTTCAGCAAATAGTAATAGACTCCATTTACTCTTTACAGTTTGAAGGCATCAATGTGCATTGTGCACCCATGTCCACTAGAGCCCTGTATTTCTGAATTTCCAAGGTACCAGGCCATTTAACATATACATTCCAGTATATCCTGTTGTCTTCCTGGTCCCTGGCCTCTGCCTGGTAAGAGGCAGGGCCACCTTAATGTTGGCCATTACAAGTGCAATTGGCACAGTGTTTAATGGTGTTAGTTGAATCATTGCCAGAACCATCTGAGTCATGTGGGGAAACTGAGGCAACTACCCTTTTAGGCTTCTCACTCTGTGACTCTCTCACTCTTTTTAGGAGAAGTGAGGTAGGTTTTCCATCCCATTTATCCATGTTTTCACCAAACTGGTCACATAAGATTAGCCAAAGAGACCCACGTGACTGTTGTCTATTCTTTAGTGAGTTAGGTTGAATTGGTCTTCTAGGACGCCTATCCCTGATGGCCGAGACATGTACCCACTCTGATGGTGGAGAAGAAGGTTCACTGTCCTTTGCCAACTGGGATATGGGGTTTAAAATTCCTCTTTGAGTTGTTGTCATGCTATCTTTTATCTCTTCAGCTCAGATAGTATTTATGGGCTGGACACCATAAGCATTAACCGTAGGCTACCCTCCATTTGGCTCATGTTGATGCAGCAAATTCACCCACAGCCAGAGAAGTTGTTGCATCAATCTTCCCCGCCATTTTTACTTGCAATGTAGGTCATAATTTAGAGGGGGCGAGCTGAATAAGTTTGTTTAGGAGAGCTCGCGTCATAGGTATGGTCCTCAGGGTCCTCCGTTGTATAATCTCCATAGATTAGCTCTCTTATCGCCGCTCTCTCGCAAGCACTGAACCCCCTGTTCAGTTGTAATTCCAGCGTAAAGGTCTCCAGGGTAAATCATCCCTGTTAGGGTACCGGCAGTACCACAGCTGGTCAATATGCATGACCAGAGGTTAGAGTTGCCACTGGAGATGTCCCTAAGTGCTTATCTATGCCATTGTCTCTCAAGAAAACTCCCATACAGCCTTACTGTCCGAGGGTTTTATTTCTATGGTGTCCCTGCCATCCATCCTCAGGATCTGTTCAGCCAACTCATCAGCATTCTCACTCTTTCCGGGCATAGGTCTTGCCTAATATGCCTGATCTCCTTCCTTGGCAATGAGGCTTTCTCCTTATCATCGCTATCATCCATCTCCTGAGTATATTTCCCTTAGCCCTAGCCTTTCCACTCCTTGTGCCCACAAGGGTACAGCCTACACACCAGCCCAGATGTACCTTCTCCTGGATCATCTTCCCTTTGCTTCAAGAGGTTGTAGGCAGACTTCTGAACAGCTCCTCATCCACAGCAAAAGGGTTACCCTGCTCTGGTTTATCCCCATCGTCATCTGAGCTATCACGACCCCCAAGGCTAGGCTGCCATTTTTCCTCCTCGTTTTATCGGAGCAAGGGAGACTTTATCTAAAGTAAACTGCGTCTTACACTGGGAGGTGCCTTTCACTAAATCTCTGAGTTTTTGTTTGGTCTGCCTGGCTCTGTTCCTCATGTGGTAGTGGAGCTGAGACTGAGGCAGAAGGACCCTTGCCCACAGCAGCAACAGCAACCGGCTCAGCAGAGACAAGCGGGGCTAAGGCAGGAGCAGTGGAAATTAACAGTGGCATTAGCAGCTCGATGGTATTAGTGGGCTCACCCTCTGAGGACCCTGGCCGCATCCCCCTCGGTACTGCTTCCAAAAGAGTCTTTGCCTCAGCAGCCTCTCTACTGGCAGAGGCTCTGGTGTCAGCGACCCTCCTACAGATCAAAACGTTTGAGCCGCATTTTCCACAAACCAGTTCCTCAACTTTATCTGTCTGAGGAACTTTGCCATAGCCCACACCGTCTGCAGCCAGATCTGGCGCCGCTGCCGCAGCCCTCTGTAACTGCACTTCTGCAGGGGTTCCATCACCTCTACCTTTACTTTCCTCCGTCCTATTAGGTACGAATGGGAACCAGATTGTTTCCTGCCTCCATGCTTCAGGGTCAGTGGGGTATGGGCCATGTCCAACCATTTTTCCTCCTCTCAAAGGTTCCAAGGCAGGATATTTTGCTGCTCTGTGAGCAGTCCATCTGCTCTGTGCCGTGGCCCTCCCTCCCCCGCTTCGCTTGCAGACTGTTTCTTTAACCCTTAGCTCCCTGCTATTGCCTCCAGAAAAGGTAAAAACCTCAATTACAGCCTGTTTGTTCCTGCATCTCTCTCGTCTCCACACTACAACCAGACCTACAATAGCAGCCAAAAACATCAAGTTCACACATATTAGGCATGCTACTGGGTAGCTCATCTCTTCCAAATAACTCCTAGTCTCTGACACCAGTGTAACATATGGCACACCCTCGACGACATTCCTAAACCCTAAAACATTCCTAACAACATCTTCAACTGTTGGAGAAATTCTTGTTAGCAGAGCACACAAGAATTGATAAACATGAGCAACCCATGCTGGGAATGTCCCTGGAGCACTGGTAGCCCAGGAAATCAAGATGTAAACAGCTGAGTGCCCCACACACAGCTGCAGTGGGCAGAGACTAGATAACCAAAGGGGCTGGAGTGGGTGGTGATGGAGGCTGACCCTTAGAATGTTGTGATAAGCTAACCTATGCACGCCTTACATGTAACTCTGGACCCTCTGACTGTAACCAATCTTGATGGAGCACGCCTCTTGCTAGAAGTACATATAAGTCATTGCATCATGAAATAAATGGATTTGACCATCTAACCATATTGGGTGAACAAAGAGTCATTTTCCCATAGGGGAGTGCTCCTGCCGGGGTACGGAGGCTGGGCATGAGGCGAGATCGGGTACTGACGACTCGAGACAGCAGCTTCTAGGCATCTGTGCATCAGTACCTCAGTACAACTTTATTAGGGTAAGTGCAGTGTCTTATATAGTGCTCAAGGAGGTGTTTCCAGCCAGCCTGGGGCTGGCAGAAGTGGACAGTACAGATTGGCCCCAGTTATGTGTAAGGCAGAGATAGGTTACCGTGGTAAACAACCTGTGAGTACCACCCAGGGGGCTGCCTTGGATCAGCCCCCTTGGGGCTGGCATCCGCCCAAGGGGCCGGCAGATTCCACCCCCTGACAGCTGTGCGTGGGTTGCTCATGGTTGCCAGCTTAGGCCCCTGGGAATCAGTAAGACCCAAGGACACTTCCCATCACAGGGCCTGATGTTTACATTTCATGCTCCGCTGCAGGAGAAAGCTTCCCACACGCTCCACCAAAAGTTTCCCAACATCCAACCTTTGTTAGCACAGCTTTTACTGAGTCCCAGACCATCTTAGTGAAGAATGAACACACCTGGTAGTGCACCATAGCTGTAAAACACTGCTGAACTGATAAAGTCAGAATTGAGGCAATAACAGTCCAGAATATATCAAACAACTTCATTTTTCCCTGATGTTCTTATTCTGATTATCAATCAAAAGGGAAAAAAAACAAACAAACAAACCAAGATCATGCCCCACGTTGGGCACCAAAATTAATGTCCAGGGTTAGGGCATATCCCTCCCCCAGGGAGAAATAAACTCACCACAATACAGATTTTCTTTGATAGTCAGGGAAAGATGAAATTGTTTTTCTTATAGTATAAGAAGATAATAACTAGAGAAGGAAGAAGAAAAAACTGTACAATAACTTTAAGGGAGATGAGGGAGGGGTCAAGTGGTGGCGAAGCAGCAGAAGCAGCAGCAGCCAAAACAGCAGCCAGGGAAGATAGGTTCAGCTGAAGCAGCAGAAGCCAGCAGAAGAAGGGGCAGAACAAGCTGTGCTTCTAGATATTAAGCTCTTGATCTCCAATGAAATTATATTAATTTATTCTATTGTTATCATTATGTTGGCCTATCCCTGGGAGTGTTCATCTTTCCCCTATATCTGAGTTAGAGAATCAGCTCAAACGGGCCACATTTCATCGTAGGCAATACCGCACCAACAGAGACTCCCTGCTGCCTACACAGCAGCTGATTCGCCACTGTGATGTTCCCCGCCCCCCCCACCCTTTTAGAAATACCCAACTAGACTCAGCTGGCTCTGGGAATATAAATGAAGCTATTTATTTACAGGCTAGAACAAAGTATTCAAGCAAGTAATTACAATATATATACAGTTATAGACAGAAATATAAAGTGTAAAATACAGAAACACAACTCCCCTCCCAGAAACCTGAGTCCCCAGGAGGGGCTCTCAACCACCCCCTGCACCTTCTCCTGCCCTCTCAACCTTACCCCAGTCCTAAGGAAGAAAGGGGTTCAGCCAAGAGGTTAAGGAGCAAGGTTAGTGGTAGTGAGGTTAGGGAGATGTAGCTCAGTCTGAACCCAAAAGAAGGAAGTGAGAAGATGGTGAAAAGTGTTATCTAATGTTTTCTTTCTTGTTCCCATTACTCTCAGCGAGGACTGTTGAGGGGAGTAGACATCATCAAGGTTTTCCTTTCACAGCCAATTATCTACTTTCTCTCACCAGAAAACATTCTAGCCAGCTTCAAACTAGCACAATCCACCCTTGGTCTACTTAGCGCAGAGTATCACTGAGAACCTATTCTAAACCAATATTTACACTAACGAATATTAACAAGTTCAGTTCACAACTTCATTCCAGCTATCTCAGATGTAGGTGATTCAAAAGCTCAGAACAAGGACTCCCAGGTGACGGTTGGGTTCATGCCCACATACTGTAGATTTCTCTTGTAGATTCTTTCAGTGTTGGACGCCGATGGCACCTAGAAACAGGAAACTCCTAACAGCTTGTATAGACACTCTGAATTTAAACTCTCTCTGCTAGAGCTAGATTTCTCTGTGGAATACACTGGATTTCACCATTCTCCTGCATTACCCAGTAGGGTGTGACCAGGGACCTTCAGCAGACACCACCCCTCGGGACAGGTTTCCCTTCGCCCAAAGGAGAAAATACCCAAACAGTTTTCCCCTAACAAATTCTTTTCATGTACAACAGGAACTTTATCACCATCTACTGTTTTGGACCAAATCTGATTGTGCAGGGTCCTGCTCGTTTACTGAACCTCTACTATTTACCAATCAGGTAGCTTGTGCTAAATGTTTGTCCCAGTTTTTCAGAGTTCCACCCCCCATGGCTTTTAGGGTGGTTTTCAGCAAAACCGTTGTAGCGCTCAATCTTCCTGAAGCTGGTGCATAGTAGGGTATGTGATAGATCCATTCAATCTGTACTCTTTGGGCCCAGTTTTTCACAAGATTGTTCTTGAAATGAGTGCCATTGTCTGACTCGATTCTCTCTGGAGTTCCATGTCTCCACATGATCTGTCTCTCCAAGCCAAGAATGGTGTAATGTGCAGTAACATGTGGAACTGGATAGGTTTCCAGCCATCTGGTGCTGGCCTCTACCATTGTCAGCAAATACTGCTTGCCAGAACGAGATCGAGGTAAAGTGATGTAGTCAATCTGCCAGGCTTCTCCATACTTGTACTTTGACCATCTCTCACCATAGCATAAGGGCTTGATTCACTTAGCCTGCTTAATAACAGCACAAATGTCACAGTCATGGATGACTTGGGTGATAGCATCCATGGACAAGTCAATTGACCTATTGCATGCCCATCGGTATGTTGCATCTCTGCCTTGATGTCCAGATGAGTCATGGGCCCACTGAGCTATGAACAGTTCACCTCAGTGTTTCCAATGAAGGTCAAGATCAGAGTTGGTATCAACTTGAGAAATCTTAGCATCTTGGTCTGCCTGATGGTTGTGCTGATGTTCCTCAGTAGCTCTGCTCTTAGGCATGTGTGCATCTACGTGCCGCACCTTCACTGGTGTTCTCTCCAGTCATGCATCAATGTCCTGCCATAGATCAGCACACCAAATAGGCTTTCCTTTCCTCTGCCAACCATTCTTCTTCCAGTCCTTTAGCTACCCACATAGAGCATTGGCTACCATCCATGAGTTGGTGTAGAGGTAAAGGATAGGCCAATTCTCACGTTCAGCCACATCAAGAGCAAGTTGGACAGCTTTTACCTCAGCGAACTGACTGCATTCTCCTTCTCCATCTCTCGCTTCGGTAACTCTCCTGGTTGGACTCCAGACTGCTGACTTCCACCTTCGCTTGTTCCCAATAAGATGACAGGAACCATCTGTGAACAAAGCATAGTTCTTTTCCTGATCAGAGAGATCACTATAGGGAGGAGCTTCTTCAGCACGAGTTATTTTCTCCTCTGGAGGTTTAGTACATTCTGTGCCTTCCGGCCACTTGGTGATCACCTCCACCAGACCAGGTTGATCAAGATTACCCATTCGTGCTTGTTGAGTTATCAAAACCATCCATTTAGACCAGGTTGCATCTGTGGCATGATGCGGTGATGAACCTTTGCCCTTGAACATCCAGTTTAGAATTGGCAGTCTAGGAGCTAAAAGCAATTGTGACTCAGTTCCAATCATTTCAGAAGCTGCTTTCACTCCTTCATAGGCTCCTAGTATCTCTTTCTCTGTTGCGGTGTAATTTGCCTCTGAACCTCTGTAGCTACAACCCCAGAAACCAAGTGGACGACCACGTGTCTCGTTTGGAGCTCTCTGCCAAAGGCTCCAAGTTGGACATTGTCACTGGCAGCCATGTACAGAATGTTCTTAATGTCCAGACCAGACCGCACAGGTCCCTAGCCCACTGCATGGACTACTTCTCGCTTGATCTGATCAAAGGCTTCTTGGTGTTCAGGTCTCCACTCGAAATTGTTTCTTTTATGAGTCACATCACGCAGAGGTTTGACAATCTGACTGAAACCAGGAATGTGCAGTCTCCAAAATCCCACTGCACCCAAGAACTGCCATGGTGGAGACTTCGTTGATCACCATCCAGTCGAATGTGATGGTGACCATCTTGCCACAGCACACCCAGAAACTGAATTTCTCTGGCAGGTCCTTTGACCTTGTCTCTCTTAATGGCAAAACCTGCTTGCAGCAGAAATGTCAATGATTTTGTTTACCTTTCTCCAAGACTTCGTCAGCAGTTTGGCCCCACACAATGATGTCGTCGATGAACTGGATGTGCTCTGGAGCTTGTACCTTTCTCCAGTGCATTGTGGATGACTGAGTGACAGATGGTTGAGCTGTGTTTCCACCCCTGAGGCAAACAATTGAACTGGTACTGGATTCCTCTCCAGGTGAATGCAAACAGAGGCCTGCACTCCTTTGCTATGGGAATAGAGAAGAAAGCATTAGCAATGTCTATGGTAGCATACCATTTAGCCTCCTTCGATTCCAGCTCGTACTGGAGTTCCAGCATATCTGGCACAGCTGTGCTCCTGGGTGGAGTCACCTCGTTGAGGGCGGGAAAATCAACTGTCAGTCTCCAGTCTTCGTTAGGCTTGCACACAGGCCAGATGGAACTGCTGAAAGGTGAATGAGCTTTCCCGATGATGCCTCTGATTCTGATACTCTGCAGTTCCCTGGCTCTCTTCAAAAGAGCTGAAGTAGGTTGACCATCCCACTTGTTCATGTTCTCACCGTACTTGTCACGCAGAAGTATCCACAGTGACGCATGTGATTGCTGATGTCTGGGTGGAATTTGTCTCCTCCTGGGCTGGAATTGCCTTGCAGGAGATGTGCGTGTGTTCCTGATGGCAGAAACGTGCACCCATTCAGATGATGCAGGGTTGGTATCCTTTACCAGATTGGAAATGTTTTTAACATCCTCCATCAGTTCTCTCATGCTATCTTTGATGCCATCCTGAATGCTATCTTTTATGCCATGTTTTATCTCTATACCTAGCTTTTTTATTGCACAGATTATGGTAGAATGTGACTGCCAGCTTTGCATCCTTGGTGAATGACTTTTGGGCCACTAATATGGTTAGATAATTGTTCTCCAACTTATTTCCATGTTACAGTGACTTACATGCTTAGTTGGAAGAGGTGTGCACAGCTAACGTAGTTTAAAATTGGTACAGGTGGAAAGTACAGATTGGCTTAAGGTTATGGTGTGGCACAGACAGGTCAACTCTTACAAACAATCTATAGGGTCAGCCCTCTGCAGCTGGCTGACTCTGCCTCCTGCAGCTGCACATGGGTTGCCTGCCTCCAAGATGGATTCAAGGACACTCTGCAGCACAGGGTTGCTCATTCTTATCAGGTTCATGTCCTCTGTTAGCAAGGAAGTCCCCTCCACAATTCCCTCTTTTTCTTTTGAGCAACCCAGGGCCTGATCTCCAACTCTACACAGGCTGTGCTCAAACACAGGAAGCAAATAATACAGCTACAAATCAAGAATAATAACCTCAGAAAGAGAATGAACCTGTGTGAGAGCTTTGTTAAGTAGCATTACTTGGCAAGCTAACAACCCCAAGCTTAGCTAACAATCCCCAAAGCTTTTCCTGCTGCTACCTCTGATGCTAAGCTGCAGTAAGTCATGTGTTCAAAAGGACCAAAAGGTCCAGACGATCATCACAGTCACAGGAGGGTGCATGTGCGCCACGTCTTCGTTGGCTCGTGTGGCAATCAATGTTATAGAATTGGCAGATGTAACAGTTGTCCATTATTCCTTCTCAGACTCCCATTGTTCTGGATTCACTCTATAAATCTTCAGGAAATCTTGATGTTTTTTCACGACACTCTTTTGCTATGACCTGCGTCTGTTGTCTACTGTGCTTAAGAGCTACTCATTTCTGAATATCATACAAAGGTACACCCTAGATGTTGCTTTTCAGGCTTTCTATTAGGCCTAGTTCCCACAGTTCTTCTGTTTGTTTGAGAAATTAAGGCAGTGTTTCTCATCTTTTTGCAGGCCCTTGCAAAAAAGATAACAAGCACATTGCCATCTTTGCCATAAATGGGTTTGGCCCTTAAGAAAGAAGCTAAACTGATCTCTATTTTACTGTTGTCCATTCATTAAAATAGAATTGCTGGAAACTTGTGAAAATATCCAAATTCGTTCACCCTGACCAAAGCCTTATGTCCTATACACACACAACCATTATCTCAGTACTCCCTTCAAGTTCTTGCAACAATATCTGCCATCTGAGCAAGACTTCTGCTCACTGCAAGAAAACAGGCTGGTCCATAACAAGCTGGTCTCCATCAAAAAGCCTGTGAACATAACTGAACAAATGCACAAACAGATACAAAAACAAATAAAAACATATTCATCCCCTAGGCTAACAAATCCATTGACCTTGCCTTAATGATGTAATTAAGAGGACCTATTCAATTTTCTTCTTCTCTCTTTCCTTCCTAGTCTGTCCCTTCTCTCTCTTTCTCCCTTTTTCTTCCTTTTTTTTTTTTGCATGATCCCAGGTGCTACCAAGATACAGCCAGAAAAACCCAAGGAAAAAACATCCCGTGATATCCCTATATCCTAAATCCCACAATTGTCATATGTTATAAACTTCTTAGGCTTAACTATATTATCTATCAACTTAAAAATCTATCAGCTGAAGGAAATTTGAGAAAAGGCAAAGAAAAATTCAAGAAGGTGTTGGTGCCCTTGTGGGGACAAGCAGCGGCCTGGTTCAGGAACATGACAGTTGACCAGTTCTTGGCCACTCGTGGACTACAGGCTCACACCAATGCGGTGGTGAACAAATGGCATTTATTCGTGTACAGTGCTGGGTTATATAGTGTCGTGAATGCAGTTTAGGGGAATTTATGGGGCAGAACATGGAGGCTGATTTGTAAAGATTAGATGATTTATTGCTAAGATACAAAAAATCCCCTTCCCCAAACTTATCTAAAAACTACCCCATGTAAGTTCTTTGATCCACGGTCGCAGGTAAAATGCACTGTCTCTGTCGGCACCGCAGCCGCAGCCAGCTCCGCAGGCTGCAGCCAGCACCATATTCTCTTGCAGCCACGCCCCAAGTCGCCGCCATACAGAGCGACAGAGACAGCGTGCCTGCGCAGACCCGCCCCAAGTCTCCGCCCAGAGACCACGCATCTACGTTGTCACGCCGGAAGGAGGAGGACCGGTGCGCGTGCTCAGCACCACCCCATGACGCAGCCCGGAATCATGCCAATTGACAGCAACACTGAAGTGGGAGGAGAATACATGGAGGCATAAGAACATTCTCCGTGAATCCAATCTTCACATCTAAACCGTTCAAGGCAATCAAGGGGAGAACAACCACGACTGCAAGAGATAGGAACCATACATGACACTACAGGTTCGTGAGTTAAGGGAGCTTTTCTCCCGTATACCTGGCAAAAACAATACTGAGATTAGTTTTAGAGAATTATAGTGAATGGGTGCTGCTTCGGTAATTTGTCCCGTGATGAGATACAGGGATGTGCCTGGGGACCTGAAGTGTTTCTAAATACAGGTACCCAAGGGAGATCTCGCATTTGAGTTCTAGGGTCCTATATTGGGCTGGTTCTTTTGATGCTACAGATAGAGATGAACCCACACATTTGGGTCAGCAAACTGTGATGAGTTGAATGAAACCGTCACTAAAATGGCATGCATACAGAACCAGAGCGGGAGTTTACCCAAATCCTATGGATGCCCCGATAGAGACCTTACAGGCTGAGGACCTCTGGTAAAGGACTCTACCCAAGTGTTTTAAGAGTGTATGCAATACGAGAAAGGGAGCGAATTGAGGAGGTATTACAAGAGGAGTATGCAGTCAGGCCATAGCTCATCCCATCACACTCTCGCGGGGAGAGCTGCTTGAGGAATTATCCGTTAAAGGGCAAGAATTGGGTTATACTGACAAGCTGTCTTTACCAGCATCTGTCTTTCAGAAGAAGCAGTCTGGAAGTAAGAGCAGCCCTACAGTTGCCTCACAAGGAAAGAAACAAGAAGTGCGACATGCTAAGGCATCTGGTAGTCCTAAAGGGAGCCCAGAATCAAGCCCACAATCAAGTCCCAGGGGGATCCCTGAGCTTAATCATCGCTTTAGTTCTGGAATGCCCTGGGGGCAGAGTCCCTATTATGGGCCAGGTCTATTCCCGAAGCAAGAGCACAAATACTGGATAAAACCTCGTGATCTGTTAAAGAAGAGCCGGGTAGAATATAACCCTATGAAGGCTGAATTCAATGCTCTGAGTAAATCAATCATTGGTGAGTTACGAGATGATATGCATCGGATGATGAAAAACCTATTAGATCAGGCACTGAAAGACCATGGTGGAGATAAGGTAGGACAGAACCGAAAAAGGGGTTCCAGGAGCTGCCTTTCCTAACAAGGTCAGGTCAGTCTGATCAGAAAGGGGTCTAAAAGCAAGTCAAAAACCTAGAAACAGTGATGAATGCTTCAGGCCTCACTCATCGCTTCATTTTTGCATATCATGGGTCTGGAAAACCTGAACCCCTACATTATGATCCCAACAGGACCGGGACAGAACTGCTGTTAAGTACTTGATAGGATACAGGTGCACAAATTACAGTGCTAAATGAGCAACTGGTGAAGAGCCTAAGAATCTTGCCATCCAGAAGGAAGGTACAAATAACAGGTGTCACAGGCCAGCCCAACATATGCTACTTAGCTAAAAGCAGACTGTGATTACCTTGGGGAAGAAAAGAAGCCCTGTAGAGGTAGCCATTAGGCACGCTGGTTGACAGAATATTCTTGGATTTGATGTTTTAGCAGGTAGAAGGTGGCATCTTCCTGATGGAACCTAGGGAGCTTTGGTGCTTATGGAGTGGGAGAGTAATGGGGGGAAAATCAGCCCATGCTTATGTTTGCTGCTGCAAACTGCCCCTCCATTGCCAAAGTCACAAATTACCTGTGTTGTGCAATATCCATTGCCAGCAGCAGCTAAGCAAGCATTACTGAAGTGATTAGCTGACCTGGAGAAAAGAAAGATTAATCACCAGAACTCATTCTCCTTACAATTCACCTGTTTGGCCAGTTCGAAAGCCAGATTGGCAGGTGGAGATTAACTATCGGACCTTCAGGGAAACTTAATAGTTAACACTCTTCCTCTCACTGCAGCAGTTCCAAGTCTCTCATCCACAGAGACCTGAAATGTCAAGCGGCTTCTCTGCTTGGATGGCAACCTTGGAGTTTGAAGGACATGTTCTTCCTGGTGCCATTGAGAAGAAGAGGACAAACTGCGTTTGCATTTACCCTGGCAAGGTATTCAATACACATTCAACAGTCTCCCACGAGGGTACAAACACAGTGCACCTATTGGCACATAACACACCTGCAGGCTTTGCTTGACACTGTTCAGCTTCCTAAAGATGTTAAGGTGTATCATTACATTGATTGACAACTTGGTGGGGAGGGAATGACAAAGAGCAAGTTTGCTGCAGTAGCTGAGGACATTCAAAAGTTATAAACTGACCAAGGGCTAACTATTCCAAGAGTTGCCAAGGCCCAAGCCAGGGAGATTTAAGTTCCTGGGATCCTGGTGGGGTAGCAGGGTGCGGTATCTGTACCAGAGGATATCCTACAAGAATTGAGAAGGCCAATACCCTAAAATAAAAAGGGAGCTACAACAATTGTTGGGGGCACCTGAGCTACTGGAGAAAACTATATTCCAGGTTTCTCCGGTAATTGCTCATCCTTGTGTAGGGTTAACACTACAGGGAGGGCGGTAACCCTGAACCTGACCCTAGGGGTCTTGGCCCTCCCCAGAGGTGGCCACACTCCAGGTGATGGTTAGCCCACTCCCCCCACTTCCTGTGGTATAAAAGAGAGAGGAGCTTCCTGTCTCTTTCCTCTTTTCTTCGCTCCCTCTCGACACACACACACACACACTGCATACCAGCACACCACGTGGCAGGCCACGATGGCAGAGGGACACCGTCACATTGCTCGGGGTTCTATCCATCCCTTTATGTATTTTGCTGTTTTTCCCCTTCCTTATCCTTTGTAAACTCCCCCTACCTCCAATACCTTTTCTAAGTTATTGTTAAACTTTTTCCTTTTAACTTCCAAATCGAGTGAGATTGATTTATTTGGGGTGTGCTTATCCTCTCTCTCTCTCTCTCTCCCTATCTTTGGGAAAGGAGGGGGAAAGAGGGGAGGGCACTCTATAAATTCTATAAATTGTCATTGGGTCTATTAAATTTATTAGAGTCTCTGGGAGCTTGCATTTGAACACAAGACAATCCTCTGTACGATTTACTTAGGAAGCACCAAGTTTGGGATTGGACTCCACGACATACTGAAAGCCTGAGAGTTCTCAAAGATGAGGCTGAAGGGCGTATCAGAAGTTGGGACCCTTGCACCCACAAGATGCCCTAAGGCTGAATGGGGGGTTTTCCGAACATGCCTTGTACTGTGGAATATTTCAGAGAGGGACCCAATGGTCCTAGTAGGGGCACTTTTATTTTCATCAACAGCATTCAAAGAGACTGAAACACGGTACTCCAGAATGGGGAAAAGGGACTCCTTTCCCCTAACTCGGGCTGTCAAAGAGGCAGAGAAGCTTTTGAACTACACAAGGACATTGTAGTGCAAGGCCTGTTTCTGCTATTAAATCAATCCTTAAAGGATCTCCTCCACCAGGAAAGGAATTGCCCAAAATGCCACTGTAACAAAAGGGTACGCCTACCTGGAGGGAATCTCACAGCTTTTGCCGCTGAAAGATGGGGACACTACATAGGTTATCCAAATTACAGCAGCCCATAAACCCTGACAAGGCACTACTTGGTCAGCCATATAAGCCTTCTCCTATACAGTTGGCCCCAGAAATGACCGGCAGACTCTGACAAATCAGGAGTGTGGTTCACAGATGCATCCTCTCGGAGGGTGGGGGTCCAAGTGGCGTTACAAGCCGCTGCCTTGGGAGATTGGTACAGGCCAAACCATCACTGAAGATGGTGATGGCAGTGCACAGGTAGGAGAACTGCGTGCTCTCATGCTAGACAGCAGAACATGGAGCAACGACCATTTACACTGATCCTACTCCACGTTCAAGAGGATCTGCCAGTGGGAAACAAATCAGTGGAAGTTTCAAATGTGGAAGTTTGGGGAGGGCTGATGACTGCAAAAGGCTATTTAGAGATAGGCCGATCCAGACCCTTTAATGTAGGGTTGGGTTGTGTTAAAGGGCATTCAAGCGCAAACTCCAGCTGCAGCATGGAAATGATCAGGGCAGATTACTGGCAAAAATAAACATGCTCAATAACGAGAAAGATGATTGGTGGAGATTAGCTGAGTGGCTACATATCAAAAGTGGTCATTCAGGAAAGGCAGACCTCTACTATGAATGTAGGTCTAGGAGGAATGGCCAATTTCTATGACTACCTGTGTTGGAAATAATTTCAGCTGTCCACAGTGCAAAATTAGGCTGAAAGCAAATCACCCCAACCTAGCACCAGCTCAGCACATCAGGGAAGACAAGAAATTATGGAGCACATGGCAAATTGACTATGTAGGCCCATTTAAGCCCTCACATGGGAAGAAATACATACTGGTGGGGGTGGAGGTGGTCTCAGGACTAGTCATGGCTACAGCAACTAGTGCTGCCACAGGCACTCAAACTATTGAGGCTTTGAGGCAGTGGTTTAGTTTTCTGCCAATGCCAGAGTACATCCAAAGTGATGATGGATCTCACTTTACAGCATCATCTGTACAAGACTGGGCTAAGAGGAAGGGAGTTACATGGGTATTCCATAATCCCTATTATCCTCAAGCCAATGGTATAGTAGAAAGAACAAATGCTCTGATTAAGAGACATGCCATTGTATCAAAAGGTAACTGGGATAAACATTTACTACATGCAGTCTTCATTGTGAATAACCGATGGGGTAATTATGGTCATCCCAAAATCAAAGCATTTTGTCCTGACAAGCCAGTGGAAAACGTTAATCGTCCACCAGGTAAATCTCAACACCCTCAACAGTCGTTACACAAGTTACAGGTGGGACAACCAGTAATGGTAAACTTACCTTCAATTGGAGTTGTGCCTATGACCTTATCGAAACCAAATGGGTTGTATGCATTGGAAGCAACTGATGTAAGTGGGAAAACTCATCGCATCAGTGTACGATGGATTCTCCCAGACTTCTAAAATTGCTTTTGTATATAACAGGTTTTCTTACTTCGTAAATATTTAATAAAGCTATGTGTTGTTCAGGGGATGAGTATATGGGATTGATCTGTCTTAATTGGTTTAGGTTATAGTTATGCTTATGTATTAGGTACACTGTTTATATATGTTAAGGCTTAAGGTATTGTATGTATAATGGTTAAGTATAATTTGTGTATTTCGTTTTGTTTTCCGATTTTTGGCCCAATGTGAGCCAAGGGGTGGAGTATGTCATGGAGGGTAGGCAAGGCCCTTTAGCAGGACCCCAGTTGTGGCATGCTACAGTGTCTCACATTGAAGGCCAAAGCAATTGCAAAAACCAAAAACAATATTTCCAGCAGGCTACAGTACCCATGAGAAGATTCCTCCTAGGAAGGGTGTAAAAGGTAAACATTGGCTTTGTTTGGTTTTGGGGGGACTTTGGTTCCCATGTACGCTCAACACCTGCCGGGGGGCTGATCTCTGGGTGATCTTACAGGTTGTTTATGGTTAAGAACTGTCTACTTGTACAAGTTGATTTATAATTTTGTACAACTAGTAAAAAATAACATAAAGTCACCTGAACTGGCTAAGCAACACCCCTTTCAAAAGGACTATAAAATGGGGCATTTTGCCTTAGTCAGGCGCACTCTAGCACTCTAGTGCTCTAGCTCTGGCTCTCTCACTCCTATCTGCCTCTGACCCTGCTTGGGCACAAGATCAGCAGGACACCCGATCCTCTGAAGCCAAGGCTTGCCTGGGCCCGATCCTGCGGAGGGATCGGACAACTCCCTGAACTTCATAAACACTTTGAGACCTCTGCTGAACTGCTTTGACAGTGAGTAACCAACAAACATTTTACTTAAAGGACTGAGCAATTTATCAAGACACAAAGAACTCTCTTAAAATCACAGACTCTCCTTATTTTTGCCATTTTCTGCATTTTACCTGCAAGCTGCGGATCAAAGGAACTTATGTGGGGTCAGATTTAGATAAGATTTGGGGAAGGGGATTTTTTCGTATCTTAGCAATAAATGATTTAATCTTACAAATCAGCTCCTTGCATGTTCTGCCCATAAGTTCCCCTAAACTTGCTATTCCACAGCATATAGTGTGGAAGATATACATCTTTCTGTCTGCTGTATCACTACTAAAGTTATTGGTTATGGCAGTAAGGGAGAGGGGGCCCCTGTCTTCCGTCACATCCCGTTATCTTCGGGATACCAGACCCTAGGCTGCCCACATCTCCCCCCTTCCTATGCTCAATAAGGCTAGCTAAAAGATAACATTCTCTTAAAAGCATGAAATTGTAAAAAAGTATAAAATTCTATATAGAAAGAGCATAGAAAAATACTCACAGTATCAAAAGGTCTTAACTGTAAACTTCAGTAGTCAGGCACTTTAAATGAGCTACTGTTGAGAACAATGTAGTGCAACCAAGTGTAGTTAGTGTAAAAGTATGAGATGAGAACATTCTTCACATTATCGTTAGTAAGCACCCAAAGTGCTCGTACCCATCAAACATGAAAACTCCCTAAATATATTTCTAAGTCAGCTGCCATATATTGTACTATCCCTATCTTCTATAACTATTTTCTTCACAGTATAACAATCTTTGGTGCAAACCTAAGCTATTTTGTACAAGATAATAGTAATACTGAAGGTACTTTAGAGTAAATCTTACTGCTCTACAAGCTGATGTCTATTGTCTGCAACCTACGTCTAACAAATGATATAAACGTGTTCAGTACACAGGGTCCAAAAACTAAAGTCAGCACGATCATTGCGATCGGTCCCATCAGGGAGGATATCAGGGTGGTTAGCCATGGTGATCGATTATACCATAATTCAAACCATCCCTGTTGGGCTTCCCTATCCCTTTTTCTTTGGGCCAATCTCTCTCTTAATTTAGCCATCGAATCTCTAACTGCTCCGGTGTGATCTGCGTAAAAGCGTGAACAGAAGGTCTAACCCTCGTCTGTCCTGTAAAACAACTTCTGAAAGTGATGAGAGAGATTTTTCTAGGGAGGTCATGGAATTTTCTAGTCTTTGCAGGTCCTCATTGATGATGGCCTGTAGGTGGGTTAGGCCCTTTTGTTGGGATACCAAGGAAGTCAGTATGCATTGCCCCGGTTGGTGTCTGTACAAGGCATTGGACAGTCTTACCATACCCAGAATCAGAATCACACAGAGACATCGTAACCCTCCCTCCTTTTCGAGGGCCTCCTTGCTGTGGTTTGGATCTTGCTGGTGTGACACTTTCCAGCAAGGGTGGTGGTGAAGCGCTTTTTGGGTTGTCACCATCCTCTGCCACCGGGAAGTACGCGTTATGAGGGCGTCCAATCAAGAGGTCCTGTGGACAAAAACTCACAGTTTTCATTAGTTTTTATTCTGGAGGTCTGGTTTAATAGACTTAAGTGGACACCACTTGACTTTGCCATCTTTTCTGACTGCAGAGTTAAAGCTAATTTCCATCCTGATTCCCATTCTCCTAACTCATTTCTAACTATGACTGATGGGCCCTCTTCTAATGCCTGAGTGGCCCAATGTTTTTGGGAAGGGCTGTTCATCTCCTCCCCTCTTGGGAACTGATTTAATGCTAATAGAGCAGTCGTCAGCAGATGTGCTTGATCCCCTGAAGGAAGGGTACCATTGAATCCTTCTGATTTCGCTAATGCCTCTGATTTTGTTTTTAGAGTCTGATTTGCTTGCTCGACTATGGCCTGCCCCATGCTATTGTATGGAATCCCGTGAACTAAACTGATACCCCATTTTGAAACAAATGCTTGAACTGTCTTAGAGACAAAATTTGGGCCATTGTCTGTTTTAATCTGACTGGGGATACCGAGCCACGCCGTGGCTGTTAATCAGTGTTGAATGGTTGCTTTGGAGTCAGCTTTGAGATGTTGAGTAGCCACTATCATTCTGCTGTAGGTGTCTACAGTTACTGCCAGCCATGCTCATGGCTTCAATAGTTGGCAAAGTGTAAAGTCTGTTTGCCATATTTCTGAGGCTTTAAGACCTCTGGGGTTGACTCCGCTGGACCACAGTGGTGTTTTTTTGACAGTGAGGGCATGTAGCTCCTACATGTTTAGCATCTGTGATTGAGATCTTGCATCTTTTGCCAGTGCTTTGGCTCCGATATGAAGAGACTCATGCAGTTCGTGTGCATCTTTCGGTGTCCACAATCCTTTTGCTGCGGCATCTGCTCTGTCATTGCCGATCTGAAAGAATCCTTTTATCGGGTTGTGGCTATTGACATGGATGACTGATATGGTGCCTTTTCTGGGGATTGGCTACTGCGGTGTATATAGCATTCACTGTTTCTTGCATCTTGGCCATTGCAATGTGGACAACCTCTTGGATTGGAAGGTCTTCTTCTTTCACAATGTGCCTGATCATGTCTGCAATGCTTGCTCCTCTTTGCAGTGTTTGCAGTATCTCTCTGGTTGCTGGATTACACTGTTGGCATGCGCATTCTGTCATTGTTTGATTTTTTGCTTCTTCAGGTAGGGCTGAGGAATCGATTGCAGTTTGCAGGCGATCCACAAATTTTTTGAAGCTTCATTTTCACTTTGCTTTATGGTGGTCCATGGTGGTGGCCTTGTGACAGCTGCAAAGGTTGTGCGGAGAGCCTCTCTGGCTGCACGAGTAGTCGTTAGGATTTCATGAGGTTCCATGCCTTCTGCTTGTAGCAGAGGAGAGGGCATAGCTGGATCCTTGCTCATCAGCCTTAGTACACTGGAGCCATGTAGTGGGTGGTCTGCCCCTGTTATTTCAGCTATTTTATTTGCACAGTTTTCCTCCCAATCTTGTTTAAAAACAATCATCTCTGATCCATCAAGCATCATTTTACAAATTTGTCTGATGTCAAATGGTATCAAATTATCATGTCCAAAGAGACTATCTAAGAGAGTGGACACCATAGGCGAATTAATCCCTTTTTCTGCAATTGCTTTCACTATACCTTGCACTCTTTTGGGGTTAATCGGCAGGTATGTCACATATCCCTCCCCCGTCTTTGTACCAGGTACACTAATTTGGATGGTGATACCCATTCAGCGCATGCCGCGTTGACTTCTCTCCAGTTTGTGAGAGAGAGTTGTTTCCCTAGCAACCCTTTTTTATTTTTATTAAAAGTCTCTTGCTGCTTATTTGCTTGTATCTTCTCCTCTGAGCTCGAGCTGGACCACACCCCCTCCGTGCTGTCTGACTCCGAGACGGAAGCCGACTGGCTGCTAGTTCCAGAGTGTCAGCAGCTTTTCACTGAGCTCCAACCCTGTCCTCTTTCTTTGTCTGCCGGCTCCCTCCTCCTACGCCCACCCCGCCTCTTGCTCGGGCTCTGTTTCTGCCCTTCTTACCGGTGGGTGCCGCCCCACTGCCCGGCTCGCTCCACTTGCGGGGGGGTGGGGTGGCCAGTTTGTATGTATTTTGATTGAGTTTTTTGTCTTCTTTCTCTGTTTTTTTCTCCCTGCCTCTCCACTCTGATTGTCTGATTCTGACTCATCTGCCTCGTTTTCCTCCCCACCATGTGCACCTTCACCAGGCCCTTCATCTTGCCTCTTGTCACCATTTTTGGGCGCATATGGAGGTGGGGGCTTTGTCCAGGTCTCTTCCAAACGCCCCCCCGCTGCCACATTCCTCACCTCCCAAATCAGCTCGCCCCAGGGGGATTTCGCTGGCACCTGTTCATCCGTTGGTGGGTCCGGAGGTTTGGGGGGGGGTTGCGGAGGGACATTTCCCTCCTGATCTTTTATCTCATCAGGACCGCTCCCCCCGGGGGGTCTGGAGCCTGCTTGACGCCCCCAACTCCCGCTTTCGGAGTGACTAACAGATATTCCTTAGCCACCTTCCAAGTTTCCTTCTCCTGCATGGCTGTTTTCAGAGCCTGCTCTACTCTGCCCCAAGCCTTTAGATGTTTTGCACACCCTGCAGATTTCATTTCCTCTGCTAATGCTCGAGTGCATTTATCCCACACCTCTGGGTGGAGAATCTCCACCGGGTGGTCAATGACCCCAGTTTGTAAAAGTCTCGCAATAGCAAGAGTAAAATCCCTAACCTTACAATTTATATGCCACTGTTTATGTAATTGAGATACAACCTTCACAAGAGCTTCCATGGTCCTTGTGGGTCCCGGGAGCGTCCTCCCTTCTCAAACTCTGCCTGCCGAGCCGATCCTGCAGCTCCGACAGCTGTTCCTGGAGTGCAGGTGTCCTCCCGGGTTTCGGCACCAAAAGATCAAGCCCAGGTTGCTCAAAAGAAAGAGAGGGAATTGTTGGAGAAGTTCCTGCTAGCAGAGGACACAGAAATCATAAGCATGAGCAACCCGTGCTGGCAGCGACCTTGAGTCCATCTTGGGAGTTAGATACCAGGCACAGGGTGGCTTCCCCCCACCTGCAGCTGCAGGGTGTGGAGTGCCAGCTGCAGGTGGGCAGAGTTTAGCCAGCCCCAGAGGCTGACCCTCAGATTGTTATGGTATGCTGATCTATCCATGCCTTACAAGTAATCTTGGACCCTCTGATTGTAACCAATCTTGGTGGGGCACGCCTCTTGCTAGAATGGCATCCTGGCCTGCGCCAATGGCATCCTGGCCTGCATCAGGAACAGTGTGGCCAGTAGGACAAGGGAGGTTCTTCTGCCCCTGTACTCAGCACTGGTCAGGCCACACATGAGTACTGTGTCCAGATCTGGGCCCCTCAATTCAAGAAAGATGTTGAGGTGCTGGAAGGTGTCCAGAGAAGGGCAACAAAGCTGGTGAGGGGCCTGGAACACAAACCCTATGAGGAGAGGCTGAGGGAGCTGGGCTTGTTTAGCCTGGAGAAGAGGAGGCTCAGGGGTGATCTTATTACTGTCTACAACTACCTGAAGGGACATTGTAGCCAGGTGGGGTTGGCCTCTTCTCCCAGGCAACCAGCAATAGAACAAGGAGACACAGTGTCAAGTTGTGCCAGGATAGGTATAGGCTGAATGTTAGGAGGAAGTTCTTCACAGAGAGAGTGATTGGCATTGGAATGGGCTGCCCAGGGAGGTGGTGGAGTCACCGTCCCTGGAGGTGTTCAAGAAAAGACTGGATGAGGCACTTAGTGCCATGGTCTAGTTGACTGGCTAGGGCTGGGGGATAGGTTGGCCTGGATGATCTTGGAGGTCTCTTCCAGCCTGGTTGATTCTATGATTCTATGATTCTATGAATGCATATAAGTCTCTGTATCACAGAAATAAAGCGGACTATGATCATCTAACCATATTGGTGAACAAAGAGTCATTGTACCCAGGTGCTCCACCGGCACTACCATAGGCAGGGCCTCCTCCCACTAGAACAGGTTGCTCAAAGCCTCATCCATCATGGCCTTGAACACCTCCAGGGAGGGAACATTCACAGCCTCCCTGGGCAACCTGTGCCAGTGTCTCACCACCCTCACTGGAAAGAACTTCGTCTTAATGTCCAGCTTCAGTCTCCCCTCTGCAAATTTAAACCCATTACTACTTGTCCTCTCATTACCAGACCTTGTCAATACTCCCTCCCCAGCCCTCCTGGAGCCCCTTCAGATACTGCAAGGCCTCTCCAAACTCTTCTCAAAGCCTTCTCTTTTCCAGGCCTCAGAGCCCCAACTCTCTCAGCCTGTCCTCATTGCAGAGCTGTTGCAGACCTCTGAGCATCTTGGTGGCCTCCTCTGGACTGGCTCCAACAGTTCCATGTCCTCCTTGTGTTGAGGGCTCTAGACCCCACACAGGATTCCAGGTGGGGTGTGAGAAGAGCAGAGGCAAGGGGCAGAATCCCCTCCCTTGCTCTGCTGCCCACACTGCTCTTGCTGCAGCCCAGCACAGGGTTGCTGTCTGGGCTGCACTCACACTGCAGGCTCCTGTTGAGCTTTTCCCCATCCCAGGTCCTTTTCCTCAGGGCTGCTCTCAGCCATTTCCCACCCAGCCTGGAGTTGTGCTTGGGATTGCACTGACCCAGGTGCAGGACCTTACACTTGGCGTTGTTGAGTGTCATGAGGTTGGCCTGGGCCCACTTCTCCAGCCTGTCCAGGTCCCTCTGGATGGATCCCTGCTCTCTAGCAAGTTGACTGTGCCACACAGCTTGGTGCCATCTGCAGACTTGCTGAGGGTGCACTCAAGTCCTCTATCCATGTTGCTGACAAAGATGTTGAACACCACTGGTGCCAACACTGACCCCTGAGGGATGCCACTTGGCACTGGTCTCCAGGTGGATACTGTACCATCACTCACCACTCTCTGTGTGCAACCATCCAGCCAATCCCTTATCCAGCAGTGCTCCACCCATCAAGTCCAGAAACTCACTGAAACATCTTCAGAATGAGTGTTGAAGAGACTTTAATGAATTCTTAAATGCTTTTGACAAGTCCTGAGTGCTAGTTTGAAGCAGACTGGAATGCCTTGGTGAGAAGGGCTAGAGTACAGGCTGTGACAGGAAAACAATGGTGATGTCTGCTTCCCTCACAGGCTTGCTGAGATGTATAAAAATAAGAATCCAAACATAGATAGGAGCACTTCTCCTGCTGGGGAGCTCCGAGCTGCATCTCTCTCTAACCTCACCCTCCGTTTCTTTAAGTAATCCACTTTGCTTCCTAACCCCCTGGCCAAGCCTCCACTCTTCCTTGGGACTGGGGTAAGGTAGAAAGGGGCAGGGGAAAGGTGAAGGGGTGATTGGAAGCTCCTCCTGGGGGCTCAGGTTTCTGGGAGGGGAGTTGTGTTTCTGTATTACCTTTTCCCTTGTCTATTTCTGTCTGTAACTGCATAGACTGTAAATCTCTGCTTGTATATTCTGCTAAGCTGTAAATAAAAGCTTCATTCAATTCCCAGAACCAGCTGAGTCTAGTCTGGGTGATTTCCAAAGTGTGAGAGGGCAGGGAACACCCAGACCACCACATTCTGAAAGGATTTAGATAACCTCTTGTCATGGAGGGGATTTCTCTATTCCTTCCCTGTTAGGGGGAGGTGAGAAATTAATTTGAGGTGGTTTTGATTTTTTATAAAATTATTTATTAAAATTAATATTTACAAATTTACACAACCCCCAACCACTATGAAATCCAAGTTCGTTTGCAAAGTTATGAAAATAGCTTTGGGATATATATATTTACAGGGATTGATTATTAAATGGAAATATCAAATTATCAACAATTATTGACAGAGAGAAAGATTCTTAGGCTTAATGCCTCTTAACAGCTCAAGTGTTTGCCCAGCAAGGGCTGAAACTGTGTGTACTCTTCAAATAGAGACAACTTATATTACAAAGGTATTAAAGCTTACTTAGGTGTGATGCTCTTGAATATTATTCATTAAATCACCCTTCCGGGAATCTGCCTCAGCATGTACCTCAGTCTCTGGGGTAAACAGAGCTGGAGATTTGTCCCGGCTTGCAAGGGAAATTGATAAAGTCTCTGGGGTAGAGTTTCTCTAACCTTCTGTCCTGGGGCGATCTCTGCCTTCGGTGCTGTGTCTTCTGGATGCTGTGTGTCCAGGGATGATCAGCTGGCAGGATTCCAGGTGCAGGAGAAGGATTTGGTCCATGTAGCTTTTGACATGGTTTGGACAGCTAGCAGGCTGCGTTTGCAGGTTTGAGAACCGTCTGGAAAGGGGTCTGCTGGCTCAGGGTCTTTCCAGAGTTACAGGATAGCTGGCAAGCAATATCTATGCCATGCTGCAGGGAGATTTAACTCCGTAGCTGATTCAAGATAGCTCTAGGCTAGGCAGGGGGTTCTTGGCTCCCCATATATGTATGGTGCAGGCATGAATATGCTCTGTTTCTCAGAAAGCTTGCAGATAGCTTGACTGCACCTTGAGATCAATGAACGAGGTCTGAGCCTCTGTAATGCTTGCAAGTGAGTGAGGCCTGATCCTGTCTAGGCCAATGCAAGCAGGTCAGTGCAGCAGGGTGCTGCTGTGGATCAGAGCTGAGTCTATATGCTCTAAGCTTCTGAACTGATACACGGTCTGGACCGTCTGACCGGACTGAATGACTGAATGACTAACCACGTGGTGCTGTTATGCACCCCTCTTTATAGGCTCTGGGGCCGAGATTCATGGCTTGTTGGACATCTAAAATGACCAATCAGGTTGGCCGTAGGCCAAACCTTGCCCCAATAGGCAATAGAGATATGCCTGGACCCTCCCAATAGGGGATTACCTGGGCCGACCCCAGGGGCACACACGGGCTGGGTGTGTGTGTGTTATGCAACTTGTTTGCTTCCTCGTGGGTCCTGGCAAAAGAGCATGTTTGGGCATGCAGAGGCATAGAAAAGCCTAAGTTTTGGGGCTGCTGCCCCTCCACCACACCTCTTTAAGCATTTTGGAAGGGTTTTGAACACAAATGCTCAGGCATTGTGGTGGAGACCCTGGTGCTGCACTGGCTTTGAACTGTGGAAAGATCTGCCTGCACTTGGGCATTGATGTGGTTGCTCAGGTGGCACAGAGAGTGGCACTGCAGAATCATTATCCTCCTTTGTGTCCTCATTGTTCTTGTTCTTCCTTCTCTTTCTCTCCCTGAGACTGCACTTCAGCTCCTCCAAACTTGTTATCCAGGGTATTCTCCTCCAGGCTCGCATCCAGGGGCCACTGTTTGGCCATGCTGGTGCTCTAGATCGGTTCTGGAGGGTTGATGGCTTCCTAGGGACTCTTGGGGACACAGAGTGAGTACAGACGGGCTTGTGGACAGACAGATGGATGAGGAGTCAAGGCTGCACGGGGATGGGAGGGCTTAGTTCAGCAGCTGTGTGGCTGGTTGGCTCCTACCTGCAATGGTGTAGCAGAATATGACCCCAGAAGCTCAAATTCCCAGATCCTGGCTGGGTCAGGACAGTCCTCAACATCCAACATCTCCAGACACTGACACTCCCCTGAGCCCCAGCACCTGCTGGCATCCAACACCACCCAAGCATGGAGGGGGTCCTAATCCCACATGATACCCCATGCTCCAGGACACTCCAGAGCCCAAGTCAGCTGAGCTCTCCCTCTAGCTCTGCCCCTTTCATCAGTTACTGCAGGAGGTGGCTGCAGGGTCCCTTCCTGCACTTACCTGTAAACCTTTCCAACCCTCATCTGTAACCTCCCCACCCCCATCTATAAACCCCTCTGCCTTGTTGCTGGTTCTTTCAGCCCTCCAGGTCTTTCTGGCTTTTAGTCTCAGGAACTTTCCATTCTTGTTCTCCTACTTTCAGCCCAGTTCATTAGATGCTTCCTCAGCCACGTTTTCCACTCCGCTCATCCAGTGGAATTTGGGGACACAGGTCCACAGGACAGTAAAGACACCAGGGGTATGAAGGGGCTAGGTATGAAGGAAGGGTCTGGAATGGTTAGGCAGGGATTAGGTCTTGTCCCCCCAAAAAGGAGACAGATTCAAGAGCCCAGATGAAAAATGTGTGTGCAGGTAATGCCAGAATCTGGCAGCATTTCAGGAGATCAAAGGAGTGAATTCTCCTGCACTTCTCTGTGTGTCAGCTGGGAGCTTGCCCACAGAGCATGGGCACTGTGCCCTCACAGCAAACCTCATTTTCTCTTGGGGCTGTGGAGAGGCATCTCCAGGTGAACTGCTAAGAGAAAGCTGCCAGAAATGGGTAGGGAGGTTTTGCAAGAAGCTGACCATTGTGGAGGCAGGAATTAATGTGCAGCCGAGTCGGGAATTTTTATACAAAAATAGAGTTGTTTTATTTTCCCAAAAACCCGCCCCCGAAACTATATATACAAAGATTGATTTAGTTTAATTAACAGATTCAGTTGCTCGAGAATATCTACAGGGATACCATTGATATTCTGGCTATTTTGGAAGTCAGAAGTTGGAAAAGGCTTTAGCTATTAATTAATAGTGTTTTCTTACTAATAAAGTTGAGCCAAAATAACTCATGGTCAGGCTGACTTGCTCGTGAGGTCTGTCCCTCTGTTCCTTTTCAGCAGTTGCAGGTGGACCATTAAGGGTTGTTACGCTTACAAAGGGTGTCAATATGTGAAGCAGTCTTTGAAGATCTCTTGCATCCAGGCAAGGCAAGAGTGGGGGAACTCTCAGGCAGGCACGAATGTCCAGGCAGGGATGAACTCCAAGGTGGGAACTCCCAAAGGCGGGGAGCCTCCCAATATTTATACCCTCGCTACATAAAGGGCAGTTACCACTTCCGTAGGCACGAAAGACACAGCCAATCCCAGGCAGATTCCAGCACGGGCACTGCACGGAGCACTCCAAGTGCAGGCAGGACCCCTTTGCTCACCCCCTTCCTTGCCTGCAGGTGGCTTTCCCTCTCCCCCAAAGTCACGGCAGGAGAGGAAGCTAGGAGTATACAGGACTCCAGGACACTTTGTATAGAAGGCTGTGTGACACCATGCAGCTGTGAGCTCCAGCTGCAGAGAGCAGTGCAGAAGTCTGATGCAAGGAGCAGGGAGGGAAGCCCCAGGTGGACAGAGAAAGGCATGGGGAGGTTGGGAGGGTGGGCAGTGAAGTTGTCCATTCAGTGTCAGCTCTCAAAGAACAGATTCTCCTGCCAGGCCAGACCTCCTGAGCAGACAGCCTGCAGCACTCTCACTTGCTGGGTGCTGCTCTCACTCTCCTCTCATCTGAGAGATAATCAAATACTTCCCTTTGCCATGAGCACTGAGATGAGTTTGCTGTGTTTTGACAGCTTGTAGATAACTGCAGAGAGAAAACAGTTGCTGAGGACACTTGGGGCTCATTGCATGAACTGGAGGAGCTTCCAGGGGACTGAAGAGACCTCTCAAGAAGTCTAAGGCAGAAGAAAAACTCAAAGAACCTTGAAGATCTGATGGCTCCCACTGAGGGTTGTTCCTGAGAAACCTTCCCAGGGACTTGTTAGAGCAGCTCCTTGGAGGCCATGAGTGCAGGGAGGCAAAGGCAAAGTGCAGGCCAGAAAAGCCTGGGCTTGGTTTGTGAAGCAGAAAGGCCAAGCCCTGACCCCCAGGCCTTGCCAAGGCAGATGCTGAGAGCCTCAAGACAAAGTTTCATCTCCCCAGCCATGGGAGCAGAAGCAACTGCCAGAGCCGAGGGGACAAAGACCTCAATCCTCCTGGGACTTTCAGCTTGGCCAGAGCCCTTGGCCATCCCTACTGCAGCCTGTCCTCTAATGTCCCATGCCTGCACCTCTTGCCCTTCAGGCTCCCATCTTGCTTCCCAGCCACCTCTCACCCTGACAGCTCCACTCCTGCCCTCAGGGCTCTCCACCCTTGCTGGAGTTGCCTTGGCACACAGCCAGACATGGGTTGCCCACACTCCTGGCTCCCCTTCTTGCACCAACAGCTTTACCCTTTGAGTGACATTTCTATCCTCAGCCCCAGCCTGAACCTTCCAAGCTGCACTTCCTAAAGGCTTCCTTCTCTGCCCACACCCAGGAAAGATCCAGCACGTCAAAGCAGCATTGAGGCAGGAGCACAGCACTCCCTGAGCCTTCAGCTTCTTAGAGAGAGCCTTGAAAGTGCATCCTGGCAGATCTTCTTCCTCCAGACCTCCTCTTTCAAGGTCATGTGGCTGCTCCTGTGGCTCATGGCCCTTGCCCTGTGCCAGAGGCCAAGCAGAGTCAGTCAGGGGTGGAAATGGGTTACAGATGAGAGTTGAGAGCACAGGAAGGAGGTTTGAGGCTGAGGTGCCCATGGGAAGGCTGAAGGCTCAGAGATGCATTTGAGTGCTGGGGCTCAGGCCAAGGCTGAGGTGAGCCGGTGGTGTCCTCTTGATGGTGCTGGGCAGGGTTCAGGTGAGGGCCAGCTGTGAGGAGCAGGGATTGGGTTGGGGCTGGGCTGAGTGCTGCAGCTAAGGCCAAGTGGTCAATGCAAAGGGTAAAGGCTGGGGCCAGGATGAGCAATGGAGGTAGAATTAAGGGCAGGGATGGTTTAGGGAGGGACTGAGGTTGAAGGGGTGAGGTGAGGAATGGGCTCAGCTCCTTTTGGGTAGAGCAGGGGCCTGAGGTCAGGGGAGGAGCAGTGGTTAGGCATATAGGGCTTGGGGACACTGGCTAGAGAGAGTGTGAGAGGCTCAAGGTGCATTGGGAGCGGATCAGGGGATCCAGTTTGTAATGGGACTGGGCCTAGTGAGTATGGGGAAGGTGTCTGAGGATCCAGTTTGCGCTGGGAGAGAGGCCAGGCTGTGCTGAGAGGGGTGCTGGGAGTGGGCTACAATAGCAATTAGCAGTGGTAGAGAGTCAGGCCTGAACTGAGAAAGGGAAAACCAAAGCAGTCTGTACTGGTGTGGTGTGTGGCCTGGTCTAGACTTGGGTGTGATCAGGAGGTCTGATTTGTACTAGAAACTGTCCCAGAGTGCCCTGGGATGGTGCCAAGGGTCCAGCGAGTCCTGGGAAGCAGCAGAGTGTGTACTGGGAGGGGTTCAGAGTATCCATGTCCCAATTGGAAGGGATCCAGTGAGTCCCAGGAGCATTCAGGGAATCTAGTTTGTGCTGCATTGTAGCCCAGGCTGTATTGGTCTCATTGCCTCCTTGTCCATCCTTAGGAGCCTGTCAGGGTCTGTGCCATAGTCCTTGTTGTGGAGAGTCCCAGGGGTCACAAACTGGGCTTGAGCATGTCCTGTCCTGTCCAGACATGTTTACCTGCCTGTCTGCATTGCAGCCAGAGGCAGGAAAACAGCACAAAAGAAACCCAGACAGCCCAGTCTGGTTTAGTCTGGTCACATGAGAGGGGTTCCATAAGCCCCACACCCCTGTCGCGTGCAAGGCGTCTGCGCCCCCCATGTTTGGAGGAGAGCAGCCTGTGGGGTCTGCCTTTTATGGGTGTGTTTGGGTGACTGCCAGAGGTGATTGGGTGATTGTGTGGCCAATGAGACCATTAGCCTCGGGCACTGTGCTATAAAAGGGGCCGTGAACAGGTGAATAAGGAGCTTGCCTGTCCTTCCTTCCTCGCTCACCTGCCATTTGCCTCAGCCACCTCAGTCACCTCAGCCGCCTACAGCCACCCTCAGCTGCCTCAGCCTCTCAGCCGGACTCAGTCACCTCAGCCACCTCAGCCACCTCAGTCACCTCAGCCTCACTATGATGTCACAGAATGCCATCTATGACATCACAAATCCTTCTCTATGATGTCACTGAATGCCTTCTGTCATGTCACACAGAGCTAGCTGTGATGTCACAAAACTCTCTCTGTCATCTCCCCAGAGCCCACTTTATGATGTCTCACAATCCCCACTCTGACCCTGAACGCTTCTGGACTTAAAGTTACAGAATCGCTTCTGTGACATCAACCAGCCCCTCTCTATGATGTCACACAAACTCTTTCTAGGATGTCACATGTGCACTCTTTAAGGTGACACTAAATATTCTCTATGGCACACCAGCCCTCTTTATGATGTCACAGAATCCCCCACTGTGATGTGAAGTTTGTCCTCTCCATAAGGGTTCACAATTGCTCTAGGGCAGCACACAGCCCTGTCTATGATGTCCCCCCAAAACTCCTCTAGGATATCACAGTGCCCCTCTCTAAAAACGTCACCAAAATACTCTCTATGATGTCCACACAGCCCTCTTTATGATGTCACACAATCCCCACAATGACGTCAAACAGTCCTCTCTCCATACAGTTACCAGAATAGCCTCTGAGCCAGCACACAGCCCTCTGTCTATGATGTCACCCAGGCCTCTCTATGGATGTCACACTAAGTCCTCTATGACTCGAGAGTGCCCTCTCTAAGACGGCACTAAATACTCTCCATGGTGTCCACAACAGCCCCTCATTATTGATGTCAACTCATCCCTCTCTTGTATGTCTCAGAATAGCTTCTGTGATGTCATACAGCCCTCTCTTATGTCACACAGCCCTTTCCCTATGATGTCACACAATGCCTTCTGTGATTTAACACAGACCTCTCCATGTTGCCACAAAATCCTCTCTGTGATGTCACTCAGCCCTCTTTATGATGACACAGAATCCCCTCTGAGCCATCAAACAGACCTGTCCATGACATCACAGAATCCCTTCTAGGTGGTTATAGAGTCCTATTGTATAGGTTCAAAATCGCTTCTATGGCATCAGTCAGCAGTCCTGATGATGTCACAGAGCCCTCTCTATGACACTGTCGTGGAGGGGAGAAATCAATTGGGGTGAGATAATGTTCTATAAAATAGATATTTATTAAACTCAATGTTCTGGACTCTGCCACCCCCAACCACTGTATGTTAATATTGAAATGTTCTACAGGGTTATGAAAACATTCTGGGATAAATATCTGCAGTGACTTGTTCATAACCAGCAAACATTCAAACCATGGACAGAGAGCGGAGTTTTCCCCACGGCAAATACCGTTTGGGGTCTATTTGCTATTTGCCCAGCAGAGTGGGCTGGAAACTGATTCTGCTCTGTGGCAGAGACCACAGATATTACAGAGGCATTAAAGCTTTTACTCACAACTCTTATTAATCAATAATCACCCTCCAGGGCTACGTCACAGCCTGTGCCAGTGTCCAAACTTCAGGGGATCTCTGCCCATGGACTTTGAGGCTGGAATCCTCCTGGCTTGAGGGGAAAGGATGAATCTTCCCAGCTTCTGGGGAAATGACAGTCTGTGACTTGGTTCTCCTGGCAAAGGATGCAATCTCTGCCTTTGTGCTGCTGGCTTCTTCTGGGTGCTCTGTCCAGGGATTCTTAGGCAGGCCCTTAGGTGCAGGAGAAGGATGCTGTGCTGTCTCAGCACAGTTCTCACGTGGCTGGCAGGCCAATCGTGTGCAGACAATCCAGAGTCTGCCTCCTGGTAACTCGGCGGCAGTGGTGCTTACCAGGCAAGGATAGGCAGCAGCATGCAAGGTGTGCAGGGCTGCTGGAGACTTTGAGCTCCACATATATACAGGCAGGCTTAAGTGAGCTCTGCAACTCAGTACACAAGCAGGCAATCCATGTACGGAGTCTGAGCTATGCAGGGGGAGTCCGAGCTGGGGGCCTGAGCATGAGGGTCTGAGCACCTCTATTTATTGATTGTGGGCCATGATTAATGGCTCCTTGGCCACTAGAATGACCAATCAGGTTGGCAGTCAGCCAAACCTTACCATAATAGGCAGAAGGCACTTGCCTGGACTTTCTCCAAATATGGTGATCACATGGGCTGATACCAGGGAAGCAGGAGCTGGGTGTGTGGGGCTTACACAACCTGTTTGCAAACAGCTTATACAACACAGACCCTAGGCAGGCCAGACTCCGTGGCACCAGGTCTGTTGTCCCCATTTGTGCTCATTCTGTGTTAACATCTGTTTTACACAGAAAAACATGTCCTGGAAGGGCAAGGCATAAATAAGCCTATTTTTGGGCCTCCAGGCCCTCCATGACACAGGGCTGTGGTCAGGGATTGGCCGTTCTGCTCCATAAATGAAGCTCAGGATTTTCTGCCCTGCACTCTACCTTTGTCTCCTGCACTCATGGCCCTCAATGAGCAGCTCTAAGGAGAACTGGAGGCTTTGTCAGTAACGATCTCAGTGGGGGCCAATCAGTGCTTCAAGGCCACTTTGTGAGTTTGCTTCTGATTTTGCACTGCTGCAGAGGCTTGTTCAGGCTGCTGGCAGCACCTGAGGAGCATGGACTCAGCCCCAAAACCACTCCGTGGGGCTCATTTCAAACCCTGCTGAGCACAACTTTGCCTCTGCTGCTTGCCAAGAGCTCTGCAGCTACTTGGAGAGGTTTTTTTTTCTGAGAAGCATCTGCTCACAATGCTTTGCAAGGGAACATTTCATCACTTCAGCAGTTGTCATCTCATGGGCAAGCAAAGCAGAGCAGAGCCCTGCCCCGGCTGCTGCCCAAGGAAACAGACTCTGCAGCATCTGCTCAGCACAAGCTGTGTCTGATGCGAGATGCTGCCAGCAGAAGCTTCTGCTGAGGCTCTGCAGCTGCTTTCTGCTTGCTCCTTCTTGGGGAGGTACAGAGTTGTCCAGAATGTCCTGCCCTGCTCACTGCTCACCCCTCACTCCCCACTGCTCCAGCTGAGGGCCAGAGGCACAGGTGAGGCACAGGGTCTCCTTTGCCAGGGGCTGGGGGTCAGGGCTTGGCCCTTTGCATTCATGAAGCCCTCCAGGTTTGCTCAGCCTCAGAGCCACCTTTAGCTGCTGTCCTGAGCTGTCAGCTCTGCCTCCATCTCTCTGCTCTGTCCAGCCCCTACAGGGGCTTCAGTGCCTCCAGGGATGCTTCCCTTGCACCCACTGCCTCCTGCTGCTCTGAGAAGGCACTGGGGACATTTCTGCAGTGTCCCTCCCTGGGACCCATTAAGACTCCAAGTAACTTCAGAGTTTGACTGACTTTGAATTCTGCAGAGGTTTCTTCAACTTCTCAGTCTCTGATGTTCATGAACTCAGCACCAAAGCCACCAGAGGAGTCCTTAAAATGCCTTGGGTTGGTCCTCTGCTGCTGAGCTGGGGCAAGCTACTGGGCTGGAGTGAGCTGCTGACAAGCAGGCATCACTGCAGAGAGACAGCTCTGGCCAGGAGCAGCTCCTCTGAGCAGCACAGCAGGGCTGAGGGCACTGCCAGGGGGTATCAGAGAGATGAGGAAAGTAGAGAGAGCTTCAGGGTGGCCAAGATTTGGAGCATAACTGAGAGCTCACTGGAAGAGAAGTCACTGCAGCCCTTGCCGTGGTGAGTGGGTGCAGGGCAGTGCAGGTGCAGCTCCTGGAGGCATCTCCTGCAGCTGGCAGAGGCTCCATCACATGGAGCTGTCCTGGGAACTCCAGCAGGGGCCTGCACCCCTCACTTGAGGCTTCTCCTGACTGAGAGCTCAAAGAGGAGAAACCTTACCAGTCCTGGCCGTGGAGAGTCTCTGCTGCAGGAGAAGGGATCTGCAGTTCCTGGAGCTACTAAAGCTGCCACATCCCACAGCCTCTGGGATCTCTCTGCTGCACAGGAGGAGGAGGAGATGCTCCAGAGCAGAGCTTCCCATCTGCACCATCGGAGTCAGAGGACATGAGAGCTGCCTTCTGCTGGGATGGCTGCAAGGGGGTGAGGCTGAGAGGGCACAAAGCTCCTCTAAAGAAAGATGAGTCATTCTGAGGGGATTTCTGGGACATGCTCATGGAATTGTATCCAGGAATAATGCTTTGACTTGTGCAGTGTCTTCTCCTCTTGCGACAGCTGATCCATGCCCAGGCAGCAGATGTCCAACAGCAGCTCCATCAGCCACTTCCTCCTCCTGCCATTCCCAGGCACACAGCAGCTGCAGCTCCTGCACTTCTGCCTCTTCCTGGCCACCTACCTGGCTGCCCTCCTGGGCAACAGCCTCATCATCACCACCATCGCCTGGCACCACCACCTGCACACCCCCATGTACTTCTTCCTCCTCAACCTCGCCCTCCTTGACCTAGGCACCATCTCCACCACCGTGCCCAAGTCCCTGGCCAATTCCCTGAGGCACTCCAGGGCCATCTCCTACACAGGCTGTGCTGCTCAGGTCTTCTTCTTGATCTTCCTGATCGCAGCAGAGTTCTCCCTCCTCACAATCATGGCCTACGACCGCTATGTTGCCATCTGCAGACCCCTGCATTATGGCACCCTCCTGGGCAGCAGAGCTTGTGCCCACATGGCAGCAGCTGCCTGGGCCTCTGCAGCTCTCTATGCTCTGCTGCACACAGCCAATACCCTCTCCCTGCCCCTCTGCCAGGGCAATGTTGTGGCCCAGTTCTTCTGTGAGCTCCCACAGCTCCTCAAGCTCTCCTGCTCCACAGCCTCTCTCAGGGAAGTTTGGCTGCTGGTGCCCAGTGCCTGTTTGCTGCTTGGCTGCTTTGTGTTCATTGTGGTGTCCTATGTGCAGATCTTCAGGGCAGTGCTGAGGATGCCCTCTCAGCAGGGACGCCACAAAGCCTTTGCCACCTGCCTCCCTCACCTGACTGTGCTCTCCCTCTTCATCACCACTGGCATCTTTGCCTACCTGAAGCCCCCTTCCAGCTCTTCCCCATCCCTGGACCTGGCAGTGGCAGTTCTGTACTCAGTGGTGCCCCCAGCAGTGAACCCTCTCATCTACAGCCTGAGGAACCAGGAGCTGAAGGCTGCCCTGAGCAAACTGCTCCCTGGGTGGCTGCAGAAGCAGTAAACTCTTTGTCTCCTGCTGCAGATGTTGCAGGCTGTGCTGCCTGCTACTGATGCTTGCCGGCAGGGTCACGGTAAACAAGCCCACAGAGCAGTATGGCTTGGGCCAGCCATGAGGGTCTGCAGAATGACTCACTATGAATTATGCTGAATCTATTTATTGATCATAGCAGCCTGAATTTATACACCCAGCCAGTGGAGCACAGGCCTACACATTGGCATAACCAGTCAGGGACGACCCACCACATCTGCATACATCCACACCTGGTTATCCTCGTTAGCCAAGGTCCATTGTCCGCCCCTTCTAAGGTAAGGTGCCCAGCTGCATGTGAGAGCCCAGGGCTGTTATTGAAAGGGTCTGCCTGTTTTCTCTTTCTCCTCACATCCTTTCCCATGTCTCTCCACCTACACCTGCACCCCACAACTCTTCTGCATTCTGCATTCCCACATCTCCCCTTTCTGTTTCTTCTTAAAGATGGAGGTAGTGTTTCTCATCCAGGCTGCAGGGCCCTGTGCAACAGAAATGCCAAACACAGCACCTCTAAAACACTGCTAACAAAGGCAGCTGCTCCTCATCTCGTCCCATGCGTAGGTTCCTCTGCACTCCAATAACAGAGGGTCGAGCTGGCAACTCTACTTGTGCCATTGCCTACTCATTAAATAGCTTTGCTGGAAGCTTGTGAAGCAGGAGCCTAAATCATTAAGTGTGATCAAAAGCTTAACCATATCTCAGTACACATTCCAATACACAGCCATCTGAGCAAAAGCCTTTGCTCACCACCAGGAAAACAGACTGACCATACAGGCTGACATCCATCAAACCAAAAACCCAGGCACATTTGCCCTCTTTTTCCCTTTTTTTTTTTTTGGTTTTGGTTTGGTTTGGTTTTTGTGTGTGCTTTGTGAGTGCCATGGTGTGGAAGCAGGTGCAACGTGTAATATCTGAGCAGATAACTTGCCACAGGCCAGTGCCACAGAAAGCTAGTGCCTAAGCTGGCATGAAACTGGATCCAAAAGTCTTTGCCATAGGAACCTTGCCAAAATCACAACCATGTTAGCTCTCTGTGTTGTGTTGTGTTTTGTTTCCACATGATTCTTACCCTTAAAAGAGAAATCCTGAAAGGAAAAATTATCTTACAATAGACCTATAATAACTCTATAATCCTTAAGTATAGTAATGCTAAAAACTGATAAAGGAAAAAATTTTGAACCCTGGAATCGATTCCAAACACAGGAAAAATAAGAAACCCAAAGAAAAAAATGGAAAAATAATTTGTTACCCTGTGCAGAGCTGTCAGAAAAAGAGAAAAAAAAATGATAAAGTGCTACAGGCCTGGCATGGGGAAAGAAAACAAACCTTTAGGGCAGTCAAACCCAAAAGGGAATAAAAATGTTAATCTATCAGATTTACTCTGGTAAACTTAGAATTCTTATGCCAATATACTACTACAATTAACAGGCACTGAACATCTTACCCAGTGACCTCTAAGATCAGTACAGTCAGAAGGACAAAAACATCACCAAGATGCACAGCAGTGACACACAGTCACCAAGGTACCAAATGTGAATCCGTCACTGTAAGGACCAAGCCTTCTCCACTGAGAAAGTGCAGGGAGACAGGGGGGGTGTAGGTGAGCTGTGCACATGCTCGCACCAGGGGAGGGAGGCAGGGGGGCCTCTGAGTCCCACAAGGAAGGAGGAGGGAAAGGGGGGAAGAGTGAATGCACCCCAAGGAGCCGGTGCTGGGACCCAGTGCCAGCCTGTGAGCCCACAGGGTTGGGGAAAGGTGGGGGGTGAGTGCTCTGCTCTGGCAGGTGCAGGGGGAGGAAGGAGGGGGTGTGAGCCTGAAACCGACAACTGAGAGCCAGCCCTGATCTCCCAAACTCCACGATGGAGTCCGAGACCAAGGTCGGGGAGGGGGGGTGTCATGGAGGGCCTGTAGGCCTGAAAAGAGGCTTACTTATGCCTTGGACTGCCTGGACATGTTTTTCTGCCAGGACCCCTGGTTGTGAACAGGTTGTGTAAGCCCCACACACCCAGCTCGTGTCTGCCTGGGGTAAGCCCATGCGATCCCCAGCATTTGGGAAGGTCAGGCAAGCAGCTTCTGCCTATTATAGTAAGGTTTGGCTGACTGCCAACCTGATTGGTCACTCTGGGTGGCCAAAGGAGCCATTAATCTAGGCCCACAGTCATAAACAGGGGTGCATAGGTAAACAAAGTGCTCTCTGACCCTCACTTGCAGCTCAGCCACTGAGGCACTCGGACTCCATTGCAGAGCTCAGATCCTCAGACCCCCATGCTCCATTGTGCAGCTCCTATGCTCAGAGGCTTCAGACCCTCATGCTCTGACCCACTCGCAGCTCACCTGCCTGTGTGCCTTTCTTGCAGAGCTGACTTAAGCCTGCAAATATATATATATATATATATATATATATATATATATATATATGAGGAGCCTATAGTCTTCTAAGCCACCTGTGCACATCTGCACACCACTGATGTTATCAGGACCAGATCCTGCATTGCCTTTATCTATGGAGTTCAGCCTCCGGCAGCCACACAACCTGCATGCTGCTGCCTATCATTGTCTGGTAAGCGCCACTGTCACTGAGATAACCAGGAGCAGACCTCTGATTGTCTGCACACACACAGCTGTTAGCCATGTGAGAACCGTGCCAGAGACAGCACAAGATCCTCCTCTGTACCTGAGATCCTGCCTGCTAGACTCCCTGGACAGAGCATCCAGAAGAAAGCCAGCAGCACCAAGGCAGAGATTGCAATCCTTCGCCAGGAGAATCAATTCACAGACTGACATTTCCCCTCAAGCTGGGAAAGATTCATCCTTTCCCCTCAAGCCAGGAGGATTCCAGCCTCAAAAGTCCACGAGCAGAGATACCCAATGAACTTTGACACTGGCACAGGCTGTGAAGTAGCCCCGGAGGGTGATTATTGATTAATAAGAGTTGTGAGTAAAGCTTTAATGCCTCTGTAATATCTGTTTGCCTCTGCCACGGAGCAGAATCAGTTTCCAGCCCACTCTGCTGGGCAAATAGGATAGAGACACCCAAAAGGGCATTAAGCCACGGGGAAAGCTCCTCTCTCTGTTCATAGTTGGAGTGTTTGCTGGTTGTTGATAAGTTCCTGTACATATTTCATCCTGGAATGTTTTCATAACCATATAAAGGATCCTCTAATATTAACATACAGTGGTTGGGGGTGGCAGAGTCCAGAACATTGAGTTTAATAAATATCTATTTTCACAGAATATTATCTCACCCCAATTAATTTCTCCCCTCTGCCAAATCCGGCCTAGGTGCTGAGAATCCACCTCCATGACACCTTCCAAGGACAAACCAAGCCTTGTCCCACTACAAACTGGATTATTTGATCTCCTGCCAGCATAGACCTGGCAGCATCTCAGTCAAAACTGAGCCCCTTTAACCTCTCCCAGTACAGGCAGGACAAGCTCTGGTATGGACTGAATCCACTCTTCCCCTCCCAGTACACACTGGACCCCATCCCAGTGCACATTGGTCCTCTGGTTCCATGGCAGTACTGCTTCAGTCTCATCCCAGTACAAACTTCACCCCTGATGCCCAGCACATACTGGATGCCTTTAAGCCCTCTCAGTACAGGCTGGGCCCTGTCACAGTAGAAACTGCATACCCTGACCCCCTCCCAGCACAGACTGGGCAATGTACCAGGTCCAGCCTGGGTGCCTTTAAACTCTCCCAGTGCAGTCTGGGCAAGTCACATTACAAACTGGATCCTCTGATCCCATTCCACTACAGACTCGATCCCATCTCTGTCCAAACTGGATCCCATTAAAGTCTCCAAGGACAGACTTGGCCTTGTCCCAGTTTCATTTGTTCCCCTAATGCCTTCCCAGCACAGACTGGGCTGCAATCCAATACAAACTGGATCCCCTTGGCCCTCCCAGGACTGCCTGGATTCCTCCAAATGCACAATGGATTCTCTGACCCCTCCCAGTACACCCTGAACTCACTCCCAGTAAAACCTGCACCCCTCAGCACCATCCCACTTCACTCTGGACCTTTTCCAGCACAAATCAGATCTGCTGATCCCCTCCTGGCCCACACTGGGCCATGAGCCAGTGCAAACTGCTTTGCTTTTCCCCCTCCCAGTTTGGATTTGGCTCCACCACTGCTAACTGCTATGGTAGCCCAGTCCAGGACAGAATGGGCTCACTCCCAGTACAGACAGCATCACTTGGCTCTGCCTAATAGAGCTGCTGACAGCTGCCAGTAAAATCTGATCCCATGGCCTCTCCCAGTGCAGACTGATCCCCTCCCAGTACAATCTGAACATCCTAATCCTGTCCTGGTACAGACTGGGCCTTGTCCTAGTGCCAGGTGCAGCCTCTGATCTCTTCCCACTAGATACTGGCACTTGCCCCAGTCCAAACTAGATCCAACTGCCTCCCTCCAGGACAGACTGAGTCCCTTCCCAGTACAACCTGCATTGATTTAGGCCCTCTCAGCACAGCCTGGCCTCTCTCCCAGTGCAAACTGGATCCTCAGACACCTTCCCCATACACACTTGGCTCCATCCCATTACACACTGGATGCCCTGATCCCCACCCAGTACTCCTTAGGCCTTTCACACTCTCTCTAGCCAGTGTCCCAGATCCCTTCTCCTACCCCCCTGCTTGTTCCCTCACTGTTAGGAAGGGGTTAGTTGAGTCTGAGTTTGGGGTGAAATGCAGTGAGGCCAATGCAAAGGTTATTAAAGAATTCATTGATACATACAAAGAGAATTCCCCAAACTTATTTACAACTCTGCACACAAGTGCTTGGGTGTGGTTAGCAGAACTGCCTTACAGAATGTCTCTGCACAATGGAACTTTGAGAAGGGTTTAGAGATGGCTTTGGTAGAGAAGTCTTTTGGCTTCATTCACCACTAGTGAGCTCAACCAAATTCTTTCAGCACCTTGACCAAAGGGAATTCAGAACACTCCTGGTCCTCACTCTTAATGTCTGGGGTCCAAAGCATACCCAGGAAAACACACAATAGAAGTGCTGTGGTGAATTCCAGGTGGGCTGTGGTGTGGCTGGGCTGCTGCATCAAGATCAGGACACGCTGCCTGAGGAGACTTTACGGACATGGGCAGAGTCCCTCCGTGGCTTCTCAGAAGCTCATCGGACGTTCAGCCGCCTGGGCAGAGGAGGATCCAGGCTGGAGGCTGAGGTGGCCTGTTTGGTGCACCAGGGCTCAGCGACACTCTCTGGGCTGGCACTGCAGGCTGAGGTGGAGGTTGAAAATCGCAGGCAGACCAAGTGGTTACCATGCAAAGTGTCACACAGCAGCAGCAAAACAGCAGCAGACAGAAGCGGGGAGAGGCAGGCAGGGGAGCGACCGAGCATGCAAGCTCCTTATCTACCTGCTTACCCCTTCTGTGGAGCAATGGCCGAGGCCAATGGTCTCTTTGGCCACGATATCACCCAATCACCTCTTGGCAGTCACCCAACTGTACCCAGAGAAGGAGGAACCCATCAGCTGCTCTCCTCTAGAAGTGGCAAGGCGCAGACGCCTGGCACACGACAGGGGCGTGGCTCTTATGGAACCCCTCTCATGTGACCAGACTGAACCAGACTGGGTTGTTTTGGGTTTCTTTTGTGCTGTTTTCCCACCTCTGGCTGCAATGCAGACAGGCAGATAAACATGTCCAGACAAGCCAGGATATGCTCACGCCTATTTTGTGACCTTTGGGACTCTCCACCACATTCACTCAAGCCCCTGCTCTAACCCAAACGAGCTGAGCCCATCCCTCAGCTCACCCCTGAATGCTGAGTTCCTGCCAAAAACCTCTCTGCCACTGCCACCATTGCCCATCCTGGCCTCATCCTTTATCTCTGGCACTAACTCCTTGACCTTAATCCCAGCACTCAGCCCAAGCCCTGTCACTCAGAGTTGGCCCCCAGCTGAGCACTGCCAAGCACCCTCAGCAGGACAACAAAGCCTCTTCTCAGCCTTGCCCTGAGACCCACACCTCAAAGGCAGCTCTGAGCCCGCAGCCCTTTCCTGGGCACTTCAGCCCAAACCTTCTTCCTGTGCTTTGATCCCTCACCTGTACCTTCTCCCACATGTGACTGACTCTGCTTGACCCCTGGCACAGGGCAGGGGCTCTGAGGTGCCAGAGCAGCCACATGGCCTTGATAGAAGAACAGGACCTGTGGCTGAGCAGCTGATGGACACCGTGAGGAGATGGGTGGCAATGCCATGGGGAGCTGAGCTGTGCCTCATCATCTCAGGGCCAGCAGCAGGCACAAGGCTGTGCAGGGCTGGGAGGTCACTGCTGCCTCAGGAGCTGAGAGGGCAGCAGCAGGAAGAGGGCAGCAAAGGGACTGGGAGGTCACTTCTTGCTGCAGCAGCTGAAGGGCAGCCCTGACTCCTGCCTGGGCTCTGTGCTGCTGGGCTGCCAGCTGCCAGTGTGCCCAGCAGGCAGCAGAGGGCCTGTGCTGTGCAAGGCACTGTGTGAGTCCCTGTCCCTGAGCAGCTGGTGGCCCCTGCAGGAAGGTAGTGGAGTTGCCGTCCCTGGGGGCAGGGGGGTTGAAGCAAAGTCTGGATGGGGCACTTAGTGCCATGGTCTGGTTGCTTGTCTGGGGCTGGGTGCTAGATTGGACTGGATGATCTTGGAGGTCTCTTCCAACCTGGTTGATTCTATGCTTCTATTCCATTCTAAGAGGCTTGGGGCTGGGTTGTCACCTCCTTGCCTCCTGAGTGTCTGAGGGGACAGCAACAGGGACAGGGCTTGGAAGCCCATGGAGATATTTCTGCTGCCTGCTCAGCTGCCAGCCACAAGGAGGCTGCTGGCTTGGGCCAGCATTGTAACATCACTGATGGCTGAGAAGCTCCTGGGCAGCAGGAGGCACATGGCTGTGGGGTCAGGGCCCTGAAATTGCAACCCCTTTGTGTTCTTGGCCAGCAGCAGGCACAGGGCTGGGATGGACACTGTGACATCCCTTGTGGCAGCCAAGCTGAGTGGCAGCAGCAGGGAGGGGCCTTGGGTGTTGGTTTGGAGCTGGAGGTTCTGCTCTGTGCTGTCTCCAGTCAAAAGGCACTGCAGGCTCTGGCAGGGACCATTGCCAATGCCCTGGGATGCAGCAAAGCCTGCAGGCAGTGCAGAAGGCCAGGAGCAGCTGAGCTGTGGCAGCAGGAGTGTGGCCACCCAGGCACAGGGCTTGTCCTCCCCTGCTCTCAGCACTGGAGTGGCCACAGCTGCATTTGTGATGTCTGCTGTGTGGTGCCTTGGTCTGGAGGCAGAAGGAGGAACTGGAGAGGAACCAGAGAAGATCTGCCAGGATGGGCTCTGGAGGCTCTCTCTAGGAGCTGCAGGCTCAGGGAGTGCTGTGCTCTGCTCGCTGTCAGGGTGAGAGCTGGCTGGGGAAGCGAGATGGGAGCCTGAAGGGTAAGAGGTGCAGGCCTGGGGCAGCACAAGACAGGCTGCAGTGGGCATGGCCGAGGTCTCTAGCCAGGCTGAAAGGCCCAAGAGGATTGAAGTCTTTGTGCCTTTGGCTCTGGCAGTTGCTTCTGCTCCCATGGCTGGGGAAATGAAACGTTGATTTGAGGCTCTCAGCATCTGCCTTGGCAAGGCCTGAGGGTCAGGGCTTGGCCTTTCTGCTTCACAAACCAAGCCCAGGCTTTTCTGGCCTGCACTTTGCCTTTGCCTCCCTGAACTCATGGCCTCCAAGGAGCTGCTCTAACAAGTCCCTGGGGAGGTTTCTCAGCAACAACCCTCAATAGGGACCATCTAATCTTCAAGGTTCTTTGAGATTTTCTTCTGCTTTAGACTTCTTGAGAGGTCTCTTCAGTCTCCTGGCAGATCCCCAAGTTCATGCAATGAGCCCAAGTGTCCTCAGCAACTGTTTTTCTCTCTGCAGTTATCTACAAGCTGTCAAAACACAGCAAACACAGCTCAGTGCTCATGGCAAAGGGAAGTATTTGATTATCTCTCAGATGAGAGGAGAGTGAGAGCAGCACCCAGCAAGTGAGAATGCTGCAGGCTGGCTGCTCAGGAGGTCTGGCCTGGCAGGAGAATCTGTCCCTTGAGAGCTGACACTGAATGAACAACTTCACTGCCCACCCTCCCAACCTCCCCCATGCCCTCACAGCCCACCGGGGGCTTCCCTCCCTGCTCCTTGCATCAGACTTCTGCACTACTCTCTGCAGCTGGAGCTCACAGCTTCATGGTGTCCCACAGCCTTCTCTACAGAGTCACATCATCTCTCTGGGATGTCAAAAACCCTCTCAGTGATGTCTCACATTCTCTTCTATGATGTCAAAAAGCCACCTTGACTATGTCTGTTGTCGCGGAGGGGTATTCTGCCACCAACGCCGATTGTGGCAGAGGGGAGAAATCAATTGGGGTGAGATAATGTTCTATAAAATAGATAGTTATTAACTCAATGTTCTGAACTCTGCCACCCCCAACCACTGTATGTTAATATTAAAATGTTCTTTCACGTTATGAAAACATTCTGGGATAAATATCTGCAGTGACTTGACTGTAATTAAGGGTATGTGTTGGGAACTGGCTGAAGGAGAGGGGACACCAGTCCCTAGAAGCTTGTACAATCAAGCCTTTGATGTAAAGTCTGAGTGTATTGAAATGCAGTAAGCCGCAGTAGTGTATGTGATGAAGCTCAAATGGCAATTTGTCCTTGAGCTGTGTGATAGACAACCTTCTGTGGGGCTGTGTCCCAGAGAGAAAGGGAAGTTAGCTTCAGCAGAATCCACAAGTAGAAGACCCGTGCAAATTCCAGTCTCTAGATGCTCCAATGGCTAAATGGCAGCACTGGAAGGCATTCTGGGTTCGCACTAACCTGTACAACCTATGCACCGACTATAACAGCCTGATGCTGGCAATACACTAACTCATATTGAGTCGTCTCTTGACTTGCCCATTCCTGCCTCCGCAGGCATGCACTATGTTTGTGCAGCCCTCACGCAGTGCAAAAGCAGAACAGGGAGCGTGTCGTGGAATGCAGTTTAGGGGAATTTATGGGGAAGAACATGCGAGGCTGGTTTGTAAAGATTATAATTATTATTGCTATAATACGAAAAATCTCCTTCCCTAAACTTATCTAAACTATCCCACGTAAATTCTTTGATCCACGGTCACAGGTAAATTGCAGAAAATGGCAAATGAGAGTCTGTGATTTTAAGAGAGTTCTTTGAGTCTTGATAAGTTGCTCAGTCTTTAAATAAAAGTTCGTTGGTTACTCACTGTTCAAAGCAGTTCAGCAGAGTTTCGAAGTGTTTATGAAGTTCAGGGTGTTGTCTGATCTCTCCGCAGGATTGGGCCCAGGCAAGCCTTGGCTTCAGAGGATCGGGCATCTGCTGGTCTCGTGCCAAGCAGGCCAAGCAGGCAGTGTGTCCTTCAGCAGAGTTGAGAAGGTGCAGAAGCAGATAGGAGCGAGAGAGCTAGGGCTAGAGCGCTAGAAGGCTAGAGTGCTAGAGTGCGGTGCTCCGACTAAGGCAAAATGCCCCATTTTATAGTCTTTGAAAGGGGTGTGCTTAGCCAGTTTCAGGCGACTTTACGTTATTTTTACAGATTGGTACAAAATTATAATCAATTCACATAATTGGACAATTCTTACCATAAACAACCTGTAAGACCACCCAGAGATCAGCCCCCTGGCAGATGGTCAGCATACATGGGAACCAAGGTCCCCCAAAACCAAAACAAAGCCAATGTTTACCTTTTACCCTTCCTAGGGAGGAATCTTCTCATGGGTACTGTAGCTCATGCAGGCAGATAGGAATATTGTTTTGGTTTTGCAATGGTTTGGCTTTCAATGTGAGACACTGTAGCATGTACAACAGAGGCCTGCTAAAGGGCCTTGCTACCTTCCATGAAAGAGCGACTGTGTGTTCTAGAATGGCTGTTTGCACCTATGCAGCCATGGGAAACAGTAGAAACACAGGTTGAGACGATGGCTCAACTGATTAAAAAGGGTAGAGGGTGGTTACTGGACATTGCCAGAACAGAACCTGGTACCATAAGACTTCAAATCAAACCAGAGGACCGAGAATGGTTCTTGCAATAGTCAGAGGAGCTGCAGAGCAGTCTTCTGAACTTCTAAGGGCACATTTCTGTGCAAGCATTAAAGTCTGACACGCTTCGATGGATGGGTCAGCAGAGCTGGATAGCTAAGCCAAAACAGTCCTTTGCTCCTGTGCAGAACGCGGTCACTGCCTTTACAGATACAGGAAGGAATTCACACAAGGCCACAGTAGTATGGCAGTTAAAGACAGAATGGCAGGAACAGTGCAGAAGTCTGATGCAAGGAGCAGTGAGGGAAGCGCCAGGTGGGCAGTGAGAGGCATGGGGAAGTTGGGAGGGTAGACAGTGAAGTTGTCCATTCAATGTCAGCCCTCAAGGGACAGCTTCTCCTGCCAGGCCAGACCTCCTGAGCAGCCAGCCTGCAGCATTCTCACTTGCTGGGTGCTGCTCTCACTCTCCTCTCATCTGAGAGATAATCAAATACTTCCCTTTGCCATGAGCACTGAGCTGTGTTTGCTGTGTTTTGACAGCTTGTAGATAACTGCAGAGAGAAAACAGTTGCTGAGGACACTTGGGGCTCATTGCATGAACTTGAGGATCTGCCAGGAGACTGAAGAGACCTCTCAAGGAGTCTAAAGCAGAAGAAAATCTCAAAGAACCTTGAATCTTTCATTAGCCCCACTGAGGGTTGTTCCTGAGAAAACCTCCCCAGGGACTTGTTAGAGCAGCTCCTTGGAGGCCATGAGTGCAGGGAGGCAAAGGCAAAGTGCAGGCCAGAAAAGCCTGGGCTTGGTTTGTGAAGCAGAAAGGCCAAGCTCTGACCCTCAGGCCTTGCCAAGGCAGATGCTGAGAGCCTTAAATCAATGTTTCATTTCCCCAGCCATGGGAGCAGAAGCAACTGCCAGAGCCAAGGGCACAAAGACCTCAATCCTCTTGGGCCTTTCAGCCTGGCTAGAGACCTCGGCCATGCCTGCTGTAGGCTGTGATACATTGTCCCATGCCTGCACCTCTTACCCTTCAGGCTCCCATCTCGCTTCCCCAGCCAGCTCTCACCCTGACAGTTCCACTCCTGTCTTCATCCAAAGTTTCTCTCATGATCAACATGTGTGAATCTGCAGAGATGTGACACACAGCAGTGTCTCACACAGGCCTCCTGCAAGAGACCTGAAGGACCAGCAGAGCAGGTTCTGGTCTGTGCCTGTGCTCACTGCACACCCTGGGGAAGCTACTCCAGGGTGATGATCCTGGACTAGCCCTCACAACAGCCATTTCCAGCAGTGGCCTCTCACCATAGCTTAGAGAGGTCCTTTGGCCCCACCATGGGAGGAGGTGAGATCAGTAGGTCAGCAGTGGCTGTTTGCAGTGTGCAGATGAGATGTGAGCTTGGAGATCAGGAAGGTGAGGTGAGGTGACCCTGAGTGAGCACAAACACCATCAGCTATTGCTGGGGGTGCCAAGGCACTGGAGGTTCAAGGATCCTCCCAGCCTCTGGCAGTGGTAGCAGGAGGCCAGAGAGACTCTGCCTGCTGCAGGGCAGGGCCTGTGTGAGTGATGGGGAAAGACTCTGTTTCTGAGCATCCCACAGTGTGTAAGGAGGCCACGAGACAAGCTCAGCTGTGGACACCTGACAGGGCCCTGACATTTCTCTGTGACTGCAGAACAAACCCCACAGCTCCACTGGGGTTCATCTCAGTGCCTTGGACATGCTGACTGCAAATGTTCCTGCTGCTCATGGCACCTTTCTGGATGTGCCCTGCAGTGTGCTCAGAGTAATCAGAGAGGTTCTGGGCTCCTTGCAAAGGGCTTCTTCGAGAAGGCCAAGAAGGAGAAAGGAACAAAGTACAGGCTGCTGCCCCTCACCTCACTCCCTGGGAAGGTCAAACCCTCCTGCAGCCATTTGTAGGTCCTTGCAGGTCAAGAGAGAGATTGCCAAAGTTGCATGGGCAGGGACAAGAAGGGAATGTTCTGTCTCTGGGCCTCAGCTAGATTTTTGACATGGTCTCCAGTAGTGTCTTTAGAGCCAGGGCAGTGATAGCTGAAGGAATGGATGAGGTGGAGGGTGGGAAGCTGCCTGGTGGATCAAGCCCAGAGTCACAAAATGTATCTGTGGTAGGTGCAAGCTGCCAACCCCACTCCAGGGCAGAGGCCTGGCAGAGCTTGAGCCAGGCTTGCTTTTTTATCCCAGTGCTACCCATATATATAGAGAAAAACCAAGAAAAAACATCCCATGATATCCCTATATAAAAAATCCCATAATTGTCATATTACAAACTCTTAGCCTTGACTATATTATTTTAGCAACTTAAAGGTCTAAGAAATGAAGGAAACAGGAGAAAAAGCAAAGAAAATTCAAGAAGTGTGGTACCACAGCAGAGTCAGAACCAGAACAGAGGGGAAAATAAGATCCTCCTAGAAATTCTCATACAATTAGTAATCATTGAACATCCTGTCCAGTAAACTCATAACCTCTACAGTACAATCAAAAGGATAGAAGCAGCACTAAGATTGACGCCAATACTCATATAGGTAGCAAGATACAAAAATACGAGGCTGTCACTTTAAGAAGCAAGCCGCCAGGCTCCTCGCCAGGGGAGGGAGGGGTATAGGTGGGACGTGCTGACCACATGCTAGGGGAGGGAGGCAGGGGAGGGCCTCCCGGTCCAGCAGAGCCAACACCGGGAGGAGGCGGGGGAAGGTGGGGGGGCTGCTCCACCAATCTCCAACTCTGTAAGTGGGAGGGGAATCGGCTCCACTGAGCTCTGTAGGCTGGGGGGGGAGCTCTGCCAGTGGTGAGACTCCAAAAATGAGGGGGGCAGGTGGGGGCAACTCACACTCCCAGACGACTCGCTGCTTGAGCCACTCTCCCAATCTCTATCTCCCAGAGTCTGCACTGTTCTCCAACTCTGGGTCTCTTTGGTAATTTTCTTTTCCTGTGGATGCAATCGGTGGGGGCACAGGAGGCCTCACATCCGGATGGCGAGCTGGACCATCAGGGTCCTCAGCAGAGTGCCTGAGTGGGTTATTAGCGGCACCCAGCAAGTCAGTTCATACGCAAGGCTGTAGTAGTTCTAAGAAAGAGTTTAAACTGAAAAGCTTGTTGCTTCTGATGGCCACCATTGCTCTGAAAGCAAGGGGGGGGAGGGGAGGGGCTGCTGCCTTATGGCAACAGTTGCTTCCGGAAGGCCCTGTCTCTATGGCGATTACAAGTTCCAGAAGGCACCCATCTGTATGGTCACGCCCGTCCTCACGACAACTGTCCCCCGCGTTTAATAGTCCTATTTTGTAGAAATTGCTGGATCCAATGGCCTGTCCCTGATCTAGTACCAAGTTGCCCGAGAAAAAAAAGGAATAAAAGTGGTTTTCCCCACCAGGGGGTGCTCTAGCGTCCAATCCCTCCCATCTCTGCCAGCTCCTTACCGCATGGAGGTGAAGTAATGTTTCAGCCCCTTATCAGGGCCTCAACAGTCTAACGGCCAGGCCTAGGGCTTAGTCGATCGCAGCCTGGAGACCACTCGATGGTCCGGGATGCAGGCCTCAACGCATGGCCGTGCAGCGATACGGTGGTTCAGTTAGCCTGTTCAAGCGCCATTTGTTGCAGTCAGGAGGCTGGTGAGAGGCGACATCGGGGTACTGATGAGTTGACTCAGCAGCTTCTATGCAGCAGTACAATTTATTAGGGTAGTGCAGCTTCTTAAATAGTACTCAGAGAAGGTGTGTACAATCAGCCTGGGGCTGGCACAAGTGGACAGTACAGATTGGCCCAGAGCCATGTGCAAGGTGTAGATAGGTTACCCTGTGTCAATAACAACCTGCAGTGTCCACCCCAGGGGGCTGGCAGGTCCAGGCCCCTGTAGCTCTGTCTGCCCCAGGGAGGTGGCAGGCCCAGCCCCCTGCAGATGTGCATGGGTTGCTCATTGTAGCTTCCAGCTCAAGGACGTCTCCCAGCATGAGTTCTCATGTTTACCAGCTCACATCCTGCTGCAGGAGAATTCTCCCACACACCCCCACCAGTATATACCTCTTTCCATGTGAGGGCCTGAGCAGACCCACATAGTCAATCTGCTATGTGTTCCATAGTGTTTTATCTTCCCTGATGTGTTGAGCTGGGGCTAGGTTAGGGTGATTGGCTTTGAGCCTAATTCTGCACTGTGGACAGGCTGAGATGATTGCTTCACAAGCTGCTATAGAAATTGGCCATCCTCTAGACCTACACTCGTAATAGAGGTCTGAATTTCCTGAATGGCCTCTTTTAATATGCAACCTTTCAGCTAGTCGCCACCCATCATCTTTTCCATCATTAACCATATTTATCTTTGCCAGGTAATCCACCTGCTCATTCCAGGTTCACAAAGTATCACAGTATCACCAAGGTTGGAAGAGACCTCACAGATCATCAAGTCCAACCCTTTACCACAGTGCCCAAGGCTAGACCATGGCACCAAGTGCCACGTCCAACCTTGCCTTGAACAGCCCCAGGGACGACGACTCCACCACCTCCCCGGGCAGCCCATTCCAGTGCCCAATGACTCTCTCAGTGAAGAACTTTCTCCTCACCTCCAGCCTAAATTTCCCCTGGCACAGCCTGAGGCTGTGTCCTCTTGTTCTGGAGCTGGCCACCTGAGAGAAGAGAGCAACCTCCCCCTGGCCACAACCACCCTTCAGGTAGTTGTAGACAGCAATAAGATCACCCCTGAGCCTCCTCTTCTCCAGGCTAAACAACCCCAGCTCCCTCAGCCTCTCCTCGTAGGGCTTGTGCTCGAGGCCTCTCACCAGCCTCGTCGCCCTTCTCTGGACACGCTCGAGCATCTCAATGTCCCTCCTAAACTGGGGGGCCCAGAACTGAACGCAGTACTCGAGGTGTGGTCTGACCAGTGCAGAGTACAGGGGCAGAATGACCTCCCTGCTCCTGCTGACCACACCATTCCTGATGCAGGCCAGGATGCCACTGGCTCTCTTGGCCACCTGGGCACACTGCTGGCTCATGTTCAGGCGGGTATCAATCAGTACCCCCAGATCCCTCTCTCTCTGGCTGCTCTCCAGCCACTCCAACCCCAGCCTGTATCTTTGCATGGGGTTGTTGTGGCCAAAGTGCAGCACCCTGCACTTGGAGCTATTGAATGCAATCCCATTGGCCTCTGCCCACCTGTCCAGGTGGTCAAGGTCCCACTGCAGAGCCCTTCTGCCCTCCCAGTCACATCTGCCCCCAGCTTAGTGTCATCTGCAAACTTGCTGATGACTGACTCCATGCCCTCATCCAGATCATCTATGAAGATGTTAAAGAGGATGGGGCCCAGCACCGATCCCTGAGGGACACCACTAGTGACTGGCCGCCAGCTGGATGTGGCACCATTCACCACCACTCTCTGGGTCCGGCCCTCCAGCCAGTTCCTAACCCAGGTTGCTGCAGGGGTTTGCTTTTTGGAGTGCCCTTTTACCCAGCCCACTTTGAGTGGTCTAGATCGGTTTATCTCAAACAGCCTCTGCCAGTCAGTAGCCCTCCACATTTCTACATTTGAAACCTTCCACTGATTTGCCTCCCACTGGCAGACCCACTCGGTGGCACTTTTGAACATGGAGTAGGAATCAGTGTAGATGGTCTCTGCTCCATGCTCTGCTGCCAGCATGAGAGCAGGTAGTTCTCCCACTTGTGCACTGCCATCACCCTCCTTGGTGATAGTTTGGCCTGTGCCAATCTCCAAGGCCACAGCTTTGTAACGCCACTTGGACCCCACCCTCTGGGAGGATGCACCTGTAAACCACACTCCTGCTTTGTCAGAGTCTGTGGTCATTTCAGGAGCTACCTGAATAGGAGAAGGCTTGTAAGGCTGGCCAAGCAGTGCTTTGTCAAGGTTTATGGGCTGTTGCAGTTTGGATACCTTTGTAGGCCCTTCTCTTAATGGCAAGAGCTGTGAGATTCCCTCTAAGTAGGCATACCACTTTCTTATGGTAGCCTTCTGGGCAATCCCTTCTGGGGGAGGGGATCCTTTGAGGATCACTCTCAACAGAGGGAAAGGGCCTTGCACTACGATGTCTTGTGTAGTGTGGAGATTCTCTGCCTCCTTCACAGCTTGAGTTAGGGAAAGGAGTCCCTTTTCCCACTCCGAGTACCTCGCCTCGGTCTCTTTGAATGCCGTAGATGAAAATAAGAGAGCTCTACTAGAGCCATTGGGTCCCCTCTGGAATATTCCACAGTATGAGGCATGTACTGAAAAATCCCATTCAGCCCTTAAGGCATCGTGTGGATGCAGAGGCCCCAATTTCTGATAAGCATTTAATTCGTCTTTAAGAATTTTCAGTGTCTCAGAGTGTTGTGAGGTCCAATCCCAGACTTTGTGCTTCTTAAGCAAATCATAAAGGGGACAGTCGATTACAGAGAAACCTGGGATGTGCTTTCTCCAGTAACTCAAGGTGCCCAAAAATTGTTTCAGCTCCTTTTTGTTATTGGGTATTTGGCCGTTTTCAATATTCTCTAAAGTATCCCCCGGCACTGGCACTGCACCTGCCACCCACCAGGATCCTATGAATTTGACTTCCTGGCTTGGGCCTTGGCACTTATCCCATGGGATGGTCAGCTCTTGGTAAGTTAATAGTTTCCAGATGGTTCCAGCTACTGAGGCAACTTGCTCCTTATCATTTCCTCCCACCAAGATGTCATCAATGTAATGATAAACGCTGACATCCTTGGGAAGTTGAATAGTGTTTAGCAAGGCTGCTAATGTATTGTGTGCTATGGTGGCACTGTGTTTACACACCTGTGAGAGGCTGTTGAAAATGTAATTAATACCTTGCCAGGTGAATGCCAATTGTGGCTTGTCCTCCTCTCTCAGCAGTACCATGAAAAAACATGTCCTTCACATCCATAGTCACCATCCAGGAGTGGGAAGCTGCTTGGATTGCTGTCACTGTGGATGTTAAACTTGGAACTGCTGCAGTGAGAGGAAAGGTGTTATTACTGAGTTTCCTGAAGTCTATGGTCAGTCTCCACTGTCCATCTGGCTTGTGGAGTGGCTAGACAGGTGAATTGTATGGGGAATGAGTTCTGGTGACAATTTTCCTTCTCTCCAGGTCAGCAATCACTTCGGTAATGCCTTGCCTGGCTGCCACTGGTAGTGGGTACTGTGCAATGCAGGTGATGTGTGACTTTGGCAGTGGGGGAGCAGTTTGCAAAGTGCAAACATGAGCTGATTTCGCTCCCTTTGCCCTCACCCCATAAGAGCCAAAGCTCCATAGTGTGCCATCTGGAAGATGCCATCTCATACCAGCTAGAACATCAAACCCGAGGATGTTCTCTGGGTAAGAGCCTAGGGCAACATCCACTATGGTGCTTTGCTTGTCACCTGGTAGCCACAGCCTTGTTTTGACTAAGTGGCAGGTGTCAGGCAGTCCTGTGACACCCATTATCTTTACCTTTTTCCTGGAGGGCAGGATTCTTAGGCATTTCGCCAGCTGCACATTGAGCACAGTGATTTGTGCACCTGTGTCTATTAGGTACTTCATGGCAGTCCTATCTGGTCCTGTTGGGATCATAATGAAAGGTTCTGGATTATCAGACCATTGGCAGGCATAGATAAAGCGATGAATGAGGCCTGGAGCACTCACTGCTGCCTCTAGTTTTTTTGCTTGCTCACAGCACCTCGATGACCAGAAATGAAAGGGTGATTGGGCTTGTTAGGGGAGGCAGCTCTGGGACTCCTGCTGCAGTTCCCCCCTTGCCTCACCTCTGTAAGGGCTGTTAACCAGGTGGTTTAATAAGCTCTCCACCTTGTCAAATCTCCTCTTCATGTAGTTGAATTCAGTCCTTGTTTTTTTGCTTTTTTACAGCACCATGGTGACCAGCAATGAAGGGGTGGTCTGGCTTATAGGGGAGGCGGCTCTGGGACTCCTATTGTGGTTCCCTCCTGCCTCACCTTGATCAAGGAGGTTACCCATGAAGTCTAATATGCTTTGCATTATATGGTTAAGGTCGTCTATTTTCTTTTCAACATGGTCAAGATCAGATTTTTTTGCATATTCTTCCTGGCCCCATGTCAGCAGGTCATGGGGTTTTATCCCGTATTGTGTGCTCTGCCTTTGGTAGGTATTCTGCCCATAATAGGGATTCTGCCCTCTGGGCTTCCCCATGAAACTGTGGCTTGGCTGTGGGCTCCCCTTTGGGCTGCCATTCAGGTTGCTGTTCAGAATACCTTTCAGGCTACCGGCGAAGGTATTTGGGGACGCTCTGGCATGGCGCACTTCTGGCTTCTTGCAATGCGGGGCGGCCATGTGGCTGCCTCTCAATCCCATATACCGCTTCTTGTGGGAGGACCTTGGTGTGAGTGCTGAATTAGAATAACCCAGGTCTCGACCCTTCACTGATAACTCCTCTAATAACTCTTCCCATGTGGTGTGGTGAGGTGGGGTACCCCCTGTGTAATTATCTGAGTTGATTGCCCGCTCTATCTGCTCCCTTTTCACATTGCACATGCCTTTCAGGGATGCCGAGAGACCCCTGACTAAAAGTTTAAGTCTCTGTGGGTTGATAGTGGCATCTAATGGACACAGGTAGGTTCCCCTGTTGTACATAGCCTGTACACACGTGAGCTTTTTAATTGCATCTGTTAACTCAGAGGAATTAATTATGTGGATCTCTGTGGGCTCCTGATTATTTATTGGGTCCAGAGATCCCACCCAGAAACATATTCTAGAACTTAACGCATAGACCCCTTCGGGACCCGCACCTTGAAACACCTCTGGACCCCAAGAACATCCCTTAATCTCATCATGGCTTAAAATTATGGAATCCACCCCCACATCTACCACACAGCAAACATAGTCTGTGACTGACTCATGGGACCCACACGCGAACATTTCCCGTAAGTCACAGAGCTTTGTCCCCGAATAGGGCTGCACTCGGGTTGTTGTGGCCCCATGCCCTTTTTCCCTTTGATGAATTCTCATTTAAAAATGGGGCAGATGCACAGGGACCTTTCTCTGACAAATTCCTCCTCGGAGCCGCATTCTGTGTTGCTGCAGTTTGGCGTATTTCCTTTGGACCTAAACTGGGTTGCTGTCTTCCGGGGCTGCTCTTGATCATGCCGGGGCTGTTCTGAGTGGGGTGCCAGCTTGGGTGCGCTGGTGCTGGGGGGTGTCCCTCTTGGTGATGACGATGATGGTTGCAGGTCAGAAGCAATGTCTGATTCTCTGCTGCCGTTAATTTAAGGTCTATTAAGTTTGAGTTTTCCTCTCTCAATTGCAAGGCATCTCATGAAATGTGGGTATAAGGAATTGGGGTTCGAATAGTTCCTCTCTTTCCCCCTGTGTCTCTTTGGAGAAATGCAGTTTTGGATTTTCGGACGGGACAGCAGTATCGGTGAATGATTCTGGTGCTCTTCCGATCGCAAGCAATTCCATGTTCTCGATGGCAGCGCCATTCCCTCTAATTTGCAGAGCCAACAGTTCATGTAGCCTCTGGTTTTGGGCTTCTAATTTCTCTGACTCTCTCTCCAAATATTTAACTTTCCCCTCTAAACTTTCTATGGTTTCTCTCAATGTTTTAAATGTAGAGTGTGAACGTTCTATGCAAGTGGCTACTACTGTAGCTTTAATCTTATCTGCGCCTTGCAAGCCTGCACATAATTCGATTACATTAGCGGCCAAATTGTTGATAATTTGTTCTGGACTAATTAAATCTTGTGTAGCCAGTATTAGATCCATAAAGTCAGCAATAGGTGCCATTCTGTAAAATAAATCAAACATTGCATACCCTGTCTCATCTTTCTGCACCATAAAGTTGTGAAGGGGTTTGTTTGGGTTTTAGGGGATTAGATAAGAGGCTGAATTTAAAAGGGTTTTAAATAATTTAATATTATATACAAAGAGAATTTCCCCCCCCCCCAAAAACTTATATACAGTTAACCTACACAAGTTCTTTGTATGTGGTTGTGAAATTATTTTACAGATTGTCTATTTACAGCAGGATTCAGGAATTTGGTAGAGGTTTGGAAAGGTTTGGAAAGGTTTGGATAGAGAGTCTTGTGGCATAAAGTGCCACAGATAAAGTCACTGAAATTCCAAAGCTGTTCAAATCGAGATTGTTCAGTTACTCACTAATTGGAGTCACAGTCTCTGTGGTCCCAAATATGTCTAGCGAGAACCATGCTATTGATCCTTGTGGACCTGAATAGTTCAGTTCAGATATTGGGGCGCACTGTCTGAGAAGGCTCCATGGGCACAATTGGGCTGGGAATGGCGAGCTGGAGCGGTGGCTGGCCGGGAGCACCTTGGTCAATCATTCCTCTGGATCGGTGTGAAATACTGTGGGCTGGAAACCATACAGCGGTAGTGGCCCCAGGCAACGAAGAGACTAGGAGAGATGGGTGGAGGAGGGTGGCAGGAGCACTGAATTGCCCTATTTATGAGATGTGGGCCAAGATTGATGGTCCTTTGGCCACAGTACTGTCCAATGAGCATCTGGCAGCAGGCCAAAACATGCCAAATAAGGTAGAGTCCGCAGGTCTGGTAGCCCCAAATATGGAGAGAGCACAGGTGGGCCCACACACTAAGCACGTGAGCTTATGCAACCTGTTTATATCAACCTTGCAACCAGGGCAGGCCAGACTTAAAGGCACCAGGCTTGTTGTACCCCTTTGTCCGCTTAATTTGTTTTCCCCTGGTTTGGATAGAAAAACACCTTTCAGCGGGAAAACATGTCCAGGCAAGCATAGACTTGTAAACAAGGCTATTTGGGCCTATGTGGCCCTCCACCACAACAGGTAAGGCTGCTATGGAAACAGACATGGCACTGTCCCCGCTGATGTGCATACTCTCTGAGAAAGGAGTTCCATCAGACATGAATAAGCTCCGTGAGCTGAGTGCATAGGAGGTTAGAGGGACTCTGTGTACCAGATCTTGCCAGAGTGCTGGAGGGACGTGGGAGACACACTTGGGACTGAGTTGCTGCTGACAGTAAAGCTGTTAAAATCGCTCAAATGCTCAAATCCGCCTGGCAATACACAAATCATTGACTTAGCAGACACAAAAAGCTCAACTGGCATCCGTAATGGTGGCTGCCAATAGGCACTCAGCGGCAGAAGTCGTGAAACCTTCCTCAGTTTGAAAAAGTTTTCAGGACTGCCGTAACGCAGCTCAGCACTGCATCTGTGCCTGCTGCAGTGAATCTACCGAGTGCTGCGACGCCTCTTACCGCCGTTGCCAGGGTCCATTTATCATCTGAAATGCAGCGGCCCCCCCCCAACGACAGCGTGCAATGTAGGACAGAGATTTTTTCACTCTTATGGGTATAAAGGATTGGGATTCAGATAATTCTCCCCTTTCCCCCTGCACCTCTTCAGAGATACACAGTTTTAAATTCTTGGAATGGTCGGCAGGATCAGCGTCCGATTCCGATGCTCTCCCGGACGTGAGCAGTTTTATATTCTTCATTAAGGCAGAACTATTCTCTCTAATTTGCAGCATTAACTGTACATAGCCTTTGGTTTTGGGCTTCTAATTTTTCTGACTCTTTCCAAGAAGCTAATTCTCTTGTTTAAACTCTCTACGGTGTCTCTCAATGTTTTAAAGTTAATCTGTGCACGCACTGTGCAAGCAGCTAGCGCCATAGCTTTCCCTTTATCTGCGTCTTACAAGTCTGTACATAGTTCGATTGCATTATCAGCCAATTTCTTGATAATTTTTTCTGGACTAATAAAATCACTCACAGCCTGTGTTAGATCTGTAAACTTAGTAATAGATGCCATTCTGCCAAATAATTCACTTGTTGCATACCCTGTCTCGTCTTTCTGCAGGTTTGAGTCTGTGTTTGGGGTGAGCTATGAGGCCAATTTGAAGGTTACTAAAGAATTTATTAACATATACAAAGAGGATTTCCCCAAACTTCTGTACAGCAAACCCACACAAATCCTTTGATACGGTTGGTGAAACTATTTTACAGAATGTCTATTTACAGCCAAATTAGGCAATTTGGTAGAGGTTTTGGAAATGTTCTGGTCAGAGTCCTGTGGCATAAAGTGCCACTGGTAAACTCAATAAAATTGCTTAGCAGCTTGAATCAAGAGAGTTCAATTACTCACTAATTGGAAGTTTCAGCATCTGTGGTCCCAAAATATACGTAGTGAAAGCCACGTAATTAATCCTTGTGGAGTTAATAGTTCAATTCAGATTGGGACGCACTGTCTGAGAAGATTCTACATGCACAATTGGGCAGGATCAGTGCTGGGCCCACTCCTGTTCAATATCTTTATTGATGATCTGGACGAAGGGATTGAGTCCATCATCAGTAAGTTTGAAGGTGACACCAAGCTAGGACTAGGGGTTGATCTGTTGGAAGTTAGGAGAGCCCTGCAGAGGGACCTGGACAGGTGGGATAGGAGGGCAGAGGCCAATGGGAAGAGATTGAAGAAAGCCAAGTGCAGAGTTCTGCACTTTGGCCACAATAACCCCAACCAGTGCTACAGGCTGGGGACTGAGTGGCTGAAAAGCAGCCAGGAGGAAAGGGACCTGGGGGTACTGATAGTAGGCTGAAGATGAGGCAGCAGTATGCCCAGGTGGTCAAGAGAGCCAATGGCATCCTGGCCTGCATCAGGAACAGTGTGGCCAGTAGGACAAGGGAGGTTATTCTTCCCCTGTACTCAGCACTGGTCAGGCTACACCTTGAGTACTGTGTCCAGTTCTGGGGACACAGTCTCAAGTTGTGCCAGGGGAAGTATAGGCTGGATGTTAGGAGGAAGTTCTTCACAGAGAGAGTGATTTCCCATTGGAATGGGCTGCCCAGGGAGGTGGTGGAGGCACCGTCCCTGCAGGTGTTCAAGAAAAGACTGGATGAGGCACTTGGTGCCATGGTCTGGTTGACTTTATAGGGCTGGGTGCTAGGTTGGACTGGATGATCTTGGAGGTCTCTTCCAACCTGGTTGATTCTACGATTCTATGATTCTATGCAATGACCGAATTATTTTACAGACTGGCTCCTATTGCTGACTCAAATGATGTCATACAGGCTATGCAAGATTTAATTAGTCCAGAACAAATTATCAACAATTTGGCCGCTAATGCAATCGAATTATGTGCAGGTTTGCAAGGCACAGATAAAATTAAAGCTACAACGGTGGCTGCTTGCATAATGCATGCACACTTTACATTTAAAACATTGAGAGAAGCCATTGAAGGTTTAGAGGGGAAAGTTAAATATTTAGAAAGAGAGTCAGAGAAACTGGAATGGCAAAATGAAAGACCAGAAGCTCAGTATCAGAGCCTGCATGATTTATTTGCAATGCAGATTAAAGAGCATAATACAATGATGGAAAACATTAAAGAACTTGCATTTCAAAGAACGCCAGGACCATTTGCCAACCCTGCGATCCCATTCGAGGACCCCAAAGTGCATTTTTCCAAGAAACAATCCAAGTCGCGATGGTCTTTACCGACCTTTCAGGACCTGTCACTGCCATGGAGGAGGGACCTGCCAGACGCAGCAATCCCAGAAGAGAAGCTGACACCCCGGCAGCCCTTGACACACCTGCAGCCTCAGCCGCTCCTGCAGCCATCACCAACCCTTTTGCCACCACCTTCTCCGCCACACTGACGGACCTCTCACCACCCTGACATGCCCAAGACGACCCCCCATACCGGATCACCGCCATGGCGCGATCACGACCACATGCAGCCCCGCCCGAGAGTGAGCCGGTTCCAGTCGGAAGGACAGTTGCCAGGAAGCACGCCAAATGCCAGTCACATGGAAGAGGGCTCGGAGGAGGAAGTCTACGGAGGAGGAAGGTCCCTTCACGTGCGCCCTGTGTTTAAGACAGAATTTATCCAGGGGAAGAAGAGGAGAGGGGCCACAACCATGCACATTCGGCCATACTCGGGCACAAAACTCTGTGAGTTAAGGGAAACTTTTGTCTGTGGGTCGCACGAGTCAGTGACTGATTACATCTGCCGTGTGGTAGACAATGAGGCAGACTCCATAATCCTGAGCTGCAATGAGGTAAAGGGATGTTCGTGGGGTCCCGATGTGTTCTTAGGTGCAGGTCCAGAGGGGGATTATGCACTAAACTCCAGAATATTTTTCTGGGTGGGTTTGCTGCACCCGATGGACAGGCAAGAGCCCACAGAAATCCACGTCAGACTCTGCCGAGCTAACAGAAGCAATTAAAAAGCTTGCATGCGTACAAGCTGTGTACCAAAAGGGGTTGTATCCATACCCGTTAGATGCCCTGATTGACCCACAGAGACTGAAACTTTTAGTCAGGGGTCTCCCGGCAGCTCTGAAAGGCATGTGTGATGCCAAAAGGGAGCAGGTAGAGCGGGCACTCGACCCAGACAATCACACCGGGGATACCCAACCCCACCACACTACGTGGGGGGAGTTATTGGAGGAATTGTCTGCCAAGGGGTGAGACCTGGGTTATTCCAACCCCGCACCCTCACCGGGGTCCTTCCACAAGAAGCCACAGCCAGGAAATAGAGGCAGCCACGTGGCTGCCCCGCGTGGAAAGAATCAGGAAGTGCACCATGCTAAGGTGTCCCAGAGTGCCTTCCCTGGTGGTCCTGGAAGCCCCAGAGGGAGTCCCCGAGCCAGCCCACATGGAAGTTCATGTGGCAGCCCACAGCTGAGCCGCTGCTTCACGGGGAAGCCCAGGGGGCAAAATACCTATTATGGACAGAGTCCATACCAAAGGCAGAACACCCAAAACAGGATAAAACCCCGCGATCTGCTGACAGGGGACCAGGAAGAATATGTCACAGAGGCTGAATTTGACAAACAAGTGGAAGACATTAAACACATGGTACAGAGGCTATTAGACCACACGTTTAATAACTGTGATGGAGATGAGGCTAGTTTGCTTCAAACTAGCACAATCCACCCCTTGTCTACTTCACTCAGAGTATCGCTGAGAATTATCCAATCTAATCTAAACCAATATTTACACTACATTAAAACCATATATACAAGTTCAGTTCACACTTCAATCAGATATAGGTGATTCAAAATCTCAGAACAGGGACTCTCAGGTGACGTTGGGTTCGTGCTCACGTACTGTAAATTCCTCTTAGATTCTTCCAGTGTTGGGCGCCGATGATACCTAGAACAGAAAACTCCTAATAACTTATATTAGACACTCTGAATTTAGACTCTCTCAGCTAAGGTTAGATTTCTCTGTGGAATACACTGGATTTCACCATTCTCTTGCATTACCCAATATGTATGACCAGGACCTTCAGCAGATACCACCCCTCGGACAGGTTTCCCTTCGCCCGAAGGAGAAAATACCCAAACAGTTTTCCCTAACAGATTCTTCTCACGTACAACAGGAACTTTATCACCGTCTACTATATGAACCAAATCTGATTGCGCAGGTCCTGCTCTGTTTACTGAACCTCTACTATTTACCAACCAGGTAGCTTGTGCTAAATGTTTGTCCCAGTTTTTTAGAATTCCACCCCCCATGGCCTTTAGGGTGGTTTTCAGCAAACCATTGTAGCGCTCAATCTTCCCTGAAGCTGGTGCATAGTAGGGTATGTGATAGATCCATTCAATACCATGCTCTTTGGCCCAGTTTTTCACAAGATTGCTCTTGAAATGAGTGCCATTGTCTGACTCGATTCTCTCTGCAGTTCCATGTCTCCACAAGATCTGTCTCTCCAAACCAATAATGGTGTTACGTGCAGTAGCATGTGGAACTGGATAGGTTTCCAACCATCCAGTGCTGGCTTCTACCAACGTTAGCACATACTGCTTGCCAGAACGAGATCGAGGTAAAGTGGTGTAGTCAATCTGCCAGGCTTCACCATACTTGTACTTTGACCATCTCTCACCATAGCATAAGGGCTTGATTCGCTTAGCCTGCTTAATAGCAGCACAAATGTCACAGTCATAGATGACTTGGGTGATAGCGTCCATGGACAAGTCAATTGACCTATCACGAGCCCATCAGTATGTTTCATCTCTGCCTTGATGTCCAGATGAGTCATGGGCCCACCGAGCTAAGAACAGCTCACCTCGGTGTTTCCAATCAAGGCCAATGTCAAGTTCAGAGTTGGTATCAACTTGAGCAATCTTAGCAGCTTGATCTGCCTTCTGGTTATGTTGATGTTCCTCTGTAGCTCTGCTCTTAGGCATGTGTACGTCTACGTGCCACACCTTCACTGGTGTTCTCTCCAGCCATGCATCAATGTCCCGCCATAGATCAGCACACCAAATAGGCTTTCCTTTCCTCTGCCAACCATTCTTCTTCCAGTCATTTACCCAACCCCATAGAGCATTGGCTACCATCCACGAGTCGCTGTAGAGGTAAAGGATAGGCCAATTCCCACGTTCAGCCACATCAAGAGCAAGTTGAACAGCTTTTACCTCAGCAAACTGACTGGATTCTCATACGCCATCTCTCGCTTCGGTAACTCTCCTGGTTGGACTCCAGACTGCTGACTTCCATATTCGCTTGTTCCCAACAAGACAACAGGAACCATCTGTGAATAAAACATAGTTCTTCTCCTGATCAGAGAGATCACCATAGGGAGGAGCTTCCTCAGCACGAGTTATTTTCTCCTCTGGAGGTTTGGAACAGTCTGTGCCTTCCGGCCACTTGGTGATCACCTCCACCAGACCAGGTCAATCAAGATTACCCATTCGTGCTCGTTGGGTTATCAAAGCCATCCATTAAGACCAGGTTGCATCTGTGGCATGATGCGGTGATGAACCTTTGCCTTTGAACATCCAATTTAGAAATGGCAGTCTAGGAGCTAACAGTAATTGTGACTCAGTTCCAATCACTTCAGAAGCTGCTTTCACTCCCTCATAGGCTGCTAGTATTTCTTTTTCTGTTGCGGTATAATTTGTCTCTGAACCTCTGTAACAACGTCCCCAGAAACCAAGAGGACGACCACGTGTCTCATTTGGAGCTCTCTGCCAAAGACTCCAAGTTGAACATTATCACTGGCAGCCGTGTACAGAATGTTCTTAATGTCCAGACCAGACCGCTCAGGTCCCAAGCCCACTGCATGGACTATTTCTCATTTGATCTGATCAAAGGCTGCTTGTTGTTCAGGTCCCCACTCGAAATTGTTTCTCTTACAAGTCACATCATGCAGAGGTTTGACAATCTGACTGAAACCAGGAATGTGTAGTCTCCAAAATCCCACCACACCAAGAAAAGAAAGTGTGTCCTTCTTGCTGGTGGGAACTGCCAGCAAGACTTTGTTGATAACATCCTGAGGAATGTAACGGCGACCATCCTGCCACTGCACTCCCAGAAACTGAATTTCTCTGGCAGGTCCTTTGACCTTGTCTCTCTTAATGGCAAAACCTGCTTGCAGCAGAATGTCAATGATTTTGTTCCCTTTCTCGAAGACTTCCTCAGCAGTTTGGCCCCACACAATGATGTCGTCAATGTACTGGATGTGCTCTGGAGCTTTACCTTTCTCCAGTGCATTGTGGATGACTGAATGACAGATGGTTGAGCTGTGTTTCCACCCCTGAGGCAAACGGTTGAACTGGTACTGGATTCCTCTCCAGGTGAATGCAAACTGAGGCCTGCACTCCTTTGCTATGGGAATAGAGAAGAAAGCATTAGCAATGTCTATGGTTGCATACCATTTAGCCTCCTTCGATTCCAGCTCGTACTGGAGTTCCAGCATGTCAGGCATAGCTGCACTCATGGGTGGCGTCACCTTTTTGAGGGCATGAAAGTCAACTGTCAGTCTCCAATCACCGTTAGCTTTACGCACGGTCCAGATGGAACTGTTGAAAGGTGAATGAGCTTTCTCGATGACAGCCTGACTCTCCAGTTGACGAATCAGCTGATGAATGGGCAACAAAGAGTCACGATTAGGTCTGTACTGCCTGTGGTGGACAGTTTGAGTAGCAATTGGCACCTCCACATCCTCTGTGTCATGATGTCCCACAACTGCAGATTCATCTGAAAGTTCAGGTCCAATAGACAATTTCAATTTACCATCCTCAATCTCTATAGATTCTATTCCAAAAGCCCATTTGTGACCCTTAGGATCTTTGAAACAACCTTGTCTCAAAAAGTCAATTCCCAAAATGCAAGGCGCATCAGGACCAGTTACAATAGTATGTGTCTTCCACTCTTTACCAGTTAAACTGATCTCAGCCTGTATCTTAGTTAACTCTTGAGATCCACCAGTGATTCCAAAAATAGAAATGGACTCTGTCCCTTTGCAATTGGATGGCAACAAAGTACACTGAGCACCTGTGTCAACTAAAGCCCTGTATTGCTGAGTATTTGAACTGCCAGGCCACCTAATGAACACATTCCAATAGATTCGGTTCTCTCCACTATCCCTTTCCTCCTCCTGGCTGGAGGCAGGGCACCCCTAATGCTGAACATGGCATGTGGGGTGTACACAATGATTAGTGCTGTTGTGAGAGGAATTGCAACTGTTGGAACAATTGCAGTTGCTCTCAGGAGCTGAAGAAGTGACAGCTACTTTTCTGGCATTGCTGCCTCTGTTTCTGCCACTCTGCAGTTCCCTGACTCTCTTTGAAAGAGCTGAAGTCGGTTTACCATCCCACTTGTTCATGTTCTCCCCATATGTGTCACGCAGAAGTATCCACAGTGACGCACGTGACTGCTGCTCTCTGGGTGGAATTTGTTTCCTCCTGGGCTGGAATTGCCTTGCAGGAGGTGGGCGTCTGTTCCTGACTGCAGAAACATGCACCCATTCAGATGATGCATTACCAGATTGGTAATGTTTTTAAGATCCTCCTTCAATTCTTTCATGCCATTTCTAATGCCATTCTCAATGCTATCTTTCATCTCTGTAGTCATAGTCTTTATTGCACAGACTATACCAGAATGTGACAAGCTGTCCTCAATCTTCCTGAGCTGGTCAGTGAATTCACCAACAGTGAAAGACCTTCCATTATCACTCCTAGAAATTTGCTGGCCAAGATGTTAGCATAGGATGAAGGAGCAAGCTTAATAAGCTTCTTCATGAGACCTGTTCCCAAAGGAATATCGTCAGGCTCATGAGTGCCATGATCTCCATAAAGCACTTCCTTCACAGCAAACTCCTTCAGAAGCTTAATTCCCTGCTCAATGGTGTTCCACTTCTTGGCAGCCCATGGCAAATCATCTCGGGAAGGATATCTCATAGCCACAGCCAACAAAAGGCGTGTCCACAAGCTAACCCTACCAAGAGGACTTGCCAGGTATTTGTCCACTCCACTCTCCTTGGTGAGTGGTCCCAGCTGCTTGGCAGATTTATCTCCTACCTGCAGAGCATTAGCACCAATGCCACGGCATCTCACTAGCCAGCTTAGGATTGGCTCACCTGATTCCCTTGAGAATTCCTTTCTAACTTTCCTGACCTCTCTGAGTGGATCATTGGAATCCTGGATGTCATCTTCCTCCTCTTCCTCCTGTTGATCTGGTTGTCCCTGGCCAAACAGAACCTTCCTCATAGCACTCTTAAACTCATTGGAATCATCCTCTCTCTTGGCAGCCAACCTCACAGCGCTTTTCTCATTTGAGTATTGATGTCTCAGCACATTTGCAAGGTCTCACAGACTAACTGCCTCCTCTTCTTCCCCTTGCTGCTGATCACCAAAGGTCCCTTCTCTTATATCCTCCTGTGAACCACACTTTGTCTTAGCTTTTGCCTTAGCAGGTGCCAGAAGGGCCTGAGCAGCAACAGACTTGGACGTGTCTGCTGGAGGGTTTGAATCATTAGGGGTCTGACTTGGAGGGTTTGAATTATTAGGGGTCTGATCTGGAGCTTGTACCTTTAGCTGCAGCATTTTGGTTCTGGTCTGCTGGCTAGGGATTCGAATTGGCTGAGCTGGTGTCATTAGGATTTGGACTGACTGGGCTAGCGTTACCAGCATTAGTGTTTTTAGGATTAGTGGGATTATCTGCCTGTCCTCCTGGGATGCCTGCCAACCCTGACGTGTTATCATTATTGCTAGGAACATTCTGATTTTGGGTACCTGCCTGTGCTCCTGGGACTCCTGCCAAACTCTGCCCGTTGTTTTTGTTATCCTTGTTGTTAACATTATCTGTGGGAACATTGGCCATGTTCCCAGAATTTGGAGAAGGAGGGGCAGAGGCTGGCAGGGGGGAAGCAGATAACTGTGCTCCCTTGTTTTGCTGTGAAAGAGACTGCTTCTGAGACACAGAATTTTTCCTAGTTCTTACAGAAACTGGTTTTGAATTTTTCACAAATAATGCCAAAATTAATATGAATATTAAAATCATGAGACACACATTAAAAATTGAGAGAATTAAAACAGTTTTGCACGACAAGTTTGCTAGACAAACCTCTGGAATCCCAGTCTTTGGCTGAATCATTCTCATCAAAATTTTGGGTAAAGCAGAATTCCAATTGATTGTAACATTATTGACAAGTGTCCCTGTAATATTACTTGTAAAATTCTCAGAGACATTAAAACCAGCATAACCAAGGATAATATCACCCCAGCTCCAGAAAATGCTTGAAAGCTTAGCTTTGACCTTCTTAAAAAGTACATGAAGCAAGAAATAACCAATTTGATCTTTGATCCAATTGTACACAAAAAACCAGAAAACAGGCCACACAATAATCCCCACCAAGTACAATAGCTGCCTAATTAGCTTCATCTTAATTCCCAGAGTTAATGAACAGTCATTCAAGTAGATCTAGCCCCACGTTGGGAAAGCCAATTAAAAATGTGATGGTTTGGGCTCTTACCCGCCCCCTCACACTTTTGGATTTGCCCCAGCTAACTCAGAGGGCCTCTGGGAATATAAATGAATCTATTTATTTACAGCTAGTAGAATATACAAGCAGCTATTTACAATATATACAGTTATATACAGAAATATACAAAAGATAAAGAATACAAAAGCACAAATCCCCTCCCAGAAACCTGAGTCCCCAGGAGGGGCTCTCAAACCACCTCAGCACCTCCCCCGGCCCTCTCAACCTTACCCCAGTTCTCAGGAAGAATAGAGGTGCAGCCAAGAGGTTAGGGAGCAAGGTTAGTGGGAGCAAGGTTAATGAGATGTGACTAGGTCTGAAAGCAAAGGCAGAAATGAAAGACAAAATGGAGAATGTTTTACTTCTTCTTCCCAGAGTTCTCAGCGTGACTGTGAGAGAAGGAGACACAATTGTTTTCATTTCACTGCCCATTATCTAGTTCTTTTACCAAAACATTCCAGCTTGCTTCAAACTAGCACAGCAATGCAAGCCCCAAGAAGACATCTGCTCAGCACAGGCTGTCTCTCAGCAGGTTCCCTCTCCACAAGCATGTGGCAAACCCACCAAGTCCTGATATGGAGTCAGCAGCCAGTCAGGATCTCTGGGCAGGGAGAAGCAGATGCAGAGGTTGGATCTGAGTAGCCATTCAGCAGGAACCAATGAGCAGTTCCCAAGGGGATGCAGCAGGATGTGGATTCCATTATTAATTATCAAATACTATTGATGAACACAAGTATTCTTCTTAGCTTATTTCCAGGTCTGTTGTGCTGGGTTGTGCAAATGGATTACAGAAAGTGCACAGTGCTCAGGGCAGCACCAACCAAAGGCAATTCAGCAGAACAGCAAAATGCAAAGCAGTGAACTTTGAAGAGATTCCTGCAGTGCAATATTCTGCTTACCCTCTAGGGGCACTCGAGAGGCTCCTCCCTGCTCAATCAGGAGGCACAAGCACAGAGCAAGCAGAGAACTTGTTACAAAGAGGCTTTCTAGAACATTCCCTCACAGATTAGTCTCTCTGGAATCCCAGGGCTGCACTACAGTCCAGACAGTGCCAAAGCACCTGGAGGGCTGCTGGCACTGGTGTGGTAAGCAGCAGAAGCTTGGAGAACCTCCCAGGACTCTGGCAGGGTCTCTGCCCTGCTCTTAGTCCATTCTCAGGCAGGCAGTGTCCTGCCAGGGCTCAGGGCTTGGCATGGAGGTTTGCAGGTGTGCAGCAGACACAATGTCCTGTGGTATGGTACCAACCTGCTCTCTCTCACAGTGCCAACTGTGGTGAGGTCTGTGCCAGCTGCTCTCCAGCTAGGAGCAGCTGATTGCTTCCAACAGCTGTAGATGCTAGTGGCAGTCTATGGGCACAGACTTACTGCCTGCTGTGTGGGCTCTCATGCTGCTCCCTGGTAAATTGAGGCACGGCAAAGCTTCTGTTGCAGCATCACAGCTTGGTAGAGCAAGTTTGGAGGGGTCCAGGGCCTTGTAAGTCCACAAAGTCTCATTCCAGGGGCTGCACCTCTTCCTTCCACGGTATTGTAACATTGTCCTATTCTGCTTTCCAGTACCACACCTCATAAGGCAGTTCCTGGCTGATGCTACTCTCTTCTCCTCCCTTCCCTGCTCTCTCCAGGAGGAGCAACACCCCTGCTCAGCTCATGGTGTGTGGGAATGTGGGCAGGTAGGGCCCATCAGCCAGAAGATATTGCGCTGTATGTAAAGATAGGGCTCCTCTCCTTATTGCCATAACCAAGAATATTCAGCTTTTGATGTAAGCAGGTGGAAATGATGTATTAACCCACACTATAACCCAGCGTTGCCCACTAATAAATACCATTTGCTTTCCACCACATCGGTGTCTGTGAGCTGATGGTCCGTGCGGCTGAGGGCTGGTCGCTGTGCCATTCCTGAACCAGGTCGCTGTGTGTCCCTCAGGGCAACAAGTGGTGCCAAAACCCAGGAACATCACCTGGGTTCGAGTGAACCGTGATCAGAGTGGCAGGATCCACCCAGCAGGGATGAGAAGGGGGGACACCCCCAGAAGCCACAAGGAGGATGGAAGCTCTTGTGAAGGTCGTGTCTCAATTACATGAACAGTGGCGTAGAGATTGTAAGGCTAAAGATTTTACTCTCGCCGTTGCGAGACTCTTGCAAATTGGAGTCATTGACCACCCGGTGGATGTACTCCACCCAGAGGTGTGGCTTAGGTGTACCACGGCATTAGCCAATGAAACTAAGTCCACGGGCAGTGCAAAACATCTAAACGCTTGGGGAAGAGGTGAACAGGCCCTTAAAAAGGCCATAGAGGAAAAGGAAACTTGGAAGACAGCTATGGAGTATCTCTTAGCCACTCCGAAATTGGGAGTCGGGGCAGTCACACAGACCTCAGACCCCCTGAACAAAAACAATCTCTCTGAGTCAAAAGATCGAGAGGGAAACATCCCTCTGCACCCCCCCCTCGACCTCCAGATCCTGACTCACCAAAGGAGGAACAGTTGCCAGTGAAGTCCTTGTGGAACAAGCTGATTCAGGAGGCTGGGAATGTGGCAGAGGGAGGAGAGTCTGAAAAAACCTGGGCTAAGCTGCCACCCTATGTGCCCAAAGATGGCACCGAGCAGCAAGGTGAAGGGTGTGGTGAAGGTGCATGTGGCAGGGAGAAAAGGAAGGCAGAAGAGTCGGAGGAAGACAATGAGAGTGATGACACAGAGGGAGGCAACACAGACAAAAAGCCAAACAGAATACACACAAGGTAAACACCCCAACCCGCGACTCTTCAGCCCTACCTGCAGAAGTAAGAAATCAAGCAATGGCAGAATGTGTGCACCAACAGTGTAATCCAGCAACCAGAGAGATACTGTGGACACTGCAAAGAGGAGCAAGCATTGCAGACATGATCAAGCACACCATGAAAGAAGAATGAGAGCTTCCAATCCAAGAGGTTGTTCACACCACAATGGCTAAGACACAGGAAACGGTTGTCATAAATAACAGGCACAAACTGGCATTCATGCAAGTTAAGGCTTTAATAGAGTTGCAGGAATCAAGCAATGTACAGGCCTGGGTGCGAGGAGAGACTCTGATCTACCCCAATGCACACCCTTTGCCTCCGGTTTTCTCTTTTTATACCCTATTCTATTACATATTCATTCCTAAGTTCTAAGAAAAGGTTGGGTTTTCTTTATCAGTTTTTAGAAATGTGAGATGTCTCCTCCACACGTCGCCTTTCATCCGGTGGTCCCTCTGGTAACCTTTGATGAAGTAAGGGTTCTTGCTTAAGTGTCCTCATGAACTTCAAAGTCTCGGTTCTTCTGTTTGCTCATGCAAAAAAAGGTGGCACCAAGAGGAATGCATTTCCATTTAAATATGCAAAAGACTATCTCTTCCACATGCCTCCCTCCTTCGCCAATTTTATTACTCTTATCTTAGGCTTTTGCGATGGTGGTGCAAGCAGGAATGCAGTTTCATTCAAACCCCCCTTCCTTCTTGTCTGTGACCTCTTGTCATGAATTGATCAGATCAAACATATGATTCTATATATTTCTCACAATCCCCCATTTGCTTTTTGATCAGATTGATTCGTGTTTTAGCTTCAAATCGGGCAATTACTTGCTCTAGAGAGTTTAACTCTCCATCTTTCATCCTTTCATCGCCTGAATAATCATTATAGGTTGGGGTTTGGTTCTCTCTTCTGGGTTATGGGGTACAAGGGTCACTTGCATCCCTCGAACAACCATTGTGATCAATCTTACAAAACATGGAATGAGACAAGGTACAATTAATATCACAATCAGCACTCCCCCTCCCACTAAAGCCAATTTAGTCTAATTATTCTATTAAGCATATACATTGGGGTTCCATATCCCCAAGATCCATCTTCTGCCCACATTGCAGGGTCATATTAGGCAATAATCTTTTCAGAAGGCCACTCGTTGTCTTTCCAATTTCCTATTTGGAGATCCCTCCTGGCCCTTCTTGGCTCATCAGTCTCAGTGTACAGCTGTTTGCCTAATCTTACTCCCTTGGAGACAGGCAACAGGAAGAAGCTGTGTCTCATTGTTCCCAATCCAATAATATCCACCCAGAGCTGGCCACCCATTTATGATTTTGCTACCATTTTACCATGTAGCCCCCTTCACATTCCAAATTCCCTATGAATTAACCATCACCCAGTCTCTGCCAGCAACTTCTTCCAATTATATTGGTTTGTAGGATGCACTGGTGCTTTATGTTACCTCTCTCCACTTTCCAGGATGTTTGCTTCCATTGATTTCCAGGGCCATCGATCTCCTTGATTGATACCTCCACAGACATAACAATTGGTTACATTCAATGATTTTGCAATATTCTCAGTCTGTGACCCCTTTCCATGAATTGGTCGGATCAAACATATGATTCTATATATTTCTCACACAGTGAATGCCATACACACTGCAGTAGCCAATACAATGGTGTGTATTAAATGTGACCTAATGGGTCATCTGATGTGGAAGAATTTCTCGCCAGTCGAGGACATAAAGTCATAAACATGGGTAACTGGCGCTGAGAACGTCCTTGGTTCCCAGCGAGGCTAGGAAATCGAGATGTAAACAACTGAGCACCCCACACACAGCTGCAGTGGGCAGAGACTAGATAACCAAGGGGGCTGGAGTGGGTGGTCTGGGAGGCTGACCCTTAGAATGTTGTGATAAGTTAACCTATGCACACCTTACATGTAACTCTGGACCCTCTGACTGTAACCAATCTTAAGCTGAGCACGCCTCTTGCTAGAATGCATATAAGTCACTGTATCACGGAAATAAAGTGGATTTGACCATCTAACCATATTGGTGAACAAAGAGTCATCTTCCCATAGCGCTCCACCGAACGTGATTCCCAACAATCTGAAAGCAAACTGCCCCCAAAAAGGGGAAACACCAGCAGCACCTCCCCCATGCAGTAGCTACTTTAGAGGGATATGCTGGGTCTGTGGAAAGAAAGGACATTTTGCTAAAGACTATAGATCGTAGAACTCGAGAAACGAGGGAGGGAGGGGGCACCCAGGCTGCATCCAACCCTCTCCCAGTTGGAGTATGAGGCAGCCCAACTACACCTACCCAGCTTGGGATGAGACACATCCCAGCCCACCTATCACATACACTCCCCCCTGAGAAGCAATGACCCAGCCAGATCTGCCCTCACACCAGAGGCAGCCAGAACCACAAACTGGGGAAGGGATCCCAGGGTGGCATTGGTAATAAAATGTGATGATCGACCAGTGGTCTGGGGAATGTGTTCTCTTCATAGTACTCCAAACAGTGTTACCATCAGTGTCCCTTTCCTAATCGATACAGGAGTAGATGTTACAGTCATCCCTGAAGCAAATTGGCCACCAGGCCAGGTCAAGATAGGGGAGGACTATTCTTTGTCAAAATACAGGAAGTAAAGAACAGTACAGTAATTGGCCCTAATGCGGTAATCAAAAGTGACAATCAGCAGAAAAAGGAAAGTGTAACCTCCTCACAACGAGTCTCAAACAATAAAACACACGAGCCCCACAAATAAACGAGATGTAAACTTTGATCACCCATCGGAGCAATTGTTCCTCAATGTGCTAAATGCATCCTCTACGTCCCTAAATCAGTCAAGCCCGAATCTCACCAAAACTTGTTGGTTATGCTATGATATGAATCCTCTTTTTATGAGGGTGTTGCCCTCAATGCCTCTATTGGCTATTCTTTAAATAGTAATCCAACACAATGTGGGTGGAACACACCATGGAAAGGAATTACCCTGAGTCAGGTAAGGGGTCAGGGAGTATGTTTTGGGAACACCTCACTATTCGACTGGGGAAAGGAGGTTTGCGTGAGAACCATCAAGGTCAATAAAAGGTACAAATGGGCTGTCCCAGCTACACCTGCAATGTGGATTTACCATCAGTCAGGAGCAACACCTTGTGTGTCCCTTGAATGCTTTAATGCTTCTGATGATCTTTGTGTTCAGATTGTAATTGTTCCCAGGGTCCTACACCATCCAGAAGAGGAGATGTGCTACTACTGGGGAGAAGAAAATGGCAAATGTCACAAAAGGGACATCCTGACAGCCGTGACAATAGCACCGCTACTCGGTCTGGGAGTAGCTGGTACAGCAACAGGAGTGACTTCCTTGGTAACCCAACAACAGGGCCTATCCCAGCTACAGGCCGTCATCGATGAGGGCCTGCAAAGACTAGAAAATTCCATGGCCTCCCTAGAAGAATCTCTCTCATCACTTTATGAAGTTGTTCTACAGCACAGACGAGGGATAGAACTTCTGTTCATGCTGTCAGGAAGCCTTTGTGCCGGTTTGGAGGAGGAGTGTTGCTTTTACGCAGATCACACCGGAGTAGCCAGAGACTCGATGGCTAAATTAAGAGAGAGATTGGCCCAAAGAAAAAAGGATAGGGAAGCCCAGCAGGGATGGTTCGAATCATGGTTTAATCAGTCACCGTGGCTAACCACCCTGATATCCTCCCTGATGGGACCGACTGTGATGATCGTGCTGGCTCTAGTTTTTGGACCCTGCATACTGAACAAGTTGATATTGTTTGTTAAATGTAGGTTGCAGACAGTAGACATCTTGCTTGTAGAGCACCAAAATCTGTTCTGAGATACCTCCAGTATTATTATCTTGCACAATGCATCTCCTGCTTTTACCAAAGGTTGTAATACTGTGAAGGAAATAGTTACAGAAGATAGAGATAGTACAGTATATGGCATCTGATCTGGTTGTATATTTAGGGAGTGTTCACATGCCATAGGTAGGTGCACTTTAGTTTTTACTAACGATACTGTGAAGAATGTTCTCATCTCATACTTTTACACTAACTACTCCTGGTTGCACTACATTGTTCTCAACAGTACCTCATTTAAAGTGCCTTACTACTAAGATTTATACTGTTAAGATCTTTTGACACTGTGACCACATTTCTATGCTCATTTCATATACAGTTTATACTGTTCTAGAAGTGTTCTATTTTAGCTACTTTTATTGTGCACAGAGACGGGGGAAATGTGGGCAGCTAGGGCCCGGCGGCCGGAAGATGCCGTGCTGTACAGAAAGATAGGGCCCCTCTCCTTATTGCCATAACCAATAATATTCAGCTTATGATGTAAGCAGGTGGAAATGATGTATTAACCCACACCATATAACCCAGCCTTGCCCACTAATAAACGCCATTTGCTTTCCACCACATCGGTGTCTGTGAGCTGATGGTCTGTGCGGCCAGGGCTGGTCGCTGAGCCGTTCCTGAGCCATGTCACTGCGCGGCCCTCAGGGCAACACATAGAAGAGGATGTGAGACACCATTTAGAGGGTTTTTGACATCCCAGAGAGGTGATGTGACTCTGTAGAGAAGGCTGTGTGACACCATGAAGCTGTAAGCTCCAGCTGCAGAGAGCAGTGCAGAATTCTGATGCAAGGAGCAGGGAGGGAAGCCCCAGGTGGGCAGTGAGAGGCATGGGGAGGTTGGGAGGGTGGCAGTGAAGTTGTCCATTCAGTGTCAACTCTCAGTGTCTTCTCCTGCCAGGCCAGACCTCCTGAGCAGACAGCCTGCAGCATTCTCACTTGCTGGGTGCTGCTCTCACTCTCCTCTCATCTGAGAGATAATCAAATACTTCCCTTTGCCATGAGCACTGAGCTGTGTTTGCTGTGTTTTGACAGCTTGTAGATAACAGCAGAGAGAAAAACAGCTCCTGAGGGCACTTGGGGCTCATTGCATGAACTTGAGGAGCTGCCAGGAGACTGAAGAGACCTCTCAAGGAGTCTAAGGCAGAAGAAAATCTCAAAGAACCTTGAAGTTTTGATGGGCCCCACTGAGGGTTGTTCCTGAGAAAGCCTCCCCAGGGACTTGTTAGAGCAGCTCCTTGGAGGCCATGAGTGCAGAGAGGCAATGGCAAAGTGCAGGCCAGAAAAGCCTGGGCTTGGTTTGTGAAGCAGAAAGGCCAAGCCCTGACCCCCAGGCCTTGCCAAGGCAGATGCTGAGAGCCTCAAGACAAAGTTTCATCTCCCCAGCCATGGGAGCAGAAGCAACTGCCAGAGCCAAAGGGACAAAGACGTCAATCTTCTTGGGCCTTTCAACCTGGCCAGAGCCCTTGGCCATGCCCACTGCAGCCTGTCCTGTGCTGTCCCATGCCTGCAACTCTTGCACTTCCGGCTCCCATCTTGCTTCCCCAGCCAGCTCTCACCCTGACAGTTCCACACCTGCCCTCAGGGCTCTCCACCCTTGCTGGAGTTGCCTTAGCACACAGCCAGACATCGGCTATCCACACTCCTGGCTCCCCTCTTGCACCACAGCTTTGCCCTTTGAGTGACATTTCTGTCCTCAGCCCCAGCCTGAACCTTCCAGGCTGCACTTCTGTCATGGAGGGTAGCAGAAGCCCTTAGCAGGCCTCCCTGTTGTGAAAGTTATAGTGTCTCACATTAATGCCAAGAGCCTTGCAAACCCAAAACAATCCTTCAGTCTCATGAGAAAGTCTCTCCCTAGTCGAGATAAAAGGTAAACAATGGCCACTGTTTTGGTTAGGGGGAACGGCAGTTCTCATGCCCGCTCAACACCTGATGTGGGCCAAACTTGGGGTGGTCTTAGAAGTTGTTTTGGTAAAAATTGTCCAATTATATGGGTTAATTATAATTTGTGCCAATCTGTAAGAATAACGTAAAGTAGCCTGGACTGGAGGGTTACACCTCTTTTGAACATTATAAAATGGTGTGCCTTCCTGGATCGGGGGCTTGCTTGCTTGAGCTTGCTGGTACCTGCTCCCACCTGCTTGCTCACTAGCCTGCCTGCTTGCCTGGTGACCTCTCGCTCCTGATCGGCCCTGCCCGACGAGGGGCCCGCAGAGGCCTGAAACCCACTTGGGCCCGATCCTGATGAACAAAGGGACACCGCCCAAACTTCGAATCCTGCTAATCTGAACCACTGAATCATGAGTAAACCAAAGAAAGAACTCCTCAGCTAAAGACTGAGTAACTTTAAAGACTCAAAAGAACTCTAAAGAAATCACAGACTCTCCTTTATCTGCTATTATCTGAACTGTTATTCTACAACTTCAATCCTAAAAGAACTCACGTGGGGAATTTAGTTCGGGAGGGGATCTCTGTGTTTGAGCAATAAATCACTTGAAACCCACAAGTGAGCCTTCGCGTATTTCCCTCACAACCTCCCAAACTACCTTCCGTGACAACTTCCTAAAGACTTCCTTCTCTGCCCACACACAAGAAAGCTCCAGCAGGTCAAAACAACCTTGATGCAGGAGCACAGCACTCCCTGAGCCTGCAGCTTCTTAGAGAGAGCCTCTAAAGTCCATCCTGGCAGATCTTCTTCCTCCAGACCTCCTCTTTCAAGGACATGTGGCTGCTTCTGCAGCTCATGGCCCTTGCCCTGTGCCAGAGGCCAAGCAGAGTCAGTCAGGGGTGGAAATGGGTTACAGATGAGAGTTCAGAGCACAGGAAGGAGGTTTAAGACTGAGGTGTCCTTGGGAAGGTTGAAGACTCCAAGATGCCTTTGAGTGCTGGGGCTCAGGCCAAGGCTGAGGAGAGCCTTTGGTGCCCTCTTAATGGTGCTGGGCAGGGTTCAGGTGAGCACCACCTCTGAGGAGCAGGGATTGTGTTGGGGCTGGGCTGAGTGCTGCAGCTAAGGCCAAGTGGTCAATGCAAAGGGTAAAGGCTGGGGCCAGGATGAGCAATGGAGGTAGAATTAGGGGCAGGAATGCTTTAGGGAGGGGCTGAGGTTGAAGGGGTGAGGTGAGGAATGGGCTCAGCTTCTTCTGGGTAGAGAAGGGGCCTGGGCTCAGGGGAGGAGCCGTGGTTAGGCATATAGGGCTTGGGGACACTGGCTAGAGAGAGTGTGAGAGGCTCAATGTGCATTGGGAGCGGATCAGGGGATCCAGTTTGTAATGGCACTGGACCCAGTAAGTATGTGGAAGGTGTCTGAGGATCCAGTTTGCACTGGGAGAGAGGCCAGGCTGTGCTGAGAGGGATGCTGGGAGTGGGCTACAATAGCAATTAGCAGTGTTAGACAGCCAGGCCTGAACTGAGAAAGGGAAAACCAAAGCAGTCTGTACTGGTGTGTGGCCTGGTCTAGATTGGAGGTGGTCAGAAGATCTGATTTGTACTAGGAAATGTCCCAGAGTGCCCTGGGATGGTGCCAAGGGTCCAGCGAGTCCTGGGAAGCAGCAGAGTGTGTACTGGGAGGGGTTCAGAGTATCCATGTCCCAATTGGAAGGGATCCAGTGAGTCCCAGGAGCATCAAGGGAATCCAGTTTGTGCTGCATTGTAGCCCAGGCTGTATTGGCCTCATTGCCTCCTTGTCCATCCTCAGGAGCCTGGCAGGGTCTGTGCCATAGTCCTTGTTGTGGAGAGTCCCAGGGGTCACAAAATGGGCTTCAGCATGTCCTGTCCTTTCCAGACATGTTTGCCTGCCTGTCTGCATTGCAGCCAGAGGCAGGAAAACAGGACAAAAGAAACCCAGACAGCCCAGTCTGGTTTAGTCTGGTCACATGAGAGGGGTTCCATAAGGCCCACGCCCCTGTCGCGTGCAAGGCGTCTGCGCCTCCCATGTTTGGAGGAGAGCAGCCTGTGGGGTCTGCCTTTTATGGGTCTATTTGGGTGACTGCCAGAAGTGATTGGGGTGATTGTGTGGCCAATAAGACCATTAGCCTCGGGCACTGTGCTATAAAAGGGGGTGAACAGGTGAATAAGGAGCTTGCCTGCTCCTTCCTTCCTCTCTCACCTGCCGTTCGCCTGCCTTTGCCTCAGCCACCTCAGCTGCCTTAGCTGCCTCAGCCACCCTCAGCCGCCTCAGCCTCCTCAGTTAGCAGCTGATTACACACTGAGGCCCAGGTGGAATTCACCACAGGACTTCTGTTGAACATTTCCCTGCCTATGCTTTGGGCCACAGACATTAGCACTGAGGACCTGTGAGTGTCCTGGATCCTTCATTGAAGCTGCTAAAGGAGTTTGGTTAACCTCACCAGCGGTGAATGAAGCTGCCAGACTCTGGCAAAGACATTTCTAAACCTTTCCAACTCCCATTGGGCAGAGACATTCTGTGAAAACAGTTCTGCTAGCAGCACCCAAGAACTTGTGTGCAGAGTTGTAAATAAGTTTGGGGAATTCTCTTTGTATATATTAATAAATTATTTAATAACTTCTGAATTGGCCTCATTGCATTTCAGCCCAAACTCAGATCTCAACTGGCCCCTGCAGAACAGTCCTGCCCTTGGCATTGCTCCTGTCCACATGCTACTGCCTCAGCAAGTGCCCTGAGGACTGAGGGAGGGACAGGATCTCCCTTGCCAGGGTGTGGAGGTCAAGGCTTGGTCCTCTGGATTCATGAAAGCCCTCCAGGTGTGCTCAGCATCAGAGCCACCTTCCCCTGCTTGTCCTGACCTCTCAGCACTGCCTCCAGTTCTCTGACCTAACCACAGCCTGAGGCTTTCTCCTCATCATCACTATCATCAGTCTCCTGAATATATTTTTCCTTTGCTTTAGCCTTTCCACTCCTTGTGCCCACAAGGGTACTGGCCTTCACACCAGCCGATGTACCTTCTCCTGGATCCTCTTCCTTTTGCTCACCCTGCTCTGGTATATCCCCATCGTCATCTGAGCTATCACGACCCCCAAGGCTAGCTGCCATTTTTCTCCTCGTTTTAACCAGAGCAAGGGAGACCTTATCTAAAGTAAACTGTGTCTTACTCTGGGAGGTGCCTTTCACTGAATCGTCTGAATTTTGTTTGTCTGCCTGGCTCTGTTCCTCACATGGTAGTGGAGCTGAGACTGAGGCAGAAGGACCCTTGCCCACAGCAGCAACAGCAGCTGGCTCGGCAGAGAAAATCGGGGCTAAGGCAGGAGCAGTGGAATTAGCAGGCTCGATGGCATTAGTGGGCTTGCCCTCCAAGGACCCCGCCACATCCTCTGGTACTGCTTCCGGTCCCCTGGTTGCAGGCAAAAGAGTCTTTGCCTCAGCAGCCTCTCTACTGGCAGAGGCTCTGGTGTCAGCGACCCTCCTACAGATCAATACGTTCGAGCTGCATTTCCCACAAACCAGTTTCTCAACTTTATCTGTGCGAGGGACTTTGCCATAGCCCACAGCGTCTGCAGCCAGATCCGGCACTACCGCAGCAGCCCTTTGTGACTGCACTTCTGCAGGGGTTCCATCACCACTACCTTTACTTTCCTCCATTCTATTGGGTACGAATGGGAACCAGATTGTTTCCTGCCTCCATGCTTCAGGGTCAGTGGGGTACGGGCCATGTCCAACAATCTTTTCTACTCTCAAAGGCTCCAAGGCAGGACATTTCACTGCTCTGCGAGCAGTCCGTCTGCCCGGTGCCGTGACCCTCCCTTCCCCGCTTCGGTTGCAGATTGTTTCTTTAACCCTTAGCTCCCTGCTATTGCCTCCAGAAAAGGTAAAAACCTCACTTACAGCCTGTTTGTTCCTGCATCTCTCTCGTCTCCACACTACAACCAGACCTACAATAGCAGTCAAAAACATCAAGTTCACACATATTAGGCAGGCTACTGGGTAGCTCAGCTCTGCCAAATAACTCCTACTCTCTGACACCAATGTAACATACGGCACACCCTCAACGACATTCCTAAACCCTAAAACATTCCTAACAACATCTCCAACCTTTGTTAGCACAGCTTTTACTGAGTCCCAGACCATCTTAGCAAAGAATGAACAAACCTGGTAGTGCACCATAGCTGTAAAACACTGCTGAACCAATAGAGTCAGAATTGAGGCAATAAGAGGCCAGAATATATCAAACAACTTCATTTTCCCTGATGCTCTTATTCTGAATATCAATCAAAAGGGAAAAAAAAAAACCAACTCAAGATCATGCCCCACATTGGCCACCAAAAATTCTGTCCTGGGTTAGGGCTTATCCCTCGCCCAGGGAGAAATTCACAACACAGACCCCCCCCTTTTTTGAAAGTCAGGGAAAGATGAATTTGTATTTTCTTATAGTATAACAATGTAAAGAGAGATAATAACTAGAGAAGGAAGGAAAAAAAAACCAACTATACAATAACCTTAAGGGAGATGGGGGAGGGGTCAAATGGCAGCGAAGCAGCAGAAGTAGCAGTAGCCAAAAGAGCAGCTGGGGAAGATAGGCGAAGCTGAGGCAGCAGAAGCCAGCAGGAGAAAAGAGGAGAACAAGCTGTGCTTCTACACATTAAGCTCTTGATGCTCCAATGAAATTATATTAATTTATCTATTGTTGCCATTATGTGGCCTATCCCTGAAATGTTCATCTTTCCCCTATGTCTGAGATAGAAGATCAGCTCAAACGGCCACACTGTGCTGCAGGCTGAGATAAGCCTCACCGGGAATGTGTGGGAGAAGCACACCACAGTGCCTGGCCCTGATGCACCTTGCACCCTGGGGATCCACTTTCTGCAGGAAGGGTATTTTAAAGACCCAAAGGGAACAAGTGGGCATTTGGCACAGCATCTGTAGAGACTGCAGACAAAGAGCAGATGTCTGTCATGCCTGGCCTGTCAGATGACCCTTCCGTGGTTGGTACCCACAAGGTGGAAGATGTTAAGTTACTTGTTGCTTCTCGTGTAGTTCACTGCAGGCAATACCGCACCAACAGAGACTCCCTGCTGCCCATCCAGCAGCTGATTTTCCACCTGGAGCAGCAGCTTGTCATCAGCAAGAGCCACTCACCCTTCAACATATGGCCAGTGCGGAAGGAGAGTGGGGAATGGAGACTGACTGTGGACTTCCAAGGCCTGAATGAAGTGACTCCTCCAATCAGCACAGCCATGCCTGATATGTTGGAGCTGCAGTATGAACTGGAAACAAAGGAGGCCAAATGCTATGCCACAATTGACATTGCTAATGCTTTCTTCTCCATCCCCATTGCAGAAGAATGTAGGCCACAGTTTGCTTTCACCTGGAGAGGAGTCCAGTACCACTGGAACAGACTGCCTCAAGGGTGGAAGCACAGCCCTACAATCTGCCATAGCATCATCCAGACCACACTGGAGAAGGGTGGAGCTCTGGAACACCTGCAATTCATCGATGACATCATTGTATGGGGTGAGACAGCAGAGGAGGTCTTTGAGAAGGGTGAGAAGATCATTAATATCCTGTTGGATGCTGGTTTTGCCATTAAGAGAAGCAAAGTGAAAGGGCCTGCCAGAGAGATCCAGTTCCTGGGAGTTCACTGGCAGGATGGCTGATGCCACATCCCTATGGATGTGGTGAATAAAGTGGCCACTATGGTGAAACCACTAACCAGAAGCAGACACAATCCTTCCTGGGGTCTGTGGGCTTTTGGAAGATGCACATTCCTGGGTACAGTCAAATTGTGAAACCCCTCTTTGACGTTACAAGAAAGAGGAATAACTTTGAGTGGGGACCTGAGCAGCAGGTGGCATTTGACCAGATCAAACAAGAGGTGATCCATGCCATGGCCTTGAAACCAGTTCGAACCGGCCCAGAGATTAAAAACATTCTCTACACAGCAGCTGGTGAGAATGGTCCTAGCTGGAGTTTATGGCAGAAAGCTCCTGATGAAACACGAGGCCGCCCACTCGGGTTCTGGAGCAAGGCGTACAAAGGCTCAGCGACCAATTACACCCCCACAGAGAAGGAAATCCCAGCTGCCTATGAGGGAGTTAGAGCTGCCTCTGAGGTGACTGGGGTGGAGTCACCACTCCTTTTAGCTTTGAGGCTTCAAGTCCTGGCTTGGATTTTTAAAGGGAAGGGTTCAACTCCACACCATGCCAGAGATGCCACTTGGAGTAAGTGGATGGCTCTGACAACTCAGAGAGCTAGGATGGAGACTCTTGAGCGCCCAGGCATTGTGGAGGTCATCACCAACTGACCAGAGGGCACTGACTTCAGAAAGCCAGCAGAAGAGAAGGCAGTGACCCGGGCCGAGGAAGTCCCCCCCATACAGTGACCTTCAGGAATGGTGTGGTCAGCAGGAGCAGGGAGGTCATTCTGCCCCTGTACTCTGCACTGGTTAGACCACACCTTGAGTATTGTGTTCAATTCTGGGCCCCCCAGTTTAAGAGGGACGTTGAGATGCTTGAGCGTGTTCAGAGAAGGGCGATGAGGCTGGTGAGAGGCCTTGAGCACATGCCCTATGAGAAGAGGCTGAGGGAGCTGGGATTGGTTAGCCTGGAGAAGAGGAGGCTCAGGGGTGACCTTCTTGCTGTCTACAACTACCTGAGGGGTGGTTGTGGCCAGGAGGAGGTTGCTCTCTTCTCTCAGGTGGCCAGCACCAGAAAAAGAGGACACAGCCTCAGGCTGCGCCAGGGGAGATTTAGGCTTGAGGTGAGGAGAAAGTTCTTCACTGAGAGAGTCATTGGACACTGGAATGGGCTGCCCGGGGAGGTGGTGGAGTCGCCGTCCCTGGGGCAGTTCAAGGCAAGGTTGGACGTGGCACTTGGTGCCATGGTCTAGCCTTGAGCTCTGTGGTAAAGGGTTGGACTTGATGATCTGTGAGGTCTCTTCCAACCCTCATGATACTGTGATACTGTGAAAAAGGATGTGCTCTGTTTACAGATGGATCCTGCCCTCTTGTAGGCAGCAAGTGAAGATGGAAGCTGCTGTCTGGAACCCTACATGCAGGGTTGCAGAGGCAAAAGATGGAGAAGGTGAATCCAGCCAGTATGCTGAGGTGAAAGCCATCCAGCTGGCCCTGGACATTGCAGAACGAGAGCAGTGACCAACGCTATACATCTACACCGACTCATGGATGGTAGCAAATGCCTTATGGGAGTGGCTGAAGAAGTGGAAGAGAAATGATTGGCAGAGAAAAGGGAAGCCTATTTGGGCTGCTGATCTCTGGCAAGACATTTCTGCACGCCTGGACAAACTACCAGTTAAAATCAGACACATCAGTGCTGACATCCTCAAGAGCAGAGCCACTGAGGAGCAGCAGCACAACCACAAAGCTGACCTGGCTGCCCACATCTCATAGATAGACCTAGATAGACCTGGGCTGGAAACACAAAGGTGAACTGTTCCCAGCTCGGTGGGCACATGACTCTTCTGGCCACTAAGGAAGAGTGGGCCCAAGACAGGTCCGTGGACATACTCATGGATGCCATAGCCCAGGTTATCCATGACTGTGACATTTGTGCCGCCATAAAGCAAGCTAAGGGCATGAAGCCTTTGTGGTACGGGGGGCAGTGGTCAGAGTAGAAGTATGGGGAGGCCTGGCAGATGGATTACATCACTCTGCCTCGGTCTCACAGTGGCAAGCAGTATGTGTTAGCCATGGTGGAGGGAAGCACTGGGTGGCTGGAAACCTACCCAGTACCTCATGCCACTGCCTGCAACACCATTCTGGGTCTGCAGAGCCACATCCTGTGGAAACACAGTACCCCAGAGAGAATAGAGTCAGACAATTGGACCCATTTCAAGAACAACCTCATAAGCAACTGGGCAAAAGAGAGTGGGATAGAATGGGTTTGCCACATCCCATAGTATCCACAAGCTGCAGGGAAGATTGAGCTTCACAATGGCCTGCTGAAAATCACCCTGAAGGCTATGGGAGGTGGAACTTTCAAAAACTGGGAGAAGCACCTTGCAGAAGCCACTTGGCTGGTGAACAGCAGGGGATCAGTCAACAGAGCTGGTCCTGCTCAGGCTGCCCTACTGCCCATAGCTGACAGAGATGGAGTTCCTGTAGTCTGTGAAAGGAATCTACTGGGAAAGACTGTGTGGGTTGCTCCTGCCTCTGGTGGGGGAAAACCTATCAAAGGGGTGGTATCTGCAGAGGGTCCTGGTCACACATACTGGGTAATGCTTGAAACAGGCACTATTGAGCATGTCCCACACAGAAATCTCTCTTCAGCTGAAAAGGTTTAAAAGCTCAGACTTGTTTCCATGTATTCCAGGTATTCCATGCTGTCTTGTATTACACTTGTATAATATTTGTATCACAGTTGTGTAATACTTGTATTAGAGTTCATAAGGGGTTATAAGTTGTTTTTGTAGTTACACCCTCACCACAACACGTGCAACAGAATCCACACCACACCACCAGCTATCCAGAGGAGTTCTAGAGCATCTCATCACAATGAGGTGTCCAAGAGAACCCTGCACCTGATTCTTCACTGATGCCCTGCAGTGAGAGACTGTTCCTGATTTCCCTCTGTGGTGGTTTGGGTGTACCCCACCCCCCACACACTTTAGAAGTCACCCAGTTAGACTCAGCCAGCTCTGGGAATCTAAATGAAGCTATTTATTTACAGCTAGCACAATGTACAAGCAGATATTTACAATATATACAGTTATAGACAGAAATAGACAAGGTAAAAGTAATACAGAAGCACAACTCCCCTCCCAGAAACCTGAGTCCCCAGGAGGGGCTCTCAACCACCCCTGCACCTTCCCCCTGCCCCTCTCAACCTTACCCCAATCCTAAGAAAGAATAGAGGTTCAGCCAAGAGGTTAAGAAGCAAAGGTGAGTGGCAGGTGAGGTTAGGGAGATGCAGCTCAGTCAGCAGCCAGAGCAAGAGTGTTATCTAGTGTTTACTTTCTTATTGTTCCGAAAGACTCTGAAGGAAGCAGACATCACCACTGTTTTCCTTTCACAGCCTATGATCTAGTTTTTCTCACCAAAACATTCTAGCCTGCTTCAAACTAGCACACCCTCCAGAGGATGTCTAAGACCATCTCACCTACACCTGTTCCCCTGATGCCATACGCTGAGAGACTGTTCCTGATGTTTCCTTCACAGAGGGAAAAGACTTTCCTGAGTTCTCACCAGAACTGTTCCTGTTTCACTGACTCTTCTTCCACGTTCCTGTCCCGCTCACACCTCACCTCACCAACCTGCACCAGACCACAGAAGCAGATCACCTTGGGATACAGCTGGGGACCAAGAAGGACTTTAAGAACTCTTAATCCATGGACACTTTTTCCTCTCTTTGGAAACTGTTCATAGGAAGGTGGAAGTGGTCTAACCAAGGGGTGGAATGTATAGGGTTAACACTCCAGGGGTAGTAACCCTGAACCTGACCCTAGAGGTCTTGACCCCTCCCCAGGGGTGGGTCACACCATCAGGTGATGGTTAGCCCACTCCCCCCCACTTCCTGTCCCATAAAGGAGAGGGGCTTCCTGTTCCTCTCTCTCTCGCCACACACTTCACTCTACACATCTCTGCCTGCATACCAGCACACCACGTGGCAGACACGAGGCAGACAAAGCCATCACCAGCACTGTGGTGGAGGGTTGCCAAGCCCTCATTGGACAGAATTGTGGCCCAAGGACCATCAATCGCGGAGTCAAAACCTTGCTCAGCCCGACTACCCATCTGCCTGCATGACTACAGCCCATGGCACCAGCTGCCATTCCTATCTGTGGGAAAATTTCTCCTGCAGTGGGGCATAAGCAGTAAACATGAGACCTTGTGATAGGAGATGTCCTTGGAGCCCAGCCGGCCCCAAGGAACCTAGACTGTTAAGCTGAGCAACCCCCGCACACCTGATAGGGAATGGAATATGCCAGCCCCTGGGGCATACACAGCTCCAGGGGGCTGACCCTGCCAGCCCCCTGGGGTTGAACCACAGGTTGTTTTGGTAATAAATAACCTATCTGTGCCTTACACATAACTTTGAGCCAATTTGTATTGTCCACTTGTGCCAGCCCCAGTCTGGCTGGGTACACCTCCTCTGAGCCCTATATAAGATACTGCATTACTTTAATAGCATCGCACTGCACTGATCACACTGATCGCACTGAAGCACAAAAGCTATAGAGCCGACTCGTCAGTGCCCCGATCCGCGTCGCACCAGCCTCCTGGACCTCAACACCCAGCTTGGCTCGTACCCATGGAAGCTCAGATAGCGTGCCCTAATAACCTCTGAATTGTTCCAATCCACAATACTTGGGACTTTCAAAACTGACTCCGGCCAGTGAGTAACTGAGAAACTCGATCTAAGCCAGAATAATCTCTCAATAAGCCTACCAGTGGCATTTCATGCCACAGACTCTCTTCCTAAATCCTTTCAAACCTTTGCTAAATTCCCAATTTGTTGTGCATAGACATTCTGTAATATAATCTCGCAACCACATACAAAGAACTTGTGTGGGGTAGGTTTTAAATAAGTCTGGGGTGGGGGAATTCCTTGTGTACATAATATTAAATTCCTTTTAAACTCTTTAAAATTCGACCTCATATTTCCTTCCCCAAAACCCAGACAAACTCCTCCGCAACAAGCACACACTCAGGTTGTATTTATATCTTTTGTATTTGGCTATCTCCCCTTCCCTATCCTTTGTAAACTTCCCTACCTCAAATACCTTTCTAAGTTATTGTTAAACTTTTCCTTTTAACTTCCAAATTGAGTGAGATTGATTTATTTGGGTACGCTTATCTCTCTCTCTCCCTATATCTAATCCCTATCTTTGGGAAAGGAGGGGGGAGATGGGAGGGCACTCTACAAATTGTTATTGGTTCTATCAAACTTATTAGAGTCTCTGGGAATTTGAATTAGAACCGAAGACACTTCAGAACTGCTCTGCAGGAGAAGACAGTTTATTGCTTCTGAAAGCATCCAGTGAGCAGTTTGCTCAGGGCACCCTTCAGCTCCTGGTTCCTCAGTTGCAGAGGAAATAGTTCACTGCTGGAGGCACCAGTACAGAATTGACTGTGGACATAAGGCTGGCAAAGAAGCCAGTGCCAAGAAACAGGGAGAGCACAGTCAGGTGAGGGAGGCAGGTGTCAAAGGCTGTGTGAAGGCCCTGCTGAGAGGGCATCCTTAGCACTGCCCTGAAGATCTGCACAGAGGACACCACAAAACAGGCTCCAGCTGTTGCTTTGCTCCAACTTTCAGGTTTGCTTAAGGCCCAGTGCAAAGCTCCTAGGAGCAAGCAGCTTGTGGCTGTGGTCTCTGCCATGCCATCTGCCACTGCAGAGGAGCTTGGCTCCACCAGCTCTCCAGGCAGGTGCTGCCTGCTCTGGACTGCCCTGTGCCTGCCTTTCAGCACACTAAAGGGGCCCAGCTGCCTCTGGCTTGCCACACGGCTTCTGCACTTTAGGCCCCTAAGCCCTTCACAAGGGACTTCCTGTGGACCTTCTCTAGGCTCTCCAATCCCTTTAAAAATGGGAACCTCACATCTGATGTGGCATCCATCATGACTCCCATGCCCCTCTCCTAAGGACACTGCCCAGCTGGTCACATCACAGCCTGTCCAGATGCGTGAGGTCGCTGTGCCCAGTGCAGACCTTGCCCCTCCTTGGCTTTGTCCAACTTCAGGAGGCCTTTGTTGGCCAAATCCACTCACATGTCAAGGTCCTGTGGACTGGAATTCCAGCACAACATCATTTAATGTCTGAGGGCAGTGCCTCAAACAAGGTAACAATGTGGGGAGCCATGCTGCTGCTTGTGCCTCCCAAGATCTTCCTTTGTCCAGGATGGACAAGCCCAGCCCCCTCTGCTGGGACTCTTTTCCTCTTCCCCTCTGCACACAGTCACGGCCCTGAAGCTCCACAGAAGGCTTGCAGGAGGCAGTTCAGAGGAACAAGTCCCTGCAGGATCCTGTCTTGTGTTGAGCACACAGGGAACAGAGCTCTTCATGCCTGCAGTCTCTGGGTCACATCAGATAGGCCAAGGCTGAATTGGAAATGGTCTGAAAATAAAGAGTGTGTGTTGACAACATTCTCAGAAGGGTAACTGCACCAGCAGCAGGCAAAATTCAGGCAGTCAGGCTGGGCCTGCACTGAGTGCCACCAGAGCTGCTCTGCAGCAGAAGACAAAGAGTTTATTGCTTCTGAAAGCATCCAGTGAGCAGTTTGCTCAGGGCAGCCTTCAGCTCCTCAGGCTGTAGATGAGAGGGTTCACTGCTGGGGGCACCACTGAGTACAGAACTGACACAACCAGATTCAGAAATGTAGAGGAGATGGGGGGGGGGGCTTCAGGTAGGCAAAGGAGGCAGTGAAGACAAACAGGAAGAGCACAGCCAGGTGAGGGAGGCAGGTGGCAAAGGTTTTGTGGCGTCCCTGCTGAGAGGGCATCCTCAGCGCTGCCCTCAAGATCTGCACATAGGACACTACAATGAACACAAAATGGACAAATGCCAAACAAACACCGGCCACAAGAAGCCAGAGTTCCCTGAGGTAGGCTGTGGAGCAGGAGAGCTTGAGGATCTGGGGGATCTCACAGAAAAACTGGAGCACAGCATTGCCCTGGCAGAGGGGCAGGGAAAATGTATTGGCTGTGTGCAGCAGAGCATGGAGAGCCCCACAGGCCCAGGCAGCTGCTGCCATGTGGGCACAAGCTCCGCTGCCCAGTAGGGTGCCATAGTGCAGGGGTCTGCAGATGGCAACGTAGCAGTCGGAGGCCATGATAGTGAGGAGAAAAAATTCTGTGTCAATCAGGAATAATACAAAGAAGACCTGAGCAGCACAGCCTGCATAGGAGATGTCCCTGTCGTTCCACAGGGAATTGTCCATGGATTTGAGGACAGTGGTGGAGATGATGCCCAGGTCAAGTAGGGCGAGGTTGAGGAGGAAGAAGTACATGGGTGTGTGCAGGTGGTGGTGCCAGGCGATGGTGGTGATGATGAGGCTGTTGCCCAGGAGGGCAGCCAGGTAGGTGGCCAGGAAGAGGCAGAAGTGCAGGAGCTGCAGCTGCTGTGTGCCTGCAAATGGCAGGAGGAGGAAGTGGCTGATGGAGCTACTGTTGGACATTGCCTGCCTCTGGCCATGGAGACCTGTCCAAGGAGGAAAAGCAGTGACAAGTTAGGGGACACTTCTCTCTGAAAACAAAGGTGCAGTGCCCACAGAGCAGCCTCTGCCTCAGCTGAGTGAGGAAGGGCTCAGCTCATGCCCCATCCCCACCAACCACTGGCAGGCTTCAGCACAGCTTCCAATGCAGCTTGGACACTCAGCTGCCATGAAGACACCTCCCAGGCAGGACCTCCAGTGACAGTGTCAGAGCACAAAGTGACCACAGCCCAGCCCCAGTCCCACACAGCAGGAGTCTTGTGGCTCGAGGGAGACTTAGGGAGCAGCACTGCAGAGCTCTGCAAACAATGAGCTGAAGGCACAAAGGCAGAGGGGCTTGGTGTGAAGCCTTCTCCTTGCCCTGCTCTGCTCCCTGCACCTCACACGCTGCAGCTGAAGAGCTTTGGTCACCCTTCTGTGTGCACACTGCAGGAGCCTTCAGCTGCATGTCCAGGTGTCAAGGCCATGACTCATGAGCTGGAGCCCACAGCTTTGAGGGCACTGCCTCTGCTGGGTCGGAGAGGAGACCGAAAGGTTGCGTTGGGAAAAGTGTCTGCAGGGCAGAGTGGCCCAGAGCTGCCTGATGCCCCTTGCCAGGCTGCTTGGCAGTAGATCCCTCTCCATCTGCCTGCCCATGTCTCTGCTGCCTGCAGCTGTCCCTGCCACCAGCTGCTTCTCTGTGCCCAGGTCTCTCCCTGCTCCCTGCTGACAGATCCCATCCCACCTGCTCTGTGCTCAGCTCTACCCTGCAGACCCTTCCCAGCGTCTGGGCACTGCCCAGGCTGATCTCGAGCTGTGCAGAGACTCAGGAGCAGCTCAGGGAAGCACCAAGGGGACCTGAGGCTTCAGTGTCTTCTGCAGAGTGGAGAACTAAATTCCAGTCTCACCCTGCCCACCAAGGAGAGCAAACTCCAGGGCCAAGACTCCTTCCCTTCCAGGAAAGGCTGCCCTGATCTTCTGGAAAGACCCCTCAGAAATGCCCAGGGGGGAGCTGCAGCTGGGAGCAAACCTGACCCATGCAGCAGCCTCTGCTCAGCAGAAGGACTCTGCCCTGCTCTGCCCTGCCCTGCCAGGGATGGCTTCTTCTACCCTCAGCTTCTGCCCACAGTGCCATGGGGAGCTCTGCAGGCAGGCTGAGAGCTGAGGCTGGCAGGCAGCAGAGTCCCTGCCCCAGCACACAGCCCCTGGGCTGCAGGGACCCTGCTCTGCAGGACAGCCCTGCCCACCCCTGCCTGCAGCCCAGGACTGCACATCTCTTCACAATGGCTTGAGGAGAGCCTCTGGGCAGGGAGTCCTCCTTACAGAGCTCATCAGCTGTGGCTGTGCCAGCTGCAGGAGATGCCTCCAGGACCTGTAGCTGCACTGCCCTGCACCCACAGACTCACCTTGTCAGGGACTGCAGTGACTTCTGCTCCAGTGAGCTCTCAGCATCCTCCTGGTCCTGGCCACCCTGAAGCTCTCTCTGCCTCCCTCATCTGCCTGAGATGCCCTGGCAGTGCCCTCAGGCCTGCTGTGCTGTGCAGAGGAGTTGCTCCTGGACAGAGCTGTCTCTTTTCAGTGCTACCCACTTGCCAGCAGCTCCCTGCAGCCCAGGAGCCCAGCCCAGATCAGCAGCAGAGGAGCAGCCCTGGGCATGTTAATGACCTCTCTGGTGGCTTTGGTGCCAGGTAAGCCTCAGAGGATGAGAGGAAGATGATGAAACCTCTCCAGAAGTTGAAGCCAGCTTGAGACTCTGATGTTTCTTGCAGTTGTTAATGGGTCCCAGTGAGGACCCATATTAATATTAATTTATCTATTGTTGCTATTTATGTGCCCTATCCCTGGAATATTCATCTTTCCCCTATGTCTGAGATAGAGAATCAGCTCAAACGGCCACAGATATCACACAATTCACTCTGTGGTGTCACACAGTGCTCTCTGTGATGTCACACAAGGCTCTCTGTGATGTCACAGAATGCACTCTGTGATATCACACAATTGTCTCTGTGTTGTCACACATTGCAGTCTGTGACACCACACAATGCCCTCGTGATGTCACACAATGAACTCTGTGATGTCACACAATGCTCTCTGTGACATCACACTGCGCTCTGTGATGTCACACAATGCACTCTGTGATGTTGCACAATGTACTCTGTGATGTCACACAATGCTCTCTGTGATGTCACACAATGTACTCTGTGATGTGACACAATGCTCTCTGTGGCGTCACTCAATGCTCTGTGTGACATCACACAATGCTATCTATGACGTCACACAATGCTCTCTGTGATGTCACGCAATGCTCTCTGTGCTGTCACTCTATTGTGAAAGTTTAGGCTGTAACCCGCCCCCCCACACTTTTGAATTTGCCCCAGCTAACTCAGAAGAGCTCCGGGAATATAAATGAAGCTATTTATTTACAGCAGCACAATATACAAGCAGCTATTTACAATATATACAGTTATATATAAAAATATACAAAGGATAAATAATACAGAAGCACAACTCCCCTCCCAGAAACCTGAGTCCCCATGAGGGGTTCTCAAACCACCCCAACACCTCTCCCTACCCCTCTCAACCTTACCCCAATCCTGAGAAAAAGAATAGAGGTGCAGCCAAGAGGTTAAGAAGGAAGATTAGTGGCAGTGAGGTTAAGGAGATGTGGCTTGGTCTGAAGCTCAAAGCAGAGAGAGAACAAAATGGAGAATGTTATCTGATGTTTACTTCTTGTTCCCAGAGCTCTCAGCTAGACTGGTGAGGGAAGGAGACACAACCACTGTTTTCCTTTTTCAGCCAATTATCTAGTTCTCTCACCAAAACATTCTAGCCTGCTTCAAACTAGCACAGCTATGCACTCTGTAATGTCACACAGTGCTCTCTGTGATGTCACACAATGCACTCTGAGATGTCACACAATGTTCTCTCTGATGTCACACAAGGCACTCTGTGACGTCACACAATGCACTCTATGACTTCACACAATGCACTCTGTGATGTCACACAATGCTCTCTGTGATGTCACACAATGTTCTTTGTGATGTCACTCAATTCACTCTGTGATGTCACACAATGCACTGTGTGATGTCACACAGTGCACTCTGTGACGTCACACAATTCACTCTGAGGTGTCACACAATGGTCCCTGTGACATCACACAATGTTGTACTGGGTTTGGGCTGATCCCTCCCCCGTGAAGAAATTGACAACACAGACACACACCCCCCCCCCCCTTTTTTTTGAAAGTCAGGGAAATATGAAATTGTATTTCTTGTAGTATAAGTATAACAATGTAAAGAGAGATAATAACTAGAGAAGGAAGGAAGAAAAAAAAAACAATACAATAACCTTAAAGGAGATGGGGGAGGGGTCAAGTGGTGGTGAAGCAGCAGAAGCAGCAGTAGCCAAAACAGCAGCCGGGGAAGACAGGCGAAGCTGCAGCAGCAGAAGGCAGCAGGAGAAGAGAGGCAGAAAAAGCTGTGCTTCTAGACATTGAGCTCTTGATGCTTCCATGATATTATATTAATTTATCTCTTGTTGCCATTATTTGGCCTATCCCTGGAGTGTTCATCTTTCCCCTATGTCTGAGCTAGAGAATCAGCTCAAACGGCCACAATCCACCCCTTTAATATAATTTACCATTGCAGCATCAAGTCATTCTATGTAACTAGGGATAACATCAGTATCGTAGATGGTCATTTTCCAGGCTTCAAGCATCTTTCTTCAATTTCTGGTCATTCAGCTTCCCACTCCTGTCTGTCTCAGGCATTGGCTAGCTCAATGGTTTTCTAGAACAGTCAGATGTTTTATTCAATGAGTGGAATAGAGCAGGACTCTTGGCACTCTCAGGGCTCATGCTGATGGAGAGTGGGCTCTTCATGGCTTTTGGGCACCACAATCATCTGCAAAAAGAACTCATAACAACATCTCTACATTCTTTCTGCCAATGTCAGATTCTTTTGTGGCACACATTGTATTTCACCATTCTTCTGCATAACTCAATATGTATGACCAGGTCCTTCAGCAGAAACCACCCCTCGGACAGGTGTAGCCTCCCTCGAAGGGGAGAATACCCAAACAGACTTGCCCAACAAATTCTTTTCATGAATGACAGGAACCCTGTCACCTTCCACCTTTTGTAAGACCTCTGAATGAGCTGGGCCAGCTCAGTTGGTGGAGCCTCTACTATTCACTACCCAAGTGGCTTGGGCTAGATGTTTCTCCCTGTTCTTTAAGGTTCCTCCCCCCATTGCCTTTAAAGTTGTTTTCAGCAAGCCATTGTAGCGTTCAATTTTGCCTGAGGTGGGTGCATAATAAGGGATGTGATAGATCCACTCAATGCTGTGCTCTTTGGCCCAAGATTTTATGAGATTGTTTTTAAAGTGGGTACCATTATCTGATTCAATTCTCTCTGGAGTGCCATGTCGCCACAGGATTTGTCTTTCCAAGCCCAAAATGGTGTTACGTGCAGTGGCACGGGAAACTGGATAGGTTTCCAGCCATCCAGTGCTTGCTTCCACCATGGTCAGCACATATTGCTTTCCAGTCCGAGAACAAGGTAGAGTGATGTAATCAATCTGCCACGCTTCACCGTATTTGTACTTTGCCCATCGCTCACCATACCACAAGGGCTTCAGACGCTTGGCTTGTTTAATAGCAGCACAAATATCACAGTCATGTATAAGTTGTGTTATAGCATCCATGGAGATGCTGATTACTCTATCCCATGCCCATTGGTAGGTAGCATCTCTGCCTTGATGTCCTGAGGAATCATGGGCCCACCGGGCTAAGAACAGCTCACCTCGGTGTTCCCAATCTAAATCCAAATCACAATTCACATCGGTTTGAAACACCTTGGCAGCCAAATCTGCCTGATGGTTGTGCTGATGTTCCTCAGTAACTTTACTTTTGGGCATGTGAGCGTCTATGTGTCGTACTCTTACAGGGATTTTCTCTAGACGGGTAGCAATGTCCTGCCATAAGTCAGCAGCCCAAATTGGCTTTCCTTTCCATTGCCAATTATTTCTTTTCCAGCCCTTTAGCCAATCCCATAAGGCATTAGCCACCATCCACGAATCAGTATAGAGGTAAAGCATGGGCCAGTTCTCATGCTCAGCCACATCAAGAGCAAGTTGGACAGCTTTTACCTCTGCAAACTGGCTCAACTCACCTTCTTCAGCTTTTGCTTCAGCCACTGCTCACAAAGGGCACCAAACTGCAGCTCTCCATTTTCGCTTGTTTCCAGCAAGGCGACAGGAACCATCAGTAAATAGAGCATAGTTCCTTTCTTCTTCAGACAAATCACTGTAAGGAGGAGCTTCCTCAGCCTGATTTACTCACTGCTCTGGAGGATTTATACAGTTTGTGCCTTCTGGCCAGTTGGTGATCATCTCCACTGTGCCAGGTTGTTCAGAACTCCCCATGCATGCTCGCTGTGTTATGAGAGCCATCCACTTAGACCAGGTAACATCAGTTGTGTGATGTGGCGATGATCCTTTTCCCTTAAACATCCAGTTCAAAACTGGTAATCTGGGAGACAAAAGAAGCTGAGAGTCTGTTCCTATTACTTCTGAAGCAGCTTTCACACCTTCACAAGCAGCAAGGATCTCTTTCTCCGTTGGTGTATAGTTTACTTCTGACCCTCTATATCCTCTACTCCAGAAACCAAGTGGTCGGCCATGTGTTTCTCCTGGGGCTCTCTGCCATAGGCACCAGGTTGGACCATTATCACTTGCAGCCGTATACAGAATGTTCTTAATGTCTGGACCAGTTCGAACAGGCCCCAAACCCATTGCATGAACTACTTCCTGTTTTATCTGATCAAAGGCTGCTTGTTGTTCAGGTCCCCACTGAAAGTTGTTCCTCTTTCGAGTTACATCATATAAAGGTTTTACAATTTGGCTGTACCCAGAGATGTGCAGCCTCCAAAATCCAACTGTTCCCAAGAAAGACAATGTGTCCTTCTTATTTGTGGGATTTGCCATGGCAGAAACTATTTATCACATCCATTGGAATGTGACGGCGACCTTCTTGCCAACGAATTGCCAAGAACTGAATCTCTCTAGCAGGTCCTTTCACCTTGTCTCGCTTTATGGCAAAACCTGCCTTCAGCAGAATGGCAATTATTTTGTTACCTTTCTCAAAAACTTCTTGTGTCGTGTTCCCTCAGACAATGATGTCATCAATGAACTGCAGGTGCTCTGGAGCTCCACCCTTCTCCAATGCATCATGGATCACTGCATGGCAGATCATCGAGCTGTGCTTCCACCCCTGGTGCAAAAGATTAAATGTATACTGAATCCCCCTCCAAGTGAAAGCAAATTGAGGCTTGCATTCCTCTGCTATTGGAATAGAAAAGAAAGCATTAGCAACATCTATGGTTGCATACCATTTGTCCTCCTTGGATTCTAGCTCATCCTGGAGTTATAACATGTCTGGCACAGCAGAACTCATGGGCTGAGTCACTTCATTTAGGCCATGGAAATCAACTGTAAGTCACCACTCTCCATTTGCCTTTCGCACAGACCATATGGGACTATTGAAAGGTGAATGGGTTTTTTTAATGACGTCCTGGTGCTCCAGACAACTAATCAGATCATGTATGGGCACTAAAGAGTCACGGTTTGTTCTATATTGCCTGTGGTGTACAATTTGGGTGGCAACTGACAACTTCACATCCTCTACATTATGCTGCCCAACAACTGCAGACTCATCTGAGAGCTCAGGCCTAGCAGACAACTTCAGTTTATCTCCAAAAGCTTCTACAGTTGCTATTCCAAAGGTCCACTTAAAACCCTTGGGATCCTTAAAGCGCCCTTCTCTCAGAAAGTCAATTCCCAAGATGCAAGGTGCATTTGGACCCCTTACAATGGCATGCATTCACCAATCATTCCCAGTCAAACTCATCTCTGCCTCTAATCTTGTCAATTCTTGAGAGCCTCCTGTAATTTCAGAAATAGTAATAGACTCCATTCCTTTACAGTTTGAAGGCATCAATGTGCATTGTGCACCCATGTCCACTAGAGCCCTGTATTTCTGAATTTCCAAGGTACCAGGCCATTTAACATATACATTCCAGTATATCCTGTTGTCTTCCTGGTCCCTGGCCTCTGCCTGGTAAGAGGCAGGGCCACCTTAATGTTGGCCATTACAAGTGCAATTGGCACAGTGTTTAATGGTGTTAGTTGAATCATTGCCAGAACCATCTGAGTCATGTGGGGAAACTGAGGCAACTACTCTTTTAGGCTTCTCACTCTGTGACTCTCTCACTCTTTTTAGGAGAAGTGAGGTAGGTTTTCCATCCCATTTATCCATGTTTTCACCAAACTGGTCACATAAGATTAGCCAAAGAGACCCACGTGACTGTTGTCTATTCTTTAGTGAGTTAGGTTGAATTGGTCTTCTAGGACGCCTATCCCTGATGGCCGAGACATGTACCCACTCTGATGGTGGAGAAGAAGGTTCACTGTCCTTTGCCAACTGGGATATGGGGTTTAAAATTCCTCCTTGAGTTGTTTCATGCTATCTTTTATCTCTTCAGTCATAGTATTTATGGCTGACACCATAGCATTAACCGTAAGGCTACCCTCCATTTGGCTCATTTGATCAGCAAATTCACCCACAGCCAGAGAAGTTGTTGCATCATCTTTCCCCGCCATTTTACTTGCCAATGTATGGGCATAATTAGAGGGGGCGAGCTGAATAAGTTTCTTTAGGAGAGCTCGGCTCATAGGTATCTCCTCAGGGTCCTCCGTTGTATAATCTCCATAGATTAGCTCTCTTATGGCCATCTCTTGCAGGCACTGAACCCCCTGTTCAATTGTATTCCAGCGTAAGGGTCTCCAGGGTAAATCATCCCTGTTAGGGTACCGCAGTACCACAGCTGTCAATACGCATGACTAGAGGTTAGAGTTGCCACCGAGATGTCCTAAGTGCTTATCTATGCCATTGTCTCTCGAGAAAACTCCCAACTGCCTTACTGTCTGAGGGTTTATTTCTATGGTGTCCATGCCTCCATCCCAGCATCTGTTCAGCTAACTCATCAGCAGTTCTCGCTCTTTCCGGGCATAGTCTTGCCTAATATGCCTGACCTCCTTTCTTGACAATGGGGCCTTCTCCTAATCATCACTATCATCTGTCTCTCAAGTATATTTTCCCTTAGCCCTAGCCTTTCCACTCCTTGTGCCCACAAGGGTACAGCCTTCACACCAGCCGATATACCTTCTCCTGGATCCTCTTCCGTTTGCTTCAAGAGTTGAGCAGACTTCTGAAGCTCCTCATCCACAGCAAAAGGGTTGCCCTGCTCTGGTTTATCCCCATCGTCATCTGAGCTATCACGACCCCCAAGGCTAGCTGCCATTTTTCTCCTCGTTTTAACCAGAGCAAGGGAGACCTTATCTAAAGTAAACTGTGTCTTACTCTGGGAGGTGCCTTTCACTGAATCGTCTGAATTTTGTTTGTCTGCCTGGCTCTGTTCCTCACATGGTAGTGGAGCTGAGACTGAGGCAGAAGGACCCTTGCCCACAGCAGCAACAGCAGCTGGCTCGGCAGAGAAAATCGGGGCTAAGGCAGGAGCAGTGGAATTAGCAGGCTCGATGGCATTAGTGGGCTTGCCCTCCAAGGACCCCGCCACATCCTCTGGTACTGCTTCCGGTCCCCTGGTTGCAGGCAAAAGAGTCTTTGCCTCAGCAGCCTCTCTACTGGCAGAGGCTCTGGTGTCAGCGACCCTCCTACAGATCAATACGTTCGAGCTGCATTTCCCACAAACCAGTTTCTCAACTTTATCTGTGCGAGGGACTTTGCCATAGCCCACAGCGTCTGCAGCCAGATCCGGCACTACCGCAGCAGCCCTTTGTGACTGCACTTCTGCAGGGGTTCCATCACCACTACCTTTACTTTCCTCCATTCTATTGGGTATGAATGGGAACCAGATTGTTTCCTGCCTCCATGCTTCAGGGTCAGTGGGGTACGGGCCATGTCCAACAATCTTTTCTACTCTCAAAGGCTCCGAGGCAGGATGTTTCACTGCTCTGCGAGCAGTCCGTCTGCCAGGTGCCATGACCCTCCCTTCCCCACTTCGGTTGCAGATTGTTTCTTTAACCCTTAGCTCCCTGCTATTGCCTCCGGAAAAAGTAAAAACCTCACTTACAGCCTGTTTGTTCCTGCATCTCTCTCGTCTCCACACTACAACCAGACCTACAATAGCAGTCAAAAACATCAAGTTCACACATATTGGGCAGGCTACTGGGTAGCTCAGCTCTGCCAAATAACTCCTACTCTCTGACACCAGTGTAACATACGGCACACCCTCAACGACATTCCTAAACCCTAAAACATTCCTAACAACATCTCCAACCTTCGTTAGCACAGCTTTCACCGAGTCCCAGACCATCTTACTGAAGAATGAACAAACCTGGTAGTGCACCATAGCTGTAAAACACTGCTGAACCAATAGAGTCAGAATTGAGGCAATAAGAGGCCAGAATATATCAAACAACTTCATTTTCCCTGATGCTCTTATTCTGAATATCAATCAAAAGGGAAAAAAAAAAACAAACCAAGATCGTGCCCCACGTTTGGAAAAGCACCAAAATTAATGTCCCGGGTTAGGGCAGATCCCTCCCCCGGGGAGAAATAAACTCACCACAACACAGACACTTTTTTTGAAAAGTCAGGGAAAGATGAAATTGTATTTTCTTATAGTATAAGTATAACGATGTAAAGAGAGACAATAATTAGAGAAGGAAGAAGAAAAACCAATACAATAACCTTAAGGGAGATGGGGGAGGGGTCAAATGGCAGCGAAGCAGCAGAAGCAGCAGTAGCCAAAACAGTAGCCGGGGAAGATAGGTGAAGCTGCAGCAACAGAAGCCAGCAGAAGAAGGGGCAGAACAAGCTGTGCTTCTGGACATTACGCTCTTGATGCTCCGATGAAATGATATTAATTTATCTATTGTTGCCATTATGTGGCCTATCCCTGGAGTGTTCATCTTTCCCCTATGTCTGAGCTAGAGAATCAGCTCAAACAGCCACAGTAGCCCAGTCCAGGACAGAATGGGCTCACTCCCAGCACTGACAGCATCACTTGGCTCTGCCTGATAGAGCTTCTGGCAGCTGCCAGTAAAATCTGATCCCATGGCCTCTCCCAGTGCAGACTGATCCCCTCCCAGTACAATCTGAACATCCTAATCCTGTCCTGGTGCAGACTGGGCCCTGTCCCAGTGCCAACTGCAGCCTCTGATCTCTTCCCACTAGATACTGGTACTTGCCCCAGTCCAAACTAGATCCAACTGCCTCCCTCCAGGACAGACTGAGTCCCTTCCCAGTACAACCGGCATTGATTTAGGCCCTCTCAGCACAGCCTGGCCTCTCTCCCAGTGCAAACTGGATCCTCAGACACCTTCCCCATACACACTTGGCTCCATCCCATTACACACTGGATGCCCTGATCCCCACCCAGTACTCCTTAGGCCTTTCACACTCTCTCTAGCCAGTGTCCCAGATCCCTTCTCCTACCCCCCTGTTTGCTCCCTCACTCTTAGGAAGGGGGTAGTTGAACCTGAGTTTGGGGTGAAATGCAGTGAGGCCAATGCAAAGGTTATTAAAGAATTCATTAATACATACAAAGAGAATTCCCCCAAACTTATTTACAACTCTGCACACAAGTGCTTGGGTGTGGTTAGCAGAACTGCCTTACAGAATGTCTCTGCACAATGTAATTTTGAGAAGGGTTCTGAAATGGCTTTGGTAGAGAAGTCTTTTGGCTTCACTCACCGCTTGTGAGCTCAACCAAATTCTTTCAGCACCTTGACCAAAGGGAATTCAGAACACTCCTGGTCCTCACTCTTAATGTCTGGGGTCCAAAGAATACCCAGGAAAATACACAATAGAAGTGCTGTGGTGAAGTCCAGGTGGGCTGTGGTGTGGCTGGGCTGCTGCATCAAGATCAGGACACACTGCCTGAGGAGACTTTACGGACATGGGCAGAGTCCCTCCGTGGCTTCTCAGAAGCTCATTGGACATTCAGCTGCCTGGGCAGAGGAGGATCCAGGCTGGAGGCTGAGGTGGCCTGATTTGGTGCACCAGGGCTCAGCGACCCTCTCTGGGCTGGCACTGCAGGCTGAGGTGGAGGTCGAAAATCGCAGGCAGACCAAGTGGTTACCATGCAAAGTGTCACACAGCAGCGGCAAAACAGCAGCAGACACAAGCGGGGAGAGGCAGGCAGGGGAGCGACCGAGCATGCAAGCTCCTTATCTACCTGCTTACCCCTTCTGTGGAGCAATGCCCGAGGCCAATGGTCTGGCCACGATATCACCCAATCACCTCTAGGCAATCACCCAAATATACCCAAAGAAGGAGAAACCCATCAGCTGCTCTCCTCTAGAAGTGGCAAGGCGCAGACGCCTGGCACACTACAGGGGCGTGGCTCTTATGGAACCCCTCTCATGCGACCAGACTGAACCAGACTGGGTTGTTTTGGGTTTCTTTTGTGCTCTTTTCCCACCTCTGGCTGCAATGCAGACAGGCAGATAAACATGTCCAGACAAGCCAGGATATGCTCAAGCCTATTTTGTGACCTTTGGGACTCTCCACCACACTCACCCAAGCCCCTGCTCTAACTCAAACAAGTTGAGCCCATCCCTCAGCTCACCCCTGAATGCTGAGTTCCTGCCAAAAACATCTGTTGTGGAGGGCCTGTAGGCCCAAAAGCAGGCTTATTTATGCCTGCTCTGCCTGGACATGTCTCTCTGCCTGCACCAGGGGTAAACAAGAACAAAGGGACACCTGATTGTGTAAGTCCCCACACGTCCAGCTCGGTCCTGCCTGGTGCTGGGCCCACATGATTACCATACCTGGAGTCCAGGCCTGTGGGTTTTACCTAGTGTGGTAGGGTTCGGCTGAGTGCCAACCTGATTGGTCATTGAAGTGGCCAATGAGACCACTAACTCTCGGCCCACAGTTAATACATAGGGGTGCACAGGCTCATGTGCAGCCTTTCACACATTACCCGTGGCTCTGCCACATGCTCGCTTGTCTGCCTGTGTACTTCCTTGCAGCTTTATGCCTGCCTTTGTATAAGTGCCTGGTGTGCACATTGCTGTGGGTTGCTGGGAGCAGAGCCACTTGTCTGCATTCAATTGGCCTGCGAAGCAAGAGTTGGACCCATGCTCATACTGCATGGAATCCTGCCTCTGCACCTGGAGATCCTGCCTGCATGCCCCTGGAGAGAGCAGCCAGCAGAATCCAGCAGCAGTAAGGCCAGAGCCTGCCATTTCCCCTGACACCGGAGGATTCCAGCCTTGAAGTCCACAGGCAGAGACCCTGAAGAATTGAACACTTGCCATAGGCTGACGCAGCCCCGGAGGGTGATTAATAATTGATAAGAATTGTGAGTAGATGCCTCTGTAATTTCTATTACCTCTGCCATAGAGCAGAGAGCAGTTTTCAGCTCAGCTTTGCTGGGCAAACAGTACAAGACCTCAGGTGGCATTGAGCCACGGGGAAACTCTCTCTCTGTTAATAGTTTGAATGTTTGCTGGTTATCAATAAGTTTCTGTAGATATATATACTAGAATGTCTTCATAACAGTGTAAAGAATCCTTTTAATATTAAAGTTCAGTGGTTGGGGGTGGCGAGAGTTAAGATATTGGAAGCCAATAAATATATATATTTTATAAATATCCTCTCACATTAATTTCTCCCCTCCGCCAAATTGGCGCAGGCACTGGAAATCCCCCTCCACGACAACATCTCTGCCACTGCCACCATTGCCCATCCTGGCCTCATACTTTATCTCTGGCACTAACTCCTTGACCTTAATCCCAGCACTCAGCCCAAGCCCTGTCACTCAGAGCTGGCCCCCAGCTGAGCACTGCCAAGCACCCTCAGCAGGACAACAAAGCCTCTTCTCAGCCTTGACCTGAGACCCACACCTCAAACGCAGCTCTGAGCCCGAAGCCCTTTCCTGGGCACTTCAGCCCAAACCTTCTTCCTGTGCTTTGATCCCTCACCTGTACCTTCTCCCACATGTGACTGACTCTGCTTGACCCCTGGCACAGGGCAGGGGCTCTGAGGTGCCAGAGCAGCCACATGGCCTTGGAAGAAGAACAGGATGTGACCTGTGGCTGAGCAGCTGATGGACACCAGCAGGAGATGGGTGGCAATGCTATGGGAAGCTGAGCTGTGCCTCAGCATCTCAGGGCTAGCAGCAGGCACAGGGCTGTGCAGGGGCTGGGAGGTCACTGCTGCCTCAGGAGCTGAGAGGGCAGCAGCAGGAAGAGGGCAGCAAAGGCACTGGGAGGTCATTTCTTGCTGCAGCAGCTGGAGGGCAGCCCTGACTCCTGCCTGGGCTCTGTGCTGTTGGGCTGCCAGCTGCCAGTGTGCCCAGCAGGCAGCAGAGAGCCTGTGCTGGGCAAGGCACTGTGTGAGTCCCTGTCCCTAAGTGCCTGGTGGCCCCTGCAGGAAGAGGCTTGGGGCTGAGTTGTCACCTCCCTGCACCCCTGAGGGGACGGCAGCAGGGACAGGGCTTGGGTGTGGCTGCTGCAGAAACTGAAAGGCAGCAGCAGGGACCTGGCTTGGAAGCCTGCAGCTGTGGGAAGCCAGCAGAGGCAGGAGGATTGGGGTACTGATGAGAGGACTCGATTTGAGCTAGCTGCAAGCAGTACACTTTATTGAGGCAATACAGCAGCTCATATGGTACTTGGAAGAAGCCGGCACAGCTAACTTAGTGTGAGATTGGTACAAGTGGAAAGTACAGATTGGCTCAAGTTTATGTGTAAGGTACAGATAGGTCAGACTACCAAAACAAGCTGTGGCGTCTGCCCCTGCATCTTGTGGGCTCAGCCTCCTGCAGCTGTGCGTGGAGGGGGGGGGCACCCAGTGCCTGGTATTCTGAGTCCAAGATGGACTCAAGGGCACTTCACAACACAGGTTTGCTTATTGCTTAGCAGCTCATGTCCTGTTAGCAAGAAAATTCTCCCACAGAAGAACATGCGGAGCTTTCTGCTGCCTGCTCCACTGCCAGCCACAAGCAGGCTGCTGGCTTGGGCCAGCTTTGTGGCATCACTGATGGCTGAGAAGCTCCCAGGGCAGCAGGAGGCACATGGGGGGTGAGGGTGAGAGCACTGAAACTCCAACCCCTCTGTGTCCTTGGCCAGCAGCAGGCACAGGGCTGGGCTGGGCACTCTGCCATCCCTTGTGGCTCCCAAGCTGAGAGGCAGCAGCAGGGAGGGGACTTGGGTGTTGGTTTGGAACTGGAGGTTCTGCTCTGTGCTGTTCCCAGTCAAAAGGCACCCCAGGCTCTGGCAGGGACCATTGCCAATGCCCTGGGGTGGAGCAAAGCCTGCAGGCAGTGAAGAAGGCCAAGAGCAGATGAGCTGTGCAGCAGGAGTGTGGCCACCCATACATGGGGGTTGTCTTCCCCTGGACTCAGCACTGCTGTGGCTACATCTGCAATGTTGATGTCTGGTTTGGAAATTCCTGTTCTGGAGGAATGGAGAAGAACTGCAGAGGCTCCAGAGGGTATCTGCCAGGACTGGAGTGCAGGCACAGAGGGACTGAGGCTTCTGGAACCTGCTGAAGTGCAGGCTCAGGGCACTACAGCTGTGCTGTGCCCCTGCTTGGAGGGTGGTGATGAGGAAGCTGTGGTGGAGGGCCACATAGGCCCAAATAGCCTTGTTTACAAGTCTATACTTGCCTGGACATGTTTTCCCTCTGAAAGGTGTTTTTCTGTCCAAAACAGGGGAAAACAAATTAAGTGGACAAAGGGGCACAAGAAGCCTGGGGCCTTCAAGTCTGGCCTGCCTGCTTGCAAGATTGAGGTAAACATGTTGTATAAGCTCATGCACGCAGCGTGTGGGCCCACCTGTGCCCTCTCCATATTTGGGGGTACCAGACCTGTGGACTCTACCAGAGGGACGATCGACCAAGGCACTCCTGGCCAGCCGCCGCTCCAGCTCACCGTTCCCAGCCTGATCATGCCGTGGAGCCTTCTCAGACAGCGCCTCCCAATATCCGAGCTGAACTGTTCAGGTCCACGAGGATCAGCAGCGTGGCTTTTGATACACATATTCAGGACCACAGAGACTGTGACTCCAATCAGTGAGTAACTGAACAATCTCGATTTGAACAGCTTAGAAATTTCAGTGACTTTACCAGTGGCACCTTTTGCCACAAGACTCTCTATCCAAACCTTTCCAAACCTCTACCAAATTCCTGATTCCTGCTGTAAATAGACATTCTGTGAAATAATTTCACAACCACATACAAAGAACTTGTGTGGGTTAATTGTATATAAGTATGGGGGGGAATTCTCTTTGTATATAATAATAAATTATTTAAAACCCTTTCAAAAATTTGGTCTATCTTACCTCTAAACTCAAACAAAAACCCTTCACAACAAGCAGCTGGGATTTCCTTCTCTGTAGGGGTATAATTGGCGGAGCCTGGGACGGAGCTGCAATTGGGACAGGGGCTGCCTGAGGTGGAGCTCTGGGCAGGACTGGGGGCAGAGTTCAGGGTGGAGTTCAGGGTGGAGCCTGGGGCAGGGCTGCACTCAGGCAGGGCCTGCCTGGCCTGCCAGGCCGCTCTTGCCAGTCGCCCCCCCCGCCTCAGCTGCAGCCACAGCAGTGCAGGCCACCCCTCCCCCTAAGCGTTTTAATGGCCATGGCTACACGAGGTCTCCATGTGTTCCAGCTCAGAGCTGCAATACAAACTCCCAAACCCACATTTAAACACAGTGAAATCACTGTTATCCAGTACCATTTTCCCCCCAGAATATCTGGAGCTTCTGTGTCCCAGCACACATGCTCACAGTGATTCCATGTTCCAGAAACATTTCTAAACACAGTTAGATTCCTAACAGAATTCAGGAAATATGCACAGACCCAGAGATGCAAACGCTTAGAGTATTCCCAGACCATATCCATGACTATCCAGAAGACCTGGGAACTGACAAACTTCAGCACCCAGGACCAAAACAGCCATCCAAGAGCCTGAATGATTAACACTCTTAGGATATCAATTTTTTTAACTTCCAAATCTTGTCTGAAATAATTCTTTCTACCCAGCCCCACGTTGAGACGCCAAATAAATTGTCTTGGGTTCTAATCCAAATTCCCAGAGACTCCAACAAATTTGATAGAACCAATAACAATTTGTAGAGTGCCCTCCCCTCTTCCCCCTCCCTTCCCAAAAGAATGGAGTTAGAAGTAGAGAGGAAAGGTTAAGCACAGCCAAATAAATCAATCTCACATGATTTGGAAGTTAAAAGGAAAAAGTTTAACAATAATTTAGAAAGGTATCTGAGGTAGGGAGGTTTATAAAGGATAGGAAGGGGAAAAATAGCAAAATTCAAATGGTATAAATACAACTCGAGCTGTGTGATGGTGATGGCTTTGTCTGCCTGCCACGTGGTAAAAGAGCTGGTAATGGTGGTATGATCAATGCAGGGAGGTATGTGCAGAGTGAAGTGTGTGGCAAGAGAGAGAACAGGAAGTTCCCCTCATTTTATAGGACAGGAAGTGAGGGGGACTGGGCTAACCATCACCTGGTGGTGTGACCCACCCCTGGGGAGGGGTCAAGACCCCTAGGGTCAGGTTCAGGGTTACTCCCCCTGGAGTCTTGACTCTATACAATACTGTAAATATCTGCTTGTATATTGAACCAAGCTGTAAATAAAAAGCTTCATTCAATTTCCAGAGTCAGCTGAGTCTAAAGTCTGGGTGATTTCCAAAGTGTGTGGGGGGTGAGGAACACCCAAACCACTACATCCTTCTATTTTGGTACTCTAGCATGGAGTAAATTAATTTTGAGTGATTGTTAATTAACTCTGGAAATCAGAATTAAGCTAATGAAGCTATTTTGCTTAGTGGAGGCTGTTGTGTGGTCTGTTTTCTGCTTTCTGGTGTATAATTGGCTCAAAGCACAAATTGATTACTTTTTGTTTCATTTAATCTTGAAGAAGATAAAATCAAATATTACGTCCATGTTTTGGAGCTGTGGGGATCATATCCTTGGCTGTATTTGCTTCAGTATAGCTGGGGCTTTTACCAATAACATTACAGGAAGATTTACCAGTAATATTACAGGAAATGATTCTGCTTTTTCCACAGCTTTAATGAGAATAGTTTTGCCTAAGATCCAGGTACCTAACCCTTGCTCTGAATTTTATTCACGTGAGACTGTGATATTTCTCTCATGTGTAAACTTAGGTCTTGTAATTTTGATTTTCATATTAATTTTGGCATTATGTAAGAGAAATTTGAGTCTGATGCCTTTAAGGAGCCAGAAAACAAAAAAAAAAAAAAAAAAAAAAAAGGCCATCATTGAGTAAAGATACAGACAGTCTGAATAATTCCAGCTCAGAGGGAGAGCAAGGTGGGAAGCAACCACTGCACCTCCTCCCCTAGATTCTGGGAAGGATGCCGAAGTCCCAGGTAATAACAATAAAATGGCACAAAGCCCAGAAACAGAGATAAATCCTCCGGCTCCAGATGTTTCTTCAACTAATTCAGCCAACTCAAATTCTCAGGCAGCAGAGACCCCTAGTCCTAAGGCAAATTCAAACTCACAGGCCTCAGGCCAGACCCCCAGTAATTCAGACCCACTAAGGGGATTGTCAAAGTCTGTCTCAGCTCCAATCATCTTGGTGCCAGCCAAAGCCCAGGCTAAGATGAAACATTTGACAAAGAGTGATTCAAAAGAGGACATAGGAGAGGGGACCTCTGGTGAGCAAAAGGAGGAAGAGGAGACGTAAGTCTTTGAGATTTGGTGAACATGCTCAGATCCCAGTACTCTGATGAGAGGAGCATGGTGAGGTTGGCTGCCAAGAAAGAGGATGGTTCCAAGGAGTTTAAGAGTGCTATGAGGAAAGTTCTGTTTCTAGGCCAAGGACAACCAGATCAACACGAGGAAGAGGAGAAGGATGACATCCAGGATTCCAACAATCCCCTCAGAGAGGTCAGGGAAGTTAGGAAGGAATACTCAAGGGAAGCAGGAGAGCCAATTCTAAGCTGGCTGGTGAGATGCTGTAGCATCGGTGCCAATGCTCTGCAGGTAGGAGACAAATCTGCCAAGCAGCTGGGACCACTCACCAAGGAGAGTGGAGTGGACAAATACCCAGCAAGTCCTCTTGGTAAGGTTAGCTTGTGGACACGCCTTCTGTTGGCTTTGGCTATGAGATATCCTTCCCGAGATGATTTGCCATGGGCTGCCAAGAAGTGGATCACCATTGAGCAGAGAATGAAGCTTCTGAAGGAGTTTGCTGTGAAGGAAGTGCTTTATGGACATCATGGCACACATGAGCCTGATGATATTCCTCTTGGAACAGGTCTCATGAAGAAGCATATTAAACTTGCTCCTTCATCCTATGCTAACATCTTGGCTAGCTGTTGTGGAGGGATTTCTCTTATTCCTCCTCTGTCAGGGGGAGGTGAGAAATTAATTTAAAGCAGTATTAATTTTTTGTAAAATTATTTATTAAAATTAATATTTACAAATCTGTACCACCCCCAACCACTATGTAATTAAGTTCGTAGTGCAAAGTTATGAAAACAGTTGGGATATATTTACAGGGATTGGATTATTAAATGGAAATATCAAATTATCAACAACTATAGACAGAGAGAAAGATTCCCTTAGGCTTAATGCCTCTTAACAACTCTGCTGTCTGCCCAGCAACGGCTGAGAGTCTGTCTGCTTTAAAGTTAGAGGTAACTTATTTTACAAAGGAATTAAAGCTTGCTTAGATGTGTTGCCCTTAAATATTAGTCATTAATCACCCTCCTGGGATTGTGTCACAGTGTGCCCAGTATTCAGGTCTTGGTGAAGCTGGAATCTGTCCCGGCTTGCAGAGGAATGATAAGTGTTCCCACTCTCTGGGGTAAACAGGATTTCTCTGACCTTCTCTCCTGGTGAAGTGGTCTCTGCCTTGGTGTTGCTGCTTCTGGATGCCATGTCCAGGGATGGTCAGCTGGCAGGATTTCCAGATGCAGGAGAAGGATTTGTCCGTGTAGCTTCTGACACAGTCGTCTGTACAGCTAGCAGGCTGTGTTTGTAGGTTAGCAGACAGTCTGGAAGGGTCTGCTGAGTCTGGATCTTTCCAGGCTTACAGGACAGCTGGCAAGCAGTGTGCCAGGCTGCAGGGAGACTTGAGCTCTGTAGATAAATGCAAGATATCAAGCCAGTATGTACAGCTGCTCTAGGCTTAGGGAGCGGGCTCTCAGCTCCCCAGATATGTATCAAGTGCAGGCGTGAAGGCGCTCTGCCTCTCAAAGGGTTTGCAGACAGCTTGACTGTGCCTTGAGATCAATGCAAGAGGGCTGAGCCTCAGTAATGTTTGCAAGAGAGTAAGGCCTGACTCTGTGTCTAGGCCATGCAAGCAGGTCTGTGATGCTATGTGGATCACAGAGCTGAGCTTGATCCTCTGAATGCGCTGAATGCTCTGAATGTTCTGAACATGCAGTGCTGCTTTGCACCCCTCTTTATAGACTCTGAGCTGAGATTCGTGCCTTATTTGGTCATCTAAAGTGACCAATCAGGCTGGCAGTAAGCCAAACCTTACCCCAATAGGCAGTAGATGTTTTCCTGGACCCTCCAAATTAGGGGATTACCTGGGCGGACCCCAGGGGTACAAGGACCGGGTGTGTGTCTTACACAACCTGTTTACTGCCATAGGTCCCTGGCAGAAAAACATGTCCAGGCATGTAGAGGCATAGGGAAGTCTCAGTTTTGGGGCTGCTGCCCCTCCACCACAGGCTGTTGCGTAGTAGGGCAGCCAGGTAAGTGGCCAGGTGTGATGGTTTGGGGGTTACCCCGCCCCCCCCCCACTTTTGTATTTGCCCCAGCTAACTCAGACGGACCCTGGGAATATAGATGAAGCAATTTATTTACAGCTAGCAGAATTTACAAGCAGCTATTTACAATATATACAGTTATATACAATTATATACAGAAATATACAAAGGATAAACAATACAAAAGCACAACTCCCCTCCCAGAAACCTGAGTCCCCAGGGGGGGCTTTCAAACCACCCCAACACCTCTCCCCGGCCCTCTCAACCTTACCCCAGTTCTCAGGAAGAAGAGAGGTGCAGCCAAGAGGTTAGGGAGCAAGGTTAGTAGGAGCAAGGTTAATGAGATGTGACCAGGTCTAAGGCAAAAGCAAGAGTGAGAAACAAAATGGAGCAAGTTTTTTTTCTTCTTCCCAGAGTTCTCAGCGTGACTGTGAGAGAAGTTGACATCAATTGTTTTCATTTCACTGCCTGTTATCTAGTTCTTATACCAAAACATTCCAGCTTGCTTCAAACTAGCACAATCCACCCCTGTCTACTTCGCTCAGAGTATCGCTGAGAATTATCCAATCTAATCTAAACCAATATTTACACTAAAACAATATATACAAGTTCAGTTCACACTTCAATCAGATGTAGGTGATTCAAAAGCTCAGAACAGGGACTCCCAGGTGATGTTGGGTTCGTGCTCACGTACTGTAGATTCTATCGTAGATTCTCTCAGTGTTGAGCGCCGATGTTACCTAGAACAGAAAATTCCTAACAGCTTGAATTTAAACTCTCTCAGCTAAGGTTAGATTTCTCTGTGGAATACACTGGTTTTCACCATTCTCTTGCATTACTCAGTAGGTATGACCAGGACCTTCAGCAGACACCACCCCTCGGACAGGTTTCCCTTCGCCCAAAGGAGAAAATACCCTAACAGTTTTCCCTAACCGATTCTTTTCATGTACAACAGGAACTTTATCACCGTCTACTGTTTGGACCAAATCTGATTGTGCAGGTCCTGCTCTGTTCACTGAACCTCTACTATTTACCAACCAGGTAACTTGTGCTAAATGTTTGTCCCAGTTTTTCAGAGTTCCACCCCCCATGGCTTTGAGGGTGGTTTTCAGCAAACCATTGTAGCGCTCAATCTTCCCTGAAGCTGGTGCATAGTAGGGTATGTGATAGATCCATTCAATACCATGCTCTTTGGCCCAATTTTTCACAAGATTGTTCTTGAAATGAGTACCATTGTCTGACTCGATTCTCTCTGGAGTTCCATGTCTCCACAAGATCTGTCTCTCCAAACCAACAATGGTATTACGTGCAGTAGCATGTGGAACTGGATAGGTTTCCAACCATCCAGTGCTGGCTTCTACCATCGTTAGCACATACTGCTTGCCAAAACAAGATCGAGGTAAAGTGATGTAGTCAATCTGCCAGGCTTCTCCATACTTGTACTTTGACCATCTCTCCCCATACCATAAGGGCTTGATTCGCTTAGCCTGCTTAATAGCAGCACAAATGTCACAGTCATAGATGACTTGGGTGATAGCATCCATGGACAAGTCAATTGACCTATCGCGAGCCCATCGGTATGTTCCATCTCTGCCTTGATGTCCAGATGAGTCATGGGCCCACCGAGCTAAGAACAGTTCACCTCGGCGTTTCCAATCAAGGTCAATGTCAAATTCAGAGTTGGTATCAGCTTGAGCAATCTTAGCAGCTTGATCTGCCTTCTGGTTATGTTGATGTTCCTCTGTAGCTCTGCTCTTAGGCATGTGTGCATCTACGTGCCGCACCTTCACTGGAGTTCTCTCCAGCCGTGCATCAATGTCCTGCCATAGATCAGCACACCAAATAGGCTTTCCTTTCCTCTGCCAACCATTCTTCTTCCAGTCCTTCAGCCCACCCCATAGAGCATTGGCTACCATCCACGAGTCGGTGTAGAGGTAAAGGATAGGCCAACTCTCACATTCAGCCACATCAAGAGCAAGTTGCACAGCTTTTACCTCAGCGAACTCACTGGATTCTCCTTCTCCATCTTTCGTTTCGGTAACTCTCCTGGTTGGACTCCAAATCGCTGACTTCCATATTCACTTGTTCCCAACAAGGTGACAGGAACCATCTGTGAACAAAGCATAGTTCTTTTCCTGATCAGAGAGATCACCATAGGGAGTAGCTTCCTCAGCACGAGTTATTTTTTCCTCTGGAGGTTTGGAACAGTCTGTGCCTTCCGGCCAGTTGTTGATCACCTCCACTAGACCAGGTCGGTCAAGATTACCCATTCGCGCTTGTTGGGTTATCAAAGCCATCCATTTAGACCAGGTTGCATCTGTGGCATGATGTGGTGATGAACCTTTGCCTTTGAACATCCAGTTAAGAACTGGCAGTCTAGGAGCTAAAAGCAATTGTGACTCAGTTCCAATCACTTCAGAAGCTGCTTTCACTCCCTCATAGGCTGCTAGAATCTCTTTCTCAGTTGCAGTGTAATTTGTCTCTGAACCTCTGTAGCAACGTCCCCAGAAACCAAGAGGACGACCACGTGTCTCATTTGGAGCTCTCTGTCAAAGACTCCAAGTTGGACCATTGTCACTGGCAGCCATGTACAGAATGTTCTTAATGTCCGGACCAGTTCTCACAGGTCCCAAGCCCACTGCACGGACTACTTCTCGTTTGATTTGATCAAAGGCTGCTTGGTGTTCAAGTCCCCACTCGAAATTGTTTCTCTTACGAGTCACATCATGCAGAGGTTTGACAATCTGACTGAAACCAGGAATGTGTAGTCTCCAAAATCGCACCACACCAAGAAAAGAAAGTGTGTCCTTCTTACTGGTGGGAACTGCCATGGTAGAGACTTTGTTGATCACATCCTGAGGATTGTAACGGCGACCATCCTGCCACCGCACTCCCAGAAACTGAATTTCTCTGGCAGGTCCTTTGACCTTGTCTCTCTTAATGGCAAAACCTGCTTGCAACAGAATGTCAATGATTTTGTTCCCTTTCTCGAAGACTTCCTCAGCAGTTTGGCCCCACACAATGATGTCGTCGATGTACTGGATGTGCTCTGGAGCTTTACCTTTCTCCAGTGCATTGTGGATGACTGAGTGACAGATGGTTGAGCTGTGTTTCCACCCCTGAGGCAAACGGTTGAACTGGTACTGGATTCCTCTCCAGGTGAATGCAAACTGAGGCCTGCACTCCTTTGCTATGGGAATAGAGAAGAAAGCATTAGCAATGTCTATGGTTCCATACCATTTAGCCTCCTTCGATTCCAGCTCCTACTGGAGTTCCAGCATGTCCGGCACAGCTGCACTCATGGGTGGTGTCACCTCGTTGAGGGCACGAAAGTCAACTGTCAGTCTCCAGTCGCCCGTAGGTTTACGCACGGTCCAGATGGAACTGTTGAAAGGTGAATGAGCTTTCTCCATGACAGCTGACTCTCCAACTGACGAATCAGCTGATGAATGGGCAACAAAGAGTCACGGTTAGTTCTGTACTGCCTGTGATGAACAGTTTGAGTTGCAATTGGCACTTCCAAGTCCTCTATGTCATGATGTCCCACAACTGCAGATTCATCTGAAAGTTCAGGTCCAATAGAGAATTTCAATTTATCATCCTCAATCTCTACAGATGCTATTCCAAAAGCCCATTTATGACCCTTAGGATCTTTGAAACAACCTTGTCTCAAAAAGTCAATTCCCAAAATGCAAGGCGCATCAGGACCAGTGACAATAGTATGTGTCTTCCACTCTTTACCAGTTAAACTGATCTCAGCCTGTATCTTAGTTAACTCTTGAGATCCACCAGTGATTCCAAAGATAGATATGGACTCTGTCCCTTTGCAATTAGATGGCAACAAAGTACACTGAGCACCTGTGTCAACTAAAGCCCTGTATTTCTGAACTCTTGAACTGCCAGGCCACCTAATGAATACATTCCAATAGATTCGGTTCTCTCCACTATCCCTTTCCTCCTCCTGGCTGGAGGCAGGGCACCCCTAATGCTGAACATGGCATGTAGGGTGTACACAATGATTAGTGTTGTTGTGAGAGGAACTGCAACTGTTGGAACAATTGCAATTGCTCTCAGGAGCTGAAGAAGTGACAGCTACCTTTCGGGCATTACTGCCTCTGTTTCTGCCACTCTGCAAATCCCTGACTCTCTTTGAAAGAGCTGAAGTAGGTTTACCATCCCATTTGTTCATGTTCTCACCGTACGTGTCACGCAGAAGTATCCACAGTGACGCACGTGATTGCTGCTGTCTGGGTGGAATTTGTCTCCTCCTGGGCTGGAATTGCCTTGCAGGAGGTGGGCGTCTGTTCCTGACTGCAGAAACATGCACCCATTCAGATGATGCAGGAATGGTATCCTTTACCAGATTGGAAATTGAGGTTGTAAGATCCTCCTTCAGTTCTTTCATGCTCTCCTTAATACCATCTCTAATACCATCTTTAATCTCTGTAGTCATAGTCTTTATGGCACAGATTATACCAGAATGTGACAAGCTGTCCTCAATCTGCCTGAGCTGGTCAGTGAATTCACCAACAGTAAAAGATCTTCCATTATCACTCCTTGCTAGAAACTTACTGGCCAAGATGTTAGCATAGGATGAAGGAGCAAGCTTAATCAGCTTCTTCATGAGACCTGTTCCCAAAGGAATATCGTCAGGCTCATGAGTGCCATGATCTCCATAAAGCACTTCCTTCACAGCAAACTCCTTCAGAAGCTTAATTCCCTGCTCAATGGTGTTCCACTTCTTGGCAGCCCATGGCAAATCATCTCGGGAAGGATATCTCATAGCCACAGCCAACAAAAGGCGTGTCCACAAGCTAACCCTACCAAGAGGACTTGCTAGGTGTTTGTCCACTCCATTCTCCTTAGTGACTGGTCCCAGCTGCTTGGCAGACTTGTCTCCTACCTGCAGAGCATTAGCACCAATGCCACGGCATCTCACTAGCCATCTTAGGATTGGCTCACCTGATTCTCTTGTGTATTCCTTCCTAACTTCCCTGACCTCTCTGAGTGGATCCTTGGAACCCTGGATGTCATCTTCCACCTCCTCTTCCTGTTGTTGATCTGGTGGTACTGGGCCTAACAGAACCTTCCTCATAGCACTCTTAAACTCATTGGAACCATCCTCTCTCTTGGCAGCTAACCTCACAGCACTCCTCTCACTTGAGTATTGTTGTCTCAGCACATCTACAAGGTCTCGCAGACTAACTGCCTCCTCTTCCTCTTCTCCTTGCTGATCACTAGAGGTCCCCTCTCTTACATCCTCCTGCAAACCACTCTTTGTCTTAGCTTTTACCTTAGCAGGTGCCAGAAGGGCCTGCACAGCAACAGACTTGGATGTGTCTGCTGGAGGATTTGAATCTTTAGGAGTCTGACCTGGAGCATTTGAATCATTAGGGGTCTGACCTGGAGCTTGTGAGTTCAAATCTGCCTTGCTTTTAACAGGAGGATTTTGGTTCTGGTCTGCTGGCTGGGGGTTTGAATTGGCTGAGCTGGTGTCATTAGGATTTGGACCGACTGGGCTAGTGTTACCAGCATTAGCAGTGTTAGCATTAGTGGGATTATTTGCCTGTCCTCCTGGGATGCCTGCCAACCCTGAGGTGTTATCATTTTTGCTAGGAACATTCTGATTTTGGGTACTTGCCTGTCCTCCTGAGGCTCCTGCCGAACTCTGTGGATTATTGTTGCTTTTGTTATCATTGTTTACATTATTGGCAGGAACACTGGCCATGTTCCCAGCACTTGGAGAAGGAGGGGCAGAGGCTGGCAAGGGGGAAGCCGATAACTGTGTTCCCTTGTTTTGCTGTGAAAGAGACTGCTTCTGAGACACAGAATTTTTCCTAGTTCTTACAGAAGCTGGTTTTGAATTTTTCACACATAATGCCAAAATTAATATGAATATTAAAATCATGAGGCAAATATTAAAAACTGTGAGAAGAAAAACAGTTTTACACGAGCATGTCCCTAAGCAAACAGTTGGAATTCCTGTCTTAGGCTGAATAACTCTCATTAGAGCCATATTTAAAGCAGAATTTCCATTGATTGTCACATTATCGACCAGAGCTCCTGTAATATCCTTGGTAATATTCTCAGAGATATTAAAACCAGCATAACCAAGAATAAAATCACCCGAGCTCCAGAACATATCTGAAACCTTAGCTTTAGCCTTATTATAAGCCAGATCAATGAAATAAGCAACAATTTGACCTTTTAACCAACTAAATGCCAAGATAACAAAACCAGACCAGAGCAATGCCCCAACCAATACAATACAATAGCTGCTTGATTAGCTTCATCTTAATTCCCAGAGCTAATTTCCAGTCACTCAAAAATATCTAGCCCCACGTTGGGAAAGCCAATTAAAAATGTGATGGTTTGGGGGTTACCCCGCCCCCCCCACACTTTTGTATTTGCCCCAGCTAACTCAGATGGACCCTGGGAATATAGATGAAGCAATTTATTTACAGCTAGCAGAATTTACAAGCAGCTATTTACAATATATACAGTTATATACAATTATATACAGAAATGTACAAAGGATAAACAATACAAAAGCACAACTCCCCTCCCAGAAACCTGAGTCCCCAGGGGGGGCTTTCAAACCACCCCAACACCTCCCCCCGGCCCTCTCAACCTTACCCCAGTTCTCAGGAAGAAGAGAGGTGCAGCCAAGAGGTTAGGGAGCAAGGTTAGTAGGAGCAAGGTTAATGAGATGTGACCAGGTCTAAGGCAAAAGCAAGAGTGAGAAACAAAATGGAGCAAGTTTTTTTTCTTCTTCCCAGAGTTCTCAGCGTGACTGTGAGAGAAGTTGACATCAATTGTTTTCATTTCACTGCCCATTATCTAGTTCTTATACCAAAACATTCCAGCTTGCTTCAAACTAGCACACCAGGAAGAGGCAGAATTGCAGGAGCTGCAGCTGCTGTGTGCCTGCAAAAGGCAGGAGGAGGAAGTGGCTGATGGAGCTGCTGTTGGACATTGCCCGCCTCTGCCCATGGAGACCTGTCCAAAGGTAAAAAGACAGTGACAGCTTAGGGAAGGTTTCTCTCAGGCTGTGGTGGTTTGTCTGTTATCTGCCCCACACACACTTTAGAAATGCCCCAGCTAGCTCAGACAGGCTCTGGGAATATAAATAAAGCTATTTATTTACAGCTGGCACAATATACAAGCCGATATTTACAAATATATACAGTTATATACAGAAATATGCAAAGTAAAAGTAATACAGAAGCACAACTCCCCTCCCAGAAACCTGAGTCCCCAGGAGGGGCTCTCAACCACCCCTGCACCTCCCCCTGCCCCTCTCAACCTTACCCCAATCCTGAGAAAGAATAGAGGTGCAGCCAAGAGGTTAAGAAGCAAGGTTAGTGGCAGTGAGGTTAAGGAGATGTAGCTTCATCTAAAGCCAGAAGCAGAGTGAGAACAAAATGGAGAATGTTATCTAATGTTTACCATTCTTGTTCCCATAGTTCTCAGCGAGACTGATGAGGGAAGGAGACACAACCATTGTTTTTGTTTCACAGCCTATCATCTAGTTTTTTCTCACCAAAACATTCTAGCCTTCTTCAAAATAGCACACAGGCTCACCATAACCTCCCTCCCTGGGTTGCAAATGGAATGGATCGGCTCAAATTCAACGGCTTCAAATGCAGAAGGGACAAGGAATTGCCATGAAGAGACCTCTGGTGTCTGAAGAAAAAGTGGCCCAAATTCCAGTCCCAGGGAACAAGAGTCCCATGGATAGGTGGAGAAACAGGGAACATCACTGCAGTGCTCCAGAGACAATGAAGGGAAGATGAAAGGCAAAGGGGTTGCTGTGAGGCCTTCTCACCCAGCTCTGCTCACTGCTGCTCACATAATGACACCAAAGGGCATTTGTCATCCTTCTGTGTGCACACTCCAGGGGCCTTCAGCTGCAAACAGCTGCTGAGATGAAGGTACCTGCAGGAACTACAGCTGCATTGTCCTGCACCCACAGACTCACTGTGTCAGTGACTGCAGCGACTTCTCCTCCAGTGAGCTCTCACTCATCTTCCTGGTCCTGACCAGCTTGAAGCTCTCTCTGCCTTCCTCATCTGCCTGAGATGCCCTGGCAGTGCCCTCAGCCCTGCTGTGCTGTTCAGAGGAGCTGCTCCTGGGCAAAGCTGTCTCTTTTCAGTGCTGCCTGCTTGCCGGCAGCTCCCTCCAGCCCAGGAGCCTGGCACAGCTTAGCAGAAGAGGACTAACCCAAGGCATTTAGTGACTCTTCTGATGGCTCTGTGGTCTAGTCCCTGAACCTCAGAGGCAGAGATGAAGCTAAAGAAACCTCACAGGAAATCGGGTGCAAACTGCCAAATTTGCTGGACTGTTAATGGATCCCACTGAGAACCATCACTGACACAGCCTCTCCAGGGGCTTGTTACTGTGGGTGGAAGGGCAGCCAGAGTAGCCATGGACAGCAGTGTGATCAGAGCCTTCTCCGTGTTACTGTGGCCATACAGCTTCTTGTATGCTACCTTGGGAGAGCTGTGCACAGCTAACTTACTGTAAGATTGGTACATGTGGAAGGCACAGATAGGGTTAAGGCTGTGCATAAGGCATAGAGAGGTTAAGGCTTAAGGAAAACAATTATAGGGTCAGCCTCCTGCAGCCAGCAGATCCTGCCCCCTTGCAGCTGGATGTGGGGGTTTCACAGTATCACAGTATCACAGTATCATCAGGGTTGGAAGAGACCTCACAGATCATCAAGTCCAGCCCTTTACCACAGAGCTCAAGGCTAGACCATGGCACCAAGTGCCACGTCCAACCTTGCCTTGAACAGCCCCACCTCCCCGGGCAGCCCATTCCAGTGTCCAATGACTCTCTCAGTTTGTTTCAATGCCTTAGTTCCTGCCTCTGAGATGAACTCCAGGACACTCCTTGCAGTGCAGGTTGCTCATGTTCATCAAATTATGTCCTCTGTCAGCAAGAAATGCTTCCACAATTCCCCCTTTTTTCCTTTTGAGCAACCCAGGCTTGATCTGCAATTATACACAGGCCCTGTTTAACACAAGAGTAAATAACACAGCTACAAATAACACTGAAATCAAAAAGAGAATGTTCAGGCCTCCCTTAATACATCCACAGAGCCACAATGGAATGTCCCCCCACATATTTCTAAGCCAATCATCTAAGGGACTAACTTCTTGCTGGATTTTATTAGTGTGCTCCCTTAACCATTGTATGCTTTTGTGTACAGACTCAGCATGGCCTGAGAGATTCACACAACACATACCTTCAAAATCCTCACACCCATGGCCTGGTGCTAAAAGCAGAGAATCGACTGCTGCATGGTTCTGTAGCAGTGCCTGCCTTAGGCTGTTCTGAACACACCAGCCTGGTTTTCAGACCAGCATGTGAGCTTAGTGAGATCATTCTGTTGTGGAGGGCCTGTAGGCCCGAACAGAGGCTTCTTTATGCCTATAGGTGCCTGAACATATTTTTCTGCCAGGACCCCTTGTAGTAAACAGGTTGTGTAACACACACACCCCCAGCTCGTGTATCCCTGGGGCAAGCCCAGGTGATCCCCATATTTGGGAGAGTCCAGGCAAACAGCTCCTACCTATTATGGTAAGGTTTGGCTAACTGCCAACCTGATTGGTCACTCTAGTGGCCAAAGGGCACAATAATCTCAGCCAACAGTCCATAAAGAGGGGTGCACAGGTGCACCACGTGTTCAGATCTGTTCAGTTCAGCTCATCTCAATGCAGCTCAGCTCTCTGACCCACCTGCAAGTATCAGCTATAGCTCTGACCTTCACCTGAAGCGCTCAGCCGCTCGTACTCACACGCTCGGATGCCATTGCATAGCTCCGATGCTCTCTGAGGCTCAGACCTCATGCATAGATCTCAATCACAGCTAACCTGACTGTGTACTTTAGGCGCAGATCTCATTCAAGCCTGCACACACATATATATAAGGAGCCAATAGCTTCCTAAAGCAGCACCAGCTGTGCATATCTGCAAGCTATATTGCCATCCTGATCTTGCTTTATCTACGGAGCTCAGACTCTCAGCTTTTTGCCTGGAGAGAACCAGGAAGCAGACTTCTGGATTGTCTGTCCACACACATGGCCTGCTAGCTGTGAAGGAATCGTGCCAGAGTCAGCATGGACATTCTTCTCCTGTTCCTGGAGTCCTGCCAGCTGATAATCCCTGGACACAGTATCCAGAAGAAGGCAGCAGCATTGAGGCAGAGATCGCCTCAGCTTGACCTGCTGCTGTCCAACAGAGAAGGGCTGGTAGGAGATGTGGCAGTGGGAGGCTGCCTGGGGTGTAGTGATCACGAGTTAGTGGAATTTTCAATATGCAGGGAGGTAGGGAGGCACTGCAACAAAACCTACACCTTGGACTTTTGGAGGGCAAACTTCAATTTGCTTAGGAAACTTATTTGCAAAGTCCCCTGGGCAGCAGTCCTCGAGAACAAAAGGGTCCAGGATAGTTGGACCTACTTTAAACAGGAGCTATTGAAGGCACAGGAGCTGGCAGTTCCCATGTGCCCAAAGATGAGCCGGCGGGGAAGGCGACCAGCCTGGATGAGTAAACAGCTCCTGAAGGAATTGGGGGAAAAAAAGAGGGTGTATCACCTCTGGAAGGAGGGGAAGGCTTCTCCTGACATGTTTAAAGAGGTAGCCAGATTATGCAGGAGGAAAATTAGAGATGCTAAGGCCCAGCTAGAACTTAGGCTGCCACTTCCGTGAAGGATAACTGTGGAAGAATTTCTCACCAGTCGAGGACATAAAGTCATAAACATGGGTAACTGGCGCTGAGGACGTCCTTGGTTCCCAGCGAGGCTAGGAAATCGAGATGTAAACAACTGAGCACCCCACACACAGCTGCAGTGGGCAGAGACTAGATAACTAAGGGGGCTGGAGTGGGTGGCCTGGAAGGCTGACCCTTAGAATGTTGTGATAAGTTAACCTATGCACACCTTACATGTAACTCTGGACCCTCTGACTGTAACCAATCTTAAGCTGAGCACGCCTCTTGCTGGAATGCATATAAGTCACTGTATCACGGAAATAAAGTGGATTTGACCATCTAACCATATTGGTGAACAAAGAGTCATCTTCCCATAGCGCTCCACCGAACGTGATTCCCAACATCTGGCGCTCGAACAGAGGAGTCAGGACACAAGCCGGCCGCAGGTGAGACTGCGTTGGGGGCCGGAGGGTTGGCCCGAAGACAGAGGGGTCCGATCAACTTGTGGGACGTTCTCCGTATCGGAGAGAGTAAGCGTCATTCGGTGCCGCTGGGCCGGGTAGCGCTGCCCCGAGGTGGCAGTAGTCTGGACGTTCATTTCCGGAGTGAACAGCCTGTGTGTAAGGCAGGTAAGGCCCACAGTGGATTTGCTGGGGCACTGCATCTGCTGGCGTGTTTGTCTCATGAGAGAAGTTCGCCGGACATTGAGCTCTGAGAGCTGCTGGCCCGGGCGTATGCGCAGGGTCATGCGAGTAAAGAGCCTCCCATGATTTTAAGATCGAAAGTGCAGCGGGAGGTCAGAGACGCGCTGTGGGACGCGGTTCTTAGCAACGGCACAGACTCTGAGTCGACCCGCCAGCTAAGTCCCGCCCGGCAGGAGGTGCTCCGCGCGTTACTAAGGATGACAGCCGAAAGAAAGACGGCGGCGGCGGTTTTCCTGTTACTTCTCCTAGCCCTGCCGGCCGCTACGAACACCTCTGACGCGTGCGCGGCGCCAGGTTTCTCCTCCACCCCCGCCCCGAGCGTCCTGAAGAAGGAAAGCTCCGTGGTTCGGTTTTTCGGTCTCGGCAGAGCTGCTTCCGTTAAAGGCGTGGCTGGGAAGGTTGTCAGCTCTGTGGCGGAGTTGAAAATGAGCGTGCCGTACGATCCCGGCGGACACCCATGTTGCCCACCTCCCACCCCACCTCTGCCCTTCTTCCCTACTGGAGCCGCGCCCGGTAGCCCGATTGTAGCCACATTGACCGCAGGAGCAATACGCGGTTTGCAACAAGGTTGCCGGCGATTTGCCTTTATAGTACCATCTGTGACTGAAGCAGAGCCTGCGAGCCGCTCTGAGTACACAACTTTGCCGCGAGGCATGCAGACCACACCAACTCTCTGCTGATTGTTCGTTGCAAAGCATTTGCAAGCCCCTCGAAAAGAACTGGGCGTGTGCAATTGTTTATCACTATGTGAATGACTTTGTTTTCTGTCCCCGCTGACGAGTCTCAGTCTCCAAGAGACATCTCATCTTGCTTCAGCTCTGTGGGCTGCGCGTAGGAAGCTAAGGACTTTTTGATCGGTCTAGCCAGAGCGCTGGGAGAGACGCGCTTGGGACTGAGTTGTTGCGGCTGCCTATAGCGACTCACTGACACACCCATAATGGTGGCTGCTGTAGCGACTCACTGACACACCCATGATGGCGGCTGCCCGTAGCGACCCGCCGGCAGCCAGTTACAATCGCTTCTCAGCTTGGAAAAGTTTTCGGACCTGCTGCGCGGAGGGCGGCTGCCTGCCACTGTGTGTACTGTGTAGAATCTGCCGCTGTAGCCCGCGCGTCCCCGTGGATGGCTGCACGCGATACAGGACACGGACTTTTAGTTTTCAGCCGGTAAAAGACGTTACTGAAGGTACAGAGGAACGGACGGTAAAGAGAGAATGGACCGACGGCAGACGCGACTGCACCGGATGGCTTGGGACCCTCCCTTTCCCGCGGCTCGGCGGAACAGTCTTCAGATCCGCCCCCTTCACCGCCGCCCGCCCGCCCATCTCCAACGGGCCGCATCCCAAAGCCGAGGGGTCTCCCGTGAGTCTTCAACAGCTGGGGGACTGAGGGAGATGCTGAGGGGTCGGTGGGGTGGGAAGGATTTGTGGGTTTCCTTGAGTCGTTTCAGAGTTTAGTCAATTTGCGTTTGTATAGCTACAGGGAGATTAGCTGTTCGATAGCTCACAGCTTCACCTCTGCCTTTTTTTTCTGGAAGAGCCTAAGAGGGAGGACGGCAGTTTGGAAGTTTTCAGGGTAGATTTCATGATGTGTACCAGGGATCGATAGTGGGATGGGAGACGGACGGAAACAACAAGTGGTGGCTGACCTGAAACAGCTGGGGGTTGGGCGAGATGGAGGGCCAAGGACAAAAGCGGCGCTGTGGCTGATGGCCTCCTCCCCCTCCTCCTCCCCCCCTCTAGCCACCTGTGGAGGGCCCGCGGGGCCCCGTTCCCCCCCCACCCGTTGTTTCTTTTACGGATTTTTTTTTCCTTGCTAGGAGGCAGCGAAGCCTCGAAGCTGTTTAGACAATGCCAGATGCGAGGAGAGAGCTCTTCACTGAGGGACTGATTGGATACTGGAATGGGCTCCCCGGGGAGGTGGTAAAGTCGCCGTCCCTGGTGCCCTGGAGCTGTTCAAGGCAAGGTTGGATGTGGCGCTTGGTGCCATGGTCTGACCTTGAGCCCCGTGGTGAAGGATTGGACTTGATGACCTATGAGGTCTCTTCCAACCCTGATGGTACTGTGATACTATGCTACTGAAGACAGATGTCAGAAAGTTTATGGAAATGGTAGCAAGAATGACGAGGATGACTTAGGACCATTTTTGCCCCTGTTACAGGCATGGACATGCACAGGTGTATTTTTTTAGTCACCTGATGATAACAGTTTGCATTCCGGATGATAGCTGATAGTTCCTGGCTGGGGTATTTACCATCGCCTTGCTGGTTAATTCCTTTTGCACCCCCTGCTCAGTGGCAAAAAGAAAAAGAGGGAGATTGCTAGGACATAGCAGAGATGCCAGTGCCACTGACCATGGGTGGAAACTTATACAGACACAGAAGGCACCAAGCAGGACAGACTAGAACTCAGATGCATTGCCTCTCACAGCGAGGGTGTAGGCACTGAGATCCACATTGCAAGTCACTAACCAGATTCTGGACTAGGAGCAGGGAATGATAGAGCTTGTAGGCTAATGCCAGTCAGCTCCTTCCCCCAATAACAGATAAAGACAGGACTAGCATAGAAGTTTACTGGAACAGCTGCTAATTGCTTGAAATGAGCCTTGTGACAATTCTGACTTTTCCCTTTTCTGAGAATACCATGGTATTGTTATCTTCTTGGATTTTCTTTGCTTTTCTTGAAGTTCCTATAGCTGATAGATTCTTAGAGTAAGATAAGTTAAGACTAAGGGTTTGTAGTTTTGGGAACTTAGGACATAAGGATGTTATGGGATGTTTTTCTTGGGTATATTTAGGCATTATTGAAAAGGGGAATATGGGTTAGAGGACAGTAGGATAGCAGAAGAAATCTTTTCCTTTTCGGGATTTTTCTAATCACAGCATACAGACCAGGCCAGTGGATCTGCTAGCCTAGGCAATGGATATGTCTGCATTTGTTCTTGTATCTGCTTGTGTTTGACCATTTATCTTCACAGGCCTTGATGAAGACCAACCTGATTATGACCAACCTGTTTTTTCCCTAAAGTGAGCAGAAGTCTTGCTCAGATGGCAGAACTGTGAAAGGACTTGAAAGAAGCACTGACATGATGATTGTATTTGTATGGATCTTTAAGGTTTGGACCATGGCTAACGAATTTGGGTATTTTATGAGTTTTCAGTGATTGTGGTTTAATGGAATAGGTTCAGTTTAACAGCTTTGTAAAGGCCAAGGCCCACTCAAATTGGCATAAGATGGCAATGTGACTTTTTTCTCTTGCAAGGGCCCTGCAAGAGATAAAAAAACATTGCCCTAAATTCTAAAAGCAGATGAAGAACTGTGGGAAAAGGCCTAAGTAGAATAGACTGATAGTAACATCTAGGGCATATCTTTGTATTGTATTTAGAGGTTAGTAGTTCTTAAGCACAATAGTCAGACACAGCTCATAGCTAAGGAGTGTAATGAGAACATCAAGTGAACTCAGAACTATGGGAGTCTGAGAAGAATACTCAACAGCTGAGAGATCTGCGAATCTGCAGCATCGACTGCCACACAGAGCCAGCGCAGACATGGCACACCTGCACTCTCCTGTGACTGTGATGTTCGTCTGCACTTTTGGGTTTTTGAACGAATGACTTACTGTCGCTTGCAGAAATAGCTTTTGGGATTGTTAGCTAAGCTTGGGTTGTTAGCTTGCCAGACTGATGCTACTGATGAAAGCTCTAACAGGTTTATTCCTTTGATTGTAGCACTGTTGATTTGTAGCTGCACCATTCACTCCTGTGTTAAACAGCCTATGATAACTTCCTTAGCAATGAGGGCGGACACTGCGGTTCAAACGACAGTGACAAGGCCCATATTAGACCTTTAGGTGCTTTTGGAGCAAACAATTGGTGTTATGGTGTTAAAGCATCAAGAAGGGGCCGAGGTCATCTGTTGTGGAACAACAGAACCGCTAAGGCACTTCCCACTGGTGTGTTCCATATTTGTGGTGATAGAGCCTGGCAAGGCATACCAAAGAACGTTTATGGAGGTCCATGTTATCTGGGTAAACTGACAATGTTTGCCCCTCATCTTAGTCAGCTCAGGGACCTAGCCCGACACCGGTCTAAGCGATCTTTAAAATTGAGTCCTAATTGCAATGACAACGTTCAATTATTATCCACAGCTGCTCGTGTTGCCTTAGCTGTATTTCTACCAGGAGGAGCAGCTGGAAAAGCATTAGTACAGCTAGAGAGACTTGCGTGTTGGTCAGCAAAACAAGCCAACGTCACCACAAAGGTTTTAGGACAACTATTGGTTGATCAAAATTGCCTTCGTCATGCCCTATTGCAAAATCGAGCAACCGTTGATTTTCTTTTGCTAGCCCAAGGACATGGCTGCCAGGACTTCGAAGGGATGTGTTGTTTGAATTTATCAGATTATGGTGAGTCCATTCACAAGAGTATAACCTGGTAGAAAGGCCGTATTGACAAGATCAAAAAGGAAACATTGACTTTTGATGACTGGTTGCAGAACCTGTTTGGGACAATCCTGGGGTGGTTAAGCAGCTTATTAGGAGAAGGCTTACGGCTATTTGTTATTTTCATAATAATTTTGCTATGCACTTGTATTGTCTTTGCTTGCATTAAGAAGAGCTTAACTAAGGTAGTTAGCCAGGTGTGGGTTGCTCAAAAAGAAAAAGAGGGAATTGTGGAAGAATTTCTCACCAGTCAAGGACATAAAGTCATAAACATGGGTAACTGGCGCTGAGGACGTCCTTGGTTCCCAGCGAGGCTAGGAAATCAAGATGTAAACAACTGAGCACCCCACACACAGCTGCAGTGGGCAGAGACTAGATAACTAAGGGGGCTGGAGTGGGTGGTCTGGAAGGCTGACCCTTAGAATGTTGTGATAAGTTAACCTATGCACACCTTACATGTAACTCTGGACCCTCTGACTGTAACCAATCTTAAGCTGAGCACGCCTCTTGCTGGAATGCATATAAGTCACTGTATCACGGAAATAAAGTGGATTTGACCATCTAACCATATTGGTGAACAAAGAGTCATCTTCCCATAGCACTCCACCGAACGTGATTCCCAACAGATAACAAAAAACACTTTTATAAATTTATCAACGCTAAAAGGAAGGGCAAGAAGAGCCTCTACTGCTTACTGGACCAGGAGGGGAACACTATAACTGATGACAAAGAAAAGGCTGAGGTCCTGAATGCCTTCTTCGCCTCAGTTTTCAACAGTAAGGAAGGAGGAAGAGAAGAATGGCCTCTTGAACTGGGGGATGGGGTCAGGGAGCGGTGTGTTCCCCTGGAAATTCATGAAGAATTAGTTCAGGACCTGCTGAGCCATCTGGACACCCACAAGTCCATGGGACCAGATGGGATCCATCCCAGGGTGCTGAGAGAGCTGGCAGCTGAGCTGGCCAAGCTGCTCTCCATCATTTTCCATCAGTCCTGGCTCACCGGAGAGGTCCCAGGAGACTGGAAAATGGCCAACGTGGTCCCCATCCACAAGAAGGGTCGGATGGAGGAACCTGGGAACTATAGACCCATCAGTCTGACCTCAGTGCCAGGGAAACTGATGGAGCAGGTTATCTTGGGGGTGATAAGAGCGCATCTAAGGGATGGCAAAGGGCTCAGGTCCAGCCAGCATGGGTTTAGGAAGGGCAGATCCTGCCTTTCTAACCTGATCTCCTTCTATGATCAGGTGAGCCGCTTGGTGGATGTGGGGAGGCCTGTGGATGTGGTCTATCTGGACTTCAGCAAGGCCTTTGACACTGTCCCCCACAGCAAACTCCTGGCTAAGCTATCAGCCCATGGCTTGGATGGCAACACTTTGTGCTGGATTAGGAACTGGCTGGAGGGCCGGACCCAGAGAGTGGTGGTGAATGGTGCCACATCCAGCTGGCGGCCAGTCACTAGTGGTGTCCCTCAGGGATCTGTGCTGGGCCCCATCCTCTTTAACATCTTCATAGATGATCTGGATGAGGGCATGGAGTCAGTCATCAGCAAGTTTGCAGATGACACCAAGCTGGGGGCAGATGTGACTGAGTTGGAAGGCAGAAGGGCTCTGCAGTGGGACCTTGACCGCCTGGACAGATGGGCAGGGGCCAATGGGATGGCATTCAATAGCTCCAAGTGCAGGGTGCTGCACTTTGGCCACAACAACCCCATGCAGAGATACAGCCTAGGGTCGGAGTGGCTGGAGAGCAGCCAGACAGAGAGGGATCTGGGGGTACTGATTGATACCCGCCTGAACATGAGCCAGCAGTGTGCCCAGGTGGCCAAGAGAGCCAGTGGCATCCTGGCCTGCATCAGGAATGGTGTGGTCAGCAGGAGCAGGGAGGTCATTCTGCCCCTGTACTCTGCACTGGTTAGACCACACCTTGAGTATTGTGTTCAATTCTGGGCCCCCCAGTTTAAAAGGGACGTTGAGATGCTTGAGCGTGTCCAGAGAAGGGCGACGAGGCTGGTGAGAGGCCTTGAGCACAAGCCCTATGAGGAGAGGCTGAGGGAGCTGGGATTGGTTAGCCTGGAGAAGAGGAGGCTCAGAGGTGACCTTATTGTTGTCTACAACTACCTGAGGGGTGGTTGTGGCCAGGAGGAGGTTGCTCTCTTCTCTCAGGTGGCCAGCACCAGAACGAGAGGATACAGCCTCAGGCTGCACCAGGGGAGATTTAGGCTTGAGGTGAGGGGGAAGTTCTTCACTGAGAGAGTCATTGGCCACTGGAATGGGCTGCCCGGGGAGGTGGTGGAGTCGCCATCCCTGGAGCTGTTCAAGGCAAGGTTGGACATGGCACTTGGTGCCATGGTCTAGCCTTGAGCTCTGTGGTAAAGGGTTGGACTTGATGATCTATGAGGTCTCTTCCAACCCTGATGATACTATGATACTGCCCCTCGCCAGGAGAACAAAAGGTTAGAAAGCCTATTACCCCAAAGACTTGGAAGATTGGAAGATTTCTCATTTCCCCTTAAGCCAGGAAGATTCCAGCATCCCCAAGAAGGGCTCCCAGAAGCCCTTCCACCTTCTCTTACCCCTCTACTTTACCCCAAACATTGCCTTGTGCCCCAAGGAAGAATGGAAAGTCAGCTAGCGGGGTTAGGAATTAAGTGAATTAATCAGAGAGAGATAGCAGCTGAGGTTAGAGAGAGAAATGCCCAGAGCTCAGGCAGCACCCCAAGTGCAAAAATTCCTTATCTATGTTTATACTCTTCTTCTTACACATCTCAGCAAGCCTATGAGTGAAGTAGATATCATCATCATTTTTCTCTTTCACAGCCTGTGATCGAATCCTGCTCACCAAAAAATTCTGGCCTGCTTCAAACTAGCACAATCCACCCCTGTCTACTTCACTCAGAGTATTGATGAGAACTATCGGATCTGATCTAAACCAATGTTTACACTAATGAATATCACAAGTTCAGTTCACACTTCATTGTGGCTATCTCAGATGTAGGTGATTCAAAAGCTCAGAACAGTTTGTCTCCTCACAGGTGAGACGAGAACAGGGACTCCCAGGTGTCGTTGGGTTCATGCTCATGTACTATAGATTCTCTCGTAGATTCTTTCAGTGTCGGATGCCAATGGTACCTTGTTGTGAAGGGATTTGTCTGGGTTTTGGGGGAATGAAATATGAGGCCGAATTTAAAAGGGTTTAAATAATTTAATATTATACACACAAGGAATTCCCCCTTCCCCAAACTTATTTACAGCTACCCCACACAAGTTCTTTGTATGCGGTTCCAAGATAATATTACAGAATGTCTATATACACCAAAGTTGGGAATTTAGCAGAAGTTTGAAAGGATTTAGGAAGAGAGTCTGTGGCATGAAAGTGCCACTGGTAAAATTTGAAAGTTTATGCTGTTGTCATGGAGGGTAGCAGAAGCCCCTAACAGATCATCCATGTTGTGCAAGTTTTAGTGCCTTTAGTGCCTCACATTGAAGGCCAAACCATCGCAAAGAAACCAAAACAATCTTTCAGTCCCATGAGAGAATCTCTCCCTAGTTGAGATAAAAGATAAACAATGGCCACTGTTTGGGTTAGGGGGAAAGGCAGTTCTCATGCCCGCTCAACACCTGGTGTGGGCCGAACTTGGGGTGGTCTTAGAAATTGTTTTGGTGAAAATTCTCCAATTGTATGGATTGATTGTAACTTTGTGCCAATCTGTAAGAATAATGTAAAATAGCCTGGACTGGTGGGATACACCTCTTTGAAAACATTATAAAATGGTATGCCTTCCTGGATCGGGAGCTCGCTCGCTCTCTCTCTCTGCTCTTGGCTCTATGCCTGCTCGCTGCCTGCTTCGTTCTTGCCTTGGCCTGCCCGATGAAGGGGACGCAGAGGCCTGAAGTTCGCTTAGGCCCGATCCTGACAAAGAAAGGGACACCGCCCAAAATTTCAAATCTAGCTGAATTGAACTGTGGAACAGTGAGTAAATCAAAGAAAAGACTCTTCTACCTAAAGACTGAATAACTTTAAAGACTCAAAAGAACTCTAAAAATCACAGACTCTCTCTTTTATTTGTAATTTTCTGAAATGTTATTCTACAACCTCAGATCAAAAGAATTCACGTGGGGAATTTAGTTCGGGAGGGGAATCTCCATGTTTGAGCAATAAATCACTTGAAATTTACAAGTGAGACTTCGCGTATTTTCCCCTAATCCCCCCAAACTATCTTCCGTGACAGCTGTCTTAGATCAAGTTTGCTCAGTTACTCACTGGCTGCAGTCAGTTTTGATGGTCCCAAATATCGTGAGTTTGAATAGTTCAGCTCCGGGGTTATTGGAGCGTGCTGTCTCGAGCTTCCATGGGCACAGTCAAGCTGGGAACAGCGGCTGGAGAGGCAGCTGGCCAGGAATGCCTTGGTTAGTTCCCTGGGCTGGTGCCTGTGGTGGAGGGTTGCAAAGCCCTCATTTGGACAGAATTGTGGCCCAAGGTCCATCAATCATGGGGTCAAAAGCCCACGGCACCAGCCCAGGGAACTGACTAAACCACCGTCCCAACAGGACCGGACAGAACCGCTGTGAAATATCTAATAGATACAGGTGCACAAATTACGGTGCTTAATGTGCAACTGGCAAAACGCCTAAGAATACTGCCATCCAGGAAGAAGGTAAAGATAACGGGTGTAACAGGATGGCCCGACACCTGCCACTTAGCTAAGACTAAGCTGTGGCTACCTGGAGACAAACGGAGCACCATAGTGGAGGTTGCCCTAGGCTCCTACCCAGAAAACATCCTCGGGTTTGATGTCCTAGCTGGTAGGAGATGGAATCTTCCAGATGGCACACTAAGGAGCTTTAGCTCTTATGGGGTAGGGGCAAAAGGGGCAATATCAGCTCATGTTTGCGCTTTGCAAACTGCTCCCCCACTGCCAAAATCACAAATTACTTGTGTTGAACAGTACCCACTACCAGCGGCAGCCAGGCAAGGCATTACCGAAGTGATAGCTGACCTAGAGAAAAGAAAAATCATCACCAGAACGCATTCCCCTCACAATTCACCTGCCTGGCCAGTCCGAAAACCAGATGGCAGGTGGAGACTGACCACTGACTTTAGGAAACTCAATAATAACACCCTTCCTCTCAGTGCAGCAGTTCCAAGTTTAACATCCATAGTGACAGCAATCCAAGTGGCTTCCCATTCCTGGATGGCAACTATGGATGTGAAGGACATGTTCTTCATGGTACTGCTGAGAGAGAAGGACAAACCACAATTCCCATTCACCTGGCAATGTATTCAATACACTTTCAACAGTCTTCCACAGGTGTGTAAACACAGTGCAACCATATCACATAACACACTAGCAGCCTTGCTAAACACTCTCCATCTTCGCAAAGTTGTCAAGGTTTACCATTACATTGATGGCATCCTGGTGGGAGGAAATGATAAGGAGCAGGTGGCAGCAGTAGCCAGGGACCATTTGGAAGTTATTGACCGACCAAGGACTGACTATCCCAAGGGATAAGTGCCAAGGCCCAAGACAGGAGGTTAAATTCCTAGGATCCTGGTGGGTAGCAGGCGCAGTGTCAGTACCAGAGGATACCTTAAAAAATATCGAAAAGGGCCAAGTACCCCACAACAAAAAGGAGCTGAAACAATTGTTGAGCACCTTGGGCTAAGGGAGAAAATACATCCCAGGTTTCTCTGTGATTGCCTGTCCCCTGTGTGATTTGCTTAAGAAGCACAAAGTCTGGGATTGGACTCCATGGCACTCTGAGAGCCTGAGAGTTCTTAAAGACGAACTGAAGTCATATCAGAGATTGGGGCCTCTGCACCCACAAGATGCCTTAAGGGCTGAATGGGGTTTTTCTGAGCACGCCTCATACTGTGGAATATTCAAGAGGGGATCTAATGGCCCTAGTAGAGCTCTTTTATTTTCATCGACAGCATTTAAAGAGACCAAGGCACGGTACTCGGAATGGGAAAAGGGATTCCTTTCCCTAACTCAAGCTGTCAAGAAGGCAGAGAAACTCTGCACTACACAAGACATTGTAGTGCAGGGCCCATTCCCGTTGTTGAAAGCGATCCTCAAAGGATCTCCTCCACCAGAAGGAATTGCCCAGAAGGCTACCATAAGAAAGTGGTATGCCTACCTAGAGGGGATCGCACAGCTCTTGCCATTGAGAGATGGGCCTACAAAGCTATCCAAATTGCAGCAGCCCATAAACCCTGACAAAGCACTGCTAGGCCAGTCATATAAGCCTTCTCCCATCCAAGTGACCCCACAAATGACCACAGACTCAGATAAATCAGGAGTGTGGTTTACAGATGCATCCTCCAAGAGGGTGGGGTCCAAGTGGCATTACAAAGCTGTGGCCTTGGAGATGGCATACTGGTGGGGGTGGAGGTGGTCTCAGGATTAGTCATGGCTACAGCCACCACTGCTGCCACAGGCGCTTAAACCATTGAGGCCCTGAGGCAGTGGTTCAGTTTCTTGCCAATGCCAGAGTACATTCAGAGTGATAATGGATCCCATTTCACAGCATCATCCATACAAGACTGGGCTAGGGGTGAGGGGTTTAGATGGGTATTCCATACTCCCTACTACCCCCAAGCTAATGGCATGGTAGAGAGGACAAATGCTCTAATCAAGAAGCATGCCATCATATCAAAGAGTAACTGCACTGGTTAGACCACACCTTGAGTATTGTGTTCAGTTCTGGGCTCCCCAGTTTAAAAGGGACGTTGAGATGCTTGAGCGTGTCCAGAGAAGGGCGACGAGACTGGGGAGAGGCCTTGAGCACAAGCCCTATGAGGAGAGGCTGAGGGAGCTGGGATTGGTTAGCCTGGAGAAGAGGAGGCTCAGGGGTGACCTTATTGCTGTCTACAACTACCTGAGGGGTGGTTGTGGCCAGGAGGAGGTTGCTCTCTTCTCTCAGGTGGCCAGCACCAGAAAAAGAGGACACAGCCTTAGGCTGCGCCAGGGGAGGTTTAGGCTCGAGATGAGGAGAAAGTTCTTCACTGAGAGAGTCATTGGCCACTGGAATGGGCTGCCCGGGGAGGTGGTGGAGTCGCCGTCCCTGGGGCACTTTAAGGCAAGGTTGGACGTGGCACTTGGTGCCATGGTCTAGCCTTGAGCTCTGTGGTAAAGGGTTGGACTCGATGATCTGTGAGGTCTCTTCCAACTCTGATGATACTATGATACTATGAACTGGGATAAACGCCTACCACACGCAGTCTTCATTGTAAATAACAGGTGGGGCAACTACGGCAGCCCAAAGTCAAAGCATTTTGTCCTGACGAGCCAATGGGAAACACTAATCATCCACCAGATAAATCCAAACACACCAAACACTCATTACACAAATTGCAGGTGGGACAACCGGTGATGGTAAACTTGCCCTCAATTGGAGTTATATGCATGGGAAGCAACCGATGTGAATGGGAAAACTCACCGCATAAGCGTGCGGTGGATTATCCCAGACTTCTGAAATTGCTTCCACATGTAACAGGTTTTCCTTGCCTTGCAAATGTTTGAAATATGTAATAAAGTTATTTTTATTATCAGGGGGTGGGTATACAAGAGTTGATCTG